>NC_089844.1:92255599-93467742 GCF_035609145.1 Eleutherodactylus coqui
GCAAAAAGGTTAACAAGTCACAAATCATTGAGCAACTGAATCCTGCAACTTTTTAAAGCCATAATTGTACTGTACAATCTATAAAGCAACCCTAACTGACAGATGCATTAGTACTGTTAGACCGCTAATGCTCTATACCTGCTCTCTAATTGGCCAAAGCTGCTCATGTGATCACTACTGGCCTATCAGAGAACAGTACACGGTGTGCATTACAGTTAGAATATGCTGCAGCCATCATGGGAGCCAGAACCAGCAGATCGGAGGGGCTTCAGAGAAGAAAACTGCAGATACTATACTCTCCTATCCCCGAGGTACAATTTTGTCCTGAAACTTTAATCAATTCCCCCCACCCCCACAGTATATAAGTTGCAGAACTTTAAGGGTCATCCACATGGGTGTATTCAGCTTTGGTCCATGAATACGCAGTGCCTCTTCCCTGCATACCTAGCCCTGTTTGCATTTTTTTGGCGCGTGTTTTTTGAGAACCAAAACCAGTAGTGGGTCCAAAATACGGAAGAAATGCAAATCTTTCCATTATAATTTCTCTTTGTACATTCCACTTCTTTTTTGGCTCACAAAATACACACGCACATACGCTCCTCTGTTTAAGCCCTTATGCGCATAATACACAGTGCAAATATGCCTGTGTGAATAAGCCCTAAGGGTGGCTTTAGATGAGCGCATTGCAAAATATGCTCGCTCTTCCGCAACTTTTTTTGCACAGTGAACACGGGTACTTTGCACGCATGCCAGCACACAATACTGTGCATATTGCACAGGCACCGCTAGTTCCCATGGCCAGGTGAATAACCTGATTTAAATGGCTATTAAGGCAAAGGAGGAGCATATTACGCATGTCTGTGCGTACATACCTGCACATTTACGCACCTCCCAAAGACCTCTATGGGGCTATTTGGTATGCAAAAGTGCACAAAATAGAGCAGGTCCCATTTTTTACGCAAGCGAGAAATGTGCAGGTAAGAAAAAGAAATGCAAACAAACCCTTGAAATCAATGGGTTCTATTCCCACGTATTGTGCGCGGGATTTTTCTGCGCATAAATATGGAAATATAGTCGTGTGAAGAAACCGTGGGCAGATGACGGTTACAAGTGGGTAAAGAGGGAGTATGGGGCCACTCCGATTATATATAGGATACTGTATAGAGCCCTGTAAATCCCAGCAGTTACGGTGCAGCGGAGTGAAATAACTTGGACGTGTGTCACTAAAGTATGTTTTCCTTCATGCGTTCTGAGACCTGCCCCGACTCGCTGCTTCCTCCCCAGTAAAAGATACATCTGTTCCTGAGAAGTATTTTGTCAGCTTTGTGTTCACTGATTAAAAAAGGGAAAGTTTAGCAAAAATCCACTTCCCTCGTATCTACCAAGGTCTACAGGCGAAGCTACAATCTCACCGTACAGACTGGACGGAACGCAGCGCCAAATCCAACGGCCCAAATACAGTCAGCGACACATTAAGGAATGGGCTTACACTGAGCGGACACCAATAAGTGTCATTATTCCCTCTATATTAGCATTGTTACACTTTGATCTTGTGTGTATTACTGTATTGCTGGTAAATTGCAAGGCGGTAAATATGCATAATCCTAGAGAGAAGTGCAAGTAGCACGGACTGTTCATAACATCCCGTATATACAAATGTAGCAGAACTCAGCTTGTCATTTCGCTCATTCATTGCAAAGATAATTAAGATTCAGCTGCACTTTTATGGAAAAGAACAGATACCACATTCTTAAATAAGACCGCTCACAAACTCAGCTCTGCTACATCGCATGAATTCAGTCCTGTCGCATATTGAAGATGTAGTGTGAATTTGTAGCAAATCTCACATGGATTTCATTACTTACATTGCAATTTACAAATCTGAAGCTATAAAAGCCTGCTGCGTGTCGTGGAATACTGTTTGTTGTTGTGGATCTTCTGTGACGAATTTGCAACAAATCTGCTACTAAGTTGTTACATTGTGGCACAAGGACTTATAAGCTACAGCATGTATTTGGCACTATGAATAGAGGGTAAATAACTATTTGATCAGTGAGGTTTCAGCTGTGGGAGTCCCCCTGATTACTAGAACAGGGGTCCTGAAGGACCCCGAATGACTGGAGCGGTGGTCAACATACGCACTACCAGTCCATTCATTTCAATGGAACTCCCGGAGACAGTCAAGCACTGTTACGCTGAATGAACACGGTCGGGTTGGATTCTGCATGTGGGATTCCGCAGCGGAATCCGACTCTGTGCTCAGCCGGTGAACCCTGCGTATCTCTCCGGATTTTTCATAATCTGTAATGTGGATGTGCCAGTGCACATGTGCAGTACAGATTATGCCGCATCGCCGCTAGGCGATGATACGGATTCCGTGACCTTTCCGCAATGATGATTGCAGAAGGGCTGCAGATCGGACGGCTTCCATTGACTTCGGCTTTCATTGTTGCTTGTGAGCTCTTGACACCTGAAAATAGATCCATAGATGTCTATAGAAGTCTATGAGTCCATCTTCAGCTGTAAAGAGGAAGCGACAGGCAGCAAATGCAGCTAAAGAGGCATGACACTTATGTGAGCACTGCAGCCCCTTCATATGAGCAATCAGAACCCGGACCTCCCAACTGATCAAAGTTTTGACATGTGAAAAGTTTTTAAAAAGTGGTTAAATATACACAGGTGCAGCCCATACAACTACTAGGGGTCCACGGGTGTCCCTCTGTAAACTGAGTGGAACTACGCTAGTGCTATCATAGGGACAATTGCAGCTTTCGTCATTCCCCTGTGAGGTCATATGTCCTTATGATAACACTGAAATGCCAGAGCACAGGGAGGGAAGTGTTGTCATGAAGACACAGAAAACTTCTCACGGATGCTTGTAGAGGACCTGTTGAATATTGTCATCGCATGTGACAAAGGGGCCACTCAGACACCAGGGCAGGTGCAGCCCAAATAGCCCCTGCTTCATGGCCCATTTCCTTCGGAATGAGACAATGTTCCCAGTCCCAGTAAGAGTGCCTGTATGTAACAGCGAGCAGCAACCTTGGCTGATCTCGGCTCTCTCTGCGGAAACATCTGGCCTTGCACATGCATGAATGAAGCAAACCATTGCCCAGGGACAGTGCCAGCTGAAAATACTATATGCGACCAGCTGAGTAACATTTGATTTCTTGTTGCCGCTGCTATCAGGGGACTGACTGTAATAATAATTTGGCGCTATTTTTAACTCAAAAATGCTTTGCCTGATTTAGTAGGAACAGAGATGAGTATGTACAGGTGCTGCCCGCACCCGTCTCCGCACCGGTGGCCTGCGGAAGTCATCAGACAACAGTGGGCTTCCTTTATAGATCCTTCGCCTTTAAACATCTACTTTCTGACTCTCCAGAAAGTGAGTTAGGGATTTGGATGGACACGTGTAGAAGTCAGCACAAACTTTTCGGTATATGCCCCGCCCCTTATACGGGCCAAGTTTCGAAACTAATACATCAGACCCCAGACTTTACATCTCATGACAGCTCATGATGAAGCCGTACTCTGTTGGCTATTCCTAGAATGTCCCCACCCTGATGCCAGGACTGGTCGATGCCATAAAAAAGTCATTCTCAGCAACTTAGCATCTGTGGAATACCAAACCGTGTTATTGTATAGGGTGCCAACTGCCAGTTTGTAGGAGGGCACCAGGAGGATGGAGGCTAAGGGCAATTGTTCCCATTAGTTCTGCCCGGCAAGATGATCTGCTTCCTCCTGGCTCTGACTCCTCCCTTATGACATTGTGATCCGCCACCGTCAGCCCATTGGCGCCCCTGAGACATGTTCGTTTACCTCTGCTACAGTATTTTTAAGTTATGAGATTGGTTCTGGAGCTGTGTTTTTGTATTGAGCTTGGTTCTGGTGCTGTATCTATGTAATAAATTTAGTTCTGCTGCTATAATTATGTTATGAACTTGGTTGTGGTGCAGTATGCACTTACTGAGCTTGTTTCTGATGCTGTATCTATGTACTGAGCTTGGTTCTGGTGCTGTACCTATGTACTGAGCTTGTTTCTGATGCTGTATTTATGTACTGAGCTTGGTTCTGGTGCTGTATTTATGTACTGAAATCAGTTCTGGTGCTGTATTTATGTACTGAACTTGGTTCTGGTACTGTATGTCTATTATGAGCTTTGTTTGGGTGCTGCATTTATCGACGGATGTTAACAACCAGTAGTGCCACTATTAGGCTAGGGCTGCGTTGTTCTGCAAGATCACGCTGCCATTGAACTGAATGGAGATGCCATGTGTATTGCAGGTTGCCACAATTCCAGCGTTACGGTCACGGCAACCTGCAACTCACACTGAGACCTGGGACTCCACTGAGTACAATTGCAGTGTGATGTTCCAGTACCACACAGAGATCTTTGTTTGTGTGCCCCCTGCCCATTGTTCTAAGTGTTGTGCCCTAGAAATGATAGTGTTAAGAAGTAATACACTGCAGACAGGTATATCTGGAATTGGGCTCTTTGAACTCATTAGCATGTTGTTTTAAATATCTCCTTTTCAGATTGCCAAGCTTAAAGGGAACACTGAATGTATCACAGCCAAAGTCGCTGTACAGCCCTTAAACTTTGCAGCTCCCAAAAGTGCTTACATCGAATCCTGTGGGGTTACAGTAATGCAGAAGGAGGAAATAATAAATCACTTCCTATTTAGACACATTTATCATTTAGGATTCTGGGAAAGCTGGGTGATGACACCTGTGGAAACTAGAATAGTGGCCATATAAGTTGCTATCCTGCTTTCCTAGGATTTGGAATGACAAATATGTCCACATACACAGCAGTTTATTCCATGTCACTGTAAGAACTGATAGAGCTCAAGGCAAGAACATAACAAAACTTTTGGGAGCTGAACTCGGTGATGGCAATCTGCAACCTGCGCTGTAACTCCATTGAGTTCAGTAGCAATGCGATGTCGCAGTACTACACTGCAATCTTTGGACAGCGATCACGAACTCCGCAATACAAATCTGGTCGTGTAAGCCCGGCCTTGTATATAGATTGCAGTCATTGTTCTGGGACGGGCTTTCTACTAATTATATATATATATATATATATATATATATATATATATATATTCATAAACTTCTATGGAGCCGAAATCTATCCAGACTTTTCTGCGTATGTTGGGTAGTCGGCGACAGTATCCGAGGACATCCCTTGTAGATTATAAGTATTTTTCGGAGGGTGTTTTTTATATAGCTGTACTATGGCCAAAGTTCATGGTACCCCCGCCGGACGTGGACCTCCCCGGGGGTCTACTGAGCAGAGAATACATCACCATAGGCTTCCATAGGGTTCTACTCTCAGTGTATTCAACCTGCAGCCACCAGAGAGAGTGGCGGCCCCCCTCCCGGTGACTGATCCCCTTGTGATTTACAGTTTGGAATTGATGGAGCAGCGTGACGCTGACTCTGAGCATGCTCCTTACGCGCTTACATCTGCCACAAAGAAGGTCAGTTCCAGACTGGTATTAATGCTCTATTCATGGAACTAATCCTATCTTTTAATCAGGCTACAAAAGCAAGCTGCTCGCCATCGCCGTACGCCACGTTACAAACACGCAGCACACAATATGTGAGAGGGACGCTCCAATTAACAGCGCGGATGTGTGACTTCTGCGAGGCGCGACACGTAACTAGGACGATAGAGTCGGGTCATAAGATCACGCAGAGAACAATACCGTCCCAGGAAGGCCGCCGCAGCACCAACGACGCCATATGTTTTCTTGTTTTTATTAATGACAGACCTGATTAATATCTGTGAGCTGGATTATATAAATCTAGAGGAAATCGATCTTCCTGTGTGACGTCACATGACCAGGAGGGAAGCTTCTTGTCCAATGACTGCAAGCAATTGTTACAAAAAGTTTTTAAACAGACAAAAAGTTTGTTGCCAGTAGAGAAAAAGGTTATCGCATGAGTAACATTGTATTCGCCGTTAGGGCTTCTTCACACGTCCGTCTTTGCGCAATGCAAAGAGAATAGAACTCATCGATGTCAATGGATTCGCACTCATGAAGTCCTGCTCTATTTTCCTGCGTATTTGCGCACCAGGGGTCTCATAGGATTCTATGGGAAGTGAACAAATGCGCATTCAATATACGTGCAAACGCTCGATACACTACGCAAATCTACGACAAAAAAAAAATCTGGACCTCATTAAGCTAAGTAGCCTTTTAATCCACGGAAGGGGTGTGTCACGCCCTCATGTGAACTGGCCTGCATGCGCAAAAAATACACGCGCAAATCAACCTCATTCACTGTGCAAATACATGGCGCTGAGGCGAGCGTATTTATGCGTATACTTGCTCCCGCATAACATATTTGCACAGTGAAGAATGATTTTTGTGCCTGCGCAAATATTGAGCACATTTTCGCAGACACCACTCGTTTACACGGCGGGGGAATCATCACCACCCTGATTTAAAAGGCTAATTAGACTAATGAGGTACAGGTGTTTTGCGCATACTCGCACGCACATGTGCAACATGTTTTTTTCTAAAAGCACACACAAAAAGAAACGTGAGAAAGAACCCATTGAAATCAGTGGATTCTATATGCTGCGTATTGCTCGGCAAATATGTCGGTGTGGCGCTGCTCCTAGTGTTCGCTGGTTAGTGAAAATTAGAGAGTCTTCTCTGCGATTTTCTAGGCGGGCGTTGGTTTCAAGGACGCAAAAATGTGCGCAAACGCGTTCGTCTGTTGAAGCCTTTATTTCCATCTGCATTCTGTTCAAATTTCTGGGACAGAAAATCAGGCGGTAAAATCGCCGATGTGAAAGGTCGCTGCTATATGCGGTGATAGGCCGGCTCTCACAGCGGTAAAATACTGCGCAAGGGCTTAAACAGACAAACGCGTTTTAGACCTCTTTCACATGAGCGTGACGTAATCATGCTCACTAGAATGTGACGTAATTGCGCTCTGAATGGAGCCCGAGCACGTCTAATCGCGAGTGTTCTGGCGCAGTAAAGTATCCTTTTCTGCGCTGCCAGCCCGATTCACATTGGCACGCAAGACACTTTCTGCTGTAAAAAAAACCTGGAGCCAAATTACTACGCCGTGGATGTCAGAATGCTGGCGCCTGAAAGGTTTTAGGCATTTATGCTATGTCCAATCACATTTTCGAAAGATGGATGGAGCACAGCTCTAAGAGGCATGTCCACGTGTTACCCGCCACATCAAGGGCCCCTTCACGCGAGCGTAATACTCACGTAAAATATGCACGTGGAACACGCTGACACTAGAAGCTATTGATTTTCTTGCATTCACTCTCATAACTCCTTTTAGTGCATGCGGAAAAAAATGCATCATGCTCTTTTAGGCCTCCTGCACATGAGCGGAAATTTTGCGGTGGGATTTCCCGCGGAATTTCCGCTGCTGGAAGCCTGCATAGGATTGCGTTAACAAACGCAATCCTATGCAGACAGCCGCGATTTGGGCGCGAAATATCTTGCGGCAAACAAATCGCGGCATGCTCTACTTCTGTGCGGGGGCCCCGCACAGAAGTAGAGCATGCCGCGATTTGTTTGCCGCAAGATATTTCGCGCCCAAATCGCGGCTGTCTGCATAGGATTGCGTACAGAAATGTCACTCGCCCGCCGCCGGCTCCGGTCTGCACATGCGCTGGCTGCCCGGCAAGCCGGCACGTCAAACAGCCGGAGCCGGCGGGCGCGGGTGAGTACGCGCAGGTCCCTGCAGGCGCTCGGGTCGGGTCCCGATGCGAGAATTCTCGCCGCCGGATCCGACCCGCCCATCTGCAGGCGGCCTTATTGTGCGCATTTTCACACCCAAGATCGCCATAGAAGTCTATGGGAAGTGTGCAAATGCGCAGTCAATACCAACGCAAATACACAATACACTTCGCAATTCAGCGGGGAAAAGAACATACCTGGAACTCATTAGCCTCAGGCCGCTTTCACATGGGCGAGAAAATTGTGCAACACACAAATATCGCACGAAACGAACACGGTTCTTTTCGAAAAATCGCGGCAAGTCACATACAGTGAAATCAGTCCATTTTTTACAGACCAAAATTGCGTACTGTGACTGATCCCTTACTATAATCTACCCCAGAACTTGGCAAACATTCCATTTTTTACCCTCCATTAATTTCAATACATTTTTTTTTTAAATGGAAAGCTGTAGTTCGCTTCCGTTCCATCAGGCTTCCATTTTTTAAATAGCGCTGCAGACTGGTCTGCTAAAAAAAATAGAAGTCCAACAAAATGGAAGCAGAAGGATAACTTCCTGTTTGCTTTCCGTTTTTTAAAAACCCATTGAAATCAAATGAAAAAAAAAAAATCACATAATTCTATCTCTCTGTTCCAAAAAAGGCGGTTTCAGATGAACGTATTCCAAAATATGCTCGCTCCTGCTCAATGTTTTCGCAGTTAACAAGGTGTACTTTGCGCTCATGCCTGCCCACAATTAGCAAAGGAACCGCTAGTTCACATGAGCTGGGGAATCACCCCACCCCGATTCAAGCCAAATGAGGTCCGGTGTTTGCAGGTATGTACAGCGTTTTGCGCATACTCGCACGTACACATATGCATATTTGCACACCTCTAGACCTCTATGGGTGTCTTTGGTGTGAAAATGAACATAACATAGCGCAAGACGTATTTTTTTGCCCCCCTGAGAATCGCGCGTGCAAAAAAAAAAAAAGAAAAGAATGAGAATAAACCCATTGAAATCAATGGATTCTATTCTCCGCATTTAGTGCGCAGGATTTGTTCGTGCGTTAAAATACACACATCTGAGGGAAAGCCAAAGAGACGGTAAGGCTGAACGCTGGTGTGAACGAGCTCTTAGCTCATAGAGCATTGTCAAGACTGGACCACTTAGCAGAGAGCAGGACTGCGTCTTCCGGGGCATGCTGGGAGTCGTAGTTTCCCCACAGCTGGAGCGCAACGGGTTGGAGATCTCTGCCCTGAAGGGTTATCTAAAGCGTTATTAAGTCATTGCCTTTTGTTACTGTTCTGTCCAACACCCATTCTGCAGATGTTCTGTAACCGAATCCACTTAGCAGCAGTAATAGCGTAAATAAATCACGGTAAAAGGGAGTAGAAATCCCATCCGCAGCTCACTGCTCATCACCCGCCAGCTCGCTGCTCCGTCCGCCCTCAGATAAGGAAATCACATGGATGATATTATGAAGCGCTCCCACTTGCTCATCTGCTTTCGGCCAAATATTACTTGGATTTCGTTATATATCAATCTCCGCGGAAAACGGAAAACGCCACAATTACATAACAGATTTGTTCTTAATTCCTTCCCACACAAGGATTATTCAGCCAGGGTGTTGTCGCTGAACGCTGGATACCAGATTCTTTTTTTTCGAATATTTTTGGCTCTGCGTTCGTGATGCGAGCTCTCGGTACAGAGGAGGGCGTCCAGGAAGGGACGCTGCTCGCAGCCTGCCAGTTGGACGGTGAGGACCTGACATTCAGGGCTTCTTCATACAGGGAGTTGTCCTGCCAAAACCATCTCCTTCCCACCAGGGTCTGCGTCAGATCCCCCGCAGTACATGTACTTAAAGGGAAGATCGCCTTTTAATGTCAGGTTGCTTTGAGCCCCCAAATCTTGTGCTGATTAATTTCATTATATATCTTTGGAGCCATGAATCCCCTCCACAGACGACGGCCCAGGGGTTGTGGCACTGCTTACTGTCCTCCGGATAGGTCATCGTTAGCAGATTGGCAGAGGTCCAACGCTTGTGAGTCCTGGCGATTCAGTGCATGTGCCGGGACTCAGCATGCCATACCACCACTGAGAACCCTGCCACTCTCAAGAAAGGGGGTCCCATGTCCCCCCATCCTCCTCTCTGCAGGGTTACTGCACTCCCAGTAGTGAGGAGGCAACTCAATAGTTGTGCAATGTTCACTTTCAATGGGACTGCAAGGATAACCAAGTGGCACCTGCTTGGGCATTTCTGTCAATCTCATTGAAATGAATGGAGCACCAACGGCCATGCTTAGGTGTCACTACAAGGGTAAAAGCGACCCCCGGCCCCGTCGTTGGGGGTCTCAGCAATGAAGCTCCTACGATCAGATCAGCAAGCTATCCCTTCTCCTGTGGCTCTTGGTGATCCTTTCAGTCGTTCCCGACTTTCAGGTCAGTTTGTGAATCAGACTTGTGTGTCTTGGCACAACCCTTTTAATGTAAAGTGTGTTGGTGCAAGAATCCTTGTATGTGGAGCGACTCACTTCGGGAGACAAGGGCAGATCTAGAAGATCATCTACCTTGCCTTCACACAGACTCCATTAGGGGACAAACGATCAGTGATGCAATTGTTCGTCCTGATAGTTTCATCACTGTCAGTAGCGCATCCCCCAGAATGTGCGACGCTCACCCAAGCACCACTGCCACTTCAGTCAGCTTATCGTCGGGGATCCTGAATGAGGGACCCCCAACAATTGACTATTGTTGATCTATCCAGAGTGGTGGACCCCCCACGATTAACTATTGATGACCTATCCAGAGTGATGGACCCCCGCCTATTAACTATTGATGACCTATCATAAGTGGTGGACCCCCAACAATTAACTATTGATGACCTATCCCGAGTAGTCGAACCCCACCAATTAACTATTGATGACCTGTCCAGAGTGGTGGACCCCCATTGATTAACTGTTGATGACCTATGCAGAGTGGTGGACCCCCACTGATTAAGTATTGATGACCTATCCAGAGTGGTGGAACCCCACTGATTAACTATTGATGACCTATCCAGAGTGGTGGAACCCCACCAATTAACTATTGATGACCTATTCAGAGTGGTGGACTCCCACTGATTAACTATTGATGACCTATACAGAGTGGTGGACTCCCACTGATTAACTATTGATGACCTATACAGAGTGGTGGACCCCCACCGCTTAACTATTGATGACCTATCTAGAGTGGTGGAACCCCACCAATTAACTATTGATGACCTATTCAGAGTGGTGGACTCCCACTGATTAACTATTAATGACCTATCCAGAGTGGTGGACCCCTACTGATTAAATTGATGACCTATCCAGAGGATAGGTCATGAATAGTTTAGTCCTGGAAAACCCCTTTAACTCCATGGGGCAATTTATTGAAGCACTTGCACTAATTTTCATAGCCTTTTTAGTGTGAGAAAACCCCTTTAAGGGCTTCTTCAGATGGCCTTGTTTTTGTCAAGTGTTTTGTTTTGACTAAGGGTATTTTCGTGTGTTAATAGAAGGTGCGAGATAAGATAGGACTTGCCCTATCTTTCTCACACATAGTTTTTCTACCCGCTTTTTTTTTTTTTTTTTTTACAGTAGCATGAAATTTAAAATTAAAAAAATAGGGAATTTTATCTGGTTCATGCACTAATACACTCCGCAGCGGCGGGCGTATCTGCACATGCGCCAATCTATTTTTCCCCTAAAGCATAAAATTATGCCTGGCTGTAGATATAACTATAGGAAGCTTCTGCATTTCTGTGTATGTAAGTGGCTCCGCCATTTGGTGGTTGCCATTATTTGCCCTGTAAACCAGCGGGGTGCAATATCCAAGGCTACGTGCACACAAGCGCAAAACTCACACGACTTTTCTGTATTGTGAGATGTATAAAACCCATGTGAATATGAGCTCCATTCTTTTGAATGGAGTCATACACATGAGCGATTCTGCGAGGTTTTAAAAATTATTGCATGTCCTATTTTTTTGCCTTCCTCGGAACACATCGCCCATTGTTTTCAATGGGACCTTAAAGACATCACATGATGCGCGATCTGCATGCGAGCAATGGAATCAATGGGAAACACTTGCAATCCTCTATCGCGTGTGAAACATGCACATCGGAGTTTAACAAAAGTGAGGCGTTTTTGCATAAAAACCGCCTCGCATAAAACGTACATTGCCAAACGCGATATTGCGCTCGCCCATCTGAATGTAGCCTAAATGAAAATTTCACTGCACCCATGCCCATTCAATGAAACCACATAGACGAGAAAATGGAAAATGCCCAGTGCCAATCCAATCTTACACTCTGCGAGTTCTTGGAAGCAGTCCAACTATGTAAGGAATATAATGCGAGCGCAACGTGATGAAGAAAGCCTGTGTTTCCAGTCGTTCCACGGAAAGAACTGGGCTAAATAATGATGTCAGAATTCCTGAGATTTGCTGAAATGAAGATCTGTTAAATAAAGCAATGGCTTCCACAGTTGCAAGCTGAATAAATCCTTCTGATGGTAATTAGGTTAAACAGTTCAGCAGGTCTGCTTGAAAGCGGAGCGTGGTGTGGAATAAAAATGAGCGTGCGTACTATTTCCAGACCGCGGCCGGCCTATTACAAAGGAAATACGGAGAATTAATTCTACCTCAGTACCAACAATGTCTATCTGCCTCCAGCTTCAAACTGTGTGAAAAAATATAACTTACATAATAGGCGGCTCGGAAATCACTCGCTCTTAAAGGGGAGTCTTACACTTAAAATAAATTGCTCTTAATTACCAAGTAAAAAAAAAAGAAAACTGACGGTTTTCTCTCCCGCCGTTCCCTTTGATCTCCATTAGTTCACATGTCTGATATTTATTTGATAAATAGCTTAAATAAACCTTTTTTCCTATTTTTTTGCAGTAATTTCTGGGAAGTGTGGTGAACCGATATTATTTCTCCTTCAATCTAGCCCACAGTAAAGGGATGGTAAACCTAGGGCTGGCCTCAGGGCTGTGCTGAAGGAGACGCCAAAGATAGCTTGCCACCCAAGGCGTGGGACCATCATTATTGTATAGCTGTATTATTAGATGGGGCCATTAAATGGCTCTGTAGGCTGAATGGACACTTTATTAGAGACCCCGGGCCTATCATGATTGAAGCTTTCCTGTATAGAAATTCTCCCCGTGACCGCGGAGTGCAGCATAAAATCACATGACTAGTTTTCTGTGGATCAGTTTCAGTGTTAATCCACATTAGATTGCAAAGTCCAGCGACCTGAGCGACTTCCACTGAGGTCTGGTCATTGGTGCTAGACTAGCCGGGGGCAAGGATTTTACTGTCAATGGGGTGGGGGTGGGGGAGTTATATAATGGTGTGGAGAATATACGGAGAATGGTGTGATCTAGGAAAAACATCCAGTGAAAGGGGATCCTGTGGACTTAAAACAACTCTTTAAGAAAAGGGGTCAGAGGAGGATGTCAAGAATCATATGATGAACAGGTAGTGCACATGCAGCCTAATAATATACTGGTGCTCCAACTAATGTTTCCGAAGGCTCAACTTGTTCAATGGCACGGATAGGCTATTATAGCAGATGACCAGTTCCATTGCTAAGAGATACTGGTTAGGTAGACGCCAGTGGGCAAAAGAGCGAAAAATTGGATCACTGAGCAATAGAAAAACATCACCTGGTCAAAAGAATCCAGATTTCTGATGGGAAGATTAGAATTTAACACGAGAAAAATGAAAAAATGACCGCTTCTCCGAATATGTCAGCACCTCCATCTAATTTGCAGCAACTACAAGAAGCTTCCTGTCCGCAGGGGCCGATGTCCCTAGCGGAATCTACACCACAATGAAGTGCTGCAGTTCAGAAGGCCAAAAGATGTCCAACACTACTAGATGTAGCATTGTTATTTTGGCAGCTCTATGGAAGAGTTATTTGGCCAAGGGTTATTTGCAGTTACCATGTAGCGATATAGTCCCAATTATAAGCGCCAGTCATGAGGAGAGCTCAAAGAGGTTGACCTGTAGGTTAGATGGCACTGTGTGCGGAATGGTTTTTGGTACCCTTCTGTCATAAGAATAAAACAATATATATCGCACTGCTAGACAGCATACCAACACCAGACCAGCTCGGTGAATAAATACTGTACCAGAACCAAGCTCATAGTGTACGAAAACCAAGCTTATTACATAAATACAGCCCCAAACCATACTCAGTACATAGGTATAATATCAAAACTTAGCTCATCACATAAATACAGTACCACAACTGTTGTGTTGCGTGGGAGCCGATGGGCTGACAGTGACGCCCCAGAACATTAAAGGGGTAGAGACAGAGCCAGGAGGAGGATGATTCATGTAGCTCCACAAGATGTTGCCACACGGAGAAAGAAGATCATCTTGCTGGGCGGACCTAATGGCGGCGATTGCCATAACCTACATTTACTTTCAATGGGACTGTCAGAAATACCTGATTACAAGCAATTGGCTATTTCCAACAACCCCTTAGAAAGTAGTAGCAACATACAAGCTCAACCGCTGCGCTATTCAAGCTCCTCTCCATTTAAAGGTGTGCAGTGAGGAGGAGAGGGGGACGCGGTATCCCTATTCTAGAGGTCTCAGCAATGAGGCCTACCTCGTTTTGTGTATTGACCATAAAACATGATTCTGGGACACCCTCTTTAATATTACTATGTAATTAGCTGCAGGGCTGGCGGACCACGCTGTACCGGCGACCCCATATAGTAAAATGGTGCCTGGTGCTAGCTTTCTGAAAGTTGTCCGGCAGCCCGGGCGGTAGCGTGCACGAAGGGCAGGTCTATTATACTTAAAGTGCATTGTATGTAAGCCTCTGTTTTATCAATCCTTTTAATCTATATGATGTCACTCTAAAAATACTAGAAACTTTTGCGGCATCTCCAGTTCCCGCACGCTCTCCTTTATGCCAAATGTATTTCACACTCTTCGGCGGGCAGCTTTCATCACAGAAAATGTACCAGATGTCCTGCGTTTGGCTTATACGGCTGTAATTAGGATCACAACCAGACTTTGCCAAACAGGTGGATGGAGTCCGTCCGGCCAGCAGGATTTCATCGATCCAGGACGGCTGAGCGCTAAACTTAATTCAAGGAAATTCTGATGTGACCGCAGTTATAGCCCCCATATCCCACTCCCAGCACGTCACACGGACAGGGGTCTGGGAAGCTGAGGAGCTGTGTGATGGGGGTCCTCAAACTATAGTGATGCTACAGCGTTCACAGGGGTGGACTGACCATTGAGCGTTAGACAAGGACATACGACTATTGGTCAGTTACAATACTCTTTAATATTTAACCCAATAATGACCAACACCATAAATATATGGTACTTAATATACACAATGAGACAGCTCGGTCTGGGCGAAAACGTGTCTATCTGGGTAAAGAACTGGCTCGGAGATAGAAGCAGAGGTGGTAATAAATGGTTCATACTGTGATTGGGCCACCGTCGTTAGTGGGATGCCACAGGGTTCTGTATTAGGCCCCATTCTGTTCAGTGTATTTACCAACGACCTGATAGAGGGGCTGCACAGTAAAATATCAATATTTGCAGATGACACAAAATTATACAATATAATCAATGCAACGGAGGACAATGTACGGCTACAAACGGACCTGGATGAGCTGGGGGCTTGGGCAGAAAAATGGCAAATGAAGTTTAATATAAATAAATGAAAGGTTATGCACATGGGCAGGAGAAACGGATGTCACCAATATACACTAAATGGGGAAAAGTGAGATGGACCTGGAGGTACTAGTGGACTGTAGACTTAAAGGGGTTGTCCCGCGATGACAAGTTAAGTTAAGCACTTCTGTATGGCCATATACATGCACTTTGTAATATACATCGTGCTTGAAATATGTGCCATACAGAAGTTATATACTCACCTTCCCTGCGCTGGCGTCCCCATCTCCATGGTGTCGTCTAATTTCAGCGTCTAATCGCCCGATTAGACGCGCTTGCGCAGAAGGGTCTTCTCCCTTCTGGTCGGTCCGGGCACGAGCGGCGTTCTGGCTCCGCCCCCTTCCACGCGTCATCGCGTAGCTCCGCCCCATCACGTGTGCCGATTCCAGCCAATCAGGAGGCTGGAATCGGCAATGGACCGCACAGAGCCCACGGTGCACCATGGGAGAAGACCCGCGGTGCATCGTGGGTGAAGATCCCGGCGGCCATCTTGGAGGAAAAGAAGGAAGAAGTTGCAGAGAGGGGATTCGGTTAACTAAAATTTTTTTTTTACATTTCAACACATCCCTTGGGTTTGTCCTGCGCTGAACGGGGGGCCTATGCAAAAAAAAACAAAAAACGTTTCGGCGCGGGACAACCCCTTTAACTGGAACAATCAATGCCAGTCAGCTGCTGCAAAAGCTAACAAAGTCTTGGGGTGCATTAAAAGAGGTATAGGGGTGAGGGACGAGAACATTATCCTCCCACTATAGAAGGCGCTTGTCAGGCCCCACATGGAATACTGTGTACAGTTCTGGATACTGATGCTCAGGAAAGATGTTACAATGATGGAGGGGGTTCAAAGAAGGGCAACTAAACTAATACATGGAATGCCGGGACTGGAATACCCGGAGAGGCTATCAAAATTGGGATTATTCACCCTGGAAAAAAGACGGCTAAGGGGTGATCAAATAACTATGTATAAATACACGAGGGGACGATACAAGGATCTCTCCCATGATCTGTTTATACCCAGGACTGCGATGGTAACAAGAGGGCATCCTCTATATCTAGAAGAAAGCAGGTTCCATCACCAACACAGAAGGGGGTTCTTTACTGTAAGAGCAGTGAGACTGTGGAACTCTCTGCCTGAGGATGTGGTGATGGCAAAATCTATAGAGGAGTTTAAGAGGGGACTAGATGTCTATCCAGAGCGCCATGATATTACAGGATATAGACATTAGGTGTCCAGCGGGGTTGCTGATTCACGTCTTACAGTCAGGTAGGAACTATTAGAGGTTGATCCAGGGAGTATTCTGACTGCCATTATAGAGTCGGAAAAGAATTTTTTCTCCCTAATGGGCTAAATTGGCTTCTGCATCATTGGGGGTTTATTTTCCGCCTTCTCCTGAATCAACAAGAGGAGTGGAAACAGGCTGAACTAGCTGGACATTGTCTTTCAGCCTAACATACTATGTTACTCGGTCTTGGGCTTTAATTATGCGCCATGGTAAATATACGAGTTTAAAGCAATCTAATAGGAGCAGATCAAGTGCTCGGTGTCGACAGAGGAGGACCCCGGGGAGAAGGCAGAAGCAGTCAATAGCTGCTTGTGTATCCTCTTTTCCAGCCTACACAGCATCCAATGAGCACTATGTAGAGAGTAGAGGAAGCAGCAATGTCATTTCCTCTATTGGACCCGACACATGATCATGTAATCGCCAGTGACATCTGGCAAAACAAAACAGGGTACCCATTCTTATACTTCACTTTACAGAAAAATATACGCTTTAATAATAGAGAACTAGAAATTAAAAAACTACTTTTTTGTACACATTACCACTAATTAAAAAAAAGCTGAAAACTTTGTGAAAAAGAGTACTAAAAAACAGCCCTATATGCCACAAAATGCAACAAAAATAAATTTGGCAACCCAAGAAAAAAAAAGGGCTATAAAACCATCACATGCATAAAATCTCAACAGAGTCTGGTCATTTAGCACTGAAACACTCCAGTCTTTAAAGGCGATGTGCACCTCTGCATTCCTTTTCTTCAATCAATGTGTCTTTGGAAATATAAGACTTTTTAAATTGATTTTTAAGAAAGGTTTAGTTTTCTCTGCTTATATTGTTTTACAAGTCCCTGCAGACTGGAGTACTGCATACTGACAGCTGGGTCTCCATTCCTGCCCTAGCTTACTCCCCTGAGCCAGAACCAACATGCTATGAGGGGGGAGGGGGGGCACATTACACAGTGAGGGATATGTGAGACACGACCACTCAGAGGCTTTCTGCAGTGATAGAACGAGATCAGCACATAGTCATTTGTAAGTTCATGTGAGTCTATGGGAAGCTTATATGTCTTTGTTTATTACAACCACTCCAAGTCATAAGTAGTAAGAGAGGATAACAAAAACCTGTGGTATATCTAGAGGGAGAAACCTTATTTTAGAGGGCTGTATGACAGTGTGGGGAGATGCTGATCATCTCACCTGTCTGCATGCCGTAGCATGCTGCAACTTGTAGTACTATTTTTTTAGGCCTTATACACGAAACTTTTTATTGCGGCTATTTTCCCGCAATAAAATGTCAGCTGAAAATCGTAGGCATCTAAAAAAATTGGATTCCACTGCGTTCGTTCAGATGGGCAAATTTCCGGCACTTAAAATCAGCCAGCCAGAAAAGATACCACATACACTGCAGATTCCGGCCAACCACTTTTACACACGTCCGGAACACATAGCTCTTGTCCTATCTTTTGGCCGCGATCAGCCGGCAGCTCCCATTGAAGTCTATGGGAGCTGCCGGCAAGGGGAGGGTTAGAATGTTGGATGCACTTTAGCAGAGGCTCGCGCTGCTGAATATTCTCCCCCTCCCTTTGCCGGCAGCTCCCATAGGCTTCTATTGGAGCTTCTACTGCCACAATCAGCCGGTAAAGGGAGGGGGAGAGAGTTTAGCAGCGCTAAAGTATCTCCCCTCGGCCAACAGAATTCTGGGCTGCCATGAGTGACAGTTTTGAGCGATCATCTTTGCATAAACTCTTAAGTAGCTAATTAGGTACTTAAAAGTTAAATGAAGGCGGCGTGGGACACCGCTGATAACTCCGAGAACTGCAGCTGCTTTGTATATGCAAACAGCTGCTTTGTTCTCGGAGCTTTCAGCTGGTATCCTACTGAGAAGTCCAAGTGGGCTCACAGCTGAAAGAATGCTATCAGCGGTATCCTGCTGAAAAATCAGCATGCAGCGCTGATAAGAGTCATCGCTGACTTTTAGCTTGCTAAAAATCAGCGATGAACGAATAGTGCATGATGGCAGCACGTTTAGACGCAACGGTTATCGCTCAAAAGATGGTTTTTGAGCGAATTTTGAGTGATGATCCTTGTGTTTAAATGGGCCCTATGCTCTGCTCTCCGTCCAAATCATCTGCCCCCACACTCACCTTTCTATAGTACAATTAAACTCTGCTTTTAGTGAAGCTAATCTGCCACCACCTTGTCATTTGATCATTTGATCTAGAGATAGCACTGCATTGCAATCTACTACACTGTGCTTATTTGTTCCACCACCACCTATCTGTCCTGCACTAATAAATAATAAAGGAGACACACACAGAGCCTTGTGAAGTCCTTGCGAGGACATGGCTATACAGCCTCTGACAGAGGAAAGGGGGAGCTGAGCTTGTGCTTCTTCATGAGAGCTGATCAGTGCTGGGAACACCAGAAATCTCAATGAAGGACTTGAGTCACAGCAAGTATGAGGCCTTCTAAGTGCATGAGAACAAAAGCTCAGATTAAAAAAACAGATAAATGCATCATTTTTTCTGCAGAGACTTAGAGCCCTTTTACACTGAACAATTATTCTTCAGAGTCTCACTAGATCACAGGAATCTGAATAATAATCGTTCAGTGTACATGCTTGCATGATTTGAATAACGAACAATAATATGTTTGTCGTTCACATCATGCATGCATAAAATAATCAGACGATAATCGACCTGCGTAAACAGGCAGTCGTGCATTTCTGAATAACTAGCTGTTTACTGTTAATGGAGGCGAGTGGGCCAGAACGTTCCCCGACCCGATCCACCTCCATTCACTGAGTAATAATCGGTCCTGTGTAAAAGCACGGGAGTGATCATTGCTGGGACAACTGTTGAGCGCTGTCCCATGTCAAAGGGCCCTTAGTAAGAAAGCTGTGATTTGATATTTCATCCTCAAAAGTTTCCATAACCTTTACGGGGTTAAAGCAGTTTTCCTACAAAATACATCTATCACTTATCCACTAGTAAGATTACTCGTAAGAATCACTAGAATTGGGATCCCGTTCCTCGTATGTCACATTCCGCAGTGGCTGAGCATACGCATACCGATGGTCCACTCAAAGTCAAACGTATTGACGAAAAGCCAAGCAGCACTTAGCTGTTGCAGTCAGCCCCGTTGATGTTGAGTGGAACGGCAGTGTGCATGATCGGCCGCCGCTTCATTCAAACTCCCCCTCAAATGGAATTTATGATCCCAAGCCAATATGGTATCATTACTGCTTAAATGGGACTTGTACTATCCTTGAGTCAGCAGGGCATACTGCACAGTAACCAGCCACGGCCCTGATGACTCTTAGTGCAGCTTGTCTTTTGTGTCTACTTCCCGCCATTTTCCCGCATTGACCTCCATTAGATTTGGCTCCCGAGGCTGTGAATATGTCAAGTGGGCGGTCTCTTCTGCTCACTATTAATGGGTGATGTCAGAATTTTTCCCGCCCACTTGTCTCATGACAAATCTTCTTGTCTCATGTCAAAGTGAAAATCCCTGCTCTTTAACAGCTGTCCATCCAGAGGTGATCCGGAGCAGAGGGCCCCCTTCTATGATACCCGTGTGCCCTAATAATTTGTTCACCCAACTTTTTTAGCGCAAATGTTTGCATGGAATCAGAGCACAATCCATGCAGAAATCCATACCAAAGCTGCTTACAAGCCATCTCACACTGAATTCAATGGGTATTGCACTCTACTGTTTACATGAGGTGGATTTTTTCCCACGTGGATTAGAAATATGCGTTGCCAGGTGCTTCGCCACTTTTTATTGTGTGGATTCTGAACAGATCCGCAACAAGTTTTCTCATTGAAGCCAATGGAAGTGTGAGGGCCCGTGTCCGTATCGGCACCGCATCAGCATCGAAACTGCGTGTAAACTTGAAAAGCATATTTTAAAAAATCTACGAGTTAGACCTCTTTCACACAGGCGATGCGTTTTTCGATGCAGCCAAAAAATGCAAGAACGAGAGAAAGCCATGACCAAGTCATAGCTATATCTTGTGTTTTTTCGCCCATTCACACCGCCAGGTGTGGCATATAGACGCCGCCGGCTGGAATGCCTTTGGTCGGCATTGAATGTCAGCATAGCTCAATAGAGCCAGTTGACATTGTATAGCAGTGCTAGCTGCTGCTAAACTCCCTCCCCCTCCCTTTGCCGGCAGCTCCCATAGGCTTCTTTGATCAGCTTCCATAGGCAAGACCTATCTTTTCCGGCCACGTCAAAACATTGACCTGCGTATTCGGCCGCGATGTCCCATTATTGCGGACGTGATGTTTTGCAGCGGCTAAAAAGCGACCATCTGAATGAGTGCGTTGGAATCCAATGCTTCAGATGGTCCGGTTGGTGTGCCGCATGCAATTTTACGCCACACGTTTTTTTTGTCCATGCATGTTTTTAATCTGTGATACAACATGTGTGGCTTTTGATCATGCAGCATGCTATTAGTCCATAGAAATACCCCTAACAAGGCATATAATGGACGAATCTCTTTAACTAGGGGCCCACCGCTCATACGGAGAGCCAGTATTAATAAATCTCCCCCCGTTGTTTGCATCCGTTTTATCCCCTATGAATTGATATCGTATATTATGAAATGTGAACCGTCCTGAGCGGCTTCACATGAATAACAATCCCGTTTCCCGACCATTGTAGTGTAGCGCTATAATGAATGCGTATGAGTATAATTGTCTTGTATATCATCCATTGTTTTTCTATAAATAGAAGCGGAGGGGGGGGGGCTTGGTGGCGAGTGAGGCAATTAGAGCAGCGTGTTCTCCGGCGACAAACGAAAATAATAGCATTGTCGTGTGACTAATATCGTAATCGTCTAAAACTTTCACACTCATTGAAGAACAAAGCAAATAAACACGGCCATGTTTTCTGAAATTCTCAAGGAAACAATTAGTGAGAAATCCGTCTTTAGCTCATTAAGTCGATTTGGCACCTCTGTGCTACGTGACTACATTACACAGCATGGGAGGAGCAGCGCAGACAAAGGACATCTGAGGATGCAACCTGGAGCAAACCTGCAACGTCTTATATATGTCTTGTATCCAAGGTGCATACATGCTTGCTGTAATCCAGCTCCCCGGGAGACGTATCCCCTCTCCTCCTCAATCTGTATCTGTGTGTAGGGGAGTCGCTCCCCGGCAGCAGTGCCATATAATATGTGGATGCATTAGATAACATTATAAGGGAATCCCCCTTGTCTGCTGTTGGGGAAATCATGAGTTGACATGATGGATTTCAGCATGCCTGATCCTTTGTCCAACCAAGAGATAAATGTCGGCAGGGGTGTCGGTCTCAGCTGCTCGTCCTTCTCTCCCAATTAGGGTTGATATCTCTGTCACCAAAGAATACCAGCCAAGGTAAAAGGGTGTGTGGTTAGGGGTCCGGCTTATCGCGGCGTATGATTTTACCTTATTTTAGTGGCCCCAGTAGCAATAGTGCCTCTTTCACTGGCTCCTGTAGCAGTAGTGTTCCCTCTCAGTTGCCCCTTTAGTAATAGTGACGCCTCTTTGTGGTCCCTGTAGCAGTAGTGCACGCTCTCAAAGGCCCCAGTAGCAATAGTTCCTCCATCTCATTGGTTGGCCCCTTTAGTAAAAGTGCCCCCTCTCATTGGCCCCTGTAGTAATAGTGCCCTCTCTTAGTGGCCTTGATCGTTATGGTGCCTTCTCTCAGTGGTCCTGCTAGTAATACTGCCCCGTCATTGGTCCCTTCAGTAATATTGTCCTTGCTCAGTCGCCCCTGCAGTAATAGTGCCCTCTCTCACTCGTCTCTTTAGTAATAGCGCCCTCTTTCAGTGGCCCCTTTAGTATTAGTGTCCTTTCTCAGTGGCCCTGATAGTTATAGTGCCTTCTCTCAGTGGTCCTGGTAGTAATACTGCCCCCTCTGATTGGTCCCTTTAGTAATAGTGCCCCCTCTTATTAAGCCCTGTAGTAATACTGCCCTTTCTCATTGGTCCCTTCAGTAATGGTGTCCTCCTCATTGGCCCCGGTAGTAATACTGACCCCCTTAGTGGCCTTGATAATAATACTGCCCCCTGTACCTCTGGCAGGGCCACCCCACCATAAAGTACTTTACCTCACTCTGTAACTTCGGTCCGGATACCCCAGATTACCAGAGACTCTGACCCCTCTCCCGACATCTGCACTGCATACAGGATGTGCAGTCATGCAGACACCGGGCAGAGGGGTCAGAAGTCAAATTTGCTTAAAGCCTTCTATGGGGTCTTTGTTGTGCAAATGCACACAAAAATAGAGCAGGCTGCGTTATTTTTTCCGTACGGGAGCAAAAACGAAAAGTGCGAATCACCACACTGAAATCAATGGGTTCTATTATCTGCGTATTGCAAATGCAGATTTTGCGCTTGTAAATACACACTCAAACGGTGCATGGCAGTGTGCGGGAGAAACTGTCCTGCGCAGTACAATATCACTGCCATACACAGCAATATGCCGGCTCACCGTGGGCTGCACAGCGGTAAAACACTGCGCTACGTTACGTCTGTGTGAGCTCGGCCTTAGATAACCATCAGACCACCTTTTCTTAGGAATCAATGTAGGAATCCAGGGACTTCCATAGGGTTCACTTACTTTTTCTTGCAATTGTGTTTTTGCAAGTATTGAAATATATTGTACTACCGTATATTGTAAAATCAGCACAGTCCTACGGGCATTAATAAATAACATTCTGATGATGATTGACAATGCTGTTATTCGCCATCGCTCCGTATCCGTAACATTTCATTATTGTTTTGATTTTTTTTCTGACACAACAAAAAATATTGTTGTCATTTTTTTCACTCCATTGTTTTGACGCCCAGCCTGGCATTAACCATTGGCGCTTGTCACTGGGGTGAAGATTCCTCCATCCTACATGTATTTTCTACACTTGTTTATACATTTTTTACACCCACTGTGACGAGACTCAAACAAGCTGAAATCATTTCATATTTCTCCTCTCTTTTTATTGCTTCGAGTCACTCGGCCCAAAACTACAACCACGGAGCACAGAAGTGCTTTTGTTAATGCAATTTGATGGGATATAGAAATGGCCTTCAGTCCAGCTGTTGGGGACCCTCTCACAAGCTATTTGCGTGATGAAGTTTGGCTCACATTTTGTGCTTTAAATAACACATTTAAGAAAGGGAAAAAATGACATTTTAAAGGAGAATGGCCCCTGACACATATCTGCAGTAAAGACACAAATGCAGGGCCAAGGCTCAGTGGAATTTAGGCATTCCATGATACACATCCTATAAGAATGTAGCCAATCATGAAGAAATGACATCACACAAGACATTGGCCTATTAGATCACAAGGAACTACGGACATTACACAGATCGTTAAGAGCTGATGAGATCATACAAAAGTTGGCCTATTAGATCACAAGGAACTACGGACATTACACAGATCGTTAAGAGCTGATGTGATCTAATAGGCCAACTTTTGTGTGATCTCATCAGCTCTTAACGATCTGTGTAATGTCCATAGTTCCTTGTGATCTAATAGGCCAACTTTTGTGTGATCTCAAGGAACTACGGACATTACACAGATCATTAAGAGCTGATGAGATCACACAAAAGTTGGCCTATTAGATCACAAGGAACTACGGACATTACACAGATAATTGAGAGCCTATGACATCACACAAGACATTGGCCTATTAAATCATAAGGAACTATGGACATTGCACAGATCATTGCCTATTAGATACAAGGAACTATGAACATCGCACAGATCATTGTGAGATGAAGGCATTGGCCTATTCACAAGGAACTACAGACATTGCAAAGATCATTGAGAGCTGATGACATCACACACGACATTGGCCTATTAGATCATAAGGAACTACTGATATTGCACAGATCATTGAGAGCTGATGACATCACACAAGAAAGTTATGTATAATATTATAGAAGACGCATGATTCCACACAAGATTACTGCAAAGTAGTCACTAGGAACTGATGACATCACACCAGACTGCAGTCTGTGAGGTTAAAGTAATTAATTACTTCCCACAAAACTGATTGCTATCAGGTTACTAGCAACTGCTGACATCACACAATACAGCTATCTAGCAGGGGTTTCATGAAATGATTACATCACAAAAGACAACTGTTTGTTGGGACATTTTGAACTGATAACATCACTCAAGACATTTGCCTATTGGGTCACAAGGAACTAATGACGTTACAAATGTCACTAGGTGCTGATGATATCACACAGGAAAGTTATATAGAGACTAATGATGTCACAGAAGACTAGAAGACTACTGCAAACCAGTCACTAGAAACTCATGACATCACACAAGACTGTTACTAGCAACTGATGTCACAAAACACAGCTGTCCTCCAAGGTGTTTGAAAATGATACATCACACAAGGCGACTACTTGTTAGGATGCTCTGAACTGATCACATCACACAAGATTGCTGCCTCTTAGGCCAATAGCAACTGATGACGTCACACAATATCTAGCATGTTATTAGGATCTGATGACATAACAAAAAACACCTGCTTGTTAGGACATTATGAACTGATGACATCACACAGACGGTTACTTCCTAGGTTACTAGCAAATGATGACATCACATAAATCAGCTATCTAAGAAATAATGACATCACAAAGGAATACTGCCTGTGAGAACATTATGAACTGATACATGAAACAAATCTGCTGCAGGTGACAACATGCAATATAGCTATATACCAGATTATAAAGAATTGATGACATCACACAATAAAGCTATATACCAGATTATAAAGAATGGGTGACATCACACAATATAGCTATATACCAGATTATAAAGAATGGATGACATGACTATTTTCTATTAGGTCACTAGGAAGTAAAAAATATCACACAAAGCCACTGCCTATGAGGTCAACAGGAACTAATGTCATTACAAAAGGTTGAGGTCTATAAGGTCACAAATATCTGATGCCGTCACACAATACAGCCATGTTTCAGTTTATAAGGAGTGGATGACATCACAGGTGACAACTGCCTATTAATTTACTAGAAAGCACTTAAAAACTACGTAGAAAGATGTTTGAGAAGAAAACTTTATGGATGTCGAAGCACTCTAGTATCATCATCTTTTAACTGCTATCCACTAATCTGCTGCTTAGTCTAGTCTCTACCATTAAATTTGCAAAAAGGGTTAAAGACACTTGAGATAAATCTAGGACCTCAATCATCGATGAGGAGTTTACTCAAGCATTTTTTCTCTCTCTCTCTTCTGTGGATGAGCTATCCCTCTGGTTTTCTGTGTTATGTAATATCTCTCAGAAGCAACGCAGACAAAGAGATTAAGTCAGCGAGAGAAATGATGTCAACTGATCCTCTCGTTCATTCACAGAAAAAACACACACATGAAACCAAAGGCATAAAAATACTAAATAGGATTAAGAATGGCTGCATTAAAATGGCTTGGAGAATGGATATTAAAGAAGCAGTGGGAGAGCAGCTGGATTTGAAACATTACTAATTTCCCTCTACACGGGGCACAATCTACGTGAATGGATGAAGAATTACTCGGTCTACGGGCTAACAAGCCGAGCACAGAGAAGAAAATACTCTCTACAACTCCAAGATGATCCAGCCTTCTGAGATCAGACCTTAGAAGGGTTGTCTTAGGAACCCCATTTTTAAAAACCCAATTAGGAGTGGTCTCTCATTTAGGACCCTCATAATGAATCCTGCAGGGGGTTGGACCCGATGACCATGGAGGTCTCTTCCAACTCTACCATTCTATGATCTGTTGGTAAAGCAGGGAATGGTTACAAATGGCACCCCTCACTCTGGCAGTGATATAGTGACGCAGGATACAGCGGACGATACAGCAAGTGGAGTAACCAAAGTGTACAGTTTTATTTAAACACAAAATGGCTAACGAAATCCTAAAATGTCACTTTATGAAGATCACTCCCGTTATCCAGAAATACCAATCATGTCATGTAACACAGAGACCCTCTTTGAAGGGTTAACATTCTACTATTATCAATAGAATATTGGAAATACAGCGTACAAGCCTTACTTGAAATATCTCTATTATTTAGGGTTCACGCCCCTGGATCACTGCCAATGGCGCACATAATAACAATTTGCTAAATTGCCTTTGGTAGAGTGCCTTCCTATACAACAGGTCTGTTGCTAAACTAATTCTTAACTAATTAGGTCCCTAGTAGTGTGCACACCTAATCCTTGGAATGAGGCCAGCCTCACTTACAATTCATTGTGTAGGAATCACAGCTACTACTGACCTAGGCTGGTCCAAGGTCAGAAGCAAAACTTTTCCATGACTCCCCTTGATCCTTGTTCCAGTCTAGCAGGCCGCACCACGTTGGGGTGGTAATGTGGCAGCTTTATCTTGTGAATACCATCAGCTTTTTCAAACATCGTCAGCTGGCCTCTCCCCAACAGCTCCTTCCCTCACACTCTGCACTCCAGCAGCCTTTTGTCATGATGTACCACTCCACTCTGCTCTCACTCAGATTTAGTCCCTGCACTCCTATTGCACAGTAAAAATTGTTTTATGTCAGAGCATCATCTAATCACTTCGTTCCGAATGAGCATGCTCAGTACTATTGCACCAAAATGTGGTGAAAATTTTGGCACAATTTTCGGCATATCTGCATAGTCCATCACCATAGCAACTTAACAACTTAGCGTGAGATCATGACACAGACATCCCACTGATCCCTCTTGAAACCGTGTAATACTTAATTTCCCCTGTGGTGGCGCTGCAGGAAAATTGAACAGTTGCTGGGACATAGATTGCACCTGATCACTGGAGGTCCCAGCTTACTTTCAGTGGAATCTTCTAATGATAGGGATTGTAATAAGCGGCGAATCTCTTTAAGATCCTAGGTCTTTCCTTTAATTGTCTCAAATGGTTTCATTCGCAATTTTTCATTTAAAGCGGTCGTCCAGCATTACAGCGCCATTACTGTTGTCCATGGGCTGTGTCTGGTATAACAGTCCAGATCCATTCTCTTGAATAGCCATAAACTGCAATACTAGAACCAGACTATGGACAAGAGTGGCACTGTTTTAAGAAAAGAGCAGCTTGGCCGAGTGTGTATGCGTGTCACCATCATGGAAGCTTACGCCTATAGAACAAAAGGACGAGGCCGATACAATTCAACTGCCTGATCTGTTACGTCCCCCCCAGGATAAGAAATAGCAAATAATCACAGCGCAGCTTTCATTTTACCTTATTTTGGCAATTACTACGCCCATTATAGGCTGTGGGGGTGTAAGATACGTAGTAAATACACATATTAACTATGTACTACGTATTACTCTTTTAACAAATACCCCCATATGCCCATGTCAGTAGACCTTTAAAAATAGATGGCACCTTCATGTATGTATCCAGTCCTACCATACTCTGTGCTTCGGAGAAAATCTGCAGCAGCGTGCCATACACGACACATAGGCTTCGTTCCTCCTACAGTCAACATAGCTGCACCAGATGGTCAATGGGGAAGGGCTTGGAGAGAGGAGGAAGTGCCATTAGCGGTCAATGGGGAAGGGCTTGGAGACAGGAGGAAGTGCCATTATTGGTCAATGGGGAAGGGCTTGGAGAGAGGAGGAAGTGCCATTAGTGGTCAATGGAGAAGAACTTGGAAAGAGGAGGAAGTGCCATTAGTGGTCAATGGGGAACAACTTGGAGAGAGGAGGAAGTGCCATTAGTGGTCAATGGGGAAGGGCTTGGAGAGAGGAGGAAGTGCCATCAGTGGTCAATGGGGAAGGGCTTGGAGAGAGGAGGAAGTGCCATTAGTGGTTAGTGGGGAAGGGCTTGGAGAGAGGAGGATGCGCCATTAGTTGTCAATGGGGAAGGACTTGGAGACGGGAGGAATGCGGGCAGCTTCAGACGTATTTGGACACTGCACAAGGTTGATTTGTGCACGTCTGTGCATTGTACTGTACTTTTTTGCATACGCTGGGCACGTTCACATGGGTGTGGGACACCCGCAGCCCTGATTTAGAAGGCTATTTTGAGGTCCAGAACTGTGCAGTGTATTGTGCATTTGCACACCTCCCATAGACATCTATGGAAAACTCTGGTGCGCAAATACACAGAAAGGTACAGCATGTTTAATTTTTTTGTGCTCGTGACAAACGCACAGGCAAAATCAGGAAAGGAGAATGAACCCATTGAAATCAATGGTTTCTGTGCACTGTGTATTGCGTGCATATATTTTGTGCAAACAAAAATGCGTGCAAATACGTTCGTCTAAAGCCGCCCTTACTATGAGGTTCTTTAGGCTATGTTCACATCAGTGTTGGAGATTCTGTTGCGGATTTCCACAAAAATCCTTGACAAAATAGCGCAGCGTTCTATGTTATTTCATCTGAGAAAACAAAAATGGACCCTGTTATAGTCAGTATTGTCCATTCAGCACCATTTGGTTCCATCATTCCTTTTACCGCCTCCCACAGAACAACAAAAACCGTAGTGGTAATGTGAACATAGCTTTAGGGCTCCTTTGTCTTGTCAATCATTTAGATAGCAGTGCATGCTTCATAATTCCTGCTGTCAGATATGATGGAACTGCCAGCGGAACATCTGAAAGCTGTGTGGACAGAGCCTTAGGGACTCAACCAAGCTCCTGGACTATGATGAGGAAGCCCATAGGTCATGGGATTGTCATGATCTCCCTCTATGAACCTGAACGAAGAGCAATGTTGTAAGAGCGTCTCCTGCTCTAATAGACATAAGCTGACCAAGTATTACTTAACAGCTATGTATCCTAATGGTCGCCATATAATACACATTTCCGCTGCAGTGGCCGCAGCAGCAGAAACATTTGGAGATGACTGCAAAAGCAGTTCCCATCTGAAAGTGACGGTCTCATCTTCACAACCCCTATCTGCGTGCCTTACGGAAGTTATAGAAGGTGGTATATCTTGTCTCCACTGGAAGAATGGGTTAAGAAACATGGGCTAGCCAGGTTGACATTGAGGTGTCGCCCCGAGGTGTTGATTGGCTGATGCACACATGTAGTGGGCCCTGCTGTCAGTGTTCCTGCTGCCCTCTCATGTCACCTGCTGTCGCTAGAAGCGCCATCTCTTCCTTGCCGGTGTATGTAGGTGGGGGCTGGAAGAGACGCCAGCAGTGGGAGGCGGAGGTGAAACAGCCAGCCCTAGGTCTTCCCTGCCGTTGCTGTGGGGTTCTCCAGGAGCCGGTACTATGAAGAGGAGCCCGATGGTAAGAAAATTAAACCGCAGGGAAGGTCCGGATTCTGTGTGGCCTTCAGCAGGACTTCATCTAATCTGGAGCTTTTGGGGGCGTGAACAAGGCATTACCTATCACTGTGCAGGTCTCTATCCATATTTCTGGTGGAGACAAGATGCACCAGTACCCACAGCAATACCCTATTTTTGCTTTGTATATAAAGTAGTGTTATGAACAAACTTTTCAAAAGTTCAGTTCGGCTGCTTTGCTAAATTTGGGCAAACCTAGCCAGAACTTTAACAATACCTCTAAACTGGTGTATAACACTGTCTAAGAGTCATAAAAGTCCTGTACAACACTCTTAGGTCACTTAAGGCCCATTTAAACGGGACAAATGTCAGTCGAACGATGCCCCACACTCATCCTCGCATAACTTGCTGTTGCACGGGAGCTAGTATTGCTGGCTCGCTCACACAGTGGCCAGTAGGGGGGCAGGACGGCTGCAGGAGATTTTTTTCCTCGCTCTCCCCCGTCTCTCTCCATTGACTTAACAAAGCGGCCATTCAGTAATGAACAGCCGCTAAGTTAAGTCAATGGAGAGATACGGGGTAGAGCGATGAGTGAAATCTCCTCCAGCCGCCTCACTGTGAGCCAGCGATACTAGCTCCTGTGCAGCAGCATGAGAGTGAGTATGAACGGGGACGAGTGTTGGGCATTCGTCCCATATAAATGGGCCTTTAAGCTACCTACACACGGGTCGACAACAGTATCGCGCTCTCCAACGTTAGTTTTTAATGCCGATGCAAGGCGTTAGAGGGTCGGCAAGTGTTACCCATTATTTTCAATGGTAAACCTCACATTGCACTCAGGAGAACATCGCCGCGATGTGTTTTACTGTCCCATTGAAAATAATGGGCGATGCATTTTGAGGAACGTGGAAGGATAGCACATGCCACGATTTGAATGGACTTCATATTCACACAAGATTTGTGAGTCTTACAATGCACAAATCTCGCGCGGGTTTCTCGGCCAGTATCTAAGTACTTTTATGCTGTTAATGAAGAAAAGAAGAAGAAAAAAAAGAAAAGAAGGAAAGTATTTTTCCTTTTCTTTTCCTTCTTTTTTCCTCCTTTTTCCTTTTTTATTTCTTTCTTCTTCCTTTTCCTTCTTTCAAAAAGTTGTAAAAGAAAGGAAAAAGGAGGAGAAAGAATAAGAATTTTCCTAGGTTCGGCCATGACGAACTGTCCAATGTTCGGGTTCACGCCAAACCAAACTTTTGGCAAAGTTCGATCCAAAATAAGGTTTGGCTATTTGGTTCGCTCCACACTAATGCAGAGCATAAACTCAGCTAGAGCAGTGACCTGCCGACAACACCTATGTCTTGTGTGACAGACAGGCCTCTACCCTCCAGACTTCGCCAAGGTCCCACTCCGCTAATGTATTAGCCATCGCAGTACTATGGCATGCATCTCATCAAGATCTCGGCTGATTTTCCTACTGCGTAGAACAGGGGGCTGTTGATATGTTCGCGCACTACAGAGGATGTCATTATTCCTAGCCACATAATGAGGAATGAAGCTGAGGATTTGTATTAAGGACACAATTGTGCATTGTCTTCACAGAGCGCAGCGCTCAACTCCAGAAAACCAAATGCTTCAAAGGACAGATCACTGGATCAGAGGAGCCACAAAACAGGACATAAAGAGTTCCAACAACCTCACTATACGTTGTAGCTATGATGTGATGGTCACCGGAGTTCACCATTCTGTAACCCTCAACATCTCCATCCCATATCCACTGTCACAGGGGTCTAGGAAGCTCAGATATAAGGAGCTGTTTGGTGGTGTCCATAATGTGCAGACTGGTGGCTGACTCATGGGTGCACTATATCTGGGTCTATTAATGGGGCACTGTGGCTATTAGCATTACTATTGGGGATCACTGTGGGTGGTTTTGCATTTTTTTGCTTTAATAGATGCATTAAGGTTGACATTGAGGGGCACTAAAGCATTACATTGGTGGCACCATGGCAGCGGCTCTGTTATACATGCCACTAAGGCTGGTGTCACCTTAATGGACAAATTGTTGGTATCACCGTTCTGAGGAGGATGCCAATGTTATGGGGCACAGTGGATGTCACTGTTAGACTGTGGGGACACTGTAGTTGTCATTATAGAGGTAATATAGTAATAGGGGCACTGTGGGTATAACTATGATGGTTTCAGCGAGGTTGGAATCACTTTCACTAATCATAATTAAAGGGGTTGTCCAGTTGTTAGCTATTAACGGTCTATCCTCAGGATATGTCATCAATAGTAGATTGACAGGGAGTGAGTCCCTAAGGAAGACCACCAATACAGATGTTCAACAGATTGATGTGCTAAAGCAGTGAGCTGATTTCTGCAGGAAGTAGACAGCTCCATTTGCACCTCAGTGGCCAGACTTAGTATTGCAGACCAAATTCCCGGTGAAATGAATGGGAGCCTAGCTTGCAATACCAAGTCTGTTTGCTGCAGTAGTCAGCTCAGTACACAAGCGCAGAAACCCAAAGAACAGCTCATCAGTGGGGGACCCGGACAATGAACACCTGCTGATCTACTATTAATGACCTATCCTGAAGATAGACCTTTAATAGCTAACAACTGGACAACCCTTTTATGGGGGCACTGTGGCTGGCACTGCTCTGGGGACACACTAGATGTCATTGTTATGGGGGCACTGAAATTATAATTATAAAGGTAATCTGGTTATGGGGGCTCTGTGGATATAATGTCTGTGGGTGCACTGATGCAGGCATCACTTTCAGTGTCACAATTATGTGGACACTATAGCTGTTGCTGGTTCAACAGAACCCTGGATGTCACTGTAATGGGGGCACTGAAATTGTAATTGTAAAGGTAATGTTATGGGGGCTATGTGGTTGCCACTGCTCTGGGGGACCCTGGATGTCACTGTTATGGGATCGCTGTAATTCTCATTATGGTGGCAATATGGTTATGGGGGCACTATGGCTATCATCATTATGGTGACATTGTGGCTGCCATTGTTCTGGGTCACGGTGACTGACACCGCTATTACGGGAGTGCAGAAATGATTAGGGCGTTTTCGTGTGGGTGGAGCTTCTATCCGTTTTTTAAGTCTCAGTATAGAGTATGCAGGCGATAGAAGCTATGGGAAGCCAGGATTACAATGCCCTGTAAATGTAATATTTGGCAGGAGGAGGGGATGAGATGAATCTGGATGTATCAGTAAGTGCTACAAGCGGATAACTTTAACGAATGTTTGCAATCAAATCCGTGATTGAGAGATTGTAAGGGTTTTATAAAGTGTTTGGCAGCTCCTTCATCAGCATTACTGTAAATTATTTAATGACTCTCATCTATTTCCAGGAGCATCAGCCATTACTACACACTGCTAGCATCTGTCATGTGCAGGAAGAGGGGGTGACAGCGAGGCCACAATTGAAGCAATGTCATTAACATCCTGCAAGATGGGGCCTTCTCTATGCATGACGGAACAGCAGACATTTAACACATTCTGAACTTCCACCGATCTGCTCCTTGGAGTGCAATCTATCTGGCTGGGATGTCAGCTGCGCCTTCCGCATGGACGCAGAAGAGACCAAAATATTGTCATCCCAGATGGTCCCTCCAGTCGGAGCAGGTCCTCAGCATGACAGATCACAAAATCCGATTTGATATTTAAGCAATCTGCCTTCCACACAATTATTCCCTGCCCAATGGACCTTATCCTATAGGGATTATTACCAGACATATGTAATGTAAAGCGTTTGCAGTTCCGGAAATGGTTTTGCAAAACGAGGTAAAAGCAAAATCATTCATTACTTATTTATTTATCATGATTCGCCATTTTTTTCAGAGATGAAGACCTCAATTGGCGAAAGGTACCATCATGGGGAACTCTTCTTGCCCCCCCCCCCCCCCCATAAGCATCTGAATATAAACTAACAGGCTAATAGTTTTTGTGTTAGTAGGGACATGCAGTCCTTGCAGTAGGACAGCTTTACTTGCATTGTTCTATTACTCTGTTATTCCTCCTGGAAATGTATGAATAAATTGACAACTGGGAATAAATATCCAGGGGGTGTTTCCCTATAGACTCTCGGGGAGTTTTCACATGGGACGGACTTTTTGCAGATGCAGCACAGATTCAGATTTTGTTCGTTAAGCTGGCTTCACTCAGTTGTATTTGCATGCATATTTGCATGCAAAAATTTGAATGCAGAATACACAGAAAATAGAACCAATTGATTTCAATGGGTCTGTTCACTGGCCCGTATTATTTTTCCTGTACATTTCAATCATGCAAAAAAAAGCAGTATGCTCTATTTTCCTGTGTCCCCTTAGGCCGGCTTCACACGGCCAAGAAGATCTTGTAAAACGCACAAATCTCATCCCTATTCTTTTGAATGGGTTCATACACATGAGCGATGCTTTCCCATGGCATGTTCTATCTAGCTGCATGATCTCACAGCCCCGACCCAGTGAAAGCAATGGGAGTACTCTGCAATCCTCTGGTGCGGCTGTGACAAGTTCGACACAGGATCCCTGTATCCCTGAAGTATTTCACATCATCTAAGCTCACATTACGCTCATGTAAGCCCGGCCTGTGTAGCGAAAAGTGTGTAGGGACACACCCTACTAATGAGGGGGATGGTAACTGGCAGTTGTCAATGTATTTATACATTTCCAGGAGGAATAACAGAGGAACAGCGCAATACACAGTTTGACAAAAAGATCCTCCAGAACAGCTGCTTCGCAGCTTAGTCCCAATTAAGGCATATAGATGTCATATAACAGGGATGATTGTCCGCAGTGATGATGATCGTGATCGCCAGCTGGACCGGCGACAATCCCTTGATCGCCTCGGTAGAAAAAGCTGTGTTGGCGAGACAACCTCTTTAAGCAGCATTTCCCTGCTGAATTACAAAAAAGGTAAGAGACCCTTGATTTACCACATTTCTCGGTTCGTTTCTGGACCTTTCACAGACACGTTGGTGTCTCCTTTCTGTTGTCTTCTCATTTACCGCTAGGTTTGGCGCAGAAGCCGCTGCCATAGTGAAATAAAACCAGCTGAGCTGCGAACAATGGTTGCTACTACGGGAAGGCAGGAAATATGACAACACTTTAAAATCTGATACTTTCGCTTCCACGTTTGATCAGCTGTAATCGAGTCTCACTGGACCGTAATAAATACACTTAAAGGGGTTTTCCACGTTGCGATGACTTTGGCTTACTGACGCACATGCGACATTTTACAGCCTCTTTCATAAATATTATGTATTGTTTTTTTTCCTGGCAGAGTCATTTGGTTGCGTCCTCCTAGTATGACATAACGATCGCCCCCAGACATAACTGTATCCAACGCAGGAGGCACGGAAGATCCCTGTTGTATCCGAGGACTATAAAAACAAACACAACCAGATGATGTGAGTCCAGCAAACCAAGAAATGCAGAGATCAAGTACCGGTCAATTCACTGAAGTCATCAGTTTGGCCGAATCTATAGATCAACTTTAAAAGGCGTCATCCAGGACCGTCAAGTAATAAAATAGGTGGAACGAAAGAGTTATAGCACTAGTTGTAGACTTGTACTACTCTTCATTCAGGTATAGCAGCGTATACACAACTGTGGCTGTGCCTGGTATTACAGCTCAGCTTTGTTCACTTGCCTGCAATACCAAACACTGCCACATCCATGTGGGTGGTGCTGTGCCTAGAAAAAACATTTAAAGAGAACATATCATCAGATGACGTGCAGATGCAGTTTTAAAAAAGATTTTCATGGCATGCTATGTCTTTAACGTAGCACATCTCTGCTATTCTTGTAGCCCAGCAGTCAGCGGAAGCAAAGGGATGCACAAATAGCAAAAGGCATGGATCGTTCGGAGTGTTAAATAAATAGATTTAGTGCACCAAACATTTGTTTGGATTGTTTCTGAAATCTTGCGGTTTTCACGCTGACCACTAAAGCTAATAATTTAGAAACCTTTTTAGCATACATCAACTCTCAACTTTCCTCTAAGAGACTATGTTGGGGGAAAGAAGGATCAGAGACTTAATGCTCAATTCTTTTGTTCCTCAGGAGATAAGCTAGCGCCAGAGGAGGGTCATACACAGACCTCATGGGGCCCCACAGCAAAATTATGAATACCCACCACCCTGTGGCTCCCACTCAGTAATAGTCTGCCTCTCGGACCCTCCCACCGCCACCTGCTTAACCATTATCCCCTGAACCACTGGCTGACAATCAAAATATCTGACTCCTCCCCCAGTCTCCTGCACACTGTACACTGACAGCAGGAGAGGAGGAGTCAGATGTTGCACCAGGTGCTATGGCCAGGGGATCTGGTGGCTGGGGCCACACAGCAGTCCTCATAGCAGTTGTCTGGTCTGCCAATAGGCAGCACACCACTGCAGAGCTGAACGTTCATACATTTGAAGTAGTCGGGGAAACAGCTGACAGACGAACAATCGTTGGTCTGACTGACAGTTGTTAACGGTGTATGGGCAGCTTAACCCTCGGTTCAAAATACCTGCTATAGCATCCTATAGCGTCTAGTTATACTCCTGGTTTTTTGACTTATGCCTTATGAGAAATATTGGGTGAAAGTCTTTTTATATATTAGCCTATGCCTGACTGTTAAGCCTTAGAAGTTCATGTCATTGCAGCTCAATTTGTACTTGTTGGATAGAAGAATTCACTGTTGTACAATATATAGAGTGATACTGGAAACAGGTCATATAATGGGGGCTAAAACTTATATCCCAATCCCCGATAATTACCTGTGACTCTACAATTGCAGCCTGCAGGATCCAGATGTAAATTCTATTTATTCCTCTACAATAGGAGATCTGAGAGCTTCCAAATGAGATCCAGCCATAGCCAGTGCCTAGGATGTTCCACAATACGCTACAGTTTCCATCAGTATTACAATTGCAGATGTCAGTAGAGACTTAAAAGACTTGCAACATTTTATCAATCTAGAGTAGAGTATTTTTTTCCCCCCAGGAAATCCTACAGATGGAATATATAGTATATAAATGACACTGGCTGCAGTGCATGGTTATTTCAATGGGGAGAGAGCAATAAGCAGCTTCCAGACAACTCTAACAGCTGCTTATCTCCTATTGGAAGAAACCATTGGACGTGCTGATATCAAATATGGCTGATGCCTATTTTCATCTGACATCTGCCATTGTGGGATAACCCTTGAGATACAAGAGGGTGTTGATAAGTCCTTGGCTTGGAGTTCTTCATTTGTCTTTACATCAATGAAAGTAATATAATTTTAACACTCAATCTTTCTAATACTTTGTGGGCAAATTTTGGCAAGATCTCATGTGCGATTCTTATGTTATGCAGGTTTGAAGACAACATGGCAGAATCTGCAGCAGTGATGGAGTTCCTGTTTCTGAAAGGGATGTCGGGGAAAGACATTCATGGTGACATGGTGCAAACATCAGTCCCTTTCATACACCACAGTGAAAAATTGGGTTGCCAAATTTAGACCTGGGTATTTCAACACCAATGATGAAGACCGTTCTTGCAGACCCCCAGTGGTGAACGTTCTAGAGACCATAGATGCCATTCATGACATGATTCTGGAAGACTGGCGTACTTCTGATGATAACCGAAGCTCTGGACATTTCCTATAATTCATGATCATCTGGACATGAGGAAGGTGTCTGCCAAGTGGGTCCCGAAATGTTTGTTAGATCAAAAGTGTGCCCGAAGCAAGCCTCCCGGGGAATTCTGCAGTGTTTTTGGTAGGACATGAATGCTTTTCTCTCTTGACTTAGGACGATGGATGAGATGTGGATTGTTAAGTGTGATTCTGAGTCATTCAAAAGAGCAAAGAATAGAGATACAGTAGTTCCCTGCATCCAAAGGCGTTCAGAGTACACAAGGTGTCATCCAAGATGATGGTATCTACTTGGATAAAGATGGGGATGCTGCTTGTGGACTACCTTTCAAAGGGGTCTATTATCACAACTGTGTATTATGCAAAACTTCTTGATAAACTGAAGGAGCCAATGATGTCCAAAAGACATGTAAAGTTGACCCAAGCTGTTGTGTTCTTGCACAACACAGTGGCCATGACCAAAGGCAAACTGGCTGACATGGGCGTCGAGGTTCTGGATCCTCCTCCTTATTCCCCAGATCTGGCACCTTTAGACTATCATCTGTTTTCTAATGAGAAGAAACACCTCAAGGGAACCAAATTTGCCTTGTACCTTCTTTCTGATTTGCCGATAGCGGAGGGAGACATGAGAGCATCGGACAACTCTTTTCTTATGTGTATGTCCATTTTTAGTGTATATATGAGCAAGTTCATATATCTGAACATTGGGCTTGTCAATGATATTGCAGCTCACATTTAACTCCTTAAGAACGTGACCTAGTTTGGCAGTAAGGGTGTGACGATTTTTTTTTGGGGGGGGGGGGGGGGGGAGTTTTTATCTCCACTTTTCAAAAGCCATACATTTTTAGTTTTTCCGTCAACATGCCCATTTGCGGCCCTGTTTTTAGTAGATTCAGAGGTTCCGGCACAAAATGCCTGGAAGAAAAAGTCCTGCATAAAGCACTTTTCCATCCAGTAAGATGCAGAACAGCTGAAGACCAAATAGATACTATTGCAGTCTATTAGTTCTGTTTGGCGCCGTTCGTTTCCATCATAAGACAGATCTGATCGGGCAGGGGATTCCCTTTCCTACTCCCATAACAGAGCAGGAAAAAAAGGAATCCCCGAACGCAGATGTGAACATAGCCTTACTGTTCAGAAACAAGTGGGTGCGAAAGTCGGATGTAAATATATCGCTTCTCAATTGTCTTACCCCAAGAAACAATTAAAATCGTCATATACATACGTAGATCACCATCTGCAGGGCTAAATGCCCGCAAGTGATTTACATCCAGTTACCTATAAGCAATCAAGTCTTGGGTCGTCAATCTGCCCAAATTTCTGTAGTTGGAATCATTTAAACTTATAGTCCTTTCACTAATGATTCCAATATGGCGGGCGGACTCAGAATTAACAATAGGAACTATTAGATGTGGGTGCAGAATCCAATTTGGCGCTGGTCATTTACTATAGACTGAGGCTCCATTGTGTTCAGCTGCATTTCATCAGATTTTCCTATATTAGTGTAAGAAATTACCTCATTTTACTCATATAATGGAGATTACACATGACGACAATCTGGGCCGTATGGAGAGAAACCAGAGCAGGCAAAAAATGGAAGCAGTTACTCATAGCAACCAAAACAGATTCAAGATTTTGTTTTACGAGAGCAGCTGAGAAAATCAAAGCAGTGATCTGATTGGTAGTTATAGGTGCCATGTTACTATGATTTATAAACAGCCATATAGGTCTACATTTATTAAAGGGGTCTACCAGGACATAAATTGGATGTTCAAGCAAAAATGAAAAAAAAACCTGTCATATCTCTACCCCAAATTCCTATTTTTGTGGAACAGTATGGCGAAACAGACCTCAAAATGGTAGGGTTTATACAATACTCTCCCAAGGTGGGAGGAGTTATGGCTGTTCCTAGTTTGCTCAGGGGTGGGGCTTAGGCTGCTCAGGGGTGGGGCTTAGCATTTCCTGTGAATGAAGATTTTAATTTTGTAAGGTACTTTCTTACCGCACTAATTCTGCTGTGTTGCGGTGCTGACCCCCTTCTTATCCCAGGTCCTCTCTGCTTACAAGGTGAACATAATGATATGAGTCACATTACTGCAGTGGTCATTTATCGCTTGCCACAGATGTTTCCTCACATGGTGGTCAATGGTTACATTAATGTCATGTCATCTTGCGTTCACTTAGGAAATAAAGAAGCCTTGGGGTTGCCGTGAAGCAGCGACACAAGAACAGAACTGAAGAAAGTGTTTTCTTTTTTACATTTTAAACCTAACAAACTAATCTGGATATTTTTGAAAATGCCTCTCATCATGTTGTACTTGCCAATAGACACTTAAAGGGGATGTACAGTACTGCACAAACGTTTTAGGCAGAAATAGAAGTGTTAATCGTTTTTTGGTCAATTAACAAAATACAAAGTAACTGAACAAAAGAAAAATGTAAAGCCCATCAGTATTTGGTGTGATCACTCTTTGCCTTCAAAACACCCATCAATTCTTCTGGGTACACTTGCACACAGTTTTTGAAGGAACTCATCAGAGCGGTTGAACCAGAGATCTTGGAAGACTAAGCAGAGATCTTCTGTGGATGTCGGCTTGTTCCAATCCTTCTATCTCTTCATGCAATCCCTGGCAGACTGGATGATAAGATCAGGGCTCTGTGGGGCCGTATCATCACTTCCAGGACTCCTTGTTCTTGTTTATGCTGAAGATAGTTCTTAAAAGGGAACCTATCACTGGCTCATAAGGCAGATTTCCAGGACTCCGGGGAGATGACCACGCTGTTAGCCTCCCAATGTTTGCCCAACATGAGCCCAATTGAGCATTTATGAGATGTGATGGAGAGATCCATTCATGACAGTGTTCCTGCACCTACAAATACCCCGGAGCTGTGGGTGGCTATCCAGACAGCTCAACATCCCTCCAGACATCTTCTATTCACTTGTGGAATAGATACCACATCGAGTTGTTGCACTTCACCGGGCTATAGGGAGTCCTACACAATGTTAGTTCCTCTCCCATGACTTTTGACATATCAGTGTATAACAAAATTTTGTACCAAAAAAATAATCCCATTTCATAAATATGCTGCTGTATTCTCAGCACTTTAGCCACAACCTGTTTGCAGAAAGTGCAAATCTATGAGAACAGTGCTGAAGAAACATCGTAAATTTGGGTGCACCTCATGTGCGCCATCTTTTGATGCACATTGAATATGTTTTTCTAGTGCATTTGCTTGCCTACTATTGTGCCACTTAGACCAGGGGTCCCCAACTCCAGTCCTCAGGGACCACCAACAGGACATGTTTTCAGGATATCCTATGATGAGTACACCTGTGGCAATGTCTGAGGCACCGACAATAATTACATCACCTGTGCAACACTGAGGAAATCCTGAAAACATGACCTGTTAGTGGTCCCTGAGGACTGGAGGTGGGGAACACTGACTTAGACAATATTCACTCTAGACTTCTGCTATGGACTGTATATGATGGATGCAGGGGCGTAACTATAGAGGATGCAGGGGGTGCGGTTGCACCCGGGCCTAGGAGCCTTAGGGGGCCCATAAGGCCTCTCTTATCCATATAGGGAGCCCAGTACAATGAATAAAGCATTATAGTTGGGGGCCCTGTTACAGGTTTTGCATTGGGGCCCAGGAGCTTCAAGTTACGCCTCTGGATGGATGCCTTCCTTCTCGGGAGAAGAGTGTAGCAGGCTGTGCTATTTTGCTCACCAACTGATAGAACGTGTCATCAGAAAAATCCCGACCAATTCAGGACGGTTGACAGGACATGTTTCTTTAAGACGACAGAACACAATAATGTAAAGTGTGAGTAGAACTGTAGTCAGTGTCATATTGGTAATCCAGTCCTGAGGGGAGCGCAACGATGCCAACATGTAGCAACGTAACATTATGTGAACACACTGGTTTGGACTTTGTCGAGTTACTAAATATCTTGCAACAATTAATAAATCCCGATTTTATTTCTTGCAAAACATGTGTCTACTAAAGAGATCACATGTACATCTGGATCAATGCCCCCAGCACATAAGATACGTTTTTTGCACCATCCACAGTAGTTGAGAAAAACGTCTATTGGTTAGACCTTGGAACCAAAGCAAAGTCTATACAAGAGCCCCCACCTACCATGCAACATTTATAACATTGGTGTCTAATCGCATAGGAGAGGGCCTTTGGTTACCTTTGTAACAAACTCCGTTGCTTGGTGGACATTCTTGATCCAGAACGTAATTACCGAGAAATTGTGTGACAAGTTTTGGACTGATCCATTAATGAACCTCACTTGATACACAGTTTTATGTCCCCTGTATTGCTCTTCGTATTATCAGTGTGCCGATCTACCAAATCAAAAGTAGTTGCTTTAAAGGGAACCTGTCAAAACGTACAACAGTAAACCAAGCCCAGTGCTTGAATAATCACTTGCCCCTCATAAGAAAACTTATTGTCTCATGTCTATTTACTAAGCCATACCTGTGTAATCGCTTAAAAGGTTTCCGCGCTGCATGTAAATTAGGAAGAGTGGTCCATTTGGGTCAGAGCATTATAAGAATTTGCAGTGCTGCCTTTGACGAGAGGGGTGGGCTTATAGGCAAATCTTGCCGAGTCGAGAGACGGTCCGGCCCGCCCACCAGTCCGCTCTTCCTAATTTGAATGTCACATGGGAACATTTTTAACAGTGATTACATAAGTATGGCTTTGTAAGTAAACGTGGGACAATACGTTTTCTAAACAGGGAGAAGTGACTATTCTAGTCGTTGGCTTGGTTTATTGTCTTAAAAGGTTCTGACAGGTTGCCTTTAAATTTTTCAAAACTGCAAACTCAGAATAAACAAACATGATTCTATGAATTTTTAGATCTCTGCTTGATGTCAGTGAAAATATTGTTTTCTACATATACAGGCTGAAAATCTGTTCTGATTATGCCCAACTACCTCCGGTGCTGAGCTCATTATACTGTCCTAGTTCTTATCTTACAAGGGACGTCACATCACACGGAGTTTGAAAAGATTTTCTGGAACTAAACTATTGATGGGGTCTTCAGCTTCTATGCATCCCTGGGGTGCATCAGTGGTATTCCTAGTACCTACTCCTGCAATACCAACCTGGACCACTGGACTACGGACAGAGCTGTCTGCTTCCAACCCTGTCCATAACGACAGCTGATCCCGAGTGGCAGTCCTCTGCCAATCAAGTATTGGTGACCTTACCCCAGGACAGGTCATCAATAGTCGATCAGTGGGGGCCCACCGCTTACAATTCCGACCAACGGAGAAAGAGCCGGAAGCAGACAGTTCTCTCCATAGCCAACCTGGGCTGCTGCAATGTGGGCAAAGCTATCTACTTCCAGCTCTGTCCACACTGACAGCAGACCAGGCAAAAACAGCTTACCGACAGGGATCTCAAGCGGTCGGCCCACACCAATCAACTATCGATGACCCATCCCGATGATAAGTCATAAATAGTATTTATGTATAACGCCCGTTTGAGTTCCAAAACGTTGATAACTTCTATTACAGGTAAAATGATCATAAGAGTCGAATACTTTTAAAGTCCACCAAAGCTGGCATATAAATGCCCAGAACACCACCCTGCATAACGTGATTCACTTCCCCTATAGAACATTTATAGGGTAAGGATTTCACTTTTGTTCTCTCATCTGCTCATATTTCCAGAAAACCAATGCAGAGACCGGAAGGTCTGAAGACGGCCAAAAGCGCTGATAGATTTTATTGTGAAATCCCTAAAAACAATGATGGAAGCTGTTTGAGGCGTGACAGTATTCGCTCCTTGCTGGCTGCGTGCCCCGCTAACACTTCTGTACTCGGCAGGATTGCAAAATCCGGAGAGTGAGTGGATCATGATCTCAGGCTTTAACATGCTCTGCTTGAGACGTAATTACCAAGTGGGACATGCTGAAGAAGAGTCAGGGAGGCTTGAGCAATAAATTCGGGTGGGGGTCCACCTGGACCGCTGACAAACTGAAATATTTATCATAGTAAATGCTTCTATTTCTTAATAGACCAAGAAGCTTTGGAGATCATACTTGTAATATAAGCCATCAAACACGTGTCGTTCTATCCGGCTGTTAATTAGTTAAAGCTGCATGACAACCAATATGGCTGCTGTTACAATGGGGTTGGCATCCAATGCTTCCAGACTCAAGAGATCTTCCAAATCCCTAATAAATCCTCAGGTTATAAAAGAAGTCTTAGGCCGGTTTCACATTTGCGTTGGAATCTCCGGACGTGGATCCGGCTCAAAATACCTCAAACTATGTTTTTGCTTCTGTCCAGGAGCGGAAACTGAACGGACCCCAGTATAGTCAATAGGGTCTGTTCCGCGCTTTTTACTTCCATCCTGAGACAGAACCATTCGGTCCCAAATGGAACAGGAAAGTGGAACCCCATATGCAGGTGAGCCAATCCCCCACCACGCCCGTTCCGCTGATCTTCACTTCTGGTCGCAGCAAACCAGCAATGACGTCACCGACACATGGGACGTGTGACTGCTGCAGCCAATCATTGGCTCACTTCGGTCAGTAATTAGCTGCAGCAGTCACATGCCCCTGTATCGGGATATCATCGCTGCGGCAGCCAGACGTGCAACCCAGCAGGAGACCGGGCAACAACAGAACGGGAGCAGGTGAAGTGATTTAGGCTTCTTTTATGTTGGTTCACTAGTCTGAGCTGCTTTGAAAAAATGAGTATCTTTGGATAACCTGTTAATATGCGCTGTGGTGCGGCTGCAGAAAAACGGAACGCTTACTGCCAGGTATCCCTACAGATTGCAGCTTATCACATTCCGGCCATGATCCGCTACAGTCAGGCCACCCTAATAAAGAGTAGGGTTTGTCTGAAGCATAGAATCCTTCTAATACAGGGCTGCATGGAGACGTTATATAGTGGCACAGAGTACATATTGTTCTGTAAGGTCGGTTTCACATCTGCGTCAGAAACTCCAAAGTTTACAACTCCACACAACTCTGGACTTGTATGGAGCCATCATAGCACCAAGTGCGCAGTCGCATCACGGGGTTACATACTTGGTACACTGAATTTCAATATTCAATAGTTATATTAAAAGGGACCTAGCAGAATTACCTGACCTCACATGAATCTACTTCAGTTCTTGGTGATCAGTGGCAAACAAAAGTTTTCAATGACACTCTAGGTCTGAACTGGGGTACTGTACATTAATGTAGGCATCAGATACCTTGCAAAGAAGTGGCGAATATGGGACGACAAATCTGTTGTCAATTTCAATATTGGATGTGCGCACAGCTTGCTGATCATTTTTGACGGTGAACACTTTGACCCTTTTGACGAATGAGAAAACTCCTTCGCCACCTTTCTATGTGGGTACAATGGGTAGCCATCACCATTGGTCTACACATCAGCTCTTTTGGGTATCATGTGCTGGGTGATCCACTTTTTGGTGGGTATTTCAGCACTAATGATTGAATTAATCATGGCTGGGTTGTTATGCACAAAAATTTGACAGTTCGCGAGGGAGCGTCCCGAAGAGATTTGAATTAATATTTGCTTTTTGGTATATTTTGCAAATATGCCAAGAATAGTAGGCCCTAGAGAGTTGAAACTTGGTCTAAAACCTTCTGAAGCACCTGATTTACCTATGTAGCAAAATCGATGCAGGTTGGTCCAGTCATGTGGCTGTTCATAAAGAACACAAATTCATAAAAAAAATATATTATATATATATATATATATATATATATATATATATACACACACACACACACACACACACACACACACACACATACCTAACACATGGATGCAACTAGAATCCACATATGAATAGAGATGGACGTGCAATAATGTATTTTTCATGCTCCTAACATTTGAGACTGTGAGGCTTTTGTAGCCAGTGACCAAATGAAACCCACTGTGACTCATTGTGACCCAGTCTTTTGTCCATTAAAGTGGCAGCTGCAGCTTTTGTCACTTTTGGCGCGCCCCTCTATCTGCTACCCTTCCAGCTCACAGGAAACAAAAACTTTTTTGGTATGAGGAGCAAAATAACATTTTTACATCCTGCAAGTTAATGAAGTTTTCTTCATGCAAAAACTTTGGAGCAAAGTTTTAAGAAAAACAGGGGCAGGTACAATGAGGACCGTGACTCTCCCTCCTGCCAAGGGCCATATGTGGTCTCCGTTGTACCTGCATCTCCTAAAGAAAGCACACTGGATTTGAAGGAATCTTGGGATTGTATTTTATTTTTTTTAAAGGGGAATATCGCTTTAACAATAAGACTCATTACTCGGTGCGGTTTGTTCATCCTTATCGCACATGTTTGGAGAATGATTTAATGACCTAAATGAATCATTGTGAAAGCCGAGGATGATGTAAGTGAGGAAGAAAACTGTATCACAGGGTAAACTAAAACAGTTTCGGAAATGAAACCATGCCCATAGTGAGGGCCTGATAAGGATATGAAAGCTGCCTCATCCACAGTCAGACACATCCAGGCCTTTTTTAAACGAGCATAATTTTCGGCAAAGTGAGCCGCGCAAAAAATCACGACTATCAGAAGCAATGGTTCTATGAATTCATTCAGACAAACGATTTTTTCAGAACGTAAAATATAGCACATAAGCGTGATTTCTGCGACTGAGATTTCCTGCTGCCGAAAAACATAAGTCTTGCCCTTTCTTTTGACAAAACAACACATGAGGCTCCATAGACTCCTATGGGAGCCGTCAGAAAAACACTGATAGGTGCCCAAATCTCTCCACTGTACTGATTTCACTAGATAGCATTGTAGCAAACTCTCAGCTGTGAAAAGTACTAGATCAGGACAGGTTTTCAGCCACAGGATGTTAATAAAAATGTTCTCATTCACTGACAGCACACAGAGATATTGAAAACGGTGTGAAATGGAAGCACAAAGTATGTTAAAAAGTTTAATTATACTTAAACTTTATTCACATTTGCAAGAAAAAGTAAGTGAACCCTTTGGAATGACCTAGATTACTCTGTGTGCTCAGCAAAACACCTGAACGCTACAACTGTTTGCATGTTATTAGTTTTATTACATTGCGTTTGTGGGTAATTGTGACTAATAACAATCAGACCACATTAGTAATTAATGCAGAAAAACAGGAAATTCCGAAGGGTTAACTAAAGGCCCATTTACACCAGCCGATGATCGCTAAAAAAATTCGCTAATCAGCGATCATTTAGCGATAATCGTTGCGTCTAAATGTGCACCCATCGTGCGCTTTTCGGGCACTGTTAGATGATCGTTAAATTCAGTCCGACCTAAAAATCGTCCTTCAGCCTTATCAGCAGTTCTTCACGGGGAGTGCTGATAACATTGTTTCCCCATGGAGAACAAAGGATCTGAGGGCAGATAATAGCCTTGGGCTATTAACTTCATTCAGGGAAGGCTTCATTTGCACACTTAATTGCTACTAAGTAGCTGAGTAGCTACTTAATAGTTTATGCAAAATGATCGCTCAAAGCGGTCACTCAAACGGTCGTTTGAGCGATCTTTAAAGGGGTTGTCCCGCGAAAGCAAGTGGGGTTATACACTTCTGTATGGCCATATTAATGCACTTTGTAATGTACATTGTGCATTAATTATGAGCCATACAGAAGTTATCAGAAGTTATTCACTTACCTGTTCCGTTGAAGCCCTGCGGTCCACCGAGGGTGAGGATCCCGGCGGCCATCTTCACCAGGTAAGTAAGAAGTCACCGGAGCGCGGGGATTCAGGTAAGCACTGTCCGTTTTTTTTTTTTTTTAAGTCCCTGCATCGGGTTTGTCTCGCGCCGAACGGGGGGGCTATTGAAAAAAAAAAACCCCGTTTCGGCGCGGGACAACCCCTTTAAGCGATCATCTGCTCATGTAAATAGGCCTTTACTTTTTTTTGCAACTGTATGTGAAACTGGAATCCTCCTCTGATTACCTCAATCACTCCCTCTCCTAGCAGGTGCTTTCCAATGATACAGTTACAAAAATGTAGGGGATTTCAGCTCCCTGTGAATTTGTTTAGAGAGGATACTTCTGGTGATAGATTTTAGATTTAGAGGTACTGATGGTCAGAGATTACCCTGCTGCCGATTTATCCATGCCAGCCAGCGCATAGAGAGGTAGACCCCACTGCTGTACACAAGCCCCTTCTAGGTTTAGCTCTAGTCCTGTTATCAGTCAACATGATCATTCCGCTACTGCCCAGCACCAGTGCATGAGGCAACAGAGGATGGCCAGTCACCTAAGCCCCCTTACCTCTCCTCATATCATTTCCTCAACACCCCCTCTGTCTATACCTATGTTCTCCCTGCTCTTCCCAAAAAGTCATCAGTGCTGGGAGAACCGAAGCCGTGAAAGTCCAAGCACCTGCTTCCTTACCGAGCAGAGAATAGCAGATGGCTCCTCCGATCAGCCTGCCCATGAGTAGCGCCACTGCTGGATCTAATCACAACACTGGAGCATCGGGAGATGGACTAAAGTGGTAGGTTGCTGACCGGGGTGGTGCTGTCTTAGGTGTCCACTCCATTACCCCAGTAATGATGAAGTCAGTACCAATGGTCAATTATTCATTTTATTCAAAGCAGTACTGGGTAAGGTTGTTAAGAGGGCAGACCTTGATGTTTCGGCAGCTGATCTGGGAGGTCCTTCCCTAGCCCAATTGGCTAGCTGAGATGCAAGGTATGACCTCAAGGGATTTTATGTTCCATGCAGTAGCTCCTTTAGGAACTCACCCTTCTTTGGAGCTGCAGGACAAAACTTTAAAAAACAAGTTTCTAGAGATGAGATCCTCATCTCAGCGAAACACATAACAGTGGATTGGGAAAGGTCCCTTAAGTGGGGTGCCGAGAGAACACTGAAAGTTTCTGGAGCTTTTGGTAATTGATTGCAGGGATTTTTGGTTCTTGTGCATGTCCTGTGTCAACATTTTACTTTTTTTTTACACCATCTATAACATTCATAAGCTGAACAGAGGTGCCACTATGATGAGAAATATCGCCATCATCTGGCCTTGACCCCCGCTATTGGTTGAGCGGCCAAGGCAACCAAAGTCAGAATTCAGTTAATTCTGGCTCAACAGCAAACTCAGCCCTATCTGAGAACAGCCACCTTCTTGGAACCTGCTTACAGGGTGGTGGTTCCTCATTGGCCAACAAAAGCCCGTTGGCTATTTAATGAGAGACACTGACTCTTCTATTCCATGTGCAAATTTTGGCACAATTGTTCTATCTGTGAGGGAGCACACTCAGCTCTGTATTGCTTCTGCAAATTGTAAATGCCAGCCAAGTTGGTGGTCAACCGGAGAGCGCCGGTGAACGTGGTCAAGATGCAATAGTGGCTCAACCGCTACCCCAAGAGGCAGGAGTCAGAGCTCTTGCTTGGAATTTTTTTAGAAAGGTTTCTACATTGAGCACATTCCTTCATCATGGTTTTGTCATAGCTTAAGGAGACTTATAGGCCATTTCATTCTCCTCTGGGCTCCCATATCCTGACACTGCACAGTTTTATTGACCCAAATTTCTATCATCATAGAGTTCTAAGGTGGTTTAAATTCAATTTGGCAAAGCAATGAGGGGTTTAGGTCTTTTGCTATGGCCATCTGAAATGGGCCTTATTGTAACCACAGCAAAGATGACCCTTCACTAACTCAATGGACATACCAGAATGTGTTCAAGGGTTGCACCACATTTTAGCAATGACTTGCACCATTACAAAGCTACAACTACAAGCCATGAGTTATCATGAGAATGTGAATTGCACAAAATGTAGCCTTTCTGATGAATTTGGCCCAATTTAACATCTAATTTTTCCTTATAAACCCGTCTCTCTATCCATATTCACAATGCATTTCCCTCTCCACTTGAAATCTGGAGCGTTCACAGTATTTTCATCAATAGATGTGGTGACGAATGGCACAGAAGTGTCTCATATTGGGGAAATGAAGTGCAGGGAAGGAAATGAGAGTGCTGGTAAGAGCTCCTGAAAGGAAAACACAGGGATTTGAGGCGGACTTGTGGGAATATTTCAGTCTAACATTTCACCATGTTGCTTCACAACTCCGGGTCTAAAAATAATTAGAATCCTCTTGTGGCTGAGAGAGAAAACCTTATTACAGATAACACAAATGATCAAAGGCTTTAAAACCTATGCATTATTCCACATTACAATACACAGAAGCGCGGCCCGGGCAAAATATGTAAGCGCTGACAATTAGATGATGTTTTTCCTAAGAGCGAAATTATTAGTAGGTTTCAAAAAAGGAATGAGGCAAAAAAAATGCAACATTCACATCTCCTTTAAGGGGAACCAAAGTCCTACTGAGAAGCGTATGTATAAAAATCTTCTCAAAGTTACTTTTTCATAAGCCAAACTCTTAGGACCATGATGCTTTGCTGCAGGGACCCACATTTAAACTTCCATTAGTGTGAGTGTGCCTTCTGTTGGGTAACATTGGGGGAGGTCTATCTAAAAGATGGATGGTCCTGAAAAGAGTTGGAAGTGAGCTGTGGCATATTTAGCAATCAGACATTTCTTGAGACCCTTAAAAGGGATTTTCTGGGACTATAATATTGATGATCTATTTTGAAGACAGGTCATCACTATGTAAAAGGGTCTAGGTTGTTACCGTTTCATGTTAAGTATGATGCAGTTTTGTTTTTTTTTAAATAGTGCTGTCTCTTTAAGAGGGGGCGAGAACGCAGGGAAAAAGGAAGTAGTATAGGCAACTAGACTGAAGATTGTGGATTAGGAATCTTTTCTGATTTGTGCTAAAGGGCTGTAGTAATCGTTCTTTGAACAGTATCCTCCGGTGAGTAAGGAGAAGTTTAGTGAAGTCAGAAGTAAGCAATTCCTCCATTCCCTTCCATCCTACGATGCTGAACCCATGCTAGTGGGCCTGAAGGAAATTCATCTACGGTCAGCTGGACATAGAAGTGGCCAACGTGCCTAAAGACTGTCTAGTGAGAAAATTGTTTATTTCTGATCCCAGTTAACCGGGCAAGGACTCTGAACTTTATTGATAGACTGAGATTGTCCGAACTACCCGGTCACAAGTTACATTTTTCCTGTTCTAGATGTTTGTTAAGCAATAATGACACCCGATAGTTATTCAAAGTATTCCCAGAGTTTCTGGGCTACTTCAAAACCTGGCCCCCACCTGTACCAGTGTGACCAGAACATGGTCATGAGTCCCTTATGTTCCAACTGCTCATGAGGAGACAGGCACCATGACCTCAGTTGTGGAACTCGACCTGGCGCTCCCAGCTCAGGAATCAGGCCAGCTCTATGCCTGCCATGCTGACAACCCGGAAAACCAGAGAAGCCCCTGCCTGAGGGACCTTACAAATACCAAGTTGGTGGGGGTCCGACACCTGCTATGTCTGCTGATCAACAGGTGTAAATGGGCCTTGGTGTGTCGGAAGAAACACGGTTCGGTATACTGTGCAGTGGCCTTGAATGGTACTACAGTGCTATCCCCACTGAAGTGAATGGGTTCCTCTGGCACGCCATTTACCCTCACAGCCATTTTTTTATTATATTGCATCTGAAAGAAAAAAATAAGCAACTTTGCAAATGGTCTTGATTGAAAATGTTCCTTACATTTAGTTTCTACAGTTCCTATACAGACCCAAGAGTCTCAATAGTAACAGACTACAAGCAAACTGTGCACATGCCATTCCATTTGTCCCCTACTTCTAACTAACTTTTGGTAGATTAGTAAGAAGAAGGGAACCGTCGCGGTGCCAACAGTGCCATGACTTCTAGGTTCACAATCAGATCTGGGGTGACATAAACACGGCACCCCGGACCATGTGATGCACTGGGAGGAGCAGGCATGCTGTCAATCAGTGCTAGATGCCAAGGGAGTAACATCCCCCTATGGTGCCAGTGCTGATAGGCTGGCGGGGTTAACAATTAGTGGTAAATGGAAAGTATATAAACTAGCCTCTTAGTATTAAAGGGGTTGTCTCGCGAAAGCAAGTGGGGGTATACACTTCTGTATGGCCATATTAATGCACTTTGTAATGTACATCGTGCATTAAATATGAGCCATACAGAAGTTATATACTTACCTGCTCCGTTGCTAGTGTCCCCGTCGCCATGGATCCGTCTAATTCTGATGTCTTCTTGCTTTTTTAGACGCGCTTGCGCTGTGCAGTCTTCTTCCTGGTGAATGGGGCCGCTCGTGTCGAAGAGCTGGTCCTCGTAGCTCCGCCCCGTCACTTGTGCCGATTCCAGCCAATCAGGAGGCTGGAATCGGCAATGGACCGCACAGAGCCCACGGTGCACCATGGGAGAAGACCCGCGGTGCATCGTGGGTGAAGATCCCGGCGGCCATCTTGGTGAAGGAAGAAGAAGGAAGACGTCGCAGAGCGGGGATTCGGGTAAGTAATAAAATTTTTTTTTTTTTAACACATCCCTTGTGGTTGTCCTGCGCCGAACGGGGGGGGGCCTATGGAAAAAAAAAAAAACCCGTTTCGGCGCGAGACAACCCCTTTAAGGGCGCTGGTTATACTGACTGTGTGTTGGCCACACGCTGTGCCAGTGTTTTCTCTAGTATAGCTCAAGCTTATTCTAGCATCCAGAACAAGTGCTTTAGTTAGCTTTATTATTATGGTCTATTTAGTCTTTAGGTCAGTGGTTAGTGTAGTAGTCGCCAGTCAGTCTCTGACTGGTTTCCAGTCTGTCTTCCGTAGTGGGGTTGCCCTTTTTGGGGTGGGCGCTCTGCTTTAGGGACTGGTCACATTCGAAGAGTTCTGATTTACTAGTCCATGTAGTCCGCCAAACCTTACTGTACTCCAAAGTAATATTAACCAGTCGTCTGAAAAGATTTATATAATCTGTCACCGATTTAGCTCCGTATTTGGATCCAAAACTTGTCACCCTCAGTAGTGCGTATAGGTTGCACAGGACATGAAAGTAACAACTTGAAAAAGAGTATTAGTACAGAATCAGACTACACAAGGTGTGTTTGTAGTCTGATACCATGGACACACATATGCCAACATAAAGCTGTAGACACAAAACAAACTTTTTAACCCTTTCCAATCCAATTTGTATCCTGGTTTTCCTAGTGGGCTTACTCTTTTTCTGCCGTTATACAATAGCGCTATATGCTGGCTAAAGCCAGTACTGCATGAGGTGACACATTGGACAGGCTCTGACAGCAGAGAGGCTGGCAATATACAGTAAGAGAACCCTGACGGATGTCTTCCAGCATCGGAGCTGCACAGCCTTAAATCATAATGTCTTCAGAGGTCAGACAGTGGATTGGAAAGGGTTAATCAACACTATTTGCAAAGTTGTAGCAGTTTTTTACCTTACATATACTGGATGAGTAAAAAGGATAGATTTAGCTTTTAATTCTACTAATAACATCAGTTAGAGGGGTCATGCCAACATGTACAACCCCTCCTAGAATACTGTGCCTAGGGCGAACCGCTGATCGCCTCGGGTCCTGCTCTTGCAACCCCAACAAACGTCTGCAGAAAGCAGACACTGCAGGACGTATGTAGTAAAACAGGATGGCAAAAAAGTCCGCCTGAACGGAAGTGGCTCTTATTAAAGGAACATCCTGGGCAAATACTATTGGTATCCTACCCTCAGTATAGATTCTCAATAGTTGATCATCAGGAATCCACCGCTCTGAATCCCCAGCGATCAGTTGATTGCAATGACCCATTCTCAGTGACCCATTCTCAGTACAAAAGGAACTGAACATCATCATCGGAGTCAGAGGCGGAAGTATCATAGATAGCTTTACTCTCATTAAAATCAATGTAAGCACTGCCTCCTATTACACGTCAGCGGCCGACCCTGGTGTCAGAGCTGGAAATGCCGAACATTTAATAGGAGGCTTCCATTAATTTCCATGAAAGTGAAGCTGTTTATGACACTTCTGCCTATGACCCCGATGAAGATGTCTGACTCCGGTTGTTTGCCGTGGATCCTGAGTGGTGGGCCCCCAACGATCAACTATTGATAACTTATCTTGAGAATCATCAATAGTATTTGCCTGGAAAATCCCTTTAGGTGAATCTCCGCTCTGGGTCATAAAGGGAGAATTCCATGTGGGTAACCCCAGTCTATGACCTAATAGTGCATATGAACAAGGCTTGTGGCTTTTAGCACAACCCCTTGAAGAATTCTATTCCAAATGGGATCTGCAGATGATTACGTTTTACAGCCTTTGCAAATGATAAATAGAATTATAACATATTATATTAACAGATTCCAGTTAAACACCACAATTAAGCCTCCCCTTTTCAGTTCATTTTTCAGACGCGTGCTTTATTGGCCTCTGTCATGTGCGGTGTGAACATATTGAACCATTCTGTCTATAAAAAAAAGACTTCGCTTGGTGCTTTCAATTCTACAAAAGGTTCAGATTAGCAATTGTGGTTCTGTGGTTTGAGGACGAAGACGTTGACGAGCTATAATGGGGGCAAGGTCTATATTCACAGCCTCCTTTTCACAAGACCTTTCCAGATGAAGGTCAGAAGTTCACAGGATGGTCCTCCGGGTCCTTTATTTCCCTATACTACAATGCAAGAACTTCCCTGCAGTGGGAAATGCTTTTAAGGACTTGGGGTAAAAAGACGGCAGCAGCCCCGGGCTGAGATGACCTTCCACCGAATGAACCCTTTCAATATATATCTGCTTGCAATACTTTCCAAAACATTAAACACAGACAGAATGTACAGACAAGTATAACGGCCCAGAACATGGCGATATTTAAAGGGAACCTGTCACCAGTTTTTAGGCTAGTTAACCATTTAGGCAGGGCTATCACTGTGCTGTATCTATCAGTCCCACACTGCTTTTGCGATTAGTGCTGATAAAGGCATACCTGAGTAAGGGCAAATAAGGGAAAAGGAACAATACCTCTGCAGCGCCACCTATTGGAAGTCAGCATTCCTGCAAGTCAATGTTAGACTCTTTATACAAGCCTTGTTACAGGCTCACATGAGTGTAATTTCACAGCGTCTAGTCATATGCATCTGCGACACCCCCTGTCCCGATTTTAAAAGGCTTTTTTTCGCCTAAGGAGGTCCAGATGTGTTCTCTCATTCACGGAATTGTGCAGCTTATTTGCACATTTGTGCACCTCCTATAGACATCTACTGGAACTTTGCTGTGCAAACACACAGAACGATAGAGCACATTTCATTAATGAGACCAAACTCACTGAAATCAATGAGTTCTATCCTCTGCGTATTGCGCAGGTATATTTTATGTGCACAAAAGCACGCACAAATACGTTGGAGAAGCCCTAATAGAGGTTTAAAATGTTCTGCGCAGCATTTAAATGAAGGCCAGCGGTCCAGTGGGCGTGTCGGACCGTTCCTTCTTACTGGTTGTTTTACACCCAGGTCCGCCCCCTTTGATGTGGACGACGTAGTAGATGTCATTTATGCTGCGCTCTGAAGTATGGTGCTGCGCCGTGCAATCTTCTCCTGGTGCATGCGCAGGTAAACTCTCCCTTCTGCAGGCAGAATAGAGGAGCTTTTCAGCGCATGCGCCAAGAAAAGACCCCTTTAGGAAATTGGTGGATATGGTGAAAAAGGAAGAAATTATTATAGGACTAGGATATGTGATATGACTATGGAAACACTTATATAAAAACAAGAGTCACTCTTCTGCCTAAGGCCGCTATCACACGGCTGGGGAAATCACGCAAGATTTGAGCGTTGCGAGATGCACAAATCTCAGACGAATATGAACCCCACTCTTTTGAATGGAGTCATATACGAGCAATTTTTTCCCAAATCGAATCGTGGCGCGGGGAAAAAATGGCAGCATGTCCTCTCTTTGGACAGAACGAGTATCCTTTGCCATTTGCTCTTCGAGTGATAATTCAGACAATAGTCACCCCATGTAAAGGTACAGTATCTTTCACCTCTTATCTTTAGTCTACGCAGGGGATGTGGTGCAATGTATCGGAGAAACTGAGCTCCGAATAACAAAGATCTTGGTTTAAAGGGAGCGTGTCATCACACAATGACCTATTGTCTAAATCAAGTTTTTATGTTAAAGGGGTTGTCCCGCGGCAGCAAGTGGGTCTATACACTTCTGTATGGCCATATTAATGCACTTTGTAATGTACATTGTGCATTAATTATGAGCCATACAGAAGTTATCAAAAGTTTTATACTTACCTGCTCCGTTGCTAGCGTCCTCGTCTCCATGGTTGCCGTCTAATTTTCGCCGTCTAATGGCCAAATTAGACGCGCTTGCGCAGTCCGGGTCTTCTGCTGTCTTCAATGGGGCCGCTCGTGCAGAATGCCGACTCCGTGTAGCTCCGCCCCGTCACGTGCCGATTCCAGCCAATCAGGAGGCTGGAATCGGCAATGGACCGCACAGAAGCCCTGCGGTCCACAGAGAGAGAGGATCCCGGCGGCCATCTTCAGCAAGTGAGTATGAAGACGCCGGACCGCCGGGATTCGGGTAAGTACTACCCGGTTTGTTTTTTTAACCCCTGCATCGGGGTTGTCTCGCGCCGAACGGGGGGGGGGGGGGGGGTTTGAAAAAAAAAAACCCGTTTTGGCGCGGGACAACCCCTTTAAGCATATTTAAGAATTTTCAGAATTTTTTTTCTATTCTCAACGTCACAGTCTATTTTTCTTTTTTTAAGTCCTAAAATCCAGCAGTTTTTCACACTGATACTTCCTGTTCTGTAGAGAAAACTTTTCAGCACTCATCTCATTATCATCACAATGAAAGGTAGCCGATTTATACAGAGATAACACAGGATTAGAGATGAGCGACCACGCTCGGTAAAGGCAGATACTCGAGTGAGCAGGGGATAGAGAGAGCTCTCCCACCTTCCCCTCTGCTCCTCCCCCCCCCCCCCCCGCCGCCCCCGCATTTGCTCAGACGAGTATCTGCCTTTACCGAGCGTGCTCACTCATCTCTACACAGGATCCCCCATTCACAATAGCTAATGGTCACAGCTCACCTCTTCCTCCTCCCTGCACAATGATCTCTAAACAGGTTACAGAGCATATTCTCAACAATCTTCAATAAAAATCAAAGGTTTGGCTCCTGTCCACACTGCCTATGGCCCACGAGGCTGCTGTAAAGCAGCTCTCTAAATGCTGTTAACTGAAGGCCAAGCAAGCTGGCAGCCTCCATTGTGATTTACCGACAATAGAATTAAAAAAAAAAACGACCACCAGAAAATATAAACAGATTAGAAAATGGAAATGTGACAGTATGGGGTTTTAATTAGCAAATAAAGAAGATATAGGGGACCCATTTCCTTTAAGGTATGGAGAGACATTTGATGACTTTTCCATCTTCCGATCTGTAACTCTTCTGCATATTCTAAGTGGCCACAATATTAGTTATACATGATTTGGGATCATTATCTGTACGGATAATATAATGTATCCATTCTTTAATGCTTTTTGCTGCTAGCTAAACATTCATTGAAAGTGCAGCCCTTCAGATGAAGACAGCCATCCTGTGGGCCAAATCAAATATTCATGATGTGGAAGCAATGGGAGAAACAATGTATTACACATGGTGGAAGAATCCATTTGATAGGATGAACCCATGCAGAAGTCTGCCACTTCAGTAGGAAAAAAGTAATAACTAGGCAGTAAAAGGTCTCTTATGTTTTTACTTAAAGGGGTTTTCCTCAGGATAGGTCATCGCTAGTTGATTGGCTGGGGTCCACAGCTCTGGACTCAGGGACAATCAGCTATTTAGTTGTACACCATCACCGGCAAAGCACACAGGGTACGGATTAAAAGCAGATAGCTCCAACACTTGTATAGTGGCCAGCGAGAGCAGAGCCTGTAATTACCAGCGTCGCCCACTACAGAGCAGTAAGCCTCCACAGCGGGCACCCAAATTGCTCATTGGTAAGGGTCCCAAGTGGCAGATCGCAACTGATCAACTGAAGATAGGTTATGAATAAAAACCTAGAAAATCACTTTCATGTGGTTTAAGGAACAGTCCATTAATGACCAACTTAGCAATTGATATCTTACATACCCAGAAATATATTAAAGGGGTTGTCTGGGACTTTTGGCGTTTTTTCCACAAGGTTGGTCATCAGTAGTTGATTGGCAGGGGTCTGTCATGCGGGATCTGCTGCAATCAGCTGATACTTGGTACTGCTGTCAATGCGGTCAGAGCTGAAAGCACATACCAATGGCAGCATTGCAGCCCAGCTTGGTAGTGCAGGCACAGACTCATTAAATTCTATGGGAGCTGTCCCTGTAATACCAACCCAGGCTACTGCAATATGGACAGCAGCACCAGGAATCAGTTGATCAGCAGGGATTACGAGCGGCAGAACCCAGTGTAAACAGGCAGTCGTTCATCCATGAACAACTGCCTGTTTACTGTGAATGGAGACCAGCGAGTTGAACCTGCTCCATCTCCATTTACTAAGCAATGATCGCAGTGATGACTTTGGGCACTATCACGTCTGACAATTGTCCAGTGTAGAAGGACCCTAAGCCCCATCACTTTTATTGACACAAACTTTCCTTAAAGGGCTATTTCCATCTCAGACTCTTTAGGTATATCCACAGTATATCCTATAAAAGTACCACCACCGGGACCCGCACCCTATATCAAATTTCGAGTCCATCTACCCCAACTGTATGTGGTGACTGCGTGTAGTTGGGAGTTACAGTAAGACCTGCGTGGGCTGCGCTACACGGTTTTCTGTAACTCCCATAGAAGTGAAGTGGAGTTATGGAAACAGCATAGCACAGTGAGTTACAATGTTTCTGCGCTCCCAAGTTATGGAAACAGGACCGCTCACTGCGCTACGCTGTTTCCACAACCACCAGGAAAGTGCATCATTTTTTCGGCAAGGACTTAGTAAGATATGTGTGTATTAATTTTTCATCCACACAGGTTTCCATAGCCATAAGGCCCAATTCACACCGGCATATTTGCAATGCAGGATCCGGAGCAAGCGATCGCCTCCAGATCCCACAGCAAATACTGCCAATAGGACATGCTAAGCAAAACACTTTTCCATGCCCACGAGCGGAAATCAACTACAATTTTAGAAATCAACTACAATCGCGGTGGAAATTCGCAGCATGCCCTATTCTAGTGTGAGCCTCGCAAAGGCTTTCACTGACAGCTTCCATTGCAGTCAATGGAAGCTGTTCAGCCTGCGGCGAGATCTCACAGTCGGAATCTGACCTGGCTGTGTGCATTTGGCCTAAATGTTAGTAATAATGGGTTGAAAATGTTTAGTAAATTAATCCATAATTTTCCCACATGATAAAGTGGTGGAGAGCCATGCCATGTACAACTGGTGGAGCCCAGTAGCTGCGCCGGATTCCTCAACCTCGTATCAATCTCCCATACTTCAGTACTGGTATATAGGTCCCAATTGCAACAGGTGTGCCAATCATGTACATACCCCCTGTAAGGTAGCTTTCTGGGGTCCCTACAGACTATATTGTAATATTAGTTTTGTGTGTAAACTGTGTAAAAGCCTCCAGAACACTTCTGTATAAATACCAGTGCAATACTTTCCCAAACAAAGGCATCGCTTACAATGAATGAAGACCTGATCTACCGAATTAAAACCATTTTTTTGAACAATGTCCAGTCTCCACCTTAAGAAAAAAGTTATGGTGCGATCATATTGGAAGCAGCAAGTCAAATATAAACTGGACAAGAATCAAAGCAAAAATGGACCGCTGCAGTAAAACCGGTCTAAGAAGAAAAAAAAAAACTTGGCGTAAAACTTTCCTGCCAAACAAAAACCACATGCGCTCCACATCTGCTCAGACATACACCTACGGTACAATAATAAGTGTATTCTTCTTGGAGGAATAACTGAGGTCTTGTGAAGCCTGTGTGTAAAGATATCACATTAAGCCCAAGCGTCTCGCTCCAGCCGGCAGATGTTGCTCCGAGCTAAACACAAGCAGAGATCCTTCTCCTCCTCTTCATCGGGACTCGAAGATCAGAGAATATCTTTCAAAACTGAACCAGGCATGAACTTCCATCCCGGCTACGGGGAGAGTCGAAAGCTAAATATTTCAACATGAATTCAATTAAGCAGATGAAAAGTGTTTGCAAGCAGCAGGCATGGAGCACCCCTACCCATCACCTGCCATAGTAAATTAGAGATTCTGCATTGCCTACCGACTCATTCTAGGTCAGAAAACCCCTGGATACCCTCCGAAAGACCCATTTGGAGTTAATACAGTTGGTCTGCGGCTACCTTCATACTAGCGTGATCCTACAACAGGACTCTGAAGCAGCCAGAGAGTACTGATTGGAAACACATGGTTATTGTATATACTGCTCCTTACTAAAGGAGAACATTCCCTTCGCTAGAACACAGTATGGAGCTTATCTCCACAACTCCCAGCTGTTCTACTCAAAACACCACAAAGATGTTCACCAGTCTAGTGATTTTGTATATTCTGGTGCATTCGTCTGTCATTCTGATCTTCTCCAACTAATCAATGGCGTCAAGGCCATAGCTTGAATTTCCTGGGCCGCCATGCAAAATGCAGAAGTAGGGTTGCCACTAGGTCGGTACACGGCCGGTCTAGCTGGAAGTTGATTCTGGTAATTTTGTATGAATAGTCAGATTACTCCCTATTAGGAGTGAATATTCCTCCCTTGACAGGCAGCTCTAAGAACGACAGGATCAGGATTAGTAGCGGGGATGGCGATTCGCCATCCCAAGCCTCTCAGCCTGTCATTGTTTCTGATTGACTAACATTGTCATATAGTGCTGTGCACTTTCATTCTTTCATTGTTACACAGGATGATTCAAAAGTCAGGGTCAACCAAAATATCTTCTAAACAAAAACAGATACTAGTAGGAAACTTTGTAGAACACATAGGGCCTTTTTAGGCCTCATGTCCACAGGCGGGTCAGATTCTGCATGCGGGAGCCCACAGCGGAATCCTACGCTGCCCGTGGCAGAGGACATTGCAGGTGCTCTACTTATCCGTCTGGGTCTTCCTTTCCTTCACTGCAGATGTATGCTGAAACGCAGGTGGCGCGCTGCCACACATGCTCAATGGTGTTTTTCAAAACTCCTACTTTCCCGCGGAATCCACAGCCCATCTGCAATTGAATTGCAGACGGGCTGTCTATCGGACGGCTTCCATTGACTTTAATGAAAGCCGTCCGTGCTGAATCCGCAGTAAAGTGGAGCATGCTGCTATTTTTTTTCCGGACCAGAAGGTCCGCAAATCGAATCTGCAGGTTTTATTTCACTCACGGACGTCCATGTATCCTTATGGGCGGCTTGATTTGTGGATCTCCACAAATCAGATCCGCCCGTGGACATTGGGCCTTACACAGAATGACCTGTCAGACGCAGATGCCCAACATGTCGCCTAGTGATGCTAGTTTCTGTGCTTTTACACAGCAAGGAGCATCACTCAGAGAATGGAGGTGGAGCAGGCCAGGGATCGTTTCGCCCTTCCATTCACAGTAAACAGGCATAAACTAAACGAGAAACGATAAGCGAATGAATTATCATCGTTCAGTTCCTGCATGCATTTAGACTGAACAATCGTTCAGATTCTCACCGGATCGCAGGAATCTGGCTGATTTATCTGCCCATGTAAAAGCTCCCTTAGATAGACAAGGAAAAACCTTTTGGCACTATAATGGTGCCTGTTGGCCATCTTGTTGGTAGCCATCTGGGATTCAACCCAAGAAACTTCAATAAAAAGGGGGTCATGGGATTCCTGATTTAAGGATAGAACTTCATTGAAAATTCATAGAAGCAGTCATTTTTTAATGCCTGCAACCATTTTCGATCTCCTAAAGATGTTATGTTCAATTATGCGATATGGAAAACACTAATCACGTCTTTTCAGATACCAGAAGATGCAGTTAACAATTCAGAACAGAACTGAGATCATCCTGATATTTACAGACATCCATGTGAGGAGGCTTTCAATCAAGAACCCTCAGGAAGAGGCGCACAAACTGTCAGGAAACTGATTCAGAAGTTCAGGAAAACTGGTAGACTTCAGGGCAAACAGGACAAACCGGGGGTCTGAGCAGTGTTACCGATCCCCAGATGTCAACAGCTGTGCCAGCTGATTTCATGAAGAGTCCACAGAAAAGCACCCAGAAACGGGCATTGGAGCATTGTGTGAGTCAACCAAGTGTCTTAAGGATCCCCAATACACACAAGTGGCCCCATAGAGACTGCAGATGCAACAGACGTTTTGTGAAGATGACCCCGACAGACGCTTGAGATTCTGTCAGTGGGCATTACAAATGTGTGAACAATGTCTAAATCATCAGATCATCAAGATGATCTCAATTCTGTCCTGGATTGTTAGCGGTATCTTCTGGTACCTGAAAAGAAATGTGATTAATATTTTCCATTTCACATAATTCAACATAACTTTATTACTCGAAAATGGTTGCAGATATCAAATTACCGACTGAACCTATCAAATTCCAATGAAATTCTCACCTTAAATGATGTATCACATGACCATACTTTCCGTTGAAGTTTCTTGGGCTAAATCAAGATAGCTTCCACCAAGATGACAGATAGGCACCAACATAGTGCCAAAACATCCTACCCCCACCCATCTAAGTTTTCTACAAAGTTTCCTACTTGTATCTCTTTTATACACAAGATATTCCGGGTGGCCCAGACTTTTGAATCACCCTGTATATCAGTCACTAACAAGGATTGGGACTTTTTTGACACATTACTATTCTCTTATAGTCTTTTGCATAAATATCAGGCTTATGGAACACATGGGGTTGTTTCACATCTGACCCATTTGTTAAATTGATAGATTTTAGGATGTAGTCCATTGTATGTTCAGCAGCGCTCATCATTTCTTTTAATGCTTTTTATGATCTTATTGTGAATTTAATAAAGCTATGAATTGTTAATATTTTTCAATACTTTAGCGTATGCACCTTTTTCTTATTAGTTTAGTCTATTGCTAATGCAGCCTTGCTAATGCATGTTTTGATAGCTTACTGTACCATGAACTATTATTTGTGGTTCACGATCTCACTACTAATGTAGGTGTTGGACTAGGTCTAGTGTTGGATTGATGCCCATGGGAGAGTGCAGCAGGTAAGGAAGAAGAGAGCCGGAGACACTCGCATTCATCAGCTGGCAGGCAGCAAGCACATGTCCAATGTAGTTTGAAGAGTGACTAACGGTGCTTTCACGCGGGCGGAATATGCCGTCCCAGAATTCTGCACCAAAATCTGCATACCTAAATACAGATTTTGATTTGGCAGAATTCTGGCATTTTCAATTCTGCATCAAAATCTGGCTTTTGGTGCTGAATAATCCACAAGAAGGCATATTAACATCCTTGCGGAATAATTCCACGCATGTGAAAGCACCCTAAAAGAGGTCAAAGAAGGTGGATAGTGACAGAGGTACCTGGAGACATTTTCTGCCTGAGGCTACTAGACCTAATATGATACCCCAATTGCAAAACCACATCCACTTACGGTATTAGCGATGGGATGCAACATAATCGCCACGTGGAAATATACTCTAAACCTGGCAGGTATTTTTGGATGGAAAGGGTGGCAACCTTAGGAGTCTGTGGTCAGAGGTGGCACCGTGGCTGCGAACCCTGTAGCTCCCCCATTGTTGTGGCATTCACCGCATTACTCTGATACAGCATTAGGTCAGCCTTTCTAGCAACAGTGAAAAGATCTAACGCAGCAGCGATTTTCCTATTGCAAGACAACCAGCAAACCAGTGTGGTCAACCCTGGGGATTAAAAACTGTAAGACAGAACTAGTCAGAGTATAAAAGCAATAACAATGTTCAGCATAAACTAACAATAAAACGCTTACTAACAATAAAATAATGTGATTCTCCGGAAAGCTCTAAAGAAGGGCGCAGGCAGTTCCACAAACTTCATCTACTACATGTGACTGTCAGTCCAACAAAGTGAATTGGAAATGCAGTACATTGAAAACCAGACAACAGACTGGCAAATCCTTCCAAAGTATGACTATGCCCGGACGCAGGACTTAACTGTGCATAGTAATAATGACTCGGGGCTTAGAAGAAACGTTCATGTAAGGCGTGTGCCGCTCATAACTCCTACTCCATGGAAAGAAAGGTTATAGAGTAAGATACAATGTAATGCATCCTCTGTTTTATGAAGAAGTAGTAACAATACTGGTGGCGGGAGTAGTCGTGATTGCTTCCTTCAACACTTGGAATACTGTAATAGCCACTGTAATCTAATAAGTACTAGGATTCACCAGAAAACCTCAGGAGGCAAGTATGTCAGCCTAGTTTTATTCACATCATTCTTCAAGGCCCTTTTACACGGGACAAACTGTTGGGCGCAGATGCCTGATAGGTCATCCTAGCGATAATCATTTCTGTGCTGGTACTATTGTATCTTGACGCCACCGGAAGCTAGGGGTTTGACAGCCCTTAGATGATGGAATGCCCCTAGCTCCTAATTGGCTGCAAGATACTTCGGCCGGAGAGCCGTCAGCACACTGCGGAGGGTGACTGGGCTCCGCGGTCCAACACAGCTCAGAGGCCGACAGGGACCCTGACGGGGAACAGCAGCAGAAAAGTATTCTTAGCAGCTCTGCTGGCGTTATCACTTTCACCTATGGCGGCGGCATCCTCCCAACGGGAGTGCACAGACAGGGGCGCTGACACTGACAGGAAAAAAGGGAAATCCAGGCAGTCCTGCGTGTGGGCTCCCGGGTTGGCATCGCCGCCTTCCCGACGAGAGCGCACAGACAGTGGTGCTGACACTGACCCAGGGGGTGGAGGTGGGGAAATTCCAGCAAGTCCTGCGCGTGGCCTCCCGGGTCAGCATTGGCAGAGACGGCCCCAGCAGGGGTTCACATTGTAGGGGACAGTACCTCACACTGGCGGCAACCTCCTACCGCCGGCATCGGCGGCGGCTGTATGGGGGTGGGTGGGTTGCAGACATGGCCAGCTAAGTCTCTAGGAGCGTGGAACGACTTTGTGCTGGGATGGAGGGTTAGGGGTAGTTTAATAGTTAGTTGTACATTTCCGGCATTAACATGGAAGCATTTACTGATAATAATGTACACCTAACTGTTCAACTACCCCTAACCCTAACCCTCCATTCCACCACAAACTCCTTCCACGCTCCTAAGACCTTGCAGCAGGCAGGCAATCAGTAGCTTTGCAGCCAATCAGGCACAGGGGGGGCGTCACCTCGCTGTCAAACAGCCTAACTCTTGACTACACCCACCACATCCAGTGGCATCAGGATACAACAGTACCTTCTGTGCTTTTACACAGGAATGAGCATCGCTCAGTAAATGGAGGTGGGTCATTCCAGCCCACCTACCCACCCGCTTTCATTTATAGTAAACAGGCAGTTTTTCATAGATGGATGACTGCCTGTTTACATGGGCCTACACGTCGTTCTGTAGGCAGAAACTGTACGATGAACGATCAGCGAATGAATTCTCATTCATCGTTCAGTCAGTGCATACATTTAAGCACTGCAGAATGAGTTGATGGAATACAAATGATGATGATTATTATTATTACATTTACACTGAGTAATAAACGTTCTGATTTCCGCTGTATGTGGAAATCTGAACAATTTATCGGCATGTGTCGTCTTCCTTTCAGACACAAGTGGCGTGTACAGTTTTCCACCTTTATACCTGTTTGGTAGATGTAGTTCTTAAACTGAACCTATCATCATAATGTACACTATCCTACCAAAAGTAACTGTACACCTGAGCGAGAATAAAAAAAAACAAACATATTTCCATATGTTAATACTTAGTGGGGCTCCTTTGGCCCTAATGACATTGGATACTCTCCGTGGAATACTTTCTACTAATATCTAAAAGACTTCAGCTGGTGTTTCCCTCCAATCATCCTGCAAACATTTTGCAAGTTCTATTAAAGAAAATGGATGCTGTTCATATTTCCTGACCTGATGTGCCAGTTTGTCCCAGAGATGTTCAGTAGGGCTCAGGTCGGGACTCTGTACAGGCTGTTCAATCATAGAACACCCATATCTTCAAACCAACGTAAAACAGCATTGGATTTGTGACAAAGCGCGTTGTCTTGTTGGAAGATGGCTGAACCTTCCCAGAGTATTGTCACATTGTTGTCAACACATTATTGTCTAGTATGTCAAAGTATATCTGTGTGTTCATGGTTCAACCAAGACCATGCCACGTAAAACATCCCCAGACCATAAAGGAACTTCTACTGTAGTCAACTATTGGCATAACACAATCAGGCAATAGGCATTCCCCAGGCATCCTCCACACTCAGGTATATCCATCTGATTTGAAGACGGAGTAGTGCGATTCGTCATTCCATACAACTTTTTCCATTGCTCAACTGTCCAATGATGATACTACTTGCAGCATTGTAGACGAGCTGATGCAAGAGATATATATTTTCCCTATTAGGATAGAGAATATGCCATAAGTCTGATAGATCAGGGACCCACCTGTCAGGAGGTCCCATAACCCATCATTTGAATTCAGGCATTGAAAGAACTGTCGAATAAGATATCTTGAGCACACGCCATAGATGTCTTTGATGACTACTCTTCATGTAGTCTTGGACAACCCCTCTAAGTATCAAAAATACTTCAATCAAGTGAAGACAACTTCTATCCATATGTCCTAAGAGACATGCTCAGCTTTAATCTACGAGTCAGATTGGAGAGCCAACCTTCAAAGCTGTCTCTGATGGTCCTAAACCATTCAACTGATGTCTAAATGTATTGCTAGCCGTGGATTCTCCTTGGAAAAAATTACCTGCTTACTGGGAATATCAGGAGCTAAACCCTTGGTGATCATCTGATTGCTGTAACAGTTTTCATATAAAATGGGTTGCCAGTGGTGAGACAATCCCTTAAAGAAGCCAATTAGACCAATATATAGACCAATTGACCATACTACAGACATCTGTATAAAAAAAAATCCCAAAAAGTAAGGCACCATCAAGAAATGTCCTGGGATTTGTCCAACCCGTCTTCAAGCATGACGGAAACCAAAAAAGTAATAGTAATACCTGTTCTAAAAATCCTAACGACAATTTAATGATGCAGAAAATTCCTCAGTCTTACAACCTTCTTAATGTTTCAAGAGAACTCTTCAAATCAGATCTGCTTGCTTTTCATTTTTTAGTGCTTCTATAATACACACACACGCTCGCTGGCCGACTGACACCGGAAAATGAGCAGTCCCAAGTGATGATATGGTGGATCCATTAAGCAGGCTTGCAAAGAAGTTTTCCGGCTTAGGTATCCTGAGAGCTATCATGTTTTTATAAGAGGAGTCACAATGGTCCCAGGTTTGCAGGTGCCATTGGCCCGGTGTCTTCCTGCAGCTGTCTATTATTTTAAAAAAAGTTAATGCAAGCGGAAAACATTTCACAAAACTAGTAAAATAAACACGGATAGACAATTTATGCAGGGCTTAAGAGCCAGATAGATTATCTCAGGAGCCAGTTTCACTTTTTAATGGCCAATACATCGCTAATAAAAAAAAATTCCAAAAAGTATAGGCGCCAGTAACAAATCTTTCGGTATGCTGGGTACATGGCTGTAGAGAATGACACACATGATAGTGAACGCAAGATCCAAAATAAAAAATATAACTAACGGTAACCCAGAGCCCCTCCAAAAAATACATAGAGAGATGATAATTACTAATGGCTTCCAAAACCGCCCCTAATGGGGTTGTGTCATTCTTATTTTTACAGACACTGTCATGCTAAGTTACGTCTTTCTTGTTCCCCTTCTCTTGCATTTGTAACTCTGGCATTCTATACATGAACCAGAAAGTTTAGGATGAAACAGGTGGTTCAGAATGAACTGCTCTATAGGCCCCTCCCAGATAGAGAATATCTATGGCTGTGATTCTACATGGCTGCCAGAACAACTATCAGCAGATGCATACAAATTGACAGACCCTTGACATAGCCTAGACATGCAAATGAGTGATGAAATAATCCTCCACAGCACCCCCTATTGGACGGTAGCTACCATATGAATCAATATCAAACTTTTTAACAGGCCTTGGTATATGACTAAGGATGTATGCCATACCAGAATCTACACACATAGACAGCTGTTTTGTGGTTCTTCATCCTCATTAGTGTACTAGGATTCTAGTTAGGCTATGGGAGAGATTATCGACATGAGTACAGGGGGTTAGCATAGGGTTACACATATGCAGCCAATAATGCATTAAAGGGGTTGTACCAAGATTACAAGTTTTCCCCTATCCACAGGATAGGGAGTAACTTGCCGATTGGTGGGGGTGTCACTCATCAATATATATTATGATTGGCTGTTTATTTTAATGGTTGGTATGTAACGCTATATTTCCCTTTAAACGGTCACTCTAGAGCGAAAATGCATGATTACGTGCCGGACATTCCAATAAATGACCAATCATGTTACATGGATGGGTCAGGTCCACCAGATCAAGATCCAATCTTTGTTAGCGACTCTCTGTTGTGCCTGATAGAGGGGTCATGAACCATTTTTTGTCCACATACGATCTTCCTTCAAAACAAGATTTTCAGAATAATTGTTTGTCGGTTGCCCAGTGTCATTTAACATGTATGGCCACCAGTTTGAACAATTTTAAAGGGGCATTCCAGAGAGTAAGACTTTTTCCAAGTTTTTCCCTACTTTTGCGAAAGGGGGACTCGTGTCCCCCCACTATTTGCCAATGCAGGATCGCTTATCCCTGTTTTCATAGTGAATGGGCCATTGATAGTGTATACAGGGTCACAGGCCAATAATGTCAATGGGGCTGACAGAGCCTAGCACTTTGTAGTCAGCTATCTCTGTCTGCCCCATTGAAATGAATGAAGCTGCAGCTGTGCATGCGTGCCAACACTACATTTATTTCAGTAAGGCTGACGAAAATAGTATAGCGCTAGGGTATCTGCCAGCCCAATTGAAATGAATGGCCCTAAACCATGCAGGTGTGACTAGTGGCCCATTCGCTGCAACTTATGGAAACCGGGATAAGTGATCTTGCATTCAGAAATAGGGGGCACATGGGTCCGCCATTCTCAGACACCACCAATCTATCAGACGCTAAAAGTTGGAATAAGACTTACTCTCCGGAATACCCTTTTAACGGCCGATATGAACTAAAAGTTGCATGGTTGTGTCCAAAAGCCAACGACTGTATGTTCATCAGTTGTTCAACAATCAATCTACTTTTGTCTAATGTCTATGGCCAGACTTAACCAAAAGGGGGGGAAAGCTTTTACAACAGACTGGATTGTTTAAATGTTCTAATAGACATAAAAGTCATTGGATTTATGTGGATATCAGTAATATGTCAGACAGGCGGCCTTGCTGAACGGACGAACACACTTGTATCTGGAATAAACTGCTTAGTTTCAGAGACACGTTTTCTGTAAGTTCGTTTTCGAAACGTCTTGGCAACGAGAGAATGATTAACATATTGCACAAGCAGGAGAAAGATCGGGATTACAACTAATATCTCTACAAAGGTCAATAGAACGCCACAAACCCGTGCAGCCATTCACTCCTGAGGAGGAAACAGTTTTGGTTTCCATCTGTATACTGCAATTGATAGAAAAGGAAAATTGGTTGAATTGACCCCCAATGTGCCCCGACAGTAATATTTTAGTGTTGGGGTTTGGCACTCATGACAAAAGGCCCCTGTGTTTGTTTCCCCTATTCTATTGCCCTTGGGCTAATGTCTTACCCCATAATTGGCTGACAATGCAGTTCTTCTGCAGATGAGTTCGGCACAGATTCTTGCCACCAAATAGTTAAGGGATGGGACCAACCAGGGCTGTGCCCCCTCTCTCCAATGGCCCAATAGCAATCAGTATTTGAACACAACAAACATTAAGGTCTCCCCACAAAAACTGTAACTCCAACAATTGTTATATAGTTAAAGTGACCCCCTGTGCCCGGAGAAACAAAGATAGCTGAACCGCTTCTCTGTCCAGTCTCTGTTTGAAGACTTCTATTTAAGGAGAACTCACCACCTCCCATGGCAACCTGTTCCACTCATTGATCACCCTCACTGTCTAATATCTAATTTGTGTCTTCTCCCTTTCAGTTTCATCCCATTGCTTCTAGTCTGACCTTGTACAAATGAGAATAGGACTGATCCATCTGCACTGTGACAGCCCTTCAGAGCCTTCTTTTTTGCAAGCATGCACGAACAGCTGTAGTTCCGTTCACTTCAATGGGGCAGACAGAGAAGATATCTACGGCACACTCAGTTTCCATTCACTGAACAGCTCCTGTGTGAAAGCACTGGAGCAAAACATCTTGGCATGACTGTCGGGCACTTATATGCCACCCTTACTGTTACTTTAAAAAAGAGGCTTGGCTAGGCTGTGAGTATTTTGTCAAATATTTATTAAAGTGACCCTGGAGATACAAAGATCATAGAACAGTAGAGCTGGAAGAGACCTCCAGGATCATCAGGTCCAACCACCTGCTCAATGGGCTTCTTTGACAGTGCTGAGAACCCAAAGACTTTTACAGACATATGTGTGAAGGATATTAGGAGCTCATGCAATACGCTGGCCCTATAAGAAATGACTGTGTTCATCTTCCACTACTGTAAGGTGTTCTTCCCCTTTAAGATGCGAGATATTAGTAAAAATTTCAATCCCTTCTATAATATAAATATTTAACACTAAACTTGATATATTTAAGGTAGAAATGTATATTTACCAGGGGATGAGTAATTCATATGGACACATGTGAACCACATTTATCATCAGTTCGGCTAAAACACATTTTTCGTGGTTAGACAAAACTTAGAAAACACCGCTGAGCAGAGGCCCATGGGAGCGCAGATGTGATAGCTGTACGTTTTCATGTTTCGGATTCTCATCTGTCAACAAGACATTCTCTCTAGTAAAACCTCTGCTTTTACTCCTGTCATGTCCTCAGGTCAGTAAGGCTGGTTGCATACCTTTTAGCCGCGGCTATGCAAACTCTATCACACCCTTTCTGTTGTATATACTCACCCCTGTTCCTCCACACTGTCTTTCCTTAGATTTGTGCTATTAATGTGTCAAGTGGGAGGTCCCCACCGCTCAGTGTCAATCAAGTATGAGGTCATCCATTGATAGTGAGCAGCGGACGCCACCCACTTGACACATTATCCATGCCAAGGGCCAAGTCTAAGAAAAGCCGATAGAAGGGAATGGGGTGAGTATGAACAAAAGAAAGGCTGTGATACAATCAATGAAACCGTGGGTTTTCCCACCAAAAACATTTATCTCCTATTTACAGGATAGGTTATAAAATGTATGATTGCTAGGGGTCTAACTGATGTGTACCCCATGGATCATGAGACCGGTGCACCCTTAGTGAAAACAGCAGTAGTGTGCATTAGTGGCCACTGCTTCATTCCCTATACACGGAGGCAGCCAAGCAATGATTTTGTCTCTCTGTGTCAGTCCCATAGAAGTGAATAGTACGATGATCATGCATCCATTCACTATAAGGCTGGGTTCACACAGGGCGGATTTGCCGCGGTTTTGCCGCAGCAGATCCGCCAGTGGCAAAACCGCCCGCGGCCGCTAATCTCGGCATTAGCCAGACATGTGGATGAGATTTCTCAGAAATCTCGTCCACACGGGACGGCTAATCCGCTGCGGTAAATCCAGTTGAAACCGCGGCTGCGGCCGCCGCGGTTTCCAAAGATTGAGCAGGTCTGTTTACCTTTCCTTTTTTGTTTATTTACGTTGCGGCCCCGCTCTCCTCTATGGGAGCGCCGGCCGCAACGGAAAAGCATGCGGCCGAGCCGCTTCAAGCCGCGGCGGCTCTCCTGGCGGAAATCTCGCGGTTTTTGCTGCGGCCAAACCGCGAGATTTCCGACGGGAATCCGCCCTGTGTGAACCCTGCCGGGGTGCTGTTCTCGTGATCCTAGTGGTTGGAGCCCTAATGAGCATAAATGTATTACCCATCCTGTGGGTAGGTGATAAATTTTTGGGATGGAGAATTCTTTTTGAAGGAACACTCTAAGTAAACTGTGGTAGGCCAAGTACAGGGCCCTCGGTGGCGGGGAATAATATAGGGATTCTCTCACTGTTTTACATGTTTTAATCCTTGTCATGCTCCGCCCCCGAGGAATTGCACTAAGCATAGTTGTGGATTTCATCAAATAATGCAGATTTGGTTGCGTCTTTAACTGCGGAATGCGTTCTGCAGAACAATTTGCTGAATTTCTTGTATTTTATTTACATTGCAGAATTACATCTCCGATATGTTAGAAATCCGCAAGACATCCTTCATTCCTCACAGAAGGCTTTCCCACTGTCTGATGTCTTCCTACATTCTGATTGAAGCCTGTGCAGCTCCGATATCAGAAGATGCCCAGCAAGGTATTCTTACTATATATTGCCGGACGCTTTGTTGTCGGGGCCTCCCCGGCATGTCCCATACTACAGTACTGGCACTAGCCAGCAGATGGCGATATTGTATAATGGCAGAAAGAGAAAGCTCCCTAGGAAACCCTAAATCCAAAATTGGATTGCACAGGGTTAATCTTCTGGTTTTGTTCCGCTCCGTATGAAAGCACCCAGGCCATCTTCACATGGGGCGGATTTTCCGTGTGGTTCTGCAGCATTAACAGTAGCTGATAAGCGGATTAGCTCTAAAAAGTCTCAATCATACGCTGCAGAAAAAAAATCAGCTGCGGAAATTGACTTGGGGGACAGATTTTGGATCTGCAGTATGTCAATTATAGCACCAGTTTCTGGGTGCAGATTCCACCTTTTCAAATAAGGGGGTGAATTCTGCACCAAAATTCACATTAAAATCTAGACCAAATTTGTGATGTGCATTTTCCGCTGCGGTTCTGCGGTGGAATGTCCACTGCGGCCACTCCGCAGCAAATCCGTCCCATGTGGACATAGCTGCAGGGTATGGTTATGTTATTATAATGGAGCAGAACAACGGAAATGACAAGCGACGATATAAAAGAGGTCTTAAAAGTGACTTTTACATACTTTTCAATGACTGTTAAATAATCCAGGATAACCGACGATCTGGCACTTATCTGCTCTATTTAATGCCAGATTGAAGGATTTTTTTTTTTTTAACAGCACACACATACCCTGTAAATTTTTTGTTCACATCTCTGCAAATATGCTTCCAATTTTATCTCTTTACAAATCATGCAGAATAAATCAAAGATATATAAGATATAATAAAAATGTCAAAATTCTGCAGGGTGTCGCCATAAACCGGTACATCAGCATCAAGTAAGACACAAGTCAACAAGTCTGTACAAAATCCATTAACAAAAATTCCTCAATTCAAGGTTTCAATTTGGAAGGAAAAAATGCTGATGACTTGTTGGCACTGACAACCATACGCGCTTGGCAGGGAGAGAACAGCCTCGCAGCCTCTTTTATATTGAGATCACATATCCCCCCTATTGGCTTCAGTATATTCTTCAGCAAGATTTAACTAGCTGAGGAACTTGTAGTAAATGTGAATTTAGAAGGGATGTAGAGCGCTTCAGATCACAGTCCATGACCTAAGAGACAGACAAAACTGGGACAGCATCCCCTCCCCATTTTAAATGTACGCCGGCCCTTTAAATATATATATTATTTTTAATGGAGGCCATTGACTTCAATCCAAAAGCTTGAATATTTATTACCGAGCTTCCAGCGCTGGTGACTCGTGACACTTGTAACTTGTGACACCTAAGAGAAAACAATCTCATGACCTGAGCTATGTGACTTAAGATTCGAGTTGGATTAGTTGTACGAAATGTTGATTGTAATTGCTTAAAGGGGTTGTGCCAAAATTTAAAGTAATCTCCTATCCATAGGCCCAGGGATTATATTATAATCAGTGGGTTCCGACCACTGAGACCTTCATCAATCCCCAGAACCCAGTGGTCCCTGTGTGAATGGAGAGGGGGATGTGCATGCATGCCACCGCTCCATTTATTCCAGAGACAGCAATGGAAATTGGGGAGTGTTCCTACTTGGCATTTTCCGGGACTGTCTTTGAAATAAATGGAGCAGTGTCACACATACGCGTCCCTCTGTTCCATTCACACGGGGACCATCGGGAACCCCATTCTTGGGATTCTTGGGATCCTCCGGATAGGCAATAACTTTAGATTTTGGTACAATCCCCTAAAGGTCCTGGTAGTAGTGTGATGGGACCCTGGAATCTGACTCAGGGTTTCCCCCGATGATGACGGCACAGAGGTTTTGGGAATAGGGTTTAGGAGCCAACACGAATGCTTTCAGTAAACTTTAATGAATCGTAAAAATAAAACAGATAAATGTTTGAGTCCCTTTCCGGGGTGATTCACAATGGTCTACCAGTTGGTTATTACAGAGGATTTGTGTTAACAATGTTGCGCCAAAAGACCAGAACCCTTATATCGGGTCTCTCAAAATCCTTATCTGGCAACTGGGGTTTTAATCTGAGTCCTCTTTTAACAGGTTTCTTAAAGTCCTTACCTAGTCACCAGTAATGTAGTCTCTGGCAGCTCTGTAACATTTCATCGCTGTTGGGTAGAAGGGAATAGAAGAACAAGAAGACAGAAGTCTCTCCAATGCTTGCATTCAGATCAGCCTTTATCCAAAAGAAATGCCTGTCTCGTTGAGGATCTCATGCTCATAGGGCTAATGCTGCGCAGAATAGTTTCTCTCACATGATGGAGTTATCCCTTGCTTCTCATTCCACAGCATGGCTGCACTGAGTCAGGGGAGTATCCCAAACTCCTCACACTGTAGCATAGCTGTACAGACTCAGATGAGTATCCCCAGCTCCCCACACTGTAGCATAGCTGCACAGACTCAGGGGAGTATCCCCAGCTCCCCACACTGCTGCATAGCTGCACAGAGTCAGGGGAGTATCCCCAGCTCCTCACACTGTAGCATAGCTGCACAGACTCAGGGGAGTATTCCCAGCTCCCCACACTGTAGCATAGCTGCACAGACACCGGGGAGTATCCCCAGCTCCCCACACTGCTGCATAGCTGCACAGACTCAGGGGAGTATCCCCAGCTCCCCACACTGCTGCATAGCTGCACAGACTCAGGGGAGTATACCCAGATCCTAACACTGCTGCATAACTGCACAGACTCAGAGGATTATCCCCAGCTCCTCACAGTGCTGCATAGACTAACTACTTCTTTCTTGCTCAAACAGCTACTCCTCGATCCCTACCTTCTTTAGGCCTCCTGAACATGGGTGATATGTCACTGCATTATCCGTGGCGATAATCCGGACGCGAGTAATGCAGTGAATGCTTTCCATAGACTTTTCTATGGAAAGCGCGGCCCAACATCCACGAGCATGCTGCAATTTGCCACGATTCTCCGCGGTGAGCCTATCTATCAGATAGGCTCACCGCGGAGACCTGCCATTTCTCCCCCGTGCTCCCCACCCACCCGGCAGAATATCGCTAGCAATATTCCGTTTCGGCTGTGGACAGGCAGCCTTAAAGTCACAGTAGTTTACAAATCCCTGACACAGCAGAACATTAAATGAAGAATACAGCAGTCAGCAACAACCCTATTCCCTTATAGTACTTGCAACCACATTGGATTAAGGCCTTTTTGACATGGCACATTGCCCAATTATCTGCGGGTCTGAATATGCCAGTGATCACCCAATGAATGGGCAAGTACTTGTTTTTCGCCTACATGGTTCATTTATACACACATAAAAATGCGTGCTTGTTGATAGCACATCCCCGTGAAACAGGGCAATATGCTGTGATCATTCTCTCCCATACCAGCGATCCTCTGCCGGTGTGAATAGCAGAAAATAATGGTGGATCAACATATTGATAGTTGACTGACGCACATTATAACGGTGTAGAAGGGAACTTACACACATAATGTGGCTCAATGCATTCCCATGATGCACGTTTGCTTAGTGCATCTCCTAAGCCACCCTACTGCCCGGGTCATAGATTAAATTCTGTCGACGTTTTACAAATTAGAGCTGTTATTAACAAGTTTTTGATCTTTGCATTATTGACCCTTTAAATATAATGTTAGTATATAAGACTTTTTGACCTCCTGAAAACTATGGCTGGAACCGGAGGGAGCTAAGCACCAGAGTTTACCTCCGGGACAGTTTTTGGAAATGGATCAATCTGACCTAAGTGCCAGGCCGCATCAGCAGAGACATAAAACAGCCACTGTTTGGATGGCTGCAAATCACTCGGCCATCAATGGGGTATTTCATTGAGAGGAACTATTCTATAGAGCCACCCGGCTTCCAGAACACCAGTCATCAGCAAAGTAAACTGAAGCCGCTTTCACAAGGGGCACTTCAGCCCACAAAGCATTAGCTTCAACATTTCCTTCAATGCGTTATGGTAATATATATCTACATTAATAGCTCTTATTCTCTTGCAGGGAAACCATATTGCTTCTGGAATTCAGTCCAACTACTCTCGTGACAGGAGGAACTACTAGGAGCACGATAGGAAACAGGAAGCAACAAACACGGGAAAACATCAGAAAACTCAATATGGATTGGGCCATCACCCAAGCCCATGTATGGAGCAAGAGACAGCGAGTGGGTGCACCAACCCCACGGACAGCTAGAGACCCCCAAGGTGCCCCAACATCTAAGGCCGCCTGCACACGAGCGTTCCGGATTCCACTCGCGGATTTTCACGCGCGTATGGTACCTAAATGTGCTTGCGGATAGGTGCGGATGCGTGAAAAATCACGCGCGGATATATGCGGATGTGTTGCGGAAAAAAACGCGCAGAAAAATCCGGAAGACACCCTTATTGTAAACCCAACCCCTAGAGAACTGCCCATTCCCTGGAAAACAGCTTAAAAACCAACACCCAGATTCTGTTTTGTCCCTCTTGCTTGTGCGAGCACCGTTAAATTATTCTGGCAACATGCTTTCACCCGGTGAGCAGATGTCTTTGTGGGCATGGTTGATCCATGTAACTTTTTTCGGACGTACTGCGGTAACGGAGGAGGAAGAGCCTCCCAGGAAAAAAAGGAGGTACTGGGTGCACCCTGGCTGGTGTCTGCTGGCTGCTCTCTGGTAGATAAGGGGACTGAAAGGACAGATCTGCAGTTGAAATGTGCCTGTGAAGCTCTGTGCTGTGTGCTGGGACGCCTCCTACCATGCTTACTTCCTGTAGTCATAGCAACCAGTGACTCCATCCGCAGCTGCACTCCGAATGTACTGCGTGAAAAAACGCACCCATTCACTTGTATTGGAGGCTTCACGCGCATGATCCGACCAAAATTAGAACAGGTCGCAGATTTTTTCACTCGCGTGAAAAAACGCGATACAAATCCGTCCGTCTGGGGACAACTGCGGATCCTCATAGGAGTATATTGGCTGCGGTCTGGGGCGGATTATGTGCCTAAAATCACGCGCTTGAAATTCTGCTCGTGTGCAGGCACCCTAATTGGGGCGGAAAAGGGACTGTCAATGCCCTCAACTGCAAATGTTTTTTATTTCCCACAGTGTTAGGGCTCCTTACATGGCTCTTCAAGCATCGTTCATGCGCAAATATGCTGCGGCGAGCGTATTTGCACATACGCTCATTTAAAGGAGCCTTGAACCACAGATCATAATCATTGACATTATGGTGCCCATACACTTTAGTATGAGTAAGTTGGTTGAGCCCACCAGTGTCGGGGGCAAAAATGATCTAATGTGCACGGCTTCCTGGCTCTTCACTAGTGACAAATGTTGGATTTTAACATGGCTTATCCTTTGTCTCATGGGAGAAAATCTGCTGCCAGAAAGGTCTGACGACTTATTCTCCTCTCAGCATTGAAAACACATGCACATGCACTTGTGTACGGGAAGGGGGGGGGGGGGTGAGGAGGAATGGCTGTCAGCTGACGGCTCTCTAAGGGGATTTTTTTTTCTTATTTTCCATTACTAGGTATAGTTATAAAAAAATCGAAAATCCTGCAGTTTTCACCCTGGCGAGTAAGCATAATAGTAGTCTGACACTTCCTGTTCTGTAGAGAAAACTTTTCAGCAGTCATCTCATTATCATCCCAGACAGGATTACAGTGAAAGGTGACAGCAAAATATAGATAAGACAGGCTCTGCCAATCACAATAGGTCATGGTCACAGCTCACCTCCCCCCCTACCTGCACAGATCATGTCCACAACAATCTCTCATAGATGTCAATGAGGCATCTCTTGTCTATTGTGTCTATGGTCCTTGTAGCTGCTGTACAGAACAGGAAGTATCAGACTATTAGGCTTAGTGCTCATAATAAAAACTGCTAAAAAATGTATTGAAAATTAAAAATATATATGACAGGCAGACATCATACCTCTCCTCCTTCTGCTGGTGGCTGCAACAGCATCCTACTTGCTTCTCCTGTAGGCACCCAGGTCCGGCATCTGCCCAGTGCTCTTAAAGGGACAGTACACACCTTCCTATGCCTTCCCCTTTCAATCATGAAGTATCTCTGGTTATATCAGGCACCTTCCTCCTAAGGAAAGTGCTTGAGTTTTTGGTCCCTTGGACCAGCTTAAAATGCTTTCTTACGCATACCGACTCTTTGGTTTCTGAGTCTGGCTATTCCCGACTGTTCTGCATTATTCGCTCCTGACCTTAGTTTGCTGTATTGACCAATCTTTGGCCTTCTGTCTGCCCTAACGTCTGGCCTGCTGTACCTTGCTGAACTCATTCTATATGTGCTGACCTCCAGATTGTTCCTTGTTCTGAAGTTACACAGCTTTCACGATCTGGATTGATCTGACTGTGCCTCTGTTCACATGCTCAGGTACGGCGCCTTAGTCTATTGTAGGGTCAGCTGCCACATAACTGGGACCACTTCCAGTGTAACGACTTGGGGACCCTGCAGCAAAGCCCAGATCCTGACCGGTGGAGTGAAAAGGTAAAGGCATTAGGGGTTCCTCAGGTATTGCCAAATCACAGAAGGTCCAGGAATGCCCCCCCTCCCAAACCACTGGCAGTGTTTAGTTGTTCGTACATCAGCATATTACATGTGTTGTGATATTGCTATTGTTGAGACTGCCCTTAGAGTCCTTTCCAACTAATTAGCCAATCGGATTACAATTCATCTTCTCGGAAGTATAAGTGGTATAAAGGGCGAGATGGTATGTCTCAACATGTGTTACTAAGCGTTCACAGTGGTTTAGGGACATAATTTTGATGACAGACTCCCTATAAGAATGGCTCACACTGGCCCACAGGAGAACAGGTGAATGCCCTGGTGGGCCCTGGGAACAGGTGAATGCCCTGGTGGGCCCTGGGAACAGGTGAATGCCCTGGTGGGCCCTGGGAACAGGTGAATGCCCTGGTGGGCCCTGGGAACAGGTGAATGCCCTGGTGGGCCCTGGGAACAGGTGAATGCCCTGGTGGGCCCTGGGAACAGGTGAATGCCCTGGTGGGCCCTGGGAACAGGTGAATGCCCTGGTGGGCCCTGGGAACAGGTGAATGCCCTGGTGGGCCCTGGGAACAGGTGAATGCCCTGGTGGGCCCTGGGAACAGGTGAATGCCCTGGTGGGCCCTGGGAACAGGTGAATGCCCTGGTGGGCCCTGGGAACAGGTGAATGCCCTGGTGGGCCCTGGGAACAGGTGAATGCCCTGGTGGGCCCTGGGAACAGGTGAATGCCCTGGTGGGCCCTGGGAACAGGTGAATGCCCTGGTGGGCCCTGGGAACAGGTGAATGCCCTGGTGGGCCCTGGGAACAGGTGAATGCCCTGGTGGGCCCTGGGAACAGGTGAATGCCCTGGTGGGCCCTGGGAACAGGTGAATGCCCTGGTGGGCCCTGGGAACAGGTGAATGCCCTGGTGGGCCCTGGGAACAGGTGAATGCCCTGGTGGGCCCTGGGAACAGGTGAATGCCCTGGTGGGCCCTGGGAACAGGTGAATGCCCTGGTGGGCCCTGATTCCCCTTTTCTGCTCAGGGGACTTTTTCTTCCAGTATTTTGTGTTGGATCTACGACAGAATCACGAGCGGAGGATCCAATGTAGATATGAAACTGGCCTTATCTATTTAAATAAATACATAGGCTAGCTGAAGTGACATCTGGGCGCACTGGGAGGTGGGCCAGTATCCACAAGCTATCTTCTTAAAGGTGAGTCACATAAATATCATGCTATTTGGTTTTACCACAGATCAGCACGGTTTACAAATTGATCATTCGTGGCCATACGGTATTATGGGTAAAACTTCTGTTTATCTGTGAAACCACGCAGCCATTCAAAATCAAATTTCATAAATGTGCAGCTTAGTGATAATCTGGATGTCAGTGCTGTTTGCCACTATAATGTGGCCTTTATATTGCCATTTATAAGATATGCTATAAATGCCATCTCTAGGAACCCCATCTATTGGGTGATTGAGAGTTCACAAATTCCCGCTTATCACATCCTCCACATACTTCAGTAGAAACAGGGCCGCTGCCACCTTTCTATTGAGATATATGAAGAATACAGAGGCCAGAAGTTTGTGAACCACAATAAACCCATAATATTTGAATGCAGCTGTACTGTGGGCCCTAAGCACCCCAGTCCGGCACTGCTGTAAGATTACTGTTGGCTGACGCTCATTTATACATACATGTTCAGTTTCTTTGACAGGAACAAAGGCTGTGCATAAGGAAGTTCATGAACATCCCCCTCAATCAGTAGAACCCCATAATTGGTGGGTTCAGTCAACATTTATCTTACATGGCCAGCTTGAATTGAAACCCATGTAAATGGAAGAACTTATGAGCAATATTCCTCCCTGCTGGAGGAAAACAAGGTACCAAAGTTTTCTACTGTTCAACAGTTCAGTGAGCCATGAGAAGCTTCTAGTGGTGCCATGAGAGGGAGGGAGAGAGAGAGAGATAAAAAAGAAGAGAGAGGAGAGAAAGAAAGAAGAGACAGAAAGAGAGATGAGACAGAGAGAAGTCAACAGAGAGAGAGAGAGAATAAGACAGAAAAAGATAGGAGACAGAGAAAAGGAAAGAGAGCAAAAGACAGAAAGAGGAGACAAAAAAGGATAGAAGGGAAGAGAGAGATAAGAAAATATGGAATGAGACAGAGAAAGAGAGAGAAGGGAAAAGAGAGAATGAGACATAGAAATAGAGAGGAGACAGAGAGAAGGAAAGATGGAAAATGAGACAGAAAGAGAGAATGAGAAAGAGAGAGAAGGGAAGAGAGAGAATGAGATACAGAAAGAGATGAGAGAGGAGGAAAAAGAGAGAATGAGACAGAAAGAGAGAGAGGAGACAGAGGAAGATAGAAGGAAAAACAGAGTGAAGAAAAGATGGAATGAGACAAAGGAAGAATAAAACATGAGAAAGAGAGGAGAGAAAGAGAGAGAGAAAGAGAGAGAGAAGGAAAAAGAGGGAGAGAAGGACACAGATAAAGAAAACAAGAAAGAGAAGGAGACAAAGAAGGAATGAGAGAGAATGAGACAGAAAGAAAAAGAAGGAAAGAGGAAGCGAAGAGAGAGAGAATGAGAAAGAGAAGAGAAAGGGAAAGAGTGAGAGAGCGAAGGAAAGAGAGAATGAGACAGAGAGAAGGAGAGGGTGTTTGTTTGTTTGGGGTATTTTTGCAGGATGCCACATGATAAAATAATTTTGACAGGGTGTGCTGTAAGATAAAAAAAGGTCGGATAACACTGCACTAGCTATTAGGAAAGTACCCTCTCCCAATCATCAGAGCAGACCTATAGACTCAGGCCATACATGACCAGTCTCAAAGAAACCCTGAATGAGAACAATAGCATATTCCTTCCCAAAACGTTACAAATGTAATGCCTGTTGGAACACAAAAAGAACAGATTTGGAACATGTTATCATTGAGAAATGTGTAATTCCTTCCAAACTTTTCCAAAAAGCCTCAAGTAAATGTGTCCCATTGTCCACGCCTGTAGAAGAATCAAGAACACTTCCCGACAAAGAGCGGTCTTTATGCTATGTAAGATATTAAATGTTCACCAAATTTAGATTGCAGCTGCTGAACCAACTGATCGGATCCTACAAAAATAATAGTAAGTGAAAGCCGTTTTCATTCTCTTATCTGCATTCTCAATGCTAAATTTGCAGACGTATTTGAATTACCTTGGCTTCTGCTCTGCAAGAAAAACAGATATCCTCGACATATGAGGAAAAGAAAACACGGAAAGATTAAACTAGCACATACGCTGGCTCAGCAGAAAGCCCTCTGTATCCTGTTCATGAACTGTGGCCCCCAAGCAAAAATACTTTCTAAAAACATTGACCACACATGGAAGAGTGTCAAACTAAAAATATGTACAAAGCACTGCATCCGCAAAGCGTGACACTCTGCTCCATATAGTGGAGGAATGTCAGTAGTCCGAATGCGATACCACAGAATACAAATTCAGTTTACGCAAGTGATAAAATCTAAGGCAGACAATTGCTAAGTGGTTACGAGAGATATTATCTGGTCTTACGCTGTCATTACATGTTTGCTAAAGTAGCAATCTTCTGGTCAGGACGAAGCTGCCAGAACACAAGAGGAACAATATGTTCTACATGTAGGATTCATCGAACGCAACAGGAACAGTAATGGTAATACATTTTATATGCGCTTAAAGCAACCTTCTGGTTCTTGGAGAAAATGCGTCCAGGGACCGAAATAGGGGAGTTCTATCACTTAGTGGTCTCCTTTTCCTGTTCCTGAGGCTCCTCTTCATTCTTCCAACATGGGACTCCATGCATACTGTGTGTTGGTAGTCAAACAGTGCTGCTCACTAGAGCCAATTAGGAAGCAGCATGCTGCTTCTTAATTGGCTCTTGTGAGCAGCACTGGCCAATCACAGCAATAAGTAATGTATTAGACAGCCAGTGCACCACCGAGTGTGCATCGAGTAGTCTAAGAATTGCCACTGCCATCTTGGATGTATAAAGAGGAGCCCCGGGAACAGGAAGATCGTCATCCAAATCAGGAAGAGGGTAGCACTTGGAATAATTACCCGCCTCTGCTCCCTGGACAAATGTTGTCCCTGTACTGTATGGTGTGCGGGGCTATTGTGGTTATTTTTTTTCAAAATTTGGCAATTGGAGGAGGCTACACCTAGATAATCTGTAGGCAGTGGGAGAATTAGTACTTGTATTCTGTATTTTAGCTCTGTCAATGAGATCCTTCACACCTGTATGAAAATGCAGATTATAAATGGATGCCAAATATTGACCTTTTTTGGTTTTTGCTTAACAATTAGTTTTATTTTTCTCTGCTTTGTATTCATTATTGTTCGGTATTTTGTTAGGAGTTGTTTGTTTTTTACCCATACTGTTTTTCATTAAAGGATTAATTATTTGTTTGCTGTTTTTCTGGCACTACAATTGATGGTGCAGTAGAGATATTATCCCATCGCTCATTTGCATAACTTTTTTCCCAGGGAGCATTGCATGGCCTATAAGACTCTCTACACCCTTGTGGTGCTCTCCACAATGAGTAATGTTACCATCCAGACTCACGCTGATGACCTCTTGGGGCTATTGAGTAGTTGGGACAGCTCAAGGAGGAATGGTGAGCCGATCGATCGAGAGGGTGTGAGATCGATCGAGAGGGTGTGAGATCGATCGAGAGGGTGTGAGATCGATCGAGAGGGTGTGAGATCGATCGAGAGGGTGTGAGATCGATCGAGAGGGTGTGAGATCGATCGAGAGATGAAATAGATTGTTGATAGATAGATAGACAGACGGACAAATTGTTATTAGATAGATAGATATAAGACAGACAGACATAAGATAGATAGATATAAGACAGACAGACATAAGACAGACAGACATAAGACAGACAGACATAAGACAGACAGACATAAGACAGACAGACATAAGACAGACAGACATAAGACAGACAGACATAAGACAGACAGACATAAGACAGATAGACATAAGATAGATAGATATAAGATAGATAGATATAAGATAGATAGATATAAGATAGATAGATATAAGATAGATAGATATAAGATAGATAGATATAAGATAGATAGATATAAGATAGATATAGGATAGATAGATATAGGATAGATAGATATAGGATAGATAGATATAGGATAGATAGATATAGGATAGATAGATATAGGATAGATAGATATAGGATAGATAGATATAGGATAGATAGATATAGGATAGATATACGATAGATAGATATACGATAGATAGATATAAGATAGATAGATATAAGATAGATAGATATAAGATAGATAGATATAAGATAGATAGATATAAGATAGATAGATATAAGATAGATAGATATAAGATAGATAGATATAAGATAGATAGATATAAGATAGATATAGGATAGATAGATATAGGATAGATAGATATAGGATAGATAGATATAGGATAGATAGATATAGGATAGATAGATATAGGATAGATAGATATAGGATAGATAGATATAGGATAGATAGATATAGGATAGATAGATATAGGATAGATAGATATAGGATAGATAGATATAGGATAGATAGATATAGGATAGATAGATATAGGATAGATATAAGATAGATAGATATACGATAGATAGATATAAGATAGATAGATATAAGATAGATAGATATAAGATAGATAGATATAAGATAGATAGATATAAGATAGATAGATATAAGATAGATAGATATAAGATAGATAGATATAAGATAGATAGATATAGGATAGATAGATATAGGATAGATAGATATAGGATAGATAGATATAGGATAGATAGATATAGGATAGATAGATATAGGATAGATAGATATAGGATAGATAGATATAGGATAGATAGATATAGGATAGATAGATATAGGATAGATAGATATAGGATAGATAGACAGATAGACAGATAGGAGACAGATATTAGATAGATAGATAGATATAAGATAGATAGATATAAGATAGATAGATATAAGATAGATATAAGATAGATAGATATAAGATAGATAGATATAAGATAGATAGATATAAGATAGATAGATATAAGATAGATAGATATAAGATAGATAGATATAAGATAGATAGATATAAGATAGATAGATATAAGATAGATAGATATAAGATAGATATAGGATAGATAGATATAGGATAGATAGATATAGGATAGATAGATATAGGATAGATAGATATAGGATAGATAGATATAGGATAGATAGATATAGGATAGATAGATATAGGATAGATAGATATAGGATAGATAGATATAGGATAGATAGATATAGGATAGATAGATATAGGATAGATAGATATAGGATAGATATAAGATAGATAGATATAGGATAGATAGATATAGGATAGATATAGGATAGATAGATATAGGATAGATAGATATAGGATAGATAGATATAGGATAGATAGATATAGGATAGATAGATATAGGATAGATATAAGATAGATAGATATACGATAGATAGATATACGATAGACAGATAGACAGATAGGAGACAGATATTAGATAGATAGATAGATATTAGATAGATAGATAGATATAAGATAGATAGATATAAGATAGATAGATATAAGATAGATAGATATAAGATAGATAGATATAAGATAGATAGATATAAGATAGATAGATATAAGATAGACAGATATAAGATAGACAGATATAAGATAGACAGATATAAGATAGACAGATATAAGATAGACAGATAGATAGATATAAGATAGACAGATAGATAGATATAAGATAGACAGATAGATAGATATAAGATAGACAGATAGATAGATATAAGATAGACAGATAGGAGACAGATATTAGATAGATAGATAGATAGATAGATAGATAGATAGATAGATAGATAGATAGATAGATAGATAGATAGATAGATAGATAGATAGGATATAAGATAGATAGACAGATAGATATGAGACAGATATTAGATAGATAGATAGATATAAGATAGATAGATATAAGATAGATAGATATAAGATAGATAGATATAAGATAGATAGATATAAGATAGATAGATATAAGATAGATAGATATAGGATAGATAGATATAGGATAGATAGATATAGGATAGATAGATATAGGATAGATAGATATAGGATAGATAGATAGATATAGGATAGATAGATATAGGATAGATAGATATAGGATAGATAGATATAGGATAGATAGATATAGGATAGATAGATATAGGATAGATAGATATAGGATAGATATAGGATAGATAGATATAGGATAGATAGATATAGGATAGATAGATATAGGATAGATAGATATAGGATAGATAGATATAGGATAGATAGATATAGGATAGATATAGGATAGATAGATATAGGATAGATAGATATAGGATAGATAGATATAGGATAGATATAGGATAGATAGATATAGGATAGATAGATATAGGATAGATAGATATAGGATAGATAGATATAGGATAGATATAGGATAGATAGATATAGGATAGATAGATATAGGATAGATAGATATAGGATAGATAGATATAGGATAGATAGATATAGGATAGATAGATATAGGATAGATATAGGATAGATAGATATAGGATAGATAGATATAGGATAGATAGATATACGATAGACAGATATTAGATAGATAGATAGATATTAGATAGATAGATAGATATAAGATAGATAGATAGATATAAGATAGATAGATAGATATAAGATAGATAGATAGAAGATAGATAGATATAAGATAGATAGATATAAGATAGATAGACATAAGATAGATAGACATAAGATAGATAGACATAAGATAGATAGACATAAGATAGATAGACATAAGATAGATAGACATAAGATAGATAGACATAAGATAGATAGACATAAGATAGATAGACATAAGATAGATAGACATAAGATAGATAGACATAAGATAGATAGACATAAGATAGATAGACATAAGATAGATAGACATAAGATAGATAGACATAAGATAGATAGACATAAGAGATAGACATAAGATAGATAGACATAAGATAGATAGATAGATATAAGATAGACAGATAGATAGATATAAGATAGATAGACAGATATTAGATATAAGATAGATAGACAGATATTAGATATAAGATAGATAGACAGATATTAGATATAAGATAGATAGATATAAGATAGATAGATATAAGATAGATAGATATAAGATAGATAGATATAAGATAGATAGATATAAGATAGATAGATATAAGATAGACAGATATAAGATAGACAGATATAAGATAGACAGATATAAGATAGACAGATATAAGATAGACAGATATAAGATAGACAGATATAAGATAGACAGATATAAGATAGACAGATATAAGATAGACAGATAGATAGATATAAGATAGACAGATAGGAGACAGATATTAGATAGATAGATAGATAGATAGATAGATAGATAGATAGATAGATAGATAGGATATAAGATAGATAGACAGATAGATATGAGACAGATATTAGATAGATAGATAGATATAAGATAGATAGATATAAGATAGATAGATAGATATGAGACAGATATTAGATAGATAGATATTAGATAGATAGATAGATAGATAGATAGATAGATAGATAGATAGATAGATAGATAGATAGATGAATGACTTCAGTGACTCATCTAGTCATTGCATTTAAGCTATTGAACGTCAGTGGGATCCAGTGCAAAAATTGAGCAGACTGAGGGCTCTTACCCACTTGCGTCTTTTTAACACTGCGATATCGCTGCGTTTTTTTAAACGCAATTATCAATGGGACTTTCTAATGTTAAAAACGCATCGCACAAAAATCATAAAGCACAAACTTGTGGTGCATTTTTAACATTAGAACGTCCCATTGACAATTGCGTTAAAAAAATGCAGCGATCTTGCAGCATTAAAAAACGCAAGTGGGTAAGGGCCCCAAGGTTCTTTGACAATACATGCAATGTGTGGATAAGGAATAGTCGTATCATCCAGAAGCCTCTAACATAAAATTAGATTTATTTTACAGCAGTCTAATGACATTACGTTCTTATCGCAGCGCCCATGTGCTCCTGCTTGCACACCCGCGACACACAACAAGCTGCGAGCCCTAAATATTTTTGTGCGTGAGCGCTCAACTGTTGACCGGCATCCTTAACAATGTGCATTCAAGCGCAAGTGCAAGCTCACCTACAGGATGAATCCCACAGAGACGAGCACAGACCTTAATGTCTGCGAGGTTGTCTGGAAGAGCCATTACCGGCCGTGACTGCTGGAGGAAAAGTCACTAACAAAGTCTAGAAGCTACTGATGGGGAATAATGGCTGTATATGTAGAGTATAGACGAGCAATCCTGCAGAAATTCCATTTTCTACATTGTACCTGATAGTTTTCAGAACTACTTAATGTCACCTAAAGGACATACAGATCTCCCGACACGTCTATTTTAGTAAATACTTGCATTTTCCATGGAATAACAAGAACATGTTTGTTTTTTTTAAAGAATTTTGCACTGCAATGTTCCTCTGTTATTCCTCCTGGAAATGTATGAATAAACTGACAACTAGGTGTTACTATTCCGCTTTTCAAAGGACCGTGTCACACTGACACTGTTCAGTCATTGCTGTGAGGGTCAGACTTGATTTTGTTTTAAATTCTAATGGTATGCGTATAAGGCTCCTATGGAGAGATATGTGCCCATGATTACAGACTACCAACAAGCCGTGTATATTGTGATATTGCTGTCATCCATTACCCTTTTCCATCTGTGTTCTCTCCTACTATCTGTAAGTTAGCAAGAAGAGGAAGCAGAGGGAGTAACACAGGCCTGGAAAATCAGACTACACACAGGGTTTGTTTGTAGTCTGTAACCATGGAGACATGCTAGTTTGCATAGGAGTTGTATACACAAAATGGCTCGATATTCTGCAAAGTTGCTCTGGTTTTTGTAGATGAAATAAAAAAGCAATACAAATTTGATAGCAAAAGTTTACCTACCCTTTAGGCCGGCTGCACACGGGCATATTTGCATTGCGTCCGCCTCAGGATTCTGCAGCTAATACTGCCCGTAGACATACTATGGAAAATCTCATTTCCATGTCCACAAGTGGAAATCAATTGCAATTTTCTGCTTGAACGACATCCATTGAACTCAATGGAAGCCGTCTCATCTGCGGCCCTTCTGCAATGATATTGCGGAAGGGTCGTGGATTTGGCGTCATCACCTAGTAACAGCGCAGCATCTTCTGTACTACGCATCTGCGCCGGCCGGCACATACAATATACAGAAAAGGCAGGTACGCAGGGGTCCCCGGCTGGGCACAGGGTGTGAAACCGCATCTTGCGTTGCTTGTAACTTTAATAAGTGGTTGAATAATTGGCCAACACAACTTTTCGGAAACCAAAACTGGCAGCAAAGATAAAAGGCTTTGCAGCAGCAGCAGTCCATGCCATCTTGTTGACACTATTGACTCTCACAGCTAAATTCAGATGATGACTTGCACACAGTTTTCTGCATCGGCCTGTCTTTCATTTCTTCGACTGCTCTAAGCCGTTCCTTATTTCTTTCTGCGTCTACATGAGCTATCTGATATAGTTTCTCCCGCCCCTTTTTCGGCCTTTCCTACTATCCCCCATGTGAGGCTGAACTTCTACCTCCGGTAATATGGCACCGCCTTTAAAGTAACCGGCCATAATAAAAAAAAAAAAAACACGTTATACCCACCTCCGTACTTTCACCTCTATTAGGTGAAGTTTAAATCCCAAATGGTTTGTCACAAAAAGTAAGATGTAGCAAAGGGTTAAAAAATATCCCTCCAACCTAAACGCAAGTTTAGTGGAGCAGAAATAACGCCCATCAGACAACATCCTGGCACTTTTTTCTTGCAATTACTTTCTGCCCCACTAAACGTGAATATAGTTGAGCTTTTAAGTCTACCTGAGTCTCCGGCCTTGTCAGAACTCCCCTCCACCTCCAAGCTGTGAAGACCACTCTGCATGATTAGAGCCGACAGTACGGGACAAGTCCTGCTTCACTACAGGTATATGGCTCTCAGAGGGAGGGGGTCCATGTAATAAAACATGCATGTAAATTACTTGTAAATATGACCTTGACTCGTCCTCCACTGAGTTGTCAAAAATTCTACTCAGCCATTTCTTAGTTAATTCTGTCCCTTCGAAAGTTGGGCATCAGCCAATATGGCCGCTATTATAGTTCCCATGGGGATTATCGCCCGGTTTTCTCGCATCCGTGAACAGCAAATTTGCCTGGGTATACATTTATACAGCTCATATTCCTATGTCACTACATGGATAGAAAGAGTTAACGTTCAGGACTAAGGGACAACTCCTGGGAATGTTGTATCAGCAGCAATATTGACTGACACCAAAAGTTCATGAAACAGGCGCAACTAAGAATATGCAGAATTGTCTCAAAGACTAAATTTATTTAGAGGTCCATTAAAGGGGTATGCCGGAGATCGGCATTTTTTTTAGTTTTTACCCATACACTGAAACCCCCCACAATCCCAAGAATGGTTGACCATCCCCCCCCCCCCCCATTTCAGCGCAGAATTCCCTCTCCCATTTCTATAATGTAGTTGTGGATGGGCTGCTGGTCGCACATGCGTGTCAGTGGCTCCATTCCTCTCAATGGCACAGATAGATAGCCAAGCTCTATGCTCAGCTATTTTCCCCAACCCCATTGAAAAGAATCGGGAGGCAGGGTGCATGTGTGACCACGGCTACCTTCATTTGGGGCAGAGAGATAGCCAAGCATAGCATGCCATTAATTTCAATGGGGTTGACGAATGGCTATTTGTCTGCGCCATTGAGATAAATGGAGTCATAGTCGCGTATATGCATCCAGCGGCCCATTCACAACTACATTACAGAAATGGGGGAAGGGTTCCTGCACTGTGAAATAGGGGGAATATGGATTCCCCATTCTTGGAATCAGTAGGGGTCCTGGCGCTTAGACCCCAGGATCCAATGGATGGGTGAAAACTGAAACAAATGCCTTATCACTGGAATACCCCTTTAATGGATATGCCCACCATCACAACCATTTTTCCAATTGATTTATTGCATCTAAATGAAGAATCTTTGTATACAGTCTTAACCTCCTGCTATTTTGTGACTGCAGCTCCTGTGCAGACCTATGTGTATCTATAGCAACAGACTACAAACATATCTTGTGTAGTCAGATTCTGTAGTCATAGTTCCTTCTACCTGATAGATCTGAAGTAGGGGACGTATGGAATGGAGTAGAGGTGTTTTTACATGGCACGATACACGTTGGATTATGAGCTCCGATCAACAAGATCAACGCCCATTTAATTGTCCTTTAGGGCGAGCACCCACTGGCGTTTGCGTTTTCCGCGGGGAAAAAACGCAGCGTTTTCGCCGCGTTTCCCGCGATTTTTCTGCGCGTTTTTTGCCACGTTTTCGCGGCTTTTCCATTAATTTCCATTGACTTTCATGGGTGCATTAGGAGAAAAATAAGGACACATATGCAACTGACAGTTCCTATGTTAAAAATGCAAACGCAACGCAAAAAAAACGCCAGTGGACAGGAACACATGTTATCTCTATGCCTGTGCAGGAAAAACGCAAAACGCAAAACGCAGGTAAAAAAACGCCAGTGGGTGCTCGCCCTTACACTGGTCAATTCATAGGAGATGAACAATTGTTCATGCAATGGTTTTCCCTCGTATATTTTCATCGCTGCTGGCAGCACATCCTCCATTCACACGGAGAGATGTGATGTCAACAACGATTGTCACAAGTGCGTCTAGCTGGCCATTCAAAATAAGTGTTTCCTTGTTCATCTGCTGATCGCTGACCTGTTTAGACAAGGCAATGACCAGGTGAATGAAGCTCCTGGTGACAATTATTGGCCCATGTAAAAGAGCGTTATAACTACACAATCAGACTACAGAAGGTTTGCTTGTAGTCTGTTGCCATGGAGACACATAGTTCTGCATAGGAACTGTAGACACCAAACAGGATGTTTTTCAATTAACACTATTTGCAAAGTTGCTGAATTTTAGATGCATTGAAACGAAAAAAAAAAAAAAAAAGGTTCAGAAAATGAACCTTCCATTTAAGCTACGTGTGGTTTGCATTCCAGTAACTGGATGGATCCCAGAAGTCAAGAAGCCAATGCGTATACCAGTGTCAAAACTGGGTTAAAAATAAGGGAGGCCCAGGTTAATCTGGTAAAAAATACTTTGCGTCTGTCTTGTTCACATTTGGACAAGCAGAGGGTCTGCTATGACTCTATTGCCCAAGGACCTATATACACCTGAGGCCCGCCCAGGCCAATGGGCCTAGAAGATTTGTTTTATATTAGTATACTATACTACATACTAGAATAGTTTTTATTCTTGATTCATGGATTAGTTGAAGTGACTCCTAAAGTCTGGATTTGGCCAACCATGCCATACATTTGCAATTTTGAACGCGGTGAGCCAAAATTTACAAACACGATGAATTGCAGCTCAGCCAATAGCCACCATGTACAATAGATTGCGTTAAAGCAATCCTCTGGTTTCTGGACAAAATCCTGTCCAGGAACCGGATGGGGTATGTTAGCTGAAGTTGCCCTTCTCTGTTGTCCCACTGACCCATTGGTTTCTGGTCCTGTTTTCAGATGACCAACACAATTTTCAGACCGCCTAATCCCCAGAGTACATTGGTAGCGTTGGTCTATCAGAGCACTATACCTGCTCTCTGATTGGCCAACACTGCTCATGTAATCAGCACTGGCCAATCAGAGAGCAGTCCACAGTGTACATTAGATAGCCAAAAAATTGCTGTGGCCATTTTGAACAGCCAAAAATAGGGCACAGAGGGGTGCAAGAGAAGAACCTCCTCCTGCAGGGTCACTTTAATTTTTAAGTTGGCCATTTTGGCCAAGTTTCCTCTCGTTCATGGTCACTTTTATTCTTCAGATCAGTGTGGCTCCATGCAACTAAATCCCAGAAGACAGCAATAAAGACAAATGATGGTCCATTCACAGCCCTTACAGTAGCACCCCTGCTGTGCTCTAACTGGTGAGAAGTGAATGAATGGACCCAATGCTTTTCAGAGCAAGTGTTGAGTCGGATACGTTCATTTGCAAATGAGCCACAAGGAAATGCTTAGCGACTAACTGCAAGCTCGATGGGGAGGATGAGATTAGTGTAGAGTTCAGAAGAAAGATCAGCCTAGTATCAAGCTACTATGTCTGGACTTCTGCCAGTTCCCCATCATCAGTCTGGGCAGGACGTGTCCATTCAGCATGGTTCCCTGGCTAATTTTGCAGAAACGGCACATTTTATTTTAATTTTCGTCTGTCACATTTGCTAATATTTCACATTTGGTTATTTTTTAAAGGGGATGTATGAAATGATGTTTCTTTTTAGAAACAGCGCCGCTCGTGTCCATACGCTGCGCTCCGTATTACAGCTCAGCCTCATTCAAGTAAATAGTACTTATGCTATTTTACTATCAACACGGCCATTTTCTGCTAATTGAACCAATATTGGCCCTAGGCTATAAAGGAAAACTGATACATAATTATCCTATTGCTTGTTGGTTTAGTCCTTGCCAATATACACACAGCCACTTGAAATTCATGAGATTCACCAGGCCCGCATACTAATTACACCCGTTCTGTTTATTATTTGTAAAACTGGTTATCACATCCCCACCCAAGGCCTCCTTCACATGACTGTTTGCGTTTTTACGCTCGGTGAACACGGCTAAAAATTGCACGAATGAAGAACAGCCACGATCAAAGCCCGATCTAAATTAGCGTTTTCTCGTCCATTTACACGGGTGGCTGCAGCGTATCGGTAAAAAAATACGCTGCTGCACGGAAATCCCTCGGTTGGCAGAAATCCTCGGAATGACTGCTGATGCTTAAATAGAGGCAGCTGTCTTCTTTTCCCAGCAATGGACGCAGCTAGACTCCCTCCCCCTCCTTTTTTTTCCAGCTCCCATACGAGTCTACGGGAGCCTCCAGCTTGTTTTGGCAAAAGTTAGGGCAAGACCTATCTTTTCATGCGCCTTATTAATCGGTCGCCATTTTCAGTCACTGATGTGTTATTTTTGCCGGAGTGCCTAAAAATCATAATGAATACATTGGAATTCAATGCTTCAGATGGTCGTAAGTTTAAAATGCGCCACAACAGCTGCGTATATACGGTCCTGTGAATAAAGCCTAAGGGCGGGTTCACATGGTAGTATTTGTGCACGTAAAATTTACACCCGCAATATGCAGAGAATAGAACCAATACATATTTCCTGATGTTGAACATGCATTATGCGAGTATGCAAAAAAATAGAATATGCTCTTTCTGTGCATTTGCATACCAAAGGCCCCCATAGAACTCTATGAGGTGGGGGGCACAAATGCACGCGTGAATTACAGGAACGATCATCGCTCAGTGAATGGAGGCGGAGCGAATCGGGAATCATTCCGGGCCGCTCACCTCCATTCCTGGCAAACAAGCAGTCATTCATAGATGAACAACTGCCTGTTTACATGGACCAATTCGTCATTCAGTTTTCAGGCATGCATAAACTGAACGGAGAACAAATTATTGCTCGCCGTTCAGTCTGTGTATGTTTTTACACTGAACAACAATCATCCAGGGACCTGAGCTAGTAGCATAGATGTACAGTAATATAATTGTGATCCTATCAGATCTATAAGACTTAGTTGACTCTGCATATGTGTGGTACTTGCCCAATAATCTTGTATTTCATTTAGTTATTTGTAGTTTTTTACCATTCTGTCCTTGCTGTGATGCAAATCAACATTCTATGCACCAAGTTTCCGCAGGGCTTGTGCTTTTATGCAGCAGCTTATATGCACAAGCCGAGCTGCAGTGTAAAACATAGGAGGGGGACAGATCAGTAGCATGAACCTCTAATGTAATGTTCTCCAATGAGTGTCTTGGGACCCACACATTGCTCTTGGGCCCTTTGTAATGTGGCTCTCCAGCTCTCTGCAGCTTATGATGCAATACAGGATACAGGGACTTGATACCGGAAACTGAGAGTAACTAGATGAAGGAAATGACACTGAAGCAGGGGTAAAAAAACAAATATAATACGTAACAATTCCCTTTGAACAACCCCAACTGGACCTGCTTCTAAGCGGAGAACCTGCCCCAACAAGGGTGACCCCATTACTTAAAAGAAGCAGGGTCCAAAGTCATAGAGGTGCAAAGCAAATAAATTAATAGAAGATAACGTGCAAAACTAAAGACATAGCACACCCCTAACACCCTAGAGTCCAAGAACTAGTAACACAGTACACCTAACTCACAGTATCCATTGGGTATAAACAGCCTCCTTTACAAGGATGAGGTGGTATAAATATGCTATAAGCAAAACTGACAGGCTGGCACAGCTGTCAATCACCTCAGCTAGCCTATCAGTACTAGACCTGAAGGAAGATGTTACTCCTTTGGCATTTAGCAGCAAAATGATACTGTGCATCTATCTGTGGGCGCACCATGTGATGTTGCAACATCATCCCGGACCCATTCCTGCATTCCAAAAACAGCTCGCACCAGCAGCACTGTGACAATAGCATTACAAGATACTTGGTACTAGGGCCAAACCAATAAAACTGATCATACAAGTCAGTCAAACCTAACTAGATGTAGAAAGGATCGTCTACATCTTTCGTTGACTTTTGGTGGGATGCCAACAATCTACACAAGCTTCGTCCATGGTTGTAAGATGAAACTCACTTTACTAGAACTGGTTAATGTTCTCTACATTCAGATACATTTGTAGGTGAAATGTGTTAGATTACAATAACACACAGATGTTCACTTACTCCACTGACCTATATTATGTGGAAATCACATTTGGATACAATTACACAAGTGGGAAGTTCCAAGCTTCTCCCTAAAAGACCACCCAAAGTCTAATGGATGTATCTTCAGAGAAAAGCCTCTTTCGTGTTTAGCTTCATCACGCAAGAGAAATGTTTTAGATTTAGACCTATGCCAAAGGGTTGGTCTAAAATTCTCACATACTATCATATGCTGTGTGTACTCTTCTGGACTCAGCCGTGGGAAGGGGAATATCCCAAAACATATGACGGTCAACCGGTATATCATTTCATCAATAAACTCTAAAGCTGAAAGTAGATGTTAAGCCATATTGGCAAAATCACCCGATAGTCATCGGTCAACCATGGGTGACTACTATTAGATTACATAGTGATGATCGGATGGCTAAATGAGATAAATCGGTGGCGACACCTCCTATTTGCACTCCGTCCACATGGACATACATGTTTAATACATGACCAATCAGATGAAGGATATTTCATCATTTGGAAAGTCCAACCACTATCCTTGGTCAAAAGAATAAATTCTTGGCTTAGTTCACACTGGTGTCATGGATCCAAATCGGCTGGTTCTGACATGATTCTGATCCATTTGAAGGAAACTTGTTGAAAAATGTGTTAGTTGTTTTACCATCAGAATTAAATTACTTTAATTGTCCGGGCAGGCAGCAGACAGGAGAATTGTCAATATAACAAGCCAAGGTCAGGAGTGGATGGTGCAGAGAAGTCAAGTATAGCCAGAATCAATAGCCAGAAAATCAGAACAAACGAATAGCGCCTTCAGGTGGATGGGGAGACTTAGGCATCTTTCTTAAGTGGAAGGTGTCTGATATAACCAGGGATACTTCCAGATTGTTGGTGAAATGCGCTGGACCTTTACGACTGCAGGCTTGTGCATGCATGCCATTGGGGTAGCAGCGAGACACTGACAGGAGGCCAGTGCAGGACATCTGCTGTGGAATTAGGAGAGCATGTTCTGAGACCATCATTGGGGACAGGTAAAGGATAACGGTGGCCGCGAACTGTAGCGAAACGATCCTAATATACTTGCCATGAATCGCGCAACAACTATTCCCTTTGTTATGTGTAAAAAAAAGGATCATCTACATCTTTTGGTGACTCACCACATATGTAAATACTCCTGAATATTCATTATTGCCTTCTACAAGGTTTGATTATCTACCCCAACTCAAATTTTATGGGTGCGTTCACATGTAGCAGAATTGCTGCAGATTTTCCACAATGGAAAATCCGCACTAAAATCTATGTCACAATTTGCAGCATTGGTGTGAATCTTAACACGGATTTAAACTTGGATTCCCCACAGACTTCACCCTCATTAAACTGGTTAAATCTGTAGTGAATCCACATCAAAATCTGCACCAAATATTGCGTTGTGTGAAGTAATCTAATTGTGTTTCAGTCTTTCAACATTTTCAATGTAGTGAATGGAAATCATATAGTCACAACAGGCAGCAGCTGATGATGTTTTTAAAATCATAACAGAATCCAGTAGTCATTGGAATCCATTTTGAATGGCTTTTACTTAAAGGGACGAGCAACAAGTAAATATAAGCTAGAAGTGGTTTGCATAATACAACAGTTTAGATCTTTTTAGTTAATTTTTGTAATGTTACATAGAACAATTAAAGTGACTCCCCTCCCAATCAGGTGCTCAAAATTGATCTCTAAGTCAGTATCTACAGTGGATGATTACCTGATATTTCTTTTTTCTTTAGTCTTGCTCCTTGGTTTCTTTTTATCTGAACTCTATTTAGACAGAGCAGTGATCTATGATTTTGGTTTTAGCTACAGTACTTAATTTGAAGTAGTCTGGGACACACCCCCTGTCCCATCATTGGTTCAAGGTACAGTGAACACAACCTAAACCAAAGATCAGAAAAGAGAAAGTAAATCTGCGGCAGCAGAAGGTGATGCAGTTTCAATCAAACGTCTTTATTCCTCCACAGCACCCATGCAATGTTTCGATCAGATTACAGATCTTTGTCAAGCTTTTGCGCGATTACCCATGCAAAAAAACGTGGAGAATAGAACCCATTGAATCCCGTGTGAAAGCAGAGCAGATGACCCGTGACTTTGAAAACCTGCACTTTCACCAGAGAAATGTATCTAAAACCGTTTTTCTCAGAATTCCCAGTGTCCTTGAACAAGAGAAATATCTGTCAACAATGCAATAAAGCGAATGAGCGGCGCGGAGGAGTCCCAGATTTCTGCGAAAACATTTAGATGTGGTTAAAAATGGTTAAAAATATCATTGTTAAATAAAGCAGAAAGTGACAGTGGTTGTTACTTCCGCTCAATGAAAGATGCGTTTTGTTACAACTTCCTGCACCTGCTGCAACTTAGTGACCGCAATGCTTTCTCGGTTTGGCCTGACTATTGCGGAGTCCGCGGCGAGAACAACCTGACAAGGAAAGTATTCTCTTTTAAGCGGAAAGCACAAAGTTTTTCCTGTTCCATCAGGAAGCTCTCATGACCGGGTCATCCGAACAGTCAGGACAAACACTGGGATCTGCCGGCTCATATACAGGGCGCTAATATTGCAGATTATTAAAAGTGCTCTGGACCTTATAATACAGACTACGATACTCTATACATAAAGAAAAAAAATGTAAAAAATTTGCCGTTGATCCTCTGGGCCCATGATGGCGGTGAATCAGCCTGAACATCATTTATGAAGCACATGCCCCAATTTTTTGCTTCACATTTTAATTGCGTGTCGGGACTTCCCTATCTAGAAAAATTGATAGAAACATAGAAAAGAATAATCACACCTAAGGAATATTGGTACCTCCTGAAGCTGTACAGCACAGGGGCATAGCTATAGGGGGTGCAGTTGTTACCGGGCCCTGGAACCTTAGGGGGCCCAAAGGCTAAACAGCACATGGTAGGTAGGGGGCCCTGTTATAGATTTTGCATCGGGGCCCAAGAGCTTCCAGTTACGCCTCTGGCACAACATGTATATGAGCCAAACTATCAACGTGCCGGCGCAATCTCTTTACTGGCAGAACGCTATACACGGAGATATGCCACTAAGGGCTTATTCACACGAACGAAAAAACTTGCCGGAGTGATGTGCGCACGGATATGAGATCCATTCTTTTGAATGGATATATACACATGGGGGCTCCCACACACTTGCGTTTGCGTTTTTTGTTAACGCGATTGTCATGGGACTTTTTAATGTTAAAAACGCAATGCACCAAAAATGCAAGTTGCATTGCATTGCGTTTTTAACATCAGAAAGTCCCATGACAATCGCACTGACAAAAAACGCAAACACAAGTGTGTAGGAGCCCTGAGCGATTTGTTTTCCTCATGACATATTCTATTTTCAGGCGTTCCCGCAGGAGGAATTGCCAGTTATTTTCTTTGGGCCCTTGGAAAATATTGCATGTGAGTATGATGCGTTTTTTTTCCATTGAAGTCTATGGTGATCTGTTCACGCGTGTGAAATACATGCGTGAAAATTGCAATTTGACAGAAGTGATGCAATATCATTTTTAATCAAAAAAGCAGCACATCGCCATGAAAATTGCACATTGGTAAGCGTGATAAACGGGACCCAATATCACGCTCGCCCATGTAAATGTAGTCTAAAGTGGAGGCTATATATATATGTGTGTGTGTGTCCTAGTGGCACGGCGCCTGGACAATGAGGCCTTCTACATGGAGCCGGTGGGCAGGAGGGGGTTAACCTGCACGGCAGGATGTGTCCAGGTTGTGTGATGGAGGGATCCGGCCTCCTGCATTCATGAGGCCTACAATTCCTCTCTGTGATTTCCTTCAAAGGCCTAGCGGAGCGCCATGGCAACCAGGCCCGCTCGTACACACACGCCGGGGTCTCAAAGGCTGCAGGCAAATCTCCCACTACCCCATCCTACAGCAAGTTCCTAAACTGTCAGTATAAAACAATTGCCAAGAAGACCCCAGGAGAGGAAAAAGGGGGGAGAGGCAGAACCACAAAGAGGATGATGGAGGATGGGCGGCGGTTCCGTTCTGGGGAATGGCACCGGGCTGAACTGTTAGGACTTGTTACCAGCTCAAGTCATTAGAAAAATACTGCGGACATAAAAAGTGGAGGCGTTACCAATAGCAACCGTCGCATGACCACTTGTTCTACTTCACAGGGGAGAGAAAGCTGCTGGAATCGGATCAGATCACAAACTGCTTGTAGGAGCAGCCAGAGCAAGAGTGTGATAGATAGCAGATTACTGACACGATAAGGAGGGTCACCGAAACACAACTTGTAATTACCTATCTATCTACCTCATATCTATCTATCTATCTCTCTATCTCATATCTATCTCTCTATCTCATATCTATCTCTCTATCTCATATCTATCTCTCTATCTCATATCTATCTCTCTATCTCATATCTATCTCTCTATCTCATATCTATCTCTCTATCTCATATCTATCTCTCTATCTCATATCTATCTCTCTATCTCATATCTATCTCTCTATCTCATATCTATCTCTCTATCTCATATCTATCTCTCTATCTCATATCTATCTCTCTATCTCATATCTATCTCTCTATCTCATATCTATCTCTCTATCTCATATCTATCTCTCTATCTCATATCTATCTCTCTATCTCATATCTATCTCTCTATCTCATATCTATCTCTCTATCTCATATCTATCTCTCTATCTCATATCTATCTCTCTATCTCATATCTATCTCTCTATCTCATATCTATCTCTCTATCTCATATCTATCTCTCTATCTCATATCTATCTCTCTATCTCATATCTATCTCTCTATCTCATATCTATCTCTCTATCTCATATCTATCTCTCTATCTCATATCTATCTCTCTATCTCATATCTATCTCTCTATCTCATATCTATCTCTCTATCTCATATCTATCTCTCTATCTCATATCTATCTCATACGTATCTATCTCATATCCATCGCTCTATCTATCTCATCTCGTATGTATATCTCATCTCATATCCATCGCTCTATCCATCCACCTCATATCTGTCCATCCACCTCATGTCCATCCATCTCATATCCATTGCTCTATCTACCGATATATCTAAAAAGCAACAGTAGTAGAAAGAAGAAGAGGAAAGGACAAAGAAGAAGATGAAGATGAGGAAGGAAGAAGAAGACAAAGAAGAAGGAGAAAAGAAGATGAAGAAAGAAGATTAAGGAAGGAAAAGAAGAAAGAAGGAAACTCCGCTCTTCACCCTCACCTGTGGCATTACATTTCTACCTGTCAGCTGACCAAATACAAGCCAGCTATTGGTTAGAGGAGTTAGAACACTATGGCTTGGACAATATAGTATCCTGGGGAGACAGAACAAAATGGAATGATCAATATCCTTCATAGACATACGGTCTGAGTCTTCACAATACTGTCTATTCATGACGGGAGTTAGAACAAAGATGTCTAACAGAAAATCAGCTAAAAGTGGAGTTAGAACAGTATGCAACTAGGGCAGCAATATGGGCAAATAGGTAGAGTATGGTGAGAAGGAGGCCATAGGCCATACTGTACATAGTAACTTAATCTAAAATTACTAGTGAAATGGATCCTTCCCTTTAAGGCATAGACTAATACTGAACAATTATTGAATTTGGGTACAGTGGCCAGTGATGAAAAATCTATGGTGTTTACTTTGCGCCTCAGGCAGATGAGCTGGAAAAGCTTAGCGATGGATGAAAGTGGTAAATATTCCCACACAGTCAGTACTTCCCACAGACATTGGACTGAAAACGGAGAATCTGCAAGTCCAAGGACTCTATAAATTGTGCGAAATGTAATTAGTGGACTCGGTAGATGCTACAAAAAGCATAAAATCATAACTGTACTGACAGACCAAGGAATGTAAAACTAATCCCGGCTGCCATATGAAAATATAGCTTTTGCTTTAATGTAATGAACAGATGGGAGATGTGGCAATTAAGCACATCAAGGGTGCAATTCTCAGATACTGGGTATTAAAAATATGAGATTCCATATAGGAGGCAATTATTTTACTGCTCTCGTGTCCCTGGTGGCCAGTGCATATTCTGGAATAAATATTAAAGTGGAATGTTACAAACTAACTAGTATCCCTCGTCCTCATCACTGCATAAAAAGTTTTGCAACTTTATAATACTTTGAGATTTAATTTTTCATCATTTTCAAGATCTTTGCTTGCTGTTAGTGAATGTAAAATCCCCACCCCACTTCTATTTTGCATCCATACAAACATAATACTTCTGTTAGTAGGGGATTTATTACAACAGCATTGTTATGCTCATGCAGGATGCAAGTATGGCAACCCTCACAAATGTCACGACACCTCAAACCCTAATGCAACCAACATATACATAAATTAAGACGTGGGAAATATCAATACAGAAGTAGGAACACTCTCCTTAACCAACTTTGGGTTGGCAGGCCCTTCGCCAAAAGTAGGGTGATCATCCCTGTCAGGACGGCCTCACATCTCGAACCTAGGGAACCCATCTTGTCCCTAGTTGAACGATAGGGATGGATATATAGTAGATAGAAATGCTAACTACATATATAACAGAGCTAGGGAGGGGTAAATAAACCCCATAATAAAAGTATCACCACTGGTACTTAGCTGCAGACGATCCGCTGCCACACTCCTCAGGCAAGAAAATAACCAGCACCCATATAGAGGTGGGTCCAGAATAAGTAAACGTCCATTATGGCTGATTGGCTGGCTAGGAGAAACACCTCTCTGTCAGTCAATCAGTCCATACATCAGAGAAGATATGGTAGCAGGGAAAAGAAGAAGGGAGCATTAAACACTGAGGGATTTACAACAGACAACACCTAACTGAACTTCTACAGTGACTGAGAAGAGGCAGTCATCAGAGGTATGATCATGTGGGCTGGGGCTGATGTTGTGCTGCCCGCCTGGCTCTACTTACTTCTCTACTAATAACATATACACAATCCACTGGGCTGACACTGCATGTGTATGGGGGAGTCTGGTAGAATGGTTGTCTGCCAAACTAGCATTTGGCACACAGTTATTGAAGGTGTATGGCCATTTTTAAAGGACTTTTACAACTTTATGCAAATAAAGTTTAATCAATATTTAAGTGCAAAGTTCTAAAACTTTCTAATATAGTTTGGTTTTCAATTCCTCACCATTTTTAAGATCTCTGCCTGTCTATGGTGAATGCAAACCTCTTTATTCTCACAGATAAATGTTTGCTACAGTTGTATCTATTCTAGTTCATGATTTGCAACAATGTATCATTGTAGGTACAATTTATCAGTCTGGTCTAGACTGTTAAAGGGAACCTGTCAAATCCCCACAGCACCATAAACAAAGTTATAGCGCTGTTAGGGGATTATACTTTTTATATTCACCCACTTCAGCGGTCCACCCACCATTGTCACCCGGTGAAGATTGCAGGGTGCAAAATAATCTGACTCTTTTTAAGGTCCCAATATGCACGCTCTCATAAACTTGTATGGAAGAGAGTCGCACTTATGTGCACCGGCTACCTGTCATGTCCCCTAACAGCACCATAACTTAGTTTATGGTGCTGTGGGGACCTGACAGGTTCCCTTTAAAGAACTATCCCACCTTGGACATTTTTGACATATAAACAGGACCCCAGTTCTCCACATAATTGTAGGTCTCAAAGGCAGGACCTGCATCTACCTGTCACTTATGGCATATACAGATTAGAGAACAGTCAGCCAATCCCCTTAAAATCAGCAGGTACAGTTGATTATCTACTATGTATGGGGGTGTCCTGACTCTGCCCTAACTGCTGATGTTGTGGGAAAGAGAGATCTGGCATGTTGGAATTGTCTGATCTTTTGTTCACACAGCAGATGACCTGCTGCCAGAAGTATCTGGTAATGGCCAATTCTCACATTAAAAACACATGCATGCTCAGCCAGTTGTGAGAAATTTAAGGATGCAATTTGTGAAAGAATATCGATAAAGTCACATTCATTAACTGGCGTTTTACATGGCCCAATGACTGGGCAAGAGCGTTCCTAGTAGCGTTTGTTTGCCCGATCATTGGATCATGTGAAGATGGTGGCAATCACCCAATGAATGAGCAACTGTGTACTGTATTTTAGCTACTGAAATTACATCTCCACAGCTCATTCTTGCTGTACAATGTCTTACATGAAGATATGTCTCTGTGTGTGTTACAGACACTTGGAGAACAGAATCTGCATTCCTCTATACACAATAATGCTCAAAGGACTGAGAATTAGATGTTCACCCTGCAGAGGGAGAAATGGAGAAAAATACAGGATACAAGTCATACAATGGTCAGATAATGTTATTTCTCATGAACACACGACAGCCTTTTCTGAATAAACAATGTATCATCTTGGTCACCAATGACTGTATCACATCTCATGGATTCGGAGGCGTAACTTGAAGCTCCTTGAGCCCCAATGCAAAGCCTGTAACAGGGCCCCAACTATAATGCTTTATTCATAGTACTGGGCTCTCTATATGGAGAAGAGAGGCCTTATGGGCCCCCTAAGGCTCCTGGGCCCGGGTGCAACCGCATCCCCTGCATCCCTTATAGCTATGCCAGTGCATGGATGTGTGCATTTCCTCAGCAGCTACCAGCTGCAACATTTATTTCATTGATAAGTACTCTGTCTGGTTATCATCATTGTGGCTGGCTCTACCCATACAGAGCTCGTATACACATAATGTGGCCTTGTGTTATGTCTCTTCCTGGTTGAGCAAATCAAGGACGTCTGAGAAGTTAAGTTCATATGTGGAGTCATCAGACAAAAGTTGAAACCTATATCTCTATTGTATCTGATGCAGCACGTACTGAACTGCCATTGCTTTATCATCGGATTGTTCTGTATACTTTATCTGACTTCCATGGCCAGAATATAGGAGGGGCGAAAGGGGCAATTCTCCTGACCCTCCACCTCCAAGATAGTTTACTCTATGGGCCTCCACCATCTCCTTTGCATGATTCAAAGCATATCTTTTTGGGCACTGTATGGTAGGACATGTTATTTGGCCACTTTAGAGTATGGTAAGGCGATCATGCAAAGAACACTCATAGAAACATTCATTCCAGATCATCAGATCAAGCAAACACGTCTTTGCCATGACATTTCGTGCCCCACATCACGGTTGATTATTGGTTGATCACATCGCTTATATGAGCAAAAGAATGTTTGCCCGTCAGCGGCACATCGGCCCGTGCGCACAGGAGATAAGATAACGACAAATGCAAACAGTATGGGATCAAATGATCGTATTAACGACGGTTCATCTCCATACTAGCCATGGAATTGTTGATTGGCAATCATTAACAGGCAGAAAATCTGTCCTTGTGAAGCCATTCTAAGGGCTCCATCACACGGGCGTATTTGCTCACCCAAAATTTGCATGTGCAATACACATAGGATAGAACCCATTGACTTCAATCAGTACATTCACATTTTCTTTTTTTGCGTACACATTTCTAGCACACGCACGCACGCAAAAATAAAGACAATTTGCTCTATTTTTGTGCACATTTGCGCACCAGAGATCCCCATAGACGTTTATAGGAGGTGCACACATGCACGTGAATAGATGTCCAATCCGCTGTACAATTCCATGAAAAATAATGGCTGAATAGCCATTGAAATCGGGACCTGTTTGTCTGCCGCACACAAATGAACAGGCATGGTATATGTCTATTTTGGTGCATATTTTGCACCGTAATAGGCCATTGAAGAATATGGGCCAACGCAAATATGTAGGAAACCTGCACATTCACTGCATATCTGCGCAGTAAATACATGGGTCCTTTTGCATATTTATTTGCATGTGCAAATATGCAATGTATTTACTAACACAAAAACCCATAGGTGTGGGTGAAATACGCTGGCAGAAGTAATTGCACTTACGCCCGTGTGAATGCGCCCTTGGGCTATGTTCACACGAGCCGGAATTTGCAATGTAGTGTCTGCAGTGCAAAGTCCGTGTCACCATTTGGTGCGAGTTTTGATATGGAATTTGGTGCAGAATTCTCCCCTCATTTGAAGAACTGGAATCCACACCACAAATCCGCTACTAAAATTGACATTGACATGAACTGTCTCATATGGGCGACACGCACCGAATTACACTCATGTGAAGCCTCCCTTAAACCGAACAAGAAGCGGCTTAGCAGTTGTACCATTTCATTGAGATAAAAAGGAACAACTAGTAACTACTGAGCGACTTCTCGCTGGGTGCCCTATCGGGATGGGGGTGGGTGGGCTTTGGACACGGGCTAACAGTCGTCCATAATAACTCAATTGAGCGATTATTCAGGTGACTATCAAGCTTTGTGTGGCGCAGAGTGTTACAGAAATCAAGTCCTAAGCTCTCGCTCACGACCTGAAGGTTACAGGTTTAATCCCCACATGATTCAGGTAGCCAAATCAAGGTTGACTCAGCCTTCCATCATTCCGAGGTTGGTAAAATGAGTGACCAGATTTCTGGGGGCTAAAAGATGACTAGGTAAGGCAGGGGCCTGGGCCTGGGTGTAAAAATTTATCTTTGTGCCCCCCAACTTTTCTTAACCCCTTAACGCAGAGGCGTAACTTGAAGCTCCTGGGCCCCAATGCAAAACCTGTAACCTATAATGCTTTATTCATACTCTTAGGCTCACTATATGGAGAACAGAGGCCTTATGGGCTCCTGGGCCCGGGTGCAACCGCATCCCCTGCATGCCCTATAGTTACGCCAGTGGGGGAAGGCAAACCACCCCACAAAAACAGTCTGCCAAGGAAAAATCATGACTTGCACCAGGGGACTTTACCTTTAAAGGTAAAGCTATCTTTACAAACATTCATCCTCAATCACCGGCTTGTGTAGAAAAGGGTACCGATTGAAATGTGATACAACATCGCAATGAACAATTTTATCTATAATCTAGTCCAGTCCTTTGCCTGGGGGAGGATTTAGGCTGTCACAAAAAGTAATGCCCAGGAGCCTCCAAAGATCTCGCTGATATTTTTGCTTAGGTTGCCAGAAGACAATCAGACTCGAATCTCCAGATTGCTCCAGACTCCATTGCAGCTGATATGAAAGTACAACTTGCCTCAGACTGTGGTTGCTGGGACTTCTAGTCAATAGACAAGAGGTTGAGAGTTCCAGGTCACCGGCCATGGCTGTACACCATCCTGACATATTTAGAATGGTTCCTTCTACGGCTGCAGCACATTTCTCATCTCACATAAGGCTCATTGTGACCACAAGGTTCATCTACAGATTTCTTACCCAGTTTGGCAGCTGCTACCCCTGTGTAGGAGGCCATATCTGCGGGGAATTGGCGGACGCCCCGCTAGCTCTGGATGAATGCGTGCGTCTTATGCTGACATTCCCTGTATATTTTCTAAGATTCGGGTAATTTATCACCTAATCATTTTACAAAGGATCTGCTACACAAACAGAAGACATCAAGGGGGCGCATATGGTTTTACTTCTAATAATTACTGCCATCTAGCATATGGAAAACAAGAGGTCACAGATGGGTGTTGTTCGAGATGAAAATGGGTCCGAAGCCTATAATCCTTACTACAAAAATACTTGAAAGGAAACAGGATACATGAATGAATATGGTTATTTTTAATACATTCAGCAGCAGTGATCTATATGCATCATAAACTACTGCATTACCTAAAAGGATTGTCCACTTTCTACAATACTCCCCAAAATGTGCATGACAAGAAAACCCCAGTGATCAGCTGATATTGTATCAAGGGGGAAACCTGTCAGCAGGTGTACAATTAACCTGCAGCGCCACCACAGGGGAAATGAGGCATTACACAGTGTCCTCCAGGGAGAGAGACGATCTTTACAGCTGCCCTATTTACAGAATGTTCTAGCAGTATGGGATTTCTATACCAAATAGCTCTTATAAAGTGGATTTTGAAAATCCAAAAATCACCTCTAAATACAAAAGCTTCAGCTCAGATGTAGTCGTCCAGCTTTCCTACAGTCCTGAATGGCAAGTTCACAAGGTTATTCGGGGATGCATGTACTGCTCTTGTACAGCTGTATTAGAAAGTTTGACATATGTCTGGGAAAGCTAAGTGACAACGTCTATGGCAGCGGGGCACAACTTAGACCACTACTTAACCTCACCCAAGGGCCACAATAAAACTTGAAGTGGTTGTGCCAAGTTATAAGGTTATCCTCTATCCACAGGAGAGCAGATAACTTTATGATCGTTGGAGGTCCGACTGACAAGAAGGTCAATTTCTCTGTTAGTTTTAATAAATATAGACATCTTCCTGTTATGCCAAGTTAACTACGACACAGGATCCTGCTTTCTGTTTCTCTCGCTCTGCCACTCTCTTTCTAACCATCTCTCTCTTTCTCTCTGCGTTATCTATTTCTCCATTATCCTTCCTTCCTTCGTGCTCTTTTCTGTCCAAGACTCTCCAAACACCTCTCTCTTTCTCTCTCCCCATGATTATCCCCCTTTGCCTGCCTCTCTTTCTTTCTTTCTGCCCCTGTGACTTAGCTTTCTTGCTTCTCTCTCTCTGCAGAACTCTCCCTCTTTACCCCTCTCTCATTTTATCTCCTTCATCCCATGACTTTCCCTCCATGCCCCTCTCTATTTCTGTGACTATCCTTCTCTGCCTCTCTCTTTCTCGCTCTCTGCATGACTCTTCCCCCTTGTCTCTCTTTCTCACTCTTTGACTCTCTGCTCTTCTGTCTTTGTGACTCTCCCTCCATACCCCCTCTCTCTCCCTGACTTTTCTTCCCTGCCCCTCTCTTTTTCTCTCCTGAGTCTACCTTTCTGCCCCTTCTCTCTGTGACTCTAATTCCCTGCTTCACTCTCTTTTTCTCTGTCCCCATGACTCTCCTTACTTGCTTCTCTCTCTCTAGAAGTCTCCATGCTTGGCTCTCTCTCTCACCCCTAGACTCTCCCTCCATGCCCCTCTCTTTCTCTGAATTTTTTCCCGGTCTCTCACTTTCTCTCTAACTCTCCCTCTTTGTCTCTTTTCTCTTCATGACTCTGTCTCTGCATCTCTCAATCTCTTTCTCTCTGCGACTCTCCCTCTGTGCCTTCTCTCTCTCCATGACTCTACCCTCCCCCCCTTTTTTGTGTGACTCTACCTCTCTGCCTCCTCTTTCTTTCTCCTCATAACTCTCCTTCCTTGCTTCTCTTTCTCTCTCTCTCCAGAACTCTCCCTTCTTGTCTTTTTCTCTCATTGTCTTTCTTTCCCCATGACTCTCCCTCCATGCCCCCTCTCTTTTTCTCTGTGATTCTCTTTTCTGCCTTTTACTTTCTTGCTTTTCATGACTCTCCCTCCTCGTCTGTTTCTCTATGACTCTCTCTTCTCCTCTCTCTCTTACTTTCTGTGACTCTCCTTCCTTTTCTTTCTCACTCTGTGACTCTCTCTGCTCCTCTCTTTTTCCATGATTCTCCTTCTCTGCCCTACTCTCTCTCTGTGGCTCTTCTTCCTTGCCTCTCTCTCTCTCTGTCCCTCTCTTTTTCTCTCCTTGAGTCTCTTTCTTCTCCTCTCTTACTTTTGTGACTCTCCCTCCTTTTCTCCCTTTCTCACTCCGCGACTCTCTCTCTCTTGCTCCTCTCTTTCCATGATTCTCCTTTTCTGCCCCACTCTCTTTCTCTCTGTGACTCTTCTTTCTTGCCTCTCTCTTACTCTTCATGACTCTCTCACTTGCTGCTCTCTCTATGAACTTATATGCAATATATATTTCTAGATAGGATGCATTTTTGCTTCCAATGCCATTACCCAAAGATGTATTCCCCTGTGAAAACATTTCAGAAGCCAAACAAGACACAAAAAACTCTAAAGTGAGCAGAGCAAGGTGCTTGGTCAGTCACTGTGAGATCATTGTCCCATCGCTCCTCTGTAGACACAGGAACGCTGAGTCTGTTGTGTGCAACCACAGTCCTAACTCACATCATGCTCTGAGACAAAGGAAGTACTGGGCCACTCATCGCTGCCAAGCGTATGTGGAGCCCAAATGTATTTGGCAGAAAGCAAGCCACTGGGCTGCCAAATTATTCATTTTTAATAGTTTTTCTACAGATTCTTTAAAAACATGTGTATACAATGCAACATTCAACACACGTAAACAAAGTAACCATAACTACTAATACAATGTAACCCAGGGGATACAGTAGACTCCTAGTATCTATATAACAATGCTAATAGAAATTCATTACTACGATTAGAATTACTATGTCTACTGTCAAAAGAACATCTGTCATGGCGCACAACCTCATTTATTCGTGAAGTATGTACCCCCCATGACTTCACAGCTCCTGTTTTCTCCTCCTGGAGTGCAGTAAACATATATGCAGCCCATCCTATTTAATGCCCTATGTATCCGTACACCTCTGTGTTTCTATGGAGATCAGCAGAGCATCCTTGGACCACACATTGCATGTCAGTAGGAAAGCCAAATACACGTCAGAGAAAATATAACCCAGGAGGCTCTACGAAAAATGATTCACTCACTGGGCAATTACGTCCATCCAATGCAACAAGCGATGGCTATATTTTGTGCTTTTTTTCTGTGCACTCATTCCGTAATGTATTGAATAGCAATGACACATGAATATCTATTATTCGTGATGGTGTAAAGAACAGGTAAAATCTGCAATGTCTGCCCAGCTATGACCCTTCAGTGACCACTGGTGAAAAAATGCACAACATACACATTATTGTCAGCAAAGTGGGTGCTCTGCAAAAAGACGCACAATAATCCCTTTCATTTGAGCGTTTAAGATGAAGCTTGTGACTTTTCTACTAGGCTTTTCCCAGCACACAAAGGACGAGAATGAGCGACAGGCTCAGTCTGACAGAACTGGTTTATACAAGTGAGGTCCAGCAAGGAAATATCCATGAAATAGGGAAGGCAACAAGGGTAGCTGTCACCAAAACGATTTTTTAAAAGCATACTTAACTTTTTAGAATAAGCTGCCATGTGTGTACATGAGGAATAATACTATTTCTAGCTATTAAATGACTTGCATCCTGCATATTCTTCCCATTCTCTCCCTCTGCAGGCTGTATCTATGATTCTCAGTTCTCTCAGAGCTGGTGGGAAGAGCCTCCTGTTATGTTGTGTTCTATAGGCTGTGAATAGAGGACTGCAGATTCTGTTCTCTAACTGTTTGCACAGATATGTAACAATAAAAAGGTAAGATCAGTTCACCTGAGTGAAATAAAGGTCCATTCAAAGAAAAGTCCCAAGACTAAATAAATACATGGCAAATTTAAACCGTGAAGATCCAGCACTAAGAAAATTGTAAACTAAATTTCCCTTTACTAGACATACTAAATTCCTCTTTATTAGACATCAATATTAAAAAATGCATACATAGACTAAGGCACTACCACATTCGCATTTCAACAGGTTTCAGACATCATCCCTTAATCATGGCTTCAGTGATGTGCAAAACATGTTGGTGTGTGTATTGGTGGTGGCTTATTCTAGGTATGCATTTCTTAATATGAGTATCTAATAAAGAGGATTTTAGTTTACAAGGTTACTTATGCTGGATTCACTGTTTATATACACACACACAGACATAACATCGTCATGTTGGGCATTACACAGAAGTACTGAGCAGTGGTCATGTGAATAAACGGCACCAAATCACTCACCATTATCTCTAAACACCCCCATCAAATCGGATATTTATCCTCTATCCTGAGGATAGGACAGTTTCACACAAGTGTATTAAAAGTTCATTTATGTCCCCACAATAGATGAGGGTGAGGGCTAAACTGCAGGTCTACTGACCCAAACTCAAAGAATCATAGATCCCTATGATGTTCTGAGTTTGGATAATAATTAGACCCATGTTTGGGACCATAATATGCTCTTGTGAAGCTGGCCTAAGGCTTGGTGCACACGGCTGTAACTGCAAGTTGAGCTAGCAGGACTCGAGAGGAACTTGTATTGGACAGCACATGGACACCTGCCTGTGGTCTGTCTGATAAACACAGACAATACACATTCACAGCAATTTAATGTCTTATTTCTCATCTATGAACTGGACAGGAATTGGACTTGGCATGAGTTTTTTTCATATGGCCTGTGGGTCTGCGTGAATAAAAGTCCATATGCATAGCCTCATAGGTTATAATGGGCCACGTGCTGTCCACGGAATTACACGGACAACATTAAGCCCCCAAAAAAGCTGAGTGCACCAAGCCTTAACCTTTTCTTTCTACAGGTGAGATGTTCCCTCCCCGGGACATAAGCTTACAGCCTGCCGCAGCAACAGTCCACCAGTTCCCGCTATTAACCCCTTATGTGCCACGATCAAATCAGCCCGCGGTTATCGGCCCATCGCAATAAAATCGGAAAGGTCCGATGGGTTGCCATGATTACTGGTCGTCAGACAATAGCATTCGGGTCTGCCATGGCCTATGATCGCTAATTATAGCAGTAATACATTGCGGTATAGAAGTACTGCAATGTATTATCATAGTGATTAAAGCTTCACAGTTTCAAGTCCCCCACAGGGACATAAAAAAAGAACAAAAATAGTAAAAAAAACCCTGTAAAGTAGTAATAACAAAAAAACTGTTCTGCGCACTTTCCCCTCTTTGTAAAAAAATTAACAAAAAATAAATACCCACACATATGGCAACATCGCATCCGTAGCTACCTGCACAATAAGTTGAACACAATAATTATCCTTCACGGCAAAAGTCAGAAAAAAAAAACATTAAAAAACTGAGCCAAAATGCCTGTTTTGTTCATTTCGCTTCCAGAAAAATGCAATAAAAGTGATTAAAAAAAAGCCAAATGTACCGTTGTCCAGTATAAATAGAGCCACCAACAGGGTGACGAGCGATAAGTTGCTAGTTGTTTCATTTCAGCCAACCAAAAAAATAGTTGCTGGTTGACAAACATCATTTGGATTGAAGTCACAGTTGTTCGTATTTCAACAACTTGTGAACGAATCGACATGGAAAGTTCTATGAATGAAATCTAAGGAAACAACTGAAGAACCATCAGCCCTGTGTAACAGCAATTGGATAACTCTCACTCATAGGCTTCAATGACTTTTCGGAGCAACTGTCTGAACAACATTGTGTTCTCCGTATAATGGTATCTTTTGGCCAGGAGCACACTACCGTATAGGGAAATGCATCTTGGCCTGACCGCGGGTGTCCTGACCCAAACTCCGAGCATCAAAGCTTCCTATGATAATCGAAGTTTGGGTCAGTACTCACTTCCATATTATGGACACAAAACAGAGGCCAAAATTCGAGTTTTCTCCCAACCTTAGGAGAGGAATTTACACTCTTCCCCAATACCATCAACAGGCTGAATGTGCTGTATCAGTATTTTGTAAATAGCGGGAGCAGAAATATAGCCCTCTTCCTGCACAGAACACAGGCTGCTATAAACGGTACTGTTCATATTATGAGGTTGAAACCCATGTGGTGTTCAGGTCATACTGAACTTCTCACATGCTGCCCACAGCTTCTCAATTCCAATGTCATGGTTTTATTTCCCTATTGACTAAAAGGAGCTGTCCAGTTGTAAATTACTGATGACCTATGTGCTGGATAGGCAATCAATAATAGATTGTCGGGGATTCGCCACTCAGGACCCACGACGATCAGCTGTTTGCTTTGTCGCTGTGTTCATACAATCAGTTGATTTCTGTAGGAAGCAGACAGCTCTGTTCCAACTGCAGTGGCCAGGCTTGATATTGCAGCTCAACTGCCAATTTACTTCAGTGTAAGATAAGCCTTCAATACCAAAACTACTGCAGTGAGATCAGCTCAGTGCACAAGCACACAGGCCCGACTAACAACTGATTGGCAGGGGTCCCTGTCAACAGACCCCCTTCCCCCTGTCAGTCTGCTATTGATCACCTACCCTGCTGATAGCTCATCAGTAGTTTACAAATGGACAACCCCTTTAATTGGTAAAAATGCAATCTGCAGTACAAAAATAACGCTCTTCAATATCTAAACATATCCTAAAAAGTTTGATGCAGGAAAAGCCACCCTGTAAATATATATTACAACCAGGACAAAGAAAATGCAGTGAAATCTCCCCCATCTCACATTCCACCATGAAAAGAGGGGATTAGCACACGGAAGAATGGCTGGAGAGCAGGTCTAAAAACAATCATCCAAATTAGCTTACAAGTGACTTGTCAGCAGAGTGCGGAGCGGAGGGCACAGGACTACCTGACATAGACAAAAAGACTGATGTATAATCTGCTGTAGACTAAAAGGGGGGCAGCCGTCCATGGCCGCCAATACGATCACTGCTCTCAGGTGCCCTGAGTTTACCGATTTATACCAAACCAGTAAAATCATTGGTACTGGATTTTTTCCAACCTTCTTCAGCTTTACTTTAACCTTAGAGTTGATCCAAATAGAAAAAAGGCACATGTCGGAGCCGGCATAGACCATCCTACCAGTAGAATGGATCTTGCCTTAGCTGCAAATCTCACTGTGTCTTAAACCATGCTACATAAGGTGTAGACCCTTGGAGGTGTCAGCCATAGTTTATGATTGGAACCGCATGCTTTTGGATATACGGGCTATGCCGCTGCATACAAGCCATCTATCAAGAAGTGCAATGCATCAGCCTGTCTACAGTGGTGCAAGGTGCATCGTCATTGGACAGTCACGCAAGCGAAAAAGGTTTTATGGAGTGACGAATCACACTGCTCCATCTTCAGATCAGATGGAGGTACCTGGGTGTGGAGGAAGCCTAGGGGGTGTCTTTTGCCTGAGAGTGTTGTGCCAACAGTGAAGTACGGCGGAGGTTCAGTTATGGTCTGGGGATGTGTTATGTGGCATGGTCTCAGATCGTTAGTGGTAGTGACAAGAACCATCAACATGGGGTTGTACCTTGACATTCTAGACCACATGTGTCAAACTCAAGTCCCGCAGGCCAAATCCGGGCCACAATGTCATTTTATGTAGCTCGCAATGAGGTCCGGACGCAGAAGGATCGGCTCTCTATTTTCCTTGGAGGACACAGCTAGAGCTTGGCAGAGGGGGCAGCGCCAGCACCAGGGATGGGTGCCATCTTGGATTCTGAGCGCCATGCGAACCTCCACACTGCTCTGTCCAGCAACTCGCATGTGGTGGCATAGTTTTAACAGCCCTACCCAGGCACCCAAGCCACCTTTTAAAGTAGGAAGCTTAGTGTTAATGAAGTGGAAGGGGAGAAACACCCATTATAGTGCATAGAGCTGCAAAGCCATACAGTTACATTTAGGGCTCACTCACACGGGCGTATGCAGCTTTGGTCTGTGAAATACGCAGCATTTTTACTGACTGAAACTGCACGTATTCACTGCGTAATTTGAGCTGCTTGCTCTATTTTATGTGCACGTATTTACTGCGTTTTTCACCTGTGCAAAAAAAAGACAAGAACATACCATAAATTTCCCCTGCCTTCATGCATAAATATTCAGCCAATACGCATGTATCATGCGTATTCACTGTACAGTTATGCTATACCATTGACTTTAATGGGCAATTTTGGTCCATAATACAGACCTGATTAGTACATGCTATGATTTTTTTCATGCGGAGTGCAAATATGAGCTCTTACTGATGTGGTCCTTGGTGAAAATGAGTTTGACAACCCTACTCCAGACAATAATCTATCTGCCGCCAACAATGTGACAATACTCTGGGAATGATCAGCTACACTGCCATCAAATCCAATGCTGTTTTACGTTGGTTTGAGGATACGGATGTTCCACAATTGGACCGGCTGCACAGAGTCCCGACCTGAACCCTACTGAACATCTTAGAGACGAACTGGAATGTCGAGTCATTAAATATGAACAGAATCCATCTTCTTTGAGCAAACTCATCAGATGTTTGCAGGATGAATAGAGGGAAATATCAGCTGAGGTATATCAAATATTACGGAGATGTGTCCAATGTCATTAGTGCCAAAGAAGCCTCACTAAGTATTAACATATGGAACTAAATACAACTTTTCCAATTAATTTGGTGTATGTCTGGAATCAGTTCTTTACGTTCGATTGTCATTTGCAGTCTCAGTACTACTGTTCCCCAAGTGACACAAGTTGGTCAACCAGCTGTATCTTGATTGGGTAGAAAGCCGTCCATGAATGTAGTGTACCCCAGTCATCGCAAGACATAAAGGTGGCCATAGACATGTGATAGAAGGTGCTTGATACTTGAACAATCCTTCTGCCAACGCAAACACATTTTAGTCTATATTGACCATTAAAGCAAATTCTACATTCTCAATGATACCAGGCAAAGGACGAATGATATTTCATTGGATGAACGCTTCATCACACGATAGATATTTCATAGAGATGAGCGAGCGTACTCGGAAAAGCACTACTGGCTCGAGTAATTTGCTTTATCCGAGTATCGCTGTGCTCGTCCCTGAAGATTCGGGTGCCGGCACGGAGCGGGGAGCTGCAGGGGAGAGCGGGGAGGAACGGAGGGGAGATCTTTCTCTCCCTCTCTCCCGCCTGCTCTCCCCTGCGACTCACCTGTCAGCCGCAGCGGCACCCGAATCTTCAGGGACGAGCACAGCGATACTCGGATAAAGCAAATTACTCGAGCGAGTAGTGCTTTTCCGAGTACGCTCGCTCATCTCTAATATTTCATGGAATGAGTGTTCATGTAGTGAAGGAAAACTACAAACACATAATATTTCATTGACGAGGCATTGACATCCTGCCATTGGTTGACTCAAAATGTGATTGTTGATAAATTTCAGCCAACAACTTTGGTCTAATATGTATGAGCACTTTATCATTTTGGGGTGGTGTTACTACTGTGGCTACTACTTGGGAGGGCATACAGAGAGGGGCCAGGTACCTATGCTCCAGTTCTGTATGTTAAGGGGAATACAAGGATGAGGACTCCTTAATCAATACCATTTCAAGCAAAAATGTGTCCATGGTAGCACAAGTATTAGATGGGGTTATCGCACCATCACATCTTAACTCGTCTTTTCACTACTTTTGCTTATTGTTCGGTTTCAACAGCGATCATTCAGTCCCAGTCATTCACTTCTGAAGATTCTCATTTGAATAAGCCAACTAAACAGGCAGCAGAAAAGTTAACGAGTCAGCGGTGACGTCACTCCCTCGTTCAAACAAGAATCGGCTCGTCTAAAATGACCCTAACATACCTTTGGTAAATTAGCACAGTGTAGGGGGCAGACCAAAAGGCAAAGGTTTGTTAATAAACTGTTACTATGGAGACATGTAGGTCTGTATAGAAGCTGTTGCCATAAATATTTAGATATTTTCAGTTTAGACTATTCTCAAATTTACTACATTTTTTATTACAAATGATTGAAGCAATGGGTGACATCAACAGGTGGTAAAAACCGGATATTACCCATTGACTGTGACCGCCCACTTGACACCCTAACATTGTCTGGAGCTGGATCCAAGAAGATCCCATATGAGCAAATGGAGGTGGTTTTCCAGAAACCGCAGACAGTGATGGCGTCATCGTGGCAGCGACTACATAACTCTGCAAGCGATTAGTGAATCAGGGACATTTTGCCCCGTTTATGATTCAATATAGTAGCGGATTTCTTCTCCATTACCGAGCCCCATTAAGGATAACCGTCTGGTACACTGGAATATTCGGACGTGCCATTCCGTCAACATTGTCTACCATCCACAGCAAATATGGAGTAACAAACACAAAAAAATCTCACATTTTCAGGCATACAGGAAAAAATGATCCCCGCACATAACAAGTTCCAAACAAAGATGGAAAAATTGAAGAGTCACTTTTCAAAATGCAGTGCTCCGTGCTGGACTACAAATCCCAGCATGCTCTTCCAAGTGGAAAATTACAGCCTTGACCTTGCTTAATAAAACTTAACTAATGAAAAAGCCACACATTGCAAATGGTCGTCAAGTGCGCTGAGCTGCGACGTGTTCACTTATGGCGGGCTAATAAGTTACTAGTAGTGTGGGAATTTACTTGACACTGAAAAATTTGTTAGTCATCCATTTACAACGCGCTGAATAACTCAGAACGGATTTATATGCGAAATGTACACAGAATTGTAGCTCCGGCAAGAACCGTGCGAGGGTGTAGCGACGGCGCGGCCATTGATAACAAGAGTAAATCCAATCACTTAATCTTATCAGCCCTTTCCCTTTCAAGAATATAAAAGAGCAATGACTATAAAGGCTCTATCCCACGAGCGTTTTCCATACGTAGTACGCAATAAAGTGTATCCGTTGCATGCCGATAATCCCAATACACAATGTGCGCTAAGGGCGGCTTCACACGGACATATTTGTAAGCACAAAATTCGCACGTACAATACGCAGAGAATAGAACCCATTGATTTCAATGCGTTCGTCCTCATTTCTCTTTTTTACGTGCGCCAAAAAGGACATGGGTCAGGAATGCTATCTTTTCTCCTTAGGGAGAGCACCTTGAAGGTAAGTGAGTGAGGAGACTTATAAGGCCATGCATGCTCCTCTGGGTAATATGCAAATAAGGGAGATGGAACAATACCTCTGCAGCGTAATATGCTCTATTTTTGTGTGCCTTTGCACACCAAGGGTCTCCGTAGAAGTCTACGGGAAGTGAGCAAATGCACACTCAATACGCACACAAATGTGCAATACACTGCGCAATTTTGTGATAAAAAGATCACATCTGGACCTTATTAGGCTAAATAGACTTAAATCGAGGTAGGAATGTGTCCCGTGCACAAAAAAACTTTTTCCTGTGTGCATTAAAATACACCTATATGCAGAGAAAAATGTTGCGCTTAAGCGTGTGGAATTGCGCATTCACTCGTGTAAAGCTCCTTAATACACGCCAAGATAGTGCTTGCTGCGATGATTTCGCACACTGTGTGAGTCAATGTAAGAGTGGTATCAAATATTAGGTGCACCAAACCCACAGTAAAATACGCTCATGTGAGAGAGCCCTAGGTCACTGGGCATCTACTCATGTCAGTTCTCATAAAACTTTATTAAATGTTCCATGTGACAACCAATATGGCCACAATGACATCGTTCATAAGAGTTGTCACTGAGCTTTCTTACAGGCTTGAATGACAAATATGCTCAGTTATGCATGACATCACAATGTAACGTTTTAGTTATGCAGTGACATCACCATATAACATTTTCCCCTTAGTGTGACTGGAAAAAATGGGCAATCTTCAAGCTATCATGGCAGCCACATTTGGAAGGGATGTAACATTCGCCACAACTGACACATTCCAGATGACAACTAATGACTTTGCAACATTATGCAGCTCACAAATGACCCGCTTATAACTATTTGATGACATTAAACTTTAAAGAGATCCTCCATAGTCAATGTCAAAAAAGTTATGTGTCCCAATCCCTGAGCTTCACCTCTGGAACCACAGCTACTAACAGCTCTATGCTCAGGGGTGTAACTATAGAGGGTGCAGGGGATGCGGTTGCACCTGGGCCCAGGAGCCTTAGGGGGCCCATACGGCCTCTCCTCTCCATATAGGGAGCCCAGTACTATGAATAAAGCATTATAGTTGGGGGCCCTGTTACAGGTTTTGCATTGGAGCCCAGGAACTGCAAGTTGAGCCTCTATGCAGCCTTGTTTAGGTATGGGTACGGGTACAGATAGAGAGGGGGCCCCAGCGCAACTTCTGCATCAGGGCCTCTGAGCCTTTAGTTACGCACCTGTCTATGCTCATATATTCATTCAAAGACAAATGTGCAACTAAGTATTCCTCATCCAAAATAAGCGCCGGGGCCCGAAATATTTTACAAATTTTGGATAGGTCTTCAGCAAACTTTTTTTTCGATAGTGTCACAGGGAAACCTTTTAAAGTCCAACACCTCTTTGAATAAAAGATACTCCTTTCTTCAATAAACTTTATTGAGATAGTCGGAGGGAAGCCTTTTAAAGTCTATCTTTATTGACAATAAACTTTATTGACATTGACAGAGAACCGTTTATTAAAAAGTTTTTCTTCCTTCGGTAAACTTTATTGCTATTGTTGGAGAGAACCTCTTAAAGTCTAACGCTTCCTTAAATAAAAGATATTCTTTAGTAAACTTTCTTGACAATTTTGAAGAGAATCCCTTAAAGTTGAACATCTTAAATAAAATATATTGCTTTCTTCAATAAACTTTATTGACAATACAGCAGAGAGCCCTTAAAAGGCAATTCTGGGCCTTTAAAAAAATTTTTTTCTATTAATGGCTGACTGGTCATCCATAGATAATCATTGGAGACCTGTCGCTCGGATCCCTGATGATTAGCTGATTCCCATGGCGACTGTCACTGTGGTCAACGCAGAAAATGCTCACCATAGCACAGCAGCCCGAATTGCTACTGCAGACCCAGCTTCTGTAGAATTAAGTGGAAGCTGCATTGCAGTACCAACCCCGGTCACTGTGCTATATAGTCAGCACATTCTGACTGCGCTTACTGAAATGACAGCTAGGAGTTGTGCCTGCAGTACCAACTCGGGCCACTGCGCTACACTCAGCGCTTTCTGCTTCCTGCTCTGATCACAGTGACAGCGGCCCTGCATATCAGCTGAATAGCCAGGATCATAGAGGTGGGTGTTCAAGTGGCAGGTGCTTGCTGATCATCTATTGATGACCCATTGATCATCTATTGATGACCCATTGGTCATCAATAGAAAAGAAAATCAAAAAATAGTACCAGAATACCCCTTTAAAGTTTAACACTTTCTTAAAAAAAAATGGTCCTTTCCTCAATAAATTTCATTGACGTTGTAGAGAACCTTTTTAAGTCTGACACCTCTTTAAATAAAAGATATTCCTTCCTTCAGTAACCTTTACTGACATTCTCTTGATAAAACCCCTTAAATTCTAACACTTTTTTTTTTAAATTATCTTTCTTCAATAAACTTTATTGACAATGTAGGAGAAAACCCCTTAAAGCCTAGTACTTCCTTCGACACAAGATGGTCCTTTCTTCAATAAACTTTATTGACACTATAGGAGAAAACCCCTTGAAGCCTAGTACTTCCTTCGATAAAAGATGGTCCTTTCTTCAATAAACTTTATTGACATTGTTAAGGAGAAGATATTTAAAGTATGACACTTCCTTAAATACATATTTTTTTGTATTTGGTAAACTTTTTTTTTGACAATCTCGGAGAGAAGCCCTTAAAGTCTAGCACCTTCTTTAAATAAAATATATTCCTTTTTTTAAAATAAACTTTATTGACATTGTTAAATAGACAATCAATATGTCTGGCTGTCAGATTAAAGGAATTTTGCTGTAGCATACTATTAGCATTACCTGTACAGGTAGAATATGCTACTGTATAGCGATATAGGTTGATTTTAGCACAATCGTAGACCACTAGCACCTATGATGTGGTGTAACCCTAGAATGGAGCCACTTCATAATTAACACACCGAGTGTAAGCTAAACATAATCATGTTACACACAGGAAAGCAGAAAGTGTTGAGCGTAATCACAGTTTACTCAAGGAAGGAGTTGTAGTTTGACACCATCTTGCATGAACCTGCCCTATTATTCCCCTATAGTCCAGACTGTCCCTCCTGTCAATCACGCATTGAAACGCTAGCTCTTGTGTACAGTATAGAATTACAATCACTTCACAGTCGTTTCCTGGAACTAAGAAGTATATTCCGAGAGCACTTGTAGTCATGAAACAAGATGAAAGATAATAGAAAAAAAAAAATTAAAGCCCCTTAGGACTTAACAGGGATGTCACATCTCAACGTGTTCACACGTCAACAGGGTCGGAGGACATATGTCATTGAATGCTGCAGATTTCCTCAAAAAGTCAGCAGAAAAGTCACACAGTTCGGAAATTTTGAACTGATTTGTTTGGGATGCGACGGTTCTGCCGCAGATCTCAAAAATCACACCAGACTTGTGGTCAGTCGCAACTTTCGACCATTGACGTGCACACGGTGCGATGCAATATAACAGTATAGAACGTGACGCGATCGTACGACTAAAGGTGTTACCCAACTCCCACCTTGGTCATCCTATTACAATCAAAACATGGATACTCCATATCTCCCTAGGCTTTTTTTTTTATTGTAAGACCCGGTCCTTGGGAAGTCATTGACTTTCCATTTCAAGACCTGACACCCTGTGGATGTTAATGAAATGCAGATTAGTCTTGACTCCCCCCCTCCTCCCTCTCCTCCACTATTGAGCAGGGTCTTTACAGTGTAATATCTCCACATGGGACATCATCCCATGTCTTCTACTACAAAGAAGGAGTACCCCTCAAATGAATAGGTTGGAAGGATCTAGGAAGAAACGTGCTTAGCCGAACCACCCCCTTGCAAACAATCAAGACAATGGGTCTTTTTTTCCCCAAGGCATGAGAAAGCAGCAATAATATCTCAACCTAGGCAGAAGGTGCAATGTGTAGACTTTGAACGGAGGACACCATAGCAAGCGTCAACGTAAAAGCAAGACATGGAAGACGAAGGACCAAGCTGGGTACAATGCACTCACCAAAACAATGGCAAACCTCTCCTCCAGTTCACCTGGTTCAGGCATAGGCAGCTTAAGGGGCATATTATGCGCCTTGAAATCAGTCTGGTTAGAATCCATGCTGCCTGCATTCCCCATGATGAGCAGCCTGGTTGAAGGCCACCTCCACACCTCTCTCCTGGCCACAGGAATTAACAAGTCACCAACACACAGCTGCCTGTCCTTCTCTCCACCTCCCCAAAGTGTCCAGCAATCCCAAGACTAGCAGCAGCACAGATGGGAACAGATCCAATGCAATAATAGATCCAAGGCTCCTTCTAGCACATAGGTGTCTCCTGCACCTTCTTGGCCCTGGGTGACCTCCAGAAAAAGCCCGGCTTGATACCTAGACTAGGTCTTGGAGGCACGGATGGCATCTGCATGTTGCACAATTTGCACACCACTCCCCGCTTGGTGCTGCTTGCTGCTAATGTGAGGAGCACAAGAGGCTCAGGGCAGCAGCAGCAGCAGCTTGAATGCAACATGGAAACTCCCTTTATTGTCCAAGGGAAGAGGCAGAGGCTCCCTCTAGTGATCCTGCAAGCTCTGTCTATGGAGAGGTGAAGGCAGCAGCTGAGGATGTAAGGACAGACTGACAGCTCCTGCAATTCTCCCTACATTAGCTTATTATATAATTCACTGGCATCCATAGACATAGGCTGCAATGAATACATGGTTGCTTCAAAAGAGGCCCCTAGTATTAGCTGCATCAGCAGAAGGAATAATAACCATCCTTTATGTATTGTATCATTGTTGCTATTTTATTACCACCGTGCTTAGATTATTCTTCGCACTGTGTTACTATTGTACTACTATAGTAGCAATTAAAATCGTAACAACGATGATGATACAATAAATGATACAAATTACGGTATCCATCCCAGAAAGAAATAGCAAACAATGATTTTATACAAAATAGTAATAATTGATAATCGTATAACAACAACAGCCACAATAATAATTCATAGATCATGAAATTAATGCATCCTGGAGAGAAAAGGCAGCTTTACAAATGTTTGTAAATAATATTGTACTTCTCCATTGTAACACTGTAGTAACAATATAACCATAACAACAATCATTCCCGATACAGAAGGTGATACAAGTTATCCGTGTCAGAAGGAAATAGTGAAGAATGGTTCTATCCTCCAGAAATAGTAATAACATGACATAATAATAACAACAATTGCTAACCAGATAATAAGAGCAACAATAACTCCTAAATATATAAATGCATTAAATAAATAATACAATTAGTGGAGAAAAAGGAGAATTGCAAAAATGTGTAAATAATAATGAATCGGGAATTGATAATATTGCAATAGTAATTGGTATATAAAAAAATAATATTACAATATTCTGTCCAGAAGGTGTTTGATAAGGTATCGTTCACATCTGTGTCGGAGACAATGTTCGGAGCGTCTACCGCAGATAGGATCCAAAATTCCATTATAGTAAAGGGGTCTGTTGGTCCACGTTTGTGTCAGTGAAGTGCTGCGTGATTTTCATTGTTTAGCTCCTATGGCGCAGCGGAACAATTGAAATCCATAGCACATGTGTGAAGAGAGTCTTAGCAATGGTAAATGATGGCAATAAGGGCTTCTTCAGACGAGCATATTTGCTCCGCTCATGCATTCCGCAGAGAATAGAACCCATTGAGCAAAGAGCTCCATAGAAGTCTATAGAAGGTGTGCCAATGCGCATGTAGTACGTAAGAGGATGCGCAATATGCTGTGCAAAACTGCAGGGAAAAGAAAACATCTGGACCTCATTAGACTAAATAGCCTTTTAAACCAGGGAGGGGGGGGGGGGCGGTGTCACATGCGCATATGAACAGACCGTGTCAAAAACATATAGTATTATGCGCACACATGCGCACAAATCAACCTTGTTCACTGCGTAAATACATTTCGCTGTGGCAAGCATATTTGTGCATGCGCATATGTGTATTTGCATGCGCTTGAGCGTGGCACTTTTGTAAGAAGGAACTATGTTTTCTGAGTTTGCATTGGCGTATTTTTCTGTACTTTTTGCGCTCGCAAGGCATGTTCATTTCCAGCAAACACAGACACAACGATTGAAATAGCTAATTAGTTTAATGAGTTCCAGATGTGTTCTTTTTGTGCGCATATCTGCAAATTTTATTGTACTTTTAACACTGCTATGGAGCGTTCACATCGTCACGGGACGCACCCACGCCGTGATTCAAAAGGCTCTCTAGCACCGGAGTGTTTACTTTCCTGCAAAATTGCAGAGTTCATTGTGCAATTGCATGGGTATCGGGTACGTATTTCTTCACCCCCATAGACTCCTATGGTGCCTTTGAAAAGGCGCATGAAAATATAGCATGTTGCGTCTTCTTTTAGCGTGTGTAAAATGCACGTGCAAAAGTGTGAGAACGAACCCACTGAAAAAAACAAGTTCGATTCTCTACGTATTGTACTCACACAAATGTGCGCAAACACGCTTGTGGGAAGAAGCTTAAACACACAAACGTATTATTACCTCCTTATGCGGTCGTGATTATCACGGCCGCATAACGGCACAAAACACAACCACTGATTTCAACGGGATTTCAGTGGTTTCGTTTTTACTATAGGGATTGTCGCCCGTTAATTGTACGGGCAAAAAAAGATAGGACGCGTATTAACCTATCTTCTCGCTACTTTTTTCAAACAATTGCGCTGTGGCGTGGAGTCTGAGCGGCTGGGAAAAATCGCAACCACACTCCGTGCCTGCAAGTATAGTTGTGCTTATGGCCTTCTGAAACCCTCCTCCTTGTAGTCCGAGAATCGGACATGCAGCAATTTTTCAAACTCAGACTATCGGTTCAAGTGGAAATCATTTTTGTTATTTTCCCATTTCAGCAGCTCTGTTCCAGTGATTGACGGGGGTCTCAGCACCCAGACCCAATGATCAAAGCTTTTATAAGTCGTGATGACTAGAGATGAACGCGTATACTCGCTAAGGCACATTACTCGAGGGAGTTGTGCCTTAGCCGAGTATCTCCCCGCTCGTCTCTAAAGATTCGGGGGCCGGTGACAGGTGAGTTGCGGCGGGGAGCGGGGGGGGGGAGAGAGATCTCCCCTCCGTTCCTCCCCGCTTTCCCTGCCGCTCCCCGCCCCCCGTCGGCCCCCGAATCTTTAAGTCTTTAGAGACGAGCGGGGAGATACTCAGCCAAGGTACTACTCACTTGAGTAATGTGCCTTAGCGAGTATTCTCGCTCATCTCTAGTTATGACATGTCAAAAGTTTTTTGAAAGCACAGGAAATAATATTTATGAGTTCCATTCATTTTAATGGTGTGGCAAGAATTACATTAGTCTGTATCAGTTCAATCAAAAATGCAAAAACCCAGAAAGCCCGTGTCTAAGGTGCTGTAGAAATGAATGTGATCCATTGACAAGACATAACACAGAGGTGACCATGCTGCTGCTATGTGGCCCTGGAGAGCAGAAGCCCCAACCAAGTTGGCTTCATCCGTTATAGTAATGAGTGGTTACAAGTTGTGCAGGGATTTCCTTCTGCAACAGTATTCACCCATATTTATCTGTCCCAGGTGTTTAGGGATGTGGTGCTGTTATCAGCACCAGAAGAGGACCCCTTTATAATCTTTGCTTTGGGCCCCCACTTCTCTATGTATGGCCCTGGTTGATGTATAATCTGGAGTAGAAAACTAGGCCAGTGAAGTGTAACCACCGTATAAGGGCTCGTTCACATCTGCGCTTTTAGTTGTTTTATCTGAGAAGCAGCCAAACAGGGAGCATTGATGTCAATGAAGTAACAGCACAGACCGCTGCAATACTATTGGAAATCAAATGAAAAGGAGACTTCTGTTTAGTTTTTTTTACATTATAGTCAATGAATGACGGGACTGAACAGAAAGGTTTCCGATTGGTTCCGTTTTTGATGTCCATTTGACGTATCCGTTTTTAAGGGGTATTCTGACGACTCAAACGGAAAGTTCTATTCTTCATGGAATCATAACATGTAAGTCTGCAGGATAACACTATGACTTGTTGTACAGAGCTGCAGAGATATTGATGGACGTCTGGTCTCCCTGCTTAGTTCTCCTCCGGTAATCATCCTGTACGCTGCATTACTGGTCAGCCATGCTCAGTGCCTTCAAAGTCTGTAATGACAATACAGTTTGTACAGTTGTGAATGGCACTCGTCAGTAACTGGCAGTGGGGCATTGTGGGAGATGTAGTTTTTGCACTCATAGGGCTTAAATACTGGCCGTGTTTTTGTCACGGACACAAAACATGATGAAACAAAACCATTTACTTCAATGGTTTCTTTTTGACTAGCGAAATTCTTGGTTGTCAGGCTAAATTCACACAGGTGAGTGGGATATCGGGTCTTGAAGCATGGCCCGATATCACACTCATTAACGTGTGATTTTACCGCAGATACATTTTTGTATCAAAACCGCCTCACATCATTTCGGGGAAGTAGCAATCCTCCACAGCGGCTGCCAGTTACGGTGGAGGATCACGGAGTGTCTCCTATTGTTTTTAATGGACAAACCCTAACTTGCACTAGCGTGCACTTACACTCCGTGCAATGCTCTGCCGGCCCCATAGAAAAAAATGGGCAATGTGATGCAAGGGCATGCCCCAATGATAGGACGTGCGCAATTTTTTCACATTCAGGGTTCATATTTGTGTGGCTCGCAACGCGCAAATGTCGTGAGAATCTTAGCTGTGTTAAATGAGCCTTAATACTACGTGCATGAAGATAGATAGAAAGGTCCTGCCCTGCTTTTTTTTTACCCGCATGCATTAGCGCAAAATTTGAACTGTAAAAAAAAAAAAGAATTTGGACTGGTTCATGCACAGATACACTCCATATCGGTCAGTACATGTGCGCGTTTGCCCCTCTGAAGCCGTCCTTAGTGGCTATTTTAAATAATGTGCAAATCTGAAGTTAGCAGGAAAGCAGCAGCGCCGCCAGTTGGCGAATAAAGGTACTGGGGCTCAGTTTGAGGATTTAGGCTGGAGTCACAAAAGAGTGTGTGTATTTACGAGCACATTTGTTTGCAATGGGGCTGGTGGCAGCAGTGCGCCACGTGCTAGGTGCACGCGATGTGATGGGAGGTCTCCCAATGAAAGCAATGGCAAAACTGCTATCCTCTTCCGCTGCCGTGACAGTCGCGCTGAGGGGTCCCCTGCATCCCTGAAGTGATGTGAGGCTATTTTGACATGAAAATGCCTCAGACCCTCGGGGAATTCACATGGTGGGGAGCGCGATATAGGGGCGGGATTCACAGCCACATATTGCGCTCGCCCGTGTGGTTAGCCTTAGTCGTTGAAATGGACAATTGGTTTAACGAGTTCAAGACATGTTCTTTTCTGGCACAAATATACAGGAAAATAAAGCATGCTGCGTATTTTTGCGTGACCAAATCGCGTGCGCAAACGAACCCTTTGCAATAAACGATTTGTTGCATGTTGCGCATACAAATTTTTCGTGCACAAATACTTTCGTGTGAATCTGGCCTTACACGATGTTTGGAATAATGGCAATACGTTTAACCCCTTAAGGACATGGCCTGTTTTGGGCTTAAGGACGCAACGATTTTTGGCGAATTTTCATCTCCATTTTTAAAATGCCATTACTTGTTTATTTTTCCGTCGACGCGGCCGTATGAGGGCTTGTTTTTTGCGTGGTGAACTGTAGTTTTTATTAGTGCCAGTTTTGGGTCCATAGACTATATTGTAAAACGTTTATTCTTTTTTTTTATGATACCAGGGTGAGAAAACGCATCAATTCCGCTATAGATTTTTTTTTTACATTGTTAATCATGCAGCATAAATGAAACAAAACTTTTTTCTGCGGGTCGGTATGATTACAGCGATACCAAAATTCTTATTTTTTTAGGTTTTGCAGCAATAAAACCCCATTTTTTTTGGAAATCATTTTTTTTTCTAAATCGCTGCATTCAAAGTCCTATAACTTTTTTATTTTTCCATGGACTGAGCTCTGAGGCCTTATTTCTTGCGTGATGAGCTGTAGTTTTTATTGGTACTATTTTGGGGAACATACGGCTTTTTTATCACTTTTCTTGAATTTTTTGTGAGGCAAAATGCTAAAAATTAGCATTTTGCTTCAGTTTTTTAGTTTTCTTTTTACGCTTTTTGCCTTGAAGAATAAACAGCATGTTCAACTTATTCTACGCGTCGTTACGGACACAACAATACCAAATATGTGGGATTTTAATTTTTAAAATTATGTTACTATGAGATAAAGGACAAAAAAAAGGTTTTTTAACTTTTTTTTACATTTTTATTTTTTGTACGTTATTTTTATCTTTTTTTACACTATGTGTCTCTGTGGGGGACTTGCACCATAGTACCTATGATCACTATGAAAAAGCACTTCTGCCCTGCAATGCCTTATCTCTTGTTATAGCGATCAAAGGCAATGAAAAAGCAGGACTGTATCTGGCATCTTGTTGTCATGGCAACCCGTCGGCCTCTCTACGATTACATTGCGAGAGTCTGATGACGTCTCAGAGGGATCGCACACCCTCTGTGAACCCTTCACATGCCACAATCTACATAGATCACGGCAGGGAAAGGGTTAATAGCGGGGTTCACTGTCCTGATGCACCCCTGCTGTTGCAGCAGAAGGCAGGCTATGGGTGACGGCCAGCTCTCCACTGCCGGATATTGCGGGATCTCTTCTGATCTCGAGCTATCCTCTGGGCCTAACTGTACACCCTCTTGCGCTAAGTACCTCCCTACCATGACGTACAGTTACGCCCTGTGGTGGGAAGGGGTTAAACAATAGGCCAGCTTCACGTGGACGTATTTACACCTGCAATACGCAGAGAATAGAACCCATTGATTTTAACCGGTTTGTTCACATTATTGTATTTTGCGCACGCATTTTGGTTGTGCCAAAAAATAGAACATTTTTTCAGCATATTTGCGCGCCAATGCAAATGCGTGCGTAATATGCCAGGAGATGCGTGAAACACTGCATAATTGTGCATAAAAAGAACACATCTGGAACCCATTAGTCATTTCAAGTGGTGTGTCCTTTTTTGCTGCACGCAAATGAACATGCCTTATGGGCTCAAATAGTACAGCAAAATACGCCAAAGTGTGCAAAAAAAAAAAAAAAGATCTTGTTCGTTCCTCAAAAACTCTACGCTCATGCAGGTGCAAATACGCTTACACTCGCGTGAAGCCGGCCTTACAAAAAGTTTGGCCCATTCTCTGGAATCCCCCTTTAAGTGAGCAAAGAAGGTCACAGAGACAAAATAATACAAAACAGATCTGCTGAAAATTCATAGAAACTGTCAATTTTTTCAACTCATCCGTCCACCAGATCTGTAAAAAAATGGCAACTATGGTTTCCATCTGAAAAAACATCTATTCAAAGTGGAAATCAAAATGCTGATGTGAATGAGCCCTAAATACGTACTTTTACTCTGTGTGATAGGTTAGCCCGCGGCTGTACAAGACCCAGTAAGGATGGCTTCAGACAACCGTATGCGCAATTGTGCACACTTCGTCGCAACGTATTTGCACAGTGAACGAGGTTGATGGTCGATTTGCGTGCGTCTCAGCGCATAGTACAGTACTTTTTGCATACACACGGCGGGTTCACATGAGCATACAAAACATCCGCCCCGATTTAAAAGGCTGTTTAGCCTAATGAGTTCCAGATGTGTTCTCTCGTCACTGAACTGCACATCGTATTGCGCGTTCATGTATTTTGTGTGTGCATTTGCTCACCTCCCATAGACTTCTATGGGGGCCTTTGCTGCACAATATCCAGAGATATACAGCAGGTCCTATTATTTATTTTCATGAGAACGAAACCAATAACACCAATAGGTTCTATCCTCTGCGCAAATACCATCATCTAAGGAAGCCTTAACCCATTTGTTCAGTAAATGTCTTCGCCTTAGCGTCCTATACCCAAACACTTGTCACGTAAGGCAAATCTCTAGGTTCAGGACAGAAGTCTTTCCCCGACCCTTGGTGATGGGTATATATTACCCGCAGTGTTTTTTCTCTATCATCGCTCTGATTCGCTGGTTCATGGTCCCGATTTCAGCCATCCAACTTGGCCAACACCGTTTTCAGACTGCCGGATCCTCACAGTACATCAGTAATGTTAGACTACCATTGTGCTATGAGAAAAGTAGTAGTGGGGAGCAGCTGCCACCGTAAGAAAATACGTTCTTTATTGATAAGAAGGCATAAGTTCACAGGTCCGCCGAAATGCGTTTCAGCTACAATAGCCTTTGTCATCAGCCATGAGGTATGAGATACACAAAACATTTATAGACAGAAGACAAAATCAAAAAAGCAATACCTGTGTGTGCCAGCTTGTCAGGAGGGGAAATGGCTGAGGAATGGTGTGGAGGGTGTGTTCAGGAGGTAATTGCACCACATGTTATGATTAGCAAGTGGAGGTTTGTTACCAAAGAGTTAAAAGAGACAGAAGGAAAGGCAAATAGTTATAGTAAAGTCATTGGAGTTTAATTGAAAAGCATATATGAGTGAAAGAATGTAATGTACAAGGAGCAGAGTCAGATAATCAGTTACCATAAACCCATCATAAAATCTCCATGTGTAAATATTTGGGAAACGGTAATAAAAATACATCCGCACAACTTACAATAATAAATAAGTGGAGATTTAGGGAAAAAGAATCAAAAAGGTAAAAATTCCACTAAGATAAAAATCATCTAATAATGAAAAATATATAGGCAAAACAATATATATATTTATAAGGGAGGAAAAAAACCTCTTTACGAATACATACTGATAAGTATATAACGATATAAACTTCCTCTGTATGGTAATAAACATATTGCAGAATACATGGATTCACCATAACATACAAAACAGACATCGCAGCAAAAAATATATATATATTTATTTTTTCCTTTTTTATCCTTTCCTTTCTAAATACATACTGAGGCTGGATTCAGACGAACGTATATCGGCTCATTTTCACGCCCAGCCGATATACGGTGTCCTCATCTGCAGGGGGGGAGGCTGGAAGAGCCGGGAGCAGGAACTGAGCTCCCACCCCCACTCCGCCCCCTTTCCACCCCCACTCCGCCCCTCTGCACTATTTGCAGTGAAAGGAAGCAGGACAGGGGCAGGACTAAGTTCTGAGAATTAGCCCCACCCCCGTCCCACCTCTCCCCAATGCAAATAGTGCACAGAGGGGCAGAGAGGAGGCAGGAGCTCAGAGCACTGCTCCTGGCTCTTCCAGGCTCCCCCCTGCAGAGAGAGATGATGTATATCGGCTGGGCGTGAAAACCCAGCCGATATACATTCGTCTGAATCCAGCCTTATGGTGCATTCACATGATCGTATATCGGCTGGGTTTTTACGCCCGGCCGATATACGGTGTCCCTCTCTGCAGGGGGAGGAAGCTGGAAGAGCCGGGAGCAGTGCACTGAGCTCCTGCCTCCTCTTCACCCCCTCTCTGCCCCTTGCCACCATTTGCAATGGGAGGTGGGCGGAACAGGGCGGAGCTATGCCCCGGAAACTTAGCTCCACCCCTGTCTCACCGCTTCCCATTGCAAATAGTGGCAAGGGGCGGAAAGTGGGTGGAGAGGAGGTGGGAGCTCAGTGCACTGCTCCCAGCTCTTCCAGGTTCTTCCCCCTGCAGGGAGAGACGCCGTATATCAGCTGGGCGTGAAAACCGAGCCGATACACGGTCGTCTGAATGCACCCTTAGGGCTTATTCCCACGAGCGTATACATACTTCCATCTAAGCAGTAACCCCTTCCCTCCCACTCACCGACTCTCTGTCTCTCTCCTCCACTCCTGCATTTGCAATAGGAGGAGGCAGGACGGGGCAGGGCTAAGCTATGGACGAGGGGCAGGGAGGGTTCGGAAAAGCAGAAATCGCAAAAATATATATATATATTTTTTTGCGATTTCTGCTTTGAATCCATATATCCCACAATCTATTTATTGCCATGCAGAGGCATTCTATATTGCTACATGTTTCTTAGGGTGCATTTAGACGACCGTATATCAGCTGGGTATTCACGCCGGCCGATATACGGCGTCTCTCTCTGCAGGGGGAGGAGGCTGGAAGAGCTGGGAGCAGTGCTCTGAGCTCCCGCCCCCTCTCCACCCCACTGCACTATTTTCAATGAGGAGAGGTGGGATGGGGCGGAGCTAATTCCTGCCACTTAGCCCCGCCCCCACCCCGCCTCCTCTTGTTGCAAATAGTGCAGAGGGGTGGAGAGGGGGTGCAGAGGGGCGGAGAGGGGGTGGAGAGGAGTCGGGAGCTCAGTGCACTGCTCTCAGCTCTTCCAGCCTCCTCCTCCTGCAGAGAGAGACGCCATATATCGACCGGCGTGAATACCCAGCCGATATACGGTCATCTGAATGCGCCCTTAGTATGTATTTATAAGGCCTCCTTCCCACGGGCGACACGGCATTGCTGCTAGAAAGTCGCAGTGATATTGCATCGCTGGCCCATGCAATATCGCTGCGTCCTCTCGCGTCAATACCACGATTTAGTGGTGCTACAAAGTTGGATGGGGTGCTACAAAGTTGTGACTTTGTAGCACCACATGCAAGGATTTTCGGGGGAGGCTTGAAATGTAAGCCCTTCCCGGAAAATAAGCCATAGCTGAAGAAGAAAAAAAAATATACACATACATCACCTCTCCTGCGCCGTCAGCCCGGCCGCATCGTCTCCCTGGGTGCCGGCACTGATCTTCTTCTCTTCTGGCCAGTGATTCAAAAATCCCCGCCTCCTGGAAGTGCTGGGTGTGATTGGCTGACACTTAGCCAATCACAGCCAGCGCTTGATGAGTGGCTGTGATTGGTTCAATTACAGTCATTCATCGAGCCCTGGCTGTGATTGGCTAAGCGTCAGCCAATCACAGCCAGCACTTCCAGGAGGCGGGAATTTTTGAATCCCCGGCCAGAAGAGAAAAAGAAGAAGATCAGTGTCGGGTTCCGGGGGGAAGATGCGGCCGGGCTGACAGGTAATGAGAGGTAATGTATGTGAATTTTTTTTTTTGCAGTTACGGCTTAGATTTTAGCTTTGACAGTAGCATTTTATACTGTCAAAGTTGTATCGCATCGCAGGAAAACCGTGCGAAGCAACAGAGAGGAAGGCTTCATAGAGAAACATGGGCTACAAAACCTCGTGAGTTGCAGGCATATCGCCGGACCTGCGAGATTTGTGTGTCGTTTTGTGGCATGCTACAAAACAACGCATGTGTGAAGGAATCCACAGGAAAACAAGGGCTTCTCATACATGTGATTTGTAGCATTGTAGCAACGCTACAAAATTGCGCGATCGCCCTTGTGAAGGAGGCCTAAGGCCTAGTGCCCACTGACATGACGGGCTCCGCAAGCGGAATTCCGCAGCGGAGTCCGTCACGGCGCCCCGCCCCCAGAGACCCCATACTTACCTCTGGATCCGCCGCCCAATGTCCCACATGACACTCCGGCGTGCATGCGCAGTAGAGCGCATGATGCGCCGCAGTGTCATGTGACGCGCCAGCAGCGTCATATGACACGCCCACAGCGTCACATGATGCGCCGGTCGCGTCACATGACACGGACGGCGGTGGGCAGGGAAGCGTTTACACGCCATCTTACGCTGTGCTACAGCGGAAGATAGTGTGACGGACGGCTTCCATTGACTGCAATGGAGCCATCCGCACATACGCCCACCGCAAATAGAACCTGGTGATTATGGATGCTTTCACAGTGCAGAATTCCACAGTGCAATTCCGCACTGTGAGCATTTCGCTATTAGGTTCTATAGAACCTAATAGCTCAGGGGCAACGCAGCGGATTTTCGCCACCTGATACGCGGCGGAAATCCACCAGTGGGACTTAGGCCTAAAGGAAAGGATAAAAAAGGAAAAATTATTTGCTTTTTTTTTTTGCTGCGATTTCTGTTTTGCATGTTTTGGTGAATCCATATATTCTGCAATCCGTTTATTGCCATGAAGAGGCAGTTTATATCGTTATACACTTATTATGGCTTATTCCCACAAGCGTATATCGGCCGGCGTTTTCACGTCCGGCCAATATACGCTTCCATCTAAGCAGTTCCCCCTTCCCTTCCACTCACTAGCTCTCTGCCTCTCTTCTCCACTCCTGCATTTGCAATGGGAGGGGGCAGGATGGGCCGGAGCAAGCCTCCACTCTGTCCCGCCCGCTCCCATTGCTGGCTATAGACTCTTCCCCCGTCCCACCCACTCCCACTGCAAACCGTTCCCTTACTAAGCCCTTAGTATGTATTCATAAAGAGTTATTTTTTTTCCTACTAAATATATATATATATTTTATTTTTTTTTTGTTTTGCCTATATATTTTTCATTATTAGATGATTTTTATCTTACTGGAATTTTTACCTTTTTGATTCCCTTTTCCCTAAGGCCGCCTGCACACGGGCGGAAATCCCGTGGCGGGATTTCCGCCGCTCAAAGCCTGCATAGGAGTGCATTACAATATGCACTCCTATGCAGACGGTCGCGGTTTGGCCGTGCGAAATGTCGCGTGGCAAACAAACCGCGGCCTGTCCTATTTTTGTGCGGGGCTCGCAGAGCCTCGCACAGATACGTCACTCACCCGGCCGCCGGGTGAGTACGCGCTTGTCTCTGCAGGCGCTCGGGTCGGGTCCCACGGCGAGAATTCTCGCAGCCAGATCCGACCCGCTCATCTGCAGGCGGCCTAAATCTCTGCTTATTTATTTATTATTGTAAGTTGTGCAGAATGTATTTTTATTAATGTTTCCCAAATATTTACACATGAAGATTTTATGATGCGTTTATCTGACTCTCCTACTTGTACATTACATTTTTTTCACTCATATATGCTTTTCAATCAAACTCCAATGACTTTACTATAACTATTTGCCTTTCCTTGTCTGTTTTAACTCTTTTGTAACAAATCTCCCCTTGCTAATCATAACATAGTAACATAGTATGTTAGGCTGAATGAAGACAATGTCCATCTAGTTCAGCCTGTTTAACCTCCTTGTTGATCCAGAGGAAGGCAAAAAACCCCAAAAGGCAGAAGCCAATTAGCCCTTTCAGGAAAAAAATTCCTTCCCGACTCCCTTTTGGCAGTCAGACTAATCCCTGGATCAACCTCTAATAGTTCCTACCTGCCTGTATACCCGGATTAACAATTAACCTAAGATTTATATTCTGTAATATCCTTCCGCTCTAGAAAGACATCTAGTCCCCTATTAAACTCCTCTACCAATCTTGCCATCACAACATCCTCAGGCAGAGAGTTCCACAGTCTCACTGCTCTTACGGTGAAGAACCCTGTTCTGTGTTGGTGATGAAACCTGCTTTCTTCTGGACGTAGAGGATGCCCTCTTGTTACCGTCGCAGTCCTGGGTATAAACAGATCATGGAAGAGATCCTTGTACTGTCCCCTAATGCAGGGGTCCCCAACTCCAGTCCTCAGGGTCCACCAGCAGGTCATGTTTTCAGGATATCCTATGGTAAGAACACCTGTGGTAATGTCTGAGGCACTGACGATAATTACATCACCTGCGCAACACTGAGGAAATCCTGAAAACATGACCTGTTGGCGGTCCCCGAGGACTGGAGTTGGGGAACACTGCCCTAATGTATTTATACATAGTTATTTTAATGCCGTCTTTTTTCCAGGGTGAATAGTCCCAATTTGGATAGCCTCTCTGGGTATTCCAGCCCCTTCATTTCATGTATTAGTTTAGTTGCCCTTCTTTGAACCCCCTCCAGCACTGCAACATCTTTCCTGGGCACTGATGACCAGAACTGTGCGCAGTATTCCATGTGGGGCCTGACAAGTGCCTTATATAGTGGGAGGATAATGTTCTCGTCCCTCACCCCTATACCTCTTTTAATGCACCCCAAGACTTTATTTGCTTTTGCAGCAGCTGACTGGCATTGGTTACTCCAGTTTAATCTACAATCCACCATTCCCCCAAGGTCTTTTTCCATCTCACGTTTCCCTAGCAGTACCCGTTTTAGTGTATATTGGTAACATCCATTTCTCCTGCCCATGTGCATAACCTTACATTTATCTACATTGAACTTCATTTGCCATTTTTCTGCCCAAGCCCCCAGCTTATCTAGGTCAGTTTGTAGCCGTACATTGTCCTCCATTGCATTGATTATATTGTATAATTTTGTGTCATCTGTAAATATTGATATTTTACTGTGCAGTCCCTCTATCAGGCCATTGGTAAATATATTGAACAGAATGGGGCCTAATACTGAACCCTGTGGCACCCCGCTAGCAACGGTGGCCCAATCAGAGTATGAACCATTTATTACGACCCTCTGCTTTCTATTTCTGAGCCAATTCTTTACCCAGATACGGACGTTTTCACCCAATCCGAGCTGTCTCATTTTATATATCAGCCTATTATGCGGCACGGTGTCAAATGCTTTAGAGAAGTCCAGATATATGATATCAATAGACTCCCCTAGGTCCAGCCTAGAGCTTACTTCATCGTAGAAGCTGATCAGATTGGTCTGACACGATCGACCCTTCATGAATCCATGCTGGTGAGGAGTTATACCGTTGTTCTCCTTGAGGTATTCTTCGATGGCGTCTCTCAGAAACCCCTCGAATATTTTTCCAGTTACTGAAGTCAGACTTTGTAAATTGGAACTACGTTGGCAATGCGCTAATCCAGTGGTACAACCCCGGTCTTGATAGTATCCATAAATAGTAGATATGGCGGCCTAGCTATCTCATCACTTAGTTCCCTTAGAACCCTTGGGTGTATTCCATCTGGGCCTGGCGATTTATCGATTTTAATCTTCTTTAACCGGTTCCACACTTCCTCCTGCGTTAGGTATGAGATATTTTGTGAGGGGTTTATTTTGGTCCCCTGCATCTCATGTGGCATTTCCTTTTCGTTTGTAAATACACTTGAAAATAAACTATTTATTAGGTTTGCCTTCCCTCCATCATCTTCAATTATTTCTCCTGCATTATTTGTTAAAGGGCCAGTGCTCTCGGTACAAATCTTTTTGCTGTTAATCTAGTTAAAAAATAGTTTTGGGTTGTTTTTGCTCTCTTTGGCGATCAGTCTTTCAGCCTCCCCCTTAGCAGTTTTGATCTTATTTTTGCATATTTTGTTTTTATCCCTGTACGGTTTTAGCGCTTCTTCGCTGCCTTCTTGCTTTAGTAGTTTGAATGCTTTCTTTTTTTGGTTTTTTGCCCCCCTTACAGTCCTTTTGAGCCACATTAGTTTCCTTTTACGTGAAGTTCTTTTATTTTTAAAGGGAATGAACTGCTCGCATGAGGTGATTAGGATCCTTTTAAACTTTTCCAATGTGTCCTCTGTAGAGATGAGCGAGCACCAAAATGCTCGGGTGCTCGTTACTCGGAACGAACTTTTCGCGATGCTCGAGGGTTCGTTTCGAATAACGAACCCCATTGAAGTCAATGGGCGACCCGAGCATTTTTGTATTTCGCCAATGCTCGCTAAGGTTTTCATGTGTGAAAATCTGGGCAATTCAAGAAAGTGATGGGAACGACACAGCAACGGATAGGGCAGGCGAGGGGCTACATGTTGGGCTGCATCTCAAGTTCACAGGTCCCACTATTAAGCCACAATAGCGGCAAGAGTGGGGCCCCCCCCCTCCCAAAAACTTTTACTTCTGAAAAGCCCTCATTAGCATGGCATACCTTTGCTAAGCACCACACTAGCTACAACAAAGCACAATCACTGCCTGGATGACACTCCGCTGCCACTTCTCCTGGGTTACATGCTGACCAACCGCCCCCCCTCCCCCCCACAGCGCACACCAAAGTGTCCCTGCGCAGCCTTCAGCTGCCCTCATGCCACACCACCCTCATGTCTATTTAGAAGTGCGTCTGCCATGAGGAGGAACCGCAGGCACACACTGCAGAGGGGTTGGCACGGCTAGGCAGCGACCCTCTTTAAAAGGGGCGGGGCGATAGCCCACAATGCTGTACAGAAGCAATGAGAAATCCAATCCTGTGCCACCGCCATCAGGAGCTGCACACGTGGGCATAGCAATGGGGAACCTATGTGCCACCCACTATTCATTCTGTCAAGGTGTCTGCATGCCCCAGTCAGACTGGTAATATGTACCTTAACAGTAACCGCGTTGGTGGTAATGTGGTGGTGACTGCGGACCTAGTAGCGCGGTTTTATTTTGTTGGTTTTCGGAATGTGGCCAGGATTAAGTGGGCCGTGGCGGGGGGATGTTTTTGAGGCACTACGTGTCCTCTCCACGTGTCCGTGGTTATATGCACCTTAACAGTAACCGCGTTGGTGGTAATGTGGTGGTGACTGCGGACCTAGTAGCGCGGTTTTATTTTGTTGGTTTTCGGAATGTGGCCAGGATTAAGTGGGCCGTGGCGGGGGGATGGTGGGGGGGCTCTCTTGTAGTGTCGGTAAAGGTGAAATTCTTGGACTGCCACCAGACGAACCAATGCAAAGGCATTTGCCAAGAATGTTTTCCCTGTTGGAGGAGGAGGGGGATGTTTTTGAGGCACTACGTGTCCTCTCCACGTGTCCGTGGTTATATGCACCTTAACAGTAACCGCGTTGGTGGTAATGTGGTGGTGACTGCGGACCTAGTAGCGCGGTTTTATTTTGTTGGTTTTCGGAATGTGGCCAGGATTAAGTGGGCCGTGGCGGGGGGATGGTGGGGGGGCTCTCTTGTAGTGTCGGTAAAGGTGAAATTCTTGGACTGCCACCAGACGAACCAATGCAAAGGCATTTGCCAAGAATGTTTTCCCTGTTGGAGGAGGAGGGGGATGTTTTTGAGGCACTACGTGTCCTCTCCACGTGTCCGTGGTTATATGCACCTTAACAGTAACCGCGTTGGTGGGAAATGGCCTCGCCGCCATCATGTCTTTGGGAAGCCTCTGTTTCCACACCCCAGAGACATACCATTAGCAGCGGTATAGGCAGAGCCCATAATTCGTAACATTTCAGCCGTAGCATTAGGACAGGCCCCACTAACATATTACTAGCAGCATTATAGCGGGAGCGCAGTCTTCGTTCCATGTCAGCAATAGTAGCACTCAAGACAAGCCCCAGTAACAATTCCGAAGCAGCAGTATAGCGGGAGCGCAGTCTTCGTTCCATGTCAGCAATAGTAGCACTCAAGACAGGCCCCAGTAACAATTCCGAAGCAGCAGTATAGCGGGAGCGCAGTCTTCGTTCCATGTCAGCAATAGTAGCACTCAAGACAGGCCCCAGTAACAATTCTGAAGCAGCAGTATAGTGGGAGCGCAGTCTTAGTTCCATTTCAGTAACTGCAGTATAGCCAAGGCCCAAGTTACATTTATGTAGCTAAAGTGTAGGCCAACCCCACACACACTTCTGTACCATGAGTGCAGGCGAAGAACATACAAATTGCTATGATTACACTGTAGGTGAGGGCCCCAAAAAATTGGTGTACCAACAGTACTAATGTACCTCAGTAAAAATTGGCCATGCCCAACCAAGATGGCAGGTGAAACCCATTAATCGCTTTGGTTAATGTGGCTTAAGTGGTAACTAGGCCTGGAGGCAGCCCAGTTTAATGAAAAATTGGTTCAAGTTAAAGTTTCAACGCTTTTAAGAGCATTGAAACATATAAAAATTGTTTAGAAAAATTAGATGAGTGAGCCTTGTGGCCCTAAGAAAAATTGCCCGTTCAGCGTGATTACGTGAGGTTTCAGGAGGAGGAGCAGGAGGAGGAGGAGGAATATTAGACACAGATTGATGAAGCAGAAATGTCCCCGTTTTGGATGGTGAGAGAGAATGTAGCTTCCATCCGCGGGTGCAGCCTACGTATTGCTTACGTATCGCTGCTGTCCGCTGGTGGAGAAGAGAAGTCTGGGGAAATCCAGGCTTTGTTCATCTTGATGAGTGTTAGCCTGTCGGCACTGTTGGTTGACAGGCGGGTACGCTTATCTGTGATGATTCCCCCAGCCGCACTAAACACCCTCTCCGACAAGACGCTAGCCGCAGGACAAGCAAGCACCTCCAGGGCATACAGCGCTAGTTCAGGCCACGTGTCCAGCTTTGACACCCAGTAGTTGTAGGGGGCAGAGGCGTCACCGAGGATGGTCGTGCGATCGGCTACGTACTCCCTCACCATCCTTTTACAGTGCTCCCGCCGACTCAGCCTTGACTGGGGAGCGGTGACACAGTCTTGCTGGGGAGCCATAAAGCTGGCCAGGCCCTTAAAGACTGTTGCACTGCCTGGGCTGTACATGCTGCTCGATCTACGCACCTCCCCTGCTACCTGGCCCTCGGAACTGCGCCTTCTGCCACTACCGCTGTCGGATGGGAATTTTACCATCAGCTTGTCCGCCAGGGTCCTGTGGTATAGCAACACTCTCGAACCCCTTTCCTCTTCGGGAATGAGAGTGGGAAGGTTCTCCTTATAGCGTGGGTCGAGCAGTGTGTACACCCAGTAATCCGTAGTGGCCAGAATGCGTTGAATGCGAGGGTCACGAGAAAGGCATCCTAACATGAAGTCAGCCATGTGTGCCAGGGTACCTGTACGCAACACATGGCTGTCCGCACTAGGAAGATCACTTTCAGGATCCTCCTCCTCCTCCTCCTCCTCCTCCTCAGGCCATACACGCTGAAATGATGACAGGCAAGCAGCATGGGTACGGTCAGCAGTGGGCCAAGCTGTCTCTTCCCCCTCCTCCTCATCCTCCTCATGCTCCTCCTCCTCCTCCTGAACGCGCTGAGATATAGACAGGAGGGTGCTCTGACTATCCAGCGACATACTGTCTTCCCCCGGCTCGGTTTCCGAGCGCAAAGCGGCTGCCTTTATGGTTTGCAGGGAAGTTCTCAAGATGCATAGCAGAGGAATGGTGACGCTAATGATTGCAGCATCGCCGCTCACCACCTGGGTAGACTGCTCAAAGTTTCGAAGGACCTGGCAGATGTCTGCCAACCAGGCCCAATCTTCTGAAAATAATTGAGGAGGCTGACTCCCACTGCGCCGCCCATGTTGGAGTTGGTATTCCACTATTGCTCTACGCTGCTCATAGAGCCTAGCCAACATGTGGAGCGTAGAGTTCCACCGTGTGGGCACGTCGCACAGCAGTCGGTGCACTGGCAGATTAAAGCGATGTTGCAGGGTGCGCAGGGTGGCAGCGTCCGTGTGGGACTTGCGGAAATGTGCGCAGAGCCGGCGCACCTTTACGAGCAGGTCTGACAAGCGTGGGTAGCTTTTCAGAAAGCGCTGAACCACCAAATTAAAGACGTGGGCCAGGCATGGCACGTGCGTGAGGCTGCCGAGCTGCAGAGCCGCCACCAGGTTACGGCCGTTGTCACACACGACCATGCCCGGTTGGAGGCTCAGCGGCGCAAGCCAACGGTCGGTCTGCTCTGTCAGACCCTGCAGCAGTTCGTGGGCCGTGTGCCTCCTATCTCCTAAGCTGAGTAGTTTCAGCACGGCCTGCTGACGCTTGCCCACCGCTGTGCTGCCACGACGCGCGACACCGACTGCTGGCGACGTCCTGCTGCTGCTGACACATCTAGATTGCGAGACAGAGGTTGAGGAGGAGGAGGAGGGTGCTTTAGTGGAAGAAGCATACACCGCCGAACATACCACCACCGAGCTGGGGCCCGCAATTCTGGGGGTGGGTAGGACGTGAGCGGTCCCAGGCTCTGACTCTGTCCCAGCCTCCACTAAATTCACCCAATGTGCCGTCAGGGAGATGTAGTGGCCCTGCCCGCCTGTGCTTGTCCACGTGTCCGTAGTTAAGTGGACCTTGCCACTAACTGCATTGGTGAGGGCGCGTACAATGTTGCGGGAGACGTGGTCGTGCAGGGCTGGGACGGCACATCGGGAAAAGTAGTGGCGACTGGGAACTGAGTAGCGCGGGGCCGCCGCCGCCATCATAGCTTTGAAGGACTCCGTTTCCACAACCCTATACGGCAGCATCTCAAGGCTGATAAATTTGGCTATGTGGACGGTTAACGATTGAGCGTGCGGGTGCGTGGCGGCGTACTTGCGCTTCCGCTCAAAGACTTGCGCTAGCGACGGCTGGACGGTGCGGTGCGAGACATTGCTGGATTGGGCCGAGGACAGCGGAGGTGAAGGTGTGGGTGCAGGCCATGAGACGGTCGTGCCTGTGTCCTGAGAGGGGGGTTGTATCTCAGTGGCAGGTTGGGGCACAGGGGGAGAGGCAGCAGTGCAAACCGGAGGCGGTGAACGGCCTTCGTGCCAGCTTGTGGGGTGCTTGGCCATCATATGTCTGCGCATGCTGGTGGTGGTCAGGCTGTTGGTGGTGGCTCCCCGGCTGATCTTGGCGCGACAAAGGTTGCACACCACTGTTCGTCGGTCGTCAGGCGTCTCTGTGAAAAACTGCCAGACCTTAGAGCACCTCGGCCTCTGCAGGGTGGCATGGCGCGAGGGGGCGCTTTGGGAAACACTTGGTGGATTATTCGGTCTGGCCCTGCCTCTACCCCTGGCCACCGCACTGCCTCTTGCAACCTGCCCTGCTGCTGCCCGTGCCTCCCCCTCTGAAGACCTGTCCTGTGTAGGCGTTGCACACCAGGTGGGGTCAGTCACCTCATCGTCCTGCTGCTCTTCCTCCGAATCCTCTGTGCGCTGCTCCCTCGGACTTACTGCCCTTACTACTACCTCACTGCAAGACAACTGTGTCTCATCGTCATCGTCCTCCTCACCCACTGAAAGGTCTTGAGACAGTTGCCGGAAGTCCCCAGCCTCATCCCCCGGACCCCGGGAACTTTCCAATGGTTGGGCATCAGTGACGATAAACTCCTCTGGTGGTAGAGGAACCACTGCTGCCAAATCTGAGCAGGGGCCCGAGAACAGTTCCTGGGAGTGTTCCCGCTCCTGAGCATGTGTCATTGTAGTGGAGTGAGGAGGCTGGGAGGAAGGAGGAGCAGCAGACAGAGGATTCGGATTTGCAGCACTGGACGGCGCAGAACTCTGGGTGGATGATAGTTTGCTCGAAGCACTTTCTGCCATCCAGGACAGGACCTGCTCACACTGCTCATTTTCTAATAAAGGTCTCCCGCGTGGACCCATTAATTGGGCGATGAATGTGGGGACGCCAGAAACGTGCCTCTCTCCTAATCGCGCAGCAGTCGGCTGCGACACACCTGGATCAGGAGCTCGGCCTGTGCCCACACCCTCACTTGGCCCTCCGCGTCCTCGGCCGCGTCCACGTCCTCTAGGCCTACCCCTACCCCTCAGCATGCTGTATTACCAGTGATTTGATTTCCCAGGCAGGAAATAAATTGGCGCAAGCCTGCAGGCCAAATATAATTTTTTCGCAAATTTGCAAAGGGAGGGCCCCACTGCGGATATTCAATGAACAATACGTTTAATAACTGTGGTGTGGCCCTGAAAAAGTGTCACACAACTTTAGTGTAGTAGAGTTATTAACTCTGGCAGAGCAGGTATTTGCCAGTCAGGAAAGACAATGGCGCAAGCCTGCAGTAAACCGTAGCTGGTTGCGTTTGATTTTTGTACGTTCTCCACGCAGCACACACGTACACGGAGACCTTAGGACTGACACAGACAGGCCAAATATAATTTTTTCGCAAATTTGCAAAGGGAGGGCCCCACTGCGGATATTCAATGAACAATACGTTTAATAACTGTGGTGTGGCCCTGAAAAAGTGTCACACAACTTTAGTGTAGCAGAGTTATTAACTCTGGCAGAGCAGGTATTTGCCAGTCAGGAAAGACAATGGCGCAAGCCTGCAGTAAACCGTAGCTGGTTGCGTTTGATTTTTGTACGTTCTCCACGCAGCACATACGTACACGGAGACCTTAGGACTGACACAGGCAGGCCAAATATAATTTTTTCGCAAATTTGCAAAGGGAGGGCCCCACTGCGGATATTCAATGAACAATACGTTTAATAACTGTGGTGTGGCCCTGAAAAAGTGTCACACAACTTTAGTGTAGCAGAGTTATTAACTCTGGCAGAGCAGGTATTTGCCAGTCAGGAAAGACAATGGCGCAAGCCTGCAGTAAACCGTAGCTGGTTGCGTTTGATTTTTGTACGTTCTCCACGCAGCACACACGTACACGGAGACCTTAGGACTGACACAGGCAGGCCAAATATAATTTTTTCGCAAATTTGCAAAGGGAGGGCCCCACTGCGGATATTCAATGAACAATACGTTTAATAACTGTGGTGTGGCCCTGAAAAAGTGTCACACAACTTTAGTGTAGCAGAGTTATTAACTCTGGCAGAGCAGGTATTTGCCAGTCAGGAAAGACAATGGCGCAAGCCTGCAGTAAACCGTAGCTGGTTGCGTTTGATTTTTGTACGTTCTCCACGCAGCACACACGTACACGGAGACCTTAGGACTGACACAGGCAGGCCAAATACAATTTTTTCGCAAATTTGCAAAGGGAGGGCCCCACTGCGGATATTCAATGAACAATAACTGTGTTGTGGCCCTGCCTACACAATTCTGTCCCTGTAGTATCAATGGAGGGTGCAATGCTCTGCACAGACGATTTTTTGAAAAAAAAAAAAAATGCAACACTGCTAACAGCAGCCAGCACAGTACTGCACACGGTTAAATTTGGCCCTAGAAAGGACCGTTGAGGTTCTTGAAGGCTACACTCACTCCTAACACTCTCCCTGCCTAAGCACCACTTCTGTCCCTAATACCGGGTGCAATGCTCTGCACTGCCGATTTTGAGAAGAAAAAAAAAAATTTCCACTGCTAACAGCAGCCTGCACACACGTAGATGTGGCCCTAAGAAGGACCGTTGGGGTTCTTGAAGCCTACACTCACTACAAACACTCTCCCTACAGCAACTCCAATAGAACAGCACTTTCCCTCAGCTAACTCACACGGCATCTGAGCCGAGCCGCGGGAGGGGCCGACTTTTATACTCGGGTGACATCTGATCGCCCCAGCCACTCACAGCAGGGGGGTGGTATAGGGCTTGAACGTCACAGGGGGAAGTTGTAATGCCTTCCCTGTCTTTCAATTGGCCAGAAAAGCGCGCTAACGTCTCAGAGAGGAAACAAAGTAACCAGAACACCGCGTGGTACTCGTTACGAGTAACGAGCATCCCGAACACCCTAATATTCGCACGAATATCAAGCTCGGACGAGTACGTTCGCTCATCTCTAGTCCTCTGTACTGATATTTTTGAGGATGTTGTCCCAATTAATGTTACTGATAGTAATTCTAAGCTCATCAAATTTTGCTTTACTAAATTTTAGTTTATTTGTCGGTCCTTTAAAAGGCTTCTTATTGAATGACAGCTGGAAGCTGATTATATTGTGGTCACTGTTCCCCAAGTGCCCCTCAACCTGTACCCCCGTTATTCGGTCCGGTTTGTTCGTTAGTACTAGGTCCAGAGTGGCCCTTGCTCTAGTTTGCTCCTGCACAAGTTGAATAAGGTAATTATCTTTAATTGTTCTCAAGAACGTATCACCCCTATGAGATTTGCAGGTTTTGTTTTCCCATGTTATATCCGGATAATTAAAGTCTCCCATGATAATTACTTTGTTGCGATTTGATACCTCTTCTATCTGCCTTAATAGTAAGGTTTCAGTTTCTACTTTTGCTCTTGGTGGTCTATAGAAAACCCCTATCAGCATTTTATTATTTTTTTCTCCCTGTATTTCTACCCACACAGATTCCACATGTTCATCTCCTGCACCTATATCTTCCCGTAGCCTCGGCAATAAGTACGATTTAACGTACAAACATACCCCTCCCCCTTTCTGGTTTCCACTGTCTCTTCTGAGGAGGTTGTACCCCTGTAAATTCACTGCCCAGTCGCACTTATCATCAAGCCATGTTTCCGTTATTCCGACTATATCATAGTTTTCATCAGTCATTCTCGCTTCAAGCTCGCCCACTTTACCAATCAGACTTCTTGCATTCGTGGTCATACAATTTATATAGTTTTTTTTGTTCTTTAAAGTCATTTTGTTACTACTGGTACTTTTGGCTGATCTGACAGTTCTAACTGTACTAACCCCTCCTCCAGCGCGACCCCCGTTCCCATTGCTTAGGCCCAGGTCGCTAGCTACGCTGACTACCCCCTTATTTCTCTTTTTGCCCTCCCCCCCAGTCCCTAGTTTAAACACTCCTCCAGCCTTCTAGCCATCTTCTCCCCCAGCAGAGCTGCACCCTCCCCATTAAGATGCAGCCTGTCCCTACGGTAGAGCATGTAGCCGACAGCAAAGTCAGCCCAGTTCTCCAGGAAACCAAATCCCTCCTTCTTACACCAACTCCGGAGCCACTTGTTTACCTCCCTAAGATCCTGCTGCCTTTCTAGTGTGGCTTGTGGTGCAGGTAGTATTTCCGAGAAAACTACCCTGGAGGTCCTCGCCCTAAGCTTGGACCCAAAGTCCCTGAAATCATTTTTGAGGGCCCTCCATTGACCTCTAATTTGTTCATTGGTGCCAACGTGCACCATGACCGCTGGATCCTCACCAGCCCCTCCCAGTAATCTGTCAATCCGATCCGCGATGTGTCAAACTCGAGCGCCAGGAAGGCAACACACCGTTCGACGATCCCGGTCTTTATGGCAGATTGCCCTATCTGTTCGCCTTATAATTGAGTCCCCTACCACTAGGACCTGTCTTGCCTGCCCTGCACTCCCTGTCCCCATCTCACTGGAGCAGTCATCCCCCTGGCGTTCAGAGGGCGTGTTGTGCTGCAGCGGTGCTGGCTCTGTAATGGCATCCCCCTCATCTGCCAACTTTGCAAACTTGTTGGGTTGTGCCAGTTCAGGACTAGCCTCCCTGGTTCTCTTCCCTCTACCCCTCTTTCTTTCTGTCACCCAGCTTCTTGCCTGCTCCCCCTGCTCTTCCATACTACGATCCGCCCCCGCCTCTACCCCAGCGAATATCTGCTCAGTGAGCACCAAACTCCTTTCCAGAATGTGAATGGCTCTCAGTGTTGCCAGTTGCCCATTTAGATCCAGTATTTGGGCTTCTAAATGTGCGATGTGCATGCATCTTGCGCAACAGTATGCACCCTCGATCGGCTGATCAAGGACCGCATACATTGCACAAGTAGCACACTGGATGGCATTGCCAGGCATGGAGCTCATCCTAATGGGGATCTACAATTAAATTATGGAAGTAGCGAAGATAGACTTGCTCACACTCCACTCACATGCTGTCGCCTATGCGCAACCACTCACACGCTGCCGCCTATGCGCAACCGCTCACACGCTGCCGCCTATGCGCAACCGCTCACACGCTGCCGCGAATGCGCAACCGCTCGCACGCTGCCGCCTATGCGCAACCGCTCACACGCTGCCGCTGATGTGCAACCGCTCACACGCTTCCGCTTATGCGCAACCACTCACACGCTTCCGCCTATGCGCAACCGCTCACACGCTGCCGTCTATGCGCAACCACTCACATACTTCCGATATGCGCAACCGTTCACAAGCTTCCGCCTATGCGCAACCGCTCACAAGCTTCCGCCTATGCGCAACCGCTCACACGCTTCCGCCTATGCGCAACTGCTCACACGCTTCCGCCTATGCACAACCGCTCACACGCTTCCGCCTATGCGCAAACACTCACAAACTTCTGCCTATGCGCAACCGCTCACACGCTTCCGCCTATGCGCAACCGCTCACACGCTTCCGCCTATGCGCAACCGCTCACACGAATCCGCCTATGCGCAACCGCTCACACGCTTCCGCCTATGCGCAACCGCTCAGAAGCTTCCGCCTATGCGCAACCGCTCACATGCTTCTGCCTATGCGCAACCGTTCACAAGCTTCCGTCTATGCGCAACCGCTCACACGCTTCTGCCTATGCGCAACCGTTCACAAGCTTCCGTCTATGCGCAACCGCTCACACACTTTTTTTTTTAGTTTTTTTAACTCTCACTCAATCCCCTAATCCTGCTGCACTTACACCTTGCACACAGACACTTATACACTCACACTCCAATAACTTTAAGGCCTCATGTCCACGGGCAAAAGAAGAATTAAAATCCGCAGCGGATTTTAACTCTTCTCGGGCCCGCGGATCCGCATCCCATAGGGATGCATTGACCACCCGCGGGTAGATAAATACCCGCAGATGGTCAATAAAAGTGATTTTAAAAGAAATGGAGCATGAAAAAATCTGGACCATGCTCCATTTTCGTGCGGGTCTCCCGCGGGGACGGCTCCCGCAGGCTTCTATTGAAGCGGGAGACCAAAATCGGAATTTACTCACCTGCTCCGGATCTTCCCTTCGCCGCGGCTTCATCTTCTCTCCGTCGCGGCCGGATTTTTTTCCTTCGGGCCGGCGCATTCCAAAATCGGAATTTACTCACCTGCTCCGAATCTTCCCTTCACCGCGGCTTCATCTTCTCTCCGTCGCGGCCGGATCTTTTTCCTTCGGGCCGGCGCATTCCAAAATCGGAATTTACTCACCTGCTCCGGATCTTCCCTTCACCGCGGCATCATATTCTCTCCGTCGCGGCCGGATCTTTTTCCTTCGGGCCGGCGCATGCACGGGGCACGCAACCGACGTGCCCTGCGCATCCGCCGGGCCGAAGAAAGAAGATCCGGCCGCGACGGAGAGAAGATGAAGCCGCAGCGAAGGGAAGATCCGGAGCGGGCGAGAGGTGAGTTAATTCTTATTTTTATGCCTCATGTCCGCGGGGCAGGAGGAACCCGCTACAGATTCTACATGGAGAATCCGTAGCAGGCCTGATTTTCCCTGTGGACATGAGGCCTAATACGCACTCCCTTAGTCACACACACCTAGACCCACAGGCACACACACACTAAGACACACAGATTATACTTATCAGCTCTGTCGGCAGCTCCTGCAGTCTCACCGGCAGGACCTCGCTCCCGACGGACGTGCTCTCTGTCCTTCTGCAACTCCAGGACCCGCTCACCCGCTCCACTTCTGCCCGCTAATCGGCCGCTTCCTTGGACTCCTGGCGGCGCCAGCGTCGGCTCCTGCGCCGCTTCGGTGTCCCCTGCTCCCGGCCTGCTCACCCGTTCCTGCGCAGTAGGGAAGACATGATTTGTGTCTCCTCTGCATTTCCATATGCACAGGTATCAGTAATTACCACATAAATCACCACTAGTCCTCAAGCACGTTGACATTTCCATCTTGTATGGGTTCATTATAAGGAGCTTTTCATGCTGGTTCACATGGAGGAAGGTAGAAGATTCTTTTCAAGTATTCATATGGAACTCATAATAGGTTGGTTTGGCTCAAGCATCACTAAGACTGAACGAGCCAGAACCGGCGGGATGGACATTCAGGGGGTCAAACTGTAAAGTGGTCACTACATCCTCCAATATGAGAAGGAGGTGGTTAATGGATGCAGCTAGCCATGTTGTACATCTCAGAGTCTGTTGGTAATAACTTCTCCATTAGGTCACAGCTATCATCAGAGAGTTGTCTAGGTTGTCTGAATTAATATGGAGTCCCTTTCTTGTCTCATTGCAAGCTAAGCCCTCTGGCACACAAGTGTTTTTTTTTAGTCTGTGCGCTGAAAAAAAAACGGACTATACTCGGACATCACACAGCCCCCTATTAGTCAATGTGGTAAGATACATATTACATGGACGCAAGGATTGCAGGAAGAAACTCATGGCAAGAACTATTCTGATGCAATGTGTGGACGAGACTCATGCAAGCCAGTGGGGCTAGAAAAAAACAGATAGCACTGAGATGTCATCTGTGGACTGTCTCTGTGCTGTCCGTTGTTCTTAAGATATGCAGAAAAAAAGAGAGAGATGAGTACGTGAAGGACAGGCAGCTTACGGAAGTAAGAAACCAGACACATGGACAGCATATGGCTTCCACACATAACAGGACGCGGATGGGTAAATGTCCGTTTTTTTCAAAGATGCAACAAGGACAAGTTTTTTTCCCGCTAGTATATAGCTAGCATAAAGCTGCTCTCCCATCCATCCCCCATACTTAACATTGCAGCTTTGCCTGATCTGATTGGCTACTGTGTATGAGCATAAACCCATCCGGAAGTGTGGAATACAGATGGTCAACTTGGCCAATTAGGCACCAAGGCTGGATGCAACTACAACAAATGCACGCCTTATAGTTAGGACCCTGTTCGTGTTACCTGAGAAGGGCCGTAGGCTCCTCTTTTACAAAAACAGCAGTGCCCTAAATAGGCCGTTGTAAAATTTTGGATAATTGCTCCATATTGTAGTAATATCCATATAGTGTGATGTAACTTAAAGGGGTTGCTTGAAATTAGAAAAAAGGTCTGCTTTTTTTTTTCTCCTAAAACAGCTCCAATCAGCCCGTAGGCCGAGTCTGGTATTGCAGCTCAGTGATATTTACTAAGGCCTTATTCACACGGGCTACAAAATCGCATGACTTTGTAGCGCTACAAAACTGCATGTATGTGTAACCCATGGCTTCCAATGAGTTCTTTCAGGCTACAAAACATCTTTCATGTGAAAGAACACATTGGAAACCATGGGCTTCAATTTTGGTTCCATCAGACCTGAGAATCTTGTTTCTCGCAGTTTGAGAGGCCTTAAGGTGTTTTTGGTAAACTGTAGGCATTTACCAAACTTTCATGTTTCTTTTACTGAGGAGGCTTCTTTCTGGCCACTCTGCCATAAAGCCCAGATTGGTGGAGGCAGCAGTGATGGCTGATCTTCTGGAAGTTTCTCCCATCTGCACACAGGATTTTTGGAGCTCAGCCAGAGTGACCATTGGGTTCTTGGTCACCTCTCTTACCGAGGCTCTTCTCCCCGATTACTTTTTGGTTGGTCGGCAGCTCTAGGAAGAGTCCTAGCTGTCCAAGCCTCTTCTATTTAGGAATTATGGAGGCCGCTGGGCTCAGAAATGTTTTGTAGCCTTCTCCAGATCTGTGCCTCTACACAATCCTGTCTCTGAGCTTTACAGGCAGTTCTTTCCTCCTCCTGGTTTGGTTTTGGTTCTGATCTGCACTGTGAGCTGTGAGACCTAATATAGACAGAGGTGTGTCTTAAAATGTCCAATCAACGGAATTTACCTCAGGGGACTCCAATCAAGGTGTAGAAACACCTCAAAGAGGATCAAGAGAAATGGGAGCCCCCGGAGCTAAATTTTAAGTCATACCAAAGTGTGTGAATACTTATGTCTATGCAAAAACTTAGTTTAGCATTTTTTTTTAAACATTCTGCTTTCACTTTGTCATTATGGGGTACCAAGTGCAGAATGATGGAGAAAACTGGATCTTTTTAATTTGCGCAAGACCACAACATACCGAAATATAAAAAAGTGAAAGTGTCTGAAGACTTTCCGGACCCCCTGTATGATATGTAAAGGCAAGTATTGACAAAGTGGCTTAACTCTTTCCGTATTCTTCTCTTCAAGATCATTGTCATAAAATCTGAATGCTTAAATTCTTTTTGTATGGTTGTAATTTGGTGCACAACTGTGGGATCCGTCTCAATGAATGAATCAGCGTCAGGTTGTTAATAGCAGTTTCACATGGGGTGATAATGAATTTGCATGAAGTAAATCAGCGCTGTGAACCGGCGGCACTTCCAAACTGTATACAGCGCCAAAAAAAAAGAGACAAAAAATGGGAATGTAAATAGTAAATGAATTGTAAGATTTTCGCAGCAGTCATGAATAAACACTCGTTAACGTGGGAGGGTAATGTAACAGGCAGGAGCAAACCGTCTCAGCAAACATCACTTTCTAGTGTGAAAGCAGTGAAGAACAGTGACACATTCAATCTCCGACAGGCCTTCAAAAATTCTCTTAAAGGGAACCTGTCAGCAAGTTCCTGCGACCCTAATCATGGGCAGAACAAAGGGCATATTTGTGCATGGAATATGCAGAGAATAGAACCCATTGATATCAATGGGTTCGTACCCTTTTTTCGTATGCGCAAACAAATAGCACCTGCTCTATTTTTGGACCCACTGGTGCACCAAGGGCGCCCATAGAAGTCAACGCGAGGTGCGCAAATGTGCAATTCCATGAAAAAGAAAACACATCTTGACCTCATTAGGCCAAATAGCCATTTAAAGCAGGGCATGGCAGTGTCCCGAGCACAAAAAGCCATGGCTTTTAATAAACCGCTCTTTTCTCACTGTGGAGACGTTAAAAACACTTACTGTCGCCCTCATCCACTCCCGGCTCGATTACTGCAACTCGTTGCTGATCGGCCTCCCCTGCACCAGACTCTACCCTCTCCAATCCATCCTGAATGCGGCAGCCAGGCTCATCTTCCTGTCTAGCCGCTACTGGGACGCCTCTGCCCTGTACCAGTCACTCCACTGGCTTCCTGTTAAATATAGAATTCAATTCAAACTCGCTACCTTCATCCACAAAACCCTCCACAGCGCAGCGCCACCCTATATCGCCTCCCTCATCTCAATTCATCAACCAGCCCGGGCTCTCCGCTCTGCTAATGAAACCAGACTGAGCGCCCCTTTAATTCGAACTTCTCATTCCCGCCTCCAAGACTTCTCCAGAGCAGCACCAGTCCTCTGGAACGCACTACCAAAGGCTACCCGAGCAATCCAGGACTCGCAGAACTTCAGGTGTGCTCTAAAAATGCACCTCTTCAGGGAGGCATACCGTATTCCCTAAACAAACCCCTCTGTACTCCGCCTGATAACATGCTCCCTGACAAACTGACTGCAATCCCTGCTAGCCATCATAAACCGCCCCTGCAGTCATACCGATTCTGCCGTCACACGGCTAAATGTCTGACCATTGTCTATGTGTATAACATCGCTCACTCTTCCACTTCGCCATACCGTGCACATCTCCAGCCCCTTTACCCTCTGTATCACCCCATTACTTGTAGTATGTAAGCTCGTTGGAGCAGGACCCTCACCCCTATTGTTTCCATCAACTGATTACTATGTAACCGTGGTTCTGTAATGTTTGTATTTTTTGTCTTTCTGTATTTCCCCTGTCTATGTAAGCGCTGCGGAATATGTTGGCGCTATACAAATAAAGTTTATTATTATTATTAAACGCACACCCCTGATAACAGGGTATCTCAATGCCGCCAACCGATCATCATGCAGCAATATGCTCTTAATATCATACATCTCTGACTATTTTTAAGCTGCACACTCTTCACTGCAGATGTGTTTTATGGGTTTTAGACTATGGGCTAATCCTATTTAAAACTTTTTGTAGCTTTGACAAGCAATATTTCTTTGGTTACTTTGATTCGAGCTTTAACTATGATGTGGTTGGCACTGAGTTCCAGCTCTCCTATCATGAAAATACATGGACGGCATTCATCAGTGCTATGAATAGAAGCCATTACTGCCAGTCTGATCTCTTTTTTTGTGGCTTTTGCTAAAATCCTGTTGCAGATTTGAAGCATGCATTCTCCATTGCAGTCCATGGGAAGAGCTGCATTATTAGGAACTTCTTTTTCAAGAGAAAAAACATTTCAGATACCTTTATAAAGCATATATGCACTTTCAGGTGATATCAGAATAAGCTGACATGTGCATACACAAGGAAAAATGCGATTCCTGGCAATTATAAGACTTGTGTCCTGTGTTTTTTACCAGACTACATATCTAATTCTCAGTCTTCTTTGAGCTGGAGGGAGAAGTCCAGCTGCTATGATGTCTCCTATACACTGCTCATGTAAAATAGTAGATTCTGCTACCTAACTTTCTGTAGCGCACACATAAATAATTTTAGCATGCAGGACACCAGAGCAATACTAAGCAGTGGAGATGGGATTTCAATAGCTGTAAATCACTCATCATTAGTTCTTACCCATTCTTCTTTTCATAGATGTCTATGGGCAGTATGAGTCATCACACTCCTCAACTTCCTTTTATCTGTTTTGGCATCTCTGTTACTACAAAGTACAATTTTTTAAACTGAAGATCTAGTAAACATTTTTAAACAGTAAAACACCATTTTTGGTACCCCCATACCTATAACAATGTACAAAACTGTTATTTCTGGCAACTAAAAAGTTTGTACCAAAGTCAACTTTTATCACCTATCCACAGAATAGGTGATAAAAGTCTGATTAGTGGGGATCACACTGCTGAGACCCTCCACCGATCCTGAGAATGGGAGTGTCATGTCTCCTCATCCTCCTCACTGCAGGCTTACTGCACCTCCACAGTGAAGAGGAGATTGAATTAAGTGGTGGTCCCGCATAGAAGATGTTGCTCTGTTTATCGTCAATGGGGCTGATGGAGATAGCCAAGTACAAGTGTTCAGGTATCTCCGGCATTCCCTTTGAAAATTAATGGAGCAGCACACATGTATAACCACCACTCCATTCAATCTCCTCCCGCAGTGAGGAGTAAAGAGGGATACGGGTCCCTCATTCTCTGGATAGGTGGAAGTCTCAGCAGTGAGACCCTCACTTATTGGCTTGTACTGTAAATACTGCAGAATTCCTGCAGCAAAATCTGCTGCGGAAATTCTGCAGCATTTGTGTTACGTGTGAAGCCGCCTTTGTACTGTATATTCAACGCAATAATAAGACAGTTTGTAGGAGGCTCCATCTCTTGGTACCTGCATGCAGTCAGTATTTTATCTTTTAATGTCTATGTATGAGGGGTTAAGAGAAGTTGGGGGGCCCCAAGATAAACTTTTACACCTGGGCCCATGAGCCTTTAGCTACGCCCCTGTGTGTGCAGGTAGGGTAGAGAAACAAAAAATAGGCACACAGCACTCAAGAGCAATCCTCCAAAGAAAACTGATTAGTATTGAGAAGACTAAACGGTAGATTACGTGCTTCACCAGGAAGATACATAGGCCTATAGATGGAGATTGGCTTGGTCCTTAAAGGGGTTCTCCACTTTGGGCAAAGTGCCTAGACTACAGTGAGAGGATCACAGAGCATCCCTCTGCTGGCCCCACACCAATCAGCTGTCATCTGTGGGGAAAATCTAGCAGTAAGTGTTCAAATTCTCTACAGCACCTCCACAGGCGAAATGAAGCATTACACAGTGTCCATTCACATAAATGGGTTGTTTGTGTGATGCAGGACAAGACACATCTTCCAGACCAAGAGATGTTCTTTGTATCTGTTCGGCTGAACAGGATTCCCCCTCTATTATCTCAGAATTCCTGAATCTGGTGTATAAAAATAGATTTTCTACACCAAAATAACCCCTTTAAGGGATCTTTCACATTGGACGAAATAGGACGCATGATGCAGCGAAATCTGCAGCTGCAGGTCTAACTGTGGATTTTCATGCGAAATTACATGCAGGTTTTAAGCCATTTTCAATTCTGCAGGCAGCCAATGGATTTTGAGCAGAATTTACTCACGTGGTCTATTCCGTCCCAAGTGAAAGGTTCCTAAGGGATTCAGCTCTTGCTGCAAGTGCAAATCCCTAATTTACAAGTATATACTACAAGCGAACCTACACTATAAATAACAGGAGGACTGACTATTATGTTTATTAGATGGCTATAAAATGTATTATACTTTACTCAGCGCTATTTGAAATTTTGGGAATTTTGGCTATAAGATCATAACTGCTGTCAGTGCTGCATCCACTCACCCTTCTTGTTTAACCTACATTCGGAAGTGATCATGCAGGAAATGGACCTAGATGAATTGGAAATCAGGGTATGAATAGGTGCAGAAACATCAACAATCTCCGTTATGCGGAAGACACAACTCTGCTTGCAGAAACAGAAGCCGGTCGGAAGCAGCTGATATGGAAGATTAAATCTGAAAATGGGCCTCTACTTGAAGTTAAAGAAGACTGAAATTATGACCACCGCAAAAAATGGCCAAAATCAAATCAAAATAATCAACGAGGCCATAGAATGCGTGCAAAGCTTCATTTAATTGGTTCGAAAATTGACCAGGATGGAGAATCGATGCCAGAGATAAAATGTAGCATAGCATTGGGGCAAAGCGCGACTGGGGCGAAGCGTAATTCTAAACATGGCCAAAATTTGGAAAAGTAGAGATATCGGTATAGCAACTAAACGCAGGATAGTACAAACCACAGTATCCCCCATAGCCATGTATGGATGTGAAAGCTGGACTGTGAAAAAAGCTGATAGGAGGATTGATGCGTTTAAACTGTGGTGCTGGCGAAAGCTGCTGCGTATGCCCTGGATGGCAAGAGCAGCAAACAGGAAAGTCATGAATCGTATAAGACCCGATATATCACTGGTGGGTTAGATGACTGGACTAAGATTCACGGGGGACAAGATGACCCAGCTCAGACGGCTGATGGCTGATACTGTCAAAGCTGATACAGGCATGGATATCACCCAACTGAGAGAAGCAGTGCAAAACCAAAAGGTTAGCACTGGCATATCATGGGTAGACTGGTCCTAGGCCAAGCAGAAAGGAATCACTCAGCTTTATCCATCCTCTCCACATACAGGCCGATCACTGAAGTGTGGGTGTCAAGACTTCTCTTATTTGCAAACTCAGACTACAAACTCTAGCAAGACTAATCTAGCATATACTGCCTAGCATAGCAACCTTGCAAACACATATATAAGACATAGTCACATATCACACAACATGATACATTTTCCAGACATAACCCAGACATTAACCCATTCAGTGCTGCAGAGGTGCAATACACATAACTCTGATGCATTCCACAATCAAGAAACTGACAGGACAATGGCACGAAAGAGACATATAACATTATGGAGGGGCCCCACTAACTCTGGGCCACTACACAATGACAGTTTACTACTGGGGACACTATTGCGATTGGGGCTGCTAATGAGGACACTACTACTGCTGGGGGCACTATTACTATTAAGACAGACAACAGGGGCACTATTACTATTGGGGTCACTAACTGGGACACTTACTACTGGGAATGTTTGCAGCAGTAAGGCTTGTGGGTGCTGTGGGCCAGCCAATTAGACGTTGGAGTGCGAACGTTGCCTCCACCCATTCTTGTGCTCAGCCAATCCCAAGTTGTGGGCATGCAGTTTGTCTCCACCCATTCTGCTAGTGGAAACAAGATGCACCAGTACTCTATGCTATTTACCCTTTCAGGGGGGTTTTGGTTCCATCAAATCTTTACTATTTCCTGATTTATGTGGAAATATAGAAGTTGATGAGTTCTGTAATTGGAGGCCAGAACGCTGTAGGAAGACTCAAAGCCACACTTCCTGCACTCACCGGTTCCACAACTCATGGTTGCTCTATATATTGCTTAAGGACCCGGCAGAAGTTTCTTATAGTATTTAAGACTTGAGGTGCCAGACAGTATTGTAGGGTTTTTAGGACATGACCATCAAAATCTGATATCTGCACAGTCCGCTGGCTGATTTGGAGAAGGCTATCTCCATTCTCTTTGTACAAGATCTGCGCTGAAGCCTAATGTGCTAGCCGAGACATCTCATTCTCAATTACATCAATCAATGGTGCTTTTCATGGAAGAGAAGAAATGATTGGGTGGTTGAGTGGCCAATCACAGTGCTGCATGTATTGTATGCAGCAGCCCATTGACTGTGCAGGAGCCAATTAACATTTTCTATTGGTAAGAAGGCTGCTCAGATGTCAATGAAAGTTAAATGTCCCATTGCAGATACATTGCTTTCAAGATGAGAGTATATCAGGGGCATAACTAAAGGCTCAGGGGCCCAGGTGCAAAAGTTTAGCTCGGCCCCCCCTCATACCCCCCCCACACACACACACACACCTGTACCAGTGCCCATTCAATTGAAGACAAAGGGCGATATCGCAGATTTTTTTAATTGCAATTTGACTTGAGTGAAAACATTGCAAATGAGAATGAAACATACATACATTTTCACTCACTATTGCGTTGCCCGATTTTATCGCATGTATGAAGATGACTTTAGACTAATTTCACACGGGTGAGTGCGATATCGGGCCATGAATTACAGCCCAATATTGTGCTCACCAATATGTGAATTTGCAGTGGATAAGAGGCATTTTTGTATCAAAAACGTCTCGCATTACTTCGAGGAAGTAGTTTCAATGGGGAAACTTCACATTGTACTGCATGCACCAAGCATGTGGTACAATGCTGCCGCTGGCCCCATTGAAATCAATGGGAGATGCGATGCCAGGTCACACCAACGATAGGGCTGCAGAGACCTTATATCTCCTGCATATAATTAGATATGTATATCTGGTATAAGTTAGACATCTCCTGTATATTTTCCAGCAGGATAATTCTCAGCCGCACACACAAGGGGGTCACAGGAGCCCCCACAACAATGTCACACTTCCATGCCCTTTCACTAGATTAATATATGGGACCATCTAGGACACCAGCTTCGACAGCCAATGAGTTTGGATGATCTAGAAGCTCCGTAACAGCAAATGTGGAACTATATGTGTCAGGATACCATACGGAGCCTGTCTGCCTTCATGCCCAATTGTATCACATCTTGTAACCAAGCTAGAGGTGATACAACAAGTACTAGAGCCTCCATGCCCACCCATATCATGTCTTGCATCCAAGCTAGAGGCAGTACAACAGGGTACTAGAGCCTCCATGCCGGCCCGTATCACATCTTGTATCCAAGATAGAGGTGTACAACAGGCACTAGAGCCTCCATGCCCGCCTGTATTACGTCTTTTATCCAAGCTAGAGGTGTACAACATGGTACTAGAGCCTCCATTCCGGCCCATACCACATCTTGTATCCAAGCTAAAGGTGGTACAACAGGGTACTAGAGCCTCCATGCCTGCCTCTATCACATCTTACATCCAAGCTAGAGGCGGTGCAACAGAGTACTACAGTGCAGCATCCCGTAGGGTGACCCCGGACACATGGCATACGCTGAGGAGCTGGGAGGGCAAGATGCTGGCTTGTCACTGCGGCACTTGCTACGCTCCCTCCTGGAGGGATGTACGCGGCCAAGGTCAGGGCAGCACTGGGCCTCTTCTGGACACCCCTAGGAAAGGGATGCCCAATAGAAGGTAGAACAGGGAAAGAGTTTGTCATGAGTGACGCCACCGTTCCGGTACACACCAGAATGAACTCTGGCAGAGAATAACCACACTGTCTTCGGCGCCATCTGTTTTATGTACAGTTTGTAAATATGTCCCAGCCTGACCGCGGGTCTCCAGAGCTGAACTCAGAGCATCATAAGCATGACTGGTGCAGAAGACAGTGCTGTTAGCCCTATAGATATACACATATACAGGCACATATACAGTGTAGGTATTAGTGTACCTTGATGGCACCGGAAGCAAGGGGTTTAACAGGAGGAACGCCCCTGTCGCACCCCCAGCTGCCGATAGGGTCAACGTACTAAGGTCCTAGCAGCACAGTATGGAATGATGTGTGCGTGCAGGGCAAGCACAAATCAATGCACAGTGTGCAGCTTGCTGTGTGTGCTGCGTGGCTGCCGTATTTTCAGCGATGCTTATCCACCCTTGTTGCGGTAGACGGCTCACTGCCGTCTGTCCCCTGACTCCTCCGTACAGGCCACTGGCTGCGTGCTCCGTGCTGTGAGCCGAGGGACTTTTCTGTCTTGCAGTGGGCATCTGCCGTCTGTTAGTTGCCGGCCACTGCATCGCTGCCAGCATGGAATCCTGTGGCCGCGGCTCACTGCCGTCCAACCCCACACTGCTACGTACGGGCCGCCGGCTGCGTGCTCCGTACATGGGGCCGACGGACTGTAGTGTCTTGCGCCGGCCGCCTGTCTGATGGTTGCCGCCTGCTGCACCGGTGGCACTTTGCAATACTTCTGTCCACTCGATTATGGGTGAGGGCAGACGCCTATGTACGGGGGGCCAGTGACTCTACTCTATTGCTTCGGGGGGCTGTCTTGTGCCTGACGGAAGGTCCCCCGAAGACAACTAAGTATACGGCAGCAGACTCTGTGGTGGGTAAGGGCGGCCGCCTCTCTGACCCATCATAAGGACATAGGCCGCCTCTCTGATGTGCTACCCTTTCACTCGGGCGCCCAGGGAAAAAAATTGCACCACGGCCTGCTATAGCTTTCAGTGACCTTGCAGGACCTGACAAGTTTGTTCCAAAGCAGCCAATCACATTTAGGGGGCGTAAACCCCCTGCCAATCTTGATTCCACCAGGAATTACTGGTGGCGTCAAGATGCATTAATACCTACAGTGTATACACAGAACACTGTACACATACAGTATATATACGCACACATACAGGGACATATACAGTGTATACACACACAGAACACAGTACACCTATAGTATATATACACACTTTTACAGGCATATATACAATGTATACACAGAACACTGTACACATACAATATATATACACACATATATAGTGTATACAAAGAACACAGTTTACCACATAGAGTATATACACATAGACAGGCTTATACATGCACACACAGGAATACTGTCCCATACATGTACCTCCCTGGTGCTTCATCCATCCACTGCCTTTACCAAGGAGGAGGGATGATCAGTGCCGGTGGCAAGTCTTCATATGTTCAAACTGAAACCCGCTGCTGGCCCCGCCCCTAGCCCCGCTTTCTCTCCTCCTCCTGGCAACTGTTTGCCGCTTTCACTAATGAAGCTCTGCTCCCTGCTAAGCAGCACAGGTTTTTCTTGTTGCCGCCGCTGCCTCATTGGAACCGCTCCCCTGAGCCACCAATGCACGCCGACACTCGCAGACACCGACTCGCGCATTGACCTGCTGCGCAGCCTATTCAGTGTGGTGAGGGGGACCTGTGGACCCCCACAGTTTAGGGGCCGGGTCGCAATCGCGACCCCTGCTACCCCTATAAATACGCCAATGGTATATATATATGTATGCAGTGGCCCAGTACATGCTTTCCGGTCCCCCTCTATAATGTCATACATGTAATGTTTTGTCTTGATGCACTGTGCAAAATGTCTTGTCATTTTGTTAGGTGTATTGCACAGCTGCAGCAAGTGATGGGTTAAGTGTCTGCAATGCATGAAGACTGTCTATAAATGTATCAATTCTGTTCTGTCATGTGGTATGATAGAGGCTATAAATGTGAGTGCTTGAGAGCGGGAAAAGAAGTCCATCTTAAGTGCAATCTAGAGAGTGCATCTTCTAGAGCTGCTAGAAAGCAGAGGCACATGGGAGCACCTTCAGCCCTCATGTGTTGAAGATGGAAGAAGAAGAGAGGTTTCCCGTGTGTGAAAATCTACATGAATTGTAAGTGATCCCCAGAGGGAGAGAGTGAGAGCAAGAGCAGTTGTGAGCAAGTGCGCTTCAAGGCCCAGTACAGAGGTACTGAATTGTTTGGTTTACACACCCGCGCGTACTGAAGTCTGGGACAGCCTGGTGGAGGTACGCTACAGTCATTGTTCACACTCAAGTGTCTAGAAGTCTGAATCTCGCTGATTGGAGGTATGTGTCTTTATTTAGTCACGCACGGGTTGATCTGACGTCTGGGTTCCCGTGTGGAGATACAACTGTCAAGTTTATGGAATTTGCCTATACTGTGTCTGCTTCAAAGTGTGCCGTGTAGTGTTGAAGTTTTCCAGTAAAGTGATTTCCAGGCCCTGACCATTCCCAAGGACCTAAGGTACTCTGTCTGTGACTCATTTATTTTTCCCTGCCAATGGTCATACTGGGGGGTTCCGGAACAGTGGCGTCACCCGTGACAAAACCTTCTACTCCTGTTCTCCTGTTTATTGGGCATCGCCATGCTGCGGGTGTACAGAAGAGGTCCAGCGCTGCCCTTGGCTACATGTGTCCCTACGGGAGGGAGCCTGGTAAGTGCCACCGTGACAAGCCAGCATCTTACCCTTCCAGCTCCTCAGCATATGCCATGTGTCCGGGGTTACCCTACAGGACGCTCTATATATTTTGTGCAGATGTTTTAGGCAGCCGTGAAAAAATTGAATTTTTTTCAAAAATGGAAGGCTTCAATTTTTTTCTGCAACAGGACAGTAACCCCAAACATCCAACTAATGTAAATAAGAACTATCTTCAGCGTAAAGAAGAACAAGGAGTCCTGGAAGTGATGATCTCATCATCATCTAGTCTGTCTGGGATTACATGAAGAGATAGAAGGATTGGAGCGAGCCGACATCCACAAAAGATCTTTGCTTAGTTCTCCAAAATGTTTGGTACAACCTCCCTGCTGAGTCCTTTTAAAAACTGTGTGCAAGTGTGCCTAGAAGAACTGATGCTGTTGTGAAGACAAGAGGCGGTCACACCGAATATTATTTAGGTTTCTCTTTTGTTCAGTCACTTTGCAGTTTGTTAATTGACAAAATGAACGATTAACACTTTTATTTCTGAGAATTCTTTGAAGCAATTTTTCCACACCTGCTTAAAAGGTTTACACAGTGTGTGTGCATATATATATAATGTATAATATGATAGGAGTAAACACAGTGCTCACCCCTTCCCTAATAAACTCTGCTTTTATTTTGGCAGTAACCAGTGTAGAAAACCCTATTTATAAACAAAATGTATCATTTTTTTATGTTCCATCCACTCTATATTACCTGCAGTATCACTGATAGTCACTAGGTGGCTTCACAGATTTCGGACGCTATATAGATGCTGTGAAATTCTTCTGTACAGAAAAAAGACAAGTACTTTAGGAGTGATACCTTTTTATTAGCAAACCAGAAAAATGTTATATTTGCAAGTTTTTGGAGCACAGAAGCGTCTCACATCACACAGATTTTTCTGGCTATCACGCTATTTTTGCTGAGCATCAGATGCTGCTGTATGTAGCGAACATAGTAATATGAGTTCCTGTCTCCTGTAGGGCACACAAGCTAATTTTTTTCATCTAGTATGTCTAGATGCTAAAGAATACATGGGCTTAATGCCCAATCAGGTAGTCTTACACCAGCCTCACACAACCGCATGCTCACTGTGTATTACCCACGCAGTTTTTGCATGCGTAATATGCAGTAGCAAAATCGCATAGACTTTAATTACACCAATCACATGAGCCACATGAAATACGGTGCAAAATAAATCACTATCTTAGTGCATAATAAAAGTGCATACATGCCAAGATAGTGTATGGGGATTGGCGGCACGCAGCAAGTATACATGTCATTGCGTACTTGCTGCGTGCTAAAGTGCGGCATGCCAAAAAACTCGTTCGTGTAAGCCCAGCTCTTCACGCTTGGGCTGTGTTAGGTAATTCAATGTTCCGTCAATATGCTGTGAGGCTCCAAATCAAAGGCTGTTATGGCGGCCGCCATGAGAAAGCTATGAAACACAGAGATCAGGCCTGTGTCTAGAAGCAATCTGAGTTTATTGTGTACATTGACTTATTCTTATACAAAAAATAGTAGGCGTATCAGAGGTTGAACTGCTTTACAGAGGTCGACCTGTTTTTCTGGTAAGTGATTGTGTCTTCTCTATAAACAATGCTTTATTTATTTGTATGTAGACATCTTGTCTGGTACCCTGATTATCATCACACTCTATATATTAATCACATGCCCTACCTAGACAGCAGACAATGATCAAAGCATTCCTCACAACCTTTGTAAACTAAAGATAAACAAGATCTTGGAGACATGATGGACATTTACGATTACACCTCTACTTAATGTAATTAAGTACTAACCTAAATGTACAAGCATTTAGCAGAGCTTTTCATAGGACACAGAATAGAGTGTACAATTTAGGCCTACAGCCTCCGGAAACGTATATCAAAGATACATATATATATAAATTAAGATGTTCATAACCCTCACAGCCCCCCATTTTGAAACAGTCCATCTTGAAAAGAGCCTTTGTAGTGGTACTATCAAGGGTGCTAAGCCACCCCTGCCGGTCTTTCTATCCTCTTCGCCGGATCCCCACTGTTGTTGCTCTTTTACGTATGACTGTTTTAACGATATCGTAGAGGGAGCGATTCCAGATAATTTGCTTGTCTCCGTATCCCACAGAATGTCCATAAATTGCAAACACTCAAAAGAATGAACAAAAGAAACAGTATTAGTAAAGGGTGAAACATAAAATCCATCATCTTTCCTGCTGTAGGTGACCATCCAGTAAAAATATCATACCAGTTATATTCTGTGTCTATCTGGATCTTATTACCTATGCTGACCAACTTATCTCCTACCCATATAGTTTGTTTTTCTAATTCCATAAGGGAGAGGTTAGTAACATCCAAATGCTTTTGAAGGTGTTCAGTGTCTTTCATTAGTCTTGCAATTCTACCCAAGGATATAGTCAGATTTGACATCGGGATAGCATCTGGGTGCCAGTAATACTTTATTGCAGCTTCCGCATCTGGCAAAAAGGTGTAAGTTTCTGTAAACCAATGTATCACCGATATGTTCTGTAGACATCCAGACAATGGAGTGGTGAGATTATACATACTGGTGGTTTTAGTTCGGTTGGCAACAAAGAATATATACATATTGGGGGCCAACTTCTATCAGCATATAGAAGAAGCAGGTAACACCGTCCAATCACATATGCTGATTGAAGGCTGCTGGAAACATGGCTCATATGCGGCTGTACTCCGTCCGCATGCTAGGCCATCCAGTGTTTCTTCACAGTTCTCTATACCATGGGTTTTATTTTCACTATAAATCATCATACCTGTGAACTTGGGCAACCAATATTGTAAAGCATATAGAGGCGGTCCGAACACCACAGGTAGTACTACAGACTTACACATCAGGCTTGTGTCCTTTACATCATAAAAAAAAAAGTCATTTCCCCAGTGCTATACTCATCAGAGCATTCTACACCATCAGCCCCGGGGCCGTATCCAAGATGCTACTGGAATTACATTATTGAGAATATTTCTCCACAATTTTTCATTATTTGTCATCACATCTGACTGCTTTGTCCCTCTCGTGAATCATATATACATATTGCAGGCTACATTGTGTATAGTTCATGAATTTACTCATATTTACAAACAAATCCTTTTAAACCGCAAAACCAGATTAAAAAGCGTTAATACATCCTTATCATATCCTAATGCAAGACATCGGGGGAGGAACAAGGAAGGCATGCATTGTGCCTGAACATTTATCAATCTAGAAACATCCTGTCCTACCCCAGCCATTTTATTCTTCATCACCTCTAAGTCTATAGAGTTCAGAACCCCTACACCTGTACCAATTCCCCCTAATAGGGTATCATACCATTTTCGTTTTCCTCTGGTGCAGGGTTTCATTGCCTGAAGAGAAATATTATAATGCAATATGGTTTTCTGGCTCTTTGTGGATGATAAGGGGTGTCAAATGCCTGGGAGTTACCCAGGGCAGACATGAAGTGTTGCATTATTTCACCTGTGAAATGTGTACCTCTATCTGACTCGATTACCTCTGGTACCCCGTATCTGCAGATTACCTTATTCATGAGCTTCTTTTCGGTTACCTGCTCATTTACTTTTGTAACAGGGTACGCCTCCAACCTGAAAAACATCAACAACAAGCACATATTCATACTTCCCAACACGTGGGAGCTGAATGTTGTCAATTTGCAATCCCTGAAATGGGTAGAGTGGTCCTGGCAAGTGCCTTTGTGGTCAATTTACTTCTACCCTGTTGCTTACGGCATAGCTCATGCAAAACTGGACAAATGATGTAGCAGCTACAAAGAACCCAGGGGGCAACCCTTTCTCTCTCAAGCGTAGGTAACATAGCTGCCTTCGATAGGTGAGTCTTTCCATGGATCAGCTGGGCCATCATGGGGTACAGGGATCGTGGTAGGCAAGTTACTGACTGTTTGCCATACGCCACCCTGTTCTACTGCTCTCATATTAGTCCATTTATCTTTTTCTTCTTTGCTGGCTTGTGACTGTAATGTCTTTAGTACATCAATGTTCAAATTTTTATCAAAGTCCAAATCATAGTCTCTGACTTGTGCGGTCAGTATCTTCTTTTCTTCTTTCTTCCACGGCTTGAGGGCCGCTGTCTGCGCTGAAGTCTGCTAGGGCGTTGCCTTTTGCTTCTGCACTGTTGGCTTTAGTATGAGCTTTCACCTTCAGGATTGCTACTTTGTCTGGTAGGAGTAGGGCTTTCATAAGGTTCTGTACTGCTACACCATTCTTAATGGGTTGTCTTACAGAAGTTTAAAAGTGTCTGGCCTTCCATATTGGGCCGTAACCATGATCTATGCCGAATACATACCAGGAGTCAGTGTAAATGGTTACCTTCTGTCACTCTACACGCCTCAGTGAGGGCCTTCAGTTCCGCTTCTTGTACCGAGACATGCGGAGGCATTCTGCTTTTAGAGATCTTGTTGTGTGAACATCTGGTGTGGAGTCGTCAATCACCCTGGTACCATCTATAAAATACAACTCAAAATATGTATTAACAAGGGGTTTCAATAACTCTTTAAAACTTAAACTTTCTTGTTGCATCAATGCTAGACAATCATGCTGATATTCTATTCCAAATAGATCACGTTCTTATTTGCAAAAAATTTTTTAAAAATAGCTGATCTGTAGTACATAGATCACCTATGCATCCCCCTCCCCCATTTGATCACCTATGCCTCCCCCTCCCCCATTTGAAACAGGATACTTGATTGGAAGAAGAGTAGCCGGGTTCACCATTGAAAAGAAATATTAAAGGGGGGGCATGAGCAAAGCACATTGCAACCTTATTTGACGAGCTAGAGACAGATGTTTAGGTTGTACTTGAGTAAGTATACTCTGGATGTCATGAGGGGTGAGAACCACTAGGGGGGGTAGTTCAGGACCAACTCAGAAGACTTGTCAACCCTTACTTCTACTGCTGCCACCGCACAGACACAGGAGGGGGCTCCTCGGGCTACCGGAGTAATACCCAAGTGACCGTGGACGTCCTCCATGTTTTTGCGTCAATACTGCTGTCGCATGAAAGGCCAGGGACGGCAGTATGAGACAAGTCCCAAAAAGGTGCGAAGCTTTGGCAGCAGAAGAAGATACAGAAATGGCTTGAACTGCAGCCCTGCGTCGTTCTGTGAGATGTCTGCCTTCTTGAGCTAGACAACAACCTTTTGTTTACAAAGCTGTAATTTTTCCTTTTTAAGCCTTGCAGCCATTTTCTGCTAAAAAAAAATTTTAGAAGAGAAATAAATGCAGATTGACATGTTTCAGATCCTCAGCACAAAGCTGGAAAGTCATTAACATATTGCAACAGCACAGTCCCCTCAGGCGGAGTCCAAGCCTGCAGGACAGTTACATAAATGCCCTTTTGTCTGAAAAAGGGCCGGAGATTCAGACTGTCTCCACTCTGGCTTATTATCTATGACCTTAGGGATTTCAATAGACCTTCTACAAAGGCCATACTAAGTACATGTTTGCCCATCTTTTCTATGCCCCTATACCCCAGATCTGACTAATGTTGTTGAAGGCGGGCATAGAATTGTTTTACACTTTCTTCCTTCTCTTTGTGTGATATTAGAAAGAGACAAGGAGGATTCTCTCAAATTTTTGTTTTTCTTTTTCCCAATGTTCCAGACAAATTAAAAATATTTTACCACTTCTCAATTCTCTATGTTTAATTTAATCCTAATCTGTGCCACAATAGTTTTTCACATAATTTTAGATTATCGTTCCCACTGCCTTCCCTGTTTTACATCTGCTCCTATTCCACCCTCCGCTCCCTGCATCTCTTTCTTGTCCTCATGCTTCCACTCACTAGCCTAGGATCTAGTGAGCATAGGCATAACCGGTTTGTGCCGAGGAGCTCCGCAAGCAGGGCAGCTCTCTCTCCAATCCGGGTTCTGTTGTCCACAATGCCAGCAGGTCCATCCCTCCAGTCCAATGTTTGACCTTGGAGTGGATGACTTGGCATAGGGTGGGGAGGAGACGGTTGGAATTGAGATAAAGGAGGGGGTGAAGATGGAAGAGGGAACTAACCCGACAATGAGAGAACATCTTTGAATTCTTTTCTCATTTCATTTTCAGCTACTGAACAGTATATATATATATATAATACAACATACTTCCTGTGTAGCCAAATATAACCAATTCTTAATTCAGATTTCTTTGCAAAGACAAGTAGGTCTTCTAAAGCCCAGTACTCCACCCTTTGAAATGTATCTTATCTTCTATAGAACACAGAAACTTCTCCAGACAAATAGCTGTATAACAGGTTCCACTGCCTGTGACCATCTTCTATTGTGCAAATAACCTGGGCTGACTATTCAAAATGAACTTAGAGTGTAATACACTTGCCCCCACCTTACAAAAACTGCAAATTCACACTCACTAAGGGGGGTTTTATTCATTCCTATACGGACTGATAATATGTGAAGTAGAAATTGGGATTGTATTTACTGTACACCAGACTTCCAATAATGAGCGAATTATGTATAGATAAGAAAAACTCTTAGTACCGCGGTTTTTACACAATTTGCTCAGAATAGGCTACCCAATGACAAACACAATACAACTTATGCCCATTTCTACCCACATACTGATATTCACCACACTGCGACCACTCAGCGGCCAATATATTATAGGGGGCTTTATTCCACCCTGGCATAATTAACAATTCATCGGACACTTCTTTGTTCTTAGCTACCGACATTTTCGTACTATTGCGGATTTTCTTAAAAGGCGACATTTTCACACTGTGCCAGATTATCACAAGAAATTCTTCAACTATCAGTTTATCAAAATTTTCCTTTAAAACAAACTAGTGTATTACTCTCTGCGTAATCCGGTTCACAGCGCCATTAATATATATTGCTGCAAGGAGCAAGACTTAGTTCAAATTACGCCTCAAAGAGAATAAGACACCACAAAAGGCCCATACTGTAGTTGATTGGGACCCCAACAAGTGGGATGGGGACCAACACTCATCCGCCAACCTCCCCAGCCATCCTTCACACCTTATCCTCTTTACCAGCAGTATGGACAATGGCTGGCGGTTTATGTACACCAAGAGGCTTATTATTTTTATTATTATTTTCTTTATACACTCTTCAAATAAAATACTGTTGTTAATTGAAAGTGAGATACACTTTAAATAGAACTTTTGTTATTAATTTGACTAAAGTACTTATCAGGTGTTTCAAGTACACAATTATCTCATATTAATATCTAAATTCAATAATATTCAAATTAACACAACTCAATATTTTTGAATTCCACATATTCCACGAATCTGTATATACATATATACACTGTGGTAATCCTGGGCTATTATCTCACACAACTAGTCTCAGGAATAAAATTAGATGCCCCTCCTTTGGTCACTCCATTTGTTCAAGTGAGAGACTTAACATGGAGTCTAAGAGTGACCTTCACTCTATACATTACCACAATATACATATATATACACCAACATCCACTTAAAATGGAGACACACTTCTCACCTAGGCTGGACTGTGTGTAGGGTGGAGCAAGACCTGTTCCTATTGTTCTTCCCTCCCATCTCCTTACATCACCTAGCTCCACCCCCTGTGGTCTGGCTCAGCATTTGGTCATTTTTGCTTCATTTCGTTTCTGGTTACCGGACAGTATACACCATATAACACAGTCTAACTCTCATACAGGTCCTTCCATTTATACACACACATAAAGACAAAAACATTTGCATGTCAGTTACTATTTTTTTTTTATTTTTTTTTTAAGTGTCAGTACTTCCTCACTTGTCTAAAAGTGTCGGTACTTCCCAACCCTGCTTATTTCCCCCCGTCTCAACTACTTCTCTTATACCTATAAGAGGCTCCCATCAGGGATTTTATCCCCTGAAAATTTTAGGCTTCCCTGGTACAATTTATACCATGCCTTCCTGAGATCGGCAAGAGGGTTTCATATTCTGTACTTCCTCACCCTGCATATTTTACCTTGTCTCTACTACTTCTCTTATGTTAATAAGAGGATCCCATCAGGGGTTTTATCCCCTGAAAATTTTAGGCTTCCCTGGTATAACTTATACCATGCCTTCCAGAGATTGGCAATAGGGTATCATCCTCACCCTGCATATTTTACCTTGTCTCTACTACTTCTCTTATGTTTATAAGAGGATCCCATCAGGGGTTTTATCCCCTGAAAATTTTAGGCTTCCCTGGTATAAGTTATACCATGCCTTCCAGAGATTGGCAATAGGGTATCATATTCTGTACACTGACCATGCAAAGTAACAAATAAAGACAATAACAGTTAAACACCCGCACAGCATATTCAGCCCACCATATGAATTCTTAAAAAGCTTGAAGATTTATAAGAGGCATGCACTTCTTACCCCTCGGACAGGAAAGGAGCAGCCAGGAAGCACGGATAGATTGTGGCAAGATAAAACCTTACCTTACTGCGCAGTTTTTGTCAATCCGTGGTTCCGAGTGGCTCCTTATCCCATCTGGGTCCGGGGGGGTTCGAGGTGTAGGTGGTCCTCTTGTTCCATCAAGCCCCGCGATCGGGCGCCAATTACTGTTAGGGAATTCAATGTTCCGTCAATATGCTGTGAGGCTCCAAATCAAAGGCTGTTATGGCGGCCGCCATGAGAAAGCTATGAAACACAGAGATCAGGCCTGTGTCTAGAAGCAATCTGAGTTTATTGTGTACATTGACTTATTCTTATACAAAAAATAGTAGGCGTATCAGAGGTTGAACTGCTTTACAGAGGTCGACCTGTTTTTCTGGTAAGTGATTGTGTCTTCTCTATAAACAATGCTTTATTTATTTGTATGTAGACATCTTGTCTGGTACCCTGATTATCATCACACTCTATATATTAATCACATGCCCTACCTAGACAGCAGACAATGATCAAAGCATTCCTCACAACCTTTGTAAACTAAAGATAAACAAGATCTTGGAGACATGATGGACATTTAAGATTACACCTCTACTTAATGTAATTAAGTACTAACCTAAATGTACAAGCATTTAGCAGAGCTTTTCATAGGACACAGAATAGAGTGTACAATTTAGGCCTACAGCCTCCGGAAACGTATATCAAAGATACATATATATATAAATTAAGATGTTCATAACCCTCACAGGCTGTTTTGCTCAAAAAGGATACGTCTTTCACCACGTCTGAAATGCAGAAACACGAGGCCAGATTCACACAACTGTTTTCGCGCACGCAATATGCCGAAAATAGGACCCATTTTTTCCCAATGGCTTTCTTTACATGCGTGAATTTGGCGTGCGCAATTCGATCACTTAAGGGAAAAAAAGCAGCCTGCTCTATTTTCCTGCACATTTGCAAGAGAATATTTTGAAACTTGAGTATCGGTGCATGTTTTTTTTTAGCACGTAATTGTGTATGACTTACACTTGCACAAAGTACAGTAAGCTACGATGATGCACGCGCAAACGCACAACACCCATTCCGTAAAAATATGTACAAAGACGCTTATGCTTGTGTGAATCTGGCCTGAGGGCTTATTCACGGGCGTATTTTTCATCAGTATTTTTGAGCCAAAACCAGGAGTAAGTCCAAAATACGGAAGAAATGCGAATCTTCCCATTATATTTTCTCTCAACTTCTGGCTTTGGCTAACAAAATACTGATGTAAAATCAACTTGCTTATAAACCCGTACGGGCAGCTTCCCACTGACTTATTTGCATGCGCAATACACAAAGAGTAGAACCCATTGATTTCAATGGATTCATTCCCATTTTTCGTATTTGCGCCTACACAAAAAAATACAGCATGCTCCACTTTAGTTTGCATTTGCACACCAAAAGCTCCATAGGAGTCTATGGGGGTGCACCAATGCGCACCCTATACTTGCGTAATTGCAAGTGATTTCACAAGAGAAAGGCTATTAAGCCTAATGAGGTGCCGATGTGATCTTTTCTCTGCAGTATTGCACATCCTCTTGTGTATTGCATGTGCATTTCCGCCCCCCCCCCCATAGACTTTTATGCGGAATTTTGGTGTACAAGTGCACACAAAACAGAGCAAGTTCAATGGGATCTGTTCTGTGCGTTTTGCACACGCGCACATACGTCCGTGTGGAAAAGCAATACACAGAGAATGCAGACCATTGATTACAATGGGTTCGTTCACACATCCGTTGGGCGCATTTCGTACATGCAGAAAAAACGCAGCATGCTCTACTATTGTGCGCAATTGCAGACCAAAGGTCCCCATAGTAGCTTATGGGTAAGGGGCAAATGCGTGCGCAATATGTAAGGGGATGTGCAATACACTACGCAATTCCACAAAAAGAACACATCTGGAACTAATTAGGCTATGCAGCCTTTTAAACCACTGAAGGGGTGTGTCCAGCGCCCATCTGAAGGGTCCCTGGCAGTAGACAAAGTACAGTCAAATGTGCTTATGTGAATGTTGTCAGGCATATACTCTGGGACTGGGTAGCACCGTCTTTAAGGCTGGGTTCTCACGGGACAGAAATCCTGCAGGAATCTTGCGGCTTCGCCACACCAAAAAGTCGCGAGATTTCCGTGGGAGAGTCACAGCTTCAAAACCCCGACATTTCACCGTAGGCTTTAAAACGATTCGGACGCCAGCATTCTATTGCGGCTTTCTCTCCGCATAGAGTGGAGTGAGTCCGCAACGGGAAAAAAGAATTGACATGCTGCGGCTATCAATTCTGCGCCGATCACCGTTTCTGCCTGGCTTTGCCGCAACGGATTGGCCGCCCCATGTGGAAGAGGTTTTTGCCAAATCTCGTCCATACGGCTGGCCAACACAAGGATTAGCGGCCGCAGGCGGATTTGCTGCACAGAAATTCCGCATGGAATTTCCGGGGCAAATCCATCCCGATATGAGTTGATCCCATAACAGTTAGGCTGGATGGATTTGCCCCCGATACTGTTTGCGAATATTTTATGTATGCCTCTGGCCTATTACCTTGTAATGTCATTTTGTGTATTTTTCTGTAAATAAGCACTGCTATCTTTTTTTAATTAAACTTTCAATTAATAAGTGAACCTCGTCTGTGTTAACACGAAACCATATCTCCAAAGATATAGTTGTGGGTAATTAGCATTTGGGTCCAACGCCCATGAGCATTGGTGGTGGCAGCGATATTGAGCACAGGGCTAGGCGGATTGCTGTAGAATCGTGGCCGGAGGTGACAGTTGCTTGACTGGCTGACGTGCAGAGTCCCGGAAAGTTGGGTACCAAGCACTCCCCAATCTAAGCCTCCTCTCGCTTATGTGACAGTCAGTACTAGAGGAGGCAGGGCTTAGTCCCAGCGCTTATTACAACAGCCATCAAAGCGGCAGTGGCAGCTCGTATCTTCAGAGGAAGGAAAGGGCTTCTTTCTTCAGAGACAACTTTTTGCAGATCGGCTGTTCACTACAAGCAAACCCCATATTTTTATGGAAGTTTGAGTTTGCCAGGAACAGCTCTTCCAGAGTAACTCTCTGTTTGGCTCATAGACGGAGGACCCTCTTCTATGACCTCCATGTGCTCCAATAGGGCATATGAACGGGGGTTGTCATCTTCAGAAAACTTCCTAAAAAACTTTTTGGGTCAATATACTGTTCCCGAAATTAAGTCCAGTTCTTCTTTCTGCTCGTATTCCTCGGATAATAATAAGATGAGTTGAAATCCCTTCAGTCTTATTCCAGTAATGGCAGAAGCTGAAATGTCGGTAAGCTTGGCTAGAGGCTTGTTAATGAAACGAGCCTAATAGTAATAATCACTGTTATTTATTGGAAAGGTATTTTGGAAAATAGCTGCTGTGCCACGTCTAATGAGGGATTAGCATAGGCCCCATTAACTCCACGATATTAGTGTCTACGGCAAGGCAAGCAATGACACAAGATACATTTTAGTAGTTCAATGGAAGACACGGCAGCAGAAGCCTCCTGCGGGAAGAATATGGGCCTACACTATCTCTCCAGAAGGTGGACTCTTGTCATGGAGTGCCTTCTTTCTTATTTCCCCAACTCAGCCCCCTGTAATCACAAGCTTGGTTTGCTACAAAGTGAACACATTTGGCCCCTATTGCTTCTTCACTGTACTATTTAAACCTACTCCTACTTAACGAAGACCTATTCGTGGTATCTTTAATGTACCAAGCCTAAGAGTTACCGAAGTTGGGATGCGTCATGGGAGACCGCCGATTGTACCACTCCAGGAGAAAACCGAGCTCTACATACACTTCAATAAACCCGTTAATTTGATGATGGATGAGGGGTCCGTTACTTCTCGCAGTGGCAAGTCCGAGCCTGGTAACTGGAAGGAGTGACGGTTAACAACAGCGGAAGACAAGGCGATGGCTGAAAGACCGATCCTGAGCAGCTGGAACTGGGCAGATGACGTAGATGCCAGGTTCCCCTTGAAGGACTCTGACACCCAGACTTCAGGTAGACCCCTGACCCCCCCACCTCACAGAGCCTACAACACCCATCAGCTGATTCCAATCCTAGAGATTTGGCCTCTGCCCTGGGCCACCTTTCACACTGAGGCCTTATTCACACAACCGTGTATACACAGCCGCATGAAAAAAAATCACGAACATCTGAAGCATTGGATTCCAATCTATTCATTCAGATAAATGATTTTTGGGCGCATAAAATAATAATAATAATAATCTTTATTTGTATAGCGCCAACATATTCCACAGCGCTTACATAGACAGGGGGAATACAGAAATACAAACATTACAGAACCACAGTTACATATAGTAATCAGTTGATGGAAACAATAGGGGTGAGGGTCCTGCTCCAACAAGCTTACATACTACAAGTAATGGGGTGATACAGAGGGTAAAGGGGCTGGAGATATGCACGGTATGGCGAAGTGTGAGCGATGTTATACACATAGACAATGGTCAGACATTTAGCCTGTGACGGCAGAAACGGTGTGACTGCAGGAGCGGTTTATGATGGCTAGCAGGGATTGCAGTCAGTAGGTCAGGGAGCATGTTATCAGGCGGAGTACAGAGAGGTTTGTTTAGGGAATGCGGTATGCCTCCCTGAAGAGGTGCGTTTTTAGAGCACGCCTGAAGTTCTGCGAGTCCTGGATTGCTCGGGTAGCCTTTGGTAGTGCGTTCCAGAGGACCGGTGCTGCTCTGGAGAAGTCTTGCAGGCGGGAATGAGACGTTCGAATTAAAGGGGCGCTCAGTCTGGTTTCATTAGCAGAGCGGAGAGCCCAGGCTGGTTGATGGATTGAGATAAGGGAGGCGATATAGGGTGGCGCTGCACTGTGGAGGGCTTTGTGGATGAAGGTAGCGAGTTTGAATTGAATTCTGTATTTAACGGGCAGCCAGTGCAGTGACTGGCACAGGGCAGAGGCGTCCGAGTAGCGGCTGGACAGGAAGATGAGCCTGGCTGCCGCATTCAGGATGGACTGGAGAGGGTAGAGTCTGGTGCAGGGGAGGCCGATCAGCAACGAGTTGCAGTAATCAAGCCGGGAGTGGATGAGGGCGACAATAAGCGTTTTTAACGTCTTCACAGTGAGAAAAGAGCGGATTCTTGCGATGTTCTTGAGGTGCAGCTGACATGTTCGGGCCAGAGATTGGATGTAGGGGGCAAAAGAGAGATCAGAGTCAAATATGACCCCAAGGCAGCGGGCGTGTTGTCTAGGAGTTATGGTGGCGCCACACACTGAGATGGAGATGTCAGGATGAGGTCGGTTAGTGCAGGGCGGAAATATCAGTAAGTCAGTTTTAGAGAGGTTTAGTTTTAGGTAGAGAGAGGACATAGTGTTAGAGACAGCAGACAGACAGTCGGTGATGTTTTGGAGGAAAGGTGCAGAGATGTCACGGGCAGAGGTGTATAGCTGGGTGTCATCAGCATACAGGTGGTATTGGAGGCCAAAACTCCTGATGGTTTGTCCAATAGGGGCTGTGTAGATAGAGAAGAGAAGGGGGCCAAGGACCGAGCCCTGGGGGACCCCAACAGCAAGGGGAAGAGGAGGGGAGGTAGAGCCAGCAAAGGAGACACTGAAAGAGCGGTCAGATAGGTAAGAGGAGAACCAGGAGAGGGCAGTGTCCTTTAGGCCAATGGAGCGTAGCATACTGAGGAGGAGTTTGTGGTCGACAGTGTCAAACGCTGCAGAAAGGTCGAGGAGGATCAGTAGGGAGTAATCGCCCCTCGATTTGGCTGTCAGTAGGTCATTGGATACCCTAGTAAGGGCAGTTTCTGTCGAGTGTTGAGGTCGGAAGCCAGACTGTAGGGGGTCTAGGAGAGAGTTCTCTGATAAATAGCTTATAAGGCGGGAGTAAACCAGCCGTTCTAGTAGTTTGGAGATGAAGGGGAGGTTTGAGATGGGTCGGTAGTTGGCAGCATCGGTCGCGTCCAGAGTCGGTTTCTTTAGCAGTGGGGATATGATGGCGTGTTTGAAAGAAGAGGGAAAGATGCCAGAGGTCAGAGAGAGGTTGAATATAGTGGTGAGATGGGAGATGACCACTGGGGAGAAGGAACGGAGGAGGTGTGAGGGGAGAGGGTCGCTAGCGCAGGTGGTGGGGCGAGCAGAGAAGAGCAATTTGGAGACTTCTTCCTCTGTCGCTGGTCTGAGTACAGACAGTGAGCAGGAAAAAAAGTGCATATCGACGACTGAAAATGGTTTCTAGCTTTGTACGTTGCGACAAAAGATAGATCTTGCCCTATCCCTCGCTGAGATACTCTTGAAGCTCCAATAAATTTCTATGGAAGCAGGGAAAAAAAGGGAGGGGGGGGGGGCGTTTAAGTGGCTCTATTTAAGTATTAGCAGTCACTCTGAGGATTTCTGTTGAGCGAGAGATTTCTGAAATTTGCGAAAAAAAAGGTGACATGCTCTATTTTGGTGCGTGTAGGAGTCTACGTGTTTCACTGGAAAAGAGCCAAAAATGCAGTACCTGATAAGGTGCAGAGCAGGCATGATCGCCGCTAAGCAGGTACAATCGCCATAAAGCCGGCACAATGGCCGTAGAAGCCAACAATATGCAGCAAGCCAGACTATAAACCAGAGGAGCTAAATGGAGTCTACGTGTGTACATATGTACGTGTGGGCATGCTCAAAACACTGCATCTACCTTGGAACACCAGCACTTCGTTAGGCTAATTAGCCTTTTAAATAAGGGCAGGGCTGATTCCCCTGCCTGTGTGAATGAGCAGTGCCTGTGCAATCACTCACAGTATGTATACGTGCAAATATGTTGTGCAGGAGCCAGTGTTTTCGTGCTTGTCTGAGGCTGCCCTGAATTGGAGGTGTGCAAATGTGCGTGCAATATGCAAGAACATGTGTGATACGCTGCGTAATTCCACTGGAAGAGGAACAGATCTGGAACTCAGACGAATTAGCCATTTCAATTGGTGTGCTTGTGCCCTATGCATTAAATTTCCCCAAAACACGCGTAAGAAAGATGCGCTAAAACATGCACTTATGCTTGTGTGAAGCCAACCTAATACCTTAACAGAGTATAGAAACATGTATGAGCCTTGTTTGTCTTCGCTAACCTAGGGCATCTGCACATGGCAGTGGAATCCGGCCCTGGCAGCAGCGGCGTCCGCGCTTAATTGCCTTTTCATCTGTACTGCGGATGGTCTGCACAGCGAGCCATCGAACTTACACAGTACTGATTTTTTTTCTGAACTCCTGTTTTTTCAGTGTCATCGCCCAGCTATGACGCGGAATCCACAAGCTTTCCGCAATGTCATTGTGGAAGGGCTGCGGATCATAGAATCATAGAATGGTAGAATTGGAAGGGACCTCCAGGGTCATCTGGTCCAACCCCCTGCTCAGTGCAGGATTCACTAAATCATCACAGACAGATATTTGTCCAGCGTTTGTTTGAACACTTCCATTGGAGGAAAACTCACCACCTCCATGGCAACCTGTTCTACTCACTGATCACCCTCACTGTCAGAAAGTTTTTTCTAATATCTAATCTGTGTCTCCCCCCCCTTTCAGTTTCATCCCATTGCTTATAGTCTTTCCTTGTGCAAATGGGAATAGGGGTGATCCCTCTGCACTGTGACAGCCCTTCAGATATTTGTAGACAGCTATTAAATCTTCTCTCAGCCTTTTTTTTTTTTTTGCAAGCTAAACATTTCCAGATCCTTTAACCGTTCCTCATAGGACATGATTTGCAGACTGCTCACCATCTTGGTAACTCTTCTCTGAACTTGCTCCAGTTTATCTATGTCTTTTTTAAAGTGGGGTGCCCAGAACTGGACACAGTATTCCAGATGAGGTCTGACTAAGGAAGAGTAAAGGGGGATAATGACATCACGTGATCTAGACTCTGCTTCTCTTAATACATCCAAGAACTGTGTTTGCCTTTTTGCTGCTGCATCATATTGTTGACTCATATTCAGTCTATGATCCATTAATATACCCAAGTCTTTTTCACATGTGCTGCTGCTTAGCCCAATTCCTCTCTTTCTGTATGTGCTTTTTTCATTTTTCTTGCCTAGATGTAGGAGCTTACATTTCTTCTTGTTAAATACCATTCTGTTAGTCGCTGCCCACTGTTCAGGCTTTTCCAGATCTTTTTGAATACTCTTTCTCTCTTCCCTAGTATTAGCTATCCCTCCTAGCTTTGTGTTGTCAGCAAATTTGATCAGTTTCCCATCAATTCCCTCCTCCAGATCATTTATAAAAATGTTGAACAACACTGGGCCTAGGACAGAACCTTGTGGTATCCCACTTGATACATTCTTCCACTTGGATGTGCAGCTATTTATGACCACTCTTTCAGTACGAACAATCAGCCAGTTGTGAATCCACCTAACAGTTGCCTTGTTAATCCCAAGGCAACCGCAGATCAGCAGTGCGGACGCTGACCGCGGATTCCGCAACAAATATCCGGCCGTGACCATGAGCCCTAATTGACATTTCAAAAAATGCGGTCCAAAAATTCAGAGAACATGGAAAGGGGCCACAAAAACAAAGTCTTGACCTTAAAAGATTTCTTGTTACTACAGGGTTCCAAAAACATCCTCCTCGCCCTCGAAGATGTACAACGTGTCAGCCCGGATGGGAAGAGAGGCGGAATACGCTCTGCGGAGGAACAAATCAAAGAGATGGATCACACAGAACGTCCTCTTATTAGTCAAAGCAATTCATTACACGCTAATTACAGTAAATTCCAGTCAGTATAGCTACAAGATGGCGTATTAACCCTTTAAGGCTAATTCCACACGGGCAAGTGCAATATCGGGCTGTGAAACTCATGCACGTGCGATTTCCCCATGGATGTGATGTATTTTTGTGTCAAAAACACCTTGCATCACTTCAGGGAAGTAGCTTAAAATCTGCTGCGGGGAACGCAGAGTGTTTCCCATTGTTTTTAGTGGGAAATCGCGCATCGCACTCGCACACCATGTGATGCTTTTCCAGCCCCATTGAAAAAATGGGTGATGCAAGGGAATGCCCAAAGTTAGGACATGCCACGATTTTTGGGGTTCATATAAAAAGATTTTTTTTTCTTTCCATTTTTGTTTTTTCCTCTCACTTTCAAAAAATTCCTAACTTTTTTATTTTGCCATTTACATAGTTGTTCTTTGTGGAACAAATTGTATTTTCAGTGGGACTTTCTAATGTAGCGCATAATTGACTGGAACAACAAATGGAGTGAAATGGGGCAAAAAATGAAATTCTGCCATCTTTGCGTGGTCTTGTTTCTACGGCACACATTGCAGCAAAAATGACATGGTAATTTTGTGGGTCAGTACGAATACTTCGATACCAAATTTCTTGACCAGGGCTAATGGAGTTGTTCCCTGCTGTAGCCTTAAGCATTCAATACCTCCACCAATCTCCCCTCAAATGCCTGAATAACGACATACACCAAGTATCTTGGATAATTTGGCCACTGCAGCCATTTTATTACAAACATAACTTTACATAAAATTAACATATCGTTAACCCCAATTTAACCATAAACCAAAAGAGGAGAGGTCCTTGAAACCCCAAAATCTGTCACCTCACCATTTAGGGAAATATCTGTAATGCCTCCCACCACACATCAACTGACCCATGAGCACCAAATTTCCCAAATGCCTCCTGCTGCAAGCCAACTGGCTCGGGAGACCCCAAATCACAAACTGCCTCTGGCCGCCCACCTTCTGAGAACCGCTAGCCATTACAAGACTAGACACTCTACCATCTCTGCAAGGACTCCGCCCTGTTAGACCCAAGAGGCGACAGACCCAACCGCAACCAATAATCAAACAAGGAGGGGTGGTGACTGTCCAGCCCCTGCTTCCCCCCTCACCCACTTTTATGTTGTGCAGCTCCCGCCCACTCTTTTAGGTCCTGCTCCATCTTTCCCACACATAGTATTAACGGGCAAGAATACCGCTAGCGAAAACAAAATCATGGAAATCAATGGTTTTATTTCATCCCTATACGTGATTATCATGGCCACATACTGGGACAAAACCACAACCGTGTGAAAAAGCCCTGACTTATTTATTATAACGTCGACATAGTCGTGTGGGGGCTCATTTCTCGTGAGACATCTTGTAGTTTCTTTTGGTACCATTTTGGAGTTCTTTTAAACTTTTGATTGTTTTTTGTTTAATTTGATTCATGGGGATGACGTGCCCGAAATTGCGCAATTCAGGGGTTTTTTATTTTTGTTCTGGTGTCATTTACCGTGCAGGATTATGGATGCAGCAATGCCAAATATGTTTTTATTTAAATTATTATTATTAATATAGAAAAAGTATTTTTTTTTACTTCCTTTATTTTTTCATAGTAGATTTGAACTTGTGATCGTTTGATCGCTCATACAGTATAATGCAATACCACAGTATTACGTTATACCATATTAGACAGGTGGTTATTTATGGCAGGCCTAGGGGGCCTTTAGAAGGCCTCCTGCTGTCATGGCAACCGAATGGTACACCGTGATTGCATTGCAAAGGGGGTTATTCAAGACCCCCGAACAATGATTAGGGCATTTAAATGCTGCTGACAGAAATGACAGTGGCATTTAGTGGATTAACACCTGTGATCAACGTTAGCACTGATCACGATCGTTGCACACAGGTGCTCCCGCCGCTGCCAAACATGGCCAAGATAAGAATACCGATCACTACAGGGTGTCCGAGATAACAGGAACAGCCGAGTCTGGCTTAGCTATACTGTTTCCATAACTCCAGTAGAAGTCTATGGAAGTTACAGAAACAATGTATTGCGGGGCACTCAATCATTTCTGTCCTCCTGACCACCACATTCAGCATGGCCAGGGGCCCTAAGCCAAGATTGTTGTGGGTCCCACAGGTGGGACCTGCACCTGCCAGACTTTTTCGGCATATCCTGTGGTCTGACATGGGTAAACTTCATTTTGCTTGTTTTGTAACCCTGTAAGGTGCTGTAGAGATCTGTATAGGCTGACATTCACTGATAGCAAGCAGAGATTGAGAAAATGGTGAAGAAGTGTAAAAGGTTTTCTGACTTATTTCATTTATATAGTTTGCCCCCTCCCACTGCACCCGTAAAACTATATAAAAGTAATATACACACTATGGTGCTTCGGCATCTGACAGCTGATGTCACCCGGCCAGAAGTCCTAATGACATCCCATAGACCTGTCATGTGCCTCTAATGTAGACGCCCTAGGGCAGGTTTACGGGACATCACTGTCCGGCATCCTGTTGGCTGCAGCTGTCACCGGGTGAACAACCTGCTGCCAGGATGGGTAAACAGAGGACCACAGCGTCGGCAGGGTAGCGGTGCGCAGCGGGAGGGGAGTTTGTGTGTTTTTCTCTTTTCAGACACTTTGTCCCCCGCTGTCACCACTGATCATAAATTGGAAAACCGCTTTGATCACGATGTATCTCAGAAAGTTGCAAAACTTGTCATTTCACATAAAGCTAGAAAACACTTTTTAGTCATTCACAAAGCAGTGATGGAAAGGAGCTCCAAGGGCTTTGCTACTAATATTCTGCTTTTCCTGTGTACTTGAACCACTTTCTTTTACCAGGTGCTTTTAACATTTGTCCCCTCCACGTCTATAAACGGATCACTACGGTGTACAAGCAATCTGGGCAAATAATAGCTCTTGTTACACTGAAGTCAAATATGCCAAACAAATCTTCTATCCATTGCTTTAATGGGGACCCCTGCCGGATAAGAGAGACATTGTTGCTAAACACAACTGAAATGTGGGAAGGAAAAAAAAACAAATTGAAAAGAAATGTCAGAATGTCTGAAGCCGCGTAGCGAGCTGACAGAATGAAAGGCAAACCCGACATCCAGCCTGCAGGCCAGCAATTCAGCAGCCCTGGCTTGTCTGCTTTGTCTTAAAGACACAGAACACTTAATATGCGCACTGAATGGCCACTATATTAGATACCCCTATCCAGGGACCTAGCTAAAGGCTCAAGGGCCCAGAAAAAACTTAGCTCAGGGCGCCCACTGGCCTTGATGACTGCTGGCCGCGGTCTGCTCGGGGCTTTCTGCAGCCTCACCGGGTGTCTTAGGATCCTTTTAGGTGAGGCGATTCTTGTTTAAATGAACGAATGGCATCACAGCAAGATTGTCCGTTCTCACAGTCTGTTACGAAAGGTAGATACATTGTTGGATCCTTCAAAGGAGCAACGTTCAGTATCGTTCAGTCTTTCACATCTGCTGTATCAGTGAACGTGATAGACTGAACGATAAGTGAATGAGCCAATGTTGCATAAAATGAACGACGAGCGAAAAGTGAACTATTCTTGTTTGTCATTCAGTCGTTGGTTTACATTTAGACCGAACGATTATCGTTCAACTTCAATTGTTTGAATGATTTTTTTTTTAACGATAATCGTTCCGTCTTAAAGCATACTTATGGCCGAGCCATCCGCTACCAGAAGTGAGGGATGTTGCTAAAGACTGAAACGATTAGGGGCGTGAGATCCAAAACTGATCACCCTCTCATCTATATATATAAAGACGAAAGCCCTCACTGACTCACTCACTCACTCACTGACTGACTCGCCAAAAGTTCTCCAACTTCCCGATGTTGTAGAAACATGAGATTTGGCACACGCATAGATTATCTCCAAAATAGGAAAAGTAATTGGGTCCCAACTGGATTATTCAATTTTAGCGCAAAAGAATTGGCGTCAAAATTTTACGTACGTAATCTAAATCTGTCACTTTCCAATGTCATAGAAACTTAAAATTTGGCCCGAGCATTGATTATGTCAGAAATGGGAAAAGTTAATGGGTCCCAACACGATTATTCAATTCTATGCGCAAAAGAATTAGCGTCCAAATTTTACGTACGGAATCTAATTTTCTCACTTCCCGATGTCATAGAAACAGGAAATTTGGCACGAGCATTGATTATGTCATAAATAGGAAAAGCTAATGGGTCCCAACTCGATTATTTAATTCTAGCCCAAAAGAATTGGCGTCGAAATTTTACGTGCGGAATGTAATTTTTTCACTTTCCGGTGTCATAGAAACGGGAAATTTGGCACGAGCATTGATTATGTCATAAATAGGAAACGCTAATGGGTCCCAACTCCATTATTCAATTCTATGCGCAAAAGAATTAGCGTCCAAATTTTACGTACGGAATCTAATTTTCTCACTTCCCGATGTCATAGAAACAGGAAATTTGGCACGAGCATTGATTATGTCATAAATAGGAAAAGCTAATGGGTCCCAACTCGATTATTTAATTCTATGTGCAAAAGAATTAGCGTCCAAATTTTATGTGCGGAATGTAATTTTTTCACTTTCCGGTGTCATAGAAACGGGAGATTTGGCACGAGCATTGATTATGTCATAAATAGGAAAAGCTAATGGGTCCCAACTCCATTATTCAATTCTATGCGCAAAAGAATTAGCGTCCAAATTTTACGTACGGAATGTAATTTCTTCACTTTCCGGTGTCATAGAAACAGGAAATTTGGCACGAGCATTGATTATGTCATAAATAGGAAAAGTTAATGTGTCCCAACTCGATTATTCAATTCTATGCGCAACAGAATTAGCGTCCAAAATTTTACGTACGGAATCTAATTTTCTCACTTTCCGGTGTCATAGAAACGTGAAATTTGGCACGAGCATTGATTACGTCATAAATAGGAAAAGTTCATAGGTCCCAACTCGATTATTCAATTCTAGCGCAAAAGAATTAGCGTCCAAATTTTACGTGCGGAATGTAATTTTTTCACTTTCCGGTGTCATAGAAACGGGAAATTTGGCACGAGCATTGATTATGTCATAAATAGGAAAATTTAATGGGTCTCAACTTGATTATTCAATTCTATGCGCAAAAGAATTAGTGTCCAAATTTTATGTACGTAATCTAATTCTCTCACTTCCTGATGTCATTTTATATAAAGTAAACGTCACATGGTTACCTCCACGTGGTGTTTCCTGGGTAACGCAGAGAATTATGCAAAATAGTGAACATATGTTTTTCCGGTATCTCTAAAGTAAGCACGACTTCATAAGATTTTCCGTGTGAACACCCGATAAACACCAGTACCAAATTAACTCGGGCGAAGCCGGGTATATCAGCTAGTCTATATATATATAAAGACGAAAGCCCTCACTGACTCACTGACTGACTGATTGACTGACTCGCCAAAAGTTCTCCAACTTCCCTCCCGATGTCGTAGAAACATGAATTTTGGCACAAGCATAGATTATCTCAAAAATAGGAAAAGTAATTGGGTCCCAACTCGATTATTCAATTCTAGCGCAAAAGAATTGACGTCGAAATTTAACGTACATAATCTAAATCTCTCACTTCCCAATGTCATAGAAACCCGAAATTTGGCACGAGCATTGATTATGCCATAAATAGGAAAAGTTAATAGGTCCCAACTTCATTATTCAGTTCTATGCACAAAAGAATTAGCGTCCAAATTTTACGTACGGAATCTAATTTTCTCACTTTCCGGTGTCATAGAAACGTGAAATTTGGCACAAGCATTGATTATGTCATAAATAGGAAAAGCTAATGGGTCCCACCTCGATTATTCAATTCTATGCGCAAAAGAATTAGCGTCCAAATTTTACGTGCGGAATGTAATTTTCTCACTTTCCGGTGTCATAGAAACGGGAAATTTGGCACGAGCATTGATTATGTCATAAATAGTAAAAGCTAATAGGTCCCAACTCCATTATTCAATTCTATGCGCAAAAGAATTAGCGTCCAAATTTTACGTACGGAATCTAATTTTCTCACTTTCCGGTGTCAAAGAAATGTGAAATTTGGCACGAGCATTGATTATGTCATAAATAGGAAAAGCTAATGGGTCCCAACTCGATTATTCAATTCTATGCGCAAAAGAATTAGCGTCCAAATTTTACGTACATAATCTAAATCTCTCACTTCCCAATGTCATAGAAACATGAAATTTGGCACGAGCATTGATTGTGTCATAAATAGGAAAAGTTAATTGGTCCCAACTCGATTATTCAATTCTAAGCGCAAAAGAATTAGTGTCCAAATTTTATGTACGTAATCTAATTCTCTCACTTCCTGATGTCATTTTATATAAAGTAAAAGTCACATGGTTACCTCCACGTGGTGTTTCCTGGGTAACGCAGAGAATTATGCAAAATGGTGAACATATGTTTTTCCGGTATCTCTAAAGTAAGCACGACTTCATAAGATTTTCTGTGTGAACGCCCGATAAACACCAGTACCAAATTAACTCGGGCGAAGCTGGGTATATCAGCTAGTCTATATATATAAAGACGAAAGCCCTCACTGACTCACTGACTGACTGACTGACTGACTCACCAAAAGTTCTCCAACTTCCCGATGTCGTAGAAACATGAATTTTGGCACAAGCATAGATTATCTCAAAAATAGGAAAAGTAATTGGGTCCCAACTCGATTATTCAATTCTAGCGCAAAAGAATTGGCGTCAAAATTTAACGTACATAATCTAAATCTCTCACTTCCCAATGTCATAGAAACTCGAAATTTGGCACGAGCATTGATTATGCCATAAATAGGAAAAGTGAATAGGTCTCAACTTCATTATTCAATTCTATGCACAAAAGAATTAGCGTCCAAATTTTACGTACGGAATCTAATTTTCTCACTTTCCGGTGTCATAGAAACGTGAAATTTGGCACAAGCATTGATAATGTCATAAATAGGAAAAGCTAATGGGTCCCACCTCGATTATTCAATTCTATGCGCAAAAGAATTAGCGTCCAAATTTTACGTGCGGAATGTAATTTTCTCACTTTCCGGTGTCAGAAACGGGAAATTTGGCACGAGCATTGATTATGTCATAAATAGGAAAAGCTAATAGGTCCCAACTCGATTATTCAATTCTAAGCGCAAAAGAATTAGTGTCCAAATTTTATGTACGTAATCTAATTCTCTCACTTCCTGATGTCATTTTATATAAAGGAAACGTCACATGGTTGCCTCCACGTGGTGTCTCCTGGGTAACGCAGAGAACTATGCAAAGTGGTGAACATAATTTTTTCCCAGTATCTCTAAAGTAACCACGACTTCATAAGATTTTCCATGTGAACACCAGGTAAACACCAGTACCAAATTAACTCGGGCGAAGCCGGGTATATCAGCTAGTCACCAATAAAACTATAAATACACATCCATATCCATCTATCTATCTATCTATCTATCTATCTATCTATCTATCTATCTATCTATCTATCTATCTATCTATCTATCCCATATCTATCTATCTATCTATCCCATATCTATCTATCTATCCCATATCTATCTATCTATCTCCTATCTATCTATCTATCTACCCTGTTTCCCCGAAAATAAGACGCGTCTTATATTAATTTTTGCTCCCAAATATGCGCTACGTCTTATTTTCAGGGGGTGTCTTATTTTGCCGCGGCAAATCCGGCTGTGGCCGCTAATCCCTCACTTCGCCAGCTTTGTGGAAGAAATTTCTCAGAAATCTCGTCCACATGGGACAGCAAATCTGTCACGGCAAAGCTGGGAGAAGCCGGTGTTGTGGTGCGGATTCACCAGCCACAGAAACGGAAAAGCGTGCAGCCAGGTCGCTTCAAAACAAGCGGCTGAGTGCCGTGGGTTTTGAAGCAGCGCTTTCCCGGTGGAAATCTCGCTGTTTATCGCTGTGGCCAAACTGCGAGATTTCCGCTGGAAATACGCTCTGTGAGAACCCAGCCTTAAGAATCACACACAGGTTGTCTGACTCACACACAGAGCCATAAAAAAATAAGGGCTGTAAAGTAACGTACCTGTCTGCAGACAGAAGTTCCTGTACCACTTGTAAGCGGGGATGGTATTGCAGCTTCCGGCCACCAGGGGGAGCTCATCACAGCAGACATGTACAGCAGGAACAGAACGTACAGTATGGACTTTTCCAGCCAGCAAGGGGAGCTCACAACAGCACACTCGTACAGCACAGCAGGGACAGGATAACAGCAGACTGTCTGCAGATCTACCAATACATCTGGAGGTAGGAGACAACAGGGATGGCAGCAGGGGACAGGCCTCTTGACTTGCCTGCACACTTCACTATGACTTACTATCGGGGGGTGTCTTATATTTGGGACTTCTGCCATTTTCAGGGGGTGCCTTTTTTTTCGGGGAAACACGGTATCTATCTATCTCATATCTATCTCCTATCTATCTATCTATCTATCTATCTATCTATCTATCTATCTATCTCATATGTATCTGTCTATCTATCACATATTTATCACATCTATCTATTAATCACATATCTATTTATTTATCTATTTATCTGTAGCAAAATTTAACCTGACTTAATGAGTTAAGAAAAAATTCTGTGCCACTATTTATTTTTCCCCTTCAATAGCTTTTCAATTGCCTGTGTTGTATTAAGATAATAGCTGTTCAACTGCTTAAAATAAGGCTCCAACCATTTAACTTATACCAGCTGTACATATATAATTATATACAGGAAATGCCCAGGTTACACAAGCATGGACCATATCACTATATACAGGAGATACCCAGGTTATACCAGTATTGTTTATATCACTATATACAGGAAATATGTAACTTATTCCAGTTGTACATGTATAATTATATACAGGAGATACCCAGGTTATACCAGCATGCTTCATAATTGTTTATACAGGGGATGTATAACTTAAACCAGCTGTGCATATATAATGATATATAGGAAATGCCCAGGTTACATCAGTATGCTCCATATCACCATGTAAAGAAAATGTATAACTTATACCCAGTTTATATATTGAGTTGTATATACAGTTTATACCAGCATTCTCCATATTATACCTGGTGTATATATACAATTATATATAGGAGATACCCAGGTTATACCAGCATTGTCTATATCACTATATACAGGATAACTTATACCAGCTATACATCTATAATTATATACAGGAGATACATAGGTTATATCAGTATGGTCCATATTGCCCCTTGCGCACCACAACTCTGGGCTGCTATTTGCATAGATGTTATCACATTTTCTGGTTTTGGGCCTCACGCTGCTGCTAAGTGCCCGACTCCTCCACCAGCTTGTCCTGCACTAAGAAAACGCTGCTGGAAAAGGAGTTAGGAACTTAGCAGCAAAGGGAGGCCCAGAACGGGAAGATGTAATAACCTCCATACAGATAACAGCCTGGAGTTTGAGTGTGGGGGGATCTTTCTCATGGGTACTGTGCTGCAGTAACAAGGGGGGCCTGTGGGCCCCCCTAGCTTAGTGACCAGGTCACAACTGCAACCCCTGTGACCTGTATAGCTACACCACTGCCGCCATCTAGTAGCATGTTGGACTTCTTTTGCCTTCAGAACGACAGCAGTTTATCATGAAAAGATTCCACTAGATGATAAAATCATTCTGTAGGAAATATTGATCCATAAGGACAGGAAGCTTCTTGTAGTTCCTGCAAACTAGATGAGAGTGCTGACATATTCTGACCAGCTGACAGGAAGGGGTCAGCGATTCATGCTGCTTGCACCAAATTCTGACCTCTCATCCGTACGGTGCAACAGTAATCTGGAACCATCTGACCAGGAGACGTTTTCTACCGCTCAGTGATGCAGGTTTTGCTCTCTTTCACACACTGGGATCTCGACTTTCTGTTTCTCTGTGCACCACTCATTTCCTTCTTTGACCTGTTCTATTTTTGTGAGCATTTGCACACCAGCAGTCCCCATAGAAGTCAATGGGGGGTGCGCAAATGTGCGTGCAATACGCAAGGAAGTGCGTGAAATACTGCGTAATTGTGCAGAAAATAGACCACATCTAGAACTCTTTAGACTAATTAGCCATTTCAATTAATGCATCTTTGCCAAGCACAAATGAACAAGCCCTGCGGACGCAAAAAGTACAGCAGAATATGTCGATGTGCGTGCAAACAAGCACTGTTCATTCTGTAAAGACTTTATGCTCATGCACGTGCAAATACGCATACGCTTGTTAGAAGGGGAACTGGTCGCCTGCTGTTACAGCCCATCTGTGCTAAGCAACGACAAGTTATGTGTTTGGACACATTAATTAGGGCCCCAGCATTGTATTGGACTGCAATTTGCCTATTTATCAGAATGATTCCTGACATCCTCCTCTGACCCCTTTCAGTGATAATTCTCCCCACAGCAGCACGAGAAAACCCCACAGGATTGGCAGTGACATCCCGTCCCCGGCTAGTCTAGCACTGATGACCGGGCCTCATTGGAAGTCGCTCAGATCACTGAAATTTTCCATCTAATATGGAGTCATATTGAAACTGATCCATGGAAAATTTGTCACGTGGTTTTTTGCTGCACTCCACGGTCATGGGGATTATTTCCATACAGGGAAGCGCCAATCATGAAACAGCCAGGGGCTCTAATAAAGCGCCCATTTAGTGTAGTGTGATGCGCAGCTACAATGTATTTCTATTGACTACAACTGTCATGTGATCATAGAGCCCCTCGCTTTTTGGTGTTTTCACTTTTCTTGAAAAAATGCCATAATTCCCGTAAATTCTACCATTTCATAGTAAGAGGCAGTTATAACGGAGATGATTCCCTCCTTATGAGGATACTTGGACCGGCGCTTCTTTCGGCTATAAATGTGCCGGATTTAATCTTCTGTTACACATTTTATGGAGCGTTAAATAAATAGGTCTTAAGTGGTTGTTAAGAAAAGAGATAAAAATAACACTGATATATTTCTGGCTTTAAGAGCACATAAAATACATAAATGTGGGCCGGCCTAGCATTATGCCTTCCGTCCTGGATCATCATCCCCACGCAAGAAGAGTTACATTTACCATTCGTGCGGCTCAGTGCGTCCTTCATCCTGGATACTACATGTGCCCACTGAAAGAACCGTATCTGGACTGTGATGGCATTTCTCACGGGTGGAATTGTTCTGCAGGACGCAGCGCAGTTGCGGAGTTCAACACATAATGAGGAATTTGCAGCGTTTTTAACTGCGGAATCTGCTCTGCGGAATTTTTGCAGAATTTCTCGCTTTTTTTCTGCAGAATTTAATCATGGAATTACTTTTTTTTGTATGTTAGAAATCTGCAACAACAATTCCGCAAGATGTCGTTAAAGAAATGTCGTCACTTTGTGCTATTGATGACTGATTCTAAGGATAGGTTTCAATAGCAGATCAGGGGGAATCCACCGCTTAAAATCCCTGCCAATCAGCTGATTCCAGGTGCCTACAGACAGCGCAGGAAGCACCGACTATAGTGCAGTGGTCAGGGTTGGTATTGCATTGAATTCAATGGGAGCTGCACCTGCAGTACCAACCCGGGCTGCTGCGTTATGGTCAGCGCTTTATGCTTCCTGCAACGTCCGCTGTGACAACGGCGCCAGGAATTAGCTGATTGGTAGAGATCTTGAGCAAAGGATTCCTGCTGATCTGCTATTGATGACCTATCCTTAGAATAGTAGAAAGTGACAAAATTTGTTTAACGATGTCTTGCGGAATTGTTGTTGTGGATTTCTAATATACAAAAGATGAAATTCTGCAATTGGGTTCTGCAGAAAAAATAGCAGGAAACTCTGCTGACCACTCCGCTGCACTTCCCCTCCGTAGGTCTCCGGCACTTGTTTCAAGTCTTCAGCCAGCATTTCCTGGTCAAGGGTTTTAAAAGCCCCGCCTCCAGGAAGTGCTGGCTCTGATTGGTTCTCGGGCGTTGCAACTCAGCCAATCACTGCAGTGCACGATGAACCAATCACAGCCACTGCCATCTAACAAGTGCCGGGCTCAATAGCAATACTGAATTATGATATAGATACACACACACACATATATATATATATATATATATATATACATACATATATCATGTGTAATACAAAACTTTAGCATTCCGGCACAAAATGGATTTTATTACTTTGCGTTAAGGATATTTTGTGATCCCATAAATCCTACATTGTTATGTCCTGATTTTAGATAAACTGCACTTATCCTCCACTTAATACTTCTCTGATATCTATGTGTGGCCATCTCTGGAGATGTTCAGGACATCAGGGGGTTCCCTGCACTGCTGCACCCCTTAACCCCTTGAGTGGCGGGTTTCCTACCACCCTGTCGTGCCCACCAGGGCAGGTTTTTTAAAATGGTCTAATCATTGAATTTCAACTAATTTTGCAGTTGCGTCTCAAGAGCCATAACTTTTTCATTTTTCCATTGACACGGCCATATGAGGGCTTGCTTTTTGCGGGACAAGTTGTGATTTTTTTAAACGGGGGAGGAAAAAAAGAAATGGGGAAAAAAGAAAAAAAGGCGCCATGTCATTAAGGGGTTAAATAATGTATTAACTTCCTTCTCTGGGTCATTACGACGCATGGATACCACATGTGTGATTGTATTTTTGATTTTTTACAAAGTAAAGGGAGACAAGTGTTTTTATTATTTTTTTTATAATTTTTTTAACTTTTTTTTTTTTTTTTTTAATTTAAATTTTTTGTCCCTTTAGGGGACTTCCACAGGGACCCATCAGGACCCCCTGATCACATTCCGGGGGTCCGATGGTGACAGCCCTTTACATGCTGCAGTGACAGCCCTTTACATGCTGCAGTCACATAGACTGCAGCATGTAAAGGGTTAACACAGCAGAGATCAGAGGTTTTCTCTGATCTCTGCTGTAAGAGCTGGTACCTAGGTGTCCTCTCACAGCTAACAACCAGCTCTCCCTGCCACAGAGACCATCGGCTTGCTTCTGACAAGCCGATGGTCTCTATGGCAACCTGTAAACAAACCAGGAGATTGCCGACATATCGGCAATATCTTCTGCTGGTTTTTCAAAGCCCTTGCTTTGTTCCCTGTGGGTCTGTGCAGGCAGAGCACACTGTCACAGCTTGTGGCATTGTGCTCTGCAGCTCCAATAGTGATACATAGCCCGGAAATCTTCCGGGCTACGTTGCTATGAGCAGTGGAGCTCGTCCCGGAAAATTTCCGGGCGTGCCACTCAAGGGGTTAACCCTTTTATAGCAAAGGATCGCTGATGCGCATGCATCCATTCTGTAGTTCTGTTATCCTAGCTTTGTTATTTTCCAGGTGACATCTCTACATGAGATCTTGTTTTTTGCGGGACGAGTTGTATTTTTCAATTGTACCATTTAACTTACCATATAAAGTATTGGAAGACTTTTAAACATTTCTAAGTGGGGTGAAGAGCGGAAAAAGGCCACAATCGCACCATTTTGTTTTTTTTCAACATGTAATCAAAATGACACGTTGTCTTTATTCTGTGGGTCAGTACGATTACAGTGTTACCAAATGCACATATTTTTTATATAGTAATATCTACAAACAATCAAATACCTTTTTAAAAAAATTGCTTTCTGTCGCCATCTTTAGACACCTATAACTTTTTATTTTTCCGTCAATAGGGCTGTGTGAGGGTTTTCTGTGGGGCGACCTGTAGTTTGTATCGCTATGATTTGGGGGAATATATGACTTTTTGATAGCTGTTACTCAATTTTTTCTTGGAGACAAAGTGACCAAAAAAGTGCCATTGCGCATTTTTTATCTGACGGTGTTAAGCATATGGGATTAATACTGTGATATTTTATTAAATTGTACCTTTATGAATGTCACAATACCAATTTTTTTTAGACTTCTGTAATTTTTTAATTTTACATGTGATGGCTGGGAAACTTTTCATAATTTTTTATTTTTAAAATTATTTTTAAAAAATCTTTATTTTTCTCTTCATTTTACTTATTCCTACTTCTTTTATTAGTCCCCATGTAGGACTTGCACTTGTGATAGTTTGATCGATTACACAGTATAATAGGATATTTTGGTATTGCATTACGCTATATTTTAACAGCCAACCCCTCAGGCTCGTCTTTAATAGGCAAACAATCATGACAACCCAGGGGCCCTTCAGAAGTCCCCAGGCTGTTATGATACCCAGACGGCACCCCTGCGTGCAAACGTATCATTGGGGATTGGAGCCATTCTTGACATTTTAATTCTGCAACTGACAGCAGCATTTAAAGGGTTAACAGCTGAGATTAGAGTTTTGATCGTGGTTGTCGGCTGTCTTTGACAGCCAATGCCCGCCATGTATAGAACAGGTCCAGCTCTCGAGCTCGCTGCATGCACAGTGTGCTGCAGACGACTATTTACGAGGTATGTGCAGTTAGGATGTAAATAGTCATATGTGTGTTATGAAAGGGTTAATCTTATTTCCTGACAAGTTTAATGAAATAAAGGAAGTTGTACTAAATTTTCTAGTCCCTGCAGCTCCGGTGTTAAAGGTTCTCTTCTCTGGTCCCCCATCAGTCTTTGTCTTCAGCACTATAAGTATGATATGTGACCACTGCAGCCGATCACTGGCCGCTGAACTGAAGCATTGCTTTTTTAAATTTTTCAACCCATATTTAGTTGATTTTAATATTTTTATGGGGTTGAAAATTTTCAAATTGCTATGTTATACAGCAAGATTTTGTTTTTAAAGGGGTTGTGTCAGGATTAAAAGTTATTCCACCACTGGATCCCTGATCCCTGCCACTCCGATCCTGGAAGAAGCTGCAGAGGTCACATGTACACATGATTGCTCAGCCAATCACTGGCTTCATCGGCCATGGCAGTATCACCACTGAAGCCAGTGATTGGTTGAGTGGTCAAGTCTACGCATGTATGTGAAGCCCAGAGATATTTTGTAGCCTGAAAAAACCCATTGGATACCAGGAGCTTCACATACATGCGTTTTGTAGCAATGATTTTGTAGCCTGTGTGGATGCAGCCTAAGGCCGCGCAATTTTCTCGCGATGCAACAATGCTACAAGTTGCATGTATGTGATGCCGATACTCTCCTATGGGTTTCTTTTCATTAGCGATGTTTTGTAGCCTGCGACATTGCGAGACAAAAACCTTGCAGGTTTTGCGATATGCACACGATTTGCAAGGTTTTGTAGTCCATGTTTCCCTATGGAGCCTTCCTCTCTGTTGCATCGCAGTTTTCATGTGGTGCAATGCAACTGTGATAGTAGCTCTGATTGGCTAAGCGTCACAGCCCTCAGCCAATCAGAAGCAGCGCTTCCTGGAGGCGGGGATTTTTCGATTCCCGGCCAGAAGAGATGAGGAATAACGTGCTGGGAATAGAGGAGAAGATGCGGTGGAGTCGGACAGCGCTTCTAGGTGATGTATGTGTACTTTTTATATTTCTTTCTGCAGCTAGGGAACATTTTCGTGGTAGAGCTTATCTTACAAGCCCCCCTCCCCGAAAATCCTCGCATGTATTGCTACAAAGTTGCACGACTTTGTAGGACCACTTGCAACTTTATACAAAATTGTAGTATCACCACGAGAAAATGCAGCGATATCGCACGGACCACCGATGCGATATTACTGCGATTTCAACGCAGCAATGCTTTGTTGCCCGTGTGAAGAGGGCGTAAAGCAGTAGAGATCAAAGGAACAGCTAAATTTTTTATTTTGAGTTTTTTTAATGCTTAGAAAAACCCCTTTCAGCCTCATTCAGGGCGCCTTCACACATGTGATCGCGATATTGCTGCATTTTTTTATCGCAAGTGTCAATAGGACTTACTAATGTTAAAAACACATCGCAAAAAAATCACAAGTTCATGCTTCACGATTTTTGTGTGATGCGTTTTAACATTAGAAAGTTCTATTGACACTTGCGTTAAAAAAACACAACGATATCGCAATCGCAAGTGTGAAGGTTTGTATGCACCGCAGCCGAAAACTGCATCAAGGAAGAATAGCCGCGATTGAGCCTCAAGATTAATTAGCGTCTTCTTTTCCATTCACACAGGATATCGCGTGAAAAATACGCTGCAGCGCAGAATTCTGTTGGTTGGCAGAAATTTTCAGAATGACTTCTAATTCCTAAATAAAGGCTGCTGTCTTCTTTCCCGAGCGCAGCCAAACTCCCTCCCCCTCCCGTTTTTTTTCAGGTGCCATAGAAGTCTACTGCATTTTTCATCGAAAGATAGGTCAAGACCTATCCTTTGATGCAGCATGAAAAAATGACGACTGAGAACGGTCACTAATTTGACATTTTGACGGTGCAAATTTTTTATGCACCCGAAAATCGCCCATGTGAATGAATACAGCGGAATCCAATGCTTCACATAGTCATGCTTTTTGACCGATGTTTTTTATCGCGGCAAAATAGCCGCATAACAACGCTTGTGTAAATGAGGCCTAAAAGACACATTTTTAGCGACCTTTTTGCCGCAGCCAAATCCGCAGCTGCGGAATTCCACACCAAAATCGACAGGTCTGCAGATTTTGATGCAGAATTGCAAGCAGGTTTTAAAGCCATCTTCAAATCCACATCAAAATCCGCAGGTAGCCTTTGGATTTTGGTGCGGAGTTTACCGTCGTGTGGCCTATTCCGTGCCGTGGGAAAGGTCCCTTGAGTTCTCTACTGGTCGGGTAATATTTTACCAGTATGTGGAAACTGTTGTGGTTTCCTTCCATGTAGCAAACACGGCGAAGGCTTTGAGGTCAGAGGAAAGGAGTTACATTTCACATCTATTGTATTTCAGAAAGGTCACCTTTAATAGTAAAAACACGGCCTGCGCCGCACACTACATTTCCCAAGTGAGCCGGGGCGATTTCACACTCAGCTATGATTGCTTTGTATCATGCTGTGAAATGTTCTCAGTATTTTCCTGCAGACAGCCAATGCATTTTACAGACGATTCATTGCTTGCAGGAAAGAGGGGTCAACGTACTGAGGGAAATAAGTCCTAGTTATTTTAAGTAAATGTCTGCAAATTTGCAGAGTAGGACTAATGCGAGCTGATAATACAAAAAGAGGCTCAAGTAAACAATGTGGAAGTAAAGATGGGTGTCTGCCCAACATTACCGGAGGTCAGCCAAAGGCTTCCTATCTAGGGGACAAACAATGGATTTCAGAATGAGCAGCGATGGAGTCAGTGTTGCAGAAGAAACAACAGTTCTCCTCCACGTTACAATAACAATTTGTTCCGGAGTGGACATTGTAACTTGAAAACAAGAATTTGGCCTCGAAACCCCAAAAGGTCATCCCAAATATGAAAAATCAAAATGAATGAGGAAATAAAGCAGGTCCTCATATAACCGAAAGAGCTGCTAGAAGATGTAAATCACTTACTATGTGAAGACAGGAGCTTCCTCAGGGTCATGTACAAAACACAGTGTACCAGAAAAATAAGAGATCATTTAACCTCCTTAAGAACCAAGGGCGGTAAATATAAGGCACTTGGTCCTGGACTTTAATTCCAGCTGATAGTAAAAATACTGCATAGGATTAAAGCCCCTGCTTCTGCAATCAAGCAGAAGCAGGATGGGTTGTTGGCTGTTAGTCACAGCTGAGAACTCAAAGAAGAAGGGAGAAACGGGTTTTTTAACCATTTCTGCCTTCTCCTTTTCCCAGTACATAGTGCTCAATGGGAGCTATACACTAAAAAGTTAAAGTGGAAGTGTTTCTTCCACTACGTGAGCCGGCGGTCACATGACCACTGGGATTCCCTATAACAGCAGAGCTGCAGGGTCCTATGGATGCCCCAGCTATAGTGGAAAAGTGTGTAATAAAAAAAAAAACATGCAAATGTCCCCCAGAGGTCTTATATGATGTCATGGAGGACATAGATAGTAAAAAAAAATAATTACATACATAGGTAAAACAAAATTACAGAATAAAATGAAAATATATACATAAAAAAGAAAATAATCCAACGCCAACCAAAACAGTCACCGTATGCGCCCTGTAATCCAAAACCGTCTCCGTATGCGCCCTGTAATTCAAAACCGTCGCCGTATGCGTCCTGTAATCCAAAACCATACATATTATATGTCAAAAAGTCTGAAACGAAATGCGGAACCCGTACCCATACTTTATTTTAGCGTAAATATACTACTGATTATTTTGTTTTTAGCTTTTTACCCCCAGTAAAACGAAGAAGCGGAAAAAAAAGTCAGTGAAAAAGATATTTAATATATATATATATATATATATATATATCACGGAAAAAATAGCAGCAAAAATAATTTTGGTAGCTGAAAGATAAAATAATAGGGCATTTAAACCACCACATGGGTAAGATCCTTAAAAAGTGTCTGGTACTTAAGGTACAAAACAGTCTGGTCCTTAAGAGGTTAAATTTGGATTTGGATCTACTAGAAAATCCCCAGCGAAATAGCGCAGTATGCAGGTCTATTTTGTCTGGTAAAATGTCGCTTGGAATGGTGGAAGCCACATGGACCTTATTATAGTCAATAGGGTCTGTGCGGCGCCGCTCGGCTCAGATGCCCAGAGAACGGCTCCTGACTGCTGCAGTCTTTGATTGGCTGCAGGGTTCAGGTAGTTTTCATTCCAAAACAGAGTTGAAGAGGACAGTGACACTATAGAGTTGGATCAATACCGCTGCTTTAGTTTTTCGTAGATTTGGATCTAAATTGTAAAAAAAAAAAAAAAAATTGTATAGCATCCTGACAACCCCATTTAAGCGACTCTACTGTTATGGGACAAAATTCTGTCCTGAGACCTAAGGAGGCAGTTATACTACCCACTGTTGGTCTTCTGTGTTGATGTCCCTCTGATCTGCTGTTTCTGGGTCCTGTTTTCAGCCAGTTGACCAATACAATCTTCAGACTTCCTAATCCTTATAGTGTTAGACTACCAATGCGCTATACTACTGCTCACATGATCATGCTGACCAATCAGAGAGCAGTGCAGTGTGCATTGTGTAGCTAGAAAATTTACTCTTACGTCCGCTGGGCGCACTATGGCGCCGCTCCTCTGTAAGAATGCAAGCGTGTCCTATTTAAAACAGCAATCACACACATAGTATTGCAAGGACCAAGTGCGTCTCTCAATGCAATGATCGGAGGACCCTGTCCCTTACTAACCAGGAAAAGTGGGGTACCCCTGCCTAAAAGTAGGGTCGTCGTCCTGATAAGGTCTTGTTCTAGGACCTAGCTATTTCTGATTAGGGACCTGGAGAGATACACTAAACACACGTATGTTACAACACTGTTCACACTGAACACAGAACAGGACTGCACATAAAGCACCCTGCACAGACCTAACATACATCGCTATTCACACCAACATACAGTTTAACACATACCACACAGAACATGTCAAGTCACCAGTACAGAGAAACAACAGGTAATGCATTCCACATAGAACAGGACTGTACACACCTCATGTCTGGCCACTTGCACAGACATACAACACAAATCACTGTTTACATACAACATACAACACAGACCCCACCCAGAGCTCACATGCATACCGATGGCAAACCATAGCTAGTCTAAGTGTCCTCACATCAGGGGAATAGAGAGTCAGCCACCAAGCTGACATAGGGAACAGTGTCAGGCATCACCCATCTGACACACACATAGGACATCAGACATCTGGAAGCCACACCTGCCCAGTAGTAGGGAGAAACCTGCGGGTCGCCTGCACCTGTGCGGCTACCTACCACACACTACACAATGCATGGACCACAGAACGCAAGGAGGGGAGAGACAGTAGGTGTCCAGACTGTCTTCAGGGGAGGAGAGAGGGACACTACAGACAAGCATGCAAACACCAGCTCTGAGTGGGCTCAACACAGGGTACAACAGTAAAGCACTAGAATGACCAGCAATCTCTCCCAAGAGTTTGCTGGTATTAATCTGCTGCAGACCAGGGAGATTGGCTGGTGGAGAATACCGCACCCAGCCACCTCAATTAACCCCTACTTGCGAAAGTGTGCACAGAGAAACCTGTAGAACCACAGGTCCCAGACGCACAACCTTAACATTTACATCACAGTAAATGCTGGTAATGATTTCATATCAGTATCTCACCTCTAGCCAAGTATTAGTTATCATTTAATATTATTTTCCAATGGATCCATAAAAAATGTTGGCTGTCCGTGATTTCTGAATACGTTGTCCAGAAAAAAGAAAAACTCCAGTTGTCAGCCCTGACCTGGAAATCAATTTGTCCTTCCCTCCAGAGGCGATCTGCAACGATCGGAGGAATCCTCACCAGCTCCTTTCACATTACCCGGGCACTGACATTACGTTTTTGACACCTTATTATGTTTTGATGAAGACCCTTGTAGACCCCGCTAAAACTCGCAGCGTTTCAATGAATGAACACCGCATGGACGAGAGAGATAATCAAATTTTAATTCTTGGTCTTGAAGCTCAATTAATTTCTAACATCCTTGTAATCACGTTTGACCTTCTGAGCTCCATAAATGTTAACCGTTTCATCAATATCATGAACACTAATCAATGGCGGACGCTTACATTTATGCCTTTTATGGGGCTATGTAAACTATTCTATGGCTCAGCAATATTAACCTTTGCCCATTTCATGCTAAGGTTGGTCACGAGCCGCACTTCAACCAGCAGTCGTCAGTCTGGTCAGCACGCCGTAAGTCTAGATCAGCTGTGTTACCGATTTCAGATTAGTAGGGGTTAATTCTGCTCATTTCTCTCAGTTAGTCAGCTGTGTACCCTCTACTGATCTACTCGGCTATACAGCTTTGCCGTTCCAGACCTCTGGGGCCAGTTAGGGCCCATTCACATGAATTGGGCAGAACTTGGACTCATTAACATGAATGGGGCTTTTTGGATGAGTGATTTTTTTTCACAGACCAATGGTCCGTGTAGAAGAGTTATTATGTCCGGGTCCGGAGAACCACGGTCAGGCCGGGACATACTTCAGATGTCCGCATGTGAAATAGATGCAGCAGAAGTCAGTGTGGACGGGCTCTGATTCATGGATGAGAGTAGGACTTGCAGTATAAACTCTTTCACATATCAAAGAGGGTGTTCATGTCCATGAGGGGTTGGATTTGGCTGCAAGGAACCCCCTCGTTAGGTCCACAGAGAGACGCCAACTACTGAGCAGCGAGAAAGAGAGTGGACTAGGAGGATGCCAGAGAACGAGTTAGGGGTCAGTATCAAAAAGTTAGAGAAAACTACAGGTTTTGTGCAGGTCGCTGCAGATATGATAGCAACTATTTTTTTTAATTTAATTGTAATTTTTTTAGATACAAAAAGGGAGAAAGGCGCAAATAAAGGTTTTTTGTTACAATATTTTAACATATTTTTTTTTTTTACATTTTTGCGTGTGCTTGTAGGGAACTTTAACCAGAAAAGCTATGATCGCTGTAATACATTGCAGTAATTCTGTACTGCAATGCGTTATCACCACAATAGCGATTACAGGCCACAACAAGACTTGACGCCATTATCATGGGCTCTATAATTGTCAATAATGCAATGTAATGTATTGGACTCAGACAGGAGTTTCGCTTTTATTATCAGAATGTACACTGATGTGCCAAAAGTTATGGGACAGGAACTAATATCATGTAGGACCCCCTCTATCTCGGAGGAGTGCAGCATGTGTCATTGATTCAACAGGTGGATGGAAGACGTCTTGAGGGATGTTGAGCCGTCTGGATAGCCAGCCACAACTCAGTGGTATTTGTAGTTGCAGGATCTCGGATGTGAATGGACCTTTCCACCACATCCCATAAATGCTCGAATGGCCTCATGTCTGACAAACGTGCAGGTCACATTATTCGTAGGAACTTTCCAGAATGTTCCTCAAACCAATTCTGGACAAGTTGAACCCGATGGCACGGGGCATTATCCTGCTGGAATATGCTATCATTGAGGGGTACATGAAGTTCATGAAGAGCTGCAAATGGACACAAAGAAGAGAAACGTACTAGCAGTTAATGGTGTGTTTAGGCAGACCAGTGGGGCCATCACATGCCATAAGGACACACCCCAAACCAGTATGGAACCACCACCGGCCTGCACCTTGTTGACAATAGGGTCCATGGCTTCATGGAGTCTGTGCCAACACATAAACCCTACCATCAGCCTGAAACAATTGGTACCACGACTCATCAGACTGCATATGTTGCCAGTCCTCTAGGCTCCAGTTATCAGCCTTACGAGCCCAGGTGAGGCACAGGGCCCGGTTTCGTGGTGGTAACGGAGGCGCAGTGGTGGGTCCTCTGCTCCCATATCTTATGGAAGCTAAAGAACGCTGCACTGACCTGTGGGATATATATGTGTGGGGCCTCCTGCATTGGATATGGATGTAATTTCTTGCTTGTCCAGCCAGATATGACTGGTCACGATCATTAAGCACTAATGGGTGCCCACTGCGTTGTCCACTGTGGGTGGTAATGCTTTCTATGATGTATTCCCGATGCACATATGACACTTTGTGGATTAAGGAATGTTAAACGACTGCACAACTTTGGAAATGGAAAGTCCCATCCTCATTTGAACCCCAATAATTCACTTGCCATGAGCACGCTGGCAGGTGTACAACCTCAATCACAAGACATCATCTCACAACTTACACACCTGGGGGCGTTCCCAAGTGTCACCTGAGGTAACACCACTTCATATTCAATTTACATACCGCTATTAGTCGACTTTTGGCACCTCACTGTATGTGTCATTTACTAGTTAATGACTGGTAATTAAGCAGTTTGTGACCTTTTACTAATTTTCTTCCTTTCCCCCCTACAAGTTTTGATGAATAAATCAGAACTAGTTTGTACTAAAGTCGTCCAATTATGGATTGTGCAGCAGCTGGTGTTATTCTGCGGCTGCTGAAGTCTGTGCCGTGCTCCTAATCTTATTAAAGATAGTCATCTGCTACAAGTTGGAGAATTAAAAATAAACAAGGACCTGAAACTATTTCTTCGGCAACATGTAATGCACTTTCCCCGACTCTTTGTGTTTCTTTTCATGGCTCAAAGTTGTTCAATTTCCAAACTGAAACTGTCACAAAGCAACCAATTTCTCAAAGTGCAGCCATCTGGAAGCCACGTTTTCCAAGTGCTGGAATGGTATCTGCATAAATTCTGCAGTGAATAGCGTCTGATGGATGAAGTTGTAGTCAAACCAGGCTAAAAATACAGAAGGGTTAAAGAAGTTGTTTTTACAATCAGTAGACTTAAGTCTTATCAGTGAAGTCAATGCAGGAAAGCGGCCACACATGCCCAATGATGCTCTGCTGAAATGAGAAGGATTATGGAAATTATTGTATAATTTGGAGCTATCTGTAATTCAATGGAAAGTTACAGTGCAGCCACTTTCGTCTGAGTGTCTACAGTGGGGCCCTTAGATCTACGTGGCATGTCAAGGCATACTGGCCATGCAGTCTAGGCTAAAAGCAGGTCAGGGTATAGTATGGGCAAAAGTGACAAATACTCAAGGGCGCAAGAACCATCCTCTTCCCACAATATATGGTTCACACTAAATGTCTTCCTTGGTGGCATAGAATGCCAGTCTTGGTCGTAGCTGCAGATCCCTCTGGGGGCATATCCAGCAAAGGAAGCTATTACTGCTCCCTGTAGCATCATTATTTGTGTACTCTAATGGTAGTATTTAGAGATGAGCGAGCGTACTCGGTAAGGACAGATACTCGAGCGAGTATCATCCTTACTGAATACCTGCCTGCTCGCCCGCAAAGATTCGGGTGCCGGCAGGAGTGAGTGCTGTGTTGTGGGAGTGAGCAGGAGGGAGCGGGGGGGGGGGGGGGGGGGGGGGAGGGAGAGATCTTCCCCCCCGTTCCCTCCCGCCAGCACCCGAATCTTTGCTGGCGAGCAGGCAGGTACTCGGTAAGGACGATACTCGCTCAAGTATCTGTCCTTACCGAGTACACTCGCTCATCTCTAGTAGTATTATTTAAAATAAAACTGTGCTTTCCAAGGAAATGTCACAAATTTGGACTGCTGGGGGTTCGGATATTAAGACCTGGGTCAAGAGGGGTATCGTCTCTCCTTAAGGTGTGTGTGGAGACACCAAGGGGGTGAGTGGGTCGAGGGATGGCATTGTTTCTTTGCAAGAGGTGTGAGAAGACACCTAAAACGTGAATGCGGAGACTTATAAGGCCATGCATGCTCCTCTGGGTAATTTATTCAAATAAGGAAGATGGAACAATACCTCTGCAGCGCTTCCTATTGGATGGCAGCATTCCTTCAAATCAATGTACGACTTTTCAACAAGTCTGTAAAATAATGATTAGGAATAGGACCTTCGACTAGAACAAAGCAGCTGAAGAGTTCTTCACCCGAGCATGATCACTGCTCACTAGCTGGAGATGGGCTTAATAGATAGTTTATGGGCCCGTCTTCAGCTAGCGAACAGTGACAGCATTTAGATAAGCTCTTCAGCTGCTGTGTTTAAGGATTGTCAAGGGGTCTCAGCACCCAGACCCCCAGAAACATTTGGCTCAATTGTGTGGTGATTTCAAAACCAAAAACATCTGTATGCTCACCTCTTGTACAGCGCCCCCTCCTATCTCAAGCTGCTCCAGATTGGTCTTCGTCTCTTTCATTCTTCTGGGTCTTCTGTGGTCAGGGCAGGTATGCGGTATGTGCTGTGACACGTGACCAGTGTTGGCACTAGCCTATCCCTGAGGCCAAGAACAGGCTAGCACTGATCACATCTCTTAGCATGTACCAAATACCCACGCTCACTCCTGAAGACCTGGAAGAAGGGAAGATAAGAAGACCAGTCAGGAATAGCTTTGGGGGAGGTTGGAGGGGCACTGTGCAAGAGGTGGGCATACAAGTGTTTTTGGCTTGTAAACCAGTAGAAAAGGCAGCATTATTTATTATTTTGGGAGCTGTATATATTAATATGGAAGAAGAACAAGGCATGGTGTAGGGAGAGGCGGTGCACCATCATAATTAACTGCTTCGTACTGTGGGCAGCCTTAGGCCTCATGTCCACGGGTCTGCATGGTTTCCCCGTGCAGAATACCGCAGCGGATTCTACCCGGCCCGCAGACATGAAGCCAAAAAATACATTTTACTCAACTGTCCAAATGGGCTCTCCTCCGTTGTGGACGGATCTTCTTTCTTCTGCAAGGCGGATGCATTCGGGACGTCAGCAACGCGCCACGCGCATGCGCCATGCCTTATTTTATTTTTTTAAACTCCTGCTTTCCCTTGGTCCGTGGCACATCCAAGGTGTCAGCTGCGGACGTGCCACAGATCTGGAAGGCTTCCATTGACTTCAATGAAAGCCTGTGGAAGCCGTCCATGCGGGAAAACTGCAGAAAACGGAGCATGCTGCATTTTTCCCTGCACGTGCGATCCACACACCGGGATAAAAAAATTACATCCACAGGTATTAAAATACCTGCGGATACCTAATGATAGTCTATGGGCATATTGAACTGCGGATCATCTGCGCAGAAGAACTACACGGATTCCACAGTTCAATTATGCCCGTGGACATAAGGCCTAAGGCCTCCCTAACACAGGCATTTGCAAAAACACTGCGTTTTCAGCCCAGCTGAAAATGCAGCCAAGGAAGCTGATAATGCTAATAACACACGAAACACCCCAAAACAGTCACATGACCACATAGGGGCCATTTTAGATAAAAACAGGACGGAAAGATGGAAAAAAAGACAGAAAGAAGGATGGAAGGACGGAAAGGAGGATGGAAAAAAAGACAGAGGGACCAATCAGGGGACTCTTTTGCTGTAGGCGAGATTTTCAAATCCCATCACTAGCGAAACATGTTCTATCACTGCTGACAGTTGACGGCTGTCTGCACGGAGCAACGGAGCACCGCGGCAGGGTCCTAGAGGGCTCCGGTTAGGTGAGTATCAACTTATTTTTTTGCTATTGCTGCTAGCGCTGCCGTTTAACGCTGTCAGAATCGTGGTACTGCTGTTAACGCTGCCCATTCATTTCAATGGGCGACGCTCAGTTGGAAAAGGCCAAAGATAAAACATGCATCGCTATCAAAGCACAGCGTTGAAGGCACTGCATTTTGATGCTTGTGTGAGCAGCTCCCTTGAAATGAATGGGAACGCTGTACAGCGTTTAGCGATGCGCTGAAAAGGCAGCACTAAACACTGTACGAAACCGTCTGTGTGAGGGAGGCCTTAGTCTGGCCCTGATAGGGACACATTGACAATATTCTTCCTCTCTACAAGTCACTGGTCAGACCACACATGGAATATTGTGGACAGTTTGGGGCACTGACACTCAAGTAGGACATATCAGAGCTTGAGCTGATACAAAGACGGGCAACTAAAGTAATAAATGGAACAGGCGGACTACAATACCCAGAGAGGTTATCAAAATTGGGATTATTTAGTTTAGAAAAGGGCCGCCTGGTCGCAACCCAATAACTATGTATAAGTATATCAGGGGATAATGCAGAGATCTCTCCCATCATCTATTATACCCCGGACTGTGACTGTGACAAGGGGGCGCCCTCTACGTCTAGAAGAAAGAAGGTTTCTATTGCGACATAGAAGGGGGTTCTTTACTGTAAGAGCAGCGAGACTGTGGAACTCTCTGCCTGAGGACGTGGTGATGGTGAACTCGCTGTAAGAGTACAAGAGGGGCTTGGATGCCTTTCTTGAGCGTTACAATTTTAAATGTTATATCACTGATTACTTCAGAAGGGTCAGTGATCCGGGGATTATTCCGACTGACAGATTGGAGTCGGGAAAGAATTTTCTTTCCTAAAATGAGGAAAATTGGCTTTTACTAGAGATGAGCGAACGTGCTCGTCCACGCCCCTTTTTCGCCCGAATACCCCGATTTTCGAGTACTTCCGTACTCGGGCGAAAAAATCGGGGGTCGCCGTGGCGGCGCGGGGGGTTGCAGCGGGGAGTGGGGGGGGGAGAGGGAGAGAGAGAGGGCTCCCCCCTGTTCCCCGCTGCTACCCCCCACGCCGCCACGCCTCTCCCCGCCCCCCGGCGCACCCGAGTACTTTTCACCCGAGTAGTGAAGTACTCGAAAATCGCGGTATTCGGGCGAAAAAGGGGCGGGGCCGAGCATGTTCGCTCATCTCTAGCTTTTACCTCATTATTTTTTTCCCCTTCCTCTGCATCAACAAAGCAGGATAACAGGTTAAACTGGATGGACATGTGTCTTTTTTTTGCTACTGTTTATGGGCTCCTGCTATGAGGTTTACCTGTAGCTCATGATATCTGACCACCAATAGACTAGACCAGGGGCGTCAAACTCATTTTCCCCAAGGGCCACATCAGCCTTATGGCTATCTTCAAAGGGCCGATTATAATTGTAAGACAGTATAGTCATAGTGACCCCATAGTGGCAGTAGTAGTAATAGTGACCCCAGTAGTAATAGAGTCCCCATTGTGGCCCCAGTAGTAAGTGACCCCAGTAGTGATAAGGACCCCCAGAGTAGCCCTGGTAGTCATAGTAACCCCATAGTGGCCACAGTAGTAACAATGACCCCCATAGTGACCCCACTCATAAGAGTGGCCCCAGTAGTAAGTGACTCTAGTAATAAGAGTGACCCCCATAGTGGCCTCAGTAATAACAATGACTCCCATAGTGGACGCAATAGTGATAGTGACCCCCATACTGGCCTCAGTGGTAATGGTGACCCCCATAGTAACCCCAGTAATAATAGTGACCCCCATAGTAGACCACAGAAATCAGAGTCGCTCCAATAATAAGAGTGACCCCCATAGTGGCCTCAGTAGTGATAGGATCCCCGATTGGAGTCTCAGTAGTGACACTGACTCCTCATAGTGGTACAGTAGTAATTGCGGCCCCAGTAGTAAGTGACCCCAGTAGTGATAAGGACCCCCAGAGTAGCCCTGGTAGTCATAGTAACCCCATAGTGGCCATAGTAGTAACAGTGACCCCCATAGTGACCCCAGTCATAAGAGTGGCCCCAGGAGTAAGTGACTCCAGTAATAAGAGTGACCCCCATAGTGGCCTCAGTAATAACAATGACTCCCATAGTGGACGCAATAGTGATAGTGACCCCCATACTGGCCCCAGTGGTAACGGTGACCCCCATAGTAACCCCAGTAATAATAGTGACCCCCATAGTAGACAACAGTAATCAGAGTCGCTCCAATAATAAGAGTGACCCCCATAGTGGCCCCAGTAGTGATAGGATCCCCGATTGGAGTCTCAGTAGTGACACTGACTCCTCATAGTAGTACAGTAGTAATTGTGGCCCCAGTAGTAACAGTGACCCCAGTAGTAATAGTCACCCCCACAACATCTTCAGTAGTAATTGGCCAGCCAGCATTCCTACATACATTCCAGTCACCCTGTAGCTCCGGCCGGCGGCAGCCACTCCTGAGCTTGTAACGGCTGACCTCGGCATCCATGTGGCATACAGGACGGCATACACAGACATGGCTATCTTCAAAGGGCCGATTGTAATTGTAAGACAGTATAGTAATAGTGACCCCATAGTGGCAGTAGTAGTAATAGTGACCCCAGTAGTAATTCCCCATTGTGGCCCCAGTAGTAAGTGATCCCAGTAGTGATAAGGACCCCCAGAGTGGCCCTGGTAGTCGTAGTAACCCCATAGTGGCCACAGTAGTAACAGTGACCTCCATAGTGACCCCAGTCATAAGAGTGGCCCCAGTAGTAAGTGACTCCAGTAATAAGAGTGACCCCCATAGTGGCCCCAGTAATAACAATGACTCCCATAGTGGACCCAATAGTAATAGTGACAGCCATACTGGCCCCAGTGGTAACAGTGACCCCCATAGTAACCCCAGTAATAAGCGACTCCAGTAATCAGAGTCGCTCCAATAATAAGAGTGACCTCCATAGAGGCCCCAGTAGTGATATCCCCGATCGGGGTCTCAGTAGTGACAGTGACTCCTCATAGTGGTACAATAGTATTTGTGGCCCCAGTAGAAACAGTGACCCCCATAGTGGCCCCGGTAGTAATAGTGACCCCCACATTATCCTCAGTAGTAATTGGTCGGCCCGCATTCCTACAGAGATTCCACTCATCCTGTAGGTCCGGTCCGGCCGCAGCCGCTGACCTCGGCATCCGCGTGGCGTACAGGACGGCATACAGAGACACGGCAGGAAAGATGTCAGCGATCACAGACTCTGCACCGCCGCCGGACCGGAGCTGCAGGCTGTGTGAGTGGACTGCCTATTTGGTTGTTGCATGGCCAGCGGGCCACTTAAAATGTGGTGACGGGCAAGATTCGGCCCGCAGGCCTTGTGTTTGACACATGTGGACTAGACTGTGCTAACATCCAACTGCAGCAGCAAGCACATGTTCATATTGCCACCGGAGAGAAATGTTAGTCTGCAGGTCAGCAGCGTTCACTGCGACGCTTGTCAATCCTGACATCATATCTACAGTGACGGTCTCCCAGCGGCTTTATGCCTGCAGACACTCCCAATGAAGTCGCACCAAAAATTTAAAAAACTTGAAAAATTGAAGTTCTTTACCTTCCACTCGGAGCTGATATTTCTTGCATTTGCTGGAGCCGCGCACGGGACTTGTCAGTCTGATATGAATTACAGCGGAGACGTTGTGCCCCATTCTGAGCAGGAACATTTTAAGAACACTAATCTATCAGGTTTAGGGCAATGTTCCAAAACAGGAGGAATCTGTACTCCAATTCCTGAGAGAGAAAGATGGAAGATCAACAACAAAAAACGTTATTTATGTCCTAGCGGGAAAAAAACAGAACATAAACGCCGAGACAATTTACCGAGCCGATGAATGATTGATTCTTCTCCGCCGATGAAGAATGAAGAGTGTTCTGCCAAGACAAAGAAATGATGTAAAAAGTAAAAGTATTTAATTCATATTACTAATTCCAGCAACACAACAGCAATAGAATTTGAGTCCGTGAACTCAGAAGGGAAGGGATCTGCATTTCCTTAAAGGGGTTTTCCAGGACTTGATGATCTATCCTTAGGAGGGGTCATTAAAGGGGTTGTGTCAAGATATGAAGGTATCCAATATCCAAAGGATGGGGCATAGCTTTGTGATCGGTGGGCGTCTGATTGCTACCGATCATGAGAATGGGGGTCCGGTCGGTCGCTGAGGTCATGAAGGCGCTTTATTGATCCATTCACTTCAATGCCATTGCCTGAGATTATCAAGGTCAAGCGCTTTGGCAATCCGTGGAGTGGTCATTGAAGTGAATGGAGTAGCGGACCCCCATTTTTGGGATCAGTGGGGTTCTTAGCAGTTGGACCCACAGATCATAAAGTTATTCCATATCCTGTAGGTAGCATATAACTTAGCACATCCCCTTTACTATCAGCTTGATGGGGGTGAGCAGTTGCCTAAAAGGGCTGCATCCCTCAGCCTAAACTTGTGATGTCACCTTCATCATCACGTAGCCTTTCCGAAACACAGTTGAAGACAAGTCAATGGGATTGAGTTGCAATACCAGACACTGCCACTATGCAATATACAGCGCTGTTTCTGGTATACAATAAAAAAAAAGGAAAACGCAGTGCTCGCCTGAGGATCATGGCCCTTTCAAACAGCTGAGTTGCTGGGAGTTGAACCCCCACCGATCTGATATTGATAACTTATCCTAAAGGCTCATTCACACCTGCAGATTGGGCTATTTGTTTCCATCTGAATTCTGTTTTTTTACACCAAAAATGGAACAGGCAGACGAATTACAACAGAAATAGCAAATGCAGGTGTGAACGAGCCCTAAGGTGTCAGGTGTGATTGAGAGGATGGAACCTGCCTCACTACGCTGCTTCCTTGGTTTGCAATGGTTGGTATATTGAAATAAAAAAAGATAATACACTGCAGTACAGCTGTAGTACAGTGCATTACTTGGGCAATCATAAAAAAGGTTAAGAAAAATTGTAAATTAAAGCCACGTAAAAAAGAAAAGACATGTTTGCGCCATTTATTAACCTTTAGGGCTTATTCAGACGACCGTATATCGGCCGCATATTCACGCCGGCCGATATACGGCGTCTCTCTCTGCAGGGGGAGGAGGATGGAAGAGTCGGGAGCAGTGCTCTGAGCTCCCGCCCCCTCTCCAACAACTCTCTAACCCCTCTCCGCCCCTCTGCACTATTTGCAATGAGGGGAGGCGGGATGGGGCGGAGCTAATTGCTGAAACTTAGCCCCACCCCGCCCCGCCTCCTCTCATTGCAAATAGTGCAGAGGGGCGGAGAGGAGGCAGAGAGGGTCGGGAGCTCAGAGCACTGCTCCCGGCTCTTCCAGCCTCCTCCCCCTGCAGAGAGAGACGCCGTATATCGGCCGGCGTGAATACCCGTCCGATATACAGTCGTCTGAATAAGCCCTAAAGTTTAATAAATGGTGCACACAGGTCCAGGCAGTTGAGCAAGGAGTCGGTGAGACATGCGCGGGGCGGACTGATAGGTTTTGAAAGCTCGGTCAGGTAAAAAGTAATCATTTTGCGTTGAGCAGATGTAGATTTGCACAAGAATTTTGCACACATTGTTAAACAGGCACATAAAACACGTCTTCCTTGCTTTTCTTGACACCTTTTTAAACTGGACGCCTAAGGAAAAAAAAAACAAAAACTGCTATAAACAGATTAAATTTTCAAATATCACAGGTGTTAACCCCTTATTGACCGGCCTATCGTGATTTTACGGCCTGCAGCCGCAGGACATGTATGAAGGGAGATTGCACAGCGATCTCCCTCCATATAACTTGGGCGCCGGCATTTAAATCCTCGATGAGATCGCAGGGAGCCGAGCGGGTGTGATGGCAGCCGCTGGCCTACCACAAAGGCCTCAGGGCTGTCATGGTAGAATGCCTATCAAGCCGTCCCCGTGGGGTGGCTTGATAGACTGCCTGACAGATTGCAGTACGATGGAATGCTATGGCATTACATCATATTGCAGGAGCATCAAAGCATCACTAGTTGTGGTCCCCTGTGGAGACTAAAAAAAAAGTAAAAATAAGATCAATAAAGTTTTACTAATTATAAAAAAAACAGTAATAAAAAAGTTGAAGAAACACCTAGAGATGAGCGAATATACTCGTTTCGAGTAATTACTCGATCGAGCACCGCGATTTTCGAGTACGTCCGTACTCGAGTGAAAAGATTCGGGGGGTGCTGGGGGGCGGGGGGACGCGTGGAGGAGTGGGGGGTAGCAGCGGGGAACAGGGGGGAGCCCTCTCTCTCTCCCTCTCCCCCCCACTCCCCGCTGCAACCCCCCACTCACCCACGGCGCCCCCCGAATCTTTTCACTCGAGTACGGAAGTACTGGAAAATCGCGGTGCTCGGGCGAAAAAGGGGCGTGGCCGAGTAGGTTCGCTCATCTCTAGACACCCCTTTTGCAATATTTATAATCTAAATAATAAAACGAAAATACATATTTGGTAACGCCGCGTCCCAAAAAAATAAAGAACGCCAGAAATGCGCTTTTTGGTCACCCTGTCTCCAAGAAAAAATGTAATAAAAAGCGATCAAAAAGTCGTATGCATTCCAAAATGGTCCCAACAGAAACTACCGGATGTTCCGCACAAAATGAGCCCTCGCACAACTATGGGAAAAATAAAAAAAACCTAGGGCTGTCAGCAGATGGCGGCAGAAAATAATTTAAAAAAATTAAATATCTTTGAAAAACAAATACGAGTAGTACAGCAAAAAGAAAACAAAAAAACTATACACGTTTGGTATCGTGGCAATCGTACTGACCCATAGAATAAAGTTATCAGGTCGCTTTTGTTGCAGTTTGTGCGCCGTAAAAACAAGAGGCACCGGAAAATTGCAAAAGTTCTTGCATAAAGGAGTTTCAATTTTTTAAAAGGGGGGGGGGGGGGGAGAGAAAACGAGAATGGAAAAACGAAAAAAAGAGTTTGGTCACTAATGGGTTAAATAGCTAAACCAACCGCAGCTCCCTTAATAATAACGTCCTTCCTTCTAGACGTCTCCTTTTATTGCTGACGTCAGAGCCTCCCTCCCCTTCTGCGCTATCATCCCAATGACGTCATCCACGTGACATTCCTCCTCGGCGCGTCGCTGCCCTTCCTACTGCTGAGGACCTCGGAAAGACGAAAGACCTCACACGGGGCTGTCCTGAGAATTGCCTGAGAAGAAATTGCGTACCTAAAGCCTCTGAATGCAAAAGTAGCGGTTTGTATGCGGACGTTGTTTATATATGGACTGCTGGAAAAGCGTTAGGATGGTGGTAATGTACTAAGGGGGCTTCAGAGGGGGGTTATTTCCTGTCAGGCGGACAAGGACAGCCCTGGGCACACGGAAGCCACTTGTGTTGGATGTTGTGACGGGAGAAGCCGGACAAGGAAGCGTCTGACAGCAGCCTGGTTCACGGAGACGTCTTCCCCCTTCACCCTCCCCAGCCATGCCGCTCTTCAGCTCCAACCCCTTCGACCAAGATGTCGGTGAGTCAGACGGGGGCGCCCTGGCTACGGAGCAGGGACTCTGGTTGCCGCCTGTATCACGGCTGGGTGTATAGAGGTAGCTATAAGGGCAAGGGAGCTGTCGCCCGTAGCAACCAATCACGGCGCTGCTTTCATCTTCCCACTCGGCTAGAAGCTTGAATCTGATTGGTTGCTAGGGGTGATGGCTCCGGTTCTCCGTTGTCATCCGTCTCCGCGGTGCAGGATGGGGGAAATAATCGGTAATACACTGTTGCTTAGCGACAGTGCATATAAATGCCGTACATATGCAACGTAATTACGTAGGGACAGTGCTTATTGTGCGGCCATAAGAAACGAGATGGCGCCATTGTGCTTAATATGCGGTATTATACGCAATTGGGAATGGATCAATGAAAATTACGTACTTTAACCCTTTCCAGTCCACTGTCTGACGTCTGAAGACATTCTGATTGAAGGCTGTACAGCTCCGCTGTTGGAAGACGTCCGGCAGGGTATTCTTACTGTATATTACTGGCCGCTCTGTTGTCAGGGGCCTCTCCAGCATGTCACATACCGTAGTACTGGCTTTAGCCAGCAGATGGTGCCATTGTATAATGGCAGAAAGAGAAAGCCCCCTAGGAAACCCTGAGTCCAAAATTGGATTGCAAAGGGTTAATTGACTCCATTCGCGCATATTGCGCTATTAAATGACGTGGTGTGCGCCCGGCCTTACTCCCTCGGCACATTATATTACACGCCAATAAACGGTTTCCATGTCTGCGAATAGTACTTGTATAAGGCCCGATGCCCACGGGGTGGATTTTTGCTGCGGAATCGCAGCAGGCGTCTGGCTGCGGATTCCGCAGCGATGTCCATCTGAAGCATGCCATGTAAAATGACTTCCACGCACACGAGCGGAAATCACCTGCAGGAAGAGTCGCAGCATGCTCTATTATCGTGCGGGACTCACACAGACGGCTTCCATCGCAGTCAATGGAATCCATCCGACCCGCCGCGATTCTAAAATTCTAATTTCGAAATCGCAGCGGATCCGCGTCATCACCGGCGCGCTTTTCACTGTGGGTGTGCGACCACCGTAACATCCACAGCACACAAAAGACCAATCCGGACGCGGGTTTACCGGCCGGCACGGGGCTGATTCCGCTGTGTGCAGGCGGCCTACACGTTCTTGCGTCCGAGCCTGGCGGTCCTATGGAGACGAGCGCAGAGCGCCCCTGCTGGAAGCTCCTCCTCCCGGGCTGAGCGTTGATTGGCGGTGGCTGGCGCGGATTAGAGCGCCGTTTTTCTTTAAGGGCTCATTATGCATTTTCGTTCCCTACAACGCATCGTTTACATGGCGATTGTACGTTCGCTCTGCGTGCGATTTAGATGCACTTGCGTTTTTTTAGGTCCGTAATACAAGAAAAACCGCTGCATGTTCCATCTTGGCACGCACTACGCGCTCGCAGACACGCCAAGATGGGGCGTAGCGATTGGTAGCCAGTACACCATTTCATGGCATACTTGCTGCGTGCCGCCTCGCAGCCAATTGTGGTTGCCTGAGCCCGGCCTAATACAGACAGAATGTGAACGGACCCTATGAAGAGGTTCTGCAGGAGCTGCAATGTGTATTACACAGGACTGTGCCCTGCAGCTGCTGCAGAACTTCTTTATGAAAAGTGTGAGAGAGTTTTAGATCAGCTAAAGGGGTTTTATGTTTTTTATAGGGATGTTGCCTCCAGTTGTCCTTCTCTGCCGTCTCTCTGATCCGCCATTTTCGGACCCGTTTTCGTCAGTTGGCTGCAGTAATTTTCTAACCGCCCAGTGCACACTCTATTGCCCTCTGATTGGCCAGTGCTGATCATGTGAACAGCTCTGGCCAATCAGAGAGCAGGTGTAACGCACTGGTAGTCTAACACTATGAATCCGCTCCGCCAGCTGCCTGCCTCCTGGGACTTCGCTGTGGATTCCGCCATCTACGTTTTAAGGAGAAAAATAGATTTTTTAGTGGTGTATTTTCACAGCTCATGTGACTCCACCCCGGGCGCTTCCGGACGGCGGAGTTTTACTCTGTCTTTGTTCTGTGTTTAGCGCACGTAAATCTATGTATCTAGTCGTATGGCCATAGTTTTCACAGCCGTATTTTATGAACGCAGCAAGCGCTACTTTTTTTCATTTTTGCGTCCGTATTTGCGTTCGTTGCGGTTATTTTCCGTCGGGTGCGACCGTGTTTGACCTGTAGAAAATAAAACCGAGGATGGCGAATCTGGGGATGAGTACGGATCGCGGTTTTAATGTCTGCTGTGATTCGGTCATATTATGGATGCGTGCCGCGAACGTGTCTCAATACGCCTGTGTGATACTGGCCTTATCGTGACTACCCACTTGCGTTTGCAAATTTGCTGTGTTATTTTTTTCCAGGTGTCTTTGCGGCTTTCTAATGTTAAAAACGCATCGCGCCAAAATCACAATTTACCACGAAATCGCGATTGTAACATTACAAGTCCCACAGACCCCCGGCGAAAAAAAAAACGCCGCAAATTTCGCAGTGAAAAAGAACTGTAGTGGGTGGTCACCCTTATGGTGTACCATAAAAATGGCTGAACCTGTTGTTACCAACTGGCAGACTATAGCGCCCCCTATAGAAGCTGTCACAGACTACACTAGAGAGGGGGAGGGGAGTTGGGGGGCTTCCCCGGGTGATTTGGGGATATGAGAGAGAGGTGGGGGACGGTACTCACTACCATAGTAGAGGCACTGACACCGCTGTGACCTCATCCGTCTGTCCGGATTCCCCAAATAGAGCTGAAAGCAGAATCCCCATGGCCTTACTGACTGTTTCCAACCAGCAGGATTGTGACTGCAGCTATGTACTACCGTAAAGGCAGAGACTGTAAGGCCTACTTCACACGGCGCAGGCACAACTACATGAGTCTTGGCGCAAAAATGTTGTGCTATGAGCGAGGCTTTTTTGCGAGCGTAGTGGCGTATTTTACGGTCCTTTTTCCTCCATCAGGACGTGTTCATTTGTGCACGGAAAACAAACAAATGCACTAATTGAAATGACCAATTAGTTCCTGATGTGTTCTTTACCCAGCGGGATTACGCATAGCCTCACGCATCTCCTTGCGTACTGCGCACATGTTTGCGTATCCCCATTGACTTCTATGGGGAATTGATTGTGCAAATACACAGAAATATAGAGCATGTTTGTTTATTGACTTTGTGTGTGTGGCGCCAAAATGCACACGCAAAGTACACGCTTGTGAACGAACCAATTGGAATCAATGGGCTCTATTCACTGCGTATTACTTGCCCAAATACATCCCGCGTGAATTCGGTCTGAGGGGCCTTGTAGGCTGCAGCGGGTCCTGTGGAGTTCATGAACACAAACCCATTAGAGCTGATCAGGCACCGGCGGTCTCAGGCGCTCGCACCCGGCCGCAGGCTGTAAAGTTTTACTATGTGATGAGTAAACAAAGTTGCTTGTAAAATGTTGTTCAAAGGTGAGCAGCGCCTCCCGCCAGCCTAAGGTGTAGTTGAAGCCAACGACTAATATCGCTGAGTGCAGCCATGTTTAGGCCCCTTTACACGGAACCATTAGTGTTCAAAAATTGTTTAAATGAGTGAAAATGAAGCTAGTCGTCCAGTGTAAACACCGCCAGCGATAATTTGTGCGCTTCTCGTTATTGTGCTAACATTTTTCACCATTTTTTCCAATTAGTAGGTTTATTTATTTATTTTTTAATGAAAATGTTGCTTTTTTACAGTAATTAGTCAGTTTCGTGTAAATACACCCCAAAGGTGGCTTCTGGGAGAAACGCCACTGCAGTTTTTGATGCGGGGAGTGTGGGTCCTGCAGGGTGATGGGGGTCTTGCAGTGTCTGCCCTCCAGTGCATCACGAAGCGTTAATCGTCGCCGCGCTGGTTCCCGCAGAGGGTTGTTTGATGCATCATTCAGCGCCGCTGTGACACGTTCAGCATTCCGGGGATCATCCCGTGCGTCGCACCGAGACGTCCGAACCCGATTATTACAGGGAAGCAGAATCAGGTCATCGCTGTGATGTAAACTAGTAGTTCAGCTCTAATTACTGTTTTGCGACTAGATCGGGTGTTCCTGCTCTTGATCTGACCTTCAGCTCACTAGTGGTTCTCCATGATCTATGTGAGGGCTCGCTCACAAGGATGTGTTTGCGCTCTGTGTTAAGCACACAATTTTTGCGCACGTAATACGCAGTGAATAGAACACATTGATTCCAAAGGGCTCGTTCACATGAGCGTATCTTTTCACGCAATGTTCGATCGCCTGTCAAAATACGCGGCATGCCCTGTTTCGGTGAATATTACGCCCCCCGGTAGGCCATTGCAGTGAATGGGCCAGCAGAAATACATGGGGCCTTTTGCATGCGCAAATACGCACTCTATTTGCGCTCAAACTCGTAGGAACAGGCGAAATACTTGGACGTAAGTGATTTACAGTTGCGTAAATGTGCAGCGTATTCACACAACCAACACATGCTTTGGCATATGTGAATAAGCCCTAACAGCAGCGCCGCACGCTGCACTCTCACGTCTCCAGCCTTTACCTTATAATCTATTAGTCCAATATGCCAGATTGCGGTCGCAGGTTTGAGGAGGATTGAAGGTGTAAGTGCGCCCCAAATGCCAACAACTTTTACCTTTCTTATGGCCCATTTACACGTAGCGATTATTGTTGAGAATTCATTATAACAACCGAAACTGCGCCATAATCGTTACGTCTGTCGTTCATTTTCAACCGGCACAAAAACCAATTTACATCTCGTTACGATTAAACCCTCCCCACTCCGTGTGAATGTGAAGCGCTGAACGAGAAGCAAACAGTTCTCATCCGTGATCTGCCTGTCTAAACGGGCCGCACAAACCCGCCCTGACACAGGGGGGATATACCCTTTACCTGCTTCAGACGGCCGGATTCTCGCATCAAGCAGCACACGGACGTCGGGCAATGTGTCATCAGAGCTGCTTGACTTCGTACATATCTTGTGCTATTCTTGTCCGTGAAAATGGCGAGAATCGGACATAAATGCTGAACAGAAATGGGGCCTCCGTAGGCAGCGGACCGGGAGGACTCGAGGGAAATACAAAAAGTTCTTTATTCCAATGATAAAAGCAGACGATCGCGTTCACGGCAACCCGTTACTGCGCTCCTGCTTCTAGTGGTTGGAATAAAGAACTTTTTGCATCTCCCTCGGGACCGGAAGGACTCCATGTCTAGTTAGCGCTCTGTATCCTCCCAGAGGGTCCGGGGAACAAGGCCGCCATCGGCATAACCGAATACTGTGGGACACCACCGCTGTACCGGGCGAGCGGCATTCACTAACCCATCGCCCTGTACAGTATGATGGAGACGCACAAGGCTCCTCTTCCTGGTCTGAGGGAGAATAGGACCCGCCATGTCTGCTTCCGCGCGGACCAGGAACGGCCTGTGGTGGGAACGACCATTGGCGGAGGGAAAATACAAAGCAAAAGAAATCTATAGAATTTTGATGTGTATGTATGGAATATACTGTCATAGTAGGGGCTCTGAGCCGTGTATCCCATGGTGCGCCGATATAGTAGCGGGCATCACCGCCTTCTGCCGCGGACTACACCAGGCGATGCTCCACATGTAACCTGAATGTAATGGCAGGAGGACGGAGACCCTTATTTGGGTGTTTGTGGATTTTAACACTTATTTCTGTTTCTGTCCCTTTCAGAGAAAGCAACAAATGAATATAACACGTCTGAGGACTGGGGCCTCATCATGGACATATGCGACAAAATCATCAACACGCCCAACGGGTAAGACTTCCTTTACTGGAATCCCTGCACCTCGTGTCCCGCTGATCTCCATCCCGTCACATTAAAGCCCCAACGTGTATCGTTGGCTACTTTATAAGATAGAAGTGCTGTAGTGATAGGAAGGTATCTTTTTTTGTGGTTTTGATTGATTGTCACAAACCTTTTAACCCCTTAAAGACACCGCCTTTTTTTGTTTTGTTTCCCCCCCACTTCATAAATCTTCATATAGATAGATATAAACTTTTTTTTCTGTTGACGTAGCTGTCTGAGGGCTTGTTTTTTTTTTTCTATAATACTACTTAATGTACGTTATAGTGATTTTTTTTTTTTTTTTTTTTTTTAAACGTGGAGTGAAATGGGAAAAAAAAATACTCAATTGCGCCATCTTTGGGGAGGGAGGGCTTGTTTTTATGGCGTATACACTGCGGCATAAATAACATAACTATTCTGTGAGTTAGTACGATAACGCCAAATTCCTATAGTTGTTTTTTTTCTGCTGCTTTAAAAAAAAAAAAAAAAAAAATCTTTAAAAGGAAAAAAAAAGTTTTTTGTTTTTTTTTTCTTTTTCTTAAATTGGGTTTCCAGGTAAATGCTATTCATGACCTATCATCAGGATAGGTACTCAATAGTTGATCGGCTGGGGTTCATCGTTCGGGACCCCGACCGATCAGCAGACGTCTGAGCGGAAGCCTCCGCGCTGACCTCTGTGTAGTGGCCGGCACTTGTAACTGCAGGCACAGCTCTCCTTGAAATCAATGGGAACTCTGCCTGCAGTTACAAGTGCCAGCCACTACACAGAGGTCAGCGCGGAGGCTTCCGCCTCGACCTCTGTTATTGCAGTGCTGACAGCATGCGGCTGCACAGCTGATCGGTCGGGGCCCCAAGTGACGGACCCCCAGCTGATCAACTATTGATGACCCACCCTGAGGATAGGTCATCAATTGTATTTCACTCAAAAACCCCTTCAAATCTCTGTCAATGGAGTTGTATGAGGGACGGTGTATATTTGTGCCGTTTTGGAGTACACGTACACAATTAGACAAGCCTGTGGCCTGACCTAATAGAATGCTGCAGAAATACCCAGACTGCAATACTGAACTATTATTTGTAATTAAAAAAAACACAACATATTTGCAATCGGCGCATCCATAAAGTCAGAGCTATCAAAATAACACACTATTTATCCCGTACAGCGAGTGCCATCAGGAAAGAAAACAGAATTGCACTTTTTTTTTCTTCACTTCATCTCCAAGAAAAATTTTTAATAAAAAGCTATCAAAAATTGTGTACCCATTGGATAACAGTGATCATGTGAAGTTAAAAAAAGTGTTGTTAAAAGTTAAGGTTCCATCTCCCCTTACGGGTTGTATCCATGAGAGAAGATGAAAGCTACCTAAGATCCCCGGATTTGTCCCCCAATGGGATCTTTATCCACGGACCTTTCCCAGCTTCGGTGCATGCAATCATCGGTAAAATGGCGGATGCATGCTCAAAGATTGCCTGGTAAACTTTAAATCTCCCTGCTCCTGGCTACCAAAGGTAGCCAAGAACCTGGAGATGTCACGGGGGGCCGCGGTATGCACTTGCTGGTCACGTGATCACCGTTATCCAATGAATAATGGTGATCACGTAAAAGTTTTTTTAAAAGTTGACGTTTCCTCGACTTCTGAAAAATTTAAATCTCCTTGCTCCCGGCTACCAACAGTCACCGAGAGCCTGGGGCAGTGACCGGTGGCCTTGTTGAGTGGTCACTTGTCATGTGTTTTTAAAAAGTAGTGATCTACCTTAAGCCAGTCTCACACAACTGGATAGAAATTGCAGATTCTGCATGCATTTGATCGGCGGTAATAAGCGGATCGATCAAATACATTGGATCACACAATTCCGTTCATATTAGCGGGTCGGAATTACGTAATCCACTCGCAGAAAACAGAACGCAATAGGTTCTATTTTACTGCGGATATCCGTGACATAGAGACCATTATGCTCCATGGTCGCGGATAGACCCGCAGCCCATATGCATCTACATTATGTATGGGCTGTGAGTACCCGCATCATCGGTAAGCAATGGCGTGGGAAATACAAAGAAAAACCGGTGTACAGCGCATGACCGCCTGCGTGAGTATGCAGTTATGTGCAGTACATTACATGACTGGGCTCACAGTCTGTATCTGCTGCGGGCCTGCGTAAGCGGATTCCATATACGCCCGTGTGAGCCCGGTGTTATTCAGACCGCTACCTGTAATACGTAATTTACAAGAAGCTCCGGGAACGCTCGCCTTCATGCAGTTCCAGGAGCAGCTTGTTGAGCGCCTTCTGTGAGACCGCTGCACCCCAGCAAGCTTACGAAGCCTCACAAAGCGCCACTCTTTACACCCCACTCTTTGCACTATAGAAAAAAAACGCTGTTTTTAAAATAACATATTTGGAAAAATATAAAATTTAATTTTTTTTCTCCTATTTTGACCCCACATAAACTGTGGGGTCAAAATACTCATGACCCCGCCCCCCACCTTCAGTGAATACATTAAGGGGTTTAGTTTTTATAATGGGGTCACTTATGGGGGTATCTATCATTCTGACACCTATGGGCCTCTGCAATCTTGGCTTGGTGCAGGAAAAAAAATACTTGCTCAAAATGTTGATAATCAATGTTAGATTTGTACGTCTCCTAAATTGTTACAAAAAAAACTACAGTTTTTCCAATGTGTGTCCAGAATAAAGTAAACAAATGGAGATATATATCTTATCAAAAAAATTTACTGCATGTTTGCACATATTTGAGAGATTGCAATTGAAAATGTGAAAAAAAAATGTCATTTTTTTTCCCCCAAAAATTTTCCCAGTTTTGGCGCTTTTAATAAATATACACAAATTCTATCTGACTATTTTTTTCCGCCTAAATGAAGTACAACATGTGGCGAAAAAACAATGTCAGAATCACTTGGATATGCAAAACCTTTACGGTGTTATTCTACGTTAAAGTGACACGTGTCAGATTTCCAAAATTTGGCCTGGTCATAAAGGCGCAAACAGGCTTGGTCACTAATGGGTTAATAGGTTTTCAGTCACTGGATGTAAACCAGAATGTTTGTTCAGTGACAGCAGGCAGTGACTTTAAAAATGCAGAGAAATTGAAACACAGTACATTCTAGAAAGACATGGAGTTTTCGATGATGCCTGGTAGGAAAACTCTATATTTCCATCGGAGTCGTTAAATCGCACTTATAAAAGGGATATTCCGGTTTCGGCAAATAAATGTTATTCTTTGTGTAATGTAAAGTTATATTCTATACTTTCTGTAACTGTTCATCATGGGTTTTGGGATCTCTTCTTGCTCATCTCAGTAGTTATCAGGGCTGTGTCATGTATCGAGCCCTGAATAGCCTTTAGTTCCTCTTCTATACCGGCTGTTCTGTACGGACTGGATATAGGACTTTATATAGACCTCGCCCACCTATGCAGAACGTCCAGTATAGATGAGGCCAACAGACATTAATGCTTTTTATGGAGTTGAGTTCAGCATCCAGGGACCATATTTTTATACCACATATATTAGTAGGTTTAAAGGGGTTTTCTGTGATTTGGCTATTGATGACCTATCCTCAGGATAAGTCATCTATAGGTGATTGGCAAGCATCCGTCACTCAGGACCCTCGTCGATCAGCTTTTATCTAGCCAACTGCAGATGGCTCTGTCCATGTTGCAGACAAATGCTAACCCTGGGCACTGCTATGTGGACAGAGGTGTCCATTTCCGGCTCTGTTCACACTGACAGCAGGCCAATAACAGTTGATCACCAGGGGGGGTCCCAAGCGGTGGACCTCTGTTGATGACCTGTCCTGAGGATGGCTTGGGGTCCTGTGGAAGATAATGAGTGAAGAGATAGTCTTGTATGTTCCCTGATCTCTCCATTTAAAGACTATAGACACCTTTATGTTGAATTTTGCTTGCTTACTAAATATAAAATTGAGCAGTTTTATAAATACCCTTCATTAAAATCTTCCTACCATTTTGCTGTTGTAGTTTAACTCCTTCAAATAGCTGACAGTCCAGCTGATTGTGAGCTAGATCGGACAGGATGCTGCTCTTGTCTATGTTGGCTCTCTCCCTCCCTTCTCTGTGTTAGAGATACCTGCGGGGAGGGGAGGAGGATGTACGCTGCATACCAGAATATGGAGAGGCGAAAACATCCAAGTTTTCAGGAAAGGCAGATCACGCAGGCTGTAGTGCATCAGAGAGGTAGGAGAGCACACAGTTATCCGTGCAGGGTGAATCACACAGTCTGTGTATGAGTGTGCAGAATGAGTCTGCAGGGGAGGGAAGGGGGAATCCCATACTCCTAAGCATCAGTGTCTGTCAAAAGAAGGAAGAAGACCTTACTCTTTGGCTGTAGAAGCCAGGCCGGGAATGAAGCTGTACTTGTATATGAGAGCTGGTGAAGGCAGCTGCATCCTGGGTGCACAGACCTCACATTCAGCATGTATTACTAGAAGGGACACGACCACATGCAAAAAATCGGAAACTAGGAACAGGTAAAAATAAAAACTGCATATCTGCATTACGTCATACTGCATTCTAACAGGCAGCCTATCAAGCCACCCCACGGGGATGGCTTGATAGGCAGTCTCTCGAGGCAGCCCTGGGGCCTTTCAGAAGGCCCCCAGCAGCCATGACACCTGCTCGGCTCCCCCGATCTCACTGCAGACGGCTGTACGGGATGTTCGGGGGATTTAAATGCCGCCGTCAGAATTGAGAGCAGCATTTAAAGGGTTAATAGCCGCGATTGGCTGTACGGCCGATTGCAGCTATTGCCCGCTATTGTCAGCTTTAATAAACAGGCGACCTCTCTTTATACATACCCTACGCTCCAGGATGTAAATGTACATCCTATAGCTGGAAGGGGTTAAAGGGGTTTTTAAGAATTCCCCACAAACATCCGGGGATCGTTATTAAATAATAAGACTTCGTTATTTTGCACCTGTTCCCCATCAGTTTTTGGTTTCTGAGGTTTCAGCGATCACATCGCCAACTACCCACGTCACCAAGGTCTGCAGCGGGCACATGAGGGGTCCGGCTTGTCATCGCTCCAGCTAGACTGATGCCGTTGCGATAACTTCACCGACTACTCATGTGAGCACTGAGGCCAATGATTGGCTGCGGTGGTCACATTGGTTAGTCAATAACATTACTGCTGCAGCGGCAGAAACAAAGACCCGCATGGAGCACTGGAGCAGCGGCAGCACCTCTACCTGGGCAGGATGAAGTCAGCTATTCTTTGTTTATTATTTTAACCCCTGAATGACCAATGTTTTGATTTTGAAGCAATTTTATGCATGTGGTGGTTTTATGGCCCTATTTTTTTTTTCCTTTTAAAATTATTATTTTTTCTTTTAATTTTTTTTTTTTTTTTTATGGGTTGTTCTTGAATTCCTTTTTTTGTTCCCTGAAATCATTTCCCCCCTTTTTTTTCTATTTACTAGGGGTTGAAAAAGTTAAAAAAGAAGTCAAATTAAGATATTAACGCTAAAATAAAGCATTGAAACCTTTTGATATATAATTTGTATAGTCTCAGGCTACAGATCGGCTAGGGTGATGTTTAAGATATCTACAAGAGTCCCCAGTTATATGGTAACTGCATTTGAATTGCCATAAGCAAAATTAACCCTTTGGTATTAATTCTAAATAAAGTATAAACCTTTATTATAGCGTAGACTAACAAACACATGGATTTAAAAATCTAGTCTGCAAAGGTAAGTCCATAAACATGGCAGTATCAAGACTGTTCCTATATAATATAATAGTTTGGTACCAAAGTCCTTTATAGAGGATGGCCAGTCCTATAATCTTAGTAGAGATAAACTTTCTATCAGAGACTGATATCTAAAAACTAGCTGTATAACTCCTAATAGTAAAGCTCCAACATGTTTCACTGTCAAACTGTTAAACAGCATCATCAGGGGGACACGGTGTTAGCTATAGCTACACTAAACGGCATCATCAGGGGGACCCGGTGTTAGCTATAGCTACACTAAATGGCATCATCAGGGGGACCCGGTGTTAGCTATAGCTACACTAAATGGCATCATCAGGGGGACCCGGTGTTAGCTATAGCTACACTAAATGGCATCATCAGGGGGACCCGGTGTTAGCTATAGCTACACTAAATGGCATCATCAGGGAGACACGGTGTTAGCGATAGCTACACTAAACAGCATCATCAGGGGGACGCGGTGTTAGCTATAGCTACACTAAACATCATCAGGGGGACCCGGTGTTAGCTATAGCTACACTAAATGGCATCATCAGGGGGACACGGTGTTAGCTATAGCTACACTAAACAGCATCATCAGGGGGACACGGTGTTAGCTATAGCTACACTAAACGGCATCATCAGGGGGACCCGGTGTTAGCTATAGCTACACTAAATGGCATCATCAGGGGGACCCGGTGTTAGCTATAGCTACACTAAACGGCATCATCAGGGGGACCCGGTGTTAGCTATAGCTACACTAAATGGCATCATCAGGGGGACGCGGTGTTAGCTATAGCTACACTAAATGGCATCATCAGGGAGACACGGTGTTAGCGATAGCTACACTAAACAGCATCATCAGGGGGACGCGGTGTTAGCTATAGCTACACTAAACATCATCAGGGGGACCCGGTGTTAGCTATAGCTACACTAAATGGCATCATCAGGGGGACACGGTGTTAGCTATAGCTACACTAAATGGCATCATCAGGGGGACCCGGTGTTAGCTATAGCTACACTAAATGGCATCATCAGGGGGACACGGTGTTAGCTCTAGCTACACTAAACAGCATCATCAGGGGGACACGGTGTTAGCTCTAGCTACACTAAACGGCATCATCAGGGGGACCCGGTGTTAGCTATAGCTACACTAAACAGCATCATCAGGGAGACACGGTGTTAGCTATAGCTACGCTAAACGGCATCATCAGGGAGACCCGGTGTTAGCTATAGCTACACTAAACATCATCATCAGGGGGACCCGGTGTTAGCTATAGCTACACTAAATGGCATCATCAGGGGGACCCGGTGTTAGCTCTAGCTACACTAAATGGCATCATCAGGGGGACCCGGTGTTAGCTCTAGCTACACTAAATGGCATCATCAGGGGGACACGGTGTTAGCAATAGCTACACTAAATGGCATCATCAGGGGGACACGGTGTTAGCGATAGCTACACTAAATGGCATCATCAGGGGGACCCGGTGTTAGCGATAGCTACACTAAATGGCATCAGGGGGACACGGTGTTAGCTCTAGCTACACTAAATGGCATCATCAGGGGGACCCGGTGTTAGCGATAGCTACACTAAATGGCATCATCAGGGGGACACGGTGTTAGCTATAGCTACACTAAATGGCATCATCAGGGGGACACGGTGTTAGCTCTAGCTACACTAAATGGCATCATCAGGGGGACCCGGTGTTAGCGATAGCTACACTAAATGGCATCATCAGGGGGACACGGTGTTAGCTATAGCTACACTAAACGGCATCATCAGGGGGACACGGTGTCAGCTATAGCTACACTAAACTGCATCATCAGGGGGACACGGTGTTAGCTCTGGCTACACTAAATGGCATCATCAGGGGGACCCGGTGTTAGCGATAGCTACACTAAATGGCATCATCAGGGGGACACGGTGTTAGCTATAGCTACACTAAATGGCATCATCAGGGGGACACGGTGTTAGCTATAGCTACACTAAACTGCATCATTAGGGGGACACGGTGTTAGCTCTAGCTACACTAAACCTCATCATCAGGGGGACCCGGTGTTAGCTATAGTTACACTAAACGGCATCATCAGGGGGACCCGGTGTTAGCTCTAGCTGCACTAAACGGCATCATCAGGGGGACCCGGTGTTAGCTCTAGCTACACTAAACGGCATCATCAGGGGGACCCGGTGTTAGCTCTAGCTACACTAAACAGCATCATCAGGGGGACACGGTGTTAGCTATAGTTACACTAAACAGCATCATCAGGGGGACGCGGTGTTAGCTATAGTTACACTAAACAGCATCATCAGGGGGACGCGGTGTTAGCTATAGTTACACTAAACAGCATCATCAGGGGGACACGGTGTTAGCTATAGCTACACTAAACAGCATCATCAGGGAGACACGGTGTTAGCTATAGCTACACTAAACAGCATCATCAGGGAGACACGATGTTAGCTATAGCTACACTAAACAGCATCATCAGGGAGACACGGTGTTAGCTATAGCTACACTAAACAGCATCATCAGGGAGACACGGTGTTAGCTATAGCTACACTAAACAGCATCATCAGGGAGACACGGTGTTAGCTATAGCTACACTAAACAGCATCATCAGGGAGACACGGTGTTAGCTATAGCTACACTAAACGGCATCATCAGGGGGACGCGGTGTTAGCTATAGCTACACTAAACGGCATCATCAGGGGGACGCGGTGTTAGCTATAGCTACACTAAACATCATCATCAGGGGGACGCGGTGTTAGCTATAGCTACACTAAACATCATCATCAGGGGGACGCGGTGTTAGCTATAGCTACACTAAACAGCATCATCAGGGGGACGCAGTGTTAGCTATAGCTACACTAAACAGCATCATCAGGGAGACACGGTGTTAGCTATAGCTACACTAAACAGCATCATCAGGGAGACACGGTGTTAGCTATAGCTATACTACATGGCATCCTTTGAGTACTATGTAAACTGGAAAAGAGAAGGCAGAAGGGGTTAATATGTGAGATGTACTCCTGCTAGATTGTAGATGTCTTAAAGCCTCGCTGTATATGTACAATGGCGTGGGTTTAAAGCAAGCGCCATGTATATATGCATATATGGCAATTGATCCCTGGCTATGAATGCAATTGGAGAGCGCCTTTTATAAAGTTTAGAAAGGATGTCTTTCCAATAGAGTATATTCATTACAATCACTGTAAATTGGGAGAGTTTGCCGAATACAACATGAGATAAATCCGTTTAGTCTCCTGTCTAACGCAGACTGCTGTATTTTGAATTCTAGATCAAAGGACGGCCTGAAGGCGATAATGAGAAGGGTTAATCACAAAGTGCCCCACATCGCCCTGCACGCTCTCACCGTAAGTAGATTCCGCCTTCCATCGATCCTCGCCCTCCTTCCCAGACGCAGCAGTTACTTAACATCCTGTGAGCTATGAAAACTATCTCATCCAAATGCCTTTTCTCCGGTGCCTCCGCAGCTATTAGGGGCCTGCGTGTCAAACTGCGGGAAGGCTTTTCATCTAGAAATATGTTCCCGAGATTTTGCCAGCGAGGTGCGTGGAGTTATAAATAAGGTATGTTCATAATTAGCTTCTTCATTTGTTACATTCGCTGTGTCCTAACAAAGACATTATTGATTTATGTGTAACCTTGAACGCACGGCTCTCTCCGCCTGAACGCTGGTGATAAAGCCGAGCGTTATGCTTGGCCCAACGCACCGATGATCGCACATCAGGGAAACCAGAGATATAGGGGGGGCAGGGGGGTTATAATGTCCCGGATATACATTAAAATAAAGATTTCAAAAGTCAAGTGGTGAGATCTAAGATTAATGAGTAAATCGAGAAAATTAAAGCTGGGGTTATACTTGCTGTTTAGCGGAGATTAGACATGTTAGATTGGTTTCGGGTTGGATGGTGCCGAGGAGGGGGCACCGTGTCATCCGTATAATGTACTATGGAGTTTGTGTGTCTCTCTTTGTCAAGGTAAGGCCTAGTTCACATCACGCTGGGGTTATACTTTGGGACTATTCTAAGACACATACCACCCCAACTGCTTCCACAACTTTTTGGGCTTTTCATATTATTTTAATGTATGTTTAATGTAAAGCATATTGGGTTTTTTTTTGGTTTTTTTTTTGTATGTGTTAGACATACAGCCGTATTTTTTTCATTCATTTGTGACCGTTTTCACATTTAAATAACTTTTTTTTGCTTAGAAAGTATTTTCTAGTTTGAAAACTTTTTTTTTCCACTGGCATTTGTGAACAAAAAATGTAGATGTGAAACATGGACACGTGCAGTTTTACGTTTCCATACGTAGAAGGGGATTCTTTACTGTAAGAGCAGTGAAGCTATGGAACTCTCTGCCTCAGGAGGTGGTGATGGTGAACTCACTATAAGAGTACAAGAGGGGCTGGACGCCTTTGTTGAGTGATACAATATTATAATCATTAATAACTACAGAAGGGTCAGTGATCCGGGGATTATTCTGATGGCCTTCTTTTGTTGTTGGACAATAAAGCGCGGCATGCTGTGCTTTACTGTCTCCCAAACAGAACGTACACAAATGTAAGGGGACTCGGATGTAGGCAAAAGAATGCACTTTTAACTGTTTGACCAATGTTGGGCTACGTGTACATCAAGAAATACATTGTAATCCTTTTTTTGTATTAAAATACACTTATGAGGGAAGACCAAACGTGATGTGAGCAGCCCCTTAGTGAGCGTCCACAGCGCATTATTGTACGCGCGGTGTGACCGCTCAGTCCTTCTGCGAGAGCCGCTGAAAACAGCGCTGTGACCGAGTCTCCGAATGAAGACAAACAAACAAAACATTTGCTTCTATTGGGACTCGGACGTCTCCTCGGTGTCTGTTTTACAAGGTTTCTGTCTGTCATCACTTTCTTTTGGAGTACAGAATAACGTAGTCGGCTACACTTCTATACAGGGACATCCGGTGAGGAAACGCATACTGCACTGTAAAGGCTTTAGCATGGGAACCTACGGGTGACCTACCCCTCGGTATAACTATATACACTGAAATATGACTGACCTATATAGAACAAAAGCGGGTCAGCAAAACAGAAGTGCCGCACGCTCCATCAATACCCACCTACCATTTTAACTGTTCATTTCAGGCACATCCAAAAGTAGCTGAGAAACTTAAAGCAATGATGGTCGAGTGGTCCGATGAATTTCAGAAAGATCCCCAGTTCAGCTTAATATCGGCCACCATTAAATCTCTCAAAGAAGAAGGAGTAACATTTCCTACGTCTGGTTCTCAGGTACGGAGTCCTTGGGGTGGTCTTGTCCGTGGCGGGGTGATGGCCTGTCATATATTACTGCATTCTTTCTTCTGTGCATTAAATGTTCTCGTCGTTCCTCAGAGTGCTTCAAATACTCCGAAGAATGGCACAGCGGTTCCGAAGAACAAGGAGGATGAAGATCTCGCTAAAGGTGAGGTTTATTTTAGGTATTTCGGGCGATGTACTAATTAAAGATTTAAAGGGGTTGTACCAGACTAGACTGACCACCTATCCATAGGGTAGGTGATGAAAGACTGATCGGTGGGGGTGTCACTGTTAAGACCCCTGCCGATCCTGTCTCCCTCTTCTTGTCACTGCAGGTTTACTGCACCCACCCGCCGTGTCATGAGAATGAATGGAGCAGTGGCTGAGCATGCACAACCACCGCTACATTTATTTCAATGGAGCTGATGGAAATGCGTGACCCCCCCACTCCATTCAATCTCCTCCTGGGAAGGTGGGGGGGCAGTAAGCCCTCAGTGAGGAGGAGGAAGGAACTTGGGACCACGGTTCTCAGGATTAGTGGGGGCTCAGCCACAGACTTTTAGCACATATTGCATGGATAGATGTCAAAAGTCTATTATGGTACAACTGCTGTAAGCCTTATAAATGAGTCGGCTGCAGTAAACTGGATGTATTATTATAATAGAATAAGCCATAAAACAATATATTATGTGAATTACGGACATTTGTATAGCTTGTATGTTGTTGAAATTGGTGTTAGATGCCATATTATTTTTAAAGGGGATGGCTTCAATATTGGTGCTTAAAGGGGTTTTTCTGTTACCTCTTCAAAAATTACAATCCTGTTACTTTATGCAGTTATGCCATATTAAAAGCAATATTTACTTATTTGCTGGCCGTGGCCCCGTTGAATGCACTCAGCCAATCAAAAGTGGCGCTCGGTCTGTGGCAGGGGATTCTTTACTCCCCGTGGGGATTCCCCTTGTCACTGATCACTGTGACAGTGCTGTCACATTGTTCAGTGATGACCCTCACTCGAGTATAAGCCAAGGGGGGCTTTTTCACGAGTATATACGGTACTTGTTTTTTGTCAATTAAAATGCAAAGCAAATGAACAGAAGAGATGCTGTCCATGAACCAGCGCCGACCAGCAATATAGCTTGTGGATCGGCGCTCGTTAAGATGGTTTTACATGGGTAACTAATCTCTGTTATAGAGGCGAATGATCGTTTCTACAGCCCTCTGACCCCATACAGATTGCACTCGATGACCGTACATTTGTTGCTGACGAATGAACCTTTTTACGCTCACAAAAGCGGTGCGAGCAACTGACATAAAAAAGCATTTGCTTGTTCGTCAGCAGATTGCAGGCATAATCAAATGGGCCGATAATCGGACTAGCGATCGTTCATATCTGATCATGAACCCATGTCAAAACGCCTTAAGGCTGCTATCAGATGGGGTTAACGCAGCAGTTTTACCACAACCTTCTGCGGTTCTAACAAATTGCCGTTTGGTCGCCTTAGGATTCTACATGCACACCGCCGGTCGTCTAGGTGTTGTGGCCTTAATACGGAAGCTCTTAGTTTTCTCCTCCCTCAGTGATTATTGTGAATTATTTTTGCCTGTATTACAAGTAAATGCATTTTTCTCCTAAATGACAGCAATCGAGTTATCTCTGCAAGAGCAAAAGACGCAACCCTCAGAGATCAAGTCCTTATACCCAACTGTGGATGCCCAACATGACAGTCAGAAGATGCCTAGGAAGGTCCGAGCTCTTTATGACTTCGAAGCCGTGGAGGACAACGAGTTGACGTTTAAAAGTGGAGAAATCATAATTGTCCTAGACGACAGGTAAGAAGTCAGCCATGCGTCACCGTCCATGCAGTAATGACATTGAAGCCAGGCACTCATGGAGTACATGTCAGGCTCATGACTCATTGTTGACCTGCCGGCCATGTGGGCCTTGAACCACTTTGGCCACTCAGTTTCTGTCCGTCTGGGGGGCAGCATGTAGACTCTGTTTTCTGCCAAGTCCGTTTTTCATTTATTTATCTTTTGTAGATTTTATGCTACAGAATGTGTTGACTTATATAAAGTTTATCATCGTTATTTCATGCTTTCTTGAGCTACCGTAATGTTTCCCATCAAGAAATATTGAAGTGTCGCAACTGCTACGGTTAGCAGTGATTTTGCTATATGACCTAAAAGTTATCGCAGAGCCCTAGCCCTATTCCAGCTATTTGTGGTAACCTCCAGCTACCGTACGTAAGATGCAAAATCCAGGTGGATTGATTGATGTTTTATTTCGCGAAAGCGAAGGTACACTGAAAATAACGAATCTCTTAGGCTCTGGTTGTACTACGCTACAAAAAAAAAATTTAAGGGAACACTTAAAACGCACATGAGCGTCTCTGTAAAGATTTTCAGCTTGACTCTTTTGTTCATTGAGATTTAAATGTTCTGTTAAAGAATGGAATTCCAATGGCTGACCTGCCAATTCTGGCGCTGCACAGTGTTGAGCTGTGGGCACTGGTCCCACTACAGGGCCTTGTGCCCTCATGCCACCTCCATAGAGCCTGTTTCTGACCGTTTACTTCAGTCCGAAACATGCAGACCAGTAGCTGTTGGAGGTCATCTTGTTGGGCTCTGACTGCGCTCCTGCTGGCCTGATGCTGGGTTGATGCTCTTCTACGGCCTGTCCAGCTCTCCTTGTGTTAACGGCTCATGTCCTGGTATCTGCTCCATGTTCGTGAGACTGTACTGGGGGACACCGCAAACCTCCTTGTGATGGCATGTATGGGTGCACCATCCTGGAGGACTACCTATACAACCTGATTGGGCTGCAGGTAGCGCTTCATGCTACCAGTAGTGACAAGGACAACAACAAAGCACAGAACTAGAGAAGAATCAGTCTGGAAGGAGAAGAGGAATTTTCTCCATTCCCATTTTGGGGATGCCTCTCCAGCGCTCCTGTTGTCACTTTCATTTGCATCAAAGCAAGTGTAATTGATTTAAATTCACTTATGATTCCTAACTGGACATCTTGATGTCCCTGAAGTTTAAGTAACTTGTGGTTACACTGTGATGCTTAAAGGGATAATTTGGTTAATAGAAATTATTCCCTATCCACAGCTATTTCGATCATCTCCAGTGAAATGAATGGAGTGGTACCACGCATGCGAGACACCCGCCCACTCCCCTCAGGATCAGTGAGGGTTCCCAGCAGGTGGATCCCCCGTCATCTATCTGTTTTAACCCACCCAATGGATGGGTGAAAACTTGAGAGAAAAGTCCCCTTACCAGAATACCCCTTTAAGTGTATTTTTGAACAGTGTAGTTTGTAACGAAGCGATCACTCCTGTGAGAGACCGGTTTTTCGAGCAATGTAGTTTGTAAGGAAGAGATCACTACTTTGAGAGACCGGTTTTTCAACATTTCTCTACAGACAATAACCGACCCCGTATTTTGTATGGCAAAACTAATGCTGCAAACTTCTTAATTCTTGCTGAACCTCCCCCAAACCCACCAATGGCAAGTGTGAATAGAGCCAAATACACCCGATGGATCTTTCTTTATGATACAATAGTGAGATTCTTCTGTGTCTTTGTGTACATATTGATCTCCTCCACCGTAATGTCCTCCGTGTCTTAGGATGGCTGCAGACCAAGCGTTACAACAAGTGAGTTGTGTTTGCATGTTTAGATATGTCAAATCACAGAGTAGCAGAAAGCAGAAGAATCCTCGGCCCCCACAAGGGTCTCGATGATGTGTCCAGTTCTCCTTTATTTACTAGAAGACAGATATAGTGTGTTTTTCTCTTTTCCAATCTGTTATTAGAGGTTCCCGCAACTAATCTCTCTTATCTGACCTTCACTTGTAGTGACACAAACTGGTGGAAGGGAGAAAATCACAGAGGTGTTGGATTGTTCCCATCTAATTTTGTCTCTACGGCCTTAAATGTGGAGCCTGAAGCAGGTATGTAAAATTGTTGATAAATGTGATGTTTGTTGCTGTAGAGATGCCGGCTGACCCCTGGCGGCGGCTGACAGCTCATCGGCTTCTCATTACTGTTTGCTGCGGTTATTCGGAGTAAAGGTATATAGTTGCTCTTTTCCAGGATATATAAAATTATCTTTATGTAGTTATTATCTTTACAACTCGGAGGGAAAATGGCCAAAATAAGACCGAACATCCAGTATTAAACCATGTAGAACAGTAATGGTGCGAGTCCTGCTCACAAGAGCTTACAGACTATAGCATGACACAAGAGGTACAAGGACTTGCGCTAATATATATATTTGTTATATCATAACAAATACAGAATTCAAAAGTAATAATTACAATTAACTGTAGCAGTGTCGCTTAGGGACCAGCTGTTTGTACTCGAGCTAGGACTGCAAGCAGGGGGTGAGAGTCCATATAGTCCAAGAGGTCCTCAGCTTGTATAGAAATTCCAAGTCAGAGTTGAGATCCCTTCTGAAGTGTTTACTTAACTTTTTAACTCCGAGTGACTGTATCCCGCGGGTCATTCAGAGAATGGCTCGCGAGTACCAGGACACTGCTTAATATTACCTTAGGTGGTTGTTAAACCAACATTGAGGGAAAGGTATAGTAAAAAGAAAGAAAGAACAAGGGGCAGAGATATAAGAGCGAGACAAAGAGGAACATAGTAGGGGATCGAAAAAGAAAATAGAACTGATAGGAAGAGAAGGAGGTGAGGGATGGGAAGAAACGGGCCTATAAGTAGGGTGGGAGAAGAAACCAGAGAATGGGATATGGGAACAGGATGGGGGGGGGGTTAGTCTCATCCCATCACCCCAATAGATTCATGAACTCAGGCGTATGCTGGAAGGAGATCCATGGCCCCCATGCGTCTACACCTCCACTGGAGTCAAGGGTATCTCCTGCCGCCAATTCTTCCATGTGCATTAAATAGTTCAGCTCTTGAATAAACTACTACAGAAGGTGTTGTGAAGGGGCTTCGCCAGTTGTGAGGTATTACAGTTCGCAATGCTGTTAAGAAATTACGCAATAAACCCTTCTTAGCCTGGGGAAACGAGCCTGGAATAATAGAGTAGCACCAATTTAGGTGATGCGACAACTGGGTTGCATGTTACCTGTTCATAAATCTGAAAGACCACAATCCAAAAGGGCCGGAGAACCGGGCAGTCCCATCAAACATGAAGTAAGGTAACCCTCGCAGTGATCAGTCGGCTGCCTTAGCCCTCTGGACACTCATGGAACCTGTAGTCAAGTTCCTGCCATGCAAGTTGTAGCGTATCACAACTGACTGATGTAGTGGCTTCTGGGATGCCACAGATCATACATGGTTGGGGTTGGTGAGGGGGGCACGTAGTTTCTAACACTCCCACAGAGGAAATAACAGTATAACACTCCCATTGTTTTCAATGGGAGCCGCTCGATCACAGTGCTTTTCAGAGACATTTTGAGCATTTAGCGCACCTCCTCAATGATGAGGGGTGCTAAAAGCCTGTGTCCGTTGCAGCATTGCTGCGGCCGAAAACAAAAGTAAAACACGGCAAAGCGCCGCGATTTAAATATCGTCGCTTACCACAACGCATTTGTATGAGGAAGACCTACGGTCTGAGGAACATGGAGACCAAGGAAGAAGTTCACTATCATCACCACCTGCACGGCCAATCCATCTGTATAGTAGTTGCCTATTGAGCTCACTGCTGACTTCATTGTGAAAATGGGTTGGGGGCCCCGTACTGTTGGACGATGAAACCTGGGATTTACTTTCCACAAGATAGGTCATCAGTAGTTGACTGGCCGGAGTCCTCTATCAGTGGATGTATTTCAAGACCTCATTAAAGGGGTTGTCTCGCGGCAAACATCAAAATTTTACATTAGCCCATTCCCCCTGTCACCCCCCCCCCCCGGCATAAAATAGCATTTTAAAGCGGTTTTTAAACCGCTTGCTACTCACCGATGTGATGAAAGATGAACTTATAAAATTCTTCTCCCAAGATGGCCGCCGGTCCTTTCCCAGGGATGCACTGCGGTTTTCTCCCATGGTGCACCATGGGCTCTGTGCGTTCCATTGCCGATTCCAGCCTCCTGATTGGCTGAAATCGGCACACGTGATGGGACGGAGCTACGCGATGACGTGTAGAAAGGGGCGGAGCCAGAACGCCGCTCGTGCCCAGACCGTCCAGAAGGGAAAAGACCCTTCTGCGCAAGCGCGTCTAAAAAAGCAAGAAGACCCCGAAATTAGACGGATCCATGGCGACGGGGACGCCAGCAACGGAGCAGGTAAGTGAATAACTTCTGTATGGCTCATATTTAATGCACGATGTATATTACAAAGTGCATTAATATGGCCATACAGAAGTGTATAACCCCACTTGCTTTCGTGAGACAACCCCTTTAAATAGATATTTTTTATTGCTTGCAGAAGATCGCGGATTGCGTGTTTCTTTTTTTTTTTTTTGTTTTTTTTTCTCGCATGGAAAAAATCTGCAACTCCACCTCCCAGCTTTTTCCCCACCTCTGTAAATCCACAAATATAATTGTGGATACACTGGATTGCAAGATCCCATAGACATGAATGGAGCACATCCGCGCATGATCCACGGTAAAATGGAGCATGCTGCGATTTATTATCCACGCGTGGCATCTGCAAATCAAATTAAAACAAATCCGCAGGTGTTAAATGAAGTGCGGACGCCCAATGCTTCCCTATGGGCGGTTTGATTTGCGGATCTCACGCGTGGGTGCCAATGTGTGTATTCCACAAATCACATCCTCCCATGAACATTGGTCCTTACTCTCCACAGGGTTCTGTAAAACCATGATGGGGGCTGGGTCAGGCGCTGTGCACTATGGCGACGAACCTTTTGTCAGATTTCCCTACATATACATCAGACAGACGAGTCCGACCATATATATAATGACTCTTATTTAAGAAAACCTGCAGACCCCAAGTGGACGAATTCTACCTAGTTACAATTAAGATGATATTTTATGACCTACATTGAGAGCAGGATCCTCCCCGTCCGCTCTGGGCGGCACCGCCGCTTCCGTCTCCTCTGCTCTTCAGCGGTGGTTTTTGTTGATCAGGAAGCGTTACTGTATTATGCATCCAGCTTTATAAATGTCACAAGTAGCTGCAGCCTGCGTGACAATGCAAATAGAAGCGCTTGAGCATTGCCCAACAGATGGCTGCTGTGTTTTCAGTTTTCCCCACTTCCTGAGCAGAAAATGTTAATTGATGTCTCCTTAATGAGCTGCTTTTCCAAAGACAAAAACCTCACACACGGCTTAAGTGCTGCGTCCTAATAGCAGAAGCCTCTTCTCTTTCCATCCCCATTGTAGGGGGGAACACTTCTACAAATGTCTGCACTTCGCACATGTACCGAAATAGAAAGCATGTCGGGTAGAAACCGATCAGCACATAATGTCCCTGTTGTAGTGTTAGATCATCTTCTGACTCATCGCTGCCTTATTACTAGGTAGATGATGGGGCAAAATTGGAAGACTAAACCCCCCATACGCATGAGACTTTAGTTGTCCAAACCTGCTGATAACAGCGGGGCCGGGTCACTCTCTGAAGTTTGAGGGCCGCTCAACTTGGGGGACATTGAATTTCAACCCCCAATCCTTTCGATCCCCGGTAGATAAGCTGGAACTAAACCTGTTTTTTGTTGCGGCTTACCTCCCTTAACGCATGCGCATTCGACCGGTTCATGTGTACAAGGGAGCCTGGAAAGGGCTGTCGGGCAAACAATGGTTCCTACAACAGCGTTGAAGGTGTTTTGGCAGCTTTACAGAAAAGTTGGCAATAGACAATGAAAGAATCTGCAGCTTTAGGCTGGATGCACACTGGCTGGGTGTTATAGTTACGCCCGAGAGGCTTTGTTGCTACTCACATCAGACAGCGCACGGGCAGAAGTGTATGTACTGTCCAATTTACGCAGAGGCATCATGTTGGCATACATTGGCACGTCCCATGTCTCACCCATAGAACGGACAGGATTAGGACACACCACAAGTTTTTTCACGGTGACCATTAGTCTGTTTGAAAAAAAATCAACATGCATTTATGTGTATGTTTACATAGGCATATAATGAGACCGTGTGCTGTCACTAGTGCGCAGGGGTTACTTGAGGCCTCAGAGGTCATATCGGATCTGATTGTCCACTGAAATTTGCTTTTGCTTCTCTAGTTCACACAAACAAGTTTCCAATAAAAAGTATGAATGATGATTTTCACAGATGCTTTTTCATCATCGGCTCAAGAAAAGCCAATAATCCCTAGTGAACTGAAAATATCATCTTCTGTTCATTGGCCTCCCTTGATAATTAGCCCTAGCGTATATGTCTTGTTTGTTAGCTAGCCTGCCGCCTCAAAATGTGTTGCAGCTATCCTGTCTAAAGGCTCATTTACATGCAAAGATAATCTTTTAAAGGATTGAAAGGTTTTGCAATCTATTTGCATAAAATGTTAATGGCTATTAACACTTTATCATCTTTATTTCCATGTAAAAGGGCCTCCATGAGCTGTTTGCAGAGCCCAGCATGTGATTAATCACACGCCCAGCTGTGCACACAGCTGCATTGTTCTCTTCGCAGCTGTTGGCAATGTTACAATGTTATCTGCTGCCTCCCGTGGAGATAACAGCCTGCGATCTACTAAGAGATACTTTATCTCTCACTAGTTGAATGATGGACTTTAAGTTCACCTTAAAATCATCGTTCAATCGAAAACTGCACGATGCCCGCGTTTACATGTAATGATTGCCGCTCATTTTCAATTGTTTGAATGAAATTTGAGCAATAATCGTTACGTGTAAATGAGCCTTAAGTCATCCCCGCAGTGCCCATTGAAATCTGACCTAATTAGTAACGTTCACACGGTGTATTGAGAAGCGAATTTTACATAGAATCAATGCCAATTCTGTGGCAAATTTGTGTTTATTTTGCAGCTCCTTCATTTCAGTGGCAATCTGCGCCGTATATAGAGTGGGGTTTTAGCGCAGATGTGAAGCTTGTGTTGCAGAAACAATTGATACGTCTTTTCTTGCCACAGGATCCACGTCAGGATATTTATACAAAGGATTGGGTATGATGACATCTAAGGGTGCTTTTAGACAGTGACTTATCGTTTGCATAAGCAAACTATGTCAGCGCTCGCTCGTCCAGCCTACTTATACAGGCAGATGTAGCCTTCAGTCCTTCACTGTACCAGTCAATGAAAACGACCGAACGACCGGTATTTAAACCGAAGGAGCCAACTATGATTTTCAGGCTTGCATGAAACGAACGATAAACAAACTAATTATCGTTCATTGTTTGATCTTTAGCTGTGCAATGATCGCTCCGTGTAAACGCACCTTAACATGCCTGATCTTTCTTTCCCCTGAGATCTGTGGTCGAGGAGGAACCTATGCACACTAGATGGTTGGCCGGTCCCTTAGGCACATTAGAGTGGAAGCTCCTCTGGTTTTCTTGTGTAAAGTATTATGTGTACGTAGACTTTGTCACTGATCGTTCTCTCCATTTTACGTTTCTTTCCCAGTTGCTGACAGCTCTCCCGCTTCCGAAGAGATTCTTGAAGCAGCAACCAAGTCTGAACCTGAGCCGGTGTTCATAGATGAAGTACGTTTCGCCTTTTTTTTTCCCTCTTTGAGACTCGTTAAATGTATAAAATGCATGAACAAGGTGGCGAGAGAGTGTAAGTATCGTGGTGGGATTGGGGAGAAAAGCGGTGATTTGTGACTCAGGAGTGCAATGTAAAATGAAAGGCCAGCAAGATCCATTACGTCAGATGAAGTAAAGCACAGCAGATTACTAACTCACCAGTGAAAAAAGTTGATTATCAGGTAATTGGCAAACGCAGTCTACACTGCAGATCCACTGCAGCCAATTGACATGCTGCAGATATAAATTCCGCACCACACGTCAATTTCTGAATGGATTTTAAGCAGTTTTTCCGCAGCGTGTGAATGAGATTTGGAAAATGCCATGGATCAACATGGAAAATCCATAGCTAATCCACCCATGTGACCATGGACAAAGTCCAGATTTCAAAATCTCATCCACATGTTGTGGGAAAATCGGCTTCATGACTTGACCAACGGAGCGGATTTTGAATCCACAGAGTGTCAATTATAGCATGGGATTTGTGGTGTGGATTCCACTCATTCATATGAGGGGCTGAATTCCGCACCAAATTCTGCATCAATAACCGCATCAACGTCGGCATGAAACGGTCCAGTTTTTGATGTGGGTTTTGCACTGTGGAACGTCCGCTGAAGACGCTCAGCAGCAGATTCCGCCCTGTGTTCTTGGCAAGTGTATATTTGAAATTTCAACCCCAAAGCATAGTGATTGGTTGGCTAGTCCACTGGCCACACGAACACGTAGACATTGAGTGAACACTCGCTGAACCAAATATAAATTTGAAGACCAAAACCAGCCAGAGACCTTTAGTAGCGTGTGTTCTTATGAAGACCAGCAGGGACTGTAGGTTGAGGATCACTCGCACAAATTTGTGTTTTCGGAAACCAATGAGGGTTAGATGAGAGGGAAAAATGTTTAAAAAAATAAATAAAAGCAGCGGGAGCCAATCGGTGTGCTGCAGGAGGTGCGTGCAGAACAAACACGCACTTCCCTGCTGTTGTACCAAGCAACTAGTGAACACGTTCTCACTCTTCACATAGTTATCCCCTGTAAAGCCGTTGTTAGTCAGTGGAGCCTGGAGGATCACTTCAATCATAAGGCCTCCTGGATGAACATTAAAGGAGGGAAATAGTATTAATGACTTATCCTCAGCATAGGTCCTCAATAGATGAGCGGCTGGGATCTGCCTCTCAGGACCCCAGCTGATCATGCGCCAGCTATCAGCACCACAACACACAGGGGTACAGAAAGGAAGCTGCTGCTCCATTCCCTAAGTAGTGGTCGGTGCTTGTAATTGCAGGTGCAGCTCTCGTTGGGAGCTACACTTCAACGCCAGTTTCTACACAGAGGTCAGAGCAGCAGCTTCCACTCCTGTTTGTTGCGACGCTGACAGCGGGCGTCTGATCAGCTGATCAACTGGGATCCTGAGCGGCCGACCCCAACCAATCAACTATTGATGACCTATGCTGAGAATAGCACTATATGTAGATCGCCAGCAGCACAACCCTATACTCAATATTGCAGGGGAGCCGTAGTAGTGCACGCTGTTTCCAGGATTCGGACTTCCTCATAAGTAGGATACAAGTACTTCAAGAAAGCAGCGCAGGCAGGAATCTTTAAAGAACGTCTTGATCAAAATGACCTCTTTTATTGCAATTCCCCTGACAAGGCAAGCGACATTTCGACCGCTCCTGCTGTCTTTGTCAGACTAACTAACACAGTGACAGAGCCCAACGTTTATATATACAGTTAACCAATAATAAACGACTATACATACACACCCCCACCTTAGTTTCTGATGGTTGGCTGTAGAGAAGCATCAGCTGAGGAGCATCCAACTAGATGGTGGCAGCTGCGTCGTCCCATTACTGCAATGGCGCAGACCGGCGTCATTTTGGTCTTATAAGAAGCTCTTTAAAGATTCCTGCCTGCGCTGCTTTCTTGAAGTACTTGTATCCTAGCCTGAGAATAGATCATCCGTGGTATTTCCCTGAAAAACCTCTTTAAAGCTGTGGTAGACATCCAATACAATGTTGTAAATTCTGAAAAATCCAATCATATTTAAATAACAAATTCTTCATTATTTTACAGGAAAAAATGGACCAAACATTGCATTTACTTCAGAGCATCGATCCAACAGACCCCAAGCCAGATTCGGTCACTCTCCTTGACTTAGAAGGTGTTGTATTATATCCAAATGTTGTTGTTTTGTCTTATCTTTTATGATCTAAAGGATAATGTTGTCCATTGATGTTCTGAAAGGGAAGAAAAGGTAGCATATCCCAGGGGCAAGATGAGCCAAGATTAGCCATTCGACTGACTTTGCTTTTTAAATCTTATTTTTAGGCAACTGTTGCATTTAAGTATATATGGTGGTATTTAAATATTGTACACTTAAAGGGGGTTTCCAGGCTGCTTTTATTGATGACCTGTCCTTAGGATAGGTCAACAATAGTTGATCAGCTAGGACCCTGACCCATCAGATGTTCGGCCGCCTGCTAGCACCCAGCAAAACACACAGTATATGGAACGGAAGCCGATAGCTCTGACCCCACATAGTGGATGGCCTGTTCATTCTCATAACTCTGTATCTATTGTAGCGACCGTTCTGAGGAGGAGGGAATATACAATACCTATTGTTCTTCTCTGGCATTGTCCCACCAATCTGCCGGTTCTGGGCCCAATCGTCCAAGATAGCTGCTGCAGCTTTCTCGCAGCCTAGTTAATTCATACTGTGCACCACTCTGTGATTGGCCAGCACTGATCATGTGAGTAGCATTAGCCAAGCAGAGAACAGCTGTATTCTAACACTACCTATGCATCAACCATTTTGGACTACCAAGAACAGGCCTGGAGCAAGCAGATTGGTGGGACATTGGCATAGAAGACCAACTACAGGTAATATAACTGCCCCTCCAGTTCCAGGAGAAAATTTTGTTTCAAGCTCGGAAGATCGCTTTAACATTAAAAATGCCGATAATTGTTGATTATTGGAATGGGGGTATACTCTATGTTTTGGCATTTTTTTTTCTTCTATAGACGTCTGTCAACAAATGGGCCCGATGATTGATGAGAAGTTAGAGGAGATTGACAGGTGAGTCCTAAAACTCAGCACAAATTTGCATATAATGAACAATGGCAACAATATTGCTTATCCTACTGTGCTAATTTATTCATTAAGCAGTTACAGTTGTTCATGTTGTTCTGAAAGACAACATGAGTCTTATCAGGGATTCACAGCAGGATACAGCTGATACTATTGTTTCAGCTGTAACCGCTCCCTGATGACAGGCTGGGTATGAAGAACACAGCTGGACAGCTGTGTTCTTCATAAGCCGCACGGAGCGCTCGGCTGTATAACACCCGGGCGCTCCATGCAGAAAACAGCTGGATGCAGAAGACAAGTGGGGACACCTTGCTTGTCCTCTGCATCCTCCGCCGGGAGCGCTCGGCTGTATGACAGCCGGGCGCTCCCAGCGGAGAACAGCTGGATGCAGAGAACTAGTGGCACCCCACTTGTTCTCTGCATCCTCCGGAGCGCAAGGTAATCGCTCAACGTTTGAGCGATCATGTTGCAATGTAAACGACACAATAATTATCGCTCAACTGTTGCTCAAAAGACATCTTTTGAGCGATAATCGTTGTCTAAATGGGCCTTTACTTTGGTTAGTCCTCAGCGTGCATATGTACACACAATATTTCACTGTGAGAAATGACATTTAGGCATTGTGTCACTTAGATAACTGTGATACAGTCGCCGATTAGGGTCTGTATTACAAGTAACATGGCTGTTCCTATGGTTCTATTAAATCTAAATTAGATCATTACTTACACACAATCAGTAGTAGTATGTTCAGTCGTAGTAGTATATGTTGATTTGGTGCATGTATACTGAAGGGAGATGCCAGTTCAGGAGGCACAAAGCCAGATATTATAAAGTGGCAGCTACCCACTATAGACAATCCTTCGGCTGGTCCGCACATCAGCGGTTACACTACATCAGTATTTCACGGACATCCTGCTTGCACTTCTATTGCTCCGGAGCACACACTGAGAGGCTTTGTGTTTAGGTCATTATCTGCTGTGTTTGTTGTCTTGTGTTTTAGTTGTCTTTGCAGTTAGATGTTCCCTCCTATTGTCTCTGCAGGAAACATTCAGAGTTGTCTGAGCTGAATGTGAAGGTGCTGGAAGCTTTAGAGCTCTACAATAAACTCGTGAATGAAACTCCGATGTATTCTATGTACAGCAAGCCGCCTCCACAGACCCATTACCCTCCAACGTCTCTTGGGGTCACCATGCAGGTTTGGGCATCTTTCAGACTTGCTTTGTTTTGCTGTAATTTGGAGACTATGGTTGCTTTTTAAGATGGAACGATTATCATTCAAAAGAGAGCGAAAGTGCACAATAATCGTTCAGTCTAAGTGAGGGCCAGCGGGTGAACGAAAAACGTTCGCTTTTCGCCCGTTCATCTTATGCAGCATAAAGCCATTGTTGGCTCGTTCGCTTATCATTCGGTTTAAACAGCGCTCGTTCATTCACTCATACAGTGAATGTGAAAGACTGAGCGATTTCTCGTTTGAGCGACCCAACAATGTATCTTGGCTCGTTCAAACGATGAATCTACTTGTGTAAAACACCCCTAAGATAAGATATTTTCATCTGACTTGCTGGATTAGGGTTTGTTACCATGCGATGACTTTTTGGCGCTTAAGTGCCCGACTTCTGTCCCAACGATTATCGTTTCTGTGCTTTCACACAGGAGCAATAATTGCTCATCAAATGGAAGCAGAGTGCTCCGGAGATCTCTTACGGCTGCCTGACTCCATTCAGAGTGAACAGGCAGTCCATACATGAACGACTGCCTGTTTATACGGACCTATTGTCATGTTTTTATGCCTTCATAAAATAGACGGCTATAAGCAAATTAATTATCGTTCATTGTTCAAATGTTGGCCATGTCTACGCAAAACTGTATAGCCCACTGAGCTACACTGTTTCTATCGTCCCCATAGGGAGTTAGATAAACGGCACGGCCCACTTGACTGTTTTTATCCCCCCAGCCACTATACAGTGGAGTATTTCCATCACTGCCATAATGGGCTGAGACGGGAGTACCACTTTAAAGATACAACCGATTGTGTTATATGCAGCATCCACAATGCAGTGTGAGCCCCGAACATGGTGCGCCCGCCTGTAGATATCTTGCAAGGCATAACACAAACCTTAATTTCCTTGCAAAATGAACACTTTGGAAGCAGAATTATTTTCCAGAGCTAAAAATAATTTAATTGAGCTCCCTTCTGCTTAATGTTAACATGCAAATTATGCTCAAGATTCACTTCAGGGTTTGGCATAATCCCTCGTTACAGGATTTGGTTCCCAGCAGAATCGTTTGGCGTGTCCCTACTTTTTAGTGATTGCATCTGAATAGGGGGCTGTTCTTGCAGTCAATTGCTTTCGCCACTAATAGAACGGACCTGTTTTTCAGTGATATACATGGGGCTGCTTATCCAGATGACGGCTCTGATTTAACACAAAGCAAAAAGAAAAACCCTATCATAACTAATTTAGAACACTTCTCATTCATTTGCAAGCAGGATCAAAATCTCCCCTACCCAGGAATGCTTACGCAAGCCTCAGAATAGTTGACCCGTGTAAGTCAGAAGCTCTTTGAATAATGAAGGTCGGCACTTGTCTGAGAGCAGCAGTAAATTGGATTGTGATCTTTTCATACACCTGGCAGGATGATGTCTCTGGGAAGCGTCTGCTTTGATCCTGTTTCTCTGTAACCGGTTTTTCATACCGACCTATGACCCCGACTTCAGAGGGCACCGCTTGTTAACGAGAGACCCTTTGTTCACAAGTTTGGACTGAGGGGGCTGAGGAATACCTCCTACAGGTTCTCGCCAAATGATTTTATCCCGCTATTTATAAGTTACCTGGTTGACGTCTTTGGTTCCATACCTCCAGCCTTATCCTTGCAGGCAGCCCTCTTCATGTCACAGCTTGAGACCCCTTCCTATCCCACCCACCCTGTAATATCTGCTGCGCTATCATGGTGTCAGTGATGATATCACAGTGCGTGTTTTAAAGCTTTTTAATAGTAGGCATTTTTGCATTTTTTTTATATTGCCGTAATATATCTGATAAAACACGAAAAGGCGTTTTTTTTTAATTTTTATACGGATGGATGATCAAACGTGAATGTTCATTCACCAGATCAACTGCTCGTGTGAAGGTATCGCTAAGCGCCCAACTAAGAAGCAAATGCTAGTTTGTTAGATGATTGCATCTATTATGCGACAGTGAGAAGCATCTCTTGTCATCAGCACATCGCTCTGTGTAAGCAGCAATGAATGGTCAATTCTGACAGCAGAAGTAAAATGCCCTGATCGGAGTTTGGGGGTCCTGAACGGCCCCTCCATGATGAGATCATAAAGTGCTATTTGGTTGTCATAGTAGCCCAGGGGCTTCTGAAGGCCACACAAGACTGCCGTGTATTTGTGTCTATTAGGATGGGCCTGTAAGTACTGCACGGCTATCAAACAATCACAAGTCCCCTGCAGGAGCTTAAAAAACAAAAAAGTAAAACTCATCATCCTATTAGACTCAAAACAAAATATTTGGTATCGCCACATCCATAAAAGGCCTGTCCATCAAAATAACACTTTTTTTTTAGCCCATACTGTGAACATTGTCAGAAAAAAAGCACAATGCCAGAATTGCGCTTTTTTTTGGTCACTCTGTCTCAAAGAAAACATTTAATAAAAAGCAATCAAAAAGTCGTATATACTTCAAAATGGTACCAGTAGAAACTACAGGGCGTTTCGCAAAAAAATAAGCACAAGCCCTCACATAACTGCATCGAGGGAGGGACTAAAAAAAAATTATGGCGGTCAGAAGATGGTGAAGAAAATGTAAATATAATTTTTTTTCTAAGTGGTACAGCAAAACTGAAAATTATACCGACCCGCAGAATAAGGTTATCATATCATTTTTGTTGCAGCATGTACTTCATAAAAACATTGGGGGAAAAAGGGCCACGTCCTTCAGGGGTTGAAGTAATCTTGATTAAAAGTTTTCTGCTGTTTTATGTATAAAGCGCCTACACAGAGATATGTGTGATAACAAACCTGTATAGTCTGATCCTGCAGTCATGTCTTACGTCATCTGCCTCCTGTCTGTAGTTTAGACTATAGTTTAACGCGGGACTGTAGGATCAGCCGTCATGCAGTGCTTGTCTGTAATTTGGAACCATGAAAATGCCTGTCTCAGCATAGAAGCTGTAGACACAAAACGGTATCTGAGTTCTAATCTAAGCTTGTTGATGTCAATGGCAAAAACACACCTGCAGGGATTGGTAAAGATGGTAAGACTAATGTCTTGTGTGTAATTCATGTCTTCTTTCTAGGTTTATCCCGGCCAGCCTCAGGGTGGAAGCTACATGGTGCATGGAATACCCCAAGTGCATCCTCCAACACTCTCTCAAGGATACAGCATGAACCCTGATCAGATCGGTCCCCTGAGATCTCTACCACCAAACATCAACTCAACAGTGACCACCCAGGCAGCTCAAACGCCATATTTGAGGTAATCTATTGTCTGGCATGTATAGCTGCCGACATCGGTTTAATATCTCTTATCAAAACCTTCTTCCTTTTTTTGCAGCACCGGACATGATGCAGCTTCAAACCCTCCATATTCAAATTACGGCCAGCCAATGGGAATGTCTGCCGATATGTCTGTCTATCAGAACACTACGTCGTCTTTGCCTCCAGGACCTGCTTACGCAATGGCTGCCCCTTTACACTCTATCCCTCAACAAGCCCCAAATTACTACCAGCAGCCCCTGCTCTGAGACTGTAACCCTTAAAGACCTCTGTACGTCTTTGTGTGTATAAGTCACAAGTCTCTCTTAAAGGAAAACTCTACTTTCAAACAACACTTTGCAACATTCCACAGTTTTGTCCTACACAAAAAGTTAGGAAAGCGACCCTCCGGTCCCAGGGGCACAAATTGTCCCATGATCCGAGGAGGGGAGTAATATTGCCTGACTAACTCCTCTTGCGGCGTTCTGCCATGGATCCGGGTCCTTCTTCAGTCTTCCGAGATGGCCCCAATTCTCCTCTTCCTGCCTGGTGTACATTGTATATCGACAGTCTAAATCGCTTCACACTGCTATAACATTAGTCAGCGCTGCTCACATGAACACTGGCCAGTCAGAGCAGGTATAGTGTATCGGTGGTCTAAAACACACTAACCCAATGCAGGGTGCAATCAGTAATTAGAAACGGGCTGCAGCCATCTTGGAAGACTGAAGAGGAGCCGGGAATCCAGCATACAGAGTTTGTCAGGTAATAATACCCCAGCCCCTCTGGTCCTGGGACAAATTTTGTTCCAGGACCGGAGGGTTGTTTAGGGTAACTTTGCAAATGCGTTGCTTTACACTTGGTGTAATGATCATTTGTTGATGTTTTGTTCAAAGTAATATTTTAATTTTGATGTTTTCTTGTCCTCCAGGAGCAGTGCATTGTGGGAGCTGACTACATAGTACTGTTTAAATCGTTGTCTGTTTCTAACGGCAACCAGTATATAATTGAAAGACATGATGGGGGAAGTCATGATGAAACTTGGAATCAGTTCAAAATAAATAATACAAAGTATTTGCAAAGTTACTTGACTTGCTCTGTAGATTTAAACTGTGACATGTTGTTTAAAGAGGAAGCGGGAATTACAGGAAGTCCGTCACTTACATTTACTATATGAAACTAATCCCAATATGTGCTGTGCAAACCACATGGGACAGGAATTGTACAGTTCTTACTTTTCTGTGTACTTTCAGTCACGAAAAATTGGACTTCTGCTGCTTCTCGCACAGTGTGCAAATCTCTGGAACAGCCATCGTTGTCTGGGTGCTTTCACACTCCCTACTCTGATGAGTGCTGTTTTGACGTATCGGCGCCGCACCTCCGGCTTTGCCGCATGCACAGCAGCATCTGGTCATCTCTCTGTAGCCGCAATGATGTCACATGCATGTGCTGAAACTGGAAGTGTGGCGTCAGCTCAGATGCGTGGAAATGGGAATCATCAGGGTAGGGGGCATGCTTGCTTGCAAGTATGGCAGGGGAGAGCCCAGACGACTTCAGTCTTGGAACCCTCTAGTTCCACAGCAATCTACATAAAGTGTGGGAAGCTGCAAAAGTCAATTTTTGCAATTGTGAAAGCTTGCAGGAACGTAAGGGCCTTTTTACACGGGACATAGAAGCGCCCACAGTCGTCCCAGTGATAATTGCTCCTGTGCTTTAGTGAATGGAGGTGGCGCGGGTAGGAATTCTCTTACGGCTGCTCGCCTCCATCCACAGTCATTCATAGATGAATGACTGCTGGTTTACACAGGCACGATCTGAACGATAAGCGAATAAATGATCCTCCTTCGTTCAGATCGTGCAGACCTTTATATTGAACGATTATTCCCGCTATCTGAACTCTAATCGTTCCGTGTAAAAGGGCCCTAAAAACAATCTGTAGTTAGCCCAGCGTACATTGGGATTAGATTCATACAGTAAATGGAGCGACTGATGTCCTTTAAGTTCACAGCTCTGCAAAAATTAGTTTTTATACATAGTAGATCAGAATATTGTTTCGTAGAACCGACCATGACCGCGTCTGAGATTCCGACAGCCCGTACGGTGTGCGTTCTCCCGCCGGAGAAGAGGCACTGTGGCGCATCCATTTGCGAGTAGCAGCACTTCCTGCGACTATTAGGTTGAAGTAACACCGCCTTCTACTGAACGGCTCCAGCTGCAAAAGGTTACGTAGTGATTAACAGAGCAGAATTTTGCCAACTGGTTCAATTAAGACGATTTAAAAATAGCCGAGCTTTTATGTACCGCAGTGTAAAGCCTAAGAGGTAACCGGTTCTAATTCTTCTGCCGTAATTTACCCTGTGTTTTAAAACAATGGTAACGTGTATCCCGTGAAGTCTTATTCTTTGCGTTATAGTACGGAAAAATATCTCGCTTACATTTTTAAAGGGGAACTGTTGCTAGGACAGATGACCGAATACGGCAGAACTAGTGGGGTCAGTTGTGCTCATACAGAGACAAAGTGCAAGTCGGAGGGCTTGGATGTAGCCTAGAATATATATGAATATATACACACACCCCTCCCTCTGTGAGCCTCTGCGCCATTTAGCCAGGTACTAAGAAGTTCACATGACACCTTACCTGTTAAACAGGAAAATCTCCTGCTAGTTAGCACATTAAACAGTGTCCCCTCCCTATCCCCCAGTTAGCACTTGAAGAGTAGGTGCAACTTTGTATCAACACATTCTCTATTTATGAAAGTCATTTTGCAGGTAGCATCTGCTTGCAACTCGCACCGTAACTCCTTTAACTTCAGTGACCGCGCAAAGTCGCAGGGTTAGGGTACTTTTACATGGGCTGCCAGTCGCTCAAATGATTGGGCTTGACAGGGCAAGTGAGTGAGAATCAATCACTTGTCAGTCGCTTGGTTTTCAGCTTACCTAAAAACAAAGTGTCCGTCAGCCGTGAAAACAGGCAGTCGTCGGCCAAAAGATCTCTGGCGTGCTCTGCCGTCATTCAGAGTGATAATTGCTGGGACGACTGCCTGGCGCTTTATGTATACAAGGTGTGTAAAAGTATCCCGACAGTGATCCTTGGTCATGTGACCAAAAGTTGCCTTAGCCTGATAAAGTGCACTGCCAGACACAGCCAAGCGAGTGGCACTTCTATGAAACTAGAACAGCCCTTTTTTTTCTTATCTTTGACAACTGGTTCTCCAAAAGAGACTCTGCAATGTGATCTCGCAACGGCAGCAAAGTTGCGTGCGATTTGCAATCACTGCAATAAATCGAACGATGTTGGCTTTTTTGCAGTCACATGAAATGGCGACATCCCCACTGCGATCATATCCTATAAGCACCGGATCTATTGTGTCAGAATTCACATTCCCAAATTTGATAGTTGAACGGGACGGTGAAGCATTTTTAGATATTTTATAGGGATAGAATTAATCTGCACAACGAGGTGGACGAAAAAATGCGAGAAACACAAGAACTGAGTGAAGAAACCACTTTGCTTATTCAAGGTCTGTTTCCATTTAATGACTCACAACTACGAGTTGAGAATTTTGTTGAATAACGAAGTGGGAAACATAAGACAAATGAGAGGAAAATGGGATTTAAGGGAAAGAAAATAAGGCTCATAACACGACTTGTAAGACAGTAATAAAGTATGTCAGCTTTTCTATGGTGGCCCAACCAAGGACAACATTGGGTGCAACTGGGACAGCTGAGCTCAGAGATGCATATAGTGGTCGCCGCACGGCTGGTGATGCAGGTTTGTGCACCTAGCAAGTGATTTAATTGTTCACTAACGATGTGGTGTTAATGGTCGCACAATTTATGGCGAACCACACGGCCATTAACAACTTACAGCAAGTGAAGACTTAATCATTAACCAGCTGCGTGGACCTGCAACACCAGCGGGGTTGTCGGCCACATTGGTGCAGCATGCCAGCTGCACCACAGCCATTTGTCGACTACTGCCAATGGTAATGAGGGCTTACAGACAATGAGCATGTCATTCTGCACTCATTCACTCCATGTACACAAGAAGATTGTTGGCCCCATGAGGACCTACAGTTATTTAAGGGGTTCCCATTACTTGACAACATTTGGCTCCAAATGTCTTAAAAATAACCAAAAGAGCAGAACATACCCGTTCTCTGCTGCGGGGAAACGTCTGTTGCTCCACCGTCATCTCGGTGATTGTTGTGGAAGGTGATGTTATTGGAAATTGCCTGATGGCTGCAGCGTCTCTATTCTGAACTCCTGCCGCCCAGGATGTGAGCGCTGATGCCAGGAGAGAGATTGGCTGCCATTGTCAGGTGACTTCTGATATCTTCCACATCAATCACCTAAAGTTGGCAGGGCAACATAGCTGGCTCCCTGTGGCAGAGGCGGGTAAGTACTGCTCTGTTTGCTATTTTAAGACAACCCCTTTAATACAATCGCTTGTCTCCATAGGGATGTGCAGGCAATCATTGACCATTTTTATGCTTGCCTAAACGAGACGATCAGCTAATGAACGCTCGTTTGTTCATTTGTCGGCCGATCATTAACCATTTTACATGGCCTGATGATCGGGGAGACAAATTTTCAGACTTTCATTCTTGCCCGATTTGTTGGGCCGTGTAAAAGGCCCTGAACGGGTTTTGTCTCCACCCACATCGAATGATTGACAGCTCAATGTGGGAGGGGCAAGCCAGATTCATTGCTTACGTCTGGCATAAGTCTCTTGGACTTTTTACACTAGAATATTATAGCAAATCCTATTAAACTAATAGGTCCTCGAGCTCAGCGTCCTCAGCTCTATCCAATACTGTCCTCAAGTAGAAACTCAAGAGATATACTTTACATTGGACCAGGCCTGGCTATAACTGTTGTGTAGGGTGGGAGTCTACAGAAAAGCCGTGTTAGGGGATTGCTAAGCAGTGATTTGCAACTGATCTCGGTGTAGTCAGTTCATGGAGACTGAGGTGACGTTAACATTATTCACATTGTGCCTCCATTTTCATCTTGAGCTCCATTTCTATAGCCCGCAATGGGATAAGTAACGGATTTGGCTCCCATTCACTTCCAACAGGTTAACTGGCGCCATTCAGTAGCACCTATATAATAGAAAGGTAATGGAGTTGAACAGAATTATTATTTTTGTCCCTTGCATCCCTCTTTAGTTGCCATAGATTGTTGTTGGAATCTCTAATACGTGGCACACTGTGAATCAGAGCATTTTCTATAAAGAAAATCGCTTGTAAATATTAAAAGGGTTCTCCAGGGAAATACTATAGATCGGCTGGGGTCCGCCGCTCATAACCCAGGCTGATCGAGTGCACATTGCCAGCGCCGCTACACACAAGGGTACGGAGCGGAAGCTGCTGCTCCAACCTCTGGCTAGTGGCCTGTGCTGGTAGTTAAATAAAATCAGCGAGAGCAGTTACAAGCATCGGCCACTACACGGGTCAGAGCAGTAACAGTAACTCCCGCTCCGTACCCCTGGGTGTAGCACTCTGACAGCGGGCACACGATCGGCTAGGGTCGCAAGTGGTGGACCCCAGTCATTGAACTATTGATGATCTATCCTGAGGAATAGGTCATTAATAGTATTTCTCAGAAAAACCCTTTTAATCGCTGAACCATCAAATCCAGCCGAGGCGCTAATAGTCGTCATAGTTGTCGCCCAGCTTTTCTAAAATCCTGACCAGTATATCTGCCTGTTCTATGCATCGATATACTTGTAGGTGCTCGGGGATATATAACCAAGCACAACAGGTTGACTGCCATCCCTTGGAGCGGCGATGATTTGTTCTATAGGTTTCTGTCTAAATCCCACTGCATTTAGTCCCAGGTCATGGTTGGTATTAGAGCTTGGCGTGTTTGATGGGAGTCTGTCAGTAGTTTTGACCCCATAGAATTGCCATCACTGTATTGGCGAGGCAACAGACAAGTGTCATCATACCTGTGTAGTTGGTCATGCATGGTGCGTGTCCGAGATGTCAGGTTTGAATGTCTCTTGCCTTTCTCGCATGTGTTCACGGGCAGTCCCATCATTTAAAGTACGACGAGCGCTCTTCACTCGGCTCTATCAGTCTCCTGATTGGATACTGTACCCATGGCTTACGACAAGAGTTGAGTAGTTGGAGAAGGTTCAGTGCAGAGAGCTTGAGGAACTATAAATGATGAGACCAACCCCTGGCCAATGCAAGAGGCATTAAAATCTAGAATTCTTGGTCATGCAACCTGCATATGACCATCTACAGAGGGAGGATGACACTTGGCTTTCAATATAGCATGGCCAAAACTGCTGACAGACTCCCTATAATGGGACCAAACTGCAATACCTGACACAGCCTGTGGGAATAAGTGGCACTGTTTCTGGGAAAATAGTAGAGCCTTACACTAATCCGTTACAATCCCTTTAAAATCAAGAGATGTGAAACAAAACCGCACAAAAAGATGTTTTATACTGGGTTTCGCGGGATGGCTTTCGGGTCGAGTGACCACATGGGCGCTGACGTCACCACTAAGGTTGTAGTGCACAGCGTTTAGACAGGCAGATAACACTGCAGGCTTCTTGCTCAGCACTTCACATTCTATATGAAGTGGGGAGTGTTTACACGCAGTGAGAAGTCAGCAATGGTTTTTATGCTGGTTTGAAAGTGAGCGATAATAAAAAGTAAACAATGTTTTTGCATTTAGACTGAACGATTATTATGCATCAAACAAGTTTTGCGCAGTAATCGTCAGTGTAAATGGCCCGTTAGATTTTGTAATTTCAGGGGGTTAGATGGGCACTTGGCAGCTCCTCCCTTCTTTGGATGGTACTGCAGTAAAGCAAGTGCTTCAATATTGTCTCCTGTTAAGTTTATTAGGACCCGGGCCCCCTCCTCTGGCCCGTGTGTAAGGGGACTAACAGCAGATTATTTCTGAATTGTGATGTATCTGCCCACAAGTCAAAAAGTGAAACTTTTTGCTGATACAGAATCATTTGTTTTTACTGCACGGAATCTTTTGTATCCAGGCGCCATTGTCATGTCTTTAGTTTTTTTTAATGGTGGCGAATGTTGTGATGGACTTAACACTTGTAATCTCTGTCCCTCCCATCTTAATACTTTACCCTCTCTTGTCTGTAGGTGGATAAGAGTCCTGCTATGTAGATGTCGCTGCCTGGCAAATTTTGTCTCTTTTGTCTTTTTTTTTTCTCTGTTAATGAAATTTCTGACTATGCTGAGCGATAGAAACTGTGACATAGGAAGCTGCAGGAAACCTGAATGTTCTGGAAGGGCCTCATTAAAGGGGTTGTACAGAATCGGAGAAACATGGCTGCTTTTTTCCAAAAACAGCACCACACCAGTCCACAGGTTGTGTGTGGTATTGCAGCTCAGCACTATTTACTTGAGTGGAGTTGAGCTGTCATACCAGACACAACCCACGCACAGGTTTGATGCTGTTTTTGGAAGTCAGCAGTCTTGTTTTTCTAAAGGCTATGGTCACGCGGGAGAAATTTTGCGTTGGCGGAAATTAGACCCCAAATTTATAAAGTCTGTGTCAAAAATCTTTTTGAAGGGGTTGTGCCAGATTTATAAAGTTTTTCCCTATCCACAGGATAGGGATAACATTATGATCGGTGGGGTCCGACCACTGAGACCCCCACTAGTCCCCAGGTACAGAGGGTCCAGTTAGTCTGCGAGCTAATGGAGGTGGCCGCTCCATTCACTTCAATGACTGCATCGGAGATCAGAGTTCAAGCCCTTCAGCATTCTCCAGCACTGTCATTGAAGTGAAGGGATCGGTGCCGTGCCTGTGTGGTCTTCACTCCATTCGCTCGGGACCGATCGGACCCCATTCTTGGCGGTTTCGGCAGTTGGTCTCTGACCAATCATGGATAGGGAATAACTTTATGAACTAGTACAACTCCTTTTTAGGAGCGCATTTTCATTACTGCGGGCATGGATCTAGCCATATTCAACTGAGCTACTCCGTACGTGAAAAACTCAACGTGGAATCCCATTAGGACGTGACATCACTTTTTTTTTTTTTTCCTGCGCGTGTTTTAAATATGTGCCCAGGAATGATTTTATGCCGTATAGGCAATGACGCAGATTCCTATTTAGGTGACTTATACGATGTGAATTACATGTGATCATGCTCTAATTCTGTGCAACCTCTTTAACCCTTGCAAAGCGTAGGCAGGAAACGTAGTAGCATTTATCAGCAGCTTTAGCACTGGAGCCGCTTTACATTAGGGGAAATGCATTATTCACTCAAATACATTATTGCCTTCCACCCCCCACCCCCCAATGTAGCCACCTCTCCTTTCTATTCTTCCTGCACCAAGATAACAAGCATTGGGATTTCTCTGCACCAGCTTTCCATTTTGAAGCGGGGTCTATCTACCTATAATTAAGCTTCATGTGCAATATATTGAGAAATTGCCAGTAGTGCAATTCCCTAATATACTAGCCATAGTGAACGAGCAAATGGCAGCGACTGCTGTATTAATGAGGGATTTGAAACAAGATGGCAGCCTTGGTATATAGCAAGTGGCTCACTTTCGTGGAAGGGAAATGTAGTTTATTTCAATAGCCCCTTCAGAGGGGGTTTCTAGCACTACACTACTGATGATCTGTCCTTGGTCAGCAATAGTTGATCTGTGGGCGGTCCGCCGCTTGAGATCCCCACCAATCAGCTGATTGAAGTGACAGCGGTGCTCAGGTGAACACCACTTTCATTTCAGTCCATACCAGGCACAGCGCTGTACATTGTATAGTGGCTGTGCCTGGTATTGCAGCTTGATCCTATTCATTTGAATGGGATTGAGTTACTCTCGGGCCATGTTGACTGATGAATGTGACGTGACAGGCCTGCGAAGAGGTCACCTAAACACCACAGCCTCTTCAGTCAGCCAGTCAGTGGGAATCCCATAAGGCGGACCCCCACCAAGCAACTAGTGATGACCTATCCCAAGGATTGGTCATCGGTAGTAGAATTCCGGAAAACACTTTAATTTACCGTATGGATGTTTTCTAAGTGACTATTTTTCTTTCACCTCTTATTCTTTCTTCACTTATCGCTGTTCTGTGTAAATGCAATTTTGTAAGTCAGCAACGCCTAGCGCAGATCCGGAGTGTTATGTCCTGCCTAGCGCCATGTTTGAGAGTGAATTGATGTTGATTGATTGCAGTTGAAATAAGTTTATGATAAATAGAATTTGTATAAATAGTGTATATAGACCAAAGCGGTGAACGGCGCTCCGCTGTTGATAAACTTCAAGCATTAGGGCATGCTGATGACTTGGAGTTTGACAGCAGCTCGAAAGACGTACGTTGCCCACGTCTTATATAGACAGTTGTCTATGTGAAATTTTATATATATATATTTACCCTAATGTAAACCATTTCTCTTTGGACAGAGCGGACTACTCTTAAAGTTTGTATATACGCGGCAGCATTGTGATGTCATGGAGGGGGGGAGGGGTGCCGAAGATAATGTTTAATTGTAATCTTATCACTTTATTGGAAAGATATTATGTAGATAGTGTAATAATTTTATTCTTTGCTATGGCATTATAAAAAAAAAAAAGTTTCATGGTGTTCATGGGATGTTTGCTTATTTCTCTCTTCCTTGCACAATACTAAATTGTTCTATTTATTTTCAGGATTGTTACCAATTAAAAAAAAAAAGTTCTGCCAAAAAACTCTGAAGTATTTTTCTTTTTAGAAATGATTACAGAAAATGTCGCTGTTTTGAGTGCAAAAGAATAAAAAGTATTAATACAAGATTCTGCATTTCCTGTAGTTCGGCATCAACGGCTGCCGAATTCTCAAATGTTATCGGGTGGTGCAATAGTGCTGCCAACTAGAAGTATTAAAATCATCGTACCACGTGGTTAAAAAGTTAGTGTAGCTCTGGACTCCGCCGTGCTGTCATGCTGTGTGAGGTGTTTTGATTCGCTTCAGTGAGTTCTACACGTATACGGTGGAAAAAAAAAGTGAATAGAATTAAGAAATGAAAAATAATTCAAAAACAACATTTTAACCCCATACTGACTAGATATCTCAGCAATAGCTATGCCCCTAAAGATTCTTTCAGCCGAGCCCTGACACAGCCCCATTTAATTGCTTCATTTTTTTTTAGTCTGAAGATGCGATCATTTGATCGCCAGTATAGTACACTGCACTACTTTATATACCCAATAGACTGAGTTGCATGGCAAACATGGAAGCCTTTGTGAGGCTTCCAGCTACCATAGAAACCCATTGGCACCTTAACGATCACTGCGGCATGTGATTGTTGTGATTGGGTGACAGAAAGAGCCCCCTCCCCCTGTCATCTGCTTACATGCTACAGTTGTTATTGATTGGGGCATGTAAGGGGTTAAACTGCCAGCATCTGAAGTTTCTTCGAATCTGACAGTTAGAGCAGGAGCCGGGCTGTCAGCCAGTCAAGCCACCGCCTTTAAAAAGATGTATATGCAAATTAAAAGCCTATTAGTGAAGTTAGTAAAAAGGTGTATTGGCCGTCACTAAGGGGTTAAGAAAATTTGTATTCACAATGGGACTTATAATCGCAGCCTACAGGTTAAGGCCAAATTTAAACGGGCGAGCGCAATGTTGGCTATTTTCTCTACGATTGCAATGCATTTCGCAAGAAAGCTCATCGAAGTGCTGCATGTATCATTAAGTGCATATTTTTCACAAGTGTAATATGGAGAGCTAAAACCACAGTGATTTGTATTGGGTAGTCAGACGTGCGTTTTTCACATGCGTGAAGAAAATCGCCTCATGTCCTATTTTGGTCCGTATTTCGGAACGAAATAGCCCACTAAAGCCAGTAGAATTACGTAAATACGCAATGACTGCACATGCTACATGCATATCCGCTGCTTATTTACCCACACGGGCCTTCTGCTCTTTTTGTTCACGCGTGTAATATGCAACATGTATTGTTCCCAGTAAGAAAAACCAAGTAATCTTGTAGATATGATACCTTTTAATGGTAAAAATACATGATGTTACGGCAAGCTTTTGGACTTTTACTCTCAGTCCTCTATCAAGGCATAATGAAATGGATCCGAAGAGGCGTGCGTATTTATACACACATACATGGATGTGCCTTGTCATATGTATGTGTGTATAAATATGCATGCCTCTTCAGATCCATTTCATTATGCTTTGATGAAGGACTGAGAATTAGGGTCCATTTACACACAAAAATGATCGCTCAAAAGATGGCTTTTGAGTGATCATTTTGTATTAACTACTACTTGGCACTAATGCTTATTAGTAGCATGTGAACTGCCGGGAGCTGTATTCAGGGAACAGACCACCCACTGTTCTCTGAATAAATTCCCTTTGTTCTTCCATGGGGCTGACGGCTATGATAATGTTATCAGCACTCCCGGGCAGAACACAGCGTTCGGTCTGTCTTATCAGCTGTAATCAGTGCTCCCCAGGCAGAACACAGTGTGGGGTCCTTATCAGCTGTAATCAGCGCTTCCCAGGGCAGAACACAGCGTGCAGTCCGTCTTTTCAGCTCTTCTACGGAACGATTGATTTCATGCCGAACTGAAAATCATCGTTCAGCAGAAAAATGAAAGATGGCACATTTACACCCAACGATTATTGCTGATAAGATGGCTTTTGAGCGATAATCGTTGTGTAAAAGGGCCTTTAAAAGTCCGAAAGCTTGCATTAACATCATGTATTTTTGTTAGCCGTTAAAAGGTATCCTATCTACAAGATTACTTGGTTTCTCTTACTGAGACCAGTCACATTTGCTCTACTGGCAAACAAGGTCCCAAACCTTTTTCATTGTAATATGCCATACACAAGGAGTATGCAGTTTTGGTCCATGAAAACCTCTCGTATTTTGCAGACCGAAACTGACCCCCCCCCGTGTGACTGATCCTCACTCTTTACCTGTCTCTTCAACTAAAGCCAACCCGAACCTAAAAAAGGAAAGTTATTAAAAGTATTTCAACTCTTAAAGGGGTTCTGACATGAATAATTTTTTTATGCTTTAGCAGCCATTGTCCCCTGGTGTGCCTAATGGACCCAGGGAACCCAGGGTTTAATGGCTGCTAAAGCATAAAAATATAACACTTACCTTGTCTTCTGTTGTTGTTGACATCGGGGGGTCAGCTCCCGGCAGGCAGTCTTCTTCCTCCAGCAGCCGCGCCGCTCCGGGATCGCGCGCATGCGCAGTAGAGAGGTGCCCTCTGACAGGAGTCAGGACGGGCTGCGTCTCCACTGCGCATGCGCAGCACTCCGGAGTTCAGCCGGACGGACGGGCCGCCCACAGCAAGCACTGCTTGTGACGTGCTTGCTGTGAGCGGTCCGTCCGTTGACCTCGGAAGTGCCTGACGGACGGAGCAGAGCCAGGAAGCGGTCTTTTTGACCGCTCCTGCTCTGCTTTAAAGGCACAGAAGATGATGCCGGCTGGAGGGGACATGCCTGGCGATCGGGCCAGGCCAGGCAAGGTGAGTACAATTTTTTTTTCTTCATGTCAGAACCCCTTTAATGCAACTTTTACTTCAAAGTCAGTTTTGCCAGGAGCAATAAAGAGTTCTCAGCATTTGGTTTCTACACAGAGGTCCCTCGGTGAGACCGCTAAAGGGAAACTCTCCTGGTGCTCAGATACGCTGCATGAAATTTAAAGGAACATTCCACTTCTAGGCCAGTTTCACAGAGCCGAAAAACTTGTGTGAGATTTGTGCGTTTCGAAACTCTTAACTGAATATGAAACCCATTCTTTTTGAATGCAGTAATACACATGAGCGATGAATTCCCGCACTGCAAAAAATCGGGGCATGTCCTATCTTTTCATGTTCCTCGGAACGCATCGCTCATTGTTTTCAATGGGACAGTAAATTACATCGAATGCCGTACAAATGCCAGGTTTCCCGTTGGAAAAAAAGGGGATATCCCTGCCGATCCCCTGAAGTGGCTGAAAGCTGCAGCGGTGATCGCTACTTCACAAAAGTGATGCTGGGTGCTTTTGTCAGAGAAACGCCTCACATCGCGTGAACACAGATTTTCACACGGGGGAACACGTTATCGGTCTGATATCAGACTTGCCAATGTGTTTTTTTTGGGGGAGGAGGGGGGGATCACAGCGAGGGAAAGCATTTTTATTCAAAAGCACAATACATCACTTCTGTGAAATCCCGATTCTCATACGCATCGAAGGATCCGAAGTGTTTCCCATTCATTTCAATGGTAAACATAACATCACATTGCATGCAATGTCTTTTAACCCTTTGCAATCCAATTTTGGATTCAGGGTTTCCTACCGGGTTTTCTCTTTCTGCCATTTTACAGTGGCGCCATCTGCTGGCTAGAGCCAATACTGCATTATGTGACATGCTGGAGAGGCCCCCAACAACAGAGCAGCCAGTAAACTACAGTAAGAATACCCTGCCGGGCGTCTTCCGACATCGAAGCTGTACAGCCTTCAATCAGAATGTCTTTAGACGTCAAACAGTGGGTTGGAAAGGGTTAAGGTCCCATTGAAAGAAATGGGCGAGACGTTCTATGGGACACCCAAAGTGAGAACGTGCTGCAGTTTTTTTTTCCCCACTGGTGTAATCACACAAAGCTTACGAAAGAATATTTTATTCGTGTGAATAAGCCCATAAGGGTTGTATAGGTTTAGGAAAACACAGCTGCGTTCATCCAGAAACAGCACCACCCCTGCCAATCAGTAGGTTGTCTGCTATTGCAGCAGCACGTTATGGAGCAGGAGGAGCTGAGCGGATTAATATATATAGTTTTATGGGGAAAGATTTAGTGTAACATTCTTAATTCATTTACATCTCTGCACATTCTGAGCTGAAAAGTCCAATGGGCGGAGCTATCAGTGATTGGCAGTGATCTGTGTATGACTGTGCATGAAGGGGCAGCTGTCAGTCACTGATAGCTCCGCCCACTGGACTGTTCAGCTCAGAATGAGCAGAGATATAGATAATTAAAATACAAGACAAGCCGCTTTCACGTGGCTGTGAATATCGCATAAGATTTATGCATTGTGAGACGCACTCTTGCGTATATATGCGAGTGTTTTTTTTCCCCTCGCATCAGTGAGCAGGAAAACTTTGCAGCATATCCTATCTTTAGGTGTTCCTTTGGAATGCATCGCCCATTGCTTTCAATGGGACAGGAAACCGTATAACATGGCGTGCGTTGCGAGTTTCCTATTGAAAACAATGGCAAGCACTGAAGTGAGAGGAGATGTTTTTGGTTTTTTTTCACAGAAAATGCCTTGCATCCGCCGGTACATCGGATGCGCGCGAGAGTGCGGCTGTGTGTAGGAAGGCTCGGAGATGCACTTTCCTGCTCCATGCGGGGAGCAAGAAAGAGAAATCCCCATTACCGAATGGCTCAGTCTGTGGACGGAACCAAACGGACTCCATTGAATATAATAGGGTCTGTTTGCTTTCCGCTCTGTTGCCCGGCTTTTGGATGGAAGAAGACGTGCTGCATGCACCACTTTTTTTCGGATATTTAGAGCCGGCTACCTGCGACAGAACCTACAACCGGATGTGAAACCGTCCTTACATTGACTCTATACTCATACAACTATATATCGGTCTACTCGGCTCCTTCTGCTCTGTAACATACCTGCAGTCCCAAGAATGTTAAGGCAGCAGAAATGCAGGCCTAAGCGTTCGCTCACGACCTGAAGGTTGCTGGTTCAATCCCCGCTTGGTTCATGTAGCCAAATTGTAGGGGGGTAATAAATAAATTACCAGAAAGCGCTGTGAAATAAGTTGCCGCGATACAAATAAGATTTTTAATCATTTGTATACAGCGTGTTCAAGGTGACAGATTGCTTTTCTCTATTTACTAGAGATGAGCGAGCACCAAAATGCTCGGGTGCTCGTTACTCGGGACGAAATTTTCACAATGCTCGAGGGTGCGTTTCGAGTAACAAACCCCATTGATGTCAATGGGCAACCAGAGCATTTTTGTATATCGCCGATGCTCGCTAAGGTTTCCATTTGTGAAACATCTGTGACACTCCGCTGCCACTTCTCCTGGGTTACATGCTGCCCAACCCCCCCCCCCCCCCCCGCACGACCCAGTGTTCACAGCGCACACCAAAGTGTCCCTGCGCAGCCTTCAGCTGCACTCATGCCACACGCTGGCCTCATAGCCACACCACCCTCATGTCTATTTATAAGTGCGTCTGCCATGAGGAGGAACCGCAGGCACACACTGCAGAGGGTTGGCACGGCTAGGCAGCGACCCTCTTTAAAAGGGGCGGGGCGATAGCCCACAATGCTGTACAGAAGCAATGAGAAATAGAATCCTGTACCACCGCCATCAGGAGCTGTACACGTGGGCATAGCAATGGGGAACCTATGTGCCACACACTATTCATTCTGTCAAGGTGTCTGCATGCCCCAGTCAGACCGCGGTTTTTTATAAATAGTCACAGGCAGGTACAACTCCGCAATGGGAATTCCGTGTGGACCCACAGCATGGGTGGCTCCCTGGAACCCACCGGCTGTACATAAATGTATCCCATTGCAGTGCCCATCACAGCTGAGGTAACGTCTGATTAAATGCAGGTGGGCTTCGGCCCACACTGCATGCCCCAGTCAGACTGGGGTTCTTTAGAAATGGACACATGCAGTTACAACTCCGTGTGGACCGACAGCATGGGTGGGTGCCAGGAAGCCACCCGCGGTACATAAATGTATCCCATTGCATTGCCCATCACAGCTGAGGTAATGTCATGTTTAATGCAGGTGGGCTTCGGCCCACACTGCATGCCCCAGTCAGACTGGGGTTCTTTAGAAGTGGACACATGCATTTACAACTCCGTGTGGACCGACAGCAGGGGAGGCTCCCTGGAACTCACCGGCTGTACATAAATGTATCCCATTGCAGTGGCCATCACAGCTGATGTAATGTCAGCTTTAAATGCAGGTGGGCAAAAAATTAATTGGATTACACTGTAGGCGAGGGCCCCAAAAAATTGGTGTACCAACAGTACTAATGTACGTCAGAAAAATTGCCCATGCCCAACCAAGAGGGCAGGTGACACCCATTAATTGCTTTGGTTAATGTGGCTTAATTTGTAACTAGGCCTGGAGGCAGCCCAGTTAAAATAAAAATTGGTTGAGGTGAAAGTTTCAACGCTTTAATGAGCATTGAAACTCATAAAAATTGTTTACAAAAATTATATGACTGAGCCTTGTGGGCCTAAGAAAAATTGCCCGTTCAGCGTGATTATGTCAGGTTTCAGGAGGAGCAGGAGGAGGAGGATGAATATTATACACAGATTGATGAAGCTAAAAGGTTCACGTTTTTGATGGTGATAGAGAACAATGCTTCCATCCGCGGGTGCAGCCTACGTATTGTTTAGGTATCGCTGCTGTCCGCTGGTGGAGAAGAGAAGTCTGGGGAAATCCAGGCTTTGTTCATCTTGATGAGTGTAAGCCTGTCGGCAATGTCGGTTGACAGGCGGGTACGCTTATCTGTGATGATTCCCCCAGCCGCACTAAACACCCTCTCTGACAAGACGCTAGCCGCAGGACAAGCAAGCACCTCCAGGGCATACAGCGCGAGTTCAGGCCACGTGTCCAGCTTCGACACCCAGTAGTTGTAGGGGGCAGAGGCGTCACGGAGGACGGTCGTGCGATCGGCTACGTACTCCCTCACCATCCTTTTACAGTGCTCCCGCCGACTCAGCCTTGACTGGGGAGCGGTGACAGAGTCTTGCTGGGGAGCCAGAAAGCTCTCAAAGGCCTTAGAGAGTGTTCCCCTGCCTGTGCTGTACATGCTGCCTGATCTCCGCGCCTCCCCTCCTACCTGGCCCTCGGAACTGCGCCTTCGGCCACTAGCGCTGTCGGATGGGAATTTTACCATCAGTTTGTCCGCCAGGGTCCTGTGGTATAGCATCACTCTCGAACCCCTTTCCTCTTCGGGAATGAGAGTGGAAAGGTTCTCCTTATACCGTGGGTCGAGCAGTGTGTACACCCAGTAATCCGTAGTGGCCAGAATGCGTGTAACGCGAGGGTCACGAGAAAGGCATCCGAACATGAAGTCAGCCATGTGTGCCAGGGTACCTGTATGCAACACATGGCTGTCCTCACTAGGAAGATCACTTTCAGGATCCTCCTCCTCCTCAGGCCATACACGCTGAAAGGATGACAGGCAAGCAGCATGAGTACCCTCAGCAGTGGGCCAAGCTGTCTCTTCCCCCTCCTCCTCATGCTCCTCCCCCTCCTCCTCCTCCTCCTCAACGCGCTGAGATATAGACAGGAGGGTGCTCTGACTATCCAGCGACATACTGTCTTCCCCCGCCTCTGTTTCCGAGCGCAAAGTGTCTGCCTTTATGCTTTGCAGGGAACTTCTCAAGAGGCATAGCAGAGGAATGGTGACGCTAATGATTGCAGCATCGCCGCTCTCCATCTGGGTAGACTCCTCAAAGTTTCCAAGGACCTGGCAGATGTCTGCCAACCAGGCCCACTCTTCTGTAAAGAATTGAGGAGGCTGACTCCCACTGCGCCGCCCATGTTGGAGTTGGTATCACACTATAGCTCTACGCTGCTCATAGAGCCTGGCCAACATGTGGAGCGTAGAGTTCCACCGTGTGGGCACGTCGCACAGCAGTCGGTGCACTGGCAGATGAAACCGATGTTGCAGGGTGCGCAGGGTGGCAGCGTCCGTGTGGGACGTGCGGAAATGTGCGCAGAGCCGGCGCACCTTTACGAGCAGGTCTGACAAGCGTGGGTAGCTTTTCAGAAAGCGCTGAACCACCAAATTAAAGACGTGGGCCAGGCATGGCACGTGCGTGAGGCTGCCGAGCTGCAGAGCCGCCACCAGGTTACGGCCGTTGTCACACACGACCATGCCCGGTTGGAGGCTCAGCGGTGCAAGCCAGCGGTCGGTCTGCTCTTTCAGACCCTGCAGCAGTTCGTGGGCCGTGTACCTCTTCTCTCCTAAGCTGAGTAGCATCAGCACGGTCTGCTGGTGCTTGCCCACCGCTGTGCTGCCACCCCGCGTGACACTGACTGGTGGCGACGTGCTGCTGACACATCTTGATTGCGAGACAGAGGTTGCGTAGGAGGAGGAGGAGGAGGGTGGTTTAGTGGAGGAAGCATACACCGCCGCAGATACCACCACCGAGCTGGGGCCCGCAATTCTGGGGGTGGGTAGGACGTGAGCGGTCCCAGGCTCTGACTCTGTCCCAGCCTCCACTAAATTCACCCAATGTGCCGTCAGGGAGATATAGTGGCCCTGCCCGCCTGTGCTTGTCCACGTGTCCGTTGTTAAGTGGACCTTGCCAGTAACCGCGTTGGTGAGGGCGCGTACAATGTTGCGGGAGACGTGGTCGTGCAGGGCTGGGACGGCACATCGGGAAAAGTCGTGCGACTGGGAACTGAGTAGCGCGGGGCCACGGCCGCCATCATACCTTTGAAAGCCTCCGTTTCCACAACCCTATACGGCAGCATCTCCAGGCTGATAAATTTGGCTATGTGCACGTTTAACGCTTGAGCGTGCGGGTGCATGGCGGCGTACTTGCGCTTGCGCTCCAACACTTGCGCTAGCGACGGCTGGACAGTGTGCTGAGAGACATTGGTGGATGGGGCCGAGCACAGCGGAGGTGAGGGTGTGGGTGCAGGCCAGGAGACGGTAGTGCTTGTGTCCTGAGAGGGGGGTTGGATCTCAGTGGCAGGTTGGGGCACAGGGGGAGAGGCAGTGGTGCAAACCGGAAGCGGTGAACGGCCTTCGTCCCACCTTGTGGGGTGCTTGGCCATCATATGTCTGCGCATGCTGGTGGTGGTGAGGCTGGTGGTGGTGGCTCCCCGGCTGATCTTGGCGCGACAAAGGTTGCACACCACTGTTCGTCGGTCGTCTGCACTCTCAGTGAAAAACTGCCAGACCTTTGAGCACCTCGGCCTCTGCAGGGTGGCATGGCGCGAGGGGGCGCTTTGGGAAACAGTTGGTGGATTATTCGGTCTGGCCCTGCCTCTACCCCTGGCCACCGCACTGCCTCTTCCAACCTGCCCTGCTGCTGCACTTGCCTCCCCCTCTGAAGACCTGTCCTCAGTAGGCGTAGCAAACCAGGTGGGGTCAGTCACCTCATCGTCCTGCTGCTCTTCCTCCGAATCCTCTGTGCGCTCCTCCCTCGGACTTTCTCCAATTACTACTACCTGAGTGATATACAACTGTGTCTCATCGTCATCGTCCTCCTCACCCACTGAAAGCTCTTGAGACAGTTGCCGGAAGCCCCCAGCCTCATCCCCCGGACCCCGGGAACTTTCCAAAGGTTGGGCATCGGTCACGCCAAACTCCTCCAGTGGGAGAGGATTCGGAACCATTGCTGCCCATTCTGGGCAGGGGCCCGAGAACAGTTCCTGGGAGTCTGCCTGCTCCTCAGAATGTGTCATTGTAATGGAGTGAGGAGGCTGGGAGGAAGGAGGAGCAGCAGCCAGAGGATTCAGAGTTGCAGCAGTGGACGGCGCAGAATTCTGGGTGGTCGATAGATTGCTGGATGCACTTTCTGCCATCCATGACAGGACCTGCTCACACTGCTCATTTTCTAATAAAGGTCTACCGCGTGGACCCATTAATTGTGAGATGAATGTGGGGACGCCAGAAACGTGCCTCTCTCCTAATCCCGCAGCAGTCGGCTGCGATACACCTGGATCAGGAGCTCGGCCTGTGCCCACACCCTGACTTGGGCCTCCGTGTCCTCGCCCGCGTCCACGTCCTCTAGGCCTACCCCTACCCCTCAGCATGCTGTATTACCAGTAGTGCAGAAACAGAACGCTGTAATTAAATGTGCCGCTTATTGGCCTGTGGTTGGAGGCTGACTTCCCTTACGGAACGCACAGCAGATCCAGGAAACAATTTTGCGCAAGCCTGCTATAACGCTTAGCTGCGTATTAATTAGGACTACTACCCCCAGCAGATAGATACTGTAGGCAGCGTATAATATGTATACTGTTTCCCTCTTGCGGGATGACGGCGCTGATGTAACAGAGACAGCAGATCAAGGAAACAATTTTGCGCCAGCCTGCTGTAACGCTTAGCTGCGTATTAATTAGGACTACTACCCCCAGCAGATAGATACTGTAGGCAGCGTATAATATTATGTATACTGTTTCCCTCTGGCGGGATGACGGCGCTGATGTAACAGAGACAGCAGATCAAGGAAACAATTTTGCGCCAGCCTGCTGTAACGCTTAGCTGCGTATTAATTAGGACTACTACCCCCAGCAGATAGATACTGTAGGCAGCGTATAATATTATGTATACTGTTTCCCTCTGGCGGGATGACGGTGCTGATGTAACAGAGACAGCAGATCCAGGAAACAATTTTGCGCCAGCCTGCTGTAACGCTTAGCTGCGTATTAATTAGGACTACTACCCCCAGCAGATAGATACTGTAGGCAGCGTATAATATTATGTATACTGTTTCCCTGTGGTGGGATGACGGCGCTGATGTAACAGAGACAGCAGATCCAGGAAACAATTTTGCGCAAGCCTGCTGTAACGCTTAGCTGCGTATTAATTAGGACTACTACCCCCAGCAGATAGATACTGTAGGCAGCGTATAATATTATGTATACTGTTTCCCTGTGGTGGGATGACGGCGCTGATGTAACAGAGACAGCAGATCCAGGAAACAATTTTGCGCAAGCCTGCTGTAACGCTTAGCTGCGTATTAATTAGGACTACTACCCCCAGCAGATAGATACTGTAGGCAGCGTATAATATTATGTATACTGTTTCCCTGTGGCGGGATGACGGTGCTGATGTAACAGAGACAGCAGATCTGGGAAACAATTTAGCGCAAGCCTGCTGTAACGCTTAGCTGCGTAATAATTAGGACTACTACCCCCAGCAGATAGATACTGTAGGCAACGTATAATATTATGTATACTGTTTCCCTGTGGCGGGATGATGGCGCTGATGTAACAGAGACAGCAGATCCAGGAAACAATTTTGCGCAAGCCTGCTGTAACGCTTAGCTGCGTATTAATTAGGACTACTACCCCCAGCAGACACGCAGTAAACTGAAGACGGTCACAGGCAGCCCAAATATAGTATTTTCCCCCAATTTTTGGGAAAAAGCCCACTGCCTATATAGCCTGAATATCTCTTTCCCTGCCTCACCAGTACTTGCCCTATACTCTGTACAATGACTGCAGACTGAGGACGCAATGCTCTGCACGGCCGATATACAAAAAAAAAAAAAGTGCAACACTGCAAAAAGCAGCCTCAACAGTACTGCACACGGTCAGATGTGGCCCTAAGAAGGACCGTTGGGGTTCTTGAAGCCTAAAATCACTCCTGACGCTCTCCCTATAGCAGCTCCGGCACCAGCAGCACTTTCCCTGATCTCTGTCAGAATGCATCTGTGGCGAGCCGCGGCAGGGGCCGATTTATATACTCGGGTGACACCTCATCTCGCCAGCCACTCACTGCAGGGGGGTGGTATAGGGCTTGAACGTCGCAGGGGGAAGTTGTAATGCCTTCCCTGTCTTTCTATTGGCCAGAAAAGCTCGCTAACGTCTCAGAGATGAAAGTGAAAGTAACTCGAACATCGCGTGGTACTCGCCTCTAGTAACGAGCATCTGGAACACGCTAATACTCGAACGAGTATCAAGCTCGGACGAGTACGTTCGCTCATCTCTACTATTTACCCTTTCTCTTCCATCCTCAAGACTACTAAAAGGAACCCGGAATCAAGTCTTATTTCTTTTCGCTGTGTATGAATATAGTCTACTGTTCCCTGTTATCAGCCATTTTGTCGCTGACTTTGGTAGAAAAAATAAATTTCTGCCCTCATGATCGCAGTTTTCTCTCCCGCACCTCCAGAAACATTAATATAACTACACATAAATGTGAGTTGCAGCTCCTTAGATTTCCCATTCCCTGTTTTGCTGCTCCTTTAACATTTTCTTTAACGACAAGCAGCGATGAAACCGTCCTACTTACAATAAATAGGATGGTCGGATTCCAAATATTCTCTAGGAACAGTGACAGAGCAAGAACATCAAGGTACCAATTATCTGGCTGCCTCCCAACACTCTGCTAAACTTGGTGCAGTATTAAGGATTTCGAGAGGCTCGGGAAAGAACATAGAAGAGGCTGCAGAGAGAGATCCGCACAGACTGTCCTTAAGGAAAGTACAATACTAAGGAACATTGATGTACACAGAGACATATGGCAATGCCTCTTGCAAAGCAACTGCCAGTAGTTTCTAAAATAGTCCAGCAAGCTTCCCAAGCCCTGGAGTATTCATTAAGAATCCTGAAGTATGTGCAGCACTGAGCTAAAAAGGTTGAAGACGTCTTAGGATTCCCAAAAAAGAAAGAGAACAAACATCCCCGCTGGGTCATCACAGGTTAATTCACATCTCCTCGGTTAAGGCAGGTCTTGAGAGAATCAGCAGCCTATCAGAGTCTTGTGTTAAATCTACATTTCAAGACTGCCAGTCCAGCTCACTCTTCCTGGAAGACCTTGAGAGGTAGGTCATCGCTGGCAAGCACCTTTACTTTCTGAAGACGAAGGGGTGAATCTCTTATGACTGGATGGACTGAAGACTTGCTACTGAGCTGCACAGACTCGAAGCATCAGTGATACAGCCAGACGTAGCAGTCAGATCCCTTGCTTTCGGATGCTGTGTTTGGAGCTATGGTGCTGAAGATGACAGCTCTGTAGAAGATGATGTGATGCTGGTGGTGATGGAAAGCTAGTAGGACCTTCTACAAGAGGGCTGATGAGCTTTGGTGATCTTGTATGGTTATCTTCCTTCGGGACATGCTCTTGTAGACATGTCCAGGAATTCCTACCCCAAAAATGGAATAACTGAAGCACTGCACAGTCCAATCTTCCAGGTACAACTATCATCAGTCTTGGGATGTCCCTAGTCAAGTTGACCCAATGAACTATATGTGAGGGCTGAGAGCCAGGTGGAAGCAGTGCCGAGGGGTGGTAACTGTAGGTTGATTATATTCTTCTATAGTGTGGTTATAGAATAGATATCCATTAGGCGATGTCACAGAAGGTCTACTTGATCTTTAAGAGGTCTTCCTAGTTTTCGAATGTTCTTCTATATATAGTTCTTGGATCTAATTAGTTGGAAATAGGAGAGTCACTCAGAAGCCAATCCAAGTCTTCTAGTTAGAGATGTCGGTCCGGTCTTCAATGTACTTAGGGAATCTCCCCATTGTTGTTGAGGTTTCGAGAGGGACCGCTTCTAGAAGAAGTAGACTGAAGAGATCGGATGGGAGTACCACCTCTACAAGCTTCATCCTAAGACAGGTAGGATGATAACTATTTTTATGTGTTATTATTGTTGGATGCTATGCATGGGAAATATGGGCCTCCTTTTTAGAGAGATATAAAATGATTCCCAGTGGATTACATTGGTTCAATTTACTGGTCTTCTCCTCAAATTCAAGCATTGGTTCTTGAAAGGGGTATTTCAGTCTAAAGCACTTACCACTTATTCAGGTGATAAATACTTGATCAGTTGGTGTTCTATAACTTGGACCCTCATTGATTGCCAGAATTGGGGACCTTGGTTCCCCTTTCCCTCCAGCTTCAAGACCATGGCTAGGAGGAGATTGAATGGAGTGGCGGTCAAGCATGCATCCTGCCATTCCACCTAAAGTCTATGGCACTGACTGAAACAGCTGAGCACAGTGGATAGGTGATAAATGCTTCAATTAACCCATCAGTATCAGGAGACTATTTGTCCCAGGACAGGAGAAAGGGGAGTAATATTACCTGCTACTAGTTTTCTGGACCCTTCACTAGTCTTCCAAATTGGCTGCCGCACTTTTCAGGCCGCTCAATACACACTGAGCACTGGTAGTGGATCAGTAGTCTAAGACACTACACACTGCTTTGATTGGCCAACACTGGCATGAAGTGCCTCAGTCTACCAATTAAATTCTTATGTTGATTTCCCATCCTTTTGTTTGCTAACATTGTAGGGCATGTGCATGGGTTTTTCCATTTTATAAGGATTAGAGCCAACCGGCTCAGGCCTTCTTTCTGCAGATGCATGGGCTGTCTCTATAGTGCATACACCCTTAAAAAATATTTAAAGCAACCCTTTGGTTTTAGGACAAAATTCTGTCCCAGGACCAGAAGGGTTAAGGGGTATATTACCTGCACTTGTTCGGTTTACAGTATAAAGTCCTATATTGCTAGAATAGATGGAATCAATAAGAGAAGTTTGCATTGATGGCTTTCCTTAATGTTTTTTGGGCTGTTATGTGGAAACTAGAGATGAGCGAGCGTACTCGGAAAAGCACTAGTCGCTCGAGTAATTTGCTTTATCCGAGTATCGCTGTGCTCGTCCCTGAAGATTCGGGTGCCGCTGTGGCTGACAGGTGAGTCGCAGCGGGGAGCAGGGGCAGAGCGGGCGGGAAAGAAGGAGAGAAAGATCTCCCCTCCGTTCCTCCCCGCTCTCCCCTGCAGCTCCCCGCTCCGTGCCGGCACCCGAATCTTCAGGGACGAGCACAGCGATACTCGGATAAAGCAAATTACTCGAGTGAGTAGTGCTTTTCCGAGTACGCTCGCTCATCCCTAGTGGAAACACTTCCTCTGTGTAGAAAGTCCTTCCTACGTGCTCTAATCTATATGGGCAGTGAATGCACATAAGCAGGACCATCTAGTGCTCCTTCACATGAGCGCATTTGTGTGTGCAAAATTTCTGCACGAAATACGCAGTCAACAGTACCATTGGGTTCCTTCACATGCACGTTTTTTTTCCTGCACATTTAGTTGCTGCCAGAAAAAAACACAACGTGCTTTATTTTCCCCATAGAAGTCAGTGGGAGGTGCACAAATGCGCGCAATATATAAGGAGATGTGTATTGTGCTGTGTAATTCAACTTGAAAAAGAACACATCTGGAACCAATTAGCCATATCAAATGGTGCGCCTTATTTTCCACGCAAATGAACGTGCCCTGCAGGTGGAAAATACAGTAAAATGCATCAATATGTGCGCAAAATAGTATTATTCATTATGCAAAAATGCAGCACTGAGGCGCGTGCAAATGCACACACGCCCGCGTGAAGGAGCGCTTAGTGATGTCATCTCACGGAACATGCAGCAAAATCCGCTGGTGGATTTGTAGTAGTTTTTTTCTCCGCATAAGTACGTATCCTAAATAACATGTACCGGACTAGTAGCTATATAAGTGAGGGAGAAGAGGGGGTAGAGCGCAAGGAAGTGCCTGGGTATAATTACATGTATGTCACTCGGGTGACTGAGTGACCAAATAGAATTTCCTATAGCATCCAAAATGGATGAGTATAGTTGCAACTTTCCTTTTTCTAGTAGGAAGAGCTGCTCTGGAGCACAAACTGCTGCTTTACCAAATGGATACTTTGGCTAAGTTCACACCACATTTGGCCTATGTGCCGGGAAAGCTTCCTACACATACATGGAACGTATCCATAGTCCCAATTCATTTTTTTTGCTTTTATCGGGCAACCTATAGGCGATGCATGCCATGGTATTCCTATACAGTGATGGAACCTTCCATGGTGCGTATGCATCAGGAACTCCTTCCCATGTATACCTCAGTCTAAACCAAGCCTAAGAGAACAGAGCTGGGCCTATGTCAGATTGTACTTTGTGGACATAGAAGCATTTGATATATATTGTGACTTTTCCTTTTTTGTATTGTAGATCATGTATTTTAATTTGGCTTTTCATTACTAACATCAATGCACTTCATGTGTTCTAAGTCATTAATGCAAAATAAATTGAGTCAGACGTCCTACCGATGATGCGAGCAACTTGTTAGAATGTCAGCCTGTTAATTGGTAATTAGAGGAGGACATTTACATAACGACAAGTTTACATATTCTCAGGAGTATAGTAATAATTTATACAGTCACAGTATAGGTAGCATTGACTTACTTTCAGAGAGATGAAGAACCAAACGAGACTTATAGGGTCTTGCATGCTCCTCTGGGAAATTTATGCAAATTGAAAGCTAGAACAATGCCTCTACAGCACCACCTATTGGAAAGTAGCATTCCTGCAAGTCAATGTCAGACCTTTTTAACAAACCTTGTAACAATGACTGGGAATATAAGCTAAAGCCAGAGTCTTCTCCAGAAGGAACAGATAACTATGTGCAGACAGACTGTTTGGGGGATTTTGTCCCTCATCCGTGTACCGTAGGTTGGCTTGGCTGGGTGAGAGGCTCCTAACGTGAGTCATCGAACTGTATTTTTGCTCCTTAGGGAGAACACCCAATATATGTGGGGAGACATATAAAGCTATGCATGCTCCTCTGGGAAATTTATGTAAATTGAAAGTTGCAACAATGCCTCTACAGCGCCATCTATTAGAAGGCAGCATTCCTGCAAGGCAATGGTTACTTATATTAAATTGGACATTGCCATATTTTGGGTGGTTCGACTATAGATGTCCAGAATGCAAAAGAGGATCCATTGTAATGACACTTCTGGAACATGTTGGCTTTCTAGTTCTAGCACTACCAGATGCAATATATGTCACATAGTGACATCACATCTGTTAGGGTCCACAGCGAGGCAATTTTATTGTACCCAATGTTATATAAGTCCCATCTGTATGTTAGTGCTAACAATAGGGGCCATAGTGCAATAACCCTGTAGGCAGTGGAATAATTACCACGGAGGCCGACCACAGCAATTTTATGGGGCTGGTGGTGAGAGGGAACCCAGCACTGAACTACTTTGCTTCATATTGTCATTTAAGGCAAATTCTGGGCATTTAAAGGGGTTTTACAGGCAAATACTATTGATGACCTCTCCTCAGAATAGGTCGTTGACAGTTGATAGACGGATATTCGCCGCTGAGGATCCCCACTGATCAGCTGATCATGCTGCCTGCTGTCAGTGCAGCTTAGTTGGACGTCATTAATGAGTTCGGAGATGGAAGTGGCATAAAGGGCTTTATTGCCATTGAAATCAAGTGGAGCTGAAGACTTCTATTTTACACTTCCGACTCCCAGCCTGGGGTTGGCAGCAAAAGCATAATAGGTGGAGCCCCACTGGTCAAGTACTGACGACTGATCCTGAGTGTAGGTCGTTAGTATTAAAAGGGGTTAGATTACTCAAATACTCCTTTAACTAAAAGGCTAAAATTGTGTTTATGTGCAGCTACCACTAGGGGGAGCTCATTGAATACAGTGTTTATTGGCAGCTGAATTAATCCATATGCAATAAATTCTGCCTAACGGAAGATGCAGGAAAGCAGAATTAGGCTGGGTTTACACAGGGCAGATTTGCCGCAGAAGTTTCGTCCAGAATTTTGCCATGGCAAATCCGCCTGTGGCTGCTAAGCCTGGGATGAGCCAGCCATGTGGACGAGATTTCTCAGAAATCTCATCCACATGAGATGGCGAATCCGTCACAGCAAGTCTGGCAGAAGCCGGCGTTGCGGCGCGGATACGCCGTCTGCAGCATGTCCATTCTTTTTTTTTCCATTGCGGCCGCGCTCTCCTCTATCGGAGCGCCGGCTGCAACGGAAAAGCATGCGGCTAAGCCACTCCAAAACCTGCGGCTAAGTGCCGCGCATTTTGAAGCAGCGCTTTCCCAGGGGAAATCTCACGGTTTTTCCCTGTGGCCAAACCGCGAGATTTCCACCGGGAATACGCTGTGTGGGAACCCAGCCTTAGGACGAAATTCTGCTTAGGGACCGGAGAGGCTTGTGGTATTACCTGCCGTTGGTCTCCTGTACAGTTGTCCTGTCCAGTTCTGGGTCCTGATGTTGGTTATCCAAAATGGCTATGGCATTTTTCTAACTACCTAATCCAAACTATGCCGATCGACTATACCTACCCTCTGATTGGCCAGAAGTACTCTTTTGGAGAGGGAATAACTTTAGATTTTGGTGCGACCCCTTTAAGCATTATTGTTGGCATTGGACCCAAATTTTTCCACACGTGGATTTTGGAATCTGCATCACAGAAAAAAGTCTGTCAGCCTCAAGCGTATTTTCCCCATCGACTGGGGCTAAAGCTGAGGCAGAACTCTGAAGCTTTGTCTTGGATTTCTGCTGCAGAATATTGTAACTGATCCATGTTGGAAAAATTCGAAGTGCATCTGCTAGATTAATCACAGTGTGATCGAAGCCTGACACTATGGAACAATGACCTTTCTATCTCTCACAGTCTGAGCATTATAATGACTTTATAATTGTCTGCCTATATTTAGGCCAGTATCACACAAGCGTATAATGGCCACATTTGTGCGTCCATAATACAGGCATCTGTCCTGGCCCATATGTGGGGTTTACTCACCCGAACTATCACCATTAAATCGCACAGGCAGGCGGGGAAACATATCTGTATCATGGATGCTGAAGCACGGCCATAATACTAGCCTAAAGGGGATGTCCATGATTAGGAATAAGAATTAGCTTTTCCCCCCACAAACAGCGCTACTCTTGTTTATGGGATGTGTCTGGTATTGCAGCTCATCCCTACTCACTGGGTTGCTGCAGTACCAGGCACAGCCTATGGAGAAGAATGGTGCTGTTTCTGAAAAGCACACTGTTACCATGCAGGGCAGCGCGGGGTCCCGCGGTCGGCGCACGTCGCTCTGGCGCTGGCGTCCTGGAGCTCTGGTGTTGGGGCTCTCCCGGCGGCTTGGCCCGCACGCCTCCATCCTTCTTATGCAGCAGTGGGAGGAGTTGCCTCCTCCCACTCTCCGCCCCTGGGTGGAGCCTGGTAGTTAAAAGACTGGCAGTGATCTGAGCTCACTGCCAGTTATTGGTTCTGTCAGCGTCTAGTTAGTCTGTCTGCAGCTAGTCTCAGCCAGCTCCTAGTTTGCCTGTCAGCTTCCTCCAGCTTGTCTGCAGTTCAGTCTGTTTCTGTTTGGTCATTTCCATCTGCCTCCCTGTCGGCACTCTGCCCTGTTGGGTAGTTCCAGCTTGTATAGTCGCCAGGTCCCTAGCCAGGGTAGGGACCGCCGTCCAGTTGTCTGCCTGGGGTTAGCCAGGGTCGAGGCAAGTAGGCAGGGACAGTGGGGTGCGAGAAGTTCAGGGCACCCCACCTGGTGCTCAGGGGGTCAGAGTGCCGTAACAAACACCTTTTTTCTCTAGTCCTAGACCAGGGCCGGCTCCAACTGTACATAGGCTCTTAGGTAACAGAGTCGCAGTGGGCCCCTTAGTAATTTATAGGTTCTGGTGTGTTCCCTTATTAATTTATTTGCCCTACTCTGCCCTTTATTAATTTATAGGTCACTTTCTGTACCCCAAGACATTTATAGGCCCCACTTTGTGCGACGAGTCATTTATAGGCCACACACAGCAATAAAATAAGAAACTCTCCTCCATCACCCTCCCACAGTGTCCTCCATCCTCTACTTTGGCCTCTTCTGGCCAGGATCATGTGGAGCAGTGCAGGCAGTGCAATGACATCATTGCATGGCAGAGAGGATGCCAAGTGGTGAAACAGGATGCGCTGGGCTTACTGCAGTCCCGCTGTCATAGTTAACTATAGCCATGTCTTAAAGATGCAGATACTATTGCTCAAAGAACAAGGATGGCATGCATCTCACCTGTGAGTGGTCCAGCATTTGCTAGATGCTGATGCCGGCCTAATCCTAGACAACCCCCACACCAGCAGGGGGCAGTGTGCCGCTCCATAGCAAAGGCAGGATTGAGGCGCTCACCCTGAGGTTTCCAGACAGGAACATGACCGTCGTCAGAGCCCAAACTAATGTGCATGTTTCTATCTGCCTTGATTGCGTCCAGCCAGCATTTTCCTTGTCGTTCTCTTCTGCGTGATCCTCTAACTGTACCGAGCATCCATGTTGTTTCCAGAGATTTGGCTCGCATGCTATGTCCAAAGTACGAGAGCCGCCGTTTGCAGATTTTTCCCTCTAGCGATATTTTTGGTTTGATACGCACTAGGACCATCTTGTTGGCGACCATTGCCGTCCATGGTATACGCAGCATTCTTGTCCAGCACCAGAGTTTGAAAGTATCAATTTTGCTTCTATCTGCTTTCCTGAGTGTATAACTTTTGCATGCAGGAGATCGGGAACGTGTTTACGTTTATTATTTGGATCTTTGTAGCAATGCTAATATCTTTGCTCTTCCATATCCTTGCCATTCTTTGCATTGTGCTGCGGTCAAGTGCTATTCTTCGTCTAATTTCTGGTTCTAATTCTCCATTGCTGTCAATCTTGAGTCCATGGAAGAGGAGATCTTTAGCCGATTCAATTTCCTTATTGTCAATTTTTACATGGATTGTCTACTGCCTACTGCCATTATTTACTGTCGTAATTACCTTTGTTTTCATTATGTTGAGGTACAGCCCAATGCGTTCACTTACTTCTCTAACTCTTTGGATCAGAAATTCGAGATCCTTTTCACTTTCCGCGAGCAACGTTGTATCATTGGCATATCGAAGTTTGCTGTTGTTGTTTAACCCACCAATTTTCACTCCGATAGTTGATTACTCCAGGTTGCATCTGTAGTGGCCCAGAGTTAGGGGTCCCCTCCAGCACCTCAGAATATATGTTTTGTGTTTGTCTTGTGCATTGTCTTGTATGTAGAATGCATCAGATTTATGTGTATTGAGTGTCTGCAGACATAAAAGGGTTAATGTCTGGTAATGTTTGGTCATGTCTGGAAAATGTAGCTTAGTAGTGAGAGTTCTAGGGGTTCCAGCCTCAGAAGGGAGAATCTAGGGAGTTCCAGAGAGGGGAGCTAGCAAGAGGAGGGAGACATGAAGGAGGCCAAGAGGTGGTCTGCTGTTCCCACTTGAGCGTATCCTTACCAAGTTACTCCCCATTGTGAGTTAGCCACAAAGCGTGCATGAGCCTGGACCCAGGAAGAACCGTGTGCATCCAGAGAAATAGAGAAACTGCCAGAGAGTGAGCAAGCCAGTGAGTGACTGACAGGAGAAAGAGAGAGCATTACCGGAAGAGTGAGTTCCTGCAGATAACTAAGACTGTGGATGTACAAATAACCCCGTGAATTCTCCCTAGTTTACCACTGTTAGAACTGTTTTATTGTTATTTTGTTTTCATCATCATTATTATTATTAAGTAAACGGACAGAACCAAACGCTCCCAGTTCTCGTTCAGAAAATACACTCTGTGTCCGTGGACTACTTTATTCCATCTGAAAGGTTCACCGTAGAGGATGGAACATTGTCGTCAAGAGTGACAAACAGGACTTCAGGTAACCACGGTTACTAATTCGTGATCTTCCCCTGTTGGTAAGGAGGTTGAGCCCCAAGCTACCCCTAGGGCTTAGTCACACGGGTGCCAATGCACCCGTGTTTCTGCAGGATAAGACCACTGCACTTCCGGTGCAGACGACTCTCCGCAGATAGAACACATGGCCGGTAATGGAACTGGTCATGCAGAGAGACGTCCGCACCTGGGACAGCCGTCTTATCGTGCAGCAACATGGGCTCATCGACGCCCGTGTGGCTGAGCCCTTAGGGAGGAGACAGTAGAGCCCCATGGTAAGGCATTTCTCTACCCTGCTGTCTTCTCAGCTGAGGGCCTGCTCCTCGGACACTGCACATCGTCTCATGATTGTTTTGGTGTACAGATTGAACAAGGCTGGTGATAGAATGCAACCTTGTCGGATGTCTTTCTCAATTCCTTAAGATGCCCATTTGCTTCATACATTTCCACAGCTTGTTGTGTTCAGTGCCGTTAAATGCTTTGAAGTCTTCCAGATCTGTTGACAAAGCATTGTTAACATTGGGATTGCCACTGGCTTTAGTAACTCAGCCGGTATGCGGTCAATGCCCGGAGCTTTCTAATTCGGAAGTTGTTTCATAGCCCAGCCTACCTACTCCTCCCGAAGATCTGGCTCTTGCTCCGTTGGAACTTTCTGACTGGTTGATTGATGTCGTCTATTGCCTGTGTATAGTTTTGCTGTGTATTCTTGCCACCTTCATTTAATTTGATCTTCACTATGAAGTACTTTGCCATTTCGATCTTTGACAGTTGCTGCTTTGTGGGGTGTAAATGGTGCCCGTGCCGGGTTCACATGGGTATGACCTTGCTTGTTTGCATCTTCTACTTTTGCACACTGCTCATTCCAGTGACGCTCCTTATCTCGTCTCACTTCTCTCTGAAATCAATGCTGTTGCTTTGGCTGTTCATCTCTTGTTGGCGATGGTTGCATCCGAATGCCATTTTGGCCTTTCTGTTGGTTTTCTGTATGGGATGAATTGTTCTGCTGTGTCTGTTACGATACATTTCATTTCTTCCCATAATTCATCTGGACTTTTTCTAGTTCTGCTCAGGGACTCAAATCTGTTTTTTACCTCTACCGCATATTCTACTGGAATGTTGCTGGTGTCAAAGCGTTTTACTGCAGGTGATATTTTTGTGTTGTTTAGGCTGATTTTGACCTTTGTAACGAGCAGTTGGTGGTCAATACTACGATCTGCACCAGGTAGCATTTTCACTGGCAGATGAAATAGTTAATGTGGTTGCAACAAGCTTTACACAAGCGGAAGAAGAGGACACTACACACAAGGAGCCTCCGAGGGTCTTTTATAGGCCAAGGGTGGAACCACTTTTAGGGCCTCCGGTGACAAGACTGTTCATCCAATCGCCAGAACTCTAATCATTGAGATGTAACTGCAAGCCGGGTTTTGCAGCAAAATGACAACAGCATCTACATGCCGGATTTTTTTGAAAAAGAGTATAAAATGATGTGTTATGTACTTGGGCATGGTGCGCATCCTTCATGTCCTTGCTGCATTGCATTTCTGTCATATGCAGCCTGTACTTCTCAGACCCCCTTGAACATGTGTTGATAAATGAATTGCAGTACTTTCGAGCCCTTACACGGTTCACTGACCGGTATCATTGTGAAAGGTCACCATTTAATATTGCTGCTTTGCAGAAGCGGGGCCTTGGGATTGATTTTGAATATTGCACTGTGTGGCTAGGGATACTACGTCCTTGTTATGTTCTTGTGAACTTCCTCCAAGATAACAAAAAGAAACCACATTATGGATCAAGTTGTTCTAACAAAATGCTATTTTTCTTTTTTTTTAAGGGGCGGGGGGGGGGGGGGGAGTGGAGGCGGGGGGGGGGGGGGGGTGATTGTGCTGGTTCCCTGCCGCTAATAACAGAAGAAGAATAAACACTTATGCCTTTCAGCTGTCATAGGCAACTCATCTGTGCTGCTGGTACAGAGTATTTAAAAGGGCCTTTCCGGTTTGGAAAGTTCCTACTTATTGGAAGGGTTTCTTGACAATACAGCTATCCTACCAAAAGTAATTGGGCATAAAAGCAAGAATCAAAAGCAGTATTTATTTCCATATGGTAATACTTAGTGGGGCTCCTTTGGCCTTAATGACATCAGATACTCTCCGTGGCATACTTTTTACTGACATCTGATACACTTCAGCAGGTATTTCGCTCCATTCATCCTGCAAATGTCTGGTGAGTTCTCGCAAAGAAGATGCATCGGTCCATTTCTAAGGGTGCAAAGAGTATCATCGTTGGACTGTTGAGCAATGGAAGAATATTCTATGGAGTGACGAATCACACTATTCGATCTTCAAATCAGATCTATATACCTGGGTGTGGAGGATCCCGGGAACACCTTCTGCCTCAGTGTGTTGTGCCAACAGTTAAGTACGGCGGAGGTTCTGTTATGGTCTGGGGATGTGTTGCCTGGCATGGTCTCAGTCCGTTGGTTGTAGTGACAAGAACGATGAACACGGAGGTGTATCCTGACATCCTAGACAATAATGTGCTGCTGACAATATGGCAATACTCTGGAAGTGGTCAGCAATACTTCCAACAAGACAATGCACCTTGTCACACATCCAACGCTGTTTTATGTTGGTTTGAGGATATGGATTTTCCACGATTGGACCAGCTGCACACAGTCCCAACCTGAACCTACTGAACATCTCTGGGATGAACTACAACATCGAGTCAGAAATATGAATAGTGTCCATCTTTTTTGAGAGAACTCACCAGACATTTGCAGGATGAATGGAGGGAAATACCAACTGAAGTGTATCAGACAATAGTAGAAATTATGCCACAGAGAGTATCCAATGTCATTAGGGCCAAAGGAGGCTCCACTAAGTATTTACAGATGGAAATTAATTCCAGAGCACTGAACACAGAGCTTTATTGGGGAAATACAATGCATTATATGACATATGATAAAACATGCGTATTGAAAAATGAATGGTGCATTCCAAAAAATGCCCCTGCAGAATATCAGCAGTCTGAACACTGTATATAACATTATATACTGCAGCCATGTATGGTGCATATGGACAAAATACAAGGAAAAGGCCAAATTGGCAGAATAGAACCAGAAAGCTAAGGATGAACAGAGATGTTCAAAGGGAACTGTAGCGTTGGAGAGAATTGTGGGAGGAGATGGAAAAAAAATGAATGGAGTGAGTCTATATATGGAACATGTATTAGAGAAAATAGCTTACATCAGCTTCATATTTTCTGACCTTCTACGTGGAGCTCTTAGGCCACGTTCACGCAGGGCGGATTTGCAGCAGATTTTCCATGCGGACAGAAAGTCCGAAGCAATTACAGTCGTAGTAAAATGGATGAGATGTTCAAAGTCTTGTCCACACACTGTAGAAAAAATCTGCATGAAGACTGTGTGGAAATTGACATGCGGCGTGGACTTTAAATCCGCAGCATGTCAATCATGGCAGCTTATGCACTGTAGGTTCTACCACTTCCTAATAAGGGGGTGAATTTCACAGCAAAATCCATGTCAAAATCCGTACCAAATGGCGTGGTTTTTGATGTGGCAGGTTTCACACATCTGAGAATCTCACTCGAATATGGATCCCAATCTTCTGAATGGAGTCATATACTTGAGCGATGTTTTCCCGCACCGCACAAAATCGAGGCATGTCTATCCTTTCACATTACCTATTGTTTCCAATGGGACAGTAAAAGACATTGCACACTGTGTGATGCACAGCCCAGTGGAATGCAATGTTTCACATTAAAAACAATGGGAAACCTTTGACGATCCTCTAACTCGCCTCAAAGCCGCGACGGACGATCGCTACTTTACAAAACTAATGGGAGGTGTTTTTGCCAGAAAAACGCCTTGCATCTGTGTAAAAATGTATGTTGGCGAGCGCTCGCCTGTGTGTAGGTAGCCTTATGGCTCGTTCACTTAGGGGTCAAAATCACGCAGAAGCTAGCTGCACGAAAGAAATCGCAACTCGTGCTGCAGAAAATCGTCTGAATGGACGATTCCTGTAGCGCTAGTTGAGAGCATCAGACATGTATTTGGCTGTTCATACAGCTGTGACTGACCGAATAGATGCACTACTAGAGTGAGAGATTAAGGAAGTCCCCAGGAGAACCCCCTTAATCTCTCCAAGTTTTTTCCCCCTGCAGGGGAACCCCTCCATCCCTGTTGCGGGGGAATCCCTTCATCTCTGTTTTCTGACCAGCTTAAATAGTCTCCCATAGGAGTCGCTGAATTTAGCGGCTGATGTCCTATCTTTTGGGTGCAATTTTTTTTTACGCAGCTACAAATGGTTCAACTGAACATTTCCATAGGAAACCATTTGTCACGATTTTTTGATGCATGTAACTTAGCTGCAGAAAATCATCCATGTGAAAGAGTCCTTAAACTAGGTTCACACAGGGTGGATTTACCGCGGAATTCCCTCTTAGGAATTTTGCTGCTGCCGCTAATCCCAGGGTGAGCCAGCCATGTGGACAAGGTTTGTCAAAAATCTCGTCCACACAGGGTGGAAAATCCGTCGCGGCAAAGCCGGCATTAGCAGTCGCTGCGGCGCGGATTCCCGGGACGCAGCATGTCAATTCTTTTTTTTTTTCTGTTGTGGCCTCACTCCTCTCTATGGAATAGCCGGCTGCAACAGTAAAGCATGCGTCGAAGTGCTCCAAAACCCGCGGCTATGTGCCATGGGTTTTCAAGCTGCGCTTATCCCACAGAAATCTTGCGTTTTTTCGCTGCGGCAAAACTGCGAGATTTCCGCTGGGAAAGCGTCCCATGTGACCCCAGCCTTATGGTGAGAGCAATTGCTTTGGAGGATTATAAAGTCAGTGTTTACTAACAGTTCATTCATTCATACAGAAATTAATAATTCATTTTGTCTAATTATTTTTGTCAGCGCCATTTTTCAAACTGACGCCGTTCTGGTTCGGTCACTGCAGAGCAGTGGAATCACAACATCAAGAATCAGTTCATTTGGTATTTGTGCACATTCTTGTTCGGTGGCTGCCATCAACTCATTGACTGTTGCTGCTTTTTTGCTGTACATGTTATCCTTTAAAGGGCCACTGCGGTGATTTTTTTAATGCATTCACTATGCGGCTATCCCCCAATATATATGTCGGCTAGTGTCACCTTGCTTAGTGATTCCTTTCCATGAATAATGCTTTTTAGCGTGCGCATCAGCGTATTTTACTGTACTTTGTGCGCATACAAAGCATGTTCATTTACGTGCGGCAAACTAAGATGATTAAAATGGCTAATTAGTCTAATGAGCTCCAGATGTGTTCTTTTTCCTGCGCAATTATGCAATGTTTCACGCATCTCCTAGTGTATTGCAATAGGCAAGAAAATAGAGCATGCTGCAGTTTGTTTGTTTTTTTGAACGACTGAAATATGCAGGAAAATAGGTTCCATTCTCTGCGTATTATGCGCACAAATTTTTTGTGTGTAGATACGTCCGTGTGAAGGGGGCCTTACTGATGTTGATCATGCAGATATGATAGTAGAGATTACATCCCACCTTCCTGACTGTATACTTATGGTCTGCAGCTTATTTAGGTGAACAAAGGTAATGATAGATAAAGCGTCCCCAGCAGGCAGAAATGGTATAGCCTCAGTGAATTCTGTGCTGATACATTATGGGATTGATTGAAAGTGAAAGTAAAAAAAAAAATCTCATCATTAAGATGGTGTCTGTTAAGCATTAGACAGGGGGCTGCACTGCAGGGAAGTGACTGGAATGCACAGAGGAGACCTCCAGAGTTTGACAAGCAATCGAGTGAAGGAGGTAGGCATGAAAAAAATGTGTTTTTGCTGGAGTGGCCCTTTAAAAATCCCAATTAAAAAGTTTAGTGGTGTGAGGTCTGGGGAGCATGGGGGTATTCTACTGAAGCTCTTTGCCCAATCCATCTGTTTGGCAGATTGTCATCAAGGTAGGCCCCTACATCGTGATGGTAGTGTCGGGGTGTTGGAAAAAAAACTCCTCATTCTTGAAGTCCTCTTGAATGCGTAACATAACAGATTGCTGTAGTAAATTCAAGTAAACGGCACACGTCACCATAGCGTAAATAAAAAAAATGGTCCAATGAATCCCTTCGTTGATAAAGCCACACCACACTGTACCTCCTGGTGAATTACCATGATGTTCCTCCATAATATGCAGATTCTCAGTTCTCCAGTAGGAGCAATTATGGTGGTTAATTGAGCCAATTCATTTAAATGTAGCCTCATCGTTCCAACCTTTTTGGAAACTGCATCCTCTGCACATCTCGCCAAGTACCGGATGCAAAACTTCACTCTCCAGTCTGGATCATCTTCATTGAGAGCATGAACTACTCTTAGAATATGACTTTTCCAATGATAGCACTTCAAAATGTGATAGACGCTTGATTTTGAAATTCCTGCTTGCCACACAGATTTCCTTGGACTCTGGAGATACTTTTCCATTAACAAGCCCCACAAAACAAGAAAGGTTGATGGAAAAGTATCTCCAGAATCTAAGAAGATCTATATGGAAAGTGGGTAATGAAGCAGGAATTTCGAAATCAACCAAAACTTCCAAATACAGAGAGTCGGTGGTGATGTCACCAACGCCAGAGCCGTGTGACCTCTGCCCTTAATCACCAACTCACTTCAGCCTGTGATTAGCTGTGATGGTTAGATGGCCTGGAGTCATTGATGTCAGCACTCTGTACCCTGAACTGAAGGCCAAACAGGACTAGGTGCCAGCGAAACGGCAAGTGGAAGTGCGAGAAAAGGGAGGCTGAACAACTTTTTCTAAAGAAATGTTCCCGGGTAACTCCTCTAACCCCTTAGTGACCAACCATGAGCTGTATGAGGGCTTATTTTTGGCAGGACGACTTGTAGTTTTCATGGGTGCCATTTTGAGGTATAGATAAGTTTTTCACTACTGTTCTATTCCTGTTCTGTGGAAGCAAGACGAACAAAAAAACAGCTATTTTGGCTTTTTCCTTTTTTAGATTTCTTTTTTTTTCTACAGAATTAATCGTGCTGGATACATAATGTAATATATTATAGCTCGGGTTGTTACGAATGTAGTGATACCAATTATATGCATTTTTTCCCAATATTTACATCATTGTGTAAGGGGGGGAAAAGTTTTAAATTGTTTTTCTATAAAAACTTTAAGATTCCACTGTCAGCAATGACTGCAGTATCTGCAGGGTTAAACAGCATAGAGAAGTGATTAAATTAACAAGTGCTCATCTTTTCACTCCTTTTCTAGGAAAAAAGACCCCCCCCCCATATGGTACCGAGAATAAATATATTCTCTGATTGATAATGGGGGGAGATAACATGAAGGCAGCAGAATGCAGGCCCAAGCTCTCACTTATGATCTGAAGGTTGTGGGTTCAATCCCCGCTTGGTTCAGGTAACCGGCTCAAGATTGACTCAGCCTTCCATCCTTTTCGAGGTCGGTAAAATGAGTACCCAGCTTGGTGGGGGGTAATAAATTACCTAAAAACACTGCGGAATAAGTTGGTGCTATACAAATAACAAGATTTATTTAGTATTTTATTTATGTCACTCCTTCCCTGGGACACACCGAAGAATCACAGATGGTTCTCTGCTGCAACCTCCTCCTGCTCTGCACACAGATGAGACTGCTGTAAATTTAATATTCCGGACCCCACTTCAAATGGTTGTAACTCTGATTCCATAAGTGCTATAGCTATGCTTTTTGTGCCATTTTAGAATCCTGGCTTTAAAATGATACCAAAAGCATGTCGGTAGCACTGATAAAATCGGAGCCACAGCCGTTTAAATTAGAAGAAGTTCAGTTTGTCCAAAACTGTAATATCCTTTTCCTGTAAAACCAGCTCTGTTCCAGGTAAAATGTAAGGGGTTGTGTTTAATTTGCTAGGCTGGTGCCGCCCTCCCTCTCAGTCTTGACTGCACCTGGGGCACATGCCCTGCCTGCCCCCTCCATCTATGCTCCTGTCTGGCAGGCCCATTAAAATAAATAGACTGGCAGCTCTAATGTGTCTGCTGCTCTGTTCATTCCCGAATGTAACAGATTCCCATTCATCATCCATAGTGGAGCAGCTTAATCTGTCCGCATGCTGTGCAGAATGTCACCAGCTGTGGATTCTGCACTTTTGTGACTTTCGTCCAGTCCCACTCTTGCTGACCACTGTATCCAAATTTAACATACCATTATAGCATCCCATTGTGTTTCTGCCGCATTGCAACTCACAGACCAACTGGCTAAAGTTGTTTATCTGAACATACCCTGAACATTACCTAATGCTGTAACAAGATCTTTATGGTGCGTATTTTCTCTGTGAGGCTGTGAGGAACCGACCAACAAGGCGTTGACACAACCTCTATGATATCTCGAGCCCAGAGTCAGCCCTAAGCCTATGGAATAGTAGAGAAGAGCTTTTGAGCCTAACCCTGCACAGATCCTACAGTCACTAGAGCTTGGCTGGAGGTGGTGCAAGGGCGAGAGTGTAGTAGTTGGAAAGAAGTGCTCATGCGAAGATGGTTTGTGGATGCAGACCTGAGAAAAGAAGGCGCTGGCAGCACTTTAGGGCATTGTGGGATAAATCCCTTAGTGTGAGAGGGAAGAACAGCATCTGGAAAGAGGGACACCCGAAGCCCCTGTATCCACTGAAACTCCGAGAGACAACGGAGCCATGATCTGCAGAGAGGGAGATCTATTGTTGGAGCTGCTCTTACAAGGCTCATGTGCTGCAGCTTGTGGAATTGGAAATCAGTTAAGGGAACAGAGACACTTGTACTCTTTAGCGGCAAACTGTAAGTGAGATCGGCTCTAACACGAATTATAAGTGTGCACACTAGTACAGACTCACAACAGGCCTGTTGTATAGGGGAACGCTGCAGCGATTTCCAGTTAAAGAGACAGCGTTTCTTGGTTAAAAAAGCAGAGACTTAATGCAACACAGCACCATGCGTGTTGGGAGTACAGATGCTGTGTGTAGTTATAGTGCGTTCATAATAGTGCAGTAACAACTTTATTCAAAAGGACTGTATAGCACTTCCCGTGTTTGCGGTCCCCTGTTACCAGTCCAACTCTTGCAAATATCATTCATAATGTATTGATTTATCGCTTGTAGTCACAGCGGATACAGAACTGAGTTAGAGCGCACAGAATTGAGTAACTAGAGTGAAACTCAGATTGCTATATTGCCAGTTACTCTTGTTGTTACTCAGATTGTTATATTGCCAGTTACTCTTGTTGTTACTCAGATTGTTATATTGCCAGTTACTCTTGTTGTTACTCAGATTGTTATATTGCCAGTTACTCTTGTTGTTACTCAGGGCTCGTTCACATTAGTGTCGGAGGTTCCGTTCAGAACGTCCGTTGCTGATTTCTGCTAGAACATGTGACAAAATAGTGCAGCAAGCTGCACTATTTCATCCTGTGGGCTCCGGCTAAATGCCAGACTGCAGGCCAGAAATTGAACAGACCCCATTGGAGTCAGTGGGAGTCTGTTCGGCGCCATTTGGTTCCATCATAAGACTGTTCCGTTCAGCCAGGGAGTGCCGGTTTCCTGCTGCACAAACAGAGCAGGAAAATGAAACAAAGCCTTATGCTCATAGCATAATAATATTTTTGTTAACTTTGTGCCTCCATCATATCCTAAAACCCGCATCGCGCACCACCTCCCCACGACAAGGCCATGTATAAGCCCTCTACTTAGTATACTTGTAAACTTACCTGGAATATCCAGGAGACTCACAAAATGGCTAGACCTCCTCAACTACTGACAACTACTCTGCACACAATTAGTTCTCAGTGTAGTGGCTAACATACGCTCAATAAAAGTGCATGTACGCAATGTTACAGATGCAATTGTATCGCAAGAAGGCTGATGAGAGGAAAAGATTGTTGCCTGCTGGGAGCCTGAACCAGACCCTCTGGCACAGCACCGAACACAAGCCGGTATACGGTCCGCGGTCCATTGCAAGTGAAGCAGCTAAGTAATGGGGAACCCCCGTGGAGTTGACATACAGCTACCTTGAAGTTCCGACATCTGCTGTGTTCCACCACTGTCCTTTCCTTCCTTCGAGTACCAAAGGCTGTTGCATAGACTGTTTCCTGCCGTACGTTTAGTTAAATGAACAAACTATTTCTTGTGCATCCAACGTATGTGCATTCATGTCTGGAGATCTATGACAACAGCCCCTGTTTGTATTGTGTCAACCACGCAACCAAGGCTTAACATGCCTGAAATGCTTTCAAGACTTGGCCGCGAGAGGTGTATTTCAGTCTTTAGAATCGAATTGTGTTAAGCTTCCCACTGTAGCTGCTGGATCAATGCTGAGCCACCATAGGGGGTATCTCTGAACTCCAAGGCCATGCAGGTCCCCCATACCCTATCGCTAACCACCCAGGGACCACTCTCAAGACTTCATAGTGTGCTGTCCAGCTTATGTGAATAGGAAATATCTAAGTACTACCCTGTCTGGACCTTCTTCTTCCTCAATGACATCACCATAAAATGACATTTCCCTATGCAAGTTGCTGTAGTAGTGTGACCAACAGAGTGCGCCCTTGTCTTTGTACATTTCTTGCTGTACCGAATAACGAGTAGGAGAAATGGAGGGCCTACACTCGTACTAGCAGGAGAGAGGAGAGCCCAGGGACTGTAATCACACAGGCTTGTAAGCTGAGAACACCATTTTGCAGCCTTACAAGATGTTCATGTTTGAGGCACATCTCATGGTAGTACATAATTGGACTTATACGGTGCTTATACAGTACTAGTGTTTACAATTCAGTTACCTGTCACAGGTGACATTAGTTTTCAGTTTTCTTCTTCATCTAGGCCCAGACCACCATGACAACTTCTTCCTGCACTCTATTCCCATCATGCTACTACTCCTTCCTATCAGTGCTACTTATATACTAAAACATATCCCTTTGTGCCCCACACAGTAATAATCCTCCTTTGTGACCGCAAAAAAGTAATAAGGCCCACTTTCTGTCCCTGAAAAGTCACAACACTCCCTCTGTGCCTTCACAAAGTAATAATATCCCTCTCGGCCTCCACAAAGTTATTGTGTCTCCCGATACCACTACATAGTTATAGTGGCCCCTCTGCATTTTCCAGACTTGTATAGTGGCCCTTTTGTAACCCCTGAGAGTAAAATGGCCCCTTTGTGATCCTCATACACTTAAAGTGGCCGCTTAGTGATTTTCACACACATATAATGGTCCCTCTGTGATGCTCCTGGCCACCACACTGCAACTCTGTCCAGTCTCTTCACTCACATTGTCGCTCAGCCTAACTCTTCCCCCAGTTTGCTGCTCGGCCAGTGTCTTCATTGACCAACTCCTCCACCAAGTCTCCTGTTGTCAGTGCAGTATGTGCCAGGGAAGGAGTCGGGCTGAACGATGAGGGCAGTGATTGAAGATACTGGCAGGACTTGCAATGCATACGGTAGATGTGGCCACAGGGGGGCTGGCAATTACCGTTCTGGTTGACACAGTGGTAAAGGGAACCTTTGTCTGGCTTAGGGGCCCAGTTGCAACTGTAGAGACCCCGATAGCTACGCCACTCATTTGCTACATGTGTAGATCCTAGATCACGTTTAGCAGGAGATACGTTTTGAGCCTTCCATGAAAAATTGATCCTTAAGTAAAAGCACAGGTTATACAGAAAATGCATTGTGGTCTGTAGTGCATTAAACAGAACTCTTTCCATAGCTGTACATGCCTCAATGGAAAGTCTGGAAACCCAGAGAGATTGCATAGTGTGAAACGCCAAATATAGCAGCTTATGTGTGAAAGTAAATAGGCTTTAAATAGAAAAGAACATGATCTAGAAAAACAGGAAACAAAGGTGCGAACTGACATCATCTACACTTGAGATTCATTTAAAGGGGTTGTGCCATGTTTAAAAGTTATCCCCTAGCCAGAAGATAGGGGTTAACTGTCAGATTGGTGGGGGCCCTAATGAAGGTGGCTGCGGTTCTTCCAACGTTCGGACACCATTGATGTTAAAGATCTGATAACTTTCAAATATGGCACCACCCCTTTATTGTAAGGCATAAGACTTAGGGCAGGGGTGTCAAACTCATTTTCACCGAGGGCCACATCAGCCTTATGGCTGCCTTCAAAGGGCCAATTCTAATTGTAAGACAGTAAAGTAAAAGTAAACCCCACAGTGGCCCGATTAGTAATAAGGTCCCCCATAGTGGCCAGTAACGCACTCCATTCTGCGCATACAGACGCACACCATTCTGCGCATACAGACGCACACCATTCTGCGCATACAGACGCACACCATTCTGCGCATACAGACGCACAGACGCACGCCATTCTGAGCATACACACGTACGGCATTCTGCGCATACACACGCACGCCATTCTGCGCATACATGCACACGCCATTCTGCGCATACACCCGCACAGACGCACACCATTCTGCGCATACACCCGCAGACGCACACCATTCTGCGCATACAGACACACAGATGCACACCATTCTGCGCATACAGACGCACAGATGCACACCATTCTGCGCATACACCCGCACCATTCTGCGCATACACCCGCACCATTCTGCGAATGTACACGCACAGATGCACACCATTCTGCACATACACACGCACAGACGCACACCATTCTGCGCATACAGACACACAGATGCACACCATTCTGCGCATACAGACACACAGATGCACACCATTCTGCGCATACAGACGCACAGATGCACACCATTCTGCGCATACACCCGCACCATTCTGCGCATACGCCTGCACCATTCTGCGAATATACACGCACAGACGCACACCATTCTGCACATACACACGCACAGACGCACACCATTCTGCGCATACAGACACACAGATGCACACCATTCTGCGCATACAGACACAGAGATGCACACCATTGTGCGCATACACCCGCACAGACACACACCATTCTGCGCATACACCCGCAGACGCACACCATTCTGCGCATACAGACACACAGATGCACACCATTCTGCGCATACAGACGCACAGATGCACACCATTCTGCGCATACAGACGCACAGATGCACACCATTCTGCGCATACACCCGCACCATTCTGCGCATACACCCGCACCATTCTGCGAATGTACACGCACAGATGCACACCATTCTGCACATACACACGCACAGACGCACACCATTCTGCGCATACAGACACACAGATGCACACCATTCTGCGCATACAGACACACAGATGCACACCATTCTGCGCATACAGACGCACAGATGCACACCATTCTGCGCATACACCCGCACCATTCTGCGCATACACCCGCACCATTCTGCGAATGTACATGCACAGATGCACACCATTCTGCACATACACACGCACAGACGCACACCATTCTGCGCATACAGACACACAGATGCACACCATTCTGCGCATACAGACACAGAGATGCACACCATTGTGCGCATACAGACGCACAGATGCACACCATTCTGCGCATACAGACGCACAGATGCACACCATTCTGCGCATACAGACGCACAGATGCACACCATTCTGCGCATACACCCGCACCATTCTGCGCATACGCCCGCACCATTCTGCGAATATACACGCACAGACGCACACCATTCTGCACATACACACGCACAGACGCACACCATTCTGCGCATACACACGCACAGACGCACACCATTCTGCGCATACAGACACACAGATGCACACCATTCTGCGCATACAGACGCACAGATGCACACCATTCTGCGCATACAGACGCACAGATGCACACCATTCTGCGCATACACCCGCACCATTCTGCGCATACACCCGCACCATTCTACGAATATACACGCACAGACGCACACCATTCTGCACATACACACGCACAGACGCACACCATTCTGCACATACACACGCACAGACGCACACCATTCTGCGCATACACACGCACAAACGCACACCATTCTGTGCATACACACACACAGACGCACACCATTCTGCGCATACACACGCACACTATTCTGCGCATACAGACGCACAGATACACACCATTCTGCACATACACCTGCACACCATTCTGCGCATACACATGCACACCATTCTGCGCATACACATGCACACCATTCTGCGCATACACATGCACACCATTCTGCGCATACACATGCACACCATTCTGCGCATACACATGCACACCATTCTGCGCATACACCGCACCATTCTGCACATACACCGCACCATTCTGCACATACACATGCACAGACGCACACCATTCTGCGCATACACCTGCACCATTCTGCACATACACATGCACAGACGCACACCATTCTGCGCATACACCCGCACACCATTCTGCGCATACACCCGCACACCATTCTGCGCATACACCCGCACACCATTCTGCGCATACACCCGCACACCATTCTGCGCATACACCCGCACACCATTCTGCGCATAACCCGCACACCATTCTGCGCATACACCCGCACAGACGCACACCATTCTGCGTATACACCCGCACCATTCTGCACATACACACGCACAGATGCACACCATTCTGCGCATACACCCGCACACCATTCTGCACATACACATGCACAGACGCACACCATTCTGTGCATACACCAGCACACCATTCTGCGCATAACCCGCACACCATTCTGCGCATAACCCGCACACCATTCTGCGCATACACCCGCACACCATTCTGTGCATACACATGCACAGACGCACACCATTCTGCGCATACACCCGGACACCATTCTGCGCATACACCCGCACACCATTCTGCACATACACCCGCACAGACGCACACCATTCTGCGCATACACCTGCACCATTCTGCACATACACATGCACAGACGCACACCATTCTGCGCATACACCCGCACACCATTCTGCGCATACACCCGCACACCATTCTGCACATACACCCGCACAGACGCACACCATTCTGCGCATACACCCGCACCATTCTGCACATACACATGCACAGACGCACACCATTCTGCGCATACACCCGCACACCATTCTGCGCATACACATGCACAGACACACACCATTCTGCGCATACACCCGCACACCATTCTGCGCATACACCCGCACACCATTCTGCGCATACACATGCACAGACGCACACCATTCTGCGCATACACCCGCACACCATTCTGCGCATACACCAGCACAGACGCACACCTGTACACCATTCTGCGCATATACGTACAGACACATACACATATATATATATATATATATATATACATACACACACAGACACACAAATATATATATACAGACGCACACACACATATATATATATATATATATATATATATATATATATACATATACAGACACACACACACACAAGGATCCCACCCTCTAGCTGCTCCTCCTCAGCGTCGATCTTCTTGCTGCAGAGATCATGTTCTCTGAAGTCATCTTCCCTCCTCCGCGGCCGTTGTCAGTCTGCTATCGGCACTCGTCTATTACTGTCTGCACTAGACAGACCAAGCTGAGAGAAGATCACATACTGACAACAGCACGGAGGAGTGAGGGAACGTACTGCACAGCCGGCGGGCCTTGTGTTTGACACCTGTGACTTAGGGGTAAGGAACAGTCTAGGCGCCCCCAGCTGGGGGTTCATCAGGCAGGATCAATAACCAATTTACCGTACCCAAGGAGTCCACCAGTGGTTCAGCAGTCATAGTCCAGGGGGGTCACCGCTACAGGGAACCAATGGGAGAATTTCTAATCACAGAGCTTCCCGACTCCTCTCCCTTACCATTTAGAATCAAGCGGAGGTAACCAAATCATTGCAGCAAAGAAGGACCGGTTTATTTCAACTTGTACATTGAAACTCTTCTCCTGGCCCTGGCGTGATATCAGGATGGTGCTGAGGGGTCTATGAAGCCATCATGTTTCATCTGTAGATAGGTTTGCTCTACACCGAGTAATACAGCAGGAACTACTCCGACTCACCAACTCAAAAAAACTGCGGCATTGCAGTTCCTGCCTTGGACACCTTTTTGCGTCATCAAGCAACGCCTGACCCTCCCATCTTCTAGGACGGCACTATCCATCAAAGCACTGGTGCCTGTGAGCACATAAACTTAATAAAAAAGTGACTTAAAGGGGTTTTCTTGACAATTTCTATTGATGACCTATCCTAGGAAGCCTGGCTGATCAGCTTTTTGAGCGCCCACTGCCAATGCTACAAAACACAGCGTTCGGAGTGGAAGCAGATTGCTCCAACCCCTGTATAGTGGCCAGCACTTCTAATTGCAGGAGCAGTTGCCATTAAAATCAATGACAGCTGTGCCTGCAATTACCAGTCCCAGCCACTACATAAAGGTTGGAGCAATTTGTTTTCACTCCGTACACTGTGTTGTGGTGCTGACAGGGGGGCGCTCAAATAGCTGATAGGCCAGGATTCCGAATGATGCACCCCAACCAATCAAGTATTGATAACCTATCCTGTGGATACATCATCAATTGAAATTGGCTGGAAAACCCCTTTAACCATTTTAAAATAATATAACACCATATTAGGGGACCCTTGTTGCAATAGGATCAAGCAAAACTAACAAATGGCACTGCCATGCAAAAGTAAAAAGAGAGGAAGAAAAAATCGAGAGTCCTTATTTTTGATGGTAACAACAATTTCTGATAATGTGGTGGAGCTTTGATAGACACGTGGAGTTGTACTTTCAAAATTCTGGTATAGATTATTCTGTAATTCAGATTAGTTTAAAGGAATTGTCTGGTTTAGAAAAGCTATTTTTAAATGTTGGTGATAAAGAGAGTCTCTTGCTCTGGAGGACCTGGCCTCTTGTGAATTATATACAATTATATGCACAGCCCATAGATATCAATGGACAATGTGTAATACTTCATTTCTCCTGTGGCGGCACTGCAGGTCAATTGCACACTTTCTACTAGATTTCCTGGCAGATTGCAGTTGATCTCTGAGGCTCCTGGCAACAGGACACCCTGTGATCTGCCTATTGTTAGGGGACCGTTTTAACAAATGGGCATAGTCATACACAGGAGCAGCATGTGCTATCCTTGGGTGTGCCCTTCCATCGCATCGCCCATTAATTTCAATGGGGCCCAGCAAAGCATCACACCGCATGCTAGATGCACACGAGTGCAATGCAAGGTTTCCCATTGAAAACAATAGGAAACACTCCACGATCCTTCCCATAGTTAGGTTGGAGGATCGCTTCTTCCCCGAAGTGATGCGAGACATATTTGATACAAAACGGCTTCACATCTGCAGGGAAATCACACTCACCTATGTGAAATTAGCCTTAGGGTATAATCACACAGGACATAAATGTTGTAGAATCTTCAGGGTGGAATTTGCTGTGAAAAATCAACATATTTACACTGACGTGCCAAAAGTCAAGGCACAGGGACTGATATTATTTAGGATCCCCTCTAGCCCGGCTCTGTGCAGCAACTCCACATGGAATCAATTTCACAAGCAGACATAGTAACATAGTATGTTAGACTGGATGAAGACAATGTCCATCTAGTTCAGCCTGTTTCAACTCCCTTGTTGATCCAGAGGAAGGCAAAAAACCCCAAGAGGCAGAAGCCAATTAGCCCATTCAGGGGAAAAAAATCCTTTCCGACTCCATAATGGCAATCAGAATAATCTCTGGATCAACCTTTGACAGTTCCTACCTGAATGTAAGACAACAACCCGCTGGTTACCTAATGTCTATATCCTGTGATATCATAGTGCTCTAGAAAGGCATCTAATACCCTCTTAAACTCCTCTACGGATTTTGCCATCACCACATCCTCAGGCAGAGAGTTCCATAGTCTCACTGCTCTTACAGTGTGTTCTTCATCCCCGCGGGGGACACGGTAGTGGCGAAGAGGTAAGTTTTATTTATTTATTTACACTAAAATTATTGTTTTTCAGGTAAGGGCAGCAGCCGCAACTCCATTGAAAACAGTCCATAGCATGGGTCACCTTGAAAAATGCTCGAGTCTCCCATTGACTTCAATGGGGTTCGTTACTCGGAACAAGCTCTCAAGCATTACAAAAAGCTCGGCTCGAGTAACGAGCACCCAAGCATTTTGGTGCTCACTCATCTCTAGTCATTCGCTTTTCCTTTCGTTTAAATGGCATTCGTTAAGCCGCTTGAAAGATTTGAGGGAAGGGGTGATTGTTTCCCATGATATACACAACTAGTTGATATACCCGGCTTCGCCCGAGTTAATTTGGTACTGGTGTTTATCTGGTGTTCACACGGAACATCTTATGAAGTCGTGGTTACTTTAGAGATACCGAGAAAAAAAATATGTTCACCATTTTGCATAGTTCTTTGCGTTACCCAGGAAACATCACATGGAGGCAACCATGCGACGTTTCCGTTATATAAAATGACATCAGGAAGTGAGAGAATTAGATTCCGTACATGAATTTGGACGCTAATTCTTTTGCGCTTAGAATTGAATAATCGAGTTGGGACCCATTAGCTTTTCCTATTTATGACATGATCTATGCTCGTGCTAAATTTCATCGGGAAGTTGGAGAATTAGTGGCAAGTGAGTCAGTGAGTGAGCCAATGAGTGAGCCAATGAGTGAGTCAGTGAGGGCTTTCATCTTTATATATATATAGATGACTACTGGTTTACTCATACTTATTACAATGGCTTATCTTCACACTAACTAAAAACCTACTGGACAGAGTTTCCTCGCATAAACACAGCGGCCTGAGCAAACAACGTATACAGTGTTTTTACTTTAGCTAATGAGGGAAATGGAGAGGATTTCAAACAATTATCTGTACATTTAAATGCTCAGCATTTTATGCAAAAAAAGTCGTTAATTCGTTCAGTCGTTCGGTCATTCAAACAATAATCGTTGCGTGTAACAGGGCCTTAACCCAGGAAGAAGCGAAGAGCCGTATTAAAAAGATTAAAATAGACAAATCACCGGGTCATGATGGCATACACCCCTGAGTGTTAAGGGAAGTAAGCAATATGATAGACAGACTGTTGTTTCTTATATTTAGGGACTCTTTAGTGATGGGGTCTGTTCCACTGGATGGGTGCATAGCCATTGTTGTGCTGATATTCAAAAAAGGGTCAAAAAGTGAACCTGGATACTACAGGCCAGTAAGTCTTACTTCTATTGTGGATTTGAAGGGTTTCTAAGAGATGCTATCCTGGATTACCTCAAGGAAAATAGCTGTATAACTCCGTATCAGCATGGGATTATGAGAGATCGCTCCTGTCAAGCCAACCTGACCAGCTTTTATGAGGAGGTAGGTTCTAGACTGGACCGAGGAGTCATTGGATCTTGTGTATCTGGACTTTTCCAAAGTGTTTGATACTGAGCTGCATAAAAGGTTGGTATATAAAATGAGAATGCTTGGTCTGGGGAAAATGTGTGTAAGTGGGTAAGTAACCGGTCAGTGATAGAAAGCAGAGGGATGTTACAAATGGTACTCTGAATCAGTCACCGTTACTAGTAGGGTACCACAGGAGACAGTACTGGAGGAGTCACCAATACTAGTGGAATACCACAGGGGGCAGTATTGGGCTTTATTATTTCTAATATATTTATTAGTGAGCTGGTAGAAGGATTGTGCAGTAAAATATCAATATATGCAGATGATACAAAACCATGTAAAGAAATGAACACAAGAGGACACAAGGAGATTGCAAGAGGATCTGGATAAATTGGGAAAAGTGGCAAATAAGCTTAAATACTGATAAATGTAAGGTTATGCAGAAGGGCAGAGAAATCCATGTCACCATTACACAGTAAATGGGAAACCACTGGGTAACACTGACATGGAAAAGGACTTGGGGGTTTTAGTTAACTGTAAGCTTAACTGGAGCAACCAGTGTCAGGCAGCTGCTGCCAAAGCAAATAGGATGATGGTGGTGCATCAAGAGGTCTATGGGCACATGAGGAGAACATTGTTCTTCCGCTTTACAAGTCACTGGTCAGACCACATATGGAATATTCTGGACAGTTTTGGGCAACGGTACTCAAGAAGGACATATCAGGGTTGAGCGGGTACAAAGGCAACTAAAGTAATAAACGGAATGGGCGGACTACAATACCCAGAGAGATTATTAATAGTGGAATTATTTAGTTTAGATAAACGACAGCTGAGTGGTGACCTAATAACTATATATATAAATATATCAGGGCTGTAACAAGTGGGCGCCCTCCAGGTCTGGAAGAAAGTAGGTTTCTACACAACATAGAAGGGGGGGGGGGGGTTCTTTACTGTAAGAGCAGTGAGACTATAAAACTCTCTGCCTGAGGACGTAGTGATAGCAAATTCGATAAAAGAGTTCAAGAGGGGCCTGGGTGCCTTTTTTGAGCGTTACAATATTACATTATAATCATTAATAACTCCAGAAGGGTCGGTGATCTGGGGATTATTCTGATTACCAAATTGGAGTCGGGAAAGAATTTATTTCCTTTAATGGGGAAAACTGGCTTCTACCTCATTGTTTTTTCTCGCCTTCCTCTGGATCAACATGGGGGCAGGTGTAACAGGCTGAACTTGATGGACAGATGTCTTTTTTCAGCCAAACATACTATGTTACTATTTAATTGAGCAGGAAAAAGAACACATCTGAACCTCATTAGACTAATTAGCCATTTCAATTGGTGCAGATTTTTTTGCAGCATGCAAGGCAAAAAGTATAGTAAAATATGCCGATGCGTGCGCCAAAACATAGTTTGTTCCACAAAAATGCTACTCTCATGCTCGCTAAAATACGCACACGCCAATGTGACGCTGGCCCTGGTCTCTGCTTGAATCACTACACTCAATGGTTCTGTCCCAGGTGCCATCAGAACTGGCTTTCATTTGAATAGCCAAAATCGACGAGACGGAACGTCTGACGCACGCTGTGTTCATGCAACCTGAGCGCCTCGTATACAGTATAAATACACCAGCTCAGTTCTCTACAAATCATCACACTATGAAATTTTTCGCTAATATTTAAATGTCACTTTAAAAGTGGAGGCAGGAAGCCGCAGACGGGGAATTGATGCGGGACATTATCTCTTTTTCATCTGGCATATAGAGTTTCAATCAAAATTTCATTTGGGAACATAACCAATTACCAGGATATTAGGCTGAGGAAGTAAGTAGGTCAGCCCTTGTCGTACAGCCTCCTGATATCATCCTTCTTATGTCACATTAATACCAATCATCCCTTTTGCTTCCAAACTCCTGTGTCTAGCAGGCGCTAGAAATCAGTGGGAAGAAAGGAACATTTGGTGAAGACCTTAAAGGGATTCTCCGCATTGGGTAATCCTTTGTTGGGGTCTACGGAGGACCTGACGGTGCTGAGTTCTTACCTGCAGCTTCACCACAGGGGACATAAAGCATCGTAGGATTCCCTTCTATGGTCCGGCGTTGGTCTTTGTAGTCAACAAATAAGATGTACGAAGAAGCATTCTAAAGCATCGGGTGTAGACTTTATTTGTTGTAGGTGCAAATGTACAATACGTCCCATACTGCAGTGCCGGCTGTCCGCTTACAGCCTAAGGCCCCTTTAGACGGCCGTATGTGCCCATGTAAAGTTCGCATACGCAATATGCAGAGAATTGGACTCATTGATTTCAATGGCTTCGTTCACATGCGTGTATTTTTCCTATGAATTTCGGTTATGCAAACGCCCCCCCAAAAACGTTCTATTTTCCTGTGCATTTGCACACTAAATGTCTCCCATAGACGTCAATAGAGAAGTGCGCAAATATGCAAAAAGATGCGTGATACCTGGTGTAATTCCTCTGAAAAAAAAGACATATCTGAAACGCAGACTAATTAGTCATTTAAATCAGTGCACCTTTGTGCATGATTCTTATATGCTACTTTCAGATAAATTGCTATGTCCCTATGAACGTGCATGCTTTGATCAGCCTCATTTACAGGGGGATCATTATTAACCCTTTGCAATCCAATTTTGGGTTTAGGGTTTGCTAGGAGGCTTTCCCTTTCTGCCATTATACAATGGTGCCATCTGCTGGCTAGAGTCAGTACTGCAGTATGTGACATACTGGAGAGGCCCCCGACAACAGAGCGGCCAGTAATATACAGTAAGAATACCCTGCTGGACGTCTTCCGACATCGGAGCTATACAGCCTTCAAATAGGAATGTCTTCAGACGTCAGACAGTGGATTGGAAAGGGTTAAATTAGAGACATTCAGAAGTCTCCAGCAAAAAAAAAAAAATCTGTGGGACAGAAACCAATTAAAGTTGGTTTGTATATTCAGTGGGGAATAGGGTTTAGATTTCTCAAAAAAAAAAGTACCAACCAGGGTAATATGTGGCGCTGTATGCGAATGGTATGGTGTATATAATGCAACTGGTGAAAGGATTTTGACAATCTGTTATTCAGATCAGTACAGTACAACTGCATTGCTACAACTGTTATGTCTGAGCTGGACGTAAAACACCTCATCCAGATCAGATGTAACTTGTTGTCCTTAACAGGACGGATATACGTAATTTTTTAACACAATGAACCAAAATAAGAATAATGAACCAAAATATAAGGATATAAGAAGTCTGATCCTATCCCACTAAAGCAATGAAATCCTACCTAAAAGTGGAGCACTTACCTTGATAAGGGCAACCCCATTGCAGGAACCTAGGGAAACCCTGACTATTGCTAGTTGGAAAACAGGAATGATGTCTGCTGCATACAATTAACCCAAGATATGATATAGGTGAAAACAAGTATGTAGTAACCAGATGGAATACAATAGCATTCATAGTCAGGTTAAAGATGTCACAAGACCCCAGAATATACAAATCAATATATCTAACAAAGGAGCAGGACAGGAGCCGCCAACATCAGCAGAAGTACCTACAGACAAGCAGTATAGCTTGCGTCCACCATGAAGAATAGATGTGTATAGACGCATGCTGATGGGCCGGCTGGGATACACATCCCCTAGCCAACCAATTCATCCACAGAGAAATGCATTGGAACTTTTCTGATGGGCCCCCTCCCTGCGGTCCTGTTTTGTTCTGCTTCTTTCAGCTCAATCCTTTTCATGTTGGTGTCGGCCAGCACGTTCGTTGGCACCCGTGGTCTTCTGTTGCCGTTGACCACTCCAAGCATCATCTATGTTTGTAATAAGTTAGCTTGCATTATGTGGCCGAAGTTTGGCCTCCAATGACAACTTTGGTTGGATGTGGACTGTCTTGTTTGTGATCTTGGCGGTCCAAGGAATTCGTAGAAGTTTCCTCCGGTACGTTTTTTTTCCCTGTCCAACTTTCACAACCATATGTTACGATTGGGAAGATAATTGCGTTTACTATCTGGCTGATCTTATGGGACACAAAGAGAAGATTTATGTATATGTTTCTTAGTTTTAATTGCAATATGAGATAAAATAGGATGAAAGAGAAAAAAAACGCTGACTGGCAGGAATGCTGGGATGTTTACTTTTCATGCATATTAGTGATCCTTTAATGTATAGAGTTTCTTTTTTACAGCATATTATATCTGCAACTAACCGACACTGAACACTATTTACTAATGCTAGTGCACACCACTATATACTGTAAGTACAGCACAGCTAATGAACTACAACTGTTCCCGTTTACCTGTCTGGACAGACTCGCTGCTTCTATAAATATAGATGGACGTCATACATTATTAGGTGATTTCCTGATTGGATTAAAGCCATGATATTAACAAAAATATACAGTACAGGGTTTTGAACTGCCTCATCAATAATTTGTGATGGGATTGCAAATTGCTAGAATTAATATTCAGGAAAAATAGCAATAAATCTAAATCTGTAATACCACTTATGACCACTAGGTGACAACCATTCCATTTAAATAGTGCAATCACATAATTATTCATTATTCTTGACAAATAGTACACAAATAGTACAGAAATGGTACATACAACCACTTTCATCACAAAATTAATACTGACCTAATAAAACAATAGATCAGAGATCGCACCCTATAACACAGACCACGCAGCAGACTCCCAAAATAAATACAGACCCTAGACCCCCAAAACAATTACTGACCTCAGACCCCATAAATAAATTCAGAGACTTTAAACAAATAGGGCATCTGGTCTGGGGTCCATATTGATCTAGGAGGTCTGGTCCGGGATACCTAAGGAAATACAGAACACAGACCCATAAGGCTAGCATTACACTGTGGCTTTTGACTTCGACAGGGGTTGCATGGCCAAAAATCATTGTGTAGCTGTAATGAGTCGGGGCAGGAGGCTAGTGTCATGGTGGCTAATGTCTCTAACTCCCACCTGGCTGCACTACAGTGAATGATGGAGGACTTGATATAAGGGCTGGTCTCTGCTCCCGGGAAGGATGTTATGGTGTAGCGCAGTGCAGGTCTCACAAAGTAGCTTCAGGTGGCATACAGGATGATATCCAAAGCAGTCAGTTTCCCAACATCCAGTTTTAGAGATGGTGCCTGGAGGTACCGCTGCCTACAGATAAGTCCTGTACTGCTTATCCAGGTTTTGCACTGTAGCCCTGGAACAAAACCTGCAACGTCATAGCTGGCACCTTATTCCTTCCTCAGACCCAAGAATAAGGCTGGGCTCTCATGACCTCATGTTTACTGTGTACTACACAATCTCTGTACACCTATGTGATACGCGGTAACTCACAGGCAATCAGTTACATTTCTTTATGCAGTTCCGCTCACATTAGTGTGTTGGAATTGCGTAATCCGTGAGCGCAAAAAAGAATGCAGCAGGTTCTACTTTGCCGCATATGTACGTGAGATAGGGACAATTTTTCTCTATTCTCACGTATATACACACGCCCATATGCAATTTCATTGCATATGGCAGGCAAGTATATGCGTCATCTCTGAGCAATGGTGCTGGAAATATAAGCAAACAAACAAAGAAAACAGACGCACTGTGCATTGACTTGACAAAGACCGAAGACAGCGGTCAAACCGTTGTTAGCCATTTTGGGCATAATGAAGTTGAAGTCCTTTTAGGATATAAGTATCATTTCATTTTTATTGGCATCCCTCGATGCTGCTCCAGCTACAAAAACTGTGCATGACGCGGCTGTACGCAGGGTCACAGCTGGCTCCACAATTGTAAAACTCCACCCCTGTTGCTGCCAAAAGTACCATATAGTCCTAGCCTAATTCCTGTGCCTTAATAGTATACAATGACATATTAGGGAAAAAAATTCTGACAGGGGGATCAATGAGTGGAACAGGCAGCCACGGGAGGTGATGAGTTCTCCTTCAAAGGAAGTGTTCAAACAAAGGCTGGACAGACATCTGTCAGGGGATGATTTAGGCTCCCTGTCCACGGCTGTTGCGGAATATCGCCAGCGATCTTCCACTGCGGGGGAGGAGGAGGGGCCGCTGTCAGTTCTTTCCGGTGAGCCTATCTGACAGATAGGCTCACAGCAGAGAATCGCAGCAAATCACAGCATTCTCTGCTCATGGACGCTGCGGCTGCGCTTTCCATAGCAATGCTATGGAAAGCATTCATTGCGTTACCTGCGGCTGGATTATCGCCGCGAGTAACGCAATCAACAATCGCCCATGGACAGGCAACCTTAGTGATCCTGTACTGAGCAGGGGGTTGGACCAGATGACCCTGGAGGTCCCTTCCAACTCTATCATTCTATGATTATGCAGCGTCCCATAGAGAGACCCTAGACACCTGACATACATGCTGACTTGTCACAGTGTCACTTCCCAAGCTCCATCCCGGAGGGACACACGCAGCCAAGGCCAAAATATTACTGTAGGCCACCGTAGACACCCCTATGATAGGGAATGCCTACCAAACAGTATAACAGGGCGTTAATTGTCACGCGTGACGCCACTGTTCCTACACACACCGGTATGACCCTCGGCGGATAAAAAATTCAGCCACAGACAGTTCTTAAGTACCACTAGGAATGATTAGAGCCCAGTATATACTTTACTTGGAGCTTGAAACAGATTATACAAGGCAGTTCAATTGTAGACTTCACAGTGCAGGCAAATGAATAGACTTCAGGAAGTATTAACTTGTAGTACCTCCACACAGCTCTTATAGACTCAAAGACGCATGTGTGTGAACAATGAGTATTCTTTTGCAGTACCTCCACCCAGTCTTGAAGATGCGTGGGAGTGACAAATAAAGGGTGTACCTCTACGAAGTGATCCAGACTTCAGACGGCCGCGTGGGAAAATCAGAAGATTAGATAGTACCTCTGCACTGGCCTTGAAAGAAAGTTGTTACTCACAAATGCTCTCTCTCACTCTTGGGGCTCACTCCATCAATATCTAATCACATTTGGTACGGGATATCTCTCCTCCTCCTCCATGCTTCAGTACATGAGGACTGATGTTGTCCTGAAAACATGGACCTCCTTTCCCACTCTGTATGGCCTTCTGCACACAAGTGGAAATTCCGCGGTGGGATTTCCTGCAGAATTTCTGCCCGCGCCTGCTGCTATTGGATTGCATTAGATAATGCAATCTTATGCAGACGGACATAATTTTTCCATGTGAAAACGCGCGGTAAACAAATAGCGGCATGTTCTATTTCTGTGCGAGTCTCGCAGAGGCCCACATAGAAATGTCACTAGTGATGCACCGACTCCGCTCTGCACATGCGCCGGCTGGGCGGCAGCCGGCACATAGCAGAGCAGGGAGAAGCCGGGTGCAGGTGAGCTGCAGTGGTCACTGCAGACTTGATACATTTACATGCAGGCTCTAGATTTTATCAGACATTAACCTCTCACGGGCTGCAGCTGTGCAACACACATACCTGATATGACATGACAGCTTTGCACAGTTCATCAACACAAGTCCTACATGTATGGCATTTATGGAGGGAACCAGGATGAAGTACTGGGTGACTACAATTACAGCATGGGGATGGTGCAAATATAGAAGCTGAGCTGCACCTTCCTACAGAAAAGTAAAAAAAATATAAGTCTTGGAATGTAGAGAGACAAAAACAAAATTTTTGGTAAAAATTGTGCAAAAGTAGTAAAACATAAAAAACTATATCCTACTGAACGAAGGTGCGAATATCATTGCTGCATGATTAAGTACATTTCCAGAAACTATTCCATTACTTTAGAATAGATTGTTACAGAATGAAACGTTCTTAACAGACACATCAGTTAAGGCAATCTCACCGGGGACCTGATATTGCAGTTCGGTGATTAGAAAACAGAATGTTCTGTCTCGTACTCCATCCCGTCTATTCAGCGGAGAGCTTGCTATAGAAGCTGGTCAGATGGCGTTCACCTTACCTGAACCTACCTGCCAGCTCTACTGTAAGAGAGTTGTGCATAGCCCCTGAGTTTTCACCTCTCTCTGTCAGTGTGAGAGAGCAAGCCAATGTTCTACGAGGAGCCTACGGTTGAGGAGTTAGTGAGGCATGGACTACTTCTTGTACCACTCCAGCACCCAGTGAGAATCCAAGCTCCACATTAAAATTTCCATTGAAAAGTTCATCATGGATGTGCGTTGTGGTCTTTCTCACAGGGATGAGAATTGGAAGGAACATCTGTTAGATATAGCGAGAGAAAAGATAAGAAACCGTTGATAAGCTGGGCAGAGGAAGTGGACACCAGATTTCCTGTGGAGGATTCCGTATCGCCAGATACATGAAGGCCCCCGACCACCCCAAGGACAACACCCTGTCGGACGATCCTGATCCTGGAGGGAAAGACTCTGTCATAGCATCCTCCTGTTTTCTCTACCATCAGTCTGCACTTGAGGAACTCAATTTATAGGTTTTCCAGGTGGTGAGAAGTTATAGCTCCAATGCCATAATGGCCGCAGAAATCCATTGTTATGTTCATTACCTAGGGAAAGGAGGAGAAGGGACTGCCAGATACCTCTGACTTTGCTTAGCTACCGGGGAACAAAAGATTTCTAGCGTTAACAAATTTTTTTGGCCAATGGCCTTCACAACCTTGATCCGGCCTTGGTTGTGCCCAGATTGTGATCTCTACCTTATTATTTCCAGATACAGAACATGAAGAAGCCTGAACATTGTTAATTAAAGAGTTCATACCTCTGCAGACTTTCACTAAAAGTCATTAATCATGTGTCACTTCTAGTGGCAATATGCACATCAGTGTGTAAGAGGAAGCTATGTGTGGGGGGACAGCGGTGACTCAATCACTTATCTCTCTGATAATCCATGCAAAGAACAAAGAACATTCCACTGACTGTAATGGAGCTGGATGTTCTTTCCACATTCTGTCACGTTGCTATCGTCAAAAAAGTTTGTCCTCCAAAAAGTTTACTATTCAAGTGAAAAAGGCAAATCCACCTACTTGTTACCTTCCATGGTGGAAGCTGGTAGACCAGGTACTGTCCTGTCATGTCTTCAGGGTTCTGGTTTTTATGATGTGGAGTCCAAAGTTGGCCATAGATATATTCATGCAATAGCTAATGATGATTAATGTGCTAGTTTAAAGGGGAGCGCTGCTCCGCTCTCCCCCTTGCATGTCACAGCGGCTCTCAGCTACTCATCTGAGTGACCTGAAGATCATGCTAGGCTCTGCCCCCTGTCAAAAAAGGCCAAGGGAAGTGGAGACAGCCAGAACACTGGACATGTACCGGCAAGAGGTGCGCAACAAGAAAGTTAGGTGCAGAAAGCGACAGAAGTCGCAACGGTTGGCAGTGCTGCAGAGAGGAGAGCATCCCAGGGTCTTCTCGGCACTTTGAGTGCCGTATATAAGCATTTTCTTCTGCGCCATTAAGAAAAAGGTGCAAGGACAAGATGTGATACAGTCGGGCATGGAGGCTGTAGTACCCTGTTGTACCACCTCTAGCTTGGATACAAGATGTGATATGGTCAGGCATGGAGGCTCTAGTACCCTCTTGGGCCACCTCTAACTTAGATCCAAGATGTGATACGGGCAGGCGTGGAGGCTCTAGTACCCTGTTGTAACCCCTTTAGCTTGGATACAAGATGTGATACGGGCTGGCATGGAGGCTCTCGTACCCTGTTGTACTGCCTCTAGCTTGGATACAAGATGTGATACAGTTGGGCATGGATGCTCTAGTACCCTGCTGTATCGCCTCTAGCTTGGATACAAGATGTGATACAGGTGGGCATGGAGGCTCTAGTACCCTGTTGTACTGCCTCTAGCTTGGATACAAGATGTGATCATTTGTATATTTGCCTGAGATTTAACTGCATGCTGAGTTTTGCAGCAAAACAACAACTCCTTTTAGGGGCCGTTTTTTTTTTTTTTTCAAAAAGTGTAATAACATATTGTTTTGGCTTCTAAAAGCGACAATCCACAAATGTTCACATAACACAGAATAATCAACTATTGCATAGATCTCCTCTCATATTCCCTTTCTTGGTAGCAGTAAGGCACACAACAACACAGGCCTCTCTCCATTATACCTGTTACCAGCCCCACAGGAATGCAGCATAATACGTTACACCGAGCCTCACATCATAGATCGATCTCTCACACTCCATAGGAGCCGCGACCATGGCGTCTGAGTTTTTACATTAGAACTGCTTTCCTCTCTCTTGTATCTTGCTATTACAAATGTCATAGACGCATCATATTAACTCATATTACTTCACATGATGAACATGTAATCACTATAACAACCAAGCCTGCAAGGCCTTGTACTATGCACTAATCCATGGCACCAAACTTCCCCTTGTATGCTGGCATGTCACAGTTCTTTATCCCCCACCCTGGCCAAGGATTAATGCAGTTTCATGAGAACACTCACAGATTCAGGTACGCGCCATCATCTACTTCAGTCCCTGAGTCATCAGAGCTCTTGTGCATGGCGCCATCATCTGCTTAAGCCTCTAGGTCATCGGGGCTCCCAGGCAATCGCATGGGGACACTGATGACTGCACAGCCTTGTTGTACGTCTGCTTTCAGTATCTGTACTTTGCTTGCTTGTAGGCTCTTGAGGAGCAGGGGATACTCTTCTTGATGCAGTCCTTGTAGTTCCTTCATTTCTACTAGAAGTATGGCGAAAGTCCAGTGAACTGCATTTGCGGGGAGCGACGATCCCTAAACATGGCAGATCTTGAACTTCTGCTTGAATTTCTGAGTAATGAACAACTCCGAGAAGGCAACGTCTCATTTTCTAGGGTAGCACTCTTGGGGCCTTGCCCTTGACTGAGCGTGGGAAGCTTGGATTGGCAATTCACCTTACAATGTTCTGAGGGGAAGGTGATGGTTCTTGATTCCCAGTTGATGGATGGGTTGTGAATAGAGAACCAAGGGATCTCATGATGATTCAACTCTATGTGAACCTCCAGTTCACTTGTCTCGTGAGTGACAGGCCCAGAAACCAGAAGGGATCCATCCACCATTTCCAAGACAACAGGTTCAGCCTTAGATCTGGTTCTAATATGGTTATCCAGAGCGTATTGACAGTCCATGAAGTTCCCTTCTGCCCCCAAGTCCAACATGGCAGTACCTAAGATTTCACGGCTCCCCATATTTATCTTGATAGGGATCACAAAGTGGAGGGATCGGTGAGGTTTCTCCTTGTCGTCTTGGGTGACGGATGGAATAGCTGGCAGATCAGTATCGGATTATTTCAGGATGACAGAGTGAATTATGGTCTTAGCATGTGTGAGGGCGATGGTCCTCTGGAATTTATTAGGACATAATGGCTGGACCCCTACAATAGAGGCATTGATTCCCAGAGTGGCGCCTCTCTTTCTCCGCCATGTAGAGGGGTTTGCGGATGGCGTTGGTCTGCATAGGTTCAGTTAAAGAGTCCGCTCTTGGTTGGGTGTTTAAGGTGGATGGGCTGAACGACTAAGCGGGGTTATTTTCGAAAAACCGTAACTCCTCTTTTCGCCGTTCTGTAAGCCTCCGAGCTATGCGAATACTTAATTGAATGAAGTCTTCCAAATCATCCGGGGTCTCTACTCTGGCCAGCTTGATTTTAACCTTCTCTAAAAGTCCTCTTCAGAACTGACTTAGCTGAGCGGCGGGGTTCAACGCGGTGTCATTGGCCCAGCGAAGAAAAGCTGCCATATTCTCGGTGACTGATCGCCGCCCCTGTCAAAGATTATGCAATTTTCTTTCGGCCATTGCACCACGGTTGGGGTAGTCGAAAACTTGATCCATAACCCCAATGAAGGTACGGGGGTTATCAAGAACAGTGCTATCATTTTCCACATAAAGTGAGGCCCAAGCAAGCGCCTCTAATTCCAGCAGGTTGATCATTAATATCACCTTTTTTTGGTCATTGGTAAATGGAGCTGGTCTCATCTGGAAGTAGATGCGGCATTGGTTTAGGAACCCTCTATATTGGCGGCGGTCGCCACCAAATGTTAATGGTAGGGGCATGCCAACGTCAGCCTCTAAATGGTGCCACTCATGTACTTGTTGCTGTCACCAATCTACCTCTTTTTCTAGGTAGAAACCTTCTGCTGATACGTGGCGCAGAACGCTTGTAGTTCAGTGACTTGTTTCCTTAAAGTGGCCACCACAGACTCCATTTTTGGGCGTGTTTATTCTGTCACGAGTCTAGTGAAGGACTGAAGTCTCATGCTGTACCCACTTACAGGAAGGTATCGTGGTCCAGGAGTAGCCGAGGTCTGGTACAAATGATGGCGATGCAGTACAGAGGGTTGGAGCAATAATGTAGTCAGGAGGTATAGCCGGGGTCTGGTACAAAAGATGGACGATCAGTTGTAGAGGAGCAGGTATGTGGGAGAATCGCTTGATTAGAGGCACAGGACACAATAAGAGAACAAGGCCAGGTTATATAGAGGGCTAATTGGGAACGGAACAAGACACTGGGTGGACTAGATAGGGAAGACACGGAATAGAAGACAAGGAGACTAAGAATCATAGGGAGCTGTCCAGCAAGCTGAATAGCTCAGTATGTAGGGCAGCCGATTGGAGTGCAGGAAGTTCACTTGCTTTGTGTTAGTGAGGATTAATATACTGGTTACACAGACAGGCTTGATCGGCTAACAGGACTTTCACCAGTGTCAAGCTTGTAACTAGTAAAGTTTAAGTAAACTGTTCAGACTATGGTCAGGAGGGATTTTATCCCTTAAATAGGGGGCATTGGCTTCTACCTCATTGTGCTTTTTTTTGCCTTCCTCTGGATCTACAATGGGGGTAATAGGCTAAACTGTATGGACATGTGTATATTTTCGGCCTTACATACTATGTTACTATAGAGTATTATATCTATGTATTATAGAGTATGTCTGGATTTTCTGCAGCGGAAAAATCTGTGTCAAGATTTGTATTGGTTGGTATGTTTTTGAAGCACATTTGCAGTAGACTTCAATTTTCCACATCAAAATCCACCCCAAATCCACCATGTGTCAACCTACCCTAAAGGAGAAAAAAGGTTTTGGTCTCACACAATGGGTTCAGGTTATACAGCCTGTATGCTAGACTAACACATATAAAGCTTCTCTGGGGGCGTCTGAAGGTGGAGACATAAAATACATTTGATCTATTGGTTTTAATGAAGAGCTTTCAACAATGTAAACATTATCATGGCCACCAGTTAATATCATCAGTAACCGCCGTGTGTCACATGGGCAGCAGCTAGATGGGCCAGGAGGGACTCAGTAAGGTGTAGGTAGGTAGTCTTGGGTATCTGGAGCCATGCTGACTGCAGTGTATCCCACAGTTGCTGAAGGGTCCGTGAGGTAGGATCCATAAAGCGAACATGACGATTGAAGTGGTCCCACAGATGCTCAATTGGGTTCAAGTCAGGGAACCTGAACCCGATTGAACCCAGTTCAAATCAGAGGGCCGGGGAAGTAGTTGGAATTCTTAGTCGTGCTCTTCCAACCACTGTCAGACATTTCTAGCCATGTGACACGTGAAATTGCCTTGCTGGAAGATCCCATCTGCCCCAGGGAAGACAATCAGCATGTAGGGGTTCCGTTACAAGGAGGGATTCATAACCAGATCAGGAAAATGCCTTCCACATGGATGAGCGGCCCAGAAAACACCAAGAAAACATTCCCAGACGATAATGCTGCCGCCAGCAGCAAATTAATCTGCCTCTTAATTTGACTATATTTCACATAAGCTGCTTCTATCGTGCCATTGACTGCCATGTGAAAAAAGGCAACATTTTCCTGCCCACCAGACACGTATCCTCCACACTGATGGACAATTTATGCATTGTCATTTTTCGAAAAACGCTGCACATTTTAAATCCACAGTATGTCTACTTATGCTGCGGGTTTCAATCCTTGAAATACAAGGGTTAAAACCCGTAGCAGAACCACTACAATATCCTTGGCAACATCCGCACCATTTAGGTTCGGCTTTGGCCACTGCAGATTTGCAGTATATTTGCTACAGATTCTCCACTGCAGAGATTTAGAATCTGCAGCGCTTTTCAAAAATGCTGCAGATTTGGCGTAGAACTTTGTGCAGCATTTGCGCTATGTGTGAAGGCAGCTTTTTCAGTACCTCTTGGGGTAATTGGAGGCTGAGGACTGCCGTGTAAGATGTCCATACATCTTATATGGAGAGGAAGTGGATAAACCTGCACTGTAAATCATATAGAGTAATTCACATGAGTTTGTATTGTTTAGCTCTTGCCCACTAGATGGCAGTACTCTACATATTTTCCACTGACTTCTATTGCATATTTCTTCTAGTCTCCATATTCCGCTGCGTTACCCTATAATGTTGTGTATCCCAATTGTAGACATTAATCTCTATGCATACATTGCATCAGTTACTGAATCCTGTGTATGTGGTCTCCGTATCCATATCCTGCTGATTTGGGAGCTACGATTTCTAAAACATATGTCCAGCTGTATATAATAGAGAACACTGGGGAAGATTTACTTAGGTCAGTTTCATATACAAAATAAGTAAAGTTTGTACAGGTGTAGGTGCAACATATATATTAACAGGCGAAAGCCCCTCTTAACCCCTTCCAATCCACTGTCTGACGTCTGAAGACATTCTGATTGAAGGCTGTACAGCTCCAATGTCGGAAGACGTCCGGCAGGGCATTCTTACTGTATATTACTGGCCGCTCTGTTGTCAGGGGCCTCTCCAGCATGTCCCATACCGCAGTACTGGCTCTAGCCAGCAGACGGCGCCATTGTATAATGGCAGAAAGAGAAAGCCCCCTAGAAAACCCTGAATCCAAAATTGGATTGTAAAGGGTTAATAGATTTGTTGAATGAATGTACTTCCGAGGTTTCTTTACATCCTCCAGACGGTCCCAATTGCCCTACCGAGCTCCTTCCTGGCACGAGTTAGAAAGGCGATCATGAGTTTCATATGGGGAGGCACCAAACCTAGACGTAAATGGAAAGCCCTAACCAGCCCGAGGGAGACGGGGGGCATGGGAGTCCCAAATATGGCCCTATACCATAGAGCGACGCTGTCTAAGCGCATTCTTGATCTCTTACACGGCAGATCACAGAAGATATGGGTGGAAACGGAGCAAGACATGACACACTGCCAGGGTAAAAAAAAGAGGTTCCCAGCAGCACAGCATATATCCTCACATAGAGCCAGGCAAAACAGTGTGCAAAAGCCAGTCAGGAAGCCTAAACCAGAGAGGCTCCAAGGGTGCAGTCAGGAATAAGGAAATAGTGACTGGCAGCATTCAGCAATGTAGAAAAATACAAGATTTATTTCCCCATTACAAAAATTACGGCAACGTTTCGGTCGTAATAGACCTTCCTCAAGCCAATTTGGCTTGAGGAAGGTCTATTACGACCGAAACGTTGCCGTAATTTTTGTAATGGGGAAATAAATCTTGTATTTTTCTACATTGCTGAATGCTGCCAGTCACTATTTCCTTATTCCACACTGCCAGGGTAAAGGGATTGCGTGGCTACCTGGAAGGGGGAAACACAGAGGGCTAGGATTATCTCCATTCATTGAAGATATGGTGACAGCTTGGATAGGTCCTGCGACTAAGACAGGCCTGATCCACAGACCGGGCCCACTTACACCCTTGGTAGGAAACCTAGACGCCCCCCCCGCTTATACGAGGCTTCGCGGTAACTAACACAACTACAGATACAATCCCAAGGGTACGAGATGTGGTCTCCAACACCGGCCTCAAACCATTAAACGAGATCCTGGGGGAGAGGCGGCCTCATTCCGGAGCATGGTTCCAATACCTACAACTATGCCATTACATTGGCTTCCTAGGGGATACACAACAGCTGAGACGCCCCATCACCCCCTTTGAGAAATTATGCACCTCAACCCCCACCGATAACCTCAAAATCTCAAAACTATATCGGATGCTCTTAGTTGAGGACACACGACATAGTAACGGAGTGCTGGAGCGGGAGTGGGAGATGGAACTGAACACTATGCCCACAGAGGAGTCATGGGCAAAGGCCTATACATTAACCCATAAAATAAACATGTCCAGCAAACTGCAGGAATTAAACTATAAAATTCTAACGAGATGGTATCAGACACCAGCAAGGTTGGCGAGGATATTCCCCCAGTATCCGGATACCTGCTGGAGATGTAGGACGGGAACTGGAACACTCACACACATCTGGTGGGGTTGTCCACTGGTCTGTCCCCTTTGGAGGGAGATCAACTCCCTCTACACCGCAATTAGTAGAAACAAAATACAGCTGACCCCTGAGATTGCATTGCTGTCCATGTTTCCGGGTTCCACGACGCAAGCAAAATGCTCTCTACTGAGATTTTTCATTCTGGCAATGCGCCTGGTAATCCCAAAAAAATGGAAATCACCAACCCCCCCCCCCCCCTCCAGACTAATGTGGCTAGAGGAGCTGGATCATATAAAATACATGAAGGAGCTCTGTGCCAGAGATGAGATGAAGCTTGACAAATATCAAGCCACCTGGATGCCATGGCATCAGTTTCGTTTCTCCCACGACCTGGACCCATGGCATGAAAGGGGGTTACTACCCAACACAAACACAACCAATAACCCCTCCGATACCACCGGACCCCAAAACGCAAACCCGCACATCATGGTGTGAGACGACTCTCCTACCACCCCCAGCCCCCCTTTCCTTATTCCTGACCAAACCTCCCCTCTCCCCCCCTCTCTTAACATTCCAACCACCTTCACACCCCCCCTCTATTTCTATAATTTTTCTTCATAGGAAGTTATTAGATATGTTAAATTTTTTCTTTTTCCAGTCTAATCAATATGTAACTGGAACCAGAGATTTCAGAAATTAACCTAAGAGTTACAAGTTGCATAATGTTGATAGCATAAGAGTTAATGTTAAAATTAAAATAGTCTGTTTTAAAGAACAAGAAAGAAAATCAGATGAAGAAAGACAATTGCTGTTAATGTAAAAATCTTGTAACTTTCATGTCCGCACAACAGATAAAATAAAAAAATTTTGAACCATAGATTTGTTGCATCTATGGAGGCATCATGTGCCAAATCTAAGGTCTACAGCAGTGGTGTCAAACTCATTTTCACCAGGGGCCACATCAGCCTTATAGTTGTATTCAAAGGGCCAATTGTAATTTTATAGTAAGGGCTTGTTCACATGGAGATATTTGAGCAGCGTATTACACGCACAATTTTTGCGCACTTAATACACAATGAATAGAACTCATTGATTTAGTACATTTTTTCATGCGACGTGCAATTGCGTGAAAAGATATGTGGCATGACCTATTTTGGTGCGTATTACACTTTGCAATGAACCTTTAAAGTGAGTGAGCGGGTGCAAATAGGCAGGAAACCTGAACTTAAATACATGGTCAGGGTGGTTTTAGAGAGCCATATGCAGAGCGTAGTTGCGCCTGAACAAGGTTTTCTTTTTCCCCTCACTGGCCATTCAAACTCCACAACATAGCACAGGAGTTTGAAAAAAATTAGCGATCGAGAATCCCACTATTGAAATCAGTGGCTTTGTGATTATCACAGCTGCATAGGGGGAGAAAAGCACGTTCATGTGTTTAAGACCTAAAAAGGAAGAAAAACATGTATATCAAATAGAAAGAGGGAGGAATATTTAAAGAAGAATATAATGCGGTCTGCAGAAACTGTAGGGCAAGTGTCAGAAAAGCTAATAATGAATTGAGGCTTGCAAAGGAGGCCAAAAGCAATAAAAAAGGATTTGGGGGTTTGTTAGAAGCAAAAGAAAAGTCAAAGATGCTATTGGATGCTTACAAGATGAAAATTGGGAATTGGTTAAGAATAATGTTGAGAAGGCCGAACTTTTAAATTCCTATTTTATATCTGTTTTCTCTCAGAAAGTAGATGGAGCATCAACTGATCTTCCCTGTGCTGTTGGGGGAATAAAAGAATGCAGAAGATTAGAAAAGGGCAAATGTTGTCCCCAAAATGGGAAGAAGGTGGATCCAGGAAACTACAGGCCTGTGAGCCTGACTTCTATACTGGGAAAGATCTTTGAACAAATTAAACAGCATGTGTGCAAGGACTTGCATAAGAATGGAGTAATTAACCAGAGCCAGCATGGGTTTGTAACAAACAAATCATGCCAGACAACTCTAATTTCTTTCTATGACAAAATCACTGACTGGATTGATCAGGGAAATGCAGTAGATATAGTATATCTTGACTTTAGTAAAGCATTTCACAAAGCATCTCATAGCACCTTTATTGGAAAAAATGACCAAATATAGGATTGACAAGGCAACTGTTAGGTAGATTAACAACAGACTTAGTGATTGTACTCAAAGAGTGATTATTAATCCAAGTGGAAGAATGTGTCAAGTAGGGTACCACAAGGCTCTGTCATAGGCCCAGTGTAGTTCAACATTTTTATAAATGATCAAGAAGAGGAAATTGAGGGAAAACATCTATTTGCCAACGACACAAAGCTAGGAGGGATAGTTAACATGAGAGAAAAAGAGAGCATTCAAAAAGATCTACTGTAGACAAGCTTGAAAAGTGGGTGGCGACTAACAGAATGGTATTACCCAAGGACAAATGCAGAGTTCTACATCTGGGTAAGCAAAATTAAAAAAGCACATACAGAATGGGAGGAATTGAGCTAAGCAGCAGTACATGTGAAAAAGACTTGGGTATACTAATAGATCACAGACTGAACATGAGTAAATATTGTGATGCAGTAGCAAAAAAGGCAAACACTATTTTGGGACGTATTAAGTGAAGCATAGAGTCTAGATTGCGTGAGGTAATTTTCCACTCTAATCTTCCTTGGTCAGACCTGATCTGGAATACTGTGTCAAGTTCTGCTCACCCCAATTTAAAAAGACATTGACAAACTGGAGTTCAGTGATGAGTAACCAGGATGGTGAGCGGTCTGCAAATCATGTCCTACGAGGATTGGTTAAAGGATCTGGGAATGTTTAGCTTGCAAAAAAGGAGGCTGAGAGGAGACTTAATAGCTGTCTAAAAATATCTGAAGGGCCGTCACAGTGCAGAGGGATCAGCTCTATTCTCATTTGTACAAGGAAAGACTAGAAGCAAATAGGATGAAACTGAGAGGGAGGAGACACAAATTAGATATTAGACAGTGAGGGGGATCAATGAGTGTAACAGGTTACCACTGGAGATGGTGAGTTCTCCTTCAATGGAAGTGTTGAAATAAAGGCTGGACAGACATCTGTCTGGGATGATTTAGTAAATCCTGCACTGAGCAGGGGGTTGGACCCGATCACCCTGGAGGTCCCTTCCAACTCAACCATTCTAGGATTCTATGAAAGTTGCGCATTTGTGCACCATTTCATTAAACCTGTCTGTGTTCTTTTTTGCATGTGTAAATACACGGTGTATTTGCATACATAAAAACATGCTGCAGCAGCCAAAAAGCATGGAAGTAAGCGATTTTTGGTCATATAAATATTCAGCATATTTCTTTGACTGAAATGCGTTTACACCTGTGTGAACGGGCCCTAATAGTGACCCCCCATAGTGATCGCAGTAGTGATAGTGAGCCCCATAGTGGTCCCAGTAGTAAGTGACCACAGTGGTAACTGTGTTCCCCATAGTGGGTCCAGTCGTAATAATGACCCCATAGTAGTCCCAGTGATGATGCCCAGCCAGAGGCCAGTAGCAACTTCCCTATTAGCCTTTAGCTGGGCAGCATCCCTATAAGCTTTACACGCAAATGTATTTGCGCACAAATAATTGGCGCACGCAATATGCAGAAAATAGAACCCATTTATTTTAAAGGATTTGTTCACATACACATATTTTGCGTGCGCAATTCTGTCGCACAAAAAAAATATGCAGCATGTTCTATTTTCCTGCACATTTACACAGGGAAATAGAACATTTGGAACTCATGAAACTATTGGCCATTCAATGGCTGAGAGCTTCAGCGCAACATGTGTGTGTAAAAAGTACTGTAAAATATGCCAATGTGCTCACAAATACGTAATACCTACTCCGCAAGAATGCATGCACTCTCCCATAGACTTGTAGCAGTTGTCAGATTTTCATGCACCGCGCGATCTTCTCCAGGTGACAGATCCGGATCGCGGGTATAAAAAATATCCTAACGTCCCCTAACTCCGCAATACCTTAGCTTATGGTGCTGCTGTGACGTAACAGGTTCCCTTTAAGTATGATGTTACATGTTGCTACATCTTTCTCTGTAGCGGGCTGTATAATATACCTTAACACGCACAGCACCCTCCATGGAGATCAGGATCTGCAGTCCTCCACCCTCCATAGGTGTGCAGTCATTCACTATTATAGTAAACCTGCAGATAAAGTCATTTCCAGTGCCAGTTGCTGCCAGGCTCGCTGCTGTCTCTCCTGTGAGTAATGGCTAAGGTGCCCCTGTATGGAAAGTAGACGGATGTTTTGGAAACAGCGTGTGGGCGTTCAGGAGAAAAGAATAAAAAGGGAGGACGTGGCAGAGAACAGCGTCTCCATCGTCATCCTAATAGAGAACTACGAGCCAAGGCTGCAGATGAACCTCTGCAAACTTCATGTTCTAATGGAAGTTGTCAATGTGGCGCCCAATTTTCAGACAACCCCATTTTTATGTCCTGTTAGGTCATATGGATGTCATGGATGGGAGCTAGGGGAGAACAGACTGCCTAGTCTAGGTCAAAAACTCTATCTTCTTAACCCCTTAAGGGCACAACCTATTTTGGCAACGATTTTTGGGGGATTTTCATCTCCACTTTTCAAAAGCCATTGCGTTTTTGATTTTTCAATCGAGGCCATCCTATTGTTTTTTCTGTGGCAAGGTGTAGTTTTTATTGGTACCATTTTGGATACATATAATGTATTATATAGGCCAAACAAGCATTCAACCAACAGCTATTGAAGGTGTACAGGCACCTTAATTCTTACAGGCGTTTGCTCTACAAAGGACCAGTGCATCGTTGGAGCTCGAGAGTAAGATCTTAGTTGTTAGGTCACATGACTGACCACAGAATGCAGATACACTCTTTGACAGAAAAATATTGCACCCATTATTCCCATGCCGGATTGCTGCAAAACTGGTCCTGCAGTTATGTCGCAGATATGTACGTGATTCCAGTTGTGGTCTGATTAGACACTGGATCAGCCACCAAAGGCAGTAAACCCCCCATTGTCGTATAAAAAGGCTTTCAGAAGCTACTTTCATGTAGTGGACCTCTTGTTGGCAAATCGTTGACCACTAGACGCCTCTACAATGCACTCCCAAGACTTTTTGCCCAGTTAACAGACTTTGGAGGAGTCATTGGAATTGAGAGAAGCTGGATGGTTGTATTGATGAATCTCCGGCTATCTGGGCCATCCTGACACAGCTCTTAGGAGATGTTTGGAGCAGTGGTTACGTGAGGGTACCGACACAAGGCAAACAGGCTCCGGACGGCCCAGACAGACCACCAGTAGAGATGATCTTTTGATTGACCGACAAGTACAAACAGATCCAACAGTTTTGTTGTCCACCATCCAGACACAGGTGGCACCATCAATACAGACCCCGAAATTTGGTGTCACGGTGGCCATTAGTTGTCCTGCCATTAACAAACCCAACACTGTGGCCTTTGTTTGCAGTGGTGTCGTGAACAAGTAAGCTAGGTGGTTACAGACTGGAGCCGTATAGTCTTCAACGACACTTCTAGGTTCTGTTTGAGAGCGGTCAATGGTCATGTTAGTGTCTGTAGACCTCGGGATGAGCACCTCAATTCTGTCTTTGCTGTGGAGCAGCACACTGTCCCCTGCTTGTGTGATGGTCTGGGGGCTATTGCATACAATAGTCGGTCACCCCTAGTAGTGATATGAGGGACAATGACAGCTCAGTGATATGTTCAAGACATCCTGCAGCCACATGTGTTCCTCTCATGGCGGCTTCCAAGAGGCTGCAGAATAATGTTCCGCCGCACACACAAAGGGGTCACAGGAATGTCCTCACAACATTGCCACACTTCCATGGTCTGCTTTAGTGGTAGATTTATTACCAATCGCACACTCATTGGAACTGCTGAGACCCCAGTCTCGGTAGCCTATGAGTGTACTGGATCTAGAGACTCAATTGCAACATCTGTAGACAAATGTGCTGCAGAATAATTTATGGCACCTGTATTACTCCTTGCCCACCCATATCTCATCATGTATTTAGGTTAGAGGTGGCCCAACAGGGTACCAGAGCCTCCATGCCCATCCGTATCACATCTTGCCTCCCAGCTAGAGGAGGTACAACAGGGTTCTAGAGCCTCCATGCCCACCTGCGTCATATCTTGTAGCCAGGCTAGAGGAGGTACAACAGGGTACTAGAGTTTCCATGTCTGCCTGTATCACATCTTGTATCCAAGGTAGAGGCGGTAAAACAGGGTACTTGAGCCTCCATGTTCCTCTGAATCACATGTTATATCCAAGCCAGAAGTAAAACAACAGGGTACTAGAGCTTCCATGTCCGTCTGTATCACATCTTGTATCCAAGCTAGAGGCGGTATAACAAGGTACTAGAGCCTCCCTACAAGGGTCAGTTTTTCCCAATAAATGATCCTCTTGCTCTGATATTGTAATTACTTACATCAACATTACAATCACACAGAGAAAGTTTCATCGTTCCATTCCAACAACTCGTTCCTGGTGCATTATTTTTTTTTGTCAATGAGTGTATATTGCGGTACGACGCTGAGGACGGCATATAGAAGCATTTTGCAGGATGAGAGAACATCCATTGAACAAGTGTAGACGTCACTCCGCCGGATGACCACTGTCAGCTCAGAAAGTTCACGAAAATCATCTAAATGAGTTCCTCTCCTCTTCTAGAAGCCCTTGAAGGTCAGCAGCCTCTCCGTCCAACCACTTTAGTAATGAGCAGCTTTTCCTTCACAGTTTATTTTTAGCCTTTCTATGCACAAATGAGGATATGCAATGCTAAATCGTGTCCTAATGAACCTCGCGCAGAAATATCTGAGCAGCAACCTAATACAATATCACTCTTGCCGGTACAATTTACTGAACCTATTTCTGTGACTTTTGTGGTGACGTATTTAAAGCCGTCTGTTTTGCCATCACTGCCATTTGGAAAGTTAATTTTAGAAACTTGCAGCCGGCCAAAAAAAAATGAACCACGCACTTTTATTACAGTAGTCAAGAAGAATTATGAGTCCAAGAAAGACGATGGTTTCATTGAGCAGCAGGTTTTACCGGATATAAGGGAATGCTCACAGTGATCAGTATTTATAAAGCTCTACAAGTCCAAAGGCATGAATAGAGAGAACTTAAAGGTGTGTTCGGGGCTTTAACTGATGACCTATCCTCTGTATCAGCAATTGTTGGATCCGCCACTTGTGACCCCTGTCCATCAGCTAGTCATCCAGCCAGCTGTCAGTGCAGCAGGCCGGACGTCATCATCAGTGGTCACGGCAGGAAGTCGAAACGCCGGCTTCACTCCCAATGAAATCAATGGTTGGTTGTCACCTACCGTCCTGAGTAGGAAGGGAAAGGGCATTGCGGTGCTCCCATTGATTTCAATGGGAGTGAAGCCAGCGCTCCGATTTCCTCCTGTGACCATTGATGATAACATCCATCCCACTGCACTGGGCAGTGGGTCGGACGATCAACTGATAGACAGGGGTCCTGAGTGGTGGACCCCGAACCATCAACTATTGATGACCTCGTCATCAGTTTAAAAAACTCAGAATATCCCTTTAAAAAGGTCACCATGCCAAAAGTCAGCCGCTAATAAAATAAATGCTGAGTCCCAGAGAAGATTTCTGACATTAAAAATGTGGCCCTTTTTTTCCTTTTTTTGATTTTTGGCTTCTCCTCCCCACTGTCAACCCCCCGCCCCCCCAACTCTCTTTATTTTTCCTTTTCCGTAGCAGCATCAGGCATTGTTTTTTGTTAAACAAGTTGTATTTTTTGATGGTACTATTTAGTTGTCATCGTCAAATAATATACTGAAAACCTTTTAAAATTTCAAAGTGGATTGAAAAAGAAAGCAATTTTGTCATTTTTTTGGGGGGTGGGAGTGGGTGGAGAGGGTCTTGTTTTTAAGGTATACAGACTGCAGCAAAAATGACATGAAGACTGAATTCATTGTGTCAGTATGATTATGACGATACCAAATTTATTTAGTTTTTTTTTTTTTGTTGTACTACTTTCAAGGAATGAAATATCTATTTAAAAATATATTTTCGGCCTCCATCTTCTGACCGCCATAACGTTTAGTTTTTTGTAGGCTGACCTGTGGTCTCTATTGGTACATACTAGAGTACATACTACTTTTTGTTTGTTTTTTACTACATTCTTTTGGGAGACAGGTGGACAAAAAAGCGCTATCTATTTTTTTTCTGACGCTGTTCACCATGCTGGATAAATAATGTGTCATTTTAGCTTGTACTTTTATGGACACGGAGGGACCAAATATATTTTGCAACACCGTCGTTCAGCTGTTTGATGGATCACTACGCTTTTGCAATGAGCTGATTTTTGCAGGAAAATTCTCACTGCAGTCGCCAGACTTGGTATTACAGACTATTCACTTCAGTGGGAACCTTGCCTGTAATACCAAGGCTGGCCACTGCAGTGAGAACGGAGCTATCTACTTCCTGCAAAAATAAGCTCTGTGCACAGGCACACCAGGCCGGCAAAAAGCTGATCAGTGGGGATCCCGTGTGGCAGACCCCTACTGATCTACTATTGATGACCTGTCCATAAGCCATTAATAATTCACCACTGGACAACCCTTGAAATCCAAATTATTGTCCCAACTTTACAGAGCTGTGAAATGCATTACTAAAGTTTATGTAATTCTCCTTTATATAATTGTTTCTGTACGGGTGTGATTTACTACATTAGTGATTTATGGCGGGCGCACTGCCGCTATCGCCAACTAACTGGCACCATTTTTAACTGGGATGCAAATTAATCTTACTGACCTAGATAAACGCCATCTTACTCCTGCTGGATATATTCACCTCTCACATTCTCAGTCAGTATGGACGGTCTAATTAAACCAAGTGGCATGTAGATCTTATCGGATAGGCGAAAAGACGAATTCACACGGGCGTATTTGTGCGTGTTTTTGTGTTCGTAAAATTTGCACGCTCAATACTCAGAGTATTGAGGTTATGGGGTTCAATAAGTTCATTCAGATTTCCTTTTTTTGCTCGCACATTTCAGTTGCACAGAAAAAAAACGCACAGCTGTGAGAAGTATCAGACCGGCCCGCCTACTCAAACATGGTGCTGCCAGGATTGTGCCTATTTGAGTGGCCTTGGCAGCTCAAGAAAGTACAGTAAAAAGCGCTGCTATGGGTGTGATGGCACAAAGCCACGCTCCCTGAATAGCGCATATACATCACGGTATCAGGAGCATATATGTGCTTACGCCCATGTGTGGCCGCCCCCAGATCTGTATGGATTTTAATGGGGTTGTTCGGGACTTTTATCAATAGTAGATCGGCTGGAAGCCGCTGTTCGGTATCCCAATTGATCAGCTCATTACCGGGCCTGCTGCCAGCATTTCTTTTGCTGTCCACCATGACAGCGAGCGTGGTAATCAGCCGATCGGCAGGGATCCTAAGTGGTGGATTCCAGTCGATCATCTAAAGATCAGCTATCCTGAGTATAGGATAAAAGTCCCGGACACTCCCTTTAACAAGAATGCGTATTGTGTGTGCAAATATGCCCATGTGAAGGAGCCCTGGAAATGTCTGAATAAATAAGTCAACTGGGCATTATTAGTCCCCTTGTCAGAGATGCGGCCTTTTAAGTTCACAGAGGATTTCAGGTATTTCTCGCGATGCGACAGCGCTACAAATTGCATGTATGTGAAGCCCATACTTTCCAATAGGTTCCTTCCTGATGTTTTGTAGGCTGCTACATTATGAATTTTAAAAAATGGTGGCACGCTCTATACAGCCACGATTTGCGATGTTTTGTAGCCCATGTTTCCCTATAAAGCCTTCCTTTGTGTTGCATTGCATCACACAAAATTGCGATTTTCGTGCAGTGCAATGCAACTTTTTACAGTAGAAAAGCCTACTGTTTGTCCCTAAAATAAGCCCTAGCTGCGTTAAGAAAAAAACAATACATGACCTAACAGACGCTGTCCGCTCCGCCCCACTTCTTCTCCTGAAGCTCCGCAACACTTGCTTGAAGTCTGCAGCCAGAACTTCCTGGTGAGAGGGCTCAAAACCCCGCCTCCAGGAAGCGCTGGCTCTGATTGGTTCATCGAGCGCTGCATTGATTGGCTGAACCACGTCGCTCGAGACCCAATCACAGCCTCGCATCACTTTGGGGATGCAGGGATCCTCCAGCGCGGCTGTCACAGGATCGTAGAGTTTCTCCCACTGCTTACAATGTGGCCAGCACTGCGCCACTGAAAAGAATGGGGCTGTGATAACATGCATCTAGATAGGACATGCTGCTATTTGTTTCCCACATTGGATCATACTGCCGTGCAGGAAAACATCGCTCGTGTGTGTGTGTGTGGCCCCATGCAAAAGAATGGGGTTCATATTTGTGCGAGATTTGTGTGTTTCGCAATGCACAAATCTCGTGCGATTTAAACGCCCGCATGAAGCCGGCCACAGGCTACATTCACAAGGGGGAGAATCTCACTTGAGTTTTGTGCATTGCAAGACGCATAAAACTCTCGTGAATATGAACTCCATTCTTTTGTATAGGGTCATACACACGGGCAATTTTTTTTTCCCCCTCAGGGCGGATTCAGATGAGCGTGGGTGCAACTGCCGCCGCAGCATAGTTGCGCCTGAACAAGGAGAATCCCTTCCCCTTTCGTGAGCTTTTCAAACTTCACGCACAGGAGTTTGAAAATAACCGCAGGAAGACAGGTGCCGCCCGATCTTCTCCGCACAATGTATTCACGAACGAAAAAAGAGCTGTTGAAAACGACACCATTGAAATCCCATAGAGAATAGAAATCGGTGGTTTCGTTTTGTCCTGTTATGCAGCCATGATTATCACAGCCGCATGAGGGGAGAAATTCACATTGCTACGAGGTAAAAGAATCGCTGCATGTCCTACTTTTTGTGTCCCTTGGAGTGCATCGCCCATTGTTTCCAAGGGGACACTAAAACATGTTACACGCGAGTGCAATCTGATGTTTCCCATTAAAAGCATTGGCAAACACTTGACGATCCTCTAAAACAAGCACCGGAGGATCAGGATTTCAGAGAAGTGACACAAAGCGTTTTTGCATAAAACCGCCTCATATCTGCATGTAAAATGCACATTGACAAGTGCGATATGGCGCTCAACTGTGTGAAAGTAGTTCAAGACACTTGCATGCTTTCTGTATAAAAATTTGATAAAAATGGAGTAATTAACCAAAGCCAGCATGGGTTTGAAACAAACAAGTCATGCCAGACGAATCTAATTTCCTTCTATGACAGAATCACCGACTGGGTTGATCAGGGAAACATGGAGGATATAGTTTATCTTGACCTTGGTAAAGCATTTGACAAAATATCTCATACCATACTTATTGAAAAAATGACCAAATACAGGATTGATAAGGCAACTGTTAGGTGGATTCACAACTGGCTGAGTGATCGTACTCAAAGAGTGGTCATAAATGGCTGCACATCCAAGTGGAAGAATGTATCAAGTGGGGGACCACAAGGCTCTGTCCTAGGCCCAGTGTTATTCAACATTTTTATAAATGATCTGGAGGAGGGAATTGATATCAAACTGATCAAATTTGTAGATGACACAAAGCTAGGAGGGATAGCTAACACTAGGGAAGAGAGGGAGAGTATTCAAAAAGATCTAGAAAATCTTGAACCGTGGGCAGCGACTAACAGAATGGTATTTAACAAGGAGAAATGCAAAGTCCTACATCTGGGCAAGAAAAATGAAAAAAGCACATAAAGAATAGGAGGAATTAAGCTAAGCAGCAGCACATGTGGAAAAGACTTGAGTATACTAATAGATCATAAACTGAACATGAGTCGACAATGTGATGGAGCAGCCAAAAAGGCAAACACAATACTGGGATGTCTTAAGAGAAGCATAGAGTCTAGATCACATGAGGTAATTATCCCCCTCTACTCTTCCTTAGTCAGACCTCATCTGGAATACTGTGTCCAGTTTTGGGCACCCCACTTTAAAAAAGACATAGATAAACTGGAGCAAGTTAAGAGAAGAGTTACCAAGATGGTGAGCGGTCTGCAAATCATGTCCTATGAGGAACGGTTAAAGGATCTCGGAATGTTTAGCTTTCAAAAAAGAAGGCTGAGAGGAGACTTAATAGCTGTCTACAAATATCTGAAGGCCTGTCACAGTGCAGAGGGATCAGCCCTATTCTCATTTGTACAAGGAAAGACTGGAAGCAATGGGATGAAACTGAAATGGAAGGGACACAAATTAGATATTAGAAAAAGCTTTCTGACAGTGAGGGTGATCAATGAGTGGAACAGGTTACCACGGGAGGTGGTGAGTCCCCCTTCAATGGAAGTCTTCAAACAAAGGCTGGAAAAATATCTGTCTAGGATCATTTAGTGATCCTGCACTGAGCAGGAGGCTGGACCAGATGACCCTGGATGTCCCTTCCAACTCTACCATTCTAGGATTTTATGTGAGGACAGCTTCACACAGCCATAAGCGCAATTGCGTATGCCTTAGCGCAACTTTATTGTGGTATGAACGAGGCTTTTTTGCACACATGTTGGCAAATTCTACTGTACTTTTTCTGCTCGCAGGATATGCATTTTCTGCACGCGGGACACAAACAAACATCGATTGAAATGGTTCCTTAGTTTAATGAGTTCCACATGTTCTTTTTCCAGCAGAATTATGCGGTGTTTCACGCATCTACTTGCTTTTTGCACTCGCGCACCCCCCCTAATGACTTCTATTAGGTAGTTTGGTGCGCAAATCTGCAGAAAGATAGAGCATGTTCTATCTTATTTTGCGTGACAGAAAATCATACGCCAAAACGCAGAACTGTGAGGGAACCAATTGACATCAATGGTTTTTATTCTCTGCGTATTGTGTATGCAAATATGTCCGTGTGAAGCCGACCGAAGCCAAACCAAGGAGTGGAACCGAAACATGGAAGACATGCTGATCTTTCTTTCGGAGTTCGTCTCTATTTAGCTTCAACTTCTGCTTTTGGCTGACAAAAACCTATGAAAGATGCAAACCAAAAGTGTGAAATTGGGCTTAAATAGATGAGCGTGGTTGCGGAGCTTTTTATGCGTGTGAAAATCTTTTGCGCTAAAATGTGCCGAAGCGTAGACATTGATCTCAATGGATTCGTTCTCACAGATGTGTTTCTGGCACGCAATTCCTACTCGCGAGAAAAGATACATCCTGCTCTATCTTTGTGGGGGTTTTTTTTACTCACATAATAGCTGCCATGCTGCTGCCCCACCGCCGCTCCCACCCTCTGGTGCTTTGTTTACTTAGTCGGCAGTGGTCGCATGTTTACCCATGTGACTGCTGCAGCCAATACATCAGAAGACCATGTGCAAGTTTACGGCATGTCCCCAGGCCAGAATTTGTGACATCACCTGTCAAGATGCCATTAAGTATATTGACTTTTATTAAGTTTTGGGCACCTTTTTCATTCCACTGTGTTTCCCCAAAAATAAGACAGGGTCTTTTATGAATTTTTTCCCAAAAGGGGCGCTAGGGTTTATTTTTGGGGAATATCTTATTTAATTAACCTAGCAGGCTCGGTTCAAGTCCTTCCTGCTGCTCTCCAGAGCCCCGACGTGGTTCCTGCAGTCCTCGGCTGCCCATACAGGATCACTTCCAGGTTACGGGACTCATAAATATGACACGATGGCTGTGATTGGTTCTTCAAGCACCGCGGCTTAGCCAGTCAATACAGCGTTCGAAAAACAAATCACAGCCATCGCTTTGTGGAGGTTGGATTTATGAATCTCGTAACCAGAAAGTGATCCTGTGTGAGCGGCAGAGGACTGCGGAAATGGCGCCATGGCTCTGGAGAGCAGCAGGAAGGGGCTGAGCCAAGCCTGCTGGTTATTGGGTTAACTTGCTTATCGGATCGCCATCTTTGCCTTTCAGCAGGAATGGACTCCCAATGCATAAAAGCTCCAGAGGCATGAATTTCTTTAACATCTGGCTTCCACCAGCATTTATTCCACTTCACAGCAACTCGTGTAAAGCATACAATGCTCAGGGTTCACAACCCACAGGGTCTCCGTCACCACCCCTCACCCAGGGAGTCTAGAGGTGTCGTCCTCTGTCAGACTTGGTACGGGCCCCAACCGGTCTGTGCCAGACCTCAGGCTCCTAGCTCGAGTGTGGCAGGAACTGACACTTTTAAACTTTTATGTTGCTTCCTGTCACACCCACAGGTGTTACCTCTTGTTTCTGCAGCCTACCCTATGCAGGCCATTCTGTGTGCTGCATTTCTACAATTCCTATTGACTTTAAAAAAAAAAAAAAAATGTAACTAGGGCTAATCTTTTGGGGTAGGGCTTATATTTCAAGCCTGTCTGAAAATCCTGAAAAATCATGCTAGGGCTTATTTCCAGGGTAGGTATTATTTTTTGCTGAAACACAGCATATGGGTGTTTCCAAACTTTTAAGACAGTATATATACTAGAAAGTTGCTAAACTTATACAGTCATTGGAAGCACCCCTCCCTGTCTACCCTGCCAATGAGGAATACTTAACCACAATGATAACAACTGGGGTTTATGGAATGGGGGAGATAGTTTGTCAAGTTTACCTGTTTAAATGGCCTCTATATTCTCTTGGACCCCTGATATGTTGATGGGGATAGCAGCATTTACCAGACTGAATGAAAAAGGTGCAAGTGTGAAACCTGCAGAGATTCTCCGCTCGGTGAGCTCCGAGGAGCTATGAGTCATGTTTATGTGTAAGCTTCTTCTTCCCACACATCTGACTGCGTTTTTTAAGAAAAAGCCTTTCTTTGATTTTTTTTCCCCATTGTCGTGCATGAAAAAGTTTTCCCCTTTGCTGTTGCATCAGCTTGTCATGAAGCTTCAGTCGTGCATTGAACGTGAATCCAGCTCACCTGCTCGTGAAAAGAGATGACGTAATGCTTTTGGAACAAAGTTCAGTATTTCAATCGGACCCATTTCCATGGCAACTGGACTTCTGTGAATACAAAACGGGGACACGGACAACTTAAAAAGAAGCAAGTTTTCAGCTTTGGTAACTTATCTGTACAATAGTCTTGCAGCTTGGTTGCAGTTTGCCTTCACTTCACATTGAATATTCCGGAGTTATAGAACGGCGCGCCGGACGGCTCTATTAATAGGTGCAGATAAAGACATCATTACAAGTCAGGTACAAAGGAATATTCTGGCAGGAGCTGCACAATGTACAATAAAGGCGCGCAGACCCTGCATTAACTTCATTACCATTTTTGTGCGCAAAATCGGAGTGGAATATGAAGATTTATTAGTTGGGCCTCATTTTTAAACTGATCATTTTTATAGAAATTATATTTTTGAATACAATTACCCCTTAATTTAATGACATTTATATCAGTGTAAGGGTGCATTCACACGAACGTATATCGGCTCGGGTTTTACGCCGAGCCGATATACGTTGTCCTCGGGTCCAGGGGGGGGGGGAGGATGGAAGAGCCAAGTGCAGGAACTGAGCTCCCGCCCCCTCTCTGCCTCTTCTCCGCCCCTCTGAACTATTTGCAATGAGAGGAGGCGGGACGGGGGCGGGGCTAAAGCCCGGGAATTAGCCCCGCCCCCGTCCCGCCTCTCCCCATTGCAAATAGTGCAGAGGGGCGGAGAGGAGGCAGAGAGGGGGCGGGAGCCTCAGTTCCTGGCCCTGGCTCTTCCATTCTCCCCCCTCTGCACCCGAGGACAACGTATATCCGGCTCGGCGTGAAAACCGAGCCGATATACGTTCGTGTGAATGCACCCTAAGTATAATATACACAGAACATATTATTTCCCCATCTAAACAATACGATCAATCATTACTAGAGATGAGCGAGCATACTCGTCCGAGCTTGATGCTCGTTCGAGTATTAGGGTGCTCGAGATGCTCGTTACTCGAGACGAGCACCACGCGGTACTCGTCTCGATTAAACGAGCACTGACCATTGAATTCAATGGAGCCGGCAATACAGCCGGCTCTATTGAAAGCAATGGGCTGCCCGCATACGCCGGCAACCCATTGCTTTCAATAGAGCCGGCTGTATTGCCGGCTCCATTGAATTCAATGGGCTAACGTCGTTCTTCTCTGCCACAGCTGTTACAGCTGTGGCAGAGGAGAACGATCTTTACGCTGACAGTGGGGGGGGGGGGGTCTCACTCTTGCTGCTATTGTGGCTTAATAGTGGGACCTGGGAACTTGAGATGCAGCCCAAAATGTAGCTCCTCGCCTGCCCTATTCGTTTCTGTGCCGTTTCCATCACTTTCTTGTGTTTTGCAGATTTTCACAAATGAAAACCTTAGCGACCATCGGCGATATACAAAAATGCTCGAGTCACCCATTGACTTCAATGGGGTTCGTTACTCGAAACGAACTCTCGAGCATCACTGAAAGTTCGACTCAAGTAACGAGCACCCGAGCATTTTGGTGCTCGCTCATCTCTAATCATTACTATATTTAACCCCTTAACACCACCAGGACGTACAGTTACGTCCTGCAGCTTCAGGGTATGTATGACGGTAAATCATGTGGCGATCTCGCTACATACAAAGTGGGTGCCGGCTGTTTTTTTATAGCCGGCACCTGCCCGCAACAGCTCTGATAAGCCCTGCCGCTCATCAGAGCTGTTAACCCTTTAAATGTCTGATCGATGTTCAGGGGTCCCGCACTGCCCCCTGCGATAAGATCGTGGGTTGCTGTGCGGTCGGCATGGCAGACGGTGGCCGCTGAAAGACCCCAAGGCTGTCATTGCAAATTGCCTTTCATTCTATGCCTGTGGTTTGACTTGATAGACTTCCTGTCAGATTGCAGTATGATGTAATGCTATGGCATTACATTATACTGCAGGAGCGATGAAAGTAGCAAAAGTTCTTGTCTCCTAAGCGGCCTAAAAAAAGTTAAAGTAAGTTTAAAAAGTTTTGCTAATTATTAAAAGAAAATTAAAAAAAGAATAAACGTTTTTAAAAATAACAACTTATGCCATATTTATAATAAAATAATTTAAATAATAATAACACAAAAATACATATTTATTATCGCTGCATCCGTAAAAATCCGATCCCTTAGGCCTCATGTCCACGGCTAAAATGTAATTTAAAATCCGCAGTGTTTCTCCCGCAGCGTGATCCACGCCCCATAGGGATGCATTGGACACCCGCAGGTAGTTAAATACCTGCGGATGTTATTTTCCTCTGAGGCGCAGACTGCGTGTGCAGGAAAACACCCGTGACATGCTCCATTTTTAGTGCGGGTCTCCCGCACCTAAATTCCTGCTCTCCCGCGCGGGAGCGCGGGAGAGCAGGAGTAAAAAAAAAAAAAAATGGAGTGCCCGGCGCATGCGCATCCGCCAGGCCGAAGAAAGAAGATCCGGCCGCGACGGAGGAAAGATCCACAGCGTCCGGACAGGTAAGTTTAATCTTCTTTTTAGGCCTCATGTCCGCGGGAAAGGAGGGACCCGCTGTGGGATTCTGCATAGAGAATCCGCGGCGGGCCTGATTTTCCCCGTGGACATGAGGCCTTAAAGTAATGCATTTTTTACCCCGAGCTTTGTCAGAAAAAAGGAAAGAAAGAACGCAAGAATTGAGCTTTTTGGTCACCCATTCTCCAAGAAGAAATGTATTAAAAAGTCGTATGTATTCGAAAATGGTACCAATGGAAACCACAGGACATCTTGCACAAAATGAGCCCTCGCACAACTATGTTGACAGAAAAGTAAAAAAGTTATGGGTGTCAGAAGATGGCGGCAGAAAAGAATTTTAAGATATTAAATAACTTTGAAAAAAAATAAAAGTAGTACAGCAAAAAAAAAACTATACAAGTTTGATATCGTAGTAATCATACTGACCCATAGAATACCGTCATCAGGTCCTTTTTGTTGCAGTGTTTTGCTGCCGTTAAAACAAGACGCACCCAAAGATGGTGGAATTTCTGGTTTTTTCCATTTCATTCCACATAGAGTTTTTAAAATGTTTTTCAATACATTTTATGGTACATTAAACAGCCCCATTGAAAAATACAACTCCCACAAAAAACAAGACCTCAGAAATCTATGAGTTATGATTTTTTAAAAGGGGGAGGAAAACTCGAAAATGGAAAAAAAAAGTGCCTCCATCCTTAAGGGGGTTGAACAAATCATAATCCCCCCCCCAAAAAAAAACAAACAAACTAGACACACACAAAAAGAAGACCTAAGGGCTTATACCCACTAGCGGTTTTTTAAACACTGCGATATTGCTGTGTTTTTTCAATGGGACTTTCTAATGTTAAAATCGCGTCACACAAAAATCGCAAAAGCACAAACTTGCGATTTTTCTGTGATGTAATTTAACATTAGAAAGTCCCATTGAAAAAAACGCAGTGATATCGTAGCGTTAAAAAAAAGCGCTAGTGGGTAGAAGCCCTTACTCTTCTCTACCTTCTCACCTTTAACCCCCCCACCCCTACAAATCCTATCAACTTTTCTATGCCTTTTATACCTCAATGCAACCAGCACTCGAATTTGAACTATTATATGTATCAGCCATCTTCTGCAAGTTTCCTCAAACTTAGTCAAACAGCCTCATTTTTTGAATTATCCCCCTTTCCAAATATATCACCTCTCTTATTTTTGCGATAAAATCTCCTACTGTCGGGGGGCAGGCTGCATCCAACCAGAAGTAATCAGCTTCCATGCCTGATACAATGCTCTCTGAATTCCCAGAAGAGTATGTCCACCAACAATACCCATATACCAGGTCTGGGATTAAAACCAATATCGACAAGATGTATATTTTTAACCCCTTAGTGACCAAGCCTGTTTGCGTCTTTATGACCATGCCAAATTTTGGAAATCTGACATGTGTCACTTTAACATAGAAAAACTCTGTAAAGGTTTTGCATATCCAAGTGATTCTGTGATTGTTTTTTTTGCTACATATTGTAATTCATTTAGGGCTCAGTCACACGGGCGTTTTAACGTGCAAATTTTTTGTGCGCTGAACGCAAACGCACAAAAATTTGCATGACCGAAGCAGGTGACATGCAAAAAAAACGTGCTTAGCCGCGTTTTGCCGCACATTAAGTGTACTGCCTGCTATTCCCTGCTGCGGCTGTGATAGCTGCAGCAGGGGATTCCTTGGATGTAAAACCCCTGGACACTGTCAAATCTAGGAGTTTCACCTTTGGTCAATGGGGCTGGCAGCAGCAGCGGCGGCCCCATTGACATACAGAGAACATTGCGATCCTTTGCTACAGTTGTGACAGCTGTGGCAGAGGATTTCTTCATCTCCACGGGGAGTTCCATTGTGACAGAGGACTGCAATGTTCTCCCTTTGAATTCAATAGAGCCAGGTGGAGTTCTGCCTCTGATTGGCTGAGCGCCAATTGGCTTAAAACGCCTGTGTGACTGAGCCCTTGGGTGGTAAAAATAGACCTATAGAATTTCTGTATATTTATAAATAGTGCCAAAATTAGGAAAATTGTGAAAAATTGTGATTTTTTTTTTCTTTACATTTTCAACTGCAACATCTAAAATATATCTAAATATTTCCATCTGTTAACTTTTTTTCTGGAAGCACATTTGAAAAACTTTAGATGTTTTTTAACCATTTAGGAGACGTACAAATTTAACGTTAGTTATTAAAATTTTAAGGAACAATTTGTTTTCCGGCACCAAGCCAAGATTGCAAAGGCTCATAGGTGTCAGAATCATAGATACCCCATCCAAATCATTCCATTTAAAAAAAAATAATAAACCCCTTAATATATTCACTGAGGGGGTCATGAGTATTTTGACCCCACAGTTGTTTTTCAGGAGTTAATGCAATTAAGAAAAAATATAGTTTTATATTTTTAAAATAAGTCATTTTAAAGACATTTTTTTTATAGTGCACATGAAAATGAGTATTTACACCCCAAAATGGATACCCCTGTTCAGAAATATACCTATTGTGGCCCTAATATTATGTTCGTATGCACAACGGGGCCCAAACCGAAAGGAGCAGCCGGTGGCTTTCAGAACAGAAATTTTGCTTGAAGGTGATTTAAATCCCATTGCCAACTTGTAGAGCCCTTGAGTGGCTAAAAAGATGTGGGGGAAATGACCCCATTTTGAAGAGTACACCCCTCATACAAATTCATCTAGGGGTGTACTGTGTATTTTGAATAATTTTAGTTCTATAAAGAGATTTTTGTGCAGCAAGTAAAACCCTTAGGGATACAATTCAGGTTAGCATACACTGTCCACGGGCGAAGTTGATTTGCAGACTCCGCGTGGGGCACCCGCACCCGAAAATCAAGCCAACCATAGAGATGCATGGGCGTCCACTAATGGATTAAAGCATGCAGATTTGATTTACAAACCTTTTGGTCCAGAAAACAAATTGCTGCATGCTCCATTTTTGTGCAGATCCCACACGGACGGCTTCTATCGAAGTCAATGGAAGTTGTCCGATCCACGGCACACCCGCAGTTGATACTGCAGGAATGCAGGAGATTTAGAAAAAAACTGTACTGTGCTAGTCCAACAGCGAGCCGTGAACCCAGAAGTGGAAGGATCTGCATGGACGCCCCTGCCGGGGAAATGCAGTTAGGGGGACTCACTGGCCGCGGCAGTGCTGGAATCCGCGTGTACCGTTGACATGAGGCCTAAGTCAGATGTCCAAATGGGCACATTTTTTGGCAATTTGTGCGGTGGTCACACACAGAAGGCGCTTAACAAGCTGCTCTTGGAACTGCAGAAAGGTGAGCGTTCCCGGAGACTTCTTGTAAATTACGTATTACAGGTAGCAATCTGAATAACGCCGGGCTCACAAGGCAGCAGCAGATCCCAGCGGCGAGTCCGGACATGGTGCTGCGTACAGCCGCATGATGTACTGCGCATAACTGTGTACTCAAACAGGCGTCATGTGTAGAATACCTTTTTTTGTTTGTTTGTTTATATTTCCTACACCGTCGCTTAACAATTACGTAGGTACCCGCAGCCCGCACACAATGTAGTTATGTATGGGCTTTGGGTATATCTGCGACCCTAGAGCACAATTGGCTCTTTGTTGCGGATATCCGCAGTAAAATAGAACATGCTGTGTTGTTTTCTGCGAGCGGATTACGTAATTCCAAACTGCTAAAATGAGTGGAATTGTGTAATCCAAGGCATTTGATTGATCCGCATATTACCGTGGATCAAACGCATGCGGAATCCACAATTCCTATCTGGTTGTGTGAGACCGGCCTAATGGTAGATCACTACCTTTTTATACCATTGGATAAGGGCTCAGTCACACGGGCATTTTTTTTTACTGATTTGCAGATGCGCTTGCGATCTGCAGATATATATACCCAATGCTTTGCAATGGGATTGGTCACATATCCGTTTTTTATGCAGATATGCCGAGAATAATGTGACACAACGATTCGCAGAACGCATGTAACTGCGTTATGCGCAAATTGTTGTTCTTGTATATGCGCTCAATGGGACCGGCGGCAGCAGCGCAGACCCCATTGAGAACATATACTAAAGATCGTTCTCCTCTGCCACAGCTGTCACAGCTGTGACAGAGAACGATGTTCTCCCATTGAATTCAATGGAGCCAGCAATACTGCCAGCTTCATTGTAAGCAATGGCCTGCCGGCAAGCGCTGTATTAATTTTCGGGGAAGGGCTTTAAATATAAGCCCTTCCCTGAGAAGCATCCAAAAAAGTGTAAAAAAAAATATATATATATATACTCACCTTTTTGTAGCTGCCAGAGATCAGCCGCGTCCAGCCGTCTCTTCTCCTGAACTGTTTTCTGTAGTACTCAGCAGGCGGGGATTTAAAATCCCCGCCTGCTGAATGGGCTTCCTCTGATTGGTCACAGCCCTCAGCCAATTAGAGGCAGCACTCACTCACCCATTCATGAATTCATGAATGGGTGAGTGCATGCTGCCTCTGATTGGCTGAGCACTGTGACCAATCAGCAGCAGCTCTGAGCTGTCATTCAAGAGCTGTGGCTGAGGATAGCGGGCAGCGCCCGTGTGACCGAGCCCTTTTGGCTGATAAACGCTGCTAGCAGCGTTTTTTTTCAGCCGTGACGCTGGCTTCAGTCACGCGATTTTTTTGTGCGCACCAGTTTTGCGCACTCAAACATTGCGCGAAAAAACGCCCGTGTGACTAAGCCCTCATGCTGATCACATGACTGGGGACCACTCATTGAGGCCTCAGGTCACTGCTCCAGGTTCCTGGCTACCTTTGGCAGCCAGGAGCAAAGAAATATTTAATTTCCCGGGCCCTCCCCAGCTTCTGCACATGTGTCCATCATTTTTCCAGGAGGTGCATGCGCAGAAGCCGGGGAAAGGTCCATGGATTAAGATCTCTTTGGGGGACATCGCCAGAGGCCTTAGGTAAGTAATTTCACCTCCTCTCACAGATCGGATCCATGAGGGGAGGTGAAACTTGAACTTTTTTTTTTAACTTTTACATGATCACCGTTATCCATTGGCCACCAATGACAGCTCCAGGCTCTCGGCTACCTCTAGTAACCAATAGCAGGGAGCTGTCACACTCACAGACCCCGGGGATTTAGTCTACAGGGTTGGCGTGTTTTTACGGCCATGTAGATTAAAGCCCACACATGCAGGATGTGAAAACAAGTATTGATGGTCACTATGCGGTTAATTCTCTCTAGTACCCATTCCAAAATTCATGCAATTTTACACAATCCCAAACCATATGCCTTAAATCTGCATTATCCATGTAAGATTCGGGACAGTCTGTGTTTAAGCTACTACACCCCTCGTAGCACCAGAACACCTGAGAAAATTCACCAAAGGGTGTTGGGCCGTAAGCAGATATTGACTGGCCTGAGCAGTAAACGCCTGTTGTAGCTGAAAGAACTGGAAAAACTAACTATGGGGAACATCGTAAAGCTTCCTAAATTGTTCAAAATTATAGACTGGACCCCCGGAATGTTTCTGTTCCAAAAAGATTACCCCTCTCTTCTCCCATGATGAAAATCTACCATTCAACCCATCCATTTTCTTTCTCCCCTCCCCTTCAACTCTTGCAATTGAGGTGCCAGAAAATAAACGACATGAACGCAAGAAAATCACAGAAATATCGAATCAGTGGTCCATGCAATATCGATGCGATTTCTCACGGCGATAACTTGATTTTGGGTCGCGACAAAGTCATACGACTTTATAGCACCATGTGCAAGGATTTTCAGGGAGGTGGGGCTTGAAATATAAATCCTACCTCGAAAATAAGATATCATTAGAATGGCTGTGATTGGTCCATCAAGTGCTGGCTCTGATTGGCTGAGCCCAGTGGCGCTCAGCCAATCAGAGGTAGCGCTTCCTGGAGGCCAGGATTTGACCAGGGAGAAATGCCTGAAGACGACTGCTGGGGACCGGGGAGAAGACACGCCAGAGCTGACAGCGCTTCTTAGGTGATGTGTGTGTTTTTTTTGTTTTTTTATGCAGCTAGGGCTTATTTTAGTGCTTTTACATTAGTTTTTACTACTGTAAGAGTTGCATTGCACAGCGTTTTCGAGCAAAGCAACACATAGGAAGGCTCCATAGGGAAATATGGATTACAAAAAATGCCGCGATTTTGTAGTCTCGCAATGTCACAGCCTATGAAACATCGCTCGTGTGGAAGAACCCATAAGAAAGCATAGGCTTCACATACATGCGATTTGTAGCACTGTCGCATTGCAAGAAAATCGCCCATATAGAAGCGGCCTAATAGTGCTCTCCTTTATGGCCCCACTTAATAGAGCTCTCCTCTGCAGCCCAATGTAATAGTGTTTCCCTTTATGGCCCCACTTAATATTATCCCTTTGTGGCCCCACTTAATAGTGCTTTCTTCTGTGGCCCCAGTTACACTGCTCCACCACCGAACCCTGCTGTTCATCAGCCACAGTGACCTTTATCTACCATTGTGTGAATACCCACTTGCGATCCATATCCTTGCGATGCAAGAGTGAGTGAAAACAAATGATAATGAAACCAATGATTTTCAATGGTTCCATACTCATTTGCAATGTTTTCACTGTAACCTTGCATCACAAAGAAGAATCAGCGATATCGCCCATTGTTTTGGGGGAAGGGCTTGAAATATAAGCCCTCAGCCAATCAGAGGCAGCACTCAGCTGTCATTCAATGACAGCTGGACACTGCCTCTGATTGGCCACAGCACTCAGGCAATCAGAGGCAGTGCTCTGTCGAGGCAGGGATTTTTCAATCCTTGGCCTCCAGAACAGAAAAGACAACTGCCGGGGCTGGAGAGAAGAGCGGCCGGTTCTTCTAAGTGAGTTCATTTTAATCTTTTTTTTTTTTTTTACAGCTAGCCATGATTTTCAGGAAAGGGCTTATATTTCAAGCCCTTCCCCGAAAATCATTGCAGCGGTGGTAGCCTTCATTCCATTCCTTTCAATGGAGCTACAGCAGCGCCGGCCCCATAAAAAGCAATGGGATAGCATCGTGGACCTCTGCCACAGCTGTCACAGCTGTGACAGGGCATGCCTTCATCCCCGCGGTACCATGTGGGTGAAGGAATCCCCTGCCATAGCTGTCACAGCTGTGTCAGGGGAGCGCAATGTAATCCCGATGTTTATAATGTGGCTGGCGCTGCTGCCACTGGCCCCATTGAGAACAATAGGCGATATCGTAGGTTCTTCTTTGCGATGCAAATGCATCATAAATACAGCACCACAAACAAGCGCAGTACATAAATACAACACAAACCAACTTATGTATATAAATACAATACCAGAACCAAGCTCACAAAATAAATACAGCACCGGGACCAAGCTCAGTACATAAAACAGCACAAACCAACCTCCATATAAAGAGACAATACCAGAACCAAGCTCATTACATAAATACAGCCACAGAATCACACTCATAACGTGAATACAGTAGGAGAACTAAGCAATAGTGTTGCTGGGCGCCATGGGGTAACAGCAGAACCTTAGAACATCAGAGGGAAGGAGACAGAGCCAAGAGGAGAATTAATTATGTAGCTCTACAAGATGCTGCCACATGGGAAAAGATGATCATCTGGACAGGGTGACCTAAAGGGGGCAATTGTCCGGTGCCCCCCCATGCAAGCTGATAGCTGGCAACCTGTGCGACCTTTGGTCTCAATGCAATGAGTTTTCCCAAGAGCCTCGTACTTTACTGTAATAGTCTAATAGTCTCTTACAATTGTTCCTTTTTTTAAAGATACTATCAATCCAAAGCAATAAGGTTCTATTTTATGTCTACAACTGCAAAAATATTAATTGATTTCATCTTTCAAAGTGTATGCACAACCAGATCCACTCGTTCTATAAATGCAGCCCTGTCGTCACCTATTTGTAGCGCGTGGTAATACAATTGTTTCACAGCACCCCAACTACCCCTGTTTCCCCGAAAATAAGACGCGTCATATTAATTTTTGCTCCCAAATATGCGCTACGTCTTATTTTCAGGGGGTGTCTTATTTCGCCGCAGCAAATCCGTCTGTGGCCGCTAATCCCTCGATTGGCCAGCTTTGTGGACCAAATTTCTCAGAAATCTCGTCCACATGGGACAGCAAATCTGTCACGGCAAAGCTGGGAGAAGCCGGTGTTGTGGTGCGGATTCACCGGCCACAGAAAATGAAAAGCGTGCAGCCAGGTCGCTTCAAAACAAGCGGCTGAGTGCCGTGGGTTTTGAAGCAGCGCTTTCCCAGCGGAAATCTCGCTGTTTATCGCTGTGGCCAAACTGCGAGATTTCCGCTGGAAATACGCTCTGTGAGAACCCAGCCTTAAAAATCACACACAGGTTGCCTGACTCACACACAGAGTCATAAAAAAATAAGGGCTGTAAAGTAACGTACCTGTCTGCAGACAGAAGTTCCTGTACCACTTGTAAGCAGGGATGGTATTGCAGCTTCCGGCCACCAGGGGGAGCTCATCACAGCAGACATGTACAGCAGGAACAGAACGTACAGTATGGACTTTTCCAGCCAGCAAGGGGAGCTCACAACAGCACACTCATACAGCACAGCAGGGACAGGATAACAGCAGACTGTCTGCAAATCTACCTATACATCTGAAGGTAGGAGACAACGGGGATGGCAGCAGGAGACAGGCCTCTTGACTTGCCTGCACACTTTACTATGCCTTACTATCAGGGGGTGCCTTATATTTGGGACTTTTGCAAATTTCAGGGGGTGCCTTATTTTCAGGGGGTGCCTTATTTTCGGGGAAACGTGGTATCTGTTCTTTGTTGTAATACATAAAATGATAAAATGACTCCATTATTTGGGTTAAACATGCTATTCTCATTTATTGTCACAATTAGATATCTATTTTACTTACTATTGATATTCATTGTTTTATATTATTTTGCACATAACAGGCCATTGCCACCGGAGGAAATCCATTAGGGTTCAAATAGTAAGTATTCCAGGGAATTATGAAAGGAAATGTAGCTCAAGGCTTTCGGGCCACACTATGTACCTGTGACATATATACAATATATATAGGACATATAGTATATGAACCATCAAAGTTAGAAGGCATTCACTTACATGGACAGAGCTGCAGAACCAAGACAGAGCAATGGAACTGTCGCTAATTCTATCTGAAGTGATTTTATTCAGATCTAAGGAGACCCCACTGAAAAAAAATATTTCAGGCAATGTCTTGGGTATACAATAGTAAACCCTTCATCAGATTTATATACCCATGAGAAGCCAACATAGACCCAGGTTTAATAAAGTGAAAAAACACCCTAAGAGGTCAGTTGTGCCTGCAAGACAGTGACTGGAATATGCAAGTATGAACCCGCCTGGCCTGCGAGAAGTGGTGTTGGCTCTGGCCAGCAAATGCCGCTTGCATTGTAGATCCTGAGATTCTGGTGATGGTGACCTACTACATTGTTGTCTTGTCCCGTGTTGGCTGTCGCCTTGCTTGGGACTGCTGAGGCATGTCCTTGCAGTTTTGGGGCAACCTTTAAGTCCTATGTGGATAAAAAGACTGTACTGTGGGCTCAGCAAAACCAGGGAAATTTGATGCTTTTGTAAAGTGAGAATATTGGGGTACAAACCCAAAGTGTCCTGGCAAATTTTGTTCACGTGATTTGCCCAAAATGTCCTGTAAAATAGAGACTATAACCAATATGCTGTGTGTAGAGATGAGCGAGCACGCTCGGATAAGGCAGTTACTCGAGCGAGTAACTGCATTCTCGTCCGAGCAGGCTCGGGGGAGGCCGGCGGCGGGGAGAGTGAGAGAGATCTCTCTCTCCCCCCCGCTACCCCCTGCTGCCCCCCCACCGCCCCCTCCGAGCCTGCTCGGACAAGAATGTAGTTACTCGAGAAGAACGATGCTCGCTCGAGTAACTGCCTTATCCAAACATGCTCGCTCATCTCTAGCTGTGTGCTCTCTAAGAGAGACTATAACCGATATGCTGTGCGCCCTGTGAGAGAGACTGTAATCAATGCGCTGTGTACTCTATTGAGAGACTTGTTCACTGATAATAGTAACCAAGATCTGTGCCTATAAAAGACTGTGTAACCACCAAGTTGTGTACCCGCAAATCTTCTCTATGTCTGAAAGCCACAGTTCCAACCCTTATGAGGACAATAACTTAGAAGTAGTACTTTCCTCAAAGTTCTCCACGGAGGGGTGAGGCCTTAACTATATTTTGCTATGTGGCCCTTTAATTTTTGTGTAAATCCCTGTGTAATCGGTATATTCAGAGTTAAACATTCGATATCCAAGCTGCGGCTTTAAATTCCCTGAGTTTCTTCCATCTCCCGTGCTTTTCTTCACTCAATTTGTCAAAGTCTGAGTGAAATGAGTCTGTTATTGACACAATTGGAGAAAAATGAATGGTGCATACATCCGAGGCTTTACCCTATGAGGCTAAGCGTTGAGTAAAGTTTATACCCCCACTACAGGAAAATGAATGTGCTGCTGAAAAAAATGACAAATGCTTCAAAAAGTAATTTTATAGTCCCGTAAAGTTAATTAGTCCGAGCTTCATTTATACCTTATAGTACAGTCTGTGGGGCGTAATATAATCAATACCTAGATATCCACAGCCCTGTAATTGCTGGACCTGTCATCTAAGTGATGCGGAAAAGGGGTGGGGGCGGCAATAAATAGGGGGGTTCTTATAGCAGAGAGTTATGAATTTCTAAAGAGATTGTAGTGGAAGAATATTCATATCTTCTTCAGCTGACTGTAGATATAAGTATGTGCCCCCGGATCTTATCTATTAATAAAGGTCTCACAGACGAAGATTTTCAATGAAAGCAATAATCAGGATGGCTGCAATTAAAGGGGTTCATTTGTGAAGATAACCCTTTCTCTAAAAAGCTGGATAAAGGTTTATTTATCTTTTTTCACACCCAAGGTATTTACTGCATGGTAAAAATGACAAGTTAAATTTATTCTGCCACTCAGTACGATGATGGAGATATCAAACTTACATTCGTTCATATTTTACTATTTTCACAACATGAAGAAACTTTTTTCAAAAAATTTGCCGTGTCACATATTTCCAAGACTCATAACTTTTTTAATCTTTTCATCAGTGGATCTATGTGATGACCAAAAAAACCTACAACTCTGTCACTTTCCCAACCGTAGGCAGCAGCTGGCACTCCCCACCTTCTTTCCATGGTGGCCGCAAGTCCCATTACCCTGGTCCTGGCATTTGCAGCAGACGCCACATCTGTTTTCGTCCCGGTGTGAGTGGGTACTGGCTCATGGCTTTCCTGCTGATCTGGGCCGATGTTGGTAGCAAGGAGCTCTACGTCCTCTTTTCCCTGTGGAATGGATTTTTCAAAAGTCCTTACGGGCACTAGTAATGTATTCAACGTTGTCAGGCAGAAGGGAGGAGGGAAACGAGAAGGCAGAAGTGTCTCTAAGGCCGCTTTCACATGGGCAACAAAATTGCACAATTTTCTCGTGATGCGACAGCGGTACAAATTGCATATATGTGAAGCCCATGCTTTCCAATGGGTTCCTTCACAATAGCGATGCAATATTTACAATAGGAAATCCTACTGTTTCCCCTAAAATAACCCCTAGCTGAATTAAAAAAAGACAAAAAACAATGCTTCACCTAACAGGCGCTGTTCGCTTCGCCCCATGTCTCTTTCTGAAGCTCTGTGGCACTTGTCTGTTGTCTTCAGCCACCGCTTCCTGGTCAGGGGTTTCAAACACCCTGCCTCCAGGAAGCGCTGGCTCTGATTTGTTCTACATTGTCCTGTGATTGATTAGGGTACAGGTCTGTATGATTGTTCCATACACTTTCTTCTCATACAAGCCAAGTCTATCTGCTGTTCCTTCCAGAGTCGGAAGCCATGTCAGCCTACATCAAGGAGAACCTGGAACGAGGCTTTATATGGAAACTGACTACACCTGCTGGAGTGAGATTCTTCTTCGTAAAGAAGAAAGACGAATGCAAGCAGCTATTTCGCCCTGTAAATTCAAGCAAAATACCTGACTGCTTGCTGGAAACCAAATAGACGCCCATTATAATCAATGGGAGGCCATTCGGTTCAGTCATAAGACGAACCTATTCAGCCAGGGGATGCCCTTTTCTGTCTCCCCGAACGGAGCAGGAAAACTGAATTCCCTAACGCTGATCTGAACGAACCCTTAGGTGCGTTTCAGTGATTTTTAATGCACCACTTCACCCATTGCAATGATGGGGTGCGTTAAAAACGCAGTCGAACATGTTTGGAAATTCTATTCGAAAACACAGCAAAATGCTGCGTTTAAAACCGCGGCTGTTTTTAGTAATACCTGTGTGAGACTTGCGGAATGGTGAAGTGGAGCGAGGAAATCAGACACTTGAGACTTATCTGCAATACTTTGTGTCTTCTCTCCAGTACGATTGGGTTTCATATATGCCTCAGGCAGAATTTGCCCACGACAATCATGCTAATGAATCTATAAGAGTCTCTATTTTTCTTAGTCTATGGTCAGCACCCATGAGTTCCCCTCCCGGTAGTTCCAACTTCTGAGATACCAGCAGCCAACATCTCTTACGAAGAGTTTGTGAAGAGTTGGCTGGAGGCTACAAAGTCCCTTTCACAAGCCGATTCCTTCTGACAGGTGATGGAGACTTTCCCCGAGGTACGCCCTAGGAGGTTGGGTCTGGCTTTCTTCCAAAAAATATTCATCTGAGATTGCCATCATTCACATTCACTCCCAGGTATCTAGGGTCATTTCAAGTCACTAAACAGTTGAACCCGGTAACTTAGAAAATTCATTTGAAACCGTTGATGTTGAATGGATTTTCCAAGTTCTTAACTTCTGCCTCTGCGTCCACCGGTCCCGAGGATCAATATGAAGTAAATTAAATTATTGATGTAAGAAAGTAAGATTAAAATTCTTCTGTCTAGTAGACTGGAGAGGCTTTGGACCTGACGAAGGTCCTGGGAGCCTGTAGAGTACATTAATGCTCCGGCTATCCTTAAGGGGTTACACCTATGGTCTGGACCAAAGAAGAGAGAATGTAGGAGTGGGTAATGTCACGTTCTAGGGATGCGGCTACCGGCTCTTCTCATCTCCCTTCTCCTCAAATTGTTTTTGTGGCACAGCAGATTCAAATCTGATGTGACAAATTGTAGCTTTGTGTATTTTTGTATTTCTTATAAAGTGTAGGATAAATAAAAATGTGCTTTTATTATTTTATGGACATCATAATATCAACTACGTTAATTTTTTAATTGTTTATGTTTTTTTTTAGAAATGGGGAAAGGGTTGTTTTTTTGGGGGGGTGGGGGGCTTTTAAAGTTTTTTTGCTATTTTTATGAAAAACTTTGTCAAACTTTTTTATGCCTTTTTAGTCCCACTAAAGGACTTTATTATATGATTGCATGATCACTTATATAAGGCCAGTTTCACATCTGCGTTGGAAGGTTCTGTCGTAGATCCGGCTCAAAATACCACTCAAAAGCCGGGAAGTTGAGCGGAAACCAAACAAACTCCATTGTAGTCAATGGGGTCTGTTCTGTCTCAGGATGGAACCGTTTGGCTGTGGGGATTCTACTTTCCTACTCCCTGAACAGAGTAGGAAGGCAGAATCCCAGACACAAGTGTGAAACCACCCTAATACACTGCAGTACTTTGGTCTTCTGTATCACACTGTATTGTGCCTCTCAATGTTATCCTTTTAAATCGGTTGTCTGGTTACAAATACTGTTTTAAAATTACAGCCAAATGGGTTAAATTAATATTACAAACGGGCACTTACCCTCCTCAGCCCTGGGGATCCAGTGCTGCAGCAATATAATTCTCCCGGTCTCTATTGACAGCAGAAGTCAGATGACCGCTGACAGCCAATGAGGGGCTGCAGCTTCACCACCCTTTCTCTTCGCATCATAGTACTCATCCTTGGCGCCATGATGCCATGGGTTCTGGATGGTGACGTTGTGGCCTCTGGTTGGCTGACAGCAGTCACCTAACTTTCGCTGTCATCAGAGAGCTGAGAAGGTTAAGTACCCATGTATTTTATTACTTTAACCTATTGGGCTGTAATTTTAAGTAGTTAATTTGTAACTAGAGAACCCCTTTCAGTCCTGCATCTGGCAGGGCCCAATGGGTGTACTTAAAGGGCAGCTTTGGGGGCCATTTTTAGACTATGACTGCCATAGCAAACTTTGTTCTTCCTGAGCCTCCTGGCTAATGCATAGGCTAATACCACTGCAGTGACAGAGGAACGCGGAAGCTGAGGGTAAGCCAAGGAGGGGGAATTAAATGCATAAACATGTAGATATTCCAAAAGCTTTGTGACAGTCCCTATTGCCAGTGTGCTAGAAGTATAACACATCTTGCAATAAGTTGTTAGAACTATTTCTCATCCACAGCCCACTGTTCATTGAACTGTATGCCACCAGCTGATGTACAGGAGCACCATAAAGGGACCATAGAGAGTTTTAGGCACTCCTGACTTTCTGATCTTGGTGTTGTGAGATCCGAGTCAGTCCAGACTAGTGCAGAGTGACCATGACCACCTTAGATCTGCCTGTCCAGATGATGTTTTGCCTCCATGCGGTATCTTCTTGTGGAGCTACATGAGTCATCCTCCTCCTGTTCTCATTCCTCCCTTCTGATGCTCTAAGGCACCACTGACACCCATTTGGCACCCCTGCAACATAATCGCTTAGTTCTGCTACTGTATTTAGGGTATTTAGCTTGGTTCTGTTGTTGTAGTTAAGTTATGAGCTTGGCTCTGGCATTGTATTTATTCATTGAGCTGTTATCGTGCAACAGATTTGCTGCTATATTGCCGCTTTCTGTGCAAGCAAAATACAGGCAAACTTCCTATTAGTGCTCTATCTATCTATCTATCTATCTATCTATCTATCTATCAATCAATCTGTGTGTGTTTTTCTTATGACAGGGGACACCAAAAAGATTCTGCACAGGGTGCCATCTATCCTAATGCTGGCACAAGGCGTGACCAGTAACAGACCTCCTATTTCTAGGATAGTTGTACGACATCATTACACTTCTAATAGGTCACTCAGCTTTCCCAAACCACTGAAAGACAGCAGAAATGCAATCTTAAACTCTCACTCACAACCTGAAAGTTGCAAGTTCAATTCCCGCATGGTTCAGGTAGCCGACTCAAGGTTGACTCAGTCTTCCATCCTTCCGAGGTCGGTAAAATGAATACCCAGCTGGGGGATAATTAATAAATTACTTGAAGGCGCTGCGGATTAAGTTATTTATTGTATTAGATTTTAGCTCCATTTCCAAGACTGAAAGCCAGATTTGTCTTTCAGGAGTCTAGATAAGGTTGGATTAAAATGCCCATGAGATTTATAATTGCAGCCATATAATTAGTCACCCAGTTTTCCCAGAAACAGCCATCATTAAAAAAAAATAGCTAAATGGAATTTTTTGTCCCTTGAGAAGACGCCTTAAGTACGACGCTCACCTATTCAGCTGATCCCAGCACACTATTACAAGTGCTAACGACTTCCCAATTCCTTTCCCATACAAATTATTCTGACAGGTTGATTATAATCATAAAAAAGAAAAATTACTGAGATGAAATGTAAAAATGTAACAGAACAGCTACAATCTCTTTCCCGCCATGACTGCAGAAAACAATAGCTGCACCCACAGACACCTTTGACTTGTATCAGATTTAAGCAGAATAACTTGTGACTAATTTTTTAGGTCTCCTTTTATTGTGAATCACATTATCTATGAATCAACCTAAAGAAATCCTTCGAAGCGGCAGGATCTTTTTTTTACAGTTTTTAATGCTTTTTTATGTTTTACTTGCAGTCAGTTTCAAGTAAGAATTAACACAGGGAGAAGGGAGGGAAGGGGGAAAAAAAGGGAAAAGGAGTCGGGGAAGGATTCTTGCATTGCACATTATAGACCTTCTGCTCGTCATCTTACTATCAAAGCAAATGAACATTCAGCTGAGAGATTCCAGCCAATCGCAGGGCACATTCCTAGGTCTCTCACCAGTCCTTGGTGGGGAAGGGTTTTGCTTTCATGCTCTGAATTTGGAACACAGATAAAAATGCCAGGTCTGAACTGCCTCTAGGGATAACCTCCCCTCTATAATATGAATGAACAGCATCTTGGCTGGGGAATACAAACACGAAAAAAATTCTCAGTGCAGGCTCGGTGTCTTGCTGAGGCCTTCAATTCCCAGCAGTGGTCGTACTAGCTTTTTGTTTCTGTATTGAAAAGGTGCATTGGATTCTAGACCTCCATGTACGACAATTTGTACCTACATGGATTTGAAGATTCGGAGGCGGTAAGCATTTCTTTTGCTCTTCTTCATCCTTTGCAGAGCAGGGACACCCTCTAGATGAATGCTTAAGTGCAGCAGATAAGGTAGATGCATGCTTTGCTATTGCAATCTCAATCATTTGGGCTGTAAACAGTGAATATGGTCATTCGTTATGTTTAAAGGGGTTATGTACCCTTGGGGGGAGGGGGGATTTAAGATATTGGAGAAGATATTGGTCATCTATGATGGAAGAAGAATCATCTGCATGAGGATACAGTCAGAAATGATATATCCCTTTTAACACTGTAATGCCTGCTGCTTGCTGTTCAGGTATCTGGCTGCAAATTGGATAGATGGGCTCTTCTTGTAGAGGCCAATATGTTGGATGTGGTAGGCATTCTTGGGATGGAAAAGGTGAATGCTTGGTGAGGGTCCTGTGTGGTAACAGCAATGCAACAATGTATCAAGCAGGGAACGTTATGTAAGAAGTCATTGATTTTCATAAATGGGTCCGATGTATACGTCATTGCAGATGTGTAAACTTACTGGTGAGATAACCACAGGGGAGCTGATAAGATGACATATCAGCTGTGATACTGCGCTCATTGCCATCATCAGCAGTTATCAACTATGGTGTCAAATGTGGCTTTTTGATGGTAGATTTGCACTGTGGCCCATGTGCACATTGAGTATCTTCTGCAATATTAACTAGTGATGGACTGCGGTGGACCAGGCACCCCCTTTCCTTATGTTGGGGAGTGGGGTGGGGGTGATAGAAATAGATATTATTTGCAATATTTTGCATTGAAATGTCGATGGTGAAACTGGAAGGAGGAGGAGGCAGGGCAATGCTTCTCCTGCCGGAGAAAAAAAAAAGATGTGCAGGATCCATCCTTTCAGGGGGAGGACGAGGAGGAGGCGGAGGAGGGGTCTTTAGAAGAAGAGACACACTCAGTCTCTGGAGATGTAGCCTCCGTGTAGTAACAGCAGCTCTTGGAGGGAAAATCAGAAACACTGACCTCATATTTCCATCAGCGGCTTACGGACACATTTGGAACGGGTCTAGGAATAGGTCTTTAAAAATGTAGCATTTTAGGAGATGCACAGAACGAGCTTTGCAGGTGCCTTTGGCATGCAATGGGTTAAATATTGCTGACATAGAACTGAAAATTCTTGGAAACTCTGGTTTAATGGGTTAACATGTGACTGCAAATACCAGCGAGCATTAGAGTCAAAGGGCACTTTTACCCAGAACGACCTGTCGGCGCAGATACCCAACAGCCAACCCAGCGATAACGTTCCTGTGCTTTTACATAGGCACAATCATCGCTTAGTGAATGGAGGTGGAGCAGACCAGGAATCGTCATTGTTCTATTTTTCTTATTTGCATATTACCCAGAGGAGCATGAGTGGCCTTATAAGTCTCCTTACTCACTCACCTTCTAGGTGCTCTCCCTAAGGAGAAAAGATAGCGTTCCTAGCCCACCACCATTCACAGCAAACAGGCAGTCATTCATAGATGAATGACTGCCTGTTTACACGGGCCGATCGTCAGTCAGGTTTTATGCAGAAACTGCATGAAGAACGAGAAGTGAATGAATTTTCATTTGTCGTTCAGTCAATAATTGTTCAGATTTCCACTGAATGCGGGAATCTGAATGATTATTCCGCCCATAATAAAGGGTCCTTAGACATGGGGTGCAATGTTTTTAAATAAGCCCTTAAGAATAATTCATAGTAGAGTATGATTATTACTTTATTTTCAGTACAGAGGAATAACCGGGGGCTCCCGGGCCCCCAATGCAAAAAAAATGAAATAGGCCCTCTAGGTTATGGCTGCAGAGAAAGGGGTTGAGGGTATATTAGTTGCATGCGGTCAACAATGCTGTCTGCAATATGGGAAGGATACATATAAAGAGCTGTATGGAGTCACACGTTACATCTGTATGGGTGTAAGCAAAAACATCTCCTTGGGCTCACCAGAGGTAATGACCCTGAGGTCCATCCTCCATCCATAGAGAGCATGTACATGTTAACTTCTTCTTGCATCGTAACATCCGTCGTTCTCATTGTACATACAGGGTATATCATCAGTAAGCGCCCTTTTACACGGGACAACTAGTCCAGTGCAGACATCTGACAGTCTTCCCAGCGATGATCACTCCTGCCCGCCTGTCTCCATTCACAGTAAACAGGCAGTACTTCATAGATGAACGGCTGCCTCTTTACATGGGACGATCTGTCATTCAGAAACTGAACAAATTGTCGTTCGCTGTTCAGTCGGCATTTACACTGAATGATAATTGTTCACTGCAATGAGAATGAACCTATTGAAATCAATGAGTTCTATTCTCCGCGTATATCGCGCTAAAATACAGTCGTGTGACGGAGCCCTAAGATATAGACCTTGGTGATAAGTGATTTGTTTCCAAAGTCAACTCCAAATGAGGTTTGGGGTTTAGAACATCGGGGCCAACTATTGTGTCAGAGCCTGGGTGCACTAGAATGTTCTTTTGTACTCTGGAGGCCAGTCGAACTCTGCCTCCTTTACCTTTTGGTTGTGGCCCTCAAGATCAGCTTTTGGGAAATTAAAGGGGTTTTCCCCCAAATCTAAAGTTATTCCCTGTCCACAAGATCAGGGCTAACTTTATGATTGGTGGGGGTCTCATAGAACAAGGGAGTGGGGTTTGCCTTCTTTTCTCGTCACTGTGGGGTAGCTTCTCTCACATGCAGTGATGTTGGACTGATGAAATTTGCAAAGGACTTGTACTCGGCTCTCTCCAGCAGCCCCATCGTAAGTGAATGGAGCAGCACTACGCATATGTGATTGCAGCTCCATTCAATCACACGGTGACATGGAACCCCCGTTTTCTGAATTGATAGGGGTTTCAGCAGTGAGACACCCACCGATCATAAAGTTATAAACCAATCCATGGAATAGGGGATAACCTCAGATATCGGGATACCCCCTTTAAGTTTGCTACAGTGTAAGTTATTGAGTTTGAGCATTATATGCTTGGTTGTAATAGTCTGGCGCACCCGCTGTTGTTGGTCTTGTAGACGAGTGTTTTAAAACATCTTTCAATGACAATATGGTGGACCTAATAACTTAGGAACTAAACTCTCCATCATTTTCACTTTCATTCTAGGCTTTTATATTCTACATTGGTTTCAGCTTTTGTAAATTTCTGAAATCCCCTACTTCCCTGGGTGCAATGCTCTATGTAAAGCCAGAACACTCAGGTTTGACTGCAATGAACCCTAGCATCACTTTCCCATATCACATTTCCCCATATGCTGTGTGAGTGAGGCCTAAATGTGTAGTGATGCTGTGTTGATTTCTGAAATGTCTGGGGTAAAGAAAAGAAAAAAAGATGTGCGTTTCTAAAAATAAAATTTGTGGCCCCTGTGGAAGCATTATAGTTGCTCTGATTAATGGATTAGTTACTTATCTTGTACTTTGAAGACATATGTGAAGTGATCAAAAAGTGTTTTTTGGAGGCACCAGTGAGAAAATAATATATGGCTACATAGTAGCATCAAAATCAATAAGCAAAGAATAATGTGTATATGGCCCAAACTACCAGACAAATATCAAATGTTATGAAAATAATAACATCTTTATTGTTCACAGAAGATAGGTAAATACAATTTTTTCTTCACTGGACCTCTCACGTGATTACCAGTCCCACTCTAGACATCTCCTATGTATATTACAGTCACTTCTATGCAGTGCAGCCTCCTGTCCAATGCTTATCAGGTGTCATCTTGATTTTTAGATTTCTCTCTGCTTTCTCTTTGACTATTCTGCACTATCAATCCCATGATGCATCAGCGCAGCATTGCACGACAAACTGGAGCCTTTACCATCTCTACCTGCCGAGAGGACACTGCTATTTCCATCTGTATTCTATATTCACCTAAACAAGCTATATACCATATATATATACTGTCAGGAGGCTGAATTAACATCTCCTTTATTATTACTGTGTGACAGGAGCTTCTAATCATCAGCAGTAATAGGAGTTTCTGTATCCCTACTAAAGAGCTTGTGTAGTAGAATCCATTACACAGGAATTATGCTCACTGAATAATTTGAAAGCACATAAACCCAAGAAAATCTCAGGTGGTCAGAATGAGATCACATGGCTCACCTGAGTTGAAGGAGGCCAGGAAGTTTCAGAGAAAGGAATAACTAACGATAATAGCTTACTTGTATATAGTTGAGGGGGGGGGGGGATAGTCCCATAATGAATTCCTTTTTTTTTACTGCAGTGGCCCTTTAAAAATAAACGCTAGAAAGCTACATAACATGAGCGTCTTCTACCTCACTCCCATACAGTAGAGTAGTAATGCTTAACCATGTTGTTCTTGCACAATAAAGATGTTACTATTTTCATATCGTTTGATATTTGGCTATATACAAACTGGAAGGATTTATCATCAATGGAATTTTGGCTGCCAGTTCAAAGATGCAACAAATGTATTAAATGTTGCAGAATGTTGATATATTTGTTGCATCTTTAAACACATCTAGGAGTCACTTTGTAAGCCCTCAGCTACTGGAGGGAGACTGCGACAAATTTTGTGACTTTTTAAAAAGTCTCATGTCATAAATGTCTCTGAAAAGCTCCCTCCACTCAAACCCCACCTCCTTTTTGGCGCAAATCAATAATAAATTTGTCTAAATTGATATGCACCAAAAGAGGTGTAGCTTCCGCAATAAATTGTTCTTTGCTGCTCTTGCTTTATACATATGTGAAGTGTAGATATTTTGCTTGGGCTTTGGAAGGAGCTGGGACTATATTTGAGCCTCAAAACTCTATTACCCCGTTACCAGGGCTTTAACACTGTAAATGCTTCGTCCTGGGCTTTAATCCCAGCCGATATCAAAAGTGTGAATAAAAGCTCCTGCTCCTGCAATCAAGCAGAAGCAGGTCGGGTCATCTGCTGTTAATCACAGCCAATGACCCATAGGAAAAGGCAGAAGCAGTTGCAGGTGACATAGCGCTCAATGTAATGCAGAGAGAAATCGGTTGCCTCCTGCCAAGGCAGAGTGGTAGGGTCCTAGCAGAGCCAAATCAGCTCTGACAGTGACTACGGTACTATCACTACAGGGGGATGTATTCTCCTGTAACTGGGGCTCCTATGGATGCCCCAGCTACAGTGGAAAAGCATGAAGTTTAAAAAAAAAATATCGTGTGAATGACCTCCAGAGGTCTTATATGACATCATGGGAGACATGGTTGCTAAAAAAATAGTTGCAAAAATAAGTTTAAAAAAATTACAGAATCAAATAAAAATACATACATAAAGAGGAAAAAGACCCACCGCCGTCCCAAACCTAAATCGTCGCCATTGGGCCCTGTAATCCAAAACAGTACAAATTATATATCAAAACCTCCGAAACAAAAAGTCCCATGGTGAGCACACCAAACTGAGGCCAAGAATCAATTACGTCACACTGCAGCAATGTCTCTTGTCCTCAGGTGGCCTGAATCGCCACCTTTGCAATGCTGCTCTGAACACTCTCTTTCGTGGGTCATCGCATTCTAGTCTGCCTTTAGGCCTCTGGACATCAGGCTCCTTGGGTCTTCGCTCTCCATCCACTGGGCTCCCCGGACCTCTTCCAGCAGGAGCATCCAGTTGCACATGCAATGTGCGACACCCTCAGTTCCAGGCCACACAGTTCAGCCTCCTGCTTTAGACCTTATCATAAAAGCTACAAGAAAGTCCCATCTGACAGTTTGGGGCTTCTTATCCTTGTCACATGCTTGCTTTATTTTATGACCTTTTTTAGTGCCAGCATGCTATAGGGGGCTTGTTTATTTAGGAACATGGACATGATGAAGCGGAGACGATCATAATCCATTAGTTGTACTGAGCAAAACTGAAAATCACATGAAATGGAAGTTTCTGAGTTTTTCCTCCAGTTTTCCTAGAACTCTGAATGACAAATCTGCCAATTTGCGCAATAATAGATTGTCTAGGTACATTTATCATTCAAAGTAATGACTATGACTACCACCGCGTGGTTGGAAAGCATCCACCTCTTGTTCAGGAGCCCTCTGCATCCTGTACGTGACTCCATTCACACACAACAGCGGTGTCTGAGTCAGACATGTGATGGAAAAAGTTGGGCACTTTATACACTTGTCTGGTGCAGGAAGATGTGGGGCTACACCGATGCCACCGGACACAAAACAGAATGCATACAAAATTATGAGGGCAGTCTCACACGAGTGTTTGCACAGAAACGCTCATGATAGTGCAACTTTTTGCGCTGTGAAGGTCATACTACCGCGCATATTTGGCGGTTTAAAATGTACTATTTGCGCTACAGAAGACCGTTCACACCCACACCGTGACTGTTCACCCTAATTAGTCCCAAGTGCTATCAATTTTCCTGCAAAATTGCGCAGTCCATTGGGCAATTTGCCAGGGATCCAGTGCGCACCCCTATAGACTCCCAAGGTGCATCTGGTGCGCAAATGCGCACCAAATTAGAGCAAGTTGTGTTTTGTTTTTTTTTCTGCTCACAAAAAGTGAAAGTGAGAATGAACCCATTGAAGACAATAGGTTCTATTCTCTGCACAAACGCACTTGTGTGAGAGAGTGCGTGTCAACAGAGCCTGGAGGGTGGGACATACATGACCAGACCCTAAGGGCAGCTGCACACGGACGTAAGCATATATACGCGCACGATACCGTGACTTATATGCGCTATGCAGGGAGCACGGTCGTGGGGTATTGCACCCAATCACCGCTTTTTGCTGTACTTTTTTGCTCTGCCAGGACCGCTCACATTGGAACGCTCCCGGCAGCGCCATGTTTGAGTAGGCGGGCCAGCCAACTTAATGAGCATTTTTTAGCCTACGAGAGAGAAGGCTGAACCAGTTAAACCATAAGCAGGTAGTATGGACTTTCCGCACAAAATTGCGCATTTAAGTGCATGATTTCAATCGGGTTGAGGCCTTTGGTGTGCAATTGCTCGCCAAAATAGAGCATGCTGTGCGGGAAAAAAAACACAGTGGGAAGAAGCCCATTTAAAGCAATAGATTCTATTTGCTGCGTATACTGCACCCCGATTTTAGTGGCGCACATACGCATGCAAAAGCCCCCGTATGTGGCCGCCCTAATAGCTCATTCACACAAGTGTATTTTGAGCAACGTATTAAGCACGCAAATTTTACGAACGAAATATGCAGTGAATATAACCCATTGATTTCATTTGGTTCGTACACATGAGTGTATTTTGTTACGCGACCGCCTGAAAAATTACATGACATGACCTATCTTGGAGCCCAAAGAAAACCTGCTTATTCGCTTCTATACGCACAAAAGCAATGGGATTTCTGTGTATTTTTTGTGTATGCAAACCCACTGTACATTGTGCACACAAAAAGACGCCAGAGCGGATGAAAAATACAGGCGTGAGGGCGGCTTCAGATTACCATAAGTGCAAAATGGTTTGCTCCAGCGCTACATATTTGCTCTGTAAGGAGTGTTTTATGTGCGCGTGCCTACGCAAATACTGAGTGGAATTGCCAAGACACCGCTCATTGACTTGGGCTGGGGTGATTCCTGATTCAAAATGGCTATTAACTAGAGATGAGTTTCGAGTGATTACTCGATCGAGCACCGCGATTTTCAAGTACTTCGCCCAAAGTACTCGAAAATCGCGGTACTCGGGTGGAAAAGGGGCGTGGCCGAGTAGGCTCGCTCATCTCTACTATTAAGCCATATTGGGAGCTGGTGTTCGTGGGTATGCTCAATGTTTTTTTTGCGCATACCCATGTGTACATATTTGGGCACCGCCATAGACTTCTATGGAGGCGATTGGTGCACGAATGCGCACAAACATAGAGCATGTTGCATTTTTTTTGGTGCAAAAAAGAATGGTGAAAATTAACCCATCGACATCAATGGGTTCTTTGCTCTGTGCAAAAACGCGAGCAAATATCCACGCAAATACAGCTTTCTGAAGCCGCCCTTAGTGATTGTCAATTGTGCAAACACACTGTGTATTTCCTTACGTCCATGTGAACAAGCCCTAAGAGATGGTAAGGACTTATTCACATGGGCGTTTTTTTGCGCACACGCATTGTGCAGAGAATAGGACCCAACGATTTCAATGGGCTCATTCACACTATCGCTTTTGCAAAAAAGTAAAAAAATAAAAATATGCCGTGCTCTATTTTTGTGCGCACTTGCGCATCGGAGTCTATGTGGGTCCACAATTTAGTGGGGAAATAACATCGGGGACTAATTAGACTGCACAGTTTGAGACACACCAATGTGAATGGTCCCTGGCAGTGCAGGAAGTACAGTTAACAGCACCCATACGCATGCAATAGTGTGCCCTTCACGGTGCAAAAAGTTGCGCTATTGTGAGTGTATCTGCACCTACACGCGTGGAAAGAAGCCCTAATACAAATCTCACATGAATGTGAACCCCATTCTTATGAATGGAGTCATATACATAAGTGATACAGTGCGGTAAAAAGTTGCGCCATATTCTATTTTTGCGCGTTTCTTGTAATGCATTGCTCATTGTTTTCAATAGGACAGGAAAACAAAAAAAAAAAGAGGAGAGACAGGGAGAGAAGAGGAGAGAGAAAGAAAGATGAGAGACAGAGAGAAAGATAAGGAGAGAGAGAAGTAGATATGGAAGGAGAGAAAAGGATAGGAAAGAGGAGAAAAGAGAGAAGTAGAGAGAGGAGGAGAGAGAGAAGCAGAGGATAGAGAGAAGGAGAGAGGAGAGAAGGAGAGCAGAAAGAAGGAAAGAGAGATCAGGAGAGGAGAGAAAGAAAAGAGCAGGAGAGAGAAAATGAGAGATTGAGTAAGAAGAGAGGGAGGGAGGGAGAGAGAAATAGAGAGAGAAGAGGAGAGAGAAAGAAGAGAGGAAAAAGAGGAGCGAGAGAAGCAGAGAGGAGGGGAGAGAGAGAATAGAGAGAAGAGGAGGGAGAAGAGAGGAGAGAATGAGTAAGAGGAGAGGGAGAGAGAAATAGAGACAGAAAAGGAAAGAGAAGAAGAACGTGAAGGAGAGAGAAGGAAAGAGGAGAAGAGAGTGAAGTAGAGAGGAAAAGTGAGGAAAAGAGAAGAGGGAGAGAGAAGTAGAGATAGAAGGAGAGGAGAGGAAAGGGAAGTTGAGAGAAAAGAAGAGTGAGAATGAGAAAGAGAGAATAAGAGAGAGACGTTGAGAGAGAGAGGAGAAATAGAGCTGTTGAAAGTGAAGCGGGAGAGAGAAACATGAGAAAAGAGTGAGAGAAAGAGATTTGTTTTCGCAGGGATGTCAAAGGATAAACTTTTTTGACAAGTAGTTCCGGGAGTGGAAAAAACTTGGGAAACTGCTCTGTGGTATTAAATACATTATGTGTGATTAGAAAAAAGTTGTTCCTTTGTTTTTCTAGAAGCAGCGGCACACCTGTCCATGGGCTACATCTGGTATAGAAGCTCAGTTTGATTCATTTTAATGGGGCTGAGTTGCAATACCAAATACAGCTCTGGGACAGGTGTGGCGCTGTTTTGAGAACAAAACCCTTTTTCTGATCATGAATAGTCCCTTTAAGTTATAATTTAAAGGGGTTGTACCAGAAGAGAGGGACATGGGATCCCAGTTCTTGGGATTGGTGAGGGTCTCAGCAGTAAGACCCCCAATGATCAGACTTTAATCCTCAATGGAATTTAAAGGGGTTGTAACAGAGTTAACTTTTATCACTTATCCATACAATTATTGTTTAAAATCTGATCGGTACGGGTGAGACTCCCACCGATCCTAAGAATGGGGGTCCCCTGTCCCCTTCTCCTCTTTATTGCAGGCTCACTGCAACCCCGAGAAGGAGGTTAAATGGAGCAGCAGTCATCCATGCGCCGTGCCACTCCATTCATCTTCAATGGCACTTCTGGAGATAGCCAAGCGCTTGTACTTGGCTATTTTCATCAGCCTCATTGAAATGAATGGAGCGACGCCTCACACGCATGTCTGCTGCTCCATTCAATCTTGGGGGCAGCGAGTGATGAGAACAGGGGGCACAGGTCCCCCATTCTCAGGGGTCTCAGACTTTTATCAACTATCCAATAGATAGGTGAAAAAAACTTATTTTGAGATGACCCCTTTAAGAAAACCATCAGCAATTCTTCGGGAAGGAAAGTGTGAATGCGTCTGAATGGAAGGAGCAGTACTTAGTATTATTTTCAAGCTATTTGGAAGCTTTTCGAGGAAAATTATTTGCTACAAATTGAAGAGGATCAATTAGCTTTCATATGTTACAGAATCCCATGGAGTAAGTACGGGTTCCACTGTAATCTTTACCTGCGCGATTGTGCTGTGTTTGAATCAAATTATTCCGTAGGCTGTGAATGCCGGCCTCACCCTGTGCAAAGCAACAACATGGGGAGAGCTGCTGAATGTTTAATGCCTTGCTGGCGGCTTTAGAGCCGCTGTAAATATCACATAGAAAATCATATGGCTCTTTCCCCCTTCTGTGGCCGGCGTTGTGCTGAGAAACACATTGCGGCGCTGGTAAAAGAGGTTAAACACGTGCGGTGTAAAAAAAAACACACGTCAAAATGGCGGCATTCTGTTGCCTTTATCACTTCGGATTGAGCTATACTGTTTTATTATACACTTTCGAGATGTGGCCTACAATCATTCCGTCCTCTATAATGTAAGGAGAAAAAGTGCCTATAAAGCAGCCGTTTTTAAGAGACCCCCATCTAGTAGAGCATTGGACCTTCCTTGGCCTTCAGAACCTTCAGCAATTCATCGTGGCGTAGATTCCACCAGGTGTGCAGGAATATCGGCCCCTGTGGACAGGAAACTTCTTCTAGTTGCCGCAGATTAGATGGAGATGTTGATATGTTCTGCACAGCTGATAGGAAGGGTTCAGCAATTCATGCTGCTTGCACCAAGATCTGACCTCCTATCAGCACGGAGCCACAGAAATCTGGATCCATCTGAGCAGTAGATGTTTTTCTACTGCTTAGTGATCCAATTTTTGCATTCTTTTCTGTTTCTCTTAGACACAATGGCGCCAGTACTGGTCTGCTGTTATCGCTCATCTGGGCTAAGGATTCTGAGAGTTGTAAATTTAGACACGTCAGTTGGAGCACCAATGCTGTATTTAGCTGCGATTTGACTGATTCCTGACATCCTCTTCTGACCCCTTTCATCAAGAAGTTGTTTATGTCCACAGAATCCCCTTTTGCTGATGTTTTTTCGTGATTGCATCATTCTCAGCATCTTCAATACCGTTACATTAAATACCGAAAACCCACGTGGTTGGCAGTGACATCCCGGCCCCGGCTAGTCTAGCACCGATGACCAGGCTTCGTTGGAAGTCGCTCAGATCGCTGGATTTTCCCATCTACTGCAGATTCACACTGCAACTGCCCTGCTCTCTTTTTACTTATGATCGCGGCTCAGTAACTGTTGACCACTCTGTGGAATTCTGGAAGGAGCTCTAGATTTAAGGGCTTTGACAGACAAACGTAAGCGCAAATACGATCGGCCGCAACAGCGCATATTTGCGCATGAATAAGGTTCGGAGAGGGCAATAATCAGGCTGTTGTGTGTTTGTCTGCACACAGTACTGTAAATTTTGCACATGCGCATGATACTCCCTTCCCGCGGAATAGAAGGGCTATTAAAGCCTAATAAGGGCAGCTGTCTTCTTCTCCCTGCTTTATCCGCCAGTTTTTTTAACCTGCCATAGACTTCTATGGCAGCATTCTGTATAAAAGGCAGGAAGACAGGGAAGTCCTATCTTTTTCACACGCAATTCCTTTTCAACAAGCTCATGAGAATAAACCCATTAAAATTAGAGGGTTCGCTTTACCATATTTTGCAGGCATGAGTTTCACGCGCGCAAAAGTGTGTGCAAACATGTTCATCTGTGTAACCCCTAAGTTACAGACTATACTATCAAAGACGGCCACAAGAGGGACCTCCAGTATTGTTAATAGAAGTCAATGGAGCTATTAGAGATTACATTGGGAAGTTTCCATAAAAGGACTCTGATTGGCTGTATAGTCATATACTCATGTGCAGGAAGGGTCAGTGACCATCTTGGGACTGTGACACAGCTTTGTTTAGTGTGATGCAGGGCAAAGCGGCAGCACAGAGCCTGTTGAAGTGGATGGAGACCACATACTGTGGAAAGCTGAGCAGAGATGGTCTAGCAGCACTCAGAAAAACATTTACCCAACAAGGGAAGGTGAAAAATGCAAAAGCCACTATAAGAGCTGTGAACCAAAGCTCAATTGCAATCCTCAAAGTCCATAAAAGAAGTGGCACCATACATAAGGGAGTAAAAAGACTACAAATCTTTATTTGTTCCATGTAAAAGAGAGACAACGTTCCAACCCTTCTGGGTCTTTGTCAAGCAGAGACTGAGAGTGGCCAGGGTGGACAAGTTAGTGGAAGCTGGCTACTAAGTGGGCCCTGATGACCTGGGAGCTGAAGGAGATGACATTGCACTGCAAGTAGGGGAGAGACTCACTTCCCATATAGTACTCGGTCCTGGAAGCAGAGGACTGAATCATGTCCCAGAGGAAAGGACAAAGCTGTGTAAAAGACCGGTCTCCGACATGACATTGTAGTATTTAGACTCTGAGGACGATGATGGACTGCAGTAGACTGGGAGAGTACCTTCCCATAAGGGACTGTGGTGATACAGGGCGATGATGGCGCACTGCTTTATGGTTAACCGGTTCTGAGAAAGCTAAATATTATATCAGTAAAATGATGTGTGGAATAGCATATGGCGGGAAGACAAGGCACTTTGTGTTTGGGGCGTTATGCGCCGGTGAAAATGTACCCTTAGGTTACCTACACAAGCGCAAAAACGCCTCGCATTGCATGCGAGTTTCATGCGCAATAGAGGTTCTGAAGTGTCTCCCATTTATTTTGATGGGTAACCTAGCATTGCATTTACATCATACAGCATGCGATGCATTCAAGGTCCCATTGAAATTAGTGGGCGATGTGTTCGGAGGAACACAAAAAGATAGGACATGCCATGATTTTTTCCTGCATCATATCACTCGTGTATATGACTCCATGGGGTTCATATTTGCGCGAGATTTGTACATATTTTCTCAAAGCACAATTCTAATCTTGCTTAGGTTTTTCAGCCGTGTGAAAGCGGCCTTATACAGCAGTCATGTTCTGCATTCCATGCTGACTCTTGCACTTAATGTGTATTATAGGCTGTGATGTTTGTGTTATGCCGCAGACCTTCTAGAATACGACCATGATGATGGTTAGCTACCAATGAAGGCGAAGTGCCTGGCTGTTCCGGAAATGATATAGATGTACATGTGAATTCTCTTAAGACCAAAAACGTTCAATTCACTCATGCCCTTCTATGGAGTGAACTCCGACTACGTTTCCGGTTAAGCTTATTAGCTTAGAAAAAAAATACTTCTTCCGTCTCCGTCACCTGCTGCGCCATTACATTACCTCCAACTTGGGCGCTCACCCACGTCCTGCTTCATCTGATTCAGGGAAAACTTGTCACAAAATTTTATGCCGCACTCCAGGAGTTAATTGGGCGCTGGTCTAATTTCCATAGTGAGGCGCTCCCCTTATATACTAATATACCGCAGTACTTGGATACAATAAAAATAGGTGGAGCAAAAACATCCAGGCAGATATTACACTGGGAAGTCTGGAGGATGTGTCGCCAACGTACAAAGTAGTGCTGATGGCGTGTATTATAGTACGCACTACCACACTAAGCGCAGACTCACACCAGCGAGTTTCCGTGTGTATTTCTCGTGCACGCAAAAAAATAGAACATGCTATATCTTTCTGTGCATTTGCAAACCAGAGGTCCCCATAGAAGTGGGGGGAGCGCAAATGCACACGCAATGTGCAATAGGAAGTTCAATACGATGCGCGATTCCATGAAAAAAAAAAAAAACATCTGGAACTCATTAGGCCAAATAGCCAGTTAAATTGGGGGGTGTTCGTTCATAGCACAAATCCGTTGCGCTGAGGCAAGCGCAAAAACGCAAATGCCCGTGTAAAGCTGGCCTAGGTGGTCATTCACACGAGCGTAAATATGCTGCATATTAGGGTGGCCTCACACGAGCATAAGCACCTATATGCTCGCTATAGTGGGACGTATATGTGCTATGCATGGCGCACGAACGCGGGCTATTGCGCCCGCATTAGCACATGTTCCCTATTGCACTGCCAAGACTGCTCACGCCGGAGCGGTCCCAGCAGCACCATGTTTGAGTAGGCCAGACTCTGAAGGAGGGAGAGCTGACCTAGTAGGTCAAGGTGTTTTCATTTAAGCCTGCGAAATCACAACAGCACAGAAAAATAGAGCATGTCCTGTCTTTTTCCCCGCGCTCAAAAAGGGTAAAAACACGTAAGGAAAAATCTTGCAGACGCATATTTTGCGGCCACAAATGCGCTCGTGCGGGGCCACCCTTACGCATTCAGTTTGTGCACGTGTAATTTTCCATAGGTTTCTAATAGACTGTAGTGAAGAGCGGTATTCCCATCTCAGCTCATCATGGTGACAATGATGACAATCCCATGCGGATGCTACTGATGTCCAAGATTTCAGAAACAGCCAAACTGGTTGTTCTACACTGTTTCCACAACTTCCACAGAAGTGATTGGAAGTTCTAGAAACAATGTAACAAAGTGAGCAATCCTGTTTCCACAACTCGTGAGCTACAGGAAGAGTGTAGTGCCATCTGCTACTCTGATTCACATTTACTTCTATGAGAGTTTCGGCAACAGACCAGGCAGCTACATCTAGTGGCCATGGCATGCGGGCAGGTATTCCCAGCTCAGCTATGATTGGCTGAGACGTAAATGGAATTTATAACAAAAATTCCCCCAAAAATGTGATTCCTAGTTATTGCATTGTGAAAACCTCCAGATGGTATACAGTATAAAAATGAATACTAATGATATTTGCATTTTAAGGAAAAAATTACCATCTCCATCACTTTATGATTATGGGAGTACATACAAGCTATAGAACTCCCAGAATCTTGAAAATCACTGCAGCTGTTTTTGCTGCACAGTGGCGCCCCCAGTCTTCCAGGTGTGCAAAGAACAGCAGAGAACCCCATTAGTCTACTAATATACCATGGCTTTATGAGATGGGGAGAAAACTGTTAAAGGGGTTGTCCAAGGTTAGAAAAGATGGCTGCTTTCTTCCAAATACAGTGCCACCTTTGTCTGTGAGGTTTTTGCATGGTATTGCAGCTCAGTTCCATTGAAGTGAATGGGAGCTAAGCGGCCTTACCAGACACAACCCACAGACAAGAAAGCAGCCATGTTTTTTTTACCCTGGACAATCCCTTTAAGAGTGTCTCACGCTGCTGGAATCCTCAGTAATCAGCTGTAATCTGTGGAGGAACCTGGAATCAGATCTTCAAAGGAGCTGCGGCTACACCACAGCAGAAATGAGGTATTGCACAATTCCCATGGGAAGCAGTTGGTTGTCCACACAAGGCACAGACATGGCGGCTCCTCCAGAAGATGCTCTTTGTAGCCACTCTGCTTAGATGTAATAGAGGTAATAGATGAGGGTCCTGAAAAAGCCACGGCCCTATACTAGATCAAGACCGTGTGCTTGAATATGGGACTTCTATAGTAGACATTGAAGAGGATGCACAACTGATCATGATCAGGACAAGTTATAATCGGGTACAGAAACAAGAATGTTTCAATCCACTGGCTGCAAGCAGAGATCTTACAAATGGTGAGGAATTGAACAATTAAGTCTACAGCACAGGGTAAGCTATATTCCCATAAAACCCAAGTGGTATGTAACTCATGGGCAGGAGCAGGCCCACGGCTGAGGGGATGGCAGGGGTAGAGATGTCACTTGTCACAGTGGCTCTACCATCTCCTTCCTTGTAATGGATAAATGAGACCCGTCTAGGCCACAGCTTAGGGGATGACCTCAGAAATACAATGAACCGAGCTGCGGTTCGGAATTTACAGTTCGATGTCACATGACACCACCGTTCCTTCCTCTGCGGTGAAGCTGGATGATGAGATCATAGTCCACACACACAGAGTATAGTTGAAAACAAAGCCGGGAACGGTCGGCAATGTTGCTTTACTTGTAAACACCAACACTGAACAGTCCAACCCTACATAGGCCAGAGAAACGCACCGCTGCAGGCAAAGTTGGTGGTGAGACAGGGAGGCAAGACTCAGGATGGATCTCGGGCCCACAGTCCCAGTTATCTGTGCAACGACGCCACACTCCTCACTCCACTGGACTCTCAACCTGTCAACACTCACACTTCCAGCCAACTCTAAGCGCAGCGTGGCGATCTCCTCTCCTCTGCTTAGTGGGAAGAACTCTCGGGGGTAGTAGTCCCTGGGAAACTCTCAGGAAATCGCTCAGCCTCTTCCATTATCCATGCACAGACCGATCAGTGTCTGTGAGGTCCAAAAGCATCTGCTCCTCTCTCTCTCTCTTGCAGACTAGACTACAGTCTCTCACTGACTGACCAATGACTCTCTTGCATTCCACCTTGCAAACACATATATGAAGCATGGTCACATGGCTTCCAATCTTACAACATAGAATGATACATTTTGCAAACACAGACAGAACATTTGCAGACGTTAACCCTCTCATGCCTGCAAACATTAGTACATTTAGCTAATTCACTCCATATTAACGACGCTATACCAGACAAAGTACAAGACAATGCAATCTACATATAGCGTCCATTCTGGAGGGGCCCCAGTGACTTTGGGCCACTACACTAGGTGCACTGGATGCGATGCGAGGTCTTCTATTGAAAACAATGGGAAAAAGTCCTACTGTTTGTCACTAAAATAATCCCTAGCTGCATTTAAAATAATAAAAAAGCAATTCATTACCTAACAGACGCTGTCCGCTCCGCCGCACTTCTCCCAAACTCTGGCACACTTGTTCGCAATCTTCAGCTGCCACTTCCTGGTCAGGGGGTTCATAAATCCCACCTCCAGGAAGCACTGGCTCTCACTGGTTCTCGAGCGCTGTGGCTCAGCCAATCACTGCAGCACTCAATGAACCAATCACAGCCATCGCATGTTAGGTACTGTATTTTTTTTAATTTTTTAGATGCAGCTAGGGCTTATTTTTGGGGTACGGCTTAATTTCAAGATCCCCCAAAAGTCACAGCAAAAGAGCGCTACAAAGTCACACAACTTTGTAGCGCAACTAAATCGCGATATTGCTGTGAGAAAATGCAGTGATATCGCACAGAAATCGCAGAAACACAGCTGCAATATCGCTGCGATTTTCTCACAGCGATATAGCTGTCGCCCATTTGAAAGAGGCCTAAGTCTGAGGCCATTTTCACACGGACGAGAAAATCGCACAAGATTTGTGTGTTAGAAGATGCAAAAAGCTTGCACGAATGTACAAATCGCTGCATGCTCTATCTTTGCACATTCCTTGAAATCCATCGGCCATTGTCTTCAATGGGACAGTAAAACTGATAGCACGGCATGTGATGTGCATGCGAGAGCGATGTGTGGTTTTCCCACTGAAAACAATGGGAAGCAATTGTCGCAACCTCATAGAAGCGATGGCAGGCGTTTTTGACAGAAAAACAGCTCACATCCGCGGGTACATCGCACGTTCATGAACGCAATATCCGGCCGTGTTTCACGGATATCGCCCTTGCCCGTGTGCAGGAAGCCTGAGATGAACAGCTAGATTTACACTGCAGAACATGTGAAGGGTATTTCTCAAATTCCCATAAACTTTGCTTTGCTGCTGTAATAGTCTGCAAATGTTCCACTGCGGAAAATCCGCTGTGCATTTACCACTCCTAAAGACATTATGGGTTATCAGAGGAATATAAGAGGGGGAAAACTATAAGTCCCAGCATGCCCATATTGTCACTGTATTAGAGGACATTACAGGGAGGGGGTATAGCAGAACTACAACTCACAGCACATCCAGGCTATTATTATAGGACGTCAGAAAGTATAAGAGGAAAGAACTACAAGTAATAAGATCTCACCCAATTTCCATCATCACAGGACCTTCACTGGTGAGCCCTACCCTCTCGTAATATCACAGGTCCTCCATGCTACACTGCCCAGTACAAATCGTAGTTGCACTACTAAACTCTGCTACATAATTTTAAGGTCCTGATTCTTATATCCCCATTTATTCATCATCATATATAGCACCCAGCTTCTCGCCTCTTCTTCTGCCTGCCGCACTGCTCTCACCTTCCCACTAGCAGGTGCTGCACGAGGCAGAAGGCTCAATCTGCCTCTTGGATGGAACACCCCTCATAACAGCATACATTGTAATATCAAACATTCATTTATTCCAATGGAGGAGACTGTGACCCCTCTAATGACCATGTCTCCGAAAAGTTATATTCATAAACAACTGTTTGCCTGCTGCAACATGGGGATGGGGATGCATAAGCCCCGATGTGCTTCGTGTCAAGGTATAAGGCCGGGCTGGTGTTAGGATGACACGGCAGAGGAGACATGGTGGTGAGACAGTTTGTGCAGCACTTTTGACTGTTCACATGATACATTCTTTCTTTCTGTAAGTGGACGTACTTTAACTTGAAATGGGGCATCAAACATACTATATGGTGCCAAACAGCGCAATACAACAGAGCCCAGTGCACACAAGGATACAGTCTCTTATGGCAGTCTCTCACAAGCCTTTATTCTGGTTTGGTCTGCAGCCTTTTCTGGTGCACATGACTCTTCGTCTTCCTGGCATGCACTCTCTGGGCTGGATCTGTGATATGCTACCAGCCTCACTTACGGACTGACACTCTTTAGGGTTGACACCAATATACTGAACTGACTCTGCAGACCGTACTGGTCTCCCACCACTATGAAACACTGTACCAGTACCCTCACCCAACCTGACCGCTATCTTTGCATGGACTGCAGACTGGGAGACTTCCTTTCCTCCCACATGCTGGTCCTCTGCTTGCTGGTTTTGGCTGTGCCGTTATGAGCCGCCCACCGTTACCTGTGCAGCGGTTGCTGACTGGGCCTTTATGCTTGCTCTGTCTCTAGTCCATCTGAACACTCAAGGGCCCCGACTTATTCAGTCCTGCCTTCTTGGGCACATTTTTCTTTCTGACTCACTTCACCTGCTGCCACAGCCACTTCAACAGGCCTTACTCTTCTGGGCCTTTGCCTTAGTGGTGTCTTTACAGGCCATACTCCTCTGGGCCTTTGCTTTAGACCTGATATTTTCAGGTCCCCTGCCTGGCATTTGTGAGGGCCCAAATCACACTGGACCCAGGACACATCCCCAGTAGTGCTATTTATTAAGTCACACCTATTTTAATGACATATCTGGTGATGCACCATGGAAGAGCCGGATCTCCAGGGCTGTTGACGCGAGCTTTCTAATGACACATCCTATAACATAAAAGGGGGCAAGGCTATCTCCGGTTCTCTATGCACTCAAAGAAACGTCCGTTCATTCGCTTCTTCAACAGAGACTAGGGAGCTCCTTTGTTAAGGGTAGGCGCTAGCAGGTCACTCTGCCTGGGCCATGGGATTAGATACAGGGCTAGTGCAGCAAACTGAATCATTGACCTGGGTAGGAGAAACCTATTTGCCACTCCACATCATGGATGTTGTATGTTGAGTCCATTAGGATACATATTCTACATTGGCTTTATCTCAATTTATTTGCTTTATTGGCTAAAAGGATATTTAATTTCACAAGATATTATCAGTCTCTGCAAACTGTCTGAGTGAAGGAATCTTTATATCCAGCTCCAGGAGTGAAGTGGTTAAAATTCTGTCAGACGTCAAATGAAGGCAGCGTGCATCCTGGCCTTGACTGAAGTATAGAGAAATAATGATGAATTGTGGGATGAACACAATGCATTATGTAAGCAGACATTTGCAGAATAATAGGAGAAAGTCTTTAAATGAGCCATCTCTAAGTGACTTACAGTACGCCGTTGTTGCTGCCGCCGCCGCTGCTGATGTTGTTTGGACAGAGTGGGCAGTAATCTCTGGAGGATTGTATGCTGATGAAATGAGGGGGTGGAGGTGGGCTGAGTATTGATAGGCTGACTAGGACACGATAGAAATTATGCCTACATCGACATAAATTGGTTTGTTCTTTGTCTATGTTAGCAGTGTTGCTTTGGAGTTCTAATACTTAGTTATCTTTTTGCAGTATGGGAATAGCTGTCCGCGCAATTGTCCCTGGCTGTTAACCATCAGCATTGTAATAGGTGGTCACCACTTGCTGTTACACCTACCTCTGCTCTCTGAGGAGCCTAAGACCCCTCTACCATAGGAGTAGACGGTATTGACAAAAGCAGAGGCCTCCAGTCAGGGGACAAACTTAGTGATCGTACTCAAAGAGTGGTCATCAATGATTGAACATCCAAGTGGAAGAATGTATCAAGTGGGGTAGCACAAGGCTCTGTCCTGGGCCCACTGTTGATCAATATTTTTATAAATGATCTGGAGGAGGGAATTGATGGAAAACTGATCAAATTTGTGGATGACACAAAGCTAGGAGGGATAGCTAACACTAGGGAAGAGAGATAGAGGGTTCAAAAAGATCTAGAAAAGCTTGAACAGTGGGCGGCACAGTACAGAGGGATCAGCCCTATTCTCATTTGCAGAAGGAAAGACTAGAAACAATGGGATGAAACTGAAAGTTAGAAGATGTAGTGGCCAAGCGGGTCCTACAGAACACTCGCAGCATGCTTGTCCTGTCACACCTGTCTATATGCCGTCGATGGATGTAGAAGGTGATGTCTGTAGGAGAGACCCTGTGTCATCCCTTCTTCTCTAAGCCTAGGGCTTAACACTGATGTCAGCTGGTTTCTTATTGGCTGACAGGTTTAATTTTACTGGTGCAGAGCCCAAGGGCAGGAAAGCCCCCACACAAGTCCCTATGCAAAGGTGGGAGGAGTCCAAAAAGTGCAGGAAAGAAAGAGAGGTAATAAAAAGAAGGGACAGTGAGCAGCTAGGCAGACTCAGACAGGTATGAAAGAGGAGAGGTTGCAGTTCAGTCATGTCGGAGAAGAGGAGATACCCGTACAAGAGCAACGCTTTTCTTCCAAGGTGGAGCGAGGTGTAAACCAGCTCCCTTGGCACCCGATAGTGGAGGTAAGAAGAACCTTTCTGAAACCCATCTTCTTCAAACAGGGAGTCATAGCTACCCCGGTGAATTCAAAGCCAGGATTAGCCGTTCAGCCACTTTTCCCTCTGCTTCATATACACTTCACTAAATTCAAATCAATCCTTCATCTAAAGCAGCTAGTGGGGAAATTGTCTTCCAAATAGAACCACAGGAAAGTAAAAGAGAGAGCGTTGAAGTCAGGTCCTCATCAAGTCATTATCACTCTATCTTGCATCATGTTCAATTGCCTGCTTAATACTGCATCTTCATGTATCTGTTTCAAGTACTTTTTCCGGAGAATTGTAAATTCCATTTGTATTGCAAATATCAAAGTTGGTAAATCTGAACACTCCTAGATTTCTAAACTATTGCTGGACTTCGGCATACCACCCGAGGGTCGAGTCGAAGTGTTAGCATCACTGTGACAAAACTAGACCTCCGGCTATACGTGCTGCAGTAAGTTCCTTGGGGTTGCTGCAGAGACACAGATTAGATATTAGAAAAATATCTAATTTTGACTCTGAGGGTGAACAGGTTGTCACGGGAGGTCGTGAGTTCTCCTTCAATGGAAGCCTTCAAACAAAGGCTGGACAATTATCTGTCTGGGATGATTTAGTGATCCTTCATTGAGCAGGGGGTTGGACCTGATGAGCCTGGAGGTACCTTCCAACTCTACCATTCTATGAGTTTATGACTCTAAACCATTCAGCTGTTATGGGACCCTTGAAGAGAGGGGGCTCTGTCTTGGCTGCTTGCTACTGGATTTCCAGAACCTGTGCAGGACTTCCTTCTTCAGAGAAACTGCATTACACAGAGGACTGGTCAAGGCTCTTGAAAACACAGTCTCTTCTGTCCTGAGTGGCACCATAATTGGAGACCCATTTTTAAATTTGCTGTTGGGCCCTCTATATTCTACGTATGTTACTGTTTCAAGTGCTTATGGGACCCCCTACAGGGCAGGAAGAAGAGAAAATACACATTGTAGTAAACAGTAACAGTCTTTACTTGAACACCAAAGTGACAGTACAATCTTTCGAACTTGGCAACAAAGTCTTTTGAACTTGGCACAGTCTTGAGAACTTGGTAACACAGTGATGGCCTATCGGCCCACATGGGTTCTAGACGCAGCCTATTTTAGCCCTCTGCAGGCCTCTTGTGGCTCCAGAGACATCAGCATATGGCACATGGGAAATACGTATATACTCAAAGTCTTTTTGGTTTGAGGCTTCCAGACCTTCAACAACACAGCAGGAAACTGTCTGGAGAATGTTCGGCTTCCATGGCCAGGAGGCTCCAGGGTTTCTCCATAGCTTTCAGCCTTCGGCTGCACCCAACCCCTCTCAGACCTCTGGTACTTGATTACATGCTTTACAATAGCGATTGCACTGCAACACCGCAGTTTTGACACAGTTGCGTACCTGCAGGTACATATCTGCTGGGTCAGCCATGCTCTAGCATTTCTTGACAGATTCCCATGCCTCTCCCAGCATAGTGACCAGTTATGCAAACCTTCAAAATGGCCACCAGCCTGTGATTGAGACCATACACACAATGTTTCCATGACAGTGTCTGTAAAAATGATAATCATATATAAATAAATTTAATGTACAATAAACGTCAATAGCTATGGCATTTAACTGACTATACAAAACTAACATTTTCACCCCCTTTACTTGCAGATTTTGCATTGATTCGAGCTACGACTCTGACCAACCAACCCTTGTTGCAAATATTTAAAGGGGTTGTCTGAGTTAGTCAATTTGCAAGTAAACCAACTCTCCATGCGTAAAAACAACAAACAATCTAATACTCACCTCTCTGGCTCTTTGCTGAGCGCTGAGTCCTGTTATTGGCTGCAGCAGCCTTTTACTTTCTGCAGATAGGCTTCTGCAAGATGTAAACATTACACCAGAGGGGGAAGCCAGAGTAGTGGTGCTGGACACAACGGGGAGCCTGGAGAGGTAAGTATCAGTTTGTTGGTTGATTTTTACACATGGCGAGCCGGTTTACATGCAAATTGACTAATAAACAATAGTGCGCGATAATCATTACTTTTAAACGATTCCAAAGCCATCGTAAACTTCTCGTTTGTTTTGCAGTTTCAGCCTGCCTAAAAATCATTGCTGATTTGCTCACTTCTTGTTATGCCTAAACACTCGCCGCTCATAGAAATGTGAAGCATTCAGCGAGAAGTGAGCGATTCTCCACAATTATCAGCTACTGATACTGTCTACTGTGTTCAACTAATTTCTAAAACGTTCCTCAGTGCAAAAAGGTGGCGGCACACCATTCCAAGTATACCTGGCTTTAGTTAGGTGGCTCCCTTGTATTCCCCAATCGATGCATCCAGACTTCAGTTACTGTACATACTGTTACACCCATATTATTAAATGTGCCCCATTCAGTTCCAGTGCTTGCACCACCCACCTATCCTCTCCACTTACTTACTCCTTTATGTGATGATGTGTTGTCCATACTCACATATCACCTGGCCACATTGTCCAATCACAGCCCACAATATAAAGATCATTATGGAAAAAATACCCCCCGTGGTCCCGTGACCTATTTGTATGAACAGCAGCTTAGAGTTCCTCAGTGGGATCTCTAGTTGGTTTGAGTTTCCTTAGCCTGAAAAAGTTTAGGAACTACTGATTCATAGTTCAAACTAATGGAAAATTAGTATTTCCTGTTAGAGGCATCGATCTTGGCTTGTGATATTGTCACACATGATGGTATTGCGATGCAGGATTCAGGATACAATGCAGCATAAGTATTACCAAAAAAGTACAGTATTTATTTAAGAACAGAGTAATAAAAGTGAGAACAGTTATGAGAACAGTGAATCAATTATTATCTGTTACCTTTAACCCTTTCCAATCCACTGTCTGACATCTGAAGACATTCTGATTGAAGGCTGTACAGCTTCGATGTCGGAAGATGTCTGGCAGGGTATTCTTACTGTATATTACTGGCCGCTTTGTTATCGGGAGTCCTCCAACATGTCTCATACTGCAGTACTGGCTCTAGCCAGCAGATGGCACCATTGTATAATGGCAGAAAGAGAGAGCCCCCTAGGAAACCCTGAATCCAAAATTGGATTGCAAAGGGTTAAATTGCCTTGCACTAGCTATGGCTAAAGGCACTTTTACACACAATGATTATCGTTTAAAATTTGTTCAAATGGGCAAAGGTGAGCGATAATCGTTAAACGAAAATGCAGGTTTTTAGCTGGCATATAATCCATTGTTTAGCCGCTCAGAATTCGTTTCATTTGAATGCAGTTCATTCATCTTTTCAAAGGCTTAACAATGATTTTGTTTTGCTTTGCATGCACAATGAGTGCAGTGTTTATTCATCCCAGGAGAAGACAATGGAATCTGCTGGCCAGATAATCCCTCGCATAAACCAGTGCCCAGCTGCTGAGTTTACTTTAGCTAATGAAGCAAAATACAGATAATTAGGTGCAAGTAATTTTATTCAAAAATGTTGGCAGTTCGTTCAGCCATGTGGCTGTTTAAGCGATAATCGTTGCATGTAAAAGGGCCTTAACTGAATCCTAGGAGTAATAATTTATGCACAATATAAGATGACAACAATACTTAAAGAACATTATCAATAACGCTTTGCAAAAATTAGGCCTGTTGTGCAAAAATAAAAATCCTGTATTAGCACACAGTTCTTCTTTAGAGGTTAACACTCTACTACACGGTCTATCTGAAGTACACTGTACAGGATCCACTTGCAAGGTCTGTGTCCACACCCTTGTATCACTATCTCAGTCTGTAACAGCAGGCATGAGCGACAGTTTACTAAATAGTCCAAGTCACTTTGGTACAGCATCTTCCTATACAATAGATCTGTTGGTTACTTATTCCATCTCTAATGGTGTGCACATTTTTTATTTGGTTTGAGGCCAGCCTCACTTACAATTCCATTGGGTGGGAGTTGTTACTACTTCCGTCCCAGGCTATTCCAGGACCAGAAGTGGGACTCTACCACTGCTTTCCAAGACCTCTGTCGAAGTCCTGTTATTTCTTCCAGGTTGGGGCTGTAGCGTAAACTCCCTCTCTCTTTATGGATACAGACAGCAGGCAGTCTCTAGTTCTTGCGCACAATGCTCTCTTTGTTTTCTGAGCAGTCTTTTCACATCCAGGGTCTCTGCTTCCCCTGCTGTTCCTCTCTCTCATAGGCAGCAGGTCCTCTGTAGACTATTGTGCTTCTCCTCGGCTACTCTCCAGCAGCACCTCCACTCTGTGCTATCTTTACTCTCTATATGGCTCAAAATTCACCTCTTTTATAGAAAGCTCCCAGTCAGTATGCTCAGTCCTTTCTCTTTCTCCTTCTACTTTTTAGGACCTTCCAATAGGTGGTAGTGTTGTTGGTTTACCCTATTCTTAGGTTCAACTATCAAGCCATGGTGCGAGCTACTGTTACTATAGCTAAACAACTGCTCACTTGAATGTACCGCTATGTAGCTATGAACCGTGTGGTGCTTTAGCTGGATAAGCAATAAAGAAGCTTCAGTTCTCAAGCTCTTTCGTTCTGCTGGTGAGGATGCTAGGGTTGGGCCCCCACCAATTAATGGCTTAAGCTAAGGATAGGTGATCAATTAGAAGTCAAGGATAGCCCCCTTTGAGCTCTTGATTGGGACATTTAAACTGCCACTTACCACTGCAATCTTATTAAAAGGGGTTATCCATCTTAGAAAACTCATTTTCATATACCTTATAAGGGAATTGTAAGTTAACAAAAGTCGGATCCTCTGTTCCTCATCTCTTAGCCAGCAGTTGCAATGATTGTGCTCCTCTGTTCTGAGGACACAAACAACCAATTGATTTCAATTAGCATTGTGTAATACTGAATTTCTCCTGTGGTAGTGCTGTAGGGAAATTGAACACATGTAGATGGATTTCTCCACAAATCACAGCAGATTGATGAGAGTCCCAGCAGAAACACACATTGTCATAAGCTTATAAGGAGTATTCATCATTGCATTCCGAGTAAAAATTAGAGTGCCGAAAATGCGATCTTCCTGTTCGGCATTACCTGGAGCATCTTTGGAGAGCATGCTCGGGTCATTCATTATTACTGGGTCACACTCCAAAAGTAGAGTTGAAGACACACCACAAATATGGCGGCATCCAGTGCCCAATCGTAGTGTTGAAATGAATCCAAAGACTGCAAAGATGGACCAGTCACGTAACAATTCTGCTTCTAGTTTTTATAACAGTCATGTCTGTGGCGTGTATGCGTGTGTAATACGTGCCAAGATAGACCATGCTGCGATCTTTATTGCGTGCGTATTTTGCACAATATGTTTTTTCCGCAGCATGGGAGCCTATGGTATAATGCATTCTGTACGCTAAACCCGCGAGTAGAATAGGCTGTAACAATATATTCGTATGAAGGAGCCCTAAGGGCAGCTTCACATGGGATGACTGTAGGGCGCTTAATCGCTCAACAGCCTTCCCAAAGAAATTATTGCTTCTGTGCTTTCACACAGGGGCGCTAATTGCTCACTAAATTGAGGCAGAGCGCACTTGAGATCTCTTCCAGACGTCCGCCTCCATTAGGGTAAACAGGCAGTCGTTCATAAAAGAATGACTGCCTGTTTACATGGGCCAATTGTCAGGTTTTTATGCCGCATAAAATGAATGATAAGAGAACGAATCGTCATTTCTTGCTCAATTTTTTGCCGTGTTTACACTAAACGATTATCATTCCGTTTCACACGATCCATTGGTTGACGGAACGATAGTGGTTCAAGTGTAAAAGGGCTCTAAGTATCTATAGTATCAAGATAATTTAAGACTGATCAAAAAATAATGATCTCCTCCATCGACATGACGCTGATCCGGTGCTACACCTGCCACCGAGGGGTTAACAGTCTTCATTTTCTCTTAAACTCAGTAAAGTTGTTTGCATTCATCTGAAAGTCGTTTTCACAAATACATGCAGCGTGAAATTATAGGTGTGTAGTATGGTGGCTCATGTTGAGAGCGCAGAAGCGGCTTACATCTTTTCTTCTCTTAAATCTATAATGTCTACAACTTAACACCTTGAGTGATATCACACAAGGAGCAAACCATCTTACAGCCTGAATGTGTGGGCACTATCCTCCATACATGCCACCGATGCCATGCAGACAAGGGGCAGACATGCCATATGTGCAACCAGTGCAACCTATCTAGGACACCATATGTAAAAGGGCCCATTGGCAGCTTCATATTGTCTATTAGATTGCATGTAAGGGACTGAGCTAAAGAGAGGGATGGAGTGGAGGAAAGCTTAGCCTAGGCATGGCCACCCATAGTTTGGGACGGTAGGGTAGGGGCATAGAGTGTTAACTAATTCATAGGGTGTTGGCTAAAGCTTATTAGCTGAGCTGGGACTGGTGAAGCTAGGTATCAGCAAGTAGTGGGCATATTTATAGATGCAGAGTTTTTAGGAGGAGCCTTCTTTTCCCGCTTGACCTAGGCTAGAACAGCCCATTTGTTGTAAACGTGGTGGTTTAGTATGTGATTGAGTACCTGACTATTGTCGCAGCAGCAAGTGGTGAGAAGGTCTTGGGTGGCACTTATTGTGGGAGGTTGGGGCCCATCGAAGTATAAGATCCTTGTCATAGAAGAAAGTTTGCTGGTAGTTCCCAATGGGAGAAATCCTGGTTCAAGTTTAGGATAACCAGTGGTTGCAGTACCCTAACATATTTCTCAACTCCCAGTTGGAGTCTTACAACTGGAGTGTTCCCTAGGTAAAGAAGGCCTTTCGAAGACCTCCATGTATATGACAGCACTTCTCCTGGTTCTTCAGCTCCGCTATTGCCGCTGGTCCCATTGAAGCGAAGGGAGCAACAGCATGCATATACATGATTTTCATAGCTCATAATTATTGGTCCATTGAAAAGATTGTGAGAAAGTGGGGTGTTCTTTGATGAACCATTGGAGAATATAGGGCCCATGTACTGTACTTGCAGAAGGGCTGTCAGATGTCCGCCCATGAGGCAGAGTCGGGTTATTATGTAACTTGTTATAAGAGCTGTAAGGAAAATTAATGTAAAACTGGTTTAGTAAATTTCAACATTGCAGTTTATTGAAAGGGACGGTACAGGAGGAACATGTCTAGAAGAAAGGGCATCCTATAGGTGACTCAAGCTGGGGCCCCTACTTTGCACTTGTTCACAAACCCCATATTTGGCACATGAAGACTTATCCTCTTATTTTCCATTCTTTGAAGATTCACTGTAGCTGGAGGAGCCTGTAGATTGGTTGCACACAAACCAGTCTGACCAAAGTAATAGGCGACTTTTCTTGAAGGCCATCACTGGGTTTCCTCTGTTGTATATACTCCATTGAGAACTACAGAATACACTTGACCAAAAAATATCACTACTAAAGTTGTTACCTTCAGAGTTCTTTAGCTATAATCAGAAGCGTGACTAGAAGCTCTTGGACCCCAATGCAAAATCTGTAGCAGGGCTCCCTACATACCATGTGGAATTTATAATACTGGTGTGTTTTTAGTGATAGAAGAACCTTGAGGCCCCCTAAGACTCCATGACCCGGTAGGGACTCCTGCCTCTGCACCCCCAATAGCTACAACCCTGGCTATAACCCCATTCATTTTGGATCATGAACTGCTATTTACTAGTCCTGAGCATTCATCTTCATTGAAGTCTCCTTTGTAGATGAGTTCAACAGAATATAACAGGCAACAGACAACAAATATACATGTACACCCAACACGCCATTAGAGGGGTTTTCTTTTATAAAATACTTATAGGTGATAGATGTATGATTGCTGGAAGGTTGATCTCTGGAAAGATTGTAGTTCCCAAGTTGTCTATGTGAATGGAATAGTAGTGCACATGTGTGAGAATCCTTCCATTCATTGTCTATGAAGAGAGCCAAGTACAAGGTTTGGCTATCTCCATCAATCCCATTCAAGTGAATGGTAACACTATCACTACAATTGATTCCTTAGCCCAATTTGCAATGTTACTGTATGGAAAAACCATGAAAAGGTCTTTGGTGGCTATTTGGTCCTAATGTTTTGACCAGGAGTGTGGCTGATAGCAAGGGGCTGCTGTTGCATATGGACAATGCCACAGTGTTGGCTGATGTTCCCCTCAAAGGTAGCTGAAACAAAGTCTATCACACCCAAAGCCATTACTACTACAGTTGAAAGGATGGAGTGATGTTATGATGCATTGGGCTGGCTACTGGCTCCCTAGTGTAGATTGTATGGAGCCATTAATAAAAAGAACAGTGAAACGGAGAGGCAGGTAGCTCATGATTTACTTGTCCATGATGCTTGATGGTTCTAAGCATACAAGTTGGAGGTACAATTACAGTTAAAATAGGCTTTTTGACCAGGGTGGCTTTATTTCCTCTCTAAGCCGTCCTACTCTCTTTACTGCAGTATGTGGGGATATCCTCACAGACATGTGGTCATCAGATTTTTAGGGACCTGCCAACTGTTCTCCTGTGGTCATCTGCATCCTAAGTAAAGCAATAACAGGAATTGTGATGCAGCATAGCCTGGGCCTTGATTTCCTCTGCTCAAAAGTGGAGTTTCACTTGGCCTAATCCATGTGTGGTTGAGTTATCTGACTTCAGATTTTTCATTATAGGTCTAGCTCTGGTTTTGGGCATGTTTCTGTGAAATCACTGTAAAGTATCTGGATAAGTATCATCTTACACCTGTAAAATAACATAGCCATCACAAAATGTCATAAAAACAATACACAATCACTAACATTCACATTTAGCATGTTATTAGAGCTTGGGGGTGCCAAGTGCCCATTTCTGGGTAGCACACTAGGGTCTTGTCCTTCTAAATATGAGTAGCATATCCTTGTTTAAAACAAAAGTAACAACTGATTATAAGTCCTTAAGTTTTGTTCTGCTGCCCTACTTTATATCTGTACGTGGGAGAGCTAGGGGACAATCAATATGGCTACTATCATGCCTCCCACACGAGCCCTTGGGATGTGCAGGAGCGGGGAACATAATGAAGGACTGCAAATCTCACTGTTGATCTTCCCTATCATGGTGGTCTTTCCTATTATATCGCCTCACACCAGCCTGTTGCCGGACAATTGAATAGAGAACTTGGAGTGGGATGGATTAGGTCCCAAGTCTAGCAGAGAGGATTATGTCAGGTGCAGTAATGATGAGGAGGATAGTTGGTAACTATGCAAACGAGTAATTCGCATTTACTTAGATAACTAAAGTACTACAGGGCATAAACAGTCTGTAAGTAGTGATGAGTGAATTTTTCAAAAGTTTGCTGAATTTCAGTAAAAAGTTTGGTTCTGTCCGAATTAGTTTGAACCAAACCAGAACTTCACCTATACCCCTAAAGCAGGAGAAGCAGGAAGAAGAGATTTTAGTAGAAGAATCGCCCAAGGTTCAGGTTCACGCTAAACTAAACTTTTAGCAAAGTTCTTTTTCAGTTCTCCCCTCTCTAATGATACACGTTCTGTAAGTATAGTGCACAGTCAGCCAATAACAGCATATACTCAGTCAGACTCCTCAGGTTACTTCTCCCTCTCTAATGATGGCGCTCTGTCTGGTGGTAGTTTGCCTTTAGTGGAGGTTTGATTTGCTCAGCACTAGGGCTTTCCTCACATTCTCTGACCTGTTTTCCCTTGTGGTTCCCCCATTGTGATTGCACGATCCGCCAATCTTCCATTGCATTAGTCATGATCTGTACCTGGGGAATTACTCCCCAGAGCCATGGTAAAGGCTTGTAGACCACAGCAGAGCTATCTTGCTGACCCGCTTCACTAGACCTCACAACTGGCAGGTTCGCTGATCAGATATCTACCTTCTTGGCTAGTAATCTCAGACTTTCCTCTGCGGGTCTGCATTTTCCTATGCAGAGGCAAAGCCCCCCTACCTACTCATAGGTTAAGCTACATGCTGCAATTTCTCCTTTTCGCACAACATTCATCCGCATAAAAACTGCATATACAAATTTATTTTAATGGGTCCATGTCTGTGTGAATGGGCCCTTATAGTTGATCCAAGCCTGTTGTTTTCTTATGGGTATCTGCAGTGCAAAGTCCAGTATGTTTATTGCTATATATCCCAGGAGACTTGGGGCTTTGCAGGAACCCCATTTGTTTGCATAATGACCTGTATACAAAGCAATGGACCTGCTGACAGGTTCCCTTTAATTATGTGAAATGCGAGCCAGTTCTGGAAGTCCCGGGGAGACTTGAGATGACACACATACAGCGGCTTCACTGCAATATTCTGCCTGTAACTATAGTGATTGAATAATGCAGCACAGGCGCCAGCGAGTTTCGGAAATTACAGCAACACTGAGCTGGTCTATGAAAATTGTTGTTAACATTCTGCATTCTGCTGCTTTTGCATGCAAGGTGTTTTGTACGGAGCTGTAAAAGAGCCACCATATATGCATGGTGCCTTACTGTATACCTGTATGCCTCTGATTTTATATGCAGGTACCATATTTGGAAGCTAAATTGTGGCATGCTCCATCTCATGCCGTATTACAGAGATCTTGTCCCCTAGAAGCAACTAATATCTAACAGAGGCTCATACAAGAGCCTCAAAAGACTGTATGCCGCCATACACCCTATACGATCTGCATGAAGCCTTATTCTATGAAGGGGTTATTAAGTGCATTTTTTTCGTAATTGGACGAGGCAGGTGGGACAGTTGGGAACTTCCCTGCAAAGAAAGAGCAGCTGATCCTGTTCTTGACTCCGAATTTTCATTGAAACCAGTAAATGAACGTTGTGTATTCCTGCTTGCTTTACAGATAATGAATACCTTTTCATTGCATCTTCTATGTGACCTAATTCCCGTTCCGTGTCTCCTAGGGATCAGCAGATTCTTACACTAGCAGACCATCCGATTCTGATGTCTCTCTGGAAGAAGACAGAGAAGCAATACGCCAAGAGAGAGAACAGCAAGCTGCAGTCCAACTTGAGAGAGCCAAAGTAAGACCTGTGCCGAGAGGTGATACAAAACATACTGCACCTGCCATCAATTGTATCAAATACATAGAAGTGATGACTTGATACAATCGTCATTCTATAAACTGTGTAATTCTATATGAGTCGTTTAGTTAAGGGTATTGGCAGGTAGACAGATGTGAATCCACTTTATCACACACCGGTTTGACTTCATTCTATCTGAAGAGGCAGCACTTGGGAAATTCACACTTGACCCCTCCAAGCGGGATTTGGTCTTTGCTGTGGGAAGCAGCATTATTTGCAAAGATAGTCCTGGTAGTATAGTTGCTGATGCAGTACTGGGCTGAGGAACCTGATGGTGTGAACAGGTGCACAACCAAAGTACTAGTTATGGTGTAACCAAACGGTCCAGGCAGAATGTCAAAACAGGTAGTGAGCAATTGCAAAGTCCAAAGTACAGAGCCCAGATAAGGGGGCATGCACTTGTTAGCCGGGGTTTACATGGGGCGTAATTGCCGCAGAATTTCTGTGCAGACTTCCTGTGCATGGAAATTCTGCCCGTGGCTTTTTATCCCGGGATTAGCCAGCAAAGTGGACGGGATTTGAGGCCGATCTGTTGTGGCTAAGCCATGCTGAAATTGACATGCTGCATGGAATTCAAAGACGCGGCAAGTCAATTCTTTCACCGTTTCCATGTCGGCCTCTCTTGAATACACAAACAAATGGGCTTTGTCACAAGGGCTGATGGGACTAATTGCTTAGGTATCCTCCATATGGAGAGTATGCCTTACATAGCGGTACCTAGATGACATTTTTAGAGCGCCTACATTGGCCCTTTAAAAGAAGGAGTTACAGCATTTGTGTGCCCTATAGGTAGACACCAGGCAGAGGAGGAGAGAGCATGGTGTGCAGGATGGCTGTGCCTGACCACAACTCCACTAGTGGGTGAGTTAGGGGAGAGGCGGCGGTGCACCATGGCAGGTACACACAGAGGAAAGGGGGGACTAAATAGAGTCTGTTCTTAATACTGGCCAACACCCACACAATCCTTTTACTTGGACAGGATGGGGTTCACACTGCCCATTGGGGTAGAGTCATGCTGAATCGGCCTCCCTTCAGACCCTATATAGCAGCTTTGGGGGCTGCCACTATAGTGTGCATATCCTTGTATTTAGTAACTATACTGTATTCTAAATAGAAGCTATATTACAGCATCGTACTCTTCAAATACCCCACAGAGGAATAGAGGAGTGTCGAACCCTTATTAGCAAGAGTGGAGAGCGGCTATCAAAGAGCATCTCCCACTGTGGAGGATTGATTTCTGTAATGCTTCATTTCTCCTATAAAGGCGCTTCAGAGAGTTTCAAACTCCTTGCCGAGTCCACCCCTCCAGAATAAAAGTGATTGCTTGTGGTCCCAACTCCCAAGCTAACTATGTGATTAGCTTAACACATACTAGCTAACTTTTCAAAAGGGACATCAAGGAGATTCTAAAAGGTGGCCACCCATTAATATAAGATATGCCTCAAACTGCAAAGTTTGAATCATGAATAATACCCATTACCCCTTTCATCAAGACGCAACATAAAAAAAATATCCCTAAACTTATGCAGACTACAGACCAGACGTACACCATCCTACAAAAAATAATTGGACACCTGAGCAAGAATCAAAAGTAGTATTTATTTCTATATGGTATGCCCATCTGGTATGAAGATGGAGTAGCGAGGTTCATCACTCCATAGAACGTTCTAATCATTGCTCAACTCTCAAAGAACAACGCTTCTTGCACCATTGTAGATGGGCTGATGCCTTTTCTTTGAGAGAACTTGCCAGGCATTTTCAGGATGAATGGAGGGAAATACCTGCTGAAGTGTATCAGATGTTAGTAGAAAGTATGCCATGGAGAGTATCTGATGTCATTAGGGCCATTGAAGCCCCACTAAGTATTAACATATGAAGATAGATACTACTTTTTAAAAGTGTCCAATTAATTTGGTAGGATAGTTTATGCCTCAAACTTCAGAGTTTGATATCACGAATAATACATATAACCCTTTCATCAAGACGCAACATGAAAAAATACCCCTGAACTTATGCAGACTACAGACCAGGCATTCCTGCACCCTTCTTTAGTCCCAGGTGCCACCACATTGGTGCCTTGGAGTGAAGAGGAATGCTGGAACAGGGAAAGGTAAGTACAGCTTAAAAGATATGCAGCACCCATGGGATTTGTCTACTGTTCCAGGAGTCCGAGCGATCTCCCAATTTTCCGAGAGTCTATGTGGAAATAGGCAAGTATGGCCTAAGATCTGGATGACCTTCTAACAAACAAAAAAGAGATTGTGGACATTTTTTTCAAAGATGATGCGATCTAGGTACAACTACATGAATGGAAATTCGCTGTATTTATTACCTATGCTTTGATGCAAAAGAAGGTGCCCATGATTATAAAGTAATGGGTGGCATTTTCACAGTGGTAATGCCCATAATAGCAGCTAAACTTTCTTTGGTTCTTAACACCCATGGAAATGGGGAAAGGGGATCCCTGAGTTGGGTGACACCTTGTCCTTGGTCTCCTAGCAGATGGTTTACCTCTATGGTGTGGATAGCCTTCTATCACAGAGCACAAAAAACAGTTGGGTGCCAAACCCATCTGTAATGGAAGTTGATTTGGTTCTAATATCCTGGCATGATTTACTGGAGTTGGTTAAGTCAATATTTGCTATTTAATGAGAGTGTAAGAATTACACGGATATTCATGATGTGTCTTTGTGTCTACAGACCAAGCCAGTGGCATTTGCTGTGAGGACGAATGTGAGTTACTGTGGGGCCCTGGATGAAGATGTCCCTGTACCGGGCACTGCCATTTCTTTTGATGCCAAGGATTTTTTACACATTAAAGAGGTAAATCTGGGATGTATTTGTCTTGCCACCTGTCACCACCTAATAAAACATGAGTGGTCAGACCACAACTTGTTAAGGCTAAAAGGAAAACTGACCAGCTGCCAAATCTTCAGAGAAGGGATTTGATTAACCTCTTCAGCACCTAAGCCTTTGCCAACCATATATTATTACTTACTTCTGATCTACTGCAGGACTATAAAAACCTGTTAATGTAATGTTAATGGAAATACTTGTCAATACCTGACGATTTCACTAATGCCGATATACTGTATGCATACAATTACTTTAATTCACCATCTAATCACCCCAAAATTTCCGTATTCTGGTAAAGATAATCTGGGATCTTAATAAACCATTAGTGTGTCACCATATATGGCTGCATATTAGAGAGGTATCGAGGCATGCAAGGGTATAGTCGGGCCAATAGACTTCTATAGACAATGCATTACTAGTCTATAGGACTATGCTGGATGGGAAAAACACTAACATAAAATGGATGTTCTCGAAAATTTAGGCAAAATTTTTTACAACTTTTTAAAAATTGTTTGTGAATTTTAGAAATACAACAATGACTGGTGGATTGGGAGGTTAGTTAAAGAAGGTTGTGAGATCGGCTTCATTCCAAGTCCACTGAGACTGGAGAATATCAGAATACAGCAAGAACAGAAGAGAGGGCGATTTCATACAGGGTAAGTGACCAGTTTTTAACTTAATGTTGACTGATTATAAACTGAAGCAGAATGGATACATGCATGCAAATACTTCATTGGAGTAGAGTAGCTGATTATAGGATATGCAGGTCATTGCACACTCTACAAGTTTCACTCTGGGAGGCCTATCACAGCTCTTCCTCAAAGCCAGCAGACTGTACAATGCACACAATACAGAATGTACACAATACACACACCTGGCTGGAGGGTGGTAGCTGGGCTTCTCCCTCCCTCTCCTTTTCCCTGGGCTTCTCTTCTCTCTCCCTCCCTGTCCCTCTGAGATCACCTATTGTTTTACTTTGCAATGTACCGATAAAAAGGATCTTCAGTTTGCTTCCCTCTGTCATTGACTTTAATGCAAAAAACAAAACGGAGAGGTGCTTTCCATTCACTTTCCATTTTTTTGGATGGGAACAATAACGCTGCAAGCTGCGCTTTTTTCCGTTCAGAAAAACTGAAAGTGAAGAGAATGGAGTTAAGCTGAACCCAAACTGAGAGCAAACAAAAAAATATTGCCCTCTATGGGTTCAGTTTGCTACAGTTTTTTTAATTAAAAAAATAGAAAACAAAGACTGAGAGAAAGACACAGATGTGAAACCACCTTATAGGTGGTTTCACAGCAGCGTCAGTGCCTCTGGTTCAACGGAAAGTGGGCAGATCCCATTATATACCATGGGGTCCGTCTGGCGCTGTTCGGTTCTGTCCTGACCCGATTGACCTCAGGGATTCCCCTGTGCAAGTGGAATCCCCAGTGCAGATGTGAAAGCACTCTAAGTCAAACAAAATAATTAGATAGTTATCTTATCTTTTTATGTACTGTTGGTCTTAACTGCTGTCAATTGCTGTTCTCCAGTGAGTGTTCCTTCAAGGCTGCCAAATTAATTAGGCTATTTATTCCAGCAGTAAACCAAGTGGCACTTCTTCTTCAAGCCTTGGAGAAATGGTAACAGGAACATTTCGGGCAACCCCACCTTCTGCTGGTGAGGATCCTTAGGTTTTGTATGTGTGGTGGACATGATGATATATGGAACTGCAGAATATTTTATCCTATGTGATAGCTCATTTCTAAAATTATCTGCAAGTCAATTCAAACTTCTTGAGGGTGACCATTATGGAAGCATACACTTCCATCTTGCATTGTCTGGCAGCCGCAATGAATACGAGTTACGGGTCAGAGAAGTGTTAGTAGATCAATACATCCTTCAGTAAAACTGGCCATACACATTAGATAGAAGTGGGTTGCTAATTAAACAACCATTGAACAAATGATCATTTGGTGGACATTCATTTTGCAGATGCAGCAATACACACGTTAGTCCATATTGTCCGTCACAGTTGTTCAACCCGGCTGTATATGTTCAATGAGGCCAGTAAGTAAGATAGAACAATACCTATTGGATGGCAGCATTCCTTCAAATCAATGTCTGACCCTTTATACAGGTCTGTAGAGCAATGATTGGGAATTGAAAATCAAGCCAGAATCCATACTCAGACAGCTGTTTCAGGGGGTTTCCCTCTCATCAGTGTTTAGTAGGATCCTGGCTTGCCTAGTGAGAGGCCTATGATGTGGGTTGGGAAGAGTAACATCACTCCTTGGGGAGAGCACCAAGAAAGTGGCGCTGCAGAGGTATTGTTCAAGCTTCCTTATTTGCATATTACCCAGAGGAGCATGGATGGCCTTATAAGTCTCCTCACTCACTTTCTTAGTGTTCTCTGTATGGAGTGATGTTACCCCTCCCAACCAATGAGGCCAGGTGATGGATGAAAGATCTTTCCAGGAGCATTCTTTCAACTAAAGATTGTTCATACACAAAAGATCTTTATTTGAACAGAAGTTCTTTCGTCCGATTATTGGACAAAAATTTCAAACATGGAACAACGTCTTTCATGATGGTGACTCTTTGTTATTGGTCCGTTGAAACAATCATTCGTTGTTAAATTTCAGCCAACAAGCAATTGTTTTGGTTCAAATCATCTATTTTCATTAACTTGAGTCTATTGTATATGGGAACCTTAAGAGACCGAGTAGGGTCCTTTCCCCAGAGATCAGGGATCTGGGAATGTTTAGCTTGCAAAAAAAAAAGGCTGAGGGGAGACTTAATAGCGGTCTACAAATATCTGAAGGGCTGTCACAGTGCAGAGGGATCATCCCTATTCTCATCTGCACAAGGAAAGACTAGAAGCAATGGGATGAAGCTGAAAGGGAGGAGACACAAATTAGATATTAGAAGACACTTTCTGACAGTGATGGTGATCAGTGAGTGGAACAGGTTACCACGGGAGGTGGTGAGTTCTTCTTCAATGGAAGTGTTCAAACAAAGGCTGGACAAATATCTGTTTGGGATGATTTAGTGAATCCTGTACTGAGCAGGGGGTTGGACCCGATAACCCTGGAGGTCCCTTCCAACTCAACCTTTCTATGATTCTATGATCCACAGGATAGGGGATGACTTGCTGATTCTTGGAGGATCTCACCACTGAGACGGCCACTGATCTTGAAAACTGTGTCCTGTGTCCCCTTGTTCTGGTCACTACAGGGATGATTCTCCCACCCGCAGTGACATCACAGTGCAGGGAGGACTTGCCAATCATGCACATTCGGCACTCCATTCATGTCAATGGGCTAAGGGAAATACCCGAGCACTTGCCACTCAGCTATCTCCACAGTTGCACTGAAAATGAATGAAGCGAAAGCACACTTTGTCGAACAGTGCTCCATTCATTCTCATCCTCACTGTTGGCTTACTGTAGGCTGACAAGGGACCCCTGTTCTCAAGATTGATGAAGGTCTCTCCTTTATTGTTTACAATAATACAAAAAGTGTTTTTTTCACTTATTTTTAGTTTTTGTTCTCATAAGGGACTTGAACGTGTAATCTTTTAATCGCTTATACCATATACTGCAATACCGCAGTATTGGAGTATATATTTCTCCAGGAAATCTATTAAGAAAGGTCACAGGCATGTCTTAATAGGCAGAAAAAAATGGAAGCCCTGTGGGCCTTCAGAAGGCCCCCAGCTGTCATGACAACTGAGCAACACCTTCAGATTTCATTGCGGGGGCCCGTTCAGGACCCCCAAATGTTGAAGGGGACATTTAAATGCTGCTGTTAAAATTGACAGTGGCATTTACAGAGTTTACAGCCATGATCAGCGTTAGGCTGCTTCCATACGGGTTGTGCGATATCACTGCGAGAAAATGAGCGATATAGCATCTGTGATCTGTGTGATTTCACTGCATTTTCTTGCAACGATATCATGATTTTGTGTCACTACAAAGTCGCCCGTACCTCTACAAAGTCGCGCGACTTTGTAGCGCTCTTATTGACAGGATTTTCGGGGGGTAGGTGTGGGAGGCTTGAAATATTGCTTGATGAACCAATCACAGCCATTTCAAATCACATTGAATGGCTGTGTTTGGTTCATCAATCGCTGACTCTGATAGGCGGAGCCGCGGCGCTCGACAACCAATCACAGCCAGCGCTTTGTGGAGGTGGGGGTTTCGAGCTCCTGACTAGGAAGCGATGGCTCAAATCTACAAGCCAGTTGGACGAAGATTCAGGAGAAGACGCGGTGGAAATGACAGCGCCTCTTAGGTGATGTATTTTTTTTCTTTTTCTTACCACAGATAGGGCTTATTTTAGGACATTTACAGTAGGATTTCCTAATGTAAAAGTTGCATCACACCGCAAGAAAACCGCTTTTCATGCGATGTGATGCAACACATAGGAAGGCTCCATAGGGAAACGGGCTACAAAAAAATCTCAAATCTCTGTACAGAGCATGACCCGATTTTGTATACTTGCAATGCCGCAGGCTACAAAACATCGCTCATGTGAAAGAACCCATTGGAAAGCATGGGCTTCACATACATGCGATTTCTAGCACTGTCACATTACGAGAAAATCATACGATTTTGTCGTCCGTGTGGAAGCGGCCTAATGCCGATCGCAGCTGTTGCGGCCGGATGTGAGACAACTTATATCAGCCACCAGCTCGGCTCCCAATCCTACTGCATACAAACCCTGCATACCCAGGACATACATATAGGTCCTAGGGTGCTAAGGGGGGTGGCTTGATAGACTGCCTGTCAAATAGCAGTATGACATAATGCTGTAGCATTACATCACACTGCAGGAGCGATCAAAGCATCACATGTTGTAGTCCCCCAGGGGGCTTTAAAAGGAAAGTGAAAGTGAGATCAATAACGTTTTATTAATTTTAAAAAAAATGGACAAAAGTTTAAATCACCCCCCTTTTGCCATATCTATAATTAAAAAATCTGAATCCTAAAAGAAAAATACATATTTGGTATCATAGCGTCTGTAAAAGTCCAATCTATCAAAGTAGTGCATTATTTACTCCTCACAGTGAGCGTTGTCCGAAAAAAAACTAAAGAACGCCAGAAATGCACTTTTTCAGTCACCCTGTCTCCCAGAAAAAACACAATAAAAAGCAATCAAAAAGTCAAATGTATTCTGAATGTAAACTACAGGACATCCTGCAAAAAATGAGCCCTCGCACAACTACGTCGACGGAAAAATAAAAAGTTATTGCGCACAGAAGATGGCAGCAGAAAATAACTTTAAAAAATTAAATGTCTTTGAAAAAAAAAGAGTAGTACAGTTAAAAAAAAACTATATAAGTTTGGTATTGCAGTAATCGCACTGACCCATAGAATAAAGTTATCATGTCTTTTTTGTTGCAGTTTGTGCACTGAAGAAACAAGACGAACTGAAATATGGAGGAATGCCATTTTTTTTTCATTTTACTCCACTTAGAATTTAAAAAAAAAGTTTTTGAGTACATTATATGGTACTTTATATAGCACCACGTCGGTGGATAAATAAAGGAGTTACGATTTTTTAAAGGGAGGAGGAAAAAACAAAAATGGGGAAAAAATGGGGCCGCGTCATTAAGGGGTTAAAGCTGATTTTAGAGCAATGACTTGCCACAAGGGTCTATTTCTTATGGGTTGATTCAAAAACAACCCTTTGAACCTTATTAATGATACGTCCTTTATCTGCAATTATAAACATTACCATTAAACGCACTTAAAAGTGAGACATGTGTATGAGCTGCATAGCAGAAGGGTGGGAACTCAACGTTACGCCCTCTAGTGGCCCAAGATGTGAGAGTGGCAAAATAACATGGAAAGCAAATGTGCTGCAGCCGGAACCCACTGAATCTGTTTTGATTCCTATGGAAATGTGTTTCTTGTGTCTATTACTGCATGTTTGCCAGAATGAATTAGTCTCAGCTTGGGTTCTTGTGAAATAAATAACAATTAGGATTATTTGCATGTATAATCAGAGCTGCAAGGTGATGTCTCCTCCAAATCTGAGGCTTGCAATGTGAGAAAACCCGTTATCTGCAGCCTGTCAACACTTGTAATGGGGCCGCGGAGCTGCAGTCTAATATTAGAAAGTCTGAAGCATTGGCATCAAAACAACTGCTAAATGATTAGGTCAAGAGTGCCGACTTCTTGTATGACAGTCAGATACTGGACTACGTGGATTCTTTCCCATTCTGCAGGTCAACACAAGATGCCAGTCTTTTCATGACCAAATTTAGACAAGAAAAAAGGGAACTAAGAAGTATGCTGTCCTACCAAAAGTAATTGGACACCTGAGCAAGAATCAAAAGTAGTATTTATTTCCATATGTTAATACTTAGTGGGGCTCCTTTGGCCCTAATGACATTGGATACTTTCCCTGGTATACTTTCTGCTAATGTCTGATACACTTCAGCTGGTATGTCCCTCCAATCAACCTGCAAACGCCTGGTGAGTTCTTTCAAAAAAGATACATTGGTCTGTCTACGTCGGTGCAATGAGCGTTATTACTGGACAGTTGAACAATGGAACAATATTCTGTAGACTGATGAATCCTTCTACTTACTCCATATCCATGGATACACCTTGGTGTGGAGGATCCTGGGGAACGCCTTTTGCCTTGTGTGTTGTGCCAGCAGTTAAGTATGGCGGAGGTTCCGTTATGGTCTGGGACGTGGCATGGTCTTCGTCCGTTGGTTATAGTGACAATAACCATAAACACAGAGGTGTACCTTTATATTCTAGACAATATTGTTACAATACTCTGGGAATATTCAACCATACTTCCAACAAGACAACACGCCTTGTCACACATCCAACACTGTTTTATATTGGTTTGAGGATATGGATATTTCAAGATTGGACCGGCAGCACAGAGTCCCGATCTGAACCTACTGAACATCTCTGGGATGAACAGGAACTTTGGGTCAGGAAATATGAATAGCGTTCATCTTTGAGAGAACTCGAGAGACATTTTCAGGATGAATGTATTTCAGCTGAAGTGTATCAGATGTTAGTACAAAGTATGTCTGGAGAGTATCCGATGTCATTAGGGCCAAAGGAGCCTCACTAAGTATTAACATATGGAAATAAATACAACTTTTGATTCTTACTCAGGCATCCAATTACTTTTGGTAGGATAATGTAGTTTTTAAAGTGGTTGTATGAGAAAATAAAATCAGCTTTTTTTGTTCAGAAACAGCGCCACTTTATCCCAATGGCTATGTGAGGTATTGCAGCTTAGCCGCATTCATTTGAATGAGAATAAAGAAGCACTGCCTGTATCATGAGAAGCATTTCTTCCTAGGTGTCCTTGACTTCTAAGTTGTTAAAAACTTGATTGCGGTTTTTCTTAGTCGTGTCTGTTTCTTAACTATGGTGCATGTTTTATGACTGGGCCCCCCAACAATTAGTAGTAGATGTACAGTAATGTAGGATTAATAGGCTGTATTCCTCTTTAGCTCTATGTGGTTGGCAGTATTCATGTGGACACTGGATGGAACTGTTCATGGCCATACTTTGTTGTTACTTATGTGGGCATTTTTGAATTCAATATTGGTGTGGGTGCTGTGACTGTCACAAATCTTAGGAGACACTGGCTGTCACTGTTCATAGGGGGAGATTTTGCCTGCCACTATTTTTAGGGGTCACTCTGGATAGCAGTATGGATTTGGCAGCCAATATGCAAGGGGGTGCTGCAGTTGTTACTATTCACATGTGGGCTGATATTATTCATATGGAGCGCTCTGGTAAGCACTATTCATATTGGCACTCTGGGTATCATCATTTGTAGGAGACACTGATTGTTACTACAGGATGGGCCTTGGGAAAGTAGCCCACGTCTTATCTCGGTATTTACACGGGGCATTTTTACTGTTACTATTATTAAGGGGGCACTCTGGCTGGCACTATCCATTTGGCCACTCTATTTGTCCAAATATTCATATGGGTTCACATATTTCATAGCAGTCACTATTCATGTGGGAAATCTGGGTGCCACCGATTATCGTTAAATTAATCCATGGTGGCTCTCTAGTTGAGAGTATTCAAGTGTGCAATCTGGCGTCATTATACAGGGTGAAGCCAAAAAGACAAATCCAGTGCTATATCTCACTATTGGTGTCCTATATTGAAATAGGCTTGGATGCCCTACACGGCGGTATGGAGCACAGGACCCTAGGGGCCCCGGAACATGCATTTCAATTTTGGGCTGTAGCGCCTGTAAGAGATAGAAATTAAAATCTAACTGCACAGTTGAAGAGTGGCATGTGAGGGGCAGAAATCCACTTTCTGTGTCTCTCTACGTCCAGTGGGACGGCTGCTATGACTGAAGGAAAGAAAGCGTACTCACAGTGGTCTCCTTCCACTACAATAGGGGCAAATCATCCAGGGAGTCATCCACGATCGTCTGCAGGAGATTCAGGTACCGATCAGCATTGAGAGTCCTTGGAATGGACGTAGGTCCAAAAATGGCTCCATCCATGTACCGCAGCGGAAGGAGGTCACTTTGAGTATGCTTTCGTTACTTCAGTCATAGCAGCGGTCGCACATAACTTACACAGACGTGGAAAGGGGATTTCTCCTTTCCACATGCTACTCCTGAACTTTGCAATTGGGTTTTACTCTCTTTTACAGGGGCCACAACACAAAATTGAAATCCATGTTCCGGGGCCCCACGGGTCCGTGCACTATACAATCGTGTAGCGCTTCCATGCCTTTCTATTCAAGTATGCTACTGTTATTTCCATTTAGGACACCAGTAGTGAGGTCTAGTGCTGGATCCGTCTTTTTGACTATACCCTTTATATGTGTGTACTATGGCTGGCACCATTCATGAGGGCTATCTAGCTGCCAGCTTCTGTGGGCACTTCAGCTAGCACTATTAATTGGGAGTACTTTGATTGGCAATAATCATGATCACACTATTATGGAGGCACTCACTATGTGCAGGCAGGCATCATATAATAAAACGTTATTGATAATGTTGCAGCTATGTACTATACAATGTTGCACCTATCTTCTATACGATGTTGCAGCTATGTACTTACTATACAATGTTGCAGACTTGTTATACATTCTTTAGTGCACTATTTTGGTATTTATTTTGGCACCAACCCCATGATAAATTTTCTTTCTGATACAATAACACATGCACTATATTTCTAAGCTCTCTGTACATGGAATTAACTGTATTCTCTTTGTTTTCTAGCCAAGCCGAAGCAGAAAGTGGTGAGTTGTTTTGACTGCATCTCGCAGCTCGTCCTCAGAGTGCCAGCTGCACAGTCATTAATGACATATTATTGTGTTTTCAGACTGAACATGTTGCCCCTTACGATGTTGTGCCATCCATGAGGCCTGTAGTATTAGTGGGACCATCGCTTAAAGGCTATGAGGTATGTGACCGTACCCCTTACATCACTGACATGGATTTGGGTAGCGGTAGTTTGTGAACATTCTCCAGGAAGACAAAGCTTCTTCTTGGGTGTAATCCAATATATGCACAACTGTACCAATTGAGCAGTTCTGTTACCCAGTTAAAGGGGTTTTCTAGGATAGATCACCAATAGTTAATTGCTGGAGACTCACGACTTTGGATCCCTGGCGATCAGCTAATTGCCTGGCCTGATCTCAAAGCAGCAGGGATGGAGGTCATCATGAGGGACGGAGGTGGAAGTGCCATAGTCTACTTTACTACCATTGCAATCAATGGAGTGAAATCCTCTTATTACACTTCCACGTTCCACCCCAGTGTCAGAGGCGGAAGTGCCAGAAGTGTAAGAGCGGCTTCAGCTCCCATTGATTTTAGTGGGAGTGAAACCAGCTTTGGCACTTCTGCTCCCATTCCCAATGATGATAGCTGGCTGCACTGGGAGTGGACTGGGCAATCAGCTGATCACCTGGGATCCAGAGTGGCTGCTCTCCAACAATTAACTATTGATGACCTGATAGGTTATAGTTTTTGCTAAAAAAAAACTAAAAAAAACCTTTAGACATATGATGCACAAAACCGCTCCTGAACCCCATATAGATGACATATAGAGGTAATCTACATAAAAGGTTGGGTCACTTTGTCAATGCATTGCATTACTTATTTTGTATTGTTACAGAGTTATAGAGCTAAGTTCTCCCAGCATTCCTTGCTGTCTACTGTGAGCTTGCTGTGTATTTTAGGAAGTGCCGCCTTTACCCCACACACTGTACAGTAATCTTGTATAGGATAAAGTAACTGTCACTGTTATATAGCTGAACTAGTTTTTAGGAGTGTGTCTGACAATAAACATGTTGATTGTTTCCAGTAACAACCAACGGAATTGTGAATACAGCTCAGGGCTATAATGTCGGTTCTAACCTAAGATCAATGCAACATAAGTAATGCAATGTACAGAATTTATAAAGTTATTCCACTATTTATATATGTTATACTTACATAGAGACCTTAAATGTAGAATGGCACTCCACTAACTACATCCCCTTCCCTTTTCTTCTCATTTCTTCCTCTGTGCCCTCTTTCTGCCCCTCTTGTTTGCCTGTGGCAGTGGTTGCCCTTACTGCCCTTCCCCTTGCTAATCAACAGGGTTGGTTAATATTCGACTGCTGTGTTTCCCAACATTCAACTTTGTGGGAGGGTCTGGAATTGAAATTTTTGGTATTTGCAGGATATTTTGACAATATGTCTATAAGCAGAGTACAACACTGGAGTTAATGGTCCCAATGGCTGAGAAAGGAGGAGCTCACAGAACCAGATACAAAAGGGACAGACCCTCTCCTCTTAGCAAGTATTGCTTGCAAAATACCTTTCAGATAGATAGATATACAGATATGAGATAGATACGGAATAGATAGATATTAGATATACAAGAGGAGACAGATGTCAGATAGATAGATAGATAGATAGATAGATAGATACAATTTTGAAATCAGCATGGAAAGTGTAATAAATGGTTATTACATTACATCTGTCTACAGAAATTAGATAGATAGATGTAAGAGAGGTAGATACATTAGATAGATAGATATACAGATATGAGATATATGAGATAGATGTAAGATAGAGAGATAGATTAGATAGATAGATATATAGATAGAGATAAGAGAGATAGATACTAGAGATAGATAGACAGATATTAGATAGATACTAGATAGAGAGATATTAGATAGATATGAGATATATATTAGATAGATAGAATTTTGAAATCAGCACAGAAAGTGCAATAAATGGTTATCTGCGGAGTCTGGCGCTCCCATCCCCCGGCTCCGAAGCTCCTTAGATCTGAAGAATGCTTCTTATGTCCCTTCAAAGAGAGTGAAACCTGCAAGATTATTTTTGTGGGCGATAATTGATTCTTCAAAGAACAGATCATTTAAATACTGAAAATTATCTCTGGCTGTTAACTCCTTCCATGAATTACTCAAAGCTGTTCCTTCCCAGCTGCTGGATAGGATGAAGAAGTGCAGACTTTTCCTCTGTCTTTTCTTTCTCACCTTTATCTATTTTTTCTCTCTTGTCCACCTTGAATCCTCATTCTGCTCTCTTCTGGGAAGGTGACGGACATGATGCAGAAAGCCCTTTTTGACTTCCTGAAGCACAGGTTTGATGGGAGGTGAGGGAAAGAAACATCAGGCATCTGACCTTGGTATATTACATAGGGTGTATAGGTTCTGTGCATTTGCATTGACATGCCAAAAGTCATGGGATAGCAGTATCTAAACTGATTATGCAGTGGCGTTACCTTGGGTGATACTTGGGATCATATACCCCCTATATAAGTTGTGAGGTGTTATCTTGTGAGTGAGGTTGAATACGACCAGCGTGCTCATGGCAAGGTGACATGAATTATCAGAGTTCGAACAAGGCATGATAGTGGGTACCGGACAGAGGGGACGTTTCATTTCTGAAGTTGGGCTGGCATTTAACATTCCTCCATTGACAGTGTCACATGTGTACTGCGAAAACATCATAGAAAGAATTGCCACCAACAGTGGACAGTGTAGTGACCGCCCACGAGTGCTTAACCCCTTAAGGGCATGGCTTATTTTGGCTATAAGGACACAACGATTTTTTGGATGATTGTTTTTCTCTATTTTTCAAAAACCATAACTGTTAGCCATGTGAGGGCTTGTTTTTTGCATGGCAAACTAGTTTTTATTGGCACTATTCCTGGGTACATATAATGTATTGTAAAACATTTGCTAATTTGTTTTGGAGGGCAGGGAGAAAAAAAGCATCAATTCTGCCACAGTTTTTTTGTTTAGTTTTTTCTTTATAGCGTTAATCAAGTACCATAAATGACATGATAATTTTTTCTGTAATTATGACAATTCCAAAATCATAATTTTTTTTAGTTTTTTCCATTTTTGCACAACAAAACCCCTTCTTTTGGAAATGTATTTATTTATTTTCACAACCTAATATTCAAAGTCCCATAACCTTTTTTATTTTTCTATGGACAGGGCTCTTTGAGGGCTTGTTTTTTTGCGTGATGAGCTCTAGTTTTTATTGGTACCATTTTGGGGTGCATATAGGTTTTTTGATAATTTTTATTGTGTTTTTTTGGGAGGTGAAGTGAATAAAATAGACATTTTGCCACCATTTTTTTAACAGTTTTTGTCGTACAGGATAAATAGTGTGTTTAATTTATTGTACAAGTCGCTATGCATACAATGATACCAAATATGTGTTTTGTTTTTTTTAAATTTTCTTTTTTTTATACAAAGAGGGGAAAATGCATAAAAAGTTTTTTTTTTAATAATTTTTCTTTATACTTTTTATGTACCTGTAGGGGCCTTGAACTAGAAAATGTCTGAGCACTATGATAATGCATTGCAGTACTTCTTTACCCAACCCATTAGCCCTTCGCAATTACATTGCTGAGGGCCGATGACGTAAAAGAGGGAGCATGCTCCCTCTGTGAACCCTTAAAATGCTGCAATCTACATAGATCATAGCAGTGGGGCCTATAAGTGACTCAGGGGGCACAGTGATGCATTATTAATTGCTAAGGGGGCACAGTGAGGCCCTATTAATTAATAAGGGGGCACAGTGAGGCCTATAAATGACTGTGCATAGCAACCATGTAAACCTGGTACTCAGTGCGGCCTTACCACAAATAACTCTTCTTTAGTTAAAATAGGATACGGACAGTGTGGACTGAAGTCAATAGTTCAATAGTATTGAAGGTAGTTAGTTAGGCACCAATAACAGACAGTATTGCTGTGTGGTGCTGGCTAATGCGGGCAGGGTGCACAGTGGGGCCTATAAATTACTAAGGGAGCAGAGCAGGGCCTATAAATTACTAAGAGAGCCCACTGTGACTCTAACTCCCAGAAACCTATGTAAACCTGAAGCCGTCCCTAAGTTCAGCCTCACTCAAGTTGATGAAGCTGAGCTGCAATAGCTGATAAGAACTATATGTGTCTGGAAATAGTTCTGTTTAAGTTTTTTTTTGTAGTTACATGTAGATAGTTTACATGGAGATGCACAGGTCTACATCGGAGCTGTATACACAAAACAGGAGAATATTAGTAATCAGATTTAATGCCACTCCGTTGAACTCTACGAGTTGTGACTTTGTGAGACAATCACAGCCCATAAACCTGTGTGTATCCTGAGCCTAAATATACTGAATATAAAATGCTGCCACAATGAGAGAGAGGAAATAAAGTAAGAAAATCGATGCACTCGTCTTCTAATCTATATCAGTATGTTTACTGCAGACAGAACTGTCATTTTAACACATTGTGCCTTTTCCTAGGATATCCATCACAAGGGTCACCGCTGACATTTCTCTGGCCAAGAGATCAGTACTGAATAATCCCAGCAGAAGAGCAATAATTGAACGCTCCAACACCCGGTCCAGTTTGGGTAAGAGCTTTACATGTTAGACATATTGTTGAGCTTTTATAGAAAACATTTCAGCGATGCGGAGTATTATAATGAAGTCTTCATAAACCGGGGGATATAATGTTCAATTCCTTTAATCCGACATTTAATAATCCATATGATGTCCACCTTCCATCTAATGCATATGGACAGTTAAGGTCATGGCTGTATGGAGACATTTGGCAGCACTACTGATGGAGTTTAACTAGCAAACTACAACTGCTGTCCAAAGTCATTGACTGAGTCTAATGCAATCTTGTCTCAATAATTAAAATCAATCTGTAGCTCTACTAAAAGTCTCCATGTACCGCAGACCTCAATGGGAACCCAACCACCAGGTTGGAGCTGATGACACCAGAGGCATTCAGAAGGTGGTGGTGTTATAGCGGCTAATGATCTTATACCTTGAAATATTGAGGTTTAATCACACCCACATTATAAACTCGAACAGTCCCGCAGGTGAACCCGGACTCTACTGCTGATAGTGTAAGGCTGTAATAATATAGAGTTTAAGGCTGAAAAAAACCTATGTCCATCTACTTCAGCCTATTACCCCCTAATGTTCATCTAGAGGAAGGTAAAAAACCCCAATGAGGTAGAAGTCAATTTTCCTCATTTTAGGGCAAAAAAATTCCTTCTCGACTCCGATCTGGTAACCAGAATAATCCCCGGATCACCGACCCTTCTGAAGTAATCAGTGATATAACATGTAATATTGTAACGCTCAAGAAAGGCATCCAGGCCCCTCTTGTACTCTTTTAGCGAGTTCCCCATCACCACGTTCTCAGGCAGAGAGTTCCATAGTCTCACTGCTCTTACAGTAAAGGCCCCTCTTCTATGTGAGTGTAGAAACCTTCTTTCCTCTAGTCATGGAGAGCGCCCCCTTGTTACAGTCACAGGTCTGGGTATAATAGATGATGGAAAAGATCTTTGTATTGTCCCCTCATATATCTATACATAGTTATTTAGCCGTCTTTTCTTCTAAAGTGTATAACCCCAATTTTGATAACCTCTCTGGATATTGTAGTCCAGCTATTCTATTTATTACTTTAGTTGCTCCCTTTGTACCCACTCTGATATGTCCTTGAATACCGGTGCCCAAAACTGTCCACAATATTCCATGTGTGATCTGACCAGTGACTTGTAAAGAGGAAGAACAATGTTCTCGTCATGGGCCCCTAGATCTTTTTTGATGCTCCCCATGATCCTATTTGCCTTAGCAGCAGCTGCCTGACACTGGTTGCTCCAGTCAAGCTTACAGTTAACTAAAATCCCCAAGTCCTTTTCCATGTCAGTGTTACTTAGTAGTTTCCCATTTACTGTGTAAGGGAGCCTTAACACGAGCGTGTTCATGTGCGGTCATACGCGCGCACAAAAACACGCGTCTATTACAACCACTGAATTCCCTATGGTGTGTTCATATGTCTGTGTTTTGCAGATGTGTGCCTGTAAAGATAGGACATGCGTGCACCATAGGTCCTGCACGCATTGCCTTCAATGGAGCCGCAGAGCTTTAAATATAAACTCTTCCCTGAAAATCATCCTTTTTAGTGTAAAAAAAAAAAAATATATATATACTTACCTGTCCGCCACTGCTGTGTCCCCCGTGGGGATGCTTATCACTTATTGAATGGCGGAGAGTTGCCTGTGATTGGCTGAGCGCCTCAGCCAATCAGAAGCAGCTCTTTCAGCAGGGGGGATTTTAATTCCCCGGGTGCTGAAAGAACTTCAGTGCAGATCTGGGGACAGCGGAGACAGGATGCGGCTGAAAGGTGAGTATGATTTTTTTTTATTTTTACACCATTTTGGGTTGTTTTTCAGGGAAGCGTTTATATTTAAAACTCTTCCCTGAAAATCCCTTCAGGAGTGTCGGCAGGCCGTTGCCTTCAGTGGAGCCGCTGGCAGTAGCCACGGCTCCATTGAAGGCACTGCACGGACCTTCATACACACATGTTTTTGCGCGTACATGGGTGCGCAGCTATGTATGTACCTATGTATGCATACAAACACGCTCGTGTGAATCCACCCTAATAGTGAAATGTATTTCCTCTGCCCATGTGCAGAACCGTACATTTATATGTGTTAAACCTCATTTGCGACTATTTGCCAAACTCCCAATTTATCCAGATCCATTTGTCACCATATTCTGTCTTCTCTTGTGTTAATTACTTTATACAGTTTGGTATCATCTACAAATATTGATATTTTCTGCACAATCCCTCCACAATGTTATTAATAAATGTATTAAAAATAATAGAGCACGATACTCCCCCCTGTGGTACCCCACTAGTAACGGTGACCCCTTCCAGTACTGCCCCCTCTAGTACCCCACTAGTAATGGTGACCCCTCCAGTACCATCCCCTGTGGTACCCCACTAGTATCGGTGACCCCCCCAGTACTGCCCCCTGTGGTACCCCACTAGTAACCTCTCCAATACTGCCCCTTGTGGTACTCCACTAGTAACAGTGACTCAGAGTACGGACAATTTATAACCCCCCTCTGCTTTCTATCACTGACCAGTTACTTACCCCCTTACACATTCTCACCCAGACCAAGCATTCTCACATTATATACCAACCTTTTATGTGGTACAGTATTGAACACTTTGGAAAAATCAAGATATACAAGATCCAGTGACTCCAAGATCGAATCCCGTCATTCTGTCTATGAGTGATGGATGTCTTTGAGACTTGGATAATGTCTCTTATATCATCTACGGTCCTGTACAAATCTGCGCCCCTATACAGCAGATTGATTGGCCCAGGACAAAAGCTGCATTACATGAAGCTGTCCATGTTGCATGAACAACTCTTCTCTCTTGATAACAGAGGGGACTCCTATTTTTGTGGGTCCCTTCTATGTAAAATCAATTTCAAGATGAAAGTACATTTGTTATCTTAGTAGTGCTATCATGAACTGGGCTTTCATACCATGTGACATGGGCATGATGGCACGTGGTTGACCTAATTCCACTCCCTCAAATCTGCACTCGTTGCATAGGTTACACACCAATCTAGTCCTATGTGCCCCAAAAATACACGTTGCCGCCACTGTTTTCCTGTAAAGCAATGTCAGTCATCTAAACTTTGGTAGTGTCCCAGGGTACGGCCACTCAATGCACTCCAGCAGTTAAAATTACATTCTTATTGCGGTCTATAGGTTTTTTATAGAGCAACTAAGACCACGCTTAATAAAATAAGGGTAAAACTTTATTACAAAAAGTTGCAATTCTTGTAAAAAATAAAACTGGAAAAACTGCATACAAAACAGTTATCAAAATACAAGGAATCAAAAGTAGGATACCAGACCTTACTGATTAGATTAGTTAAGAAATCTGGACACGAGGAGACAAGTTGGCGGATGGGCTGTTTCTATAGGTACTACCATCTCCTGGAGTTCTGACCAAGCTGTTTCTGTGTCCCTAGGGTCTTAAGGGCTCCCCAACTTCTACCACCCACTCATGACATCAAGGAGGCAGGCTGATTGGATGCAAAAATGGTGGTTTTCCAAAATTTCACATGGATAGCTTATTATTAAAATAAGCCATCAATTTACAATCTGTTGTGATTCCATCCCCAGGTCCCTTTACTGCAACTTGAATACCCATGTGGCTGTTTCTGGTATTGTAGCTCAGCCCATTCAAGTGAACAGGGCTGAGTGGTAGTACTAGACACCACTTTATGGATAAGTGCCTACCAATCACTCAATAATGGTCTCTCCTAAGAAAAGCCCAAAATGTAAAACCCTGGAAAACCCCTTTCCAGTGCATTTGTCTGATGATATAAGTATTTCCTACAATACGGTACATGGTTATTCTAGCTATAGCTGTCTCAGTATTTGCTTAGTAAAATCAACCTCCTTAGTTACATAATCCAGTGCTTGCTCTTGCATGAGTCCATATTTTGCATTCATGTGTGCGACTTCATGCTTATTTGCAAAATAAAATGTTTTTGTCATTCTATTCATTGAGCGCACAATAGTGTTTTGGGCTAATTTTTCCTGGCAATCACTAGACACATTTGTCTTTACACATTCCCTCAGTTTATGAAATGTGCTTCAGACCACTGGGCATCTAAAGTGGTTTTCTCGGAGAAGAATGACACGGCCTTTTAATGCAGGCTGCGCTCGGCGTGACTGACAGTGGGTGTCACTGTGAATTAGTGTGCAAGTTAACACAACAAATCCAGTTACATTTCTAGATTCGCCGTAGATCTTGCCAAGGCTGTTGATGTGAAAAGCAAAGATCAGGCACAAAAATCAATAGTGTGAATGAAATGTTAACCAGCAGGGGCTTACGCCTTTAATTAAAATCCAACACCAAGTACATTGTTTCATGTAATATTTCCACTGTTGTGATGGATTAGGAGCAACGTCCGCAGTCCTGGAATCCTGTGAACATTGTATTATATATTATGGCTACTGCTTCTTTCTACCTATAAAAGCCATTTAAAGGGATCTTTCACTGATCGAAGATAGCTATTGACTTTAAATTAAAAAGGTGGCCTGGTTTAACCCTTTTCAGTGACAGGTTTATTATTACCATATCATGCCTCACAGGACAGGTTTTTTAAATGAGTCAACAATGCAATAAAAAAACCCGGAAGATTTCAGATGACAGCTCAGTGCTCTGCACATTTCAGCACTAGAGCTGTCCACGGAAATCTTCCCAGGTTTAACTCCATGGTCAGTGCAGCAAGTCCGGGAGATTTTCCGGGCGTGCCACTAAAGGGGTTAATAGAGGATGTTGCTAAATTCAGGACCCTCATCTATTAGCTAGAACATCTTACTATAGCAGACCCAGCTTGCCCATGCATTAGATGCACAGACTATTGATTTTTGCAGGCATGTTTAACCCCCATATGTGCCAAATCTCAACTTTTCAAAAGCCATAACATTTTTTTAAAGTCAAAATAGGTATATGCGGAAGTGTTTTTTTAAGTTTTTATTGGGATACATATGACTTTTTTATCACTTTTATTCCATTTTGTTTGGAGGTAAAATGAACAAGAAAAGCATTTTGGCTCAATTTTTTTATTTTAAAAACGTTTGCAGTACGGGATAAACCGTGTGTTCAGTTTATTATTTACGAATGCAGTGATAGCAAATACATGGCTTTCTAAATTCTTAAGCAAAAATAGGGAAAATTATGCAAAAAAAACTATTTTTTAATTGGGTTTTTTTTCGTGGGTTGTCAACCAAGCCAGACACCAATCTAAGTTTGTTAAAGATGGAAACATTGACTTACAGAGTAGTTAATGCTAAAGAGACAGTTCTCTTCCTTCTGAAGGAGAGCTAATTTGCATACCATTTTCCCCATGAAGCATTGTCAATAGACTTCATACACCACTAGGTCTCCTTAATAAGAATCAGTACCACCCGAAAAAAGTTGTACTTGAAGTAAATAGGGATCCATTTAGCAAATTCTTTGTTCATGTCTTCCAAATACACTATGTAAGTAAGAGAAGTGCACTCAAATATATTTAATTTATACTTCACATACGTGTGTGGTGCTGTGTGGGTCTTGATTTGGAGGTCTGCTTTGTGTTGTCGTGTGCTGAAAGTTGAAATTCCTTCTCATTTTCAGCTTTTTAACAGAAGCCTGAAGGTTTTGTGCAAAAATGGGCTGATATTTGGAAATGTTCATAATTTCCTCCACCCTGACTAAGGCCTCATGCCCACAGCCATGACGGGCTCCGCAAGCGGAATACTGCAGCGGAGCCCGTAATGCCCCCCCAAAGACCACGTACTCACCTCCGGATCTGCTGCGTAGCTCCCGTATGACACTGCCAGCGCGCATGCGCAGTACAGCGCATGACGCGCCGGCTGTGTCACACTATACTTCCACTGTGTTACAGCTAATAGCTGTGGTGAAACGCCGTGGATTTCCGCCGCGTCTTAGGCGGGGGAAATCCGGCCGTGGGCATCAGCCCTAAAGCCCAAGTTTCAGCAGCAGAAAATCAGCCCAAAGCAAATTGGCTGCCTCCGCCATCTTTACTGCGGGTATGGTGTTCTTCTAGTGATGCGCAGTCTTGGCTTTACACCAAACATTCCTTTTGGAACTGTGGCAAAAAGTCCCACCATTTTTTTCTCATCAGACCATAACATGTTCTTCCACATATTTTCGGCAGACTTGATGTTGGTTTTGGCAAAAAATAGCCTGGCTTTGATGTTTTTCTTTGTTAGAAAAGGCTTCCGTCTTGCCCTCCTACCCCACAGTCCAGACATATGAAGAATACTGGAGATGGTTGTCACATGCACTACACAACCAGCACTTGCCAGAAACTCCTACAGCTCCTTTAATGTTGCTGTTGGCGTCTTGGCAGCTGTTATGTCCAGCACATTAAAGCACCACACCTCAGTGCGGACACAAGATGGTGTCCTAATAAAACTGCAAACACCTCTCCAGGCAATGATGGAAGGCCTTACTAATCAGAGAAAGTAGGGAACCCTTATCTAAAAGCAGGGTGATTGTCCCATTAAGGACAGCCCCTCTGTCTTAATCTGGGACCTGGCTATCCCTGATTAGGAACCTGGAGAGAGGCATCAAACACAGGATAGGACACTGTTCACACACACTGAACACAGAACACGACAGTTCACACCTCATGTCTGCCCACTTGCACAGACATAGGGAACAAGGCACTGTTCACACCAACACAAATGGTTATGCAAACCACATAGAAATGGAACCCTACACAGAACTCACATGCATACAGCTAGAAAGCCATAGCTAGTCCATGTGTCCTCACTCCAAGGGGAAAGAGAGTCAGCCACCAGTCTGAGATACAGGAAACAGTGGCAGACATCACCCACCTGACACACACATAAGAGATCAGACGCCTGGAAGCCCCACCTGTAAAAAAAGAAGGGAGAAACCTGCAGGTGTATGCACCTGTGTGGTCATTGTATCACATGCTGCTCAATGCACGCACCCCAGAACGCAAGGAGGGGAGGGACAGCAGGTGTCCAGACCATCCTCAGGGAAGGAGAGAAAGAAAATACAGACAAGTATACACAACATCAGCTCTGAGTGGGATTAACACAGAATGCATAGAGATACATAAAATGAACAGCAATCTCTCACAAGAGATGCTGGTATTTCTCTGCATTAGACAAGAAGGGATTGGCTGGAGAAACACCACACCCAGCCAGCTCAATTAACCATCACCTGTGAAGCTGTGCTCATGGAAACCTGTAAAACCACAGGTCCCAGACACACAACCTAATAGTACCTCTCCTTTAAAAAGGGGGCCTCTGGACCCTAAAGGCATAAAAAAAATTATGCAACTCTTCCAAACCGTGCACGTGTACAGGATTTATCTAAAAAGGCCCTGACACCAAGGCAAAGATGGCAAATAAGAAGGAGTAACAAATTGTGAACCTCTGAACAGAACCTCTGTGCCTTACACCACCGGCCTCAGTCACAGAAGTCGGCAAAAAGAGTGTACAGCCCAGAGATGAAAAAAGGGGGAAATCCCTCCTGCTGACATAGCGTGCACAGGACTTATTCGTATGGGCCTAGTGTGGATGCCAGTCAGTCAGCAGAGGGAATAAAACACAGGTACCTACCACACAGGAGTCTGCAGCAAATGATAAGGCTGGTCATTATGTTATTTCCAATGTATCACACTAAAGTGCCACGCCTGAGCACAGACGCAAGATGTTGTCCTATTTAAAACTGCAAAAAACCTCTCATAGTGTTGCAAGGATCAATTGCACCTCTCCGGGCTAAGATGCAAGGACACCTGTCCCTTACTAATCAGGGAGAGTGGGGAACTCCTGCCTAAAAGCGGAGTGATCGTCTCGATAAGGACAGCCACACTGTCCTCATCTGGGACCTGGCTATCCCTGTTTAGGAACCTGGAGATATACACAAAACAAAGGATATGACACTGTTCACACACACTGAATACAGACAGTTCACACCTCATGTTTGGCCACCTGCACAGACATACTGAACAAGTCGCTGTTCACACCAACACGCAAGGTTTTGCATACCTCATAGAATAGAAACCCCACACAGAACTCACATGCATCCAGATAGCAAACCATAGCTAGTCCAAGTGTTCTCACACCAAGGGGAAAGAGAGTCAGCCATCATGCTGACATAGCAGGGAACAGTGTCAGGCATCACCCATCTGACAATCTCCTAAGACATCAGACGCCTGGAGGCCGAAACTGTCGAGGGATAAGGAGAAACCTGCGGTTGTATGCACCTGTGTGGTCACAGTACCAGACACTACTCGATGCACCAACCCCAGGATGCAAGGACGGGCGGGACAACAGGTGTCCAGACCATCCTCAGGGAAGGAGCGAGAGACACTACAAACACGCATGCAGAACACCAGCTCTAAGTGGGGTTAACACAGAATGCATATAGATACATAAAATGACCAGCAATCCCTCACAAGAGATGCTGGTATTTATCTGCAGCAGACAAGAGGGAATTGGCTGGAGAAACACCACACCCAGCCAGCTCAAATAACCCTCCCCTGTAAAGCTGTGCTCATGGAAATCTGTAGAACCACAGGTCCCAGACGCACAACCCAATATCAGCCTCTTGAACCAATTTTCTTCTGGTCTTTTCATCAATTTTTGAGGGATGTCCAGTTCTTGGGAATATCACTGCTGTGTAAAACTTAATCTACTTCTTGCTGACGACTCCACTGTGTTCCATGGTATATGTAATGTCTTGGAAATGTTTTGGTCCCCGTTTTCTGACTGACACCTTCCAACAGTCAGATCCCTTTGATGTGCTGTAAGCTCTTTACGGACGATGGCTTTTGCTGAAAAATGCAACTATGAAATTGGCAGACCTATATACAACCGCATTATTTTAGTTCTGTTATTTCTATTTTTTAACCATAAATGATTTTAGTTTGTTTTTCAGGGAATTGTACAGATAAAAGTCACATTGGAGGTGGAAATTAATGTGAAATGATTATTTTTTTGTCAGATTTTTTAAAATTACAAAAATAGTGCATTTTAAAGGCTGGGTTCACACGGGGCGGAATTGCCGTGCAGACTTTCTGCACGGAAATTCCGCCAGCAGTTTTTATCCCGGGACAAAGCCGCAAAGTGGATGAGATTTGCAAAAATCTCGTCCACACGCTGCGAATAAGCCATTGCAGCCAAACCGCGCTGAAACTGGCATGCCGCGCGGAATTCAAAGCCACGGTATGTCAATTTTATTGCCGTCTCTGCTGCAGCCTCTCTCCTCTCTATGGGGAGAGATTGATGTAGCGGAATGCAGGCAGCAAAGCTGCTTTGAAAACCCCACGCTGAATGGTGCAAGTTTTGAAGCTGCATTTCTGCCACGGAAATCTCATGGTATTTCCGTGCGGTCATTCCGCGAGATTTACGTAGGATTTACGCCCCATGTAAACCCAGCCTTACAGGTGTGTATAGACTTTCTATATCCACTCGGTGTATATTTATTTATTTACACAAATATAGTCAAAAGTTTTAGAACAGCTCAATCAATTTCATCCTAAACAAGCTCAATGGGGTTTAAGTCTGAAGACCTTGCAGGCTGTTCTATTCTTTGAAGCCTACCAGCTTCTTCTTGTTCTCTTCAGTATTTCTGACCAAAACTAGATGTTTTGGATCATTGCTTTGCAGTAACAGGAACCCCTGACCAACTAAGCGTACACCAGAGGGTATTGCATAGTGTATGATAATGCTGTGGCAGCCCTTTTTGTCCAATATGTCAGCCATCCTGCACAAGTACCCAACTCAAATGGTGGTTTTTATTGCACTCTATCATCCTCCTGGAGATGGAAATGTTGGCGTGCTGAATGGGGATCATCACAGATCAGTTGTCGGCCATCATCTTGCGCTTTTAGTTTAGCAGGAAACAGCAGCTGGAGATTTATAGCCTTTTCATGGAGATTGGTGTAAAGACCTTTATATTTTTGGGAGACGGAGGCAGAAAAGTCCTGGAATATTAAGATCCTAAAGTCTCTGACACTCAAGACAGGTTGGCGACAGTAATCTCTGAGAACCTTTTCTTTTACTGCCCAGTTAAAGTATTGCGCAATTACTTGTCTGGAGCGTTGACTTGATCTGGGGGGTCCTATTCTGTAAGCTCGCTCTATGCTAGTTTTATCAGTAGGAATGTCCAAGGAAAGGGCCTTAGGGAGGTCATTTCCCGCAATGTTTTCTGGAATACCCACAAAGTGTAGATTTTTCCTGCGGTCTCGGTTCTCCAGGTCTTCCAGTTTCTCTCTCAGAGCAAGTTTGTTTTCTTGAACCTAGACACTGTGTGTTCCAAGTTAGAGACCTTTATCTTGTAGGTGGTCACTTTGTTCTCTAGGTCTAATTTTTTGAGCATTTGTAGTGAAGAGGGATAGTGGGGAGCTGATAGAGGTATGGAGCATCATCAGTGTCTTATCAAACATTGGCATCAAAAGCCTCAATACCTCTTGCGTTCCTGAGGTGGCCTGTGGGGTCTCAAAGGCTTGAACTGTTTTAATGTAAAACATAGCTGGAAAAACTGAGGTGTTCTAAAACTTTTGACCCCTCTTATATATATACATGCTTACACTGAAATAGTCACTTCATTATTCGCATTAGCTGATTTCTATATTCGTGGTGATGACTTGTGAACATTCTCGCCATATTTTAAGCTGTGTAGTAAGCTATATCCAGTCATCACTAAGGGAAGCGATAATTAGATGTGAACAGCAGATATTCTGAACTTGATAATTTGATGCTGTGTAAACCACTTGCATGCAGATAACAGGTATATATTTAGAGAACATTTGCCATGTCTTGTGTTCCAAGTTATTAATGCTTGAGGACAATTCATTGAGTGCATCAGTCACATGACAAACCATTTTGTTTCGGAGCCTGAAGAAAAAAGTTTGGTACCACGTAATGGCCCTTTCACACTGTAAGATTAGTTGGAAGGAGCATGCAAGCAGCGGTAAAGTAGCGATTGTATATCGTTCGTGTTGCAGTATTTGAGTATGTTCGATTGTTCATTGGAACATAACTGCGTCTCTGGTCACCTCTTCTTCTGCAGCTTTCTAACCAACAAATCTTTAATATGCCTGTTTATACCAAAAGATTTGCAGCAGACGAACAATGATTTTTAGTTCAACTTGAAAGTGTGAGCCAAAGGTTTGAAGACACCTTAATAAACGGAAAATGGTGGATGGGAACACCAACCAGTGTGTGGCATGTTGCTAAGGGGAAGAGGGCAAATCTGTGAGGTGCGGTGTACAATACTTCACCCATTTTCAAAGCTGCCATCTAGGAACCAAGTCGATATTTTAAAATTGGAAGGAGTGCATGTGACATATCTATCTGATAGAGAATGTGATGAGGAATCCAAATCTGTCCTTACACATGGCAGACTTTTTATTCCTTCCAAAGTTATTAATAATTTTCTCTCCGTCGCAGACACAGATATGGCTGCGAGATTAATATGCAAGGAGAGGATAGAGATTATGCGGATCTCCAGGAAGCACAGTACAGAGTAATTTAAGAGAATTTCATTGGTCGGCACCCTAACAGACCACCCAGTCACCATGGCACAGTTGGCAAATTGCTTGCCAAATTTCACCAAACAGATTCTGTGCTGGACCTGCCAAAAAGTGAGCGCAACAAAACTGCCACAGATAAAGCAACAACAATGGCCTTTCTGTTGTTCTTATGCAAGAGCCCACATTGTAGGATCTGTCACAAGAGAACGGAGTAAATAGAACCACTATTGCGCGGACACTAGCTACACAAATGGCACACATACAATGAGGATGTTCCCGATTGCTATGTTGAATTATGGGAATGGGTGTCACTGCAATTGCAATGGGTCCACATTTCAGAGAGACAGTAATGTTCAGTGATGAGGCAAACTTCTACGTGAACAGGGAGGTGAGCAAACATAATCTTCACTTAAGGTCCGACACAAACCAGCATTGGACAGATCCCTCCAAGATGGTTGGCGGACAGAAAGTCTTGGTGTGGTGCAGCGTGTGGGATACGAAGATAGTGGGGCAATCCTTTATTGACAGTAACCTTACTGCTGCCAAGTATCTGCAGCTATTACATGACGAGGTGTGCCCATCACTGTGTAATGAAGATGGCACCTTCCCAGTCTTCTTCAAGCAGGATGGTGCCCCCCACGTGATTTCCATGAGTTTTCATATTAGCAGTTTCTAGAGAAGTGGATTGGGTGTCATGGCCCAGTGGAGTGAGACCACGCTGGCCAGATTTCACCCCCTTGGACTTCTACCTGTGGGGAGATATCAAGTCCAGGGTTTACACAGTGAAAATCCAGAGTCTGGTGCTCATGGAATAGCGGTTCCTGGTTGTCTCTTTATCAGATAAATATGTTACGTGCACCCATTCCCATTTAAAAATATCAACGTGAATATAAGATAACAGCTTTCAAAATGGACACCATGTTGGAAACCGCTCTGTGCAGATTTGCTCCCTTCCCATTAGTAACATGCCATGCACAGGATGGCATTCCCAAGCACCATTTTCCATTTATTCAAGGTTTCCACACCTCTGGACCACCCAGTAGATATAAACATAAAAGGGCACAGACATGGAGAACAATACCAGAACAGGATGAGCAGAGGAGTAAATAGTTAATTAGTCCACAGATAAGGATATGAGAGTTTTATGGTTTCCAAATTGGTTAGTTCAGAGGTCTGGTGCCCCCTCTATCTCTGCACCAGATATCTCAGCCCACCCCACTATTAAACCCTGAAAGTTGTGTTAAGAGTTGAGACCTCCAATTGTGAAAGGACCTCTATTAAAGTAGCCATTCAGTGTAGATTTTTGAACTGACATACCAGTATTGGCCACTTTATTACAATAAAAATAGGTATAACAAATACAAATTCCTTACCAAAATAAAAAAAAGCAAATACTAAAATAACAACTAACCCCTTGAGTTTAATGTAGGCTGAAATATCTGCTGTTGCCAGCAGGGGGTGGTGGATTTGTATCGTTTTCTTCATGTGTCCAATGTCAAATACAATAAAAATATAGAAGTTTTTTTATCTGCTAGTCATAATTAGCTCGCTGACAATTGACTGGATTATATTTGCATAGTGATAATTGCTTCCATTATTTTTTACAGCTGAAGTGCAGAGTGAAATAGAGAGAATCTTTGAGTTGGCTCGGTCTTTACAGCTTGTGATTCTAGATGCAGATACCATTAATCATCCAGCACAACTAATCAAGACGTCATTAGCACCGATTATAGTTCATGTCAAAGTGTCTTCTCCAAAGGTAACAGTATTTGTCACGTGTATGATAGATTCATGTGTAATATCATGTGTTGTACCCACGCTATTTCTTAATATCCACTTCCTGCTTACCCAAGGAGCATATCCACCTTAAATAAGCATCACTAGTAAGTATAATATAAGTCCTCAGGGTGACTTGTTCGGTCAACTTGCTAAAAATTATTTTAGCTTTTCCTTAGTTGTATCTGGTTTTAGGAAAGCAAGGTGGCAGCCAATATGGCCTACATAGCTCCATTTAGAGATTTCACTCACCTTTTCTTTACATAGCGGTGGTGCCAGGTATTGTAGTAGCATTGTGCTTCTCAATCGAATGAGACAACTCTGTACTATCTTGTACCACTACTACTTAAAGTATAATAAGTATGAACGAGTTTGTAAACATTGAAGAGGCTGCGGTGCCCGGACAAAAGAACCATGGCCCATTCGAAGAGCTGTTTAGGGAGGGTACCAAGAGTTGGACGCCAAGAGATCTAATACTAGAGTTGGATGCCCAGAGATTTAATACTACAGTTGGATGCCCACCGATCTTATACTAGAGTTGGACGCCCAGAGATCTAATACTAGAGTTGGATCCCCACCAATCGAATACTGATCTAAGTATATTCCATCAATTTTACAATGTTGGATAAGCCTTTAGAAAATGAAAACAACCCTCCAGATTCAGGACAGAGTTCTATCCTAGAACTGAAGGGTGAAGGACGTATATTATCTGTACTCAATCTTCTTGGTGGTCCCTCCAATCAGCCGATTCCAAGTCCCATATTTTCTAACTACACTATACACTGCTCTGTGATCACATAATCAGCCATGGTCAACCGTGGAGCAGATAACTGCACCTAGAATAAGAGGAACGGCCGAGAAGAACATCTACAGTTGATCATCTATAAGTGACAACCTCTACAGGTCATCTAAAAGGTTCAACCCTCTGGTCCAGGAACAGAATTTTGTCCCGAAAGTGGAGGGTTACTTTAACATGGTTCTGCACAGGGTAGGTGATAGATGTATGATCGCTGGTGCTCCAACTGTTGGTACCAGCAGGGTTCATGAGAACAGCTGTCCTTGAACTCTCTCCCCAGTAAATGGAGTCACAGTGCAAATGCATGACTACAGATCCATTTACTGTCTATGGAAATAGTTGAGTGTTACACTACCAATGCACTATAGGTGATTAGGCAGCCTAACGACGGCTCAAAATCACAAATCATAACTGGCAGAAGGGGTCACAAAGGGCAGGTGAGATCATTTAAGGTAAAATACTTCCTCCACCCTCCAGTCCCAGGATAGAATTTTGTCCCCAAATCAGAGGGTCACTTCTGACATCATTTTGAATCTATTTAGATTAAAAAATTGTATTTAAAGGGGTTTCCACATCAAATATACTTATACCCCAACCATAGGTTAGGATATAAATATCTGACTGCTTGGGGTCAAACCACTGGGACCCCTAGCAATTCTGAGACTGGTGCTCCCAAATGCCCATGTGAATGGAGTGATGTAGTGCATGTATGACCACCACTCCATTCACTTCAATGAAATGGAGGGAGATCAATGCTCTTGGCTATCTTCCTGCATTTCCATCTCAGTGAATGCAGTGGTGGTCACCACCACTCCATTCACATGGGGCATTCAGGGTATGCAGTTATCAGGGATACTGGGAGTCCCAGCAGTCAGACCCCCAGCGATCAGAGATTTATCCCCTATGGTGTGCATAGGGAATAAATCTCTTAAATAGTAAACCCCCTGTAAGAGTAGACATTCACGTAAAGCTGGCCAAAGACATAAAATAATGTTTGTTATATTGGGGTAGATTTACTAGTAGAATTTCCCCAGACACACAGAGTGCAGAATATATGAAGAGGCACGCACCTCTCCATGCATTCAGCGCACCCCCAGCAACTCCATGTGCCTTAACAGAAATCAATGCCTCATCCCAACCAGGCGTACATTTCTGTTATAATTTACGCCAGTTTCTGGAGTAAATTATACATAAGTCTGGCGGTCCAGATGGCCACACCCCCTCCTGACAAGCCACAGCTACTTTTCAAAAAAGTGGCAGGGTTGTTGTGAAAGGCTGCAAAGTCGCCAAATCTTTACACAATCAGCTCTTACACCAAAGTTTGCAACTTTTCTTTACCAGAAAACTGGTATAAAAGCCTTCTTGAATGTTCTCCAATATTTCTACCGAGGGAATGAGATAAGCAACCACCAGGTACACCTGACACGACTTATCTTAAGGGAAATAAAAGTTAACCTGATCCCTGTATCTTCCTTCAGGAGGTGTCGGAGGACTATCTCCATAGAGAATAGATTGTTGGCAGATCCCATTGAAATTGGTGGGTTCCACCAACAGCAATATCCAGGCTATGAGCAGCATTAGAGTGAGACAGTCCTATTTTATAGTCTTTTTTCTGACTATTACGACCCCCATACAAAAAAAAGTTGACTGAAACCATTCATTTCCGTGTGATCGGTCAACTATCATATGTAGGCTTTCCTATTCTTTCCCAACAGATGATGTTGGGGGGAAAAAGGGGATGTGGTACATTGAATTTCAACAATCCTTTTGTACCTCCCTATCCCTATGGAAAAGACTTTGCCTTCAATAACCAAGTAGTGGTTGAAGGGGGACAGTGTACCATTGCATTCATTTATGGCATATCGTCGGGGTATGCAATGAATATAGCATTATTTATTGGGTCTTAGTCTGACCACTTAGACCCCCACTATTAACGGAAAATTACCACATCCAAAGTGTCATGTGACTCTTTCGGCACCTTTCAACCCAGCTTTTCTAGGGACACAGTGTTGACCCATTATAATCTATCGTGTGAGCATCATGGCCTCTTCATTTTACCTTACTAGCCATAAAACTATAATCTAGTTGCAAAAATTGAGGCAAGTGTCACAATGTTTTTTTGTATGTTTTTGCTAATTTTTGCAAATGTATTGTGTTCCACTGTGCAAGATGTCCCCATGAAATGTTACTGTTGGAAAAAAACGCTGATGTTTTAATTCCAGGTATTACAGCGACTCATTAAATCCAGAGGAAAATCCCAAAGCAAACACTTAAATGTACAATTAGTAGCTGCTGACAAACTTGCCCAGTGCCCACCAGTGAGTATACATAATTTAATCTTACTTTAGTTCAATGTGCAGAATATACCAATGCACCTCTGGGTCCGGCACCCATCTCCAGAACAAAGGTCCCTCAACCTCTGTGTCACTGGCCACAACATACAGGCTGAGAATGAATGCAAAGGTGGTCGCAAATGCCCACAGATCTCTCTATTCACTTTTATGGAATTTATAGGAAACAAGAGAGAATCTCTCCATTTATTGGTCAACTGAATGTAGGGGCCGACTCACCAGCCATTAGGGCTTGGGGAACCCCATTTTAGAGATCAGTGCCAGAGCCAGAGGTAAAACCCGCACCTATTAGACATTTATGCTATATCTTGTGAATAAACCATAAATGTCTAAGATGGTAATAATGCAGGTTCTGTGTGGGCAGAACACGAACCCGAGAGTCAGACAAACCAAAGAGAATCCTTGGGTCATGCTCGGCCGCTCAGGCCCTGCACTTTAATCGCCTAGTTTGGTGTTTAAGGGGGCAACTATTTTTGAGGATTTTTGGCTTTTTAAAAGCCATAATTTATTTTATTTTTACATCAGCATAGCCGTATGATGGCTTCCTCTTTGTGTGGTGGGCTGTAGTTTATATCAGTACCACTTTGGGGTATATATAATGTATTATATAAATTTCAAACATTTTTCTTTGAGGGGGGACTGAAAGAACGCATCAATTCTGCCATTCTTGATGGCATTCACTACGCAGTATAAATTACATGTTAACTTTTTCTTCAGAACAATTACGACAATACCAAAATAATACTGTTTTTATTTTTGTTTTTTTCCACTTTTTTTTTTACATCACTGCATTCAAAGACCCAGAACTTTTTAGTGACATTGACTGAGCCGTGCAAGGGCTCGTTTTTTTGCATGGCAGCTATAGTTTTTATTGGTACCATTTGGATGTATATAAGACTTTTTTGATCATTTTTATTATGTTTTTTTGGAGGCCAAATGAACAAAAACAAATTTGACTCCATTTTTTTTTTACCATTTATTGTGCATGATAAAAAGTGCATTCAATTTATTGAATGGGTCGTGACAGAAGCAACAATGTCAAACATAATGTATGTGTACGTCATGTGGCGGGAAGGGCTTAAGGAGAACACTAATTACACTAGCTGGGTTCTTTGCCGTACCTATGTAGCAATCATTTTGGGATTGGAAATAGCATCTATACTCGCCATAAAAGAGAGCATGCATTTTGTCTCTGCGTATCCTAAGAGATTCACTATCTAAATTTGCACTTATTTTTGGTGTACAGGAAATGTTTGATGTAATTTTGGATGAGAATCAACTAGAAGACGCCTGTGAGCACTTGGCGGATTATCTAGAAGCTTATTGGCGAGCCACACACACCACTAGTAGCACACCCATGACTCCTCTTCTAGGAAGAAATCTAGGATCCACGGCACTTACATCATATCCAACAGCAATCTCTGGATTACAGGTATCACTCATGGGATGACAAGATTCAAGGAGTTGTGTGGTTCCAAATTAAAAAAAATTTTACCAGCTAGGCATGAGTTACAATAAAAAAATAACTCAAAAAATAAGGAAGCAGCAGCACTCAAAAAATCAGGTGTGAGGTGTGGGTACTGTGTGCAGGCTCCACTGGTCCCTACTCCTGGAACCACAGTGTCAGAAAAAAGTAGAATAGAGGAGCAGCACCACCAGTACTCCAAAATATGCTATTTTAATTCAATGCATAAAAATGTGGCAGCAATGTTTCAACTCCAACAGAGCTTGAAAAAGACTCCGTTGGAGTTGAAACGTTGCTGTCCCATTTTTTGTGCATTGAATAAAAATAGCATATTTTGGAGTACTGGTGGTGCTGCTCTTCTCTTCTACAATAAAAAATAAAACATACTCACCAGTCTTCACATCTAACCATCTCCGCTGCCCTGTCCTTCGCCGCCCAAAGTCAGGTGCCCTCTGTGGCCAATCAAAGGCTGCAGTGTCACCTTTGCAAACTCCTGGCATCATGGCACCAAGGATTTGAGAACTGATGCCAGGAGTTTGGAGGGTGACACTACAGCCTCTGACTTCCGGCAGTGGAGAACGAGGATGGGGTGAGCATGCTTTATTTTAACTCATGGTCAGCCAGTGAAAATGTTTCATTTGAAACCACACAATCACTTTATAGCGGTTGTCCATAATTTTTAAAAATAACCCTAACAGGAGTGGAGCAAAAGTAGCATGTTACCATGTTGGCCAGAAAAATCTATGTGATGTTAAATACTTGTATAGAAAAGACAAAAGTATTATAGAGGTAAAACCTTTCTTGGCTAACCAGAAAATTTGCAGTCTTTATAAAAACAAAATCTATAGTGCACGCATGTTCTATATTTTGTAGGTACGTGCGTTTGACACGTACCTGCAACATGGATGTGAACACACCATAGGGAACCAATGGTTCTAATAGACGCGTGGTTTTGTGTGGCCGTATGTATAAACACAGTCGTCTGAATGAGCCCTAATGGATAGTTACATTATAACATACGTTTGCAGTTAATCTATGTCTTATGTGTATAGTAAGTTTACAAATGCTTTGCTTTACTTATCCTGTACCGATTTTGCATTACATAATGTTTTCTCCTGTCACTTCCAATACTGCCTTGAGTATTCTAGTTTCATGTCAGCTCTATACGGTCACATTTCTCCCCGTAGCTTTTTTTCTCCCATATGGAATAGGATAGTAGGCTACGCTATTTTATACAACAGTTTAAAAAAGGGTATATTGCGTGATATACGTTTTTTACTAGAGATGAACGAGCACCAAAATGCTCGAGTGCTTGGTACTCGGGACGAAATTAGCGCGATGCTCGAGGGTTCGTTTTGAGTAACGAACTCCATTGAAGTCAATGGGCGACCCGAGCATTTTTGTATATCGCCGATGCTCGCTAAGGTTTTCATTTGTGAAAATCTGGGCAATTCAAGAAAGTGATGGGAACGACACAGCAACAGATAGGGCAGGCGAGGGGCTACATGGTGGGCTGCATCTCAAGTTCCCAGGTCCCACTATTAAGCCACAATAGCGGCAAGAGTGGGCCCCCCCCTCCCAACAATTTTTACTTCTGAAAAGCCCTCATTAGCAATGCATACCTTAGCTAAGCACCACACTACCTCCAACAAAGCACAATAACTGCCTGCATGACACTCTGCTGCCACTTCTCCTGGGTTACATGCTGCACGACCCAGTGTCCACAGCGCACACCAAATTGTCCCTGCGCAGCCTTCAGCTGCCCTCATGCCTATTTATAAGTGCGCCTGCCATGAGGAGGAACCGCAGGCACACACTGCAGAGGGTTGGCACGGCTAGGCAGCGACCCTCTTTAAAAGGGGCGGGCCGATAGCCCACAATGCTGTACAGAAGCAATGAGAAATATAATCCTGTGCCACCGCCATCAGGAGCTGCACACGTGGGCATAGCAATGGGGAACCTATGTGCCACACACTATTCATTCTGTCAAGGTGTCTGCATGCCCCAGTCAGACCGCGTTTTTTTATAAATAGTCACAGGCAGGTACAACTGGGAATCCCCAACTCCGCAATGGGAATTCCGTGTGCACCCACAGCATGGGTGGCTCCCTGGAACCCACCGGCTGTACATAAATGTATCCCATTGCAGTGCCCTGGACAGCAGAGCTAACGTCAGATTAAATGCAGGTGGGCTACGGCCCACACTGCATGCCCCAACCTGACCGGGCTTTTTAATTCATAGACACAGGCAGGTACAACTCCCTATTGTGAAGTCCCTGTGGACTGACAGCATGGGTGGGTGCCAGGAAGCCACCGGCGGCACATGAATATATCCCATGGCATTGCCCATCACAGCTGAGGTAATGTCATGTTTAATGCAGGTGGGCTTCGGCCCACACTGCATGCCCCAGTCAGACTGGGGTTCTTTAGAAGTGGACACATGTAGTTACAACTCCCTGTGGACCGACAGCATGGGTGGCTCCCTGGAACCCACCGGCGGTACATAAATATATCCCATTGCAGTGCCCAGCACAGCTGATGTAACGTCAGCTGTAATGCAGGTGGGCAAAAAATTAATTGGATTACACTGTAGACGAGGGCCCCAAAAAATGGTGTACCAACAGTACTAATGTACCTCAGAAAAATTGCCCATGCCCAACCAAGAGGGCAGGTGAAACCCATTAATCGCTTTGGTTAATGTGGCTTAATTGGTAACTAGGCCTGGAGGCAGCCCAGTTACAATAAAAATTGGTTGAGGTGAAAGTTTCAACGCTTTAATGAGCATTGAAACGTATAAAAATTGTTTACAAAAATTATATGACTGAGCCTTGTGGCCCTAAGAAAAATTGCCCGTTCGGCGTGATTACGTCAGGTTTCAGGAGGAGGAGCAGGAGGAGGAGGATGAATATTATACACAGATTGATGAAGCAAAAATGTCCCCGTTTTTGATGGTGATAGAGAACGATGCTTCCATCCGCGGGTGCAGCCTACGTATTGCTTAGGTATCGCTGCTGTCCGCTGGTGAAGAAGAGAAGTCTGGGGAAATCCAGGCTTTGTTCATCTTGATGAGTGTAAGCCTGTCGGCACTGTCGGTTGACAGGCGGGTACGCTTATCCGTGATGTTTCCCCCAGCCGCACTAAACACCCTCTCTGACAAGACGCTAGCCGCAGGACAAGCAAGCACCTCCAGGGCATACAGCGCGAGTTCAGGCCACGTGTCCAGCTTCGACACCCAGTAGTTGTAGGGGGCTGAGGCGTCACCGAGGACGGTCGTGCGATCGGCTACGTACTCCCTCACCATCCTTTTACAGTGCTCCCGCCAACTCAGCCTTGACTGGGGAGCGGTGACACAGTCTTGCTGGGGAGCCATAAAGCTGGCAAAGGCCTTAGAGAATGTTCCCCTGCCTGCGCTGTACATGCTGCCTGATCTCTGCGCCTCCCCTGCTATCTGGCCCTCGGAACTGCGCCTTCTGCCACTAGCGCTGTCGGATGGGAATGCTACCATCAGTTTGTCCGCCAGGGTCCTGTGGTATAGCATCACTCTCGAACCCCTTTCCTCTTCGGGTATGAGAGTGGAAAGGTTCTCCTTATACCGTGGGTCGAGCAGTGTGTACACCCAGTAATCCGTAGTGGCCAGAATGCGTGTAACACGAGGGTCACGAGAAAGGCATCCTAACATGAAGTCAGCCATTTGTGCCAGGGTACCTGTATGCAACACATGGCTGTCCTCACTAGGAAGATCACTTTCAGGATCCTCCTCCTCCTCCGGCCATACACGCTGAAAGGATGACAGGCAAGCAGCATGGGTACCCTCAGCAGTGGGCCAAGCTGTCTCTTCCCCCTCCTCCTCATGCTCCTCCCCCTCCTCCTCAACGCGCTGAGATATAGACATGAGGGTGCTCTGACTATCCAGCGACATACTGTCTTCCCCGTCTGCGTTTCCAAGCGCAAAGCGTCTGCCTTTATGCTTTGCAGGGAACTTCTCAAGAGGCATAGCAGAGGAATGGTGACGCTAATGATTGCAGCATCCCCGCTCACCATCTGGGTAGACTCCTCAAAGTTTCCAAGGACCTGGCAGATGGCTGCCAACCAGGCCCACTCTTCTGTAAAGAATTGAGGAGGCTGACTCCCACTACGCCTCCCATGTTGGAGTTGGTATTCCACTATAGCTCTATGCTGCTCATAGAGTCTGGCCAACATGTGGAGCGTAGAGCTCCACCGTGTGGGCACGTCGCACAGCAGTCGGTGCACTGGCAGATTAAACCGATGTTGCAGGGTCCGCAGGGTGGCAGCGTCCGTCTTGGAGTTGCGGAAATGTGCGCTGACCCGGCGCACCTTTCCGAGCAGGTATGACAAGTGTGGGTAGCTTTTCAGAAAGCGCTGAACCACAAAATTAAAGACATGGGCCAGGCATGGCACGTGCGTGAGGCTGCCGAGCTGCAGAGCCGCCACCAGGTTACGGCCGTTGTCACACACGACCATGCCCGGTTGGAGGCTCAGCGGCGCAAGCCAGCGGTCGGTCTGCTCTGTCAGACCCTGCAGCAGTTCGTGGGCCGTGTGCCTCTTCTCTCCTAAGCTGAGTAGTTTCAGCACGGCCTGCTGACGCTTGCCCACCGCTGTGCTGCCACGCCGCGCGACAGCGACTGCTGGCGACGTGCTGCTGCTGCTGCCACATCTTGATTGCGAGACAGAGGTTGCGTTGGAGGAAGAGGAGGAGGAGGGTGGTTTAGTGGAGGAAGCATACACCGCCGCAGATACCAGCACCGAGCTGGGGCTCGCAATTCTGGGGGTGGGTAGGACGTGAGCGGTCCCAGGCTCTGACTCGGTCCAAGCCTCCACTAAATTCACCCAATGTGCCGTCAGGGAGATATAGTGGCCCTGCCCGCCTGTGCTTGTCCATGTGTCCGTTGTTAAGTGGACCTTGGCAGTAACCGCGTTGGTGAGGGCGCGTACAATGTTGCGGGAGACGTGGTCGTGCAGGGCTGGGACGGCACATCGGGAAAAGTAGTGGCAACTGGGAACCGAGTAGCGCGGGGCCACCGCCGCCATCATGCTTTTGAAAGCCTCTGTTTCCACAAGCCTATACGGCGGCATCTCCAGGCTGATCAATTTGGCAATGTGCACGTTTAACGCTTGAGCGTGCGGGTGCGTGGCGGCGTACTTGCGCTTGCACTCAAACAGTGGCGCTAGCGATGTCTGGACGCTGCGCTGAGAGACATTGCTGGATGGGGCAGAGGACAGCGGAGGTGAGGGTGTGGGTGCAGGCCAGGAGACGGTAGTGCCTGTGTCCTCAGAGGGGGGTTGGATCTCAGTGGCAGGTTTGGGCACAGGGGGAGAGGCAGTGGTGCAAACCGGAGGCGGTGAACGGCCTTCGTCCCACCTTGTGGGGTGCTTGGCCATCATATGCCTGCGCATGCTGGTGGTGGTGGCTCCCCAGCTGATCTTGGCGCGACAAAGGTTGCACACCACTGTTCGTCGGTCGTCAGGCGTCGCTGTGAAAAACTGCCACACCGTAGAGCACCTTGACCTCTGCAGGGTGGCATGGCGCGAGGGGGCGCTTTGGGAAACAGTTGGTGGATTATTCGGTCTGGCCCTGCCTCTACCCCTGGCCACCGCACTGGCTCGGCCTGTGCCCACACCCTGACTTGGGCCTCCGCGTCCTCGCCCGTGTCCACGTCCTCTAGGCCTACCCCTCAGCATGCTGTATTACCAGTAGTGCAGAAACAGAACGCTGTAATTAAATGTGCCACTTATTGGCCTGTGGTTGGAGGCTGACTTCGCTTACGGAACGCACAGCAGAGCCAGGAAATAATTTTGCGCAAGCCTGCTGTAACACTTAGCTGGCTGCGTATGAATTAGGACAACTACCCCCAGCACAGACCCAGTACACTGAGGACGGTCACAGGCAGCCCAAATAGATTTTTTTTCCCAAATGTTTTTGGAAAGGCCCACTGCCTATATTCAATAAATATGTCTTCTGTCCCTGCCTCACCACCACTACTGGCCCTGGACTATGTATAATTACTGCAGGGCGCAATGCTCTGCACGGCCGATATACAAAAAAAAAAAAATGTGCAACACTGCAAAAAGCAGCCTCCACACTACTGCACACGGTTAGATGTGGCCCTAAGAAGGACCGTTGGGGTTCTTGAAGCCTAAAATAACTCCTAACGCTCTCCCTATAGCAGCTCCGGCACCAGCAGCACTTTCCCTGATCTCTGTCAGAATGCATCTGAGGCGAACCGCGGGAGGGGCCGATTTATATACTCGGGTGACACCTGATCTCGCCAGCCACTCACAGCAGGGGGGTGGTATAGGGCTTGAACGTCGCAGGGGGAAGTTGTAATGCCTTCCCTGTCTTTCTATTGGCCAGAAAAGCGCGCTAACGTCTCAGAGATGAAAGTGAAAGTAACCCGAACATCGCATGGTGCTCGTTTCGAATAACGAGCATCTCGAACACGCTAATACTCGAACGAGTATCAAGCTCGGACGAGTACGTTCGCTCATCTCTATTTTTTACAATGAGAGCCTTTGGATGATGTATCCCACTGTATGCCTTAGTGACAGAGGTACCCGTTGGGGGGCTTTTCCGAGCGTATATTCCAAACATAGACTGAAAATTAGGTATACGTGGCCCCTGTGATAGTTGTCATTTTTGTGCAAACTTTATTAATATGGTAATATGGCTGTAATCTGCAGAGCAACCCAGTAGCAATTGTTCTGCAGCGCCACAACAGGGGAAATACATTGGTACATATATATTACAAATACATGTAATACAGGGGTATTACATTGTGCACATTGAAGGCAATGTGCAATCTAAGTATATCATTGGCACACTGGAGAGAGAGAGATGCTGTTTATAGCCATTCTATGCTCTGGGTAATTTATGGAGGCCCTGAAAAGGGATCCCCTCCAAATGACCAGAAAGATTAATAGACAACCCCTTTAACACAACCATTCAGTTTCAGGACAAAATTCTGTCCTGGACTGGAGGTGGAGGTGGGTATATTAACTGCTGTTGTTGTTCTTTGCCGTCCCTCCAATCCATCGGTTCTGGGCTTAATTGTTGGCCATCCAAGATGTTTGCAGCAATTTTCTATCTACTTAATGCATACTGTGCACTGCTTTATGATTGGCCAGTGTTGATCAGGTGAGTAGCACTGGCCAATCGGGGAGCAGATATAGTGCACTGGTAGGAATTAGGTAGTTAGAAGAATGCGTTGCCCATCTTGGATGGCAAAAAACTGGACCCGGAACCGGGGGGGGGGGGGGGTTAGAGGGATGGCAGAGAAGAATAACAGCAGGTAATATACACCCCTACAGCCCTTGCCTTCAGCTCTTGGTATAGAATTTTGTCCCAAAACTGGAGGGTCGCTTTAAGTTCAGTACAAGATAATGAAAGTTAATAGGAAGATTAAAACATGAAGCTACCCTTTAAGGTGAAAATGAAAAGACAAGTGCAGTTATAATGGTCAAATACTACAGAAGCAGACTGAAGCACCTTCAAAAATGTCTTCTCATTTAATTGACTATTTTCAGAGCCAACGCATGAGACACAGTAACCACTCGACTGAAAATTCCCCCATCGAGAGACGAAGTTTAATGACCTCAGATGAAAATTATCACAATGAAAGAGCTCGGAAAAGCAGAAACCGCTTGTCTTCCAGTTCTCAACACAGTCGTGACCATTATCCTCTTGTGGAAGAAGAGTACTCCGACTCCTACCAGGACACTTATAAACCTCATCGGAACCGCGGCTCCCCGGGAGGATATAGCCATGATTCCAGGCACAGGCTTTGAGTTTTTTTGAACTTGAGTAAAAAAAAAAAAAAGAAAAAAAAAAGATAGTGGTCACTGACCGGTTTGCTGTCCAGGAAACTTACAGTGCATTTTTTTTGTTTTGCACTGCAGGTCAGACAGACAACAAAAAGGTCAAGTTACTTACAGCAACATAAGGTAGATAGAATATACAAATCACTTTATTTTGCCAGCTGTAAGAGTGTCACTTGATGCTACATCACAGGCAAAATGCTTAACCACATCCATAAGTATATGCGTGTAGGTAGAAATTTATTGTGCCCTTTCGACAGACCTCTTTGCTTTGACATTTCCATTTGAGCAGTAATGTGTTTACATGGATTATTGCACACATCCATTTTGTAGTCTAGGGTAGGGGGCGTCCACTTTACTTCTTGATAACCTGGGCCGTTGAAGTCTTGGAAATCTCCTTGCATGAGGATCAATGAAATGACCTAATAAAGCATGGGTGGGGCTTGCCGAGGGACTTATTCAGGGGCAAGTCCTCACAGTGGTCGTAATAGGGATAAGTCTCTTATTGGGTTCTCCAATGTGTCTTCTATGATCATTTTTGTTACCTGAAAATATTATAGCTTTTAACAATGGCAAAAGTAGGTCTTTGAGAGTGAGCCACCAATAGGGTCTCTTTGGTAGATACCTCCCATGGCCAAGCAAAGGACTTACGATAACTATAGAAAGCTCAATTTTTCTACTTAATACGGTGAGTGAGCCATGTGGGGGGGGGGGAGCAAGCACAATAGGGTGCTTCAGTCTTATTGTAAAATTGATTTGGAATGGACATGATCCTCTCTTCCATGTGTATGTTCGAGTTATCTCGCCAACATTGGTGAGACATCTGTCAACAGCCATTAGACATGGGCTACACTGCAAATTTTTGTAGCAATACAGATAAATTTCAACTGTCAAGCTGCAGTCCAAAGGAACCCGTTACCCATTGAGTTGTATGCACTCTTGTAGACCGCAGCTGTCTTTCAACAATGAGCAGCATTACAAAAATTTTCAGCGTAGCCCTAAGCCTTATAAACAGGTGGTTTCGATTGACGATTCCAGTTGACCTTCCATTGGTGGTCTCCCTAGTAGAGCAACCTGGTCATAGCATATGAAACTTTAGTTAAAGCTATACCCATGTGAGGAGATTATTATGGTTTAACCGGCCCATGGCTTTTGAGGATTTTAGTAGGTCACTTCTGCTTTAGGGTACTTGTCAAGGCACGTATAGGAACAATTTCCCGCACTGGGAAATTTCCAAAAGAACAGTTCCAGTTGGAACCAATTTATAAAGCCAATTCCTGTTGGAATTTGGATAAATTGACTGGAAAGTCTAACTTCAGCATGTTGCATTCACTTTAAAAATAACCTGGACAGGCTTATAGGTGGGATGGGTATAGAAAAGAGGGCGTTTAATAAAAAAAAAAAAATTAAATCTCTATACACATTTATTTTTACTATATAAAACGTATCGTCAGCAGGTTTCATATTAATAATAGTAATACGCAAGAAAAAATAGACAGATCTCCAAAGTGACTTCTAAAACTTTCCATAAATCTGATTTGAATTCTTTTAGATTTTTAAGCAGATTCTTAGATTTGATTTTTCTTTTGTGTGTGTAGAACCAATAGAGAAAAAACTGGGCAATAATGACATCTGATTTCATCATAACTGATACACTTTGGGAAAAAATCACTGCAGACAGTACTTAGTATTACTCAGTTGTTACAGCAAAAAATAATCTAATTTTCTACTTTAATGCAAAAAATAGACATATTTTGAAACTGCAATGTCTTTATGCTATAGAAAAAATTTGAAATGTGGATAATGTCAAAGTTGAAAGTTAAAGGGGTTGTTCAAGTTGTGCCTTTTTACTTAAAAGCCTTTACCATGCAGTAAAATAACTAATTTTCTGCATGGGAAAGGCTCTTTAGTAGAAACCTACAACTTGGAAAACCTTTTTACTCTTGGCCAGGCACCTTTAGGTACCAAAATGGATTTATTATGTCTTTTTAGCAATCAGGGCATCATGTTTCTGATAAAGCGCTCCAAATCCCCTGCCTAGACATATCATTCAAGCAGTTTTGCCAAGGCAGAAAGTTATGCCCTATCCATAGGATAGGGGATAACTTGCTTATCAGTGGTGGTCTGACCACTGGGACCCCCACTAGTAGCAAGAACAGCTCGCATGGGGGTTGCACATGCACTCTGCAGCTCCATTCATTGGAGTGTTCGAGATTCCAAGTGCTTGAACTCTGTTGTCTCGGTTTTCCCATTGCAATGAGTGGAATGGCATTGCACATCCGCGACACCACTCCATTCATGAGGGGGCCTTTGGGAGCTTCCCAAGAGATCAGAAAGTTAACCCCTATCCTGTGGGTATGGAATACTGTTCTGTCTAGGCACAAGCCCTTTAAATGATGATCTGTCTATCTGCAGGGGGAGCTTAGATGCTTACTACATACTGATTATACCCTACATGGAATACAGTAATAGAACAGTACGCAGTAAGTTCTAGAAGCTGGCAGCCAAATATGTATTATTTAACTCTGTGCTCAACATTTGGCGCTCTGTATCAGAAAAACTGAAGGACGACTGCAGTCTTAATATGACACAGTGTTTAAAAGTGAGATAAAGCCAGATGTGCGTCATCCAAAGTCAACAGCATTATTAAAGGCATTGAGTCATGCAAAAGCCGCACATAAAATGTAATTTTTATAAGAAAAATAAATTAATAAGAAATACACAGGACAAAAATAATTAGCCTCAGTCATGTATTTCTAGTTAATCTCCTGGCAAAAAATTGCTTATAACTCCGGCATAAAATTTACTATCACAATGGGGGAAACTTATCAGAACGATGGAAGGGAAAGATAGCAATCAACCAGCAAGGTCAATGACTCTTATTAAACTGACCCTACGGTTCTCGACAAAGATGGCTGTACCACGTTTTTGACTACCTGATGTACACTGTATTAGTAAGCATCATTAGTCCAAGACACTACATGCTGCATTGATTGGCCAGTATTGACCATGTGAGCAGTGCTAGCCAGTAGAAGCAGCATGTAGAGTCTTAGACTACCAATGCCTACTAATGCCCAATGTGCATCAGGTAGTCAAAAGAGCAGTACAGCTATCAAAACCTCTGTTACATTATTGGAACATGTCAGAAGTTTTATTAAAGTCGTATCACCCTTCAAAGAGTACAGAAATATAATGGGGCCTTTAAAAAAAATCTTTATTGTTCAACCACCACGTGCTCAAAATCACTAAAAACTATCTGGACCAACTTTGAACACTTATCAAAAGGATAGGTAATACAAGCCTGATAGGTGAGGTCTGAGACCCCCACCAGTCATGAGAATGGGGGTCCCGTGTCCCCCTCTCCTTATCACTGCAGGCTCAATGCACCCCCCATCCACAGTGAGGAGATTGAATGGAGCGTCGGACACGCATGTGTGGTGCCACTCCATTCATATTCAATATGACTGCTGGAGCACTTGCACTCGGCTACTTCTGTCCGCTTCATTAAAATGAATAGAACAGCACTCCGCATGCGCAACCGCGACTCCATTAAACCTGCAGTTGGGTGCAGCAAACCCACAGTAATAAGAAGAGGGAGACATGGACCCCATTCTTGGGATTGGTGGGAGTCTCCGCGGTGAATACTGTGGATATGTGATAAAAGTTGTTTATGGTACAACCTTTTAAGGGGTTAATTTGCAAAAAGTATTCATAACACAAATAAGTATACCCTTACCGTCCCATACCACGTCTTTGGGAAACCTTTAAATTTTGTATGGAGCAAAATATGAAGTAATTGGATGACGTAGATCTACCGTCTATCCATTTTGGGGTGATGGCTGTGCTAGCATTAGCCATACCAGCAGAAGTTCCAGTTTGTGTTTTGGCTAATGGACGCCACGTTCAGTTTTGTACGACCAATATAAACACAATTAAATAATCCCTAGAATAACATTTTAAGTCTCTGGCCTAATTTGACATTATCCCGTACCAGATGTCACATGTAACGTATATTTCTCCGATTGACCAGTACAATAGTACTAGACATCATTTGGGTGCTCGTAGACGACAAATGAGAAATTTTATATATGCAAGTTATTTTCTTGGTATCTTAGCAACTGATATACTTGGCAACGTGCTTCAATTCACCTTCGTATGAAAAAACGTAGATTCTGTAAGTATTATCCATTGCCATGTCGCCCAATTTAATGCAGATGTCTGTTTTTAGTTGCTTGCATGAGAATAGCTAATTGTATATATATTATGCATCAGAGCTGAAAACATGACGGGGCGGTCAGACCAGATTGTTGTATCACAGTGTTAATGTCTCATGCGTGTTCATATTTTGGTAAAGACCTGGATATAGGTCCCTTAGAGGCACTATTTGTAGGTGTCTGCTCTGACCAATGATAGGGGTTCCACACAGATGGCCTCCCTCTATTCATCATTGGCCATATGCAAAGGGATTTTCTATGTGGGCCCCTTACACAGTTGGCTAATGGTCTTTAAAGTATCTGCCTACCTTTGGACCCCCATGTGGCAGAATTGGGATACCCCATAGAGATTTTCCAACATTTCTCTACTATAAGATCCAATTTCAGAAAGATCAGTTTGGAAATTTGAATGGTGATTGACTGGCTTTACAAAAATCTGATTACTAGAGCGGTAATATATGAGAAAGGAGCTGCCAACCCTCCTTATCCATTCTCCACCCAATCAACATGAAGCTGAGAGCATAAGTGAAAGGCTAACTTCTAAATGATGCCTTTCATGACTCAGACCGATAGAAAGTCAAATCATGTGATTTGTAACCTCAGCTTGCACTATTAATCAGATTTTTAAGTGAGCAAAGCTTCTTTCCAGGATAAAATGCAGTCTATGTGCAAACTAGAGAAGAATAAGATAACTGCTAGCCCAGCCCTGACCACTCATTAATATTCATTTAGGAAATGAAGGAAGAGCAGCTCCCAGATACTTCTGGTGTTGCCTATCTTGTAGCAATGATATTAATTCACTTCCTGCAAGTAGTCACATGAGAAGATCTTGGGACCTCATACACAGCTGATTATGAATGGCTCTAGCTGAAACCAATGGGATCAGCCAATATCAATCTATTGTGTATGAAGGATTTAAAGGGGTATTCCAGTGCCATTAAGTTGTCCCCTACCCGCAGGACAGGGGATAACATGCTGATCGGTAGGGCTGACCATTGCGACCCCCACCGATTGCCAGAACAGGGGTCCTGTGTCCCCCAAGGGTCTATTAAACTGAATGGAGCGAAAGTGAGCATGCTTGGCCACCGCTCCATTCAATGAGAGCGCCAAAGAATGCCAGGTGCTTGAACTCATTTTCAGCACTACCATTGAAATAAATGGAGCGGTGGCCAAATACGCATGCCTCTGCTCTATTCATTTTGACAGTTTCTTGGGGAACACTCAACCCCCATTCTATTAAAGGTCACTGCTATAGCCAGTGATTCGCTGCAGCAGTCACATGTCCTGGTCAGCAGCAACTAGGAAAGACAGAGTGATTGTAAAGCAATTTTAAGTGGTGGGAAAACTCCATTCAATGCAATCCGATGTAATCTATTTGTATTATTTACTTAATTATTTAAAGCTATTTAATTAAAGAAGTTAGTTAAAGAGGTTGATGGCTTTGAACAAACCTAATTTCTTAGAAGGGTCCTGACACTGAGGCCCATCAACTGTAAACTGCAAGTGTTGAATATCCTTGCACTGCCTCCGCGGGGTGCCCAATGAAATGGTTGGGTTGCCCATACAGTCGCTCTTTGCAGTAGGTAATAAATGTGGATCCTGAACTAGGGACCCCCTTAAGTTTCAGTATTCTCTAATAGTGTTTTCAGAAATAGTTTTTCAAAACCAGACAACCCCTTTAATTAATTAAAGTTAAGTGATTTTTTTTTTTTAATAAACTGGTGGAGTTATTGACAGCACATTGGCAATGGGCAGGGATGACCGTAATGTTGCTTTATTAAGTATAGCATGCAATGTGACATGTAAACCTACTTATTACAGCATAACCCTAGTTCTGTCAGGATAGAATGAGATCAAACAAATGGTGCTTTCTTATAGAACACATTGACAGCCCATAAAATGTACAGAAATGTTATCTACGTACTGTATGTGGAAGGAAACAGCGCTGTATACTGGGTGGTCTTGTAGAATAGATTTTAGATGTGTAGGAAATCTTCGAAAATATGTCTTAGTAAGATGCTTTAAGACAAAACTAATTTATTTGCCTTAAATGCCTTTTTATCATGTCAGTAGCACTCCAGCACTGAGCAGGTTAATGAGATTGGTTGCTATAGTAGGTGGTGGTAGTCGATATCTACCAAGAGGTCTGTTGTGGGCAGAGGGGGTAGCTTGAAACTTTTGAGCCCTGATGCAAAACTCTACAACAGGGCCTACACAAACATCACATCCCATTGATAGTTCTGCTTTTTTTCTTATGTGGCAGAATGCCATTTGGGGAAACTTAAGGCACCAGGCCTGGGTAGCACTGCACCCCGTGTAGCTACATCTCTGGTTAAATGCATGTCTGTTACACAATATTCAACATGTCTGTTACAGTGGGTGGACAAAAATATGGAAACATAATACGAAATGCATGCCTTAAAGTTACATGGGATTACAAATCATATTTCTATGTAGAGATTGATTTTAAGTGGAGGTAATATGACATAGATGCTGCCGGGTAGAAGTGAGCATCTGCCCGAGTAACAAGGTTCCATTGCTCAGGGGTTTGAGCTACTCAGCTGCTGTTACCAGCTGGCTCCCAAAACCACCCAGAGCAGGGCAAGAGGTGAAGTAAAACACAAATGGTAATGATAAAAATCCCATGCATTTTGTACAGTGTTTCCATATTTTTGCCCACCCCCTGTATGTATTAGTCTGTTTCATATGGGAGATATCTGCAATTTAATTGAATCCCATTTACTAATTTGCTTGCTTCTGTTCTTCGAGGGCATCAAGATGCATGTGTTACGTACGGTAAAACAATGATGTGTCTGGTTGTATTTTCCATTTGTTCACTATATAGGACTGGCAAAATTATGTGAATGACATTTACATTGAGAATGCGTTCATAGATGTAGACAGATTACATGAAAAGTAGTTTCAAAAACCTTTGCCTCCAACAAAAAGGGTGAAGGGGCAGGCAGTTTAGGCACATCCTGTGGGCATAATAATAATGTGTCTTTAAGGACTTGTCGCGGTCTTAACTAATTTATTAATAATAGATCCAAATCTGTTAGAATAATAAAAGCAACAGTACTTACCCATCCTCTTCCTGCCGATCCAGCGCTGCAGCCCTGTGGTCCTCCCACTGTTTGTTTTGGAACAGCTACCATCTGATCACTGCAGCCAATCAGAGGCTGCAGAGGTTAAGTTTCTTTTTCCTGGCATCTCCGTTCAAATTTTGGGAGCCATGATGCCAGGTAAATGGCACCTGACCGCCATGTTCTCTGATTGGCGGTAGTTCTATACATATGAAGTCGTTGGGTATCCCAGGAGCATTATTGTGGCTGAAATGAGCTGCAATATACAATGGGAGCCTACCAACTCCAGCCTGCTGCATTCTCCACATACTTCCGCGGAAACAGGGCTGAAAGCAAACACAGACAGCTTTTTAAAGGTCTGTTCACACTAGCAGAAATACTGTACATTTGGCGCATTGGAAAATTCCGCAGCAAAATCCGAAGCATTTCCATACCATTGGTACGGATTATGAATCGAAATCAGCTGCACATCCGCAACTGATTTCAGCTTGTGCTGTTCTCCTCTAACCTCCCAATACTTTACACTGCAGTATCCAGAGTGCAGTGCACACTGGCAACTGCTACTGAGTGCCACTGGTGTGTGACGCCACTTCTGCATCACCTGCAAGGTTTCCCATTGAAAACAATGGGAAACACTTGCCGATCCTCCACTGCAGCTGAAAGCCGCGCTGGAGGACCGCTACTTCACAGAAGTGATGGAAGGTGTTTTGGCCATGAAAACACATTGGCAAGCGCGATATCGAGCCAGGAAACTCGGAGTCTTCTATTAGGCTGCTTTCACACGGACGTGAGATTTTTGATGCGAGACACACAAATCTCGCAAGAATATGAACCCTATTCTCTTTAAAATGCATCGCCCATTTTTCAATGGGACTGGAAACGCATTGTTTGGCGTGCGTGGTGCACGTAAGAGCGAGGCGAGGTTTGCCATTGAAAACAATGGGAAACACCTGCCCATCAGCCGACATGGCTGGAAGCCTCACCAGAGGATTCCAATCTCAGAAAAGCGATGGGAAGTGTTTTTGACAGAAAAACGCCTCACATCCGCCAGTACACCACACGTGCACAAGCGTGATATTGGGCCGAGTATCACACTCGGCCATGTGTAGGTAGCCTTAGTCTACACAGGTTTCTAAAGTCACAGGATAATAAATAAGAAATTCCATTCTGATATGGGTTAGCTGCATTTTTGTGGCAAATTTCTGCATTGATTGCAATGATTAAGAACTTCAATAAATAGTGGGAAAAAAGCTCTTTAAAAATAACAGTTTAGGGAAGATCATAAAGGGTTAAACTACTGGATGCTCAGAGCTTCAGCTGAAAAGGACAGTGGGGAGAAGGGGGGCGGAGCACTGTGAACAGCCACTAGTAGCTGATCCATTTTTCCAGCTGGATGCCAGACAGGCTATAGGACTCTGAGTTTTTGGAATATAGTTGGACCTAAATAAAAGAGACTACACGTTATACTTGTTTGTGAGTAGAACTAAAACTGCCCTGTTCTCTGGATTGTTGTCGTCCCTCTAGCAATCAAAGTTTTATGATCTGTCCTATCAATTGTGGTAGAGACTCTGAGGTTTCTAGTAGAATTGTTCATCATTTCATTAACACAGAACTTGCATCTGCAGTGTGATACTGTTGACTGCGATGGCCCGTGCAAATGGTTGTTAATAAGTTGTATTTGGGCAAATTTTCATATATGCAGCCCATCATTTCTTGTTGTATGAAGGTATATTGTAGATGGTCTTTTTGATTTTTTTTGCATTTATCTTTTTTTTTATATTATTCAACTACTGCCTAGAATAATACCCTGTTTCCCCATAAATAGGACATACCCTGAAAATAAGCCCTAGCTTGATTTATCAGGATTTTTGAAAAGGCTTAAAATATAAACCCTACCCTGAAAATAAGCCCCAGCTGTATTACCTAAAAAAAAGGAATACATTACCTAGCAGGCTCGGTTCAGGTCCCTCCTGCTGCTCTATAGAGCTCTGGCACAGTTCCCGCAGTCCTCGGCTGCCACACACAATCACTTCCTGGTTATGGGATTCATAAATCATAAATCCATGAAGCGATGGCTATGATTGGTTCATTGAGCACTGCATTGATTAACTGAGCAATGCTAGAAGAACCAATCACAGCCATTGCTTCGTGGAGGTAGGATTTATAAATCCTGTAACAAGGAAGTGATCCAGTATGGGTGGCTGAGGACTGCAGGAACCACACCGGGACTCTGGTGAACAGCGGGAAGGACCTGGACCAAGACTGTTAGGTAAGTAAAATACAACATTCTCTGAAAACGAGACAGCGCCTCTTTTGGGACAAAAATTTATATAAAACACAATGTAATGACAAAAAAAGCTTCCTGATCAATGACTTTTGGGATATTCTATCACTCTCACATGATCTTTTTAGTTAAATGCAGGGGCTTAATTAAAAAGTGAGTCTTATTATAGGGGAAGAAAAATTCTTAAAGGGGAAATTAAAACGGTAATTAAAATTTTGCCCAGAACATAGTACTAACACTTCAATTCTATATAATGTGTTTGCTGGGTACCCATTTTACCGATCCTCGGAAGGATGGAAGGCTGAGTCAGCCTTAAGTTGACTACCTAAACCACGCGGGGATTGAACTCACAACATGTTGCGAAGTCAGTAAAATGAGTACCCAGCTTGGTGGGGTGGTAATAAATAAATTACCTGAAAGCGCTGCGGAATAAGTTACACTACACAAATAACAAGATTTATAGTTTATTTTTTTAACAGCATGGCAGTGCCCTGGTTATTGGGTCTTTATGTAGAGGTATTGAAATCCAAAGACAAATGTGAACAGAGCCCAAAGGGGGCAACATAGATTACCCTAGGTCGTAGCTAAAACAGTTGCAAAAGTGTCAGGTGGGCCCTGGTGCTTAGGAGGGGTCAAAACATTCCTCTGCTACATTAGAAGACAACATTACTAAATATGTCCCATGATAGGTGGGAGGTCCTTTACAGACTTTGCATTGGGGCTCAGGAGTGTCAAGTTCCGTCTTTGATTTAAAGGGGTTGTCCCACTTCCAGCTGTTTTTCTGCAGAATACAGACTGCTCTGAGCAATGCCCTTGGGTTAATACTGCATTTACTTCAATAGGACTTAGCCTGCAGTACCAACCTGGGCCACTACACAATGTACGGCGCTGCCTGCTTCCTGCAGTAAAACAGCTAGAAGTAGGACAATCCCTTTAACCGTTCACTTTAGTTCTCCTTTAAATAGCTTTACAAGTAGGTCTATTTGTTTTCATTTGTGCGCCTGCGGTAGTGACGTACTGTAAGTTCTATGGAATTGCTTGAAATTTATGGTTTTTCTTGCTTTTTTTTTAAAAGCACCCATATTTTTGTACTCTTTCCAGTACTAGAGCAGAGGCAGGATCATGTACTGTACATATAGCACAAACCTCACAAAGACATTATTTTCCTGCTGGGAATAATGTTCCGAATTTCGCAAGTCAAAAGATCTCCGGGAAAACGTCTCTGCATTGCCGATAGCAACCCATTGGAGTTTAGCTTTTACTTTACATATTGTACTGTAGAGATGAAACATTCATTAGTTATGTTTATATAAGCGCTGCGGAATAAGTTGGCGCTATACAAATAAAGATTATTATTATTATTTATGCCAGTATTTAGTGTAAGCGGAGCCCCAAAAAGTTGCAATTTGTGTATAAGTTGCAAAAAAGTTTTAAATTGCACAAAAATGTTACTTTTACCACCACGTTCATTGAAATTTTGAAGAAAGTGGGCAGGAAAAGCGTGGTGAACAGCTTTTAGACAGATTTAGGAAGCCAAAAGCAAATATGGGGCAACGTGTGGCACAGATATAGCATGTATTGATTTCATTTTGACTTTAGTAGAGTCCAAAATATCCCAAAAATAAGAGGTGTGCACCTTTTGATGAATTTGGCACAAATTCACTCCAGAAATCTTTTTTCTAGATTGAAACCCCGCTCTTGATGAATCTGAACCAGTGACTTTTTTTTTCACATGGGGCTGTGTGCATATTGGGTCTCCGGTATAGAAAGTAGCCAAAGAGTGTCTGGCTTCTTAATGTTGCCCATAGGAACCAATATCCACCCTGAAAAGATGGTATCTGCTTGCTAAGGACAATCCTGCCACTTTTTATCCCACGGAGGGAGGTTTACAAACAGAATTACGCAACTTTTCTAGTGTAATTGCGCATATGGCGATGTTCACACTACTGTCCGGGCTCCTTTGGCAGTTCTGTCACATTAGATCAGTGTTTCCCAACTCCAGTCCTCAAAGCATCCCAACAGGTCATGTTTTGAGGATATCCCATAGTAAGAACTCCTGTGGCAATGCCTGAGGCACCGACAATAATTACATCACCTGTGCAATACTGAGGAAATACAGAAGACATTACCTGTTGGTGTGCGTTGAGGACTGGAGTTGGGAAACGCTGTATTAGATCATGTATTCCCATTCTTGACGGTAAAACTAGAGAAAACTTCCATGACCAACTTCAACGACCTCGGACAAGACCTCTGAAGGTGGTCTGTCAGGTGTCCTTGCAGTCTGTCCTATAATATTACGAATAGAAGTCACAAGGCAGAACCGAACCCAAAGGTTGTTCATTAGAACATCATATTGATGAAGGCTCTCCGATACATTCTTGTTCGTGTTGGTAGACAAAGGGAACACTTTTCAGTAGCGTCAAATATGTCTAATTACCCACCATTTTCTTTTCAAAAAGTGGCAGAAAATGATGCCATGGTATGAACTGGCACGGATTTAGTAGCATGCACCATATTCCTCAACAGGCAGACATCTTGTGGGGCGATACAGTATGCACTAGTACACATAGGTACCCCAGTCTTAGTACATTTCCCCATTGTAAGACTGAGGAAGAAATAACCAGACTTAGGTAAAGCCAAAAATATAATGTTGTAAATCTTTACATCAGTGATTCCCAACTGTGACACCCCAGTGTGCCGTGAGAAGCTCCTAGGAATGCCATGGGAAGGGGAGAGGTACAGAGGTGTCATTAATTTTTTGACGAGGTGTGCTGCAAGCCGAAAAAGGTTTGGAAACACTTCTCTACTTAGAAGGAGATAGGGATACCTTAATATGGTTCAAAAAGTAATGGTCTATTCAGCAGAAAAACAATAGTTGTAGAAGATTCATCGATCCAACAAGGATTACTTCAGTTATTGATATAGTATGTACTTGGTGCAAGTGCCAGCCTTAGGCTGCCTGCATACGGGTGGATTTGAATTGCAGAATCCGAAGCAGGTGTCCACCTCCGGTTTCCACAGCAAATACCGCCCATAACATGCTATTGTAAGCCACTTTTTCCCCTACATGAGCGGAAATCAATTGCGATTTTCTGCTCGCGGAGGAAAAATTGCAGCAGGTTCTATTTTGACACAGATTCCGCTTGGACGGCTTCGATTAAAGTCAATGGAAGCCGTCCGATCCGCGGCCCTTCCGCAATGATCGCATCATCGCTAGGGTCAAATTTCCATTGGCAGCCAGCCTAAGTCAAGGAATTCAGACTTCCAGACTGCTTACATCTTGTAAAATGTCAGTTAAGTGTATCAGTCATTGGTGGTCAACCGTATAAGGCTGAATTCCCGTATAGTGGTAGTGTAGTAGTCAGCCACACGTTAACCACGCCTAAAAACCTCAGCAAATGATGTACATCGATGCACAATTTTGCCTGATTGGCAATAGACTTCCAGTACTGCTACACATTGTGGTCCTGCAGTTGTGAGTATTTACAGCATATTTTTACCATTGAAGTCAATGATGGAGAATTGCCACAAAAACATTAGGTCCATGTCATCTACTCCCTCTGACTTACATATTTTTGATGGGAGGAAATTCTGTGTGTTTCTTAGACAGTGCCAGATAGATAAATTTGATGGTATTAAATTTGAACCAGAGGCTATACTAAAGAGTAGTATGTAAAGTGGCAGGACCAGTGTACGAAATCGAACTCGGGGCTGCCTACTGGCGTGGGCCCTAGCATGCTATATAGAAGCTATCCATAAATCACATCTCCTCATTGTGCTGCAAGGATTGTGAATGGTCGTATAGCTCCAGCAGAGCTCTAGAACCTGCGACTGAAGCAGGTAGATATCAAGAATTGGTGGTTTGGAGCTGCCAACCCCCACCCCTCATCTCTCAGGCCTTGGGGCAATGCTGTGTGTATAGAAGATAGACTGTTGAATAATAATTTTCAATTTAGAAGGGTTGCCCTCTATACGAGCAGCTGCCTTGTATTACATGGGCGGCCATTCGTCTGAATAGCCAGCATGCAATACTATATTTCCCCTGCAGTGGCCGCTGTTGAGGAAATGTCTGGTTGGATGCAACTTCCCCGGGCAAAATCGGCTGTGTGTCGGAAGCAGGATCTGGGGCCATTAGTTAATTGCGGCACAGTCTTCAGTTAATAAGAGTTGCCTCTGATGACACTAGATCCAGTTTGGCTTGTTTCATTGCCTGCACCCCTAAGTGAACTTCCACTTTAGAGAAACATAGTGAGCATGCTGTTGTTGTAGGGTGGTGTGTGAATCTCACCTAAGCATCTGGAGATATACCAGATCATCCCCTGTGTGCCTGATACTCCCAAAAATCCTAATTTTTGAAGGTGCCTAATTTCCGCAGCCAATCGGCTGTCCGCATTCCCAACCCCTTCACTTCCCACATGCAATAGCATCCTATAGACACATCTATTCAGCTTAATCATTTTCTGGTGAATAGACCAAATAATATAATGTATAGATAGTTCTAGATTATAAATATAGATAGATACTTATATTTTGCCAAAACGATTAATTATTTAAAAACGGAAGTAATAAAGCACATTTGTATTAATTAGCACAAGACGATTAGTTTACAAAAATTAAAACAATGATTGTTCGGCAGCTGTGTTTTTAATAAAGAGAATTGAAAAATATATATATATTATATTGGGATCTGTAGATTAATGTGTCACCGCCATGTGTTTCATTCAATGTTCGGTGTCATATTGCCGTATATACAGTATAAAGATGGTTATTTTTACAGGTTCATATCTTATTTTTGACTACTTACAACAACGCTTTTTCGCCATGTGAAAAGTAGCATTGACATTGTTGCCATGGTGTATAGCATGGAGTGATATAATCAAGGTGGAGCTGTCACCTATCTATGGTGGTGGCAGCCATTGTGTGCGCTTAACCACTGTGTGATGAACACGGTGGGCTTAGAGATTATTTTTCTCCTAAAATCTAAAAAAATGGAGTCAACCTGTTTGGCTCGAGTTTCTAATTGTTCCATTGTAGGCTATGATTGCATCTGCGTTAGCGGAGCCGGAGAGGGGTATCCTCTTGCTCAACGCACCCATTTTGCGACAGAACTGAAAGGCAACGCATAGACCCCATTGAGTATAACAGGGTCCATTGGGTTTCCAATCAGCCATCCGATATTTTACCAAATTTACCACTTCATTCTATATTTCCGAGCGCAGGTGTGAACATAACCTTAGTTTGTCCCATTTCAAGAAAAGGCTGATTGGCAACCATTATGGCTACCGTTCTATTCTCCACAGGGATTGTTACCCATAATTTCTAGTGCCGAATGATGGATCTGCCTAGTTATGCAGTTATATGGGCAAATTGTGCCATTAAAAATCTAGGTGCCAACCCCCATAGGTGATGGAATGGTGACCATGTTGGTTTATTGTAAACAGATGAATTTAAGACCCATCTTCTTTTCACCGATGATGGTGTGTCAAAAATTTTCTAAGATGATACTTTTTTAAGATTTCACCCAATAGACATTTGTTATGGTTGAAATTGGCTTTTAGTCTAATGTGTATGGGCACCTTAGCAGAAGAGAGGCATTAAGGGGGGTCGTCTCATTGACATTGATGGCATATCGTTGCGCCATATCATCTTAGCTTTCTCAGATGGCCGAATGGTCAGTGATTGATTATTACGTTGAACATGCAACACAAGCCAAAATGGCGCAATGCTTTCCCATTGTCGCCACCACTTCTTTCTAGACATCAGCGTGGGTCGCAGAGGTCAGAACCCCGTTGATTGGACATTGATCCGTACCGTAGCAATATGCTGTCAATGTCTGTTTTGAGAAAAACCCTTTAAATGTACAGATTTTTTTTTTACTTTAAGGGAAGGTCCATTTTTGTATAAAACAAAAAATTTCACTCGTTCCTTGCAATTTGAAAAAAAAATTTTGCGTAACTAGAGGGATTGGTTCGGCATACAATATGGATGCCCGCACTCCACAGATATGTTTTAAGAAGAGCACATATATGAGTAGCAAAGAAGTGGGATATGAAAAAAGTACTTTATATAAAGGTTATGATGTAAGGAACAGAAAAAATTGTGGTAAGAGGTAAAACATAAAAATGACGGCGCAAATGAGAGTAATAATCCCTCGAGAAAATCCGTAATTCAGTATGTCATCATTATAATAAATGTGAATTCCCGCTTCCGTCATGTTGTGAAACCGATCTATACCCAAAGCTGAACATTTGAAGCTGGACTGTGGAAATTAATTTTTTGCCTTTACTAAACCAAAACAGTTGGGGGGAAAAAAATTGTATATGTTTTTGCTGATTAACCCTTTCTACTTTTATCTATGGATATGTGTAGCATTCAACAAGGCATGCTGGGTAAAAAAAAATGACTATGCAAAGGCGTAAAGTGTTGCATGCTCTGCTCTCCCTCTGCTTTACTGGCTTACAGAGATTAAAAAAGTGGTGTTATTTTTGTGAAAAAAGGAACATTTAACAAAGCAAATGCAGACTGCATGCTTCTGGCATCCTAATTTCTCTGGACTTGTTTTATGGAATTTAGAAGTGTAAAAAAAAAATTAACTGCATTAACATTTTTTTCTATAATAAATGAAAAATCTTTTAAATTCTTGTGTTTTGTGTCTTATTTTTTTTTGCTGTTGAATGGATCAGCCATATTAATAATGTATTCATTTATATATTGGGATGGCTCTGTATTGGATAATCACCTTGTAGCAAGTAGCAGGAACTGATGTAATAGTGTTGCAGCCCATTTAAAAGGTTGTTATTACTTAAAAAAAACTTTTGAAAGATGGTATATTCCCTTATAAGAAGGGCGAGACTAAAAAGCCCCTTCGGGCAGTGGCACAGGGCTCTTCGGGGATAGGCATAGGCATCTGATTAAGTCGTACCCTTAAGGGAGGGGAGAAGGGGACTTGTTATTTGTATAGCGCCAACTTATTTCGCAGCACTTTCAGGTAATTTACTTATTACCCACCTCCAAGCTGGGTACTCCTTTTACCAACCTCGGAAGGATGGAAGGCTGAGCCAACCTTCAGCCGGCTACCTGAACCATGCAGGGATTGAACTCGCAACCTGCAGGTCGTGAGTGAGAGCTTAGGACTGCATTTCTGTTGCCTTAACACTCTGCACCTCAAAGTTCCCACACCACAAAGGGCTTGTTGCCCTGCTACGGAAGCTGTCATCAATTGCTGGCATACATTTATTTTGGCTGGCTCCCATTCCTTGTGGTAATAAATAGCTGCTTGCCGATGAAGCATAGCAAGCTTGTCAAAGGGGTATGGACTCTCAGGGTAGTCATTCAGGAACTTTGGCATATTGGCATATTAATGGCAGTAACTATAGGGCAGTGATGGTGAACCTTTTAGAGCCTGAGTGCCCAAGCTGCAACTCAAAACCCACTTATTTATCGCAAAGTGCCAACACGTCAGGGGGCGGATCTTATCACGATGTATGATTTTTACCTCAGTCATTATAAAAAAGTACAGTGTTGCTTCAAAATAGACCGGGTGCAGATTTTGACTGCTTTTTGGATGCAGTAATGCTGCAGAATTTGCCACGGAAATTTCTGCTGAGAACATTGTGCAGCATTTCCTCCACATGTAAACATACCCCAGCAGTAATAGTGAGCCCCCCCCCCCCCCCCCCCCCCCCCCCGCGCGGCAGCCCCAGCGGTAACAGTGGCCCCCCACAGCGGACCCAGCAGTAACTGACTCCCACAGTGGCCCTAGCGGTAAAAGTGACCCCCTACAGTAGCCACAGCGGTAACAGGGACCCCCCCACACAGTGGCCCCAGCGGTAACAGTGACCCCCCACAGCGGCCCCAGCAGTAATATTGACACCCCACAGTGACATACAACAGCAGCCCTTGTAGTAATAGGGACATCCCACAGCGGCCCCCCAGTAGTTATAGTGACATACCAAAGCAGTCCCCAGTAGTAATAGTGGCATACTACAGCGGTCCCCAGTAGTAATAGTGACATCCCACAGCAGCCCCCAGTAGTAATATTGAGTGACATCCCACAGCCATTTGCCAACAAAGTATAGCAACCTTGTCAAAGAGGTATAAACTCTTGAGACAGTCATTTGGAAACTTTGACATACAGTATTGGGTCTTCAAGGACCGTTAATTAGCAGAACTGGTCCATATTCAGGGTACAGTCCATTTCTCTAAGGAGTCAGTTAATGAGACCAGTTTTTTCTTTCACTGCCCAATCCTGCCAACTATGCCTATTGAAAAGTCCCTTCTTGCAGTGGCACAGGGCTCTTCGAGACAGGCATAGGCCTAGGGGAGATAGCCGAAGCCTCGTCCAGCTACCTACCCCTTAACATGTGGGGATTCAAGTGCAACCCACTCAACACTAGACTTCTGTAGCTCCAGAACAATGCAGGTCCCTGTATATGCTGACAGAAGAATGCCCCATCTTATAGGTCTAGGATAGACGCTTGGTGGATGCATCACAATAGAACTTTATTAATGGCAGTAACTATAGGGGATGGGGTTGCACCTGGGCCCAGGAGCCTTAGGGGGCCCATAAGTCCTCTCTTCTCCATATAGGGAGTACAGTACTATGAATAAAGCATTATAGTTGGGGGCCCTGTTACAGATTTTGCATGGGGGCCCAGAAGCTTCAAGTTACGCCTCTGAATAGCTGGTATAAGTTATACCAGCTGTACATATATAACTATATTCAGGAAATATCCAGGTCACATCAGCATGGTCCGTATCACTATATACAGGGATACAGAGGGATATAGATCTACTGTATATAGCGATATGGACCATGCTGGTATAACCTGGAGATCTCCTATATATAATTATATATGTACAGCTGCTATAAGCTATGCATCCTGTATATAGTGATATAGATCATGCTTGTATAACCTGGCCCAGTTTACATCAGCATGGTTGTTATAACTATATACAGAATATACATACATAATTTATAGAGAAAATACCCAGTTTTGGATGGTTTCATAGCAGCACTGGGGGATTCTGCTTTCCTGTTCCATTCGGGGAGCAGGAAAGGTGAATCTCCATGGCTGAATGGATCTGTCTCTGGAGGAACTGAATAGCGTCGGACGGACTCCATTGACTATTAAGGGGTCCATCCGCTTTGCATCCAGCTACCCAGTTTTTGGACAGAAGAAAAAGCGCGACATGCTTTTTCTTCCGATATTTTGAGCTGGATCTGTGATGAAACCTCTGACCAGAGGTTTCGATCCATATGTGAAACCAGCCTTACACAAGCATGGTCGATATCACTGTATACAGGAGATGTATATACTTCTTTCTGTATATAGTAATATGGAGCATTCTGGTATAACCTAGGTAACTCCTGTATATAATTATACTAGTAGTTATTAGGATACTATAGTACCAGTGTTTCTGGTGGCGCAATGTGTCAAACAGCTCTGGTACATGCACATCACACACACACATAGCTCTGGTACATGCACATCACACACACAGCTCCGGTACATGCACGTCACACACACACAGAGCTCTGCTACATGTACATCATATACAGCCCTGCTAAATACATTTTTTTTTATCCCATACAACAGGGATCACAACCAGCACAGCAGAGTCCTGCACACACTTATCACCTCCTGGTCACTTCCTACTCCCACACAGGTGACTGATCACATGACAGTGATATCATCACAGATCCTGTAAGCACAAGGCAGCTCTCCGGCTCTGCAGGTTTTTAATACAGTTCAGAGCCCCCTAACTGATCACATGACAGTGGCATCTTCACATGTAACTGACACAGTCACTCACTTACAGACAGATGGTCATTAGTATTACATAGCAACTGAGGCAGTGGGGCTTGTATGGATGTAATCCGCCCGTAATCTGCATAGGGATGAGGGAACTGTGATGACATCACCATCATGTGATCATGGGCAGAGCTTGTAACTCACTCACGGACGGCCATGAGATCATTAGTATTTTGACTAGTAATTACTAGGAAATTATAGTACCAGTGTTTTTAGTGGCACAATGCCACACAGCTCTGCCAAATGCACGTCACACACTCACAGCTCTGCTACATGTACATCACATACGCACAGCTCTGCTACATGGACATCACACACACACAGCTCTGCTATATGCACATCACACACTCACAGCTCTACTACATGGACGTCATACACACAGAGCTCTGCTTCATGCACATCACACACACAGCTCTGCTACATACAAAAAGGATCACAAGCAGCACAGCAGAATCCTGCACACACTGATCATGGACTCCTCACACACAGGTGAATGATCACATGACAGTGACATCATCACAGGTTCTGTAAACACACGGCTGCTGTCCGACTCTGCATGTTTTATTATTTAGGACCTTTGATGACATCATTGTCAGGTGATCAGGGGTGGAGCATGTAACTCACTCACGGACAGTGACAGATGGCCGTTAATATTTTGACTAGTAACTATTAGGAAATTATAGTACCAGTGTTTCTGGGGGCCCCACACAGGTCTGCTACATGTACATACATTCTTCACCCCCATACAACAGGGATCACAAGCAGCACAGTAGTCGGGATAAAGTACCAGTGATGACATCACCATCATGCTCCACCCCTGATCACACACGGGGATGTTATCACAGGTTCTTTATCCCCAGTGAGTGAGTTACATGCTCCGCCCCTGATCAGATGACAGTGATGTCATCATAGGTTCTTCATCCCAAGTGAGAGGCGGAGCATGTAACTCACTCACTCATGGATGGACCGGTAGTCATTAGTATTTTGATTTGTACAGCTGGTATAAGTTACACATCCTGTATATATGATATACCTATGCTGGTAATAACCTGGGTATATACTGTATATGATTGCACACTTTACACACAATTAAAAAAAGACATCGAAAACCTGCATGCAGTTAAAAAAAAAATGCATGTGTTTAAATCCATATGCGTTTTTTTAATACTGCATGCAGTTTTTTTATGTGATCTTAATTGTGGTTCAAAAAGGATAAACATGGCCTGAGGCTAATTTCACACAGCCTGATATCACACTCGCCAGCATGCGATGTCTCCGCAGATGCAAGGCTTTTTGTGTTACAACCAGCTCGCATCACATCGGGGAAATAGCGATGCTCTTAGCTGCGGGATAAAGTATCGCAGAGCGTTACGCATTGTTTTCAAAGCATAAACTTTGCATCGCATCACACTCGCTTACACCTCGTACACCATGTGATGCTGTGCCAGCCTCTTTGAAAACAATGGATGATGCGAGGCGTTCCAACGGAATGCCTAAAGATAGGACGTGCCACGATATTTTCTCAAAATGCGGGAAAATCATTGCTCATCTGTATGACCCCATTCAAAAGATTGGGATTCATATTTGTACATCTCGCAATGCACAAATCTCACGTAATTTTCTCGGCCATGTGAAAGCGACCTAAGGGCGAAAGTCTTCACTGACTGATTCACCACTAATTCTCTAACTTCCCGGTGTCGTACAAATGTGAAATTTTGCAGAAACATTCTTTAACACCTAAAGAGGAAAATTAAGGACTCGCAACTTGAATTTTCAATTCTAAGCGCAAAAGTAAGTGACCTCCTATGTAATGTAACTAGTAGCACACATCTGCACCGCACTAACTTGGCATGGCCATTCTTTAGGTTATAAATATGAAAAGTAAAGTGGTCACAACTTGATTATTCAATTCGAAGTATTAAAATAAGTGCACCCCTATGTTATGTACCTAATCTAATTCTCTAACTTCCCGGTGTCGTACAAACTTTAAACTTGGAAGGACCATTCTTTATGTCCTAAATAGGAAAAGTAAAGGGGGTCGCATTAAAGTGAGTGACCCCCTATGTAATGTAACAAATAACACACATCTAAACCACACAAACATGAAATTTGCTACAACCATTCTTTATGTCCTATATAGAAAAAGTCAATGTGTTGCAACTTCAATATTCAATTTTATGCGTACAAAACTGCACAAAAATCTATGATACATTAGATAGTTTTTTTCTCCAAAAACCATAAAGCCTAGGGAAATTATTTGCATAGTAGGAAGAATGTATCTGACCACTATGTGTATATGCTGATGAGAATCTAACTGACCTCTATGTGTATATACTGATGAGAATCTAACTGACCTCTATGTGTATATACTGATGAGAATCTAACTGACCTCTATGTGTATATACTGAGGAGAATCTACCTCACCTCTATGTGTATATACTGAAGAGAATCTAATGCTCCTCTATGTGTATATACTGAGGAGAATCTACCTCACCTCTATGTGTATATACTGAGGAGAATCTACCTCACCTCTATGTGTATATACTGAGGAGAATCTACCTCACCTCTATGTGTATATACTGAGGAGAATCTACCTCACCTCTATGTGTATATACTGAGGAGAATCTACCTCATCTCTATGTGTATATACTGAGGAGAATCTACCTCACCTCTATGTGCATATACTGAGGAGAATCTACCTCACCTCTATGTGCATATACTGAGGAGAATCTACTTCACCTCTATGTGTATAAACTGAGGAGAATCTAACGCTCCTCTATGTGTATTGTAGAGGTGCACTATAGAGAATGGCCTATAGGGGGCAACAGACAGGCATTCTGGTGCCGGAGAAAAAGGAAAAACACACACAGGTATGGTATGGAATGGAAGATATATGTCACAGAGGTTGTTAGCTTCTATGATGTAGATCAGTCCAATATTACTCCACGGCAGATCTTCCACCTGAACCAGCAAGCTATGTAAAGAGACAGGTGGAAGTGAGGGTGTGTCTATGTCTGTCTGTCTGGTGTGTGTCTGGTGTGTGTCTGGTGACCAGACTTCTGTTTGACCTAACTCCTGTTGTAAGCAGAGAGAGACGCTGTGACTAAACAGAGAGCTATGTTGTCCCGGCAGGACACTTGGGGAACTCTGGCCCTAGGATTGAGGTCTGGAGACGCTACAACATAAAGGCAAACTGCGCTTCTGGACTACTACAGATCTGTGAAAGAAAACGGACTTATTGCTGTTTAGCTGAGTTGTGGACTTAATTGCTCCTCCTGTGGACTGTTGGAGGATTAGATTGATGGACATAGTAAACGTTATCAGTTTTCTGAAGACCCAGTCGTTTCTGTTATGCTAAACTTATGTTGAATAAACTGAACAAGAAGTAAAAGTTACCGTTGGCATACTCTTTAAACCCCGTGCTGTTACAGTATATACTGAGGAGAATCTAACGCTCCTCTATGCGTATATACTGAGGAGAATCTACCTCACCTCTATGCGTATATACTGAGGAGAATCTACCTCACCTCTATGCGTATATACTGAGGAGAATCTACCTCACCTCTATGCGTATATACTGAGGAGAATCTACCTCACCTCTATGCGTATATACTGAGGAGAATCTACCTCACCTCTATGCGTATATACTGAGGAGAATCCACCTCACCTCTATGCGTATATACTGAGGAGAATCTACCTCACCTCTATGCGTTTATACTGAGGAGAATCTACCTCACCTCTATGTGTATATACTGAGGAGAATCTACCTCACCTCTATGTGTACATACTGAGGAGAATCTAATGCTCCTCTATGTGTATACACTGAGGAGAATCTAATGCTCCTCTATGTGTATATACTGAGGAGAATCTAATGCTCCTCTATGTGTATATACTGAGGAGAATCTAACGCTCCTCTCTGTGTATATAGTGAGGAGAATCTAACGCTCCTCTCTGTGTATATAGTGAGGAGAATCTAACGCTCATCTATGTGTATATACTGAGGAGAATCTAACGCTCCTCTATGTGTATATACTGAGGAGAATCTACCTCACCTTTATGTGTATATACTGAGGAGAAGCTACCTCACCTCTATGCGTATATACTGAGGAGAATCTACCTCACCTCTATGCGTATATGCTGAGGAGAATCTACCTCACCTCTATGCGTATATACTGAGGAGAATCTACCTCACCTCTATGCGTATATACTGAGGAGAATCTACCTCACCTCTATGCGTATATACTGAGGAGAATCTACCTCACCTCTATGCGTATATACTGAGGAGAATCTACCTCACCTCTATGCGTATATACTGAGGAGAATCTACCTCACCTCTATGCGTATATACTGAGGAGAATCTACCTCACCTCTATGCGTATATACTGAGGAGAATCTACCTCACCTCTATGCGTATATACTGAGGAGACTCTACCTCACCTCTATGCGTATATACTGAGGAGAATCTACCTCACCTCTATGCGTATATACTGAGGAGAATCTACCTCACCTCTATGCGTATATACTGAGGAGAATCTACCTCACCTCTATGTGTATATACTGAGGAGAATCTACCTCACCTCTATGTGTATATACTGAGGAGAATCTACCTCACCTCTATGTGTATATACTGAGGAGAATCTAATGCTCCTCTATGTGTATATACTGATGAGAATCTAATGCTCCTCTATGTGTATATACTGAGGAGAATCTAACGCTCTTCTATGTGTATATACTGAGGAGAATCTAATGCTCCTCTATGTGTATATACTGAGGAGAATCTACCTCACCTTTATGTGTATATACTGAAGAGAATCTAATGCTCCTCTATGTGTATATACTGAGGAGAATCTACATCACCTTTATGTGTATATACTGAGGAGAATCTACCTCACCTTTATGTGTATATACGGAGTTAAATCTAATGTTCCTTTATATGTATATACTGAGGAGAATCTAACGCTCCTTCTATGTGTATATACTGAGGAGAATAAAACTGACCTCTATCTGTATATACGGAAGAGAATCTGTGATAGACATGATGATTGCTATTATAAAATGTCTATCGATTAATATAACCCAAATGTATTTTGCTGTTGTAATGACTTTTAGCTCAAGAGTTTAAAGGACACACACACAATCTAATCATGGTATTTGCTAGCCAATGGATGGGTGATGTATTTGCTCTAAGTACATAGAAGTTGCTCAACCAGTTTCTAAGAGTTAACGGGCCATAGTGTTATGTGTAGATTCTGTGTCCAATACTGAGTGTTTACCTAGGCCCCCTTCCACTCTCATCCTGAAGCTAGGTAAACAATGATTCATCACTACACGGAGATGACTTCAGCTACACAGAATCTTCTACAACAAAGAAATTCCTTCAGCCTAAGCACATGTTGATAAGGTTGCCTGCATAGAGGATGAAGTCCATGCTGCCTCAACACTTGGAAGGGGGTGGGCAGAGAGGTGGGGGATTCTATATGATCCAACAAATGAGAATCTTATATGTTACTGATGTAATCTGTTGCACGCCCATTGAAGGGCGGTTGTCATGTGTTATAATAAAAAGCCTGAGCCTCTACACATTGTAGAGACTCTCCCGGTTTTAGACAAGCATTTGTGTCTGATTCTGGTCGACGATGTGTGCACACGATACTCAATTCGGAAAGCGACAAAATACCCCAAAGCCTGCTGGAGAAATCATAATCCAGATCAAATCTACCTCACCTCTCTGTGTATATACTAAAGAGAATATAGCAGATCTGTATGTGTTTATACTGAGGAGAATACAACTGACCCCTGTGTGTATAAACTGAAGAGAATCTACCTCACCTCTCTGTGTATATCCTGTGGAGAATCTACCTCACCTCTACGTCTATATACTGAAGAGAGTCTACCTCACTTCTGTGTGTATATACTGAGGAGAATATAACTGACCTCTGTGTATATACTGAGAAGAATCTTACTTACCTCATTGTGTATAACTCAGGAGAATCTAATGTTCCTTTATATGTATATACTCAGGAGAATCTAATGCTTCTCCTATGTGTATATACTGAGGAGAATATAACTAACCTCTATCTATGTATACTGAGAAGAATCTAATTGACCTATTTGTGTATATACTGAGGAGAATCTACCTCACCTCTATGTGTATATACTGAGGATAATAGAACTGACCTCTATGTGCATATACTGAAAGACTGTAAAGTACATAAGGAAGCGGCCATGGACTGCAGAGATGGAGCATGCCTTTAAGGCTAAGAAGGGGCTGCAACCTCTGGTTTGGGGGTAAATTTGAATAAAAAGGGTCATTCCCTTTAAGGATAAAAAGTGAGGAGAATGGGAGGGGTGGCATATTCTGCAGAGGGACATCAGTACATGCAGTCTGAGGAGAATCTAGCGCTCCTCTATGTATAAACATAGTTTATTCCTCGGTTTCTCTGAAGTAACCACGACTTCATAAAACTTTCCATGCAAACAACAGGAAAACGCATGCACCAAATTAACTAGTTTTTTAACTAGTCGGGTTTATCGACTAATATATATTGTGGGAGAGTTAGCTCAGGTAGAGATCGGGATTGCAGTGTGAGTGGCAGTCAGAGACCGAGACACAAGGTATAGTCCAAATACAGGCTTGGCCTGCGTTTATTAGAAGGTCCAAAAGTAAACAAAACATAGCCTTAACTTAATGTCCCCTGTCCACGGGCAAGATTTCGCTGGCAGTAAATCGACGGCGAATCACAGTGTCTGAAGCTTTCCTTAGCGTTGCTATGGAAAGCGCCGGCCCCCTGTCCACGAGCGGAGAATCATTGCGATTCTCTGCTCGCGGCCGGCAATTCGCAGCATGCCGTGACTTGCTGCGATTCTCCTCGGTCAGCCTGTCAGATAGACTACAAAATCACAGCATGCTCTATTCAGCTGTGATTTGCTATGTTTTTTAGCCCATGTTTCCCTATGGAGCCTCCTTGTTTATCGCATCGCATCAACTTGTGATTTTCGTGCGATGCTATTTTAACATTAGAAAGTCTTATTTACTTTCTCGCTATAAAATCTTGCAAGAAAATCGCGAGTCGCAGCGGCGCGATGCACATTTTTCCCCCCAAAAAAGCATCACTGACACTACAAAATCGTGTGTACAAAGCAGCAATATCGCTGTCGCCTCTGTGATAGAGGCTTGAAGCTTATCCAGCGGAGGTTGAAAATGAAGGAAATCATGGTCTGTACTCTTTATGCAGTGTGTAGAATTGAGCTACAGATTTTGGTCAGTGAATGTGGTTTGTGCACCAATGCCTCCATCTAGTGGTCAGTAGCTGTAATGATACCATAGCTGTATACACACAAGCATTTTTGCTTATTGCCCTCCTGTGTTCACTAATTTGTATGAGTTAGAGCTTAATCAGACAAACGCATGAGTAAATACACTTGCTCGTATTTGCGCATAAACAAGCTAAACTTCTACACACACTGGCTTTAACCAGCAGATGGCACCGTTGCATAACAGCAAAAAGAAAAAGCCTTTTAGGAAACCCTGAATCCAAAATTAGACTGGAAAGGGTTAATATGATGAATGCATCAAGGGTTCTAGCTATCCAAATTGGGTCATTTCTAGAGGAAGGGGGAGGGGAGGGTTCTAAAGTTCCTCTGCAAGTGTGCAATGGGGCCAGAAACATTTTCATGCAAAATTTACACTCTGAAAGCCACTGGGTGCTCCATTCTTTTTGGGCCCTGTTGTGGGTCCAAATGTAAATTAGGACCATAATGCATAGAATGAACAGGATTATTAGTTCTGGGGTGAATGTCTTCATCTTCATGTGTGCTGTACAAAAAATCCCTGTCTAACCGCATATTAAAATGTATGGTGAGCAGTTGGTGTAGGTACATGCAGTAGGCTTAAGTACCAAGCCCCCACCATGCCCGGTGGGAGATGGCTACTTCTGGCAGGTGAGACCTACCTGTAAATGTTGTGATTGGAGCTAACACCGATTGTGGTTTTTAACTGTTTAGATGTTGCTGTTAACATTAACAGCACATCTAAGACCCCCCACAACCACTCAATGGGCTCATAAGGCAGCTCAGACATAGTGAAGGCTCCCAGGGTTGTCATGTATTCCTGACATTGCGCTTGGGAATGTGCGATTTCCCTGCGGATGACATAAAAACACCTCGCATCCCTTCAGGGAAGTGCGATCGGCAAGTGTTTCCCATTATTTTAAAAGCTTGTAAGGCACATGGTGCAATGTTTTTCCCAACCTCATTGCAAGCAATGGGTGAGGCATTCCGAGGAAGATAGGGCACCCCGCATCCAAAATTACATGTTGGCGGGCGCGATATGCACCATGCACACTATAAAAAAAATTTTTTTTAAAACAATGGTACAATTCTAGGGTTTTTCTATTTCACTGTACTTAAAAACTTTCAAGCGTTTTCTCAGTACATTATATGGTACATTAAATAGTATTTCAACCTGCCGCTTGTCCCACAATAAACCCGCCCCCATACAGCTGTGTCCACAGAAAGAGACAGTTATAGGTCTTGAAAAGCGGAAATGAGAAAAATAAAAATTTCACAAATGGGGTCATACACATTAGCGACATTTTCCTGCATGTTGATATGATGCGGGAAATAAATTGCGGCATGTTCTATATTGAGCGTGCTCGCACATCGCCCCGGCTAGTGTTTTCAATGGGGTTGGTGGCTATAACGCTGGCCCCATTGAAAGCATTGGGAGAAACTTTGCGATCCTCTGCCGCGGCTGTGACAGCCGCGCCAGAGGATCCCTGCATCGGTTTTGCTATGAATTCTGGGGATTCCACATGGTGGGAAGCGCAATATGGGGTGAGATTCAAGGCCCCATATTGCGCTCGCCCATATGAAGTTAGCCTAAAGTCAGTCTCACACAGACATTCGTTAAAACATTACATCTTTAAACGCAGCGTTTTACAGAGTTTTCAAGCAGCATTTGCAGTGGGTAATGTGGGGCATTAAAAATTGTTGAAATACACTAAAATAGAAGGGACAGCATTAGAAATGCCGCACTAAAACGCTCATCTTAGAGGCCCCATTGAAATCAACCAAGTATCAGTACAGCGTAATTAGCGGAAGTTTCAAATGCTGTAAAAAACGCCTGAGAGCGACCTAAAAACACATAGAAAAAAAATATTTTTTTTTTGCTTTTGTGACACCACGATTCATAGCATTTTTATTTTTCCTTCGGTGGAGCTCTATGAGGGTTGTTTATGTGGGATGAGCTCTAGTCTTCAAGGGTCCCGTCTTTGGGAACATAACATTTTCTTCACTTTTTATTCCATTTTTTCTAGAGGAAAAATGAACAAAATCTGCAATTCTGTCTCATTTTAGCGATACATGTTTTATGGCATTCACCGTGCGGTATAAACAATATATTACATTAATCCTGCAAATAAGTACAATTACATCGATACGAAATTTATAGTTTGTTTGTGCCACTTTTTTCACACATATTCAAAGCCCCCTAACATGTTTTTTTTCTAAACCAACAGTGCTGAATGAAGGTTTTTTAGTTTTTAATCTCTTGAGGGTGCGGCCTATTTTGGTCATAAGATCATGAGTCATGACGATTTATTTTTTAGATTTTTATCTTCCCTTTTTTTTGTTTATTGCATGGCAAACTGTAGTGTTTATTGGCGCGCCTTTTGGGTACATGTATACATTGTATAGTAAAAATGTATTTGTTTTTGGAGAGTAGAAAGAGAAACACATCAATTCTGCCATTGTTTTTACAGCGGTCGGCTGATTTCACAACCAGATCACACTCACCGACATGCGATTTCGCCACGGATGCGAGGCGTTTCTGTATCTAAACCGTCTCCCATCACTTTGGGGAAGTAGCGATCCTGTCAGCCGCGGCGAAGGATCTCGGAGTATTTCTCATTGTTTTCGAGCATCACGGTGCGATGCTGCTGCTGACCACATGAAAACAATGGACGATGCGAGGGCACGCCCAAAGATAGGATATGCCGCGATTTTTTCCCCCTGTGTGATACAGGGGAGGGAAAAATAAATTTAAAATAAATAAATAAATCGCTTCTGTGTATGACATATTCATGCAAGAATCTTGGCTGTGTGAACCCGGCCTTAATCATGCAGCATAAATTACTTGAGCCTAGCTCCGCCCCCATCCCTTGTCCACAGCCAGCAATGGAAGCTCTGCCCCCATCCCGCCCCCTCCCAATGCAATCAGCTGGAGGGGAAGAGAGAAGAGGGAGGGAGTTTAGCAGTCACGCTGCTAAACTCCCTCCCACCTCCCTTCTCCGGCCGCTGTCATTGGCTCCCATAGGAGCCTACGCAGCGGCCGATGTTTTGCGGCCCAAAAGATGATTCCAGGACTATCTCTCGTGTCCGACGTAAAAAGACCGGGAGCTATATTGGCCGGCCGGGCACTTTTACGTTGCGGGAATACGGCCAGGTGATCTGATGCATTGGAATCCAATGCATCTGATCACAACATATATCGGCCGACCGTGAAAACGGCGGGCCGATATACGCTTGTGTGAAAGAGCCCTAACATTGTGGTCATGTGTATTTCTAGTAGTGTGTAAATACAGGATGACTTTGCTGTTTGCTGGACACTTTTACCCAGTGAATGACCCGGGTTAACGGTCACACTATTGTTGCAGTAAATTGAAGAAGAGGAAGGACATTTGTTTTTCTCAACCACATTCGGCTTCTCTTGTAGGAAGATTTCTGCAGAACACGGACTCAGTAATTGCATATAAAAAGTCTACACATGTTAAAATGCCAAGTTTTTGTCATTCTAAAAAGATCCGACAAAAATGAATCACTTCAGATGTATTTCCACCTTTAGTGTGACCCGTTATCTGTACAATTCCAATGAAAAAAACTAATATTTTAGGGTGGACAAATAAAAATAGCAAAACTAAAATAATGTAATTGCATAAATATGCACAGTTGCGCACCCTAAAACTAATACTTTGTTGATGCACCCATTGACTTTATGATAGCATTCAGTCTTTGGGTCAGTGTCTATCAGCATGGCATTTCGTGTCTTGGTGGTCTGCCCACTCTTCTTCGCAAAAGTGCTCCAAATCTGTCACATTACGAGGGATCTCGTGTAGCTCTGGACACCGCTTCTCTCCCAACAGAAAGCATCTGGGCAAAAGTTGGTGCATCAGCCTCGTCCTGCTGGAGAGAAGGAACAGTAACCTTGCTGCTGCAGGGAAGCTGAAGGTGTGAAGGGGGCTCAAGTTTGATTTTCCTTCAAGATGTTTTGTTACCCCAGAGCACTGAGCAGGGGACAATGTAATTTGACTATTTAGATATTGTCACCACTTGGCTGGTATACCACCGCCCAGCAATGAAGTTGCAAGTCTGGTGCCAGTAAAGAATTGCCCAATACGAACTTGTTCAGCCAGTCAGCAAGTATTTACTCACTGAAGCTAATCCAGTCTGGCCACTGTGGCTGCTGTGCGTCGAGACCCCGGCGCATACACTATGTACTGTATGTTTAGATGCCGGGGGAAGAAATAGGGTCTCTGCGTACAGGTGGGCAAGATTACCTTTAGTGAGTAAACTACTTGCTGCCATGGTTGTTGCTCAGGGGTGAGGAAGGCACACAATTACCATTGGGGCCACTTTCAGAGGAACACAGAGGGTGCAGTCAAAATGCTAATGACCACTTGTCCATGAGTATGTATGTTTGTGTGGGTGCTTCTCATGCTCCGCCCCTGATGACATCATCGCAGATCCTACAACTTATATAAAACACAGAGCCTGACCAACAGAAGAACAACACAGTTAGGGCTCTTGGAAGGGGAGGATAAAAATAACAAAAAGAGAATACAACCAAGCCATTGTTATCTCAAACACAGCTAAGCTGTAGTGACAGAAGACACCGACCTACCGCCACCACAGAGATCTGGTGGGCTAAAGGACCTGCGGTGATGTCACTGCTGTGGGAGGAGCCATTGTGCAGTTTGATAGAATGTATACTGGAAAAGCCGACAGCAGCCACCAGGACCTGTGATGACATCGCCGTCATGTGATCACCTATGTGGGTGGAATCAAGGATCACATGACCAGGGGCTGATCACTGTATCAAGGAGTCTGCTATGCTGGTAATGTCTATAAATCCGCATGGATGTACCACAGCTCTGTGTGTGTGAATCAGGATGCATGTAGCAGAGCTGTGTGTGTGGGGAATCATAATGGATGTACCATGTAGCACAGCTGTGTAGCACATTGCGCCACCAGAAACACGGGTACTGTAATTTACTAGTATTGTTATAAAGGCCACTAGAATAGTTGAGGTAAAAGTATGCAGTGATAAGCTACGCCCATTTTACTTCAGCCCTTTTGATCTAAATGTAGGGTTGCCACCTCTGGCATCAGAACTGCTTTCATTTACAAGAACGCTTGTTCAGTCTTATGTAAGTGAAGGTCAAATATTGCAAGACAGACACAGCAGAGGTTGGGAAGGGACTCCAAGAGACAGGTGGTATAGTAAGCCATGCAACAGCTTTATTTTCAGAGGGAGATTTTCAGTGGTAGGTATGCACACAACCTAAATTACATTACATCAGGATGACAGACGGCAATTAAGTGCAAGAAGCATTGCTTGACATTTCTCAAGGGTTTAGTACAGGAGACTACGTCTGTACACTTTGCTTTAACTTCCAGCTTTTTTCCCTGGCTTTGACTACTGGGGAATGACTTGGTTGTCTCACTTTCTTTAGTTTCTTCTATTACTTAATTAGAACTCTTTTCTGCTCTCTCTCCCTTTGGGTTTTACTATACAGTACTGGTTATTCAGTACTCACATGTACTTCACCTTCCCACTGCACTGGTTGCTCTGCGATGACTTGGCAGAGGTTTTCTCCTTCTCCCTGGTCTCTTTCGCAGGCTTCTCTGGACTAGACTGATTCTAGCTCCGCCCACTCCTTTTATCCTGTCACTGTAACCCAACCTGCAAAGGGTATCTATTCTTCCAATCACAGGCCCTCATTCTACCCCAACTTGGCTGACCACTCTCCTGGCTGTCGCCAAGTGGCTCAAACTAACTAGGGGCTGCAGAATCTTGACAACATACATCATACGATAAGTGGAAAACACATCACAAAAGCATATAACTGCACATAGGTTTATTATTGTGTGTGACCAGATTTAACCATGACATAACCACAGAAGTGCTGTAATACCCAACTCTGCAGTACTACACATGGCATCCCCTCTCAAGCACTGTGTGCACCAAGCTATGGACTTGGAGTCTTCTCCTTCACCAAGTTTTGTAAGTTAGTACATAGAGCTACTGCGTCACTGCTGATTCACCTCACTGTAATTGCGGGTTTTAAAATCTTGCACATGTGATCCAGAAAGGGGTTGTGCCCACTTGGAATCCATGAATGGGAGCTGTACTCCCTGCCACTTGGTTGCCTTACCAGTGCTTCTGTAGTTAGACTATCTGCAGGTGGATAGAGTCCACAGGAACTAGATAACAAAAAAACTTTGATTTGTTATGGGGTTGTCCCACTTCTAGTTTTACTACAGACACCTCCATACACTGCAATGGCCAAGGGTGGTACTGCAGGCTGAGTCCTATTGAAGCAAATGGAATTCACCCTGCAGTATCAACTCGGGTCACTGCACAACGTACAGAGGTGTCTGCAGAAAGACAGCCAGAAGTGGGTCATACCCCTAGGGTGATACAGCTCACAAAACACTGGTGTACCACTAGGGGTCGCAAGTGCAACTCGGCCCCTTAGCGAATGCCATATACTTTTGGTATCACTCCCGTGGCCCAGCTGTGGGTGGCACTCAGGGATGGAAGGGCCATTTCCCAAAGCAGCCAATTACAGGCTGTAGACTCCTCTGGCACGGTCCTCCCTTCCGCAGAGAGACTGCAGTTGTGACCAATTAGTGCACTGTCAGCCGCATGATTGGTCGGGATAGCAGTAGCTGATATCTGAGGGGGGAGCGGACCATTCAGTGTATCCAAGGTATGCGCTATAGGTAATCATATGTATAGCTGGTATAAGTTATACCAGCTGTACATATAATTATACACAAGATACCCAGGTTGTACCAGCATGCTTTGTATCACAGTATACAGGGAGATGTAGAACTTATACCAGCTGGACATATATAATATATAACCACTAGGATGGCCTCATAGAAGCATAGCACGGAGAATAGCACTCATTGCTTACAATAGGTTCACTCACTTTAGTTTTTTTTGTATGTGCAAAAGAGAAAGCATCATGCTCTATTTGGCCTAACATTTGCACACCAAAGGCACAATAGGAGTTTATGGGGATGAGCAAATGTGCACTCGATCCCCACGCAATTTTACGGGGAAAGTGAAAACCTTGGGGACTAATTAGGCTGCACAGCCTTTAAGTCAATGGTTCCCAGCAGAGCGTATAGTAAAATGCGCAGATACGCACACAATAGCATGACTTTGTGGAGTGAAGGTTATGCCATTACGTGAGTTTTTGTGCTGAGAATCAGCCCCGCCCCCGTTCCGCCTCTCCCCATTGCAAATAGTGCAGAGGGGTGGAGAGGAGGCAGAGAGGGGGCGGGAGCTCCTGTTCCTGCTCCTGGTTCTTCCATCCCCCCCCCCCCCCTGCAGATGAGGATGACGTATATCGGTAGCTGTTCCAAGAGGAAAGAGAGATGAAGCGCCGCATGGCTTCAGGATTTCCTCATAGCAGGAAGAGAGAGAATGGGGCTATGGGAGATTAACTCATAGCCCCGCTCTCTCTCCCTGCTATGGGGATCTCCGAGGGATAACCCCATAGTGCATTGAAAGAGGGGGTAGTTACTAGTGTCATCATTAAATGATGGCGCAATATAAAAAACAAAAAGGTGTACCGCCTGTGTGAGCACACAGTTATGCGCAGGCCATGGCCGGGATCCCAACTGGGATCCGATGCAGGCCTTCGCAAGTGATTCCACATACGGCCATGTGAGCCTGGCGTTATTCAGACCGCTACCTGTTATACGTAATTTACAAGAAGCCCCGGGAACACTTGCCTTCCTGCAGTTCAAGGAGCAGCTTGTTGAGCGCCTTCTGTGTGTGACCGCCACACCTCTGCAAGCCTACAAGTCTTAGGAGGTGAGAAGCCTTAGAGCACCACTTTTTACACCCCATCCCCGCCACTGAGGTCAAGACACACCCCGCAAAAAGTGTTTGGTTTGCAGCAAGCATGGGAGTAGGAGGGAAACCTGGTTTTATTGCCTCATGTGCCCATCCCAACCAGGCCCCCGTAATTACCCCTGTTTTGAGATCTACCACACAGTTTTACATTATTACCTTTATCTAAGATTTAGGGAATGCCAAAAAAGGGCGGGGGGGGGGGCATTATTTTTAGGGAGTCATTTTTATTTCTGCACAAGTGAGCAACGGGACCTGGAAGATATTGATTTGTGCCCTTGCAGCATCCGAGGTGCAGGCCCACAGCCGAGGAGACAGCAGGGTAGAGAAAGGCCTTGTCATGGGGGGCTACCATCTCCTCCTGGGGTAGCTCGGGACCCAACCACGTTGCTGCTGAGGGAGATCACAGGGATGATAACCGGGGGTTACCTATAGTCCAATTGTCACTCGTGACACCACTGATCCATCCTTTGTAGCTGCTCTCTCAGATGTAATAAAGTAGTCCACACACAAGGTATTTTCTGAACGAGAAGCGGGAGCGGTTGATTCTGTTTGTTTACTTAAACTCTTGCAATTATATCCAAATAAACAGTCTTTGTACAGAAACAGATCATCTTGGTGTAGCAGGGAGGATTCTTATAATAATCCACAGTCCAAGTTATCCGTGAGATTTCTCTCCCGGCAAACTCTCTCTCTCTCTGGTCATACACTCACGTTCTTCTCGCTTAGTAACGGGTTTCCATTCCTCCTGATGCATGCAGTACCGATGCTGTACACCCATGCGTTTCCATCATGTTCGGGCGTTCAATCTCTCAACAAATGGGTGGCCGTAGATCGTCTCTTTGCAGGGCTAGGCCCTGGCGGGAACAACCAACTACCTCTCCGACTCCTCCATGTCTCCTATCTCTGACTTTCTCTCACCTTTTCTGCCTTTTTCTCATTTGCTTTCCATTCTTGCAAACACATAACACTATCACATGACCACAAACAATAAACACATAACGTTACATTTTCCAGACATGACCAGACATTACCCAATTTATGCCTGCAGACATCCAATACACATAAATCAATGCATTCCACGAGACACTGACAAGACATTGACACAAGACAGACATGGAACATTCTGGAAGGGCCCCACTAACTCTGGGCCACTACACCATGAAATCAAATGGGTGTTCCCTCCATTATAAGTGTAGCCATGTGTCCTGTAAGTAGATTGGGGCTACAATGGTATTGCTGAACACAGAAAAACTAGTGCTATAAAATTTGGGGTGCGTCTTCCCAGTTTTCCCTGCGTGAGCCTTGGATATGCAAAACCTTTACGGAGTTATTCTATGTTAAAGTGACGTGTCAGATTTCCAAAATGTGGCCTGGCCATTGAGGCACAAACAGGTTTGGTCACTATGGGGTTAAGAAGATGTTGATTCCGCAATTTAAACAGTGCTAAAATTGACATGCTGCAGATTTAAACTCCGCACTGCATGTCAATTCCGTCAGGGGTTTCGTGTAGATTTTTTTCTACAGTGTGTGCACAAGATTTTAAAAATCTCATCCACTTTGTCGTTACTATAAATGCTACAGATATTCGTGTAGAAGATCCACATAGAAAATTTGCAAATCCGCACTGTATGAACACGACCTTACACTATATACCATGTAATACCCCATGGGGACTGTGGCATGCAAATTAGATGAAACACTGCAGTCAGATGCAGGAAATTACTGAAAAGTCTACATGCACAACTTTTTTTTTTTATTTGTGGTATCTTTGGTTTTTGGAGGGGGGTTGTGGTTTGTTTCTTTTTTTGCCGACACCTGGACTCGACAGTAACTGAACCATGAAATACAAGTGTTGGCTACAACAGTAAAGCTCCTCATGGGGAGAAACGCAGGTGTGCTAGCAGTCTAAACGGGGCAGCAATCAGCTGACGAATTAGCAAAGACGACAAACAAGTGCCGTGTCTTCTTGATCAGCGCTTGTTTAAAATATTTAATTGATGGTCTGCGTAAACTTTCCTTTAGGCCTTCTTCACATGATTGTTTTATCACGGTCGCAACCATCTGAAGCATTGGATTCGATGCATTCATTCAGATGAGCGATTTTCCTGAACATGGAAAGGGACGGAAAAGATAGGTCTTTCCTATCTTTTTGCCGCGATCAGCCGGCAGCTCCCTTATAAGCTTTTGGGAGCAGCCAGCAAAGGAAGTGGGAGGGACTTCCTCCCTTTGCCGGCAGCTCCCATAGGCTTCTACGGTAGTTTCTATTGCTGCAATCAGCCAGCAAAGGGAAGGGGAGTGAGAGGGAGACTGCTACCTATGCCAGTCTATGTAGAAGGGATTGTAGTGATTTGTACCAAATTCTTTAAAAAAAACAAACACACATGCCTCTTAATAAATGTGTAGTATTTAGAATCATCTGTCAGTACATTAACACCACCTGCATAGATTTACTGCCAGATATTCCACTACTGCTTTTGAGTTTTGTTTCTAAAGCATTCACAATTCCGTAACAACTTATCTGGTTTAGGGCTCCTTCCCACGGACGGATTTCCAGCGCGTAATACGCGGCGAAAATCCGCCGCGTTGCCCGCAGCTATTGGGTTCTATTGAACCTAATAGCTCAATGCTCACGGTGCGGAATTCCATAGCGGAATTCCGCACCGTGAATTCACCCGTACTCACCCGCGGCATGCTCTATTTGCTGCGGGTGTACGCGCGGACGGCTTCCATTGCAGTCAATGGAAGCCCGTCCGTCACGCTATCTTCCGCTGTGCTACAGCGGAAGATAGCGTGATACCGCTTCGACGCCCACCGCCAGCCGTGTCATATGACGCGGCCAAAGCGTCGTGCGAGACGGAAGACTCCGGATCCGGAGGTGAGTATTGGGGTCTCTGGGGGGTGCCGTGACGGACTCCGCCGCGGAATTCCGTGGCGGAGCCCGTCACGGCTGTGTGCAGCCGGCCTTAGAACGAGTACTGAGATACAAAGTTTATATAGCTAGTGTTTATGTTTACATACTGCAGGAAAACTGTAGCAGAAAGGTTTACTATAAGGCTGGGGGTCACACAGGTCGTAGTCTTGGTGGAAATCTTGCGGTTCTGGAGCAGCTTTGCCACATGCTTTTCTGCTGCTCTCATACAGGAGAGCGCAGCCGCAACACCAAAAGGGATTGGGGGCGCGTGTGGTCACTGCACAGAAAATGGAGCATGCTGCGATTTTTTTTTTCTCCACTCATGGAAACCACAATTGGTTTGCGCAAGTGTGCAGGAAAAAGCGTTTTCCTATAGCATGCCATTAACAGTATTTGCTGCAGCTCCACAGTGAGGACGCCCACCGTGGATTCCGCAGCAAAAATCCATTTGTATGCAGGAAGCCTAAAGCAAATCCTGGTCAGACGAAGAGTTAAGCCTGCTGGGGATTATTTTTTTTTTCTTAATGTACACCTCCAACCTGCAGATTTGCTGTGGAAACAATTGTAAATGCACAAAACAGAATTGAATCTTCATTGCTGCATTCTAAGATCTGGCCACAGAACTATGTGAGAATTTTGTTTTCCTTTTGGTGGGTGGAAAGTAGGTTGGTTTGGTACATATGGCTTTTGTTTGCCTCCCAGGAAATATAAGTTGCTTTTTTTGGCAGCCACAGCAGGAGATTTCATCAGCCCTGCTGGGATAGGGGCCATTTCCCTGCGGAAACGCCTCGCATCCAGGGCTTCAAGAAGGATTGTGAGAGATATCGGGGCGTCAATCACATCCAGATATTGCTCTCGCCAGTGTGCAGAAGCCCTGAAGGGGATTTTAAGGTTTCAATTGAACAAATCACTAAGATAGTAGAATGCAGTGTTCTATATCTTGTAGACTGAGGCAGGGCTTAATAGACTGAGTTACATGTCTGACATCAAACACTTTGCCAGGCAGCTCTGGCTGCCAAGGGACCCCATTGGTACCCTGTGGGGTGCTGATGAGCTACTTCCAGGGCTGGCACCCAGTGAACATGAGCAGGGAAGAAAAAGAACAAAAAAAAAAACCACTAGAATAACTAGGCAAGTGACAGGTTTCCTTTAACCCCTTCCCACCCCATGACGTAAGGGTACGTCATGGCAGGGTGATACTTCCTGCAAAATGACGTACCCTTACGTTATAGGAATAGCGCGAGATCATTACTGATCTCGCGCTATCCCGCAGCGGGAGCCGGCTGTCAGTGAAAGCTGACCTCCCGCTGCAGCAGCGGGGGTGCATCTGAGATGTGCCCCCTGCTGTTAACCCCTTCCCTGCTGCGATCTAATCGCAGAGAGCCCGGCCTGTTGCCATGGCAACAGGATGCCAGATACTGGCATTCTGTGTTGCCAGAGCCTATGATCACTGTATAAGCGGTAGGCATGGCAGGGCCTTCTTCTCGGCCAATCTGGTGCTATTAATATTACTGGCCGTCTTTCCCTTTTGACTTTCCCTAACACCCTTGGGATGAGAGGGATCGTGGGAAAATGTACGGGAGCCTGAAGCCTCCCCACGGGATGGTTAGCGCGTCTGCTGCTGCTGCCGCTTGCAGGTCCCAGGATCGGGCTATGAACGGACAGACCTTGTAGTTCATCCTGGATGCCATCAGGTCTATGTCCGGGGTGTCCCATCTCTGACAGATCGCCTGGAAGACGTCCGGATGTAATCCCCACTCGCCGGGATCCACCGTCTCCCGACTGAGGAAGTCTGCCACCCAGTTGTCCACGCCTGGGATGTATACCGCTGAGATGGACCGTAGGTGGGTCTCTGCCCAACTGAGTATGCCGACTGCCTCGTTTATTGCGCCTGTGCTCCGCGTGCCCCCTTGGTGATTGATGTATGCTACTGCTGTAGCATTGTCTGTTTGCACTCGCACGTCTTTTCCTTTGAGGCTTGTTCCGAAATGCTGGAGCACCAGGCGTATGGCTTGCAGTTCCAGGACATTGATTGGCAGTTTTGCCTTGCTCTGGGACCATCGTCCCTGAGTGGACTGACTCCCCAGCGTCGCGCCCCAGCCTGAGCGGCTGGCGTCCGTGGTCATTATTACCCATGGTTTGGGCCCAATGCTCGCCCCACCTGAACCCTCCCAAGGTCCAGCCACCAGTTTAGGGTGTCCCGGACCCAGCGGGGGGGTGGAGGGGACGGTCACCCGAATTCGTTGGTCCAGGGTCCGCAAGGACCTGTTCCAGTGTGATAGAATCAGGTGTTGGAAGGCCCTCGAGCGGAATTGTGCAAATGGTATGGCCTCGAAAGATGCTACCATCTGGCCTAATACCCTCATGCACTGCCTGATGGTCACTGTTCTCTCCTGCATCAGAGACCTGACGCTGCGAAGGAGTATTTCCCCTTTTGTTCGGGGTAGCTGAATCCAGTGCTGTTTGGTATCGAACACCATTCCCAGAAACTCCAGGCATTGCGCTGGCACTAGGCAAGATTTGCTTTGATTATCCAGCCAAACTCCTCCAACGTTTGTATCGTGATGCGTAGGCTCTCGAGGTTGCTGTCCCGTGATGGCGCCTTTATCAAGATGTCGTCTTGTGCGGAGGAGTGCTATCACTGCTGCCAGGACTTTTGTGAATACTCTCGGTGATGTCAAGAGGCCAAATGGCAGGGCCGTAAACTGGAAGTGCTTTCCTTGTGCCTCGAAGCGTAGAAACTTCTGATGCACTTCCCGGATCGGAATATGAAGATATGGATGCTATCACGGATCTGAGGGACTCCGTCCGAAAAGGTCTCGTTCTGACATACCGGTTCAGTCATCTTAGGTCTAGTACTGGCCTGACCCTGCCATCTTTTTTGGGCACTAAAGAGGTTTGAATAGAAACCGAGTTTTCTTTGCGCCGTCGGCCCCGGTTTCACTACCCCTTGTGCCAAAAGGTTCTCCACTGCCAGCTGTAATTTGGCCGCTCCTTCCGGAGTGGCCGGCACCCTGGATCTGAGGAAAGAATCTTGGGGTAGAGTCGTGAACTCGATAGAATACCCGACAGCCACGATTTCCCACACCCAGGCATCGGTCACGCGGCTCCACCATATCTCCCGGAATAGGAAGAGCCTGACGCCCACCCTGATGACACTGGGTGGGGGCGGTAACTCATGCTGTGCTTTTTGTGCCAGAGCCCCTGGTTGTTCCCACCCGAGACCGCCAGGTTGGTCTTGGTTTAAAGGTGGGGCCCTTCCCTTGATCAGTTGGGGCCACTGACCTGTAACAGGCCAGGACGTGAACCGGTGAAAGGACCGAAAGAATGGCCTTTTCTGCGATAGGGCTTTCTCCCTCCTTGTCGGCATCTGCGGAAGGGAAGTACTTTTGCCCCGTGGCGTCCTTGATTAGGTCATCCAACCTGGCCCTGAATAGCCTGTTGTCCTCAAAAGGCAATTTTGAGGCATCTTTGAGGCATCTTTGATGCCGCGTCCGCCGACCACCCCTTTAACCAGAGGGTTCGAGTTGCCCGGGCCACAAATTTTGCTGCGTCCAATTCTGCCGCGCACACGAATTTGCCTGCATGAGGTTATCCGTGGCCAACAGCTCGCTGGGTGGGGCGCCTGCCAGGATGTCCTTCTGGAGTTGTTTCGCCCAGGCCACAGAGACCTTGCTAACCCATGCGGCAGCGAAAATGGGTTGTAGAGCCGTGCCTGCGGACTGGAAAGCCGACTTCACTAGCGTGTCGAGCTTTCTTTCCTGTGGGTTAGTTAACGTCGCGACCTCGGCTGACAGCAGTGCCATGCCCCTGGACAGACGCGACACTGGTGGATCCACCGCTGGGGGTGCTGACCATTTTTTCACAAGGTTACCTGGGAAGGGATGTGACCTCCCAGGTGCCTAATCCGCTTGTCTGGGTTTTGCCACTCTTTCAATGACATCTGCAAAATCTTGATGGTCCGGGAACACCTGTCGCGGCCGTTTGGCGTTTGAAAGATACTGTAGCCGGGGTTGCCTCTACCGGCTCCTCTGACACCTGTAGCGGCTCTTTCACAGCTATCACCAAACTGTCCATCAGGGTGGCCACTCGCGACACCTGCTCCTCATCCAGGTCCGACAGGGACAAGACCCCTGAACGGTCGCCCTCCTCTGAGCCACTACTATCCCCTGCCGATGATTGCGGCTGTTGTGTTTGAGCCATACTCTGAGAGGCCCAGGAGCCTGGGCTCGGGCCGGTCTTGCAGAGTACCGGGACCGTGAGGAGTGCCTGGAGCGGTGGTATGTCCAAATGGACTCTAGAACCCCGGGAGCCATGATAAGAGTCCCTGGACCGATGGGACCTGGAGGGCCTGGAAGACTACCTGCCATGACAGGACCTACAGGAGGTGTCCTCGCTACTGCAGGATCTCTGTCTTTTGCGTGATCTTTCCCGTGCGTGTTCCGGAGAGGATGCCTCAGAACCAGATTCTAGGCGGCGTAGAATCACTGCTGACGAGCTGGCTAGGCCTGAGACTGCCGTGGCAAGCGACCCAGCCCATTCTGGTTTGGCTCATCGCTCCACAGGGGCGGCGGCACATTTTGCACAGCGGGGGTCCCCCTGACCGCATGTGGACTTGGTATTGCACAAATACTTTATACTCCCCTCCAGCCGGGCTGGACTGCTCGTACTGCCGCGGGAGACCCACGCAAGTGCTGCCTCCTGCAGACACTAAGCTAAAAACTGATTAGCTGAGTGCCTGCAGCAGGGGGGGGGGGGGGGGGGTGTTAATATAGCTGGTGGAAGGAGCTAACACTTGTGCTTAGTGTCGCCTCCTAGTGGCAGTGGCTATATTCCATGGTCTGGCCTTGGCCCCCAATGATACGGACGAGAAAAGGTGTATTGCAGTCATGAAGGGGTGCATGTAAAGCAGCATCATGCAAGTGGTAGCCCTGCGTCCTCATTACACAAGTCATCTGATATAGCATACAGGAGAAAAAAAAGATATCCGATTTGCTATAGCAGAAAACAAAAGATGAAGTGGTTTGACACAGATCATCTTCCGCATCACAGCTTCAAACTTGAGTACGATCAGGTTTCTCCTGCATCCCAGTTTATAGTCCAGATTAAATGAAGAGAAACCACATATCTTTTAAAATAAGTTTATTTGCACAATAAAATGAACTGAAAAATATAAAACTACAAGAGTTTCAGTCTGTGGCTGCACATCCAGGGCTGGGACGGGTGGAGCATTGGGAGTCAGCGATGGTCTTCACTGCAGACACGACCTCCCGCCTGGTGATCGTTCTCCTCTTGTTATATAGGGACAGCCTGGCAGCTTCAGACGCGATGGACAGGATCAGGTCTGAGGTTTTGGGCAAGGAGACACTCTGTTCCTGGAGTCCCTGCAGGGAGGAAACAATTATTTATCAGCATGGGATAGATAAGCTGGCACCATTTACAGGGAGCCCTACTCTCCATAGACATGACAGAGCCAAACAGCAGGTTGGTGCTTCTTTCCCACGAGCACATATCGGCCGTCTGTTTTCACGGCCAGCCGATATACGCTTTGTTAGAAAAAAAGTGAATGGGCGCATTAATCAAATGTTTGTGCGCCCGTTCATATGGCCTGGCGAGGCTGGTGCAAATGCACTGACCTCACCAGGCCATCTCCCATTTCCCCTCCGTATCACAGACTTACCTTTTCTTCATCTCCGCTCCGTCTGTGCAATGGGAGAGGCGGAGCCAAGCACCAGTCCACCCCACCTCCTCCCATTGATGGCTATAGACAAGGGGCAGGGAGAGGGTGGGTGCTTATCTCCACCCCTTGTCCATAGCCATCAATGGGTTGAGGCGGGGAAGGGGAGGAGAACAGAGGGAGGTAGTTTAGCAGCCACACTACTAAACTCCCTCCCACCTACTGCCGCTGCCATCGGCTCCCATAGGAGCCCGTGCAGCAGCCCGACGTATTCCAGCCAAATCATAGTTCCAGAACTATGTTTTGGGCTCGACGTAGAAACGCCCGGCGCTATATTGGCCGGGCATTTTTACATCTGGCAAATACGCCCATGTGATCTGATGCATTGGAATCTAATGCATCAGATCACAGTGCATATCAGGCGGCCGGTTTACCGCCAGTGAATAAACTGCCGTGGACAGGGGCCTAAGTAATATATTCTGGTTTGGTTTTTAGTTGCCCTTTCTAATGTTTATATGATGTGCAATACAGATTTGGGTAATATTTTTTTCTCTTTTGCAGCCATCATTTTATTTTTATGGCAGCCGAAACTGAACAAACAAGGTATGTTTTCCCAATCACTGCCAGTACTGTCACTGAACAATTATCCTTTAATGTAAAGAGACCCAAGTCCCAGTAAGATATCCAGCAGTGAGGCTGGGCTGACCGCTTAGTCCCCCCCTGTTCTCTCCAGTGCATTCTTATCGTCTAGCATATGACCACAACAGTTTGGAGGTGTCCACAAGAGAAGAGCTAAGGGCTGAATACCAAGCTGTCAGTCCAGCACGCAGAGACCTCCTGTAGAGACCTAAACTTCAGTATCTATATACACTGGTATGTAGAAACTGCAGAAGACAAACTGCGCAGTTTATTTCCCCCTCCTTTTAAATAATGTTAAGCCCTATTGAAAAGATGAATTTCAGCCCAAAATGCATGCATTTAAAAGCAAAATAGTTTTGCCAAAGGTGTCAATAGCCTTTAAGGCCTTCTGGTAGTTGTGTGCTGTGGATGCTACCAGTGTCTAGGCGGTTTCAAAGTCACCCGCAAATAGAAGACTAGGAAAAATGCTGAAAACCACAAGGGATGCAACAACCATTCCTAGTGCCAACCATGAACATTTAACCAGAGTGCCAGTACTACAAATACATCCAATTGTGCTCGATTGGTAAGACAATACTGGTGCTCAAAGCATGACACTGCTTAACAGTGCAAAGAACCTCAGGTCATTTACTAAAGCCTCAGGCTGGCAGAGAAGGTTTAAGAAGTCTGTGCCTTTGAACCGTGAGAATGGCTTTTAAGAATTAGACACTTGGAATTAAGGTCATTACTGGCAATTAACAAGTCACAGCAGATCAGTCACCTTGCAATCACTTATGCATGAAAGCCACCATGTAATGCCAGGACCAAAGACCAAGAGAAACACTTAGTGACACAAGGGTGGAGGGTGCAGTATGATACCACTTCATGCCATGTGGAGGAAGAGAAGCAACAACTACTCATAGCAAGTTTATAACTCAGCCTATCTGACAGTTTTGTCAGAAAGACGATTAAGTGTTTTCCCAGGACTTACCCATTGATGAACCATCCTCAGGATTGGTCATCAATAATTGGTTGGCAGGGGCCCACCAATCACCAGGACAGCCATCAATGCTTACAGCACTGAAAGCAGACGGCTACTGCCATATTGCCAGCATCTTCCGCTTTCAGTTGGCCCAATAAACAGCATGGATCCCTAGCTGGAACTACCACTTGCCCACCAGCACCGATCAGCCATTGATGACCCATCCTCAGGATAGGTTACAGACTCGTGTGGTGTAGAGCAGTGTTCCCCAACTCCAGTCCTCAGGGACCGCCAACAGGTCATGTGTTCAGGATCCTCAGTGTTGCACAGGTGATGTAATTGTCGGTGCCTCAGACATTGCCACAGGTGTTCTTACTATGAGATATCCTAAAAACATGACCTGTTGGTGGTCCCTGAGGACCTCTGGTATAGAGTATTAAGGCAGCAGAAATACAGTCCTTAGCTTTTGCTCACAGCCTGTAGGTTGCAAGTTTAAGCCCGCATGGTTCAGGTAGCCAGCTCGAGGTTGACTCAGCCTTTCATCCTTCTGATATCGGTAAAGTGAGTACCCAGCTTGGTGGGGTAGTAAATTACCAGAAAGCGCTGCGGAATAAGTTGGCGCTATACAAACAGCAAGATTGTAGAAGTCCAATACTCCTTTAACTACAATACGTTAACAGAAGACTTGAGGGCTGTGGGCTTCCAGATTTTAAGAAATAGCTCATTGCTATTTCACACTGACCTGTTTTAAAGCCCTGTAGATGAGCCTGGAGTACTTTGCAGACCTTCCTCGGCATTCGTTTCCAACAGATCTCAGGTTTCCAGATCCCATTTTGTTGACAGCGACAGAGGTGCACTTCATCTTAGATTATGCAAGAAGCCTGCTAAGAATGAGGAAGTGGTTGGCAATGCCAAGGACATACCAGTCACAGGAGCAACATGACATAAGTGTTTATACTGCAGAGTCACATTCTGAACATATTTCCCCATTAGAAGCAGTCGGCATTCTGGACACATTTCCCAGTAGGAGTACAGAATTAGCATGACTAAGAGCATTTCCCAACAACCCTGACTCAAACCACAATCCTGACAAAATAGCACCATGTTGTCTGTACATGACCGCCTCTGTATAACAACCTCACCGACCAGATGAGCATGAGTAACAAAACAATGGTGCTGTTATTACTGTACATAACACCTAGAAGTTGGGAAGTAACTATGTATCTAATCAGTTAAGGCATATTTACACAGGCTCACCCACACCATAAAACTGGGTTCCCACGGGTTGTATTCTTGGCGGAAATCTCATGGTTTTGCCGTAGAGGAAAGAAAAAAAAAACGAGACTTCCACCGGGAAAGCGCAGCTTGAAAACCCACAGCGCTTAGCCACGGGTTTTGGAGCAGCTTTGCTGCATGCTTTTCTGTTGCGCCCAGCTCTCCCATAATGGAAAGCACGGCCACAGCAAGCAAAAAAGTAAGAATGGACATGCTGCATCATGGGAATCCACGCCATAGCACTGGCTCTGCAGACCTATATCCAGTATGCCCCTGTACACAGTGAAAAAAAAAAAAAAGTTTGCATGGGACTGAGCATGCTGCAAGTTTTGTAATCTACAGCAAGATTCATAGGCCTCATGTCCACTTGCAAATTCTAATTTAAAATCCGCAGCGTTTTTCCTGCACGCTGATCTGCGCCCCATAGGGATGCATTAGACACCCGCAGGTAGTTAAATACCTGCGGATGTCATTTTTCCCTGCAGACGTGGATTTGCGTGCAGGAAAAATCTGCACCATGCTCCATTTGGTGCGGGGCTCCCGCAGGCTTCTATTGAAGCCTATGGAAGCCATCCGGATCCGCGGGAGACCCATAATCAGAATATACTCACCTGCTGCGGGCCGGATCTTCTTGTTTCGGCCCGGCGGATGTGCCCGGAGCATGCGCACAGCCTGCAGCAGGTGAGTTTATTCTAATTTCGGGGCTCGTGTCCGCAGGGTAGGAGGGACCCGCTGCGGATTCTCCATGGAGAATCTGTAGGGGGGCCTGATTTTCCCCATGGACATGAGGCCATAGGCAACACAGATTTCCTGTGAAATCAGGTCTGCACTGCAAAGAAGAAGGCCACAGCATGCTCAGACATATCCAATTAGCAGTGAGGACTTTATGCAATAAGCGCTCCTTCACGTAGGCATATTCACGCATTTAAAATTTGCATGCACATTATACAGATAGTATAATCCATTAATATCAATGGATTCACACACTTGTGCACATATTTATCACATGCAAAAAATAAAAGTTACATAGAACTCCCTTCATTATGTGTACCAAGTGTCCCCATAGACATCTATAGGAGGTGCACAAGTGCTAATGCAATACGCTGTGCAATTACATTTAATTTAAAAAAAACATATTTGGACATCATTAGGCAAGATAGCCAATTAAATCAGGGTGTTAATCTGCTGCATGCAAATGAAAATGTCCTATGTGGATATAATTACAACAAACAATAAAAAATAATATGACACACCACTTCCCCAACCCCCTCCTCACCTAACAGCCAAACTTCACAGTAGAAGTACTTCCCTGCTGGGTGTTATATAGCACAATCTCATGTGCTTCCAGAAGCCCCATCACCTGAGAGCCGCCCCCTGCTGACAATTATACAACGACTTTCATCTGGGTCTCCCACTGCAGAACCTACAGAAATCTGTGAATGAAGAATATTCCACCTAAACAAAAGGACAAAACACGAACATAATCCCTTTTCAGGCTTCGTTCACACTTGGAGTTTAGGATGCACTTAGGAAGAGTTTTTGAACCTCAGCAGAAAAAAAAAAAAATCCTTTAAAAAAAACTAAAAATCTTCATGTATTTTCTGATGTGTCTTTTCTGTTGCAGTTCAGAAACCCACTTAAGGGGAGTGTCACACAGGTGATTGCGATATCGCCGTGAGAATATTGCGGCAAAAATCACAATTTTCTTCATGAAATGTTTGAGCGTCAGCGATACTTTTTCTCAGAAAAACAGCGCTGCGGCTTGCGATTTTCCCATGAAATAGACAATAGGACATTCTAATGTTAGAAGCACATCGCACGAAAATTGCAAGTTTGTATGTTGCAATGCGATAAAACAAAGGCTCTAGAGGGAAACATGGGCGATTAAAAAAAATCGTAAAACACAGAAAGAAAGGACATGCTGCGATTTGTAAATCTCGCAACATCGCATGAGTGAAAACATCATAAATGTGAAGGACACCATTGAAAAGCAGGGAATTCATAATTCTGCGGTTTTACTCACTCTCACATCAAGCGAACATCGCCCGTGTGAAAACGGCCTAAGGGTAGATTCAGACGACCGTATATCGGCTCGGTTTTCACGCCGAGCCGATATACAGTGTCCTCATCTGCAGGGGGGGAGGATGGAAGAGCCAGGAGCAGGAACTGAGCTCCCGCCCCCTCTCTGCCTCCTCTCCGCCCCTCTGCACTATTTGCAATGAATGGGGGCGGGGCTAAGTTTTGAGAATTATCCCCACCCCCATCCCGCCTCTCCTCATTGCAAATAGTGCAGAGGGGCAGAGAGGGGGCGGGAGCTCAGAGCACTGCTCCTGGCTCTTCCAGCCTCCTCCCCCTGCAGAGAGAGACGGCGTATATCGGCTGGACGTAAAAACCGAGCCGATATACGTTCGTCTGAATCTAGCCTCAGTGTGAACACAGCCTTCTATAAATGACATATTTTTGAGCAGACGTGCGGCCCGCAGGCTCACTACCATACTCGTAAGTAGGGGGGTGGTATTCCACCGGTTTCCTACCGCTCATAGAAATATATAATTACAGTACAGTTTTCTGGGCGCTCCATGAGGCTAATTTCGCACAGCAAGTACAATATCAAGCTGTGAAACTCAGCTCAATATAGCACTCGCCAACGTGCAAAGTCCCCGCGGATGCGAAGCGTTTTTGTGTAAAAACCGCGTCTCATCACTTCAGGAAAGTAGCGATTGTTTTCAATGAGTAAACCTCACATCCCATTGTACTCACTTGCACCACCCAAGCGGTGTGATGCTACCACCAGCCCCATTGAAAACAATGGGCGATGCGTTCCAAGAGAACACCCAAAAATAGGACATACTGCACATAGGAGCAGTATTATTGTAATTATATTCTTGTACATAGGGAGCAGTATTATAGTAGTTATATTCTTGTACATAGGGGGCAGTATTATAGTAGTTATATTCTTGTACATAGGGGGCAGTATTATAGTAGTTATATTCTTTTACATAGGGGGCAGTATTATAGTAGTTATATTCTTCTACATAGGGGCAGTATTATAGTAGATATATTCTTGTACATGGGGGACCGTATTATAGTAGATATATTCTTGTACATAGGAGCAGTATTATAGTAGTTATATTCTTATACATAGGAGCAGTATTATAGTAGTTATATTCTTGTACATAGGGGGCAGTATTCTAGTAGTTATATTCTTGTACATAGGGGGCAGTATTATAGTAGTTATATTCTTGTACATAGGGGGCAGTATTATAGTAGTTATATTCTTATACATAGGAGCAGTATTATTGTAATTATATTATTGTACATAGGGGGCAGTATTATAGTAGTTATATTCTTGTACATAGGGGCAGAATTATAATAATTATATTCTTGTACATAGGAGCAGAATTATAGTAGTTATATTCCTGAACATAGGAGGAGTATTATAGTAGTTATATTCTTGTACATAGGAGGCAGTATTATAGTAGTTATATTCTTGTACATAGGAGGCAGTATTATAGTAGTTATATTCTTGTACATAGGAGCAGTATTATAGCAGTTATATTCTTGTACATAGGAGGCAGTATTATAGTAGTTATATTCTTGTACATAGAGGGCAGTATTATAGTAGTTATATTCTTGTACATAGGAGGCAGTATTATAGTAGTTATATTCTTGTACATAGTGGGCAGTATTATAGTAGTTATATTCTTGTATATAGGGGGCAGTATTATAGTAGTTATATTCTTGTACATAGTGGGCAGTATTATAGTAGTTATATTCTTGTATATAGGGACCTGTATTATAGTAGTTATATTCCTGAACATAGGAGGAGTATTATAGTAGTTTTATTCTTGTACATAGGGGCGATATTATAGTAGTGATATTTTGCATCACTGTATCATTCCTGTAAATGTTAGTGCAGTTGTATTGTCTCTTCAGTCTCAGGGACAGTTGCTCTTTTCTCTGGTTCCTGCCTCTATAATGTCCCTATGTCCTGATAGAAGGTACACATAGGGGTTGATGTTTGAAAGACATCTATACACTCCGCACACAGCAGGCTCGCTCAGGCTTGGTGAGAGATTTTCCTCTGCCGTCAGCCTTTTCAGCAAAGTGAAAGGGGAAGTTCATTGAGTGAAACTGTGAGATAAATGTATCAGAGCGCACGCTGGACATTCCTGCATTCAATAAAGAGTTGCAGGTTGGTGCAGTTCTTCCCTGGTGAACTGTGTAGCATCCAGGCATCTCACTAATCCATCCAGACCCCTGAGGCTTCCCCACAGGGGTAGAACTGCAGAATCCGAAGATGGGGAGTTGTGATGATCAAGGTGGGTGCCCCTACAATGACTTATTATTTTGCCTGTGCCGTTTCACTCTAGAGTCATTTTACTGAATTTCGTAAGCAGTTTTTACCTGCTGTAATATTTGCTAATATTGCAGTGGCTCCCTCTAGCTGCAGGATTTATAATGGCTTGAAGAACTCGGTGGGAAAATTGAGATTCTTTAGCATTTTTGCATATTCTTTAAGAATAATGCATGATACTGTCTGATGAGCTAATGTAGCTAAACCAGTGTTTCCTAACTCCAGTCTTCAAGGCACCCCAACAGGTCATGTTTTCAGGATATCCCATAGTAAGAACAACTGTGGCAATGCCTGAGGCACCGACAATAATTGCATCACTTGTGCAATACTGAGGAAATCCTGAAAACATGAGGACTGAAGTTGGGGAACACTGACCTAGACCTTCCATGTGTGATACTGTATAGCTGAGCCAGTGCAGCTATGCCTATCAAGTGTTGTGCTATCTGCTAAATTGATCTATCTAAACCTTTTGTGTTAAACTGGTGTATCTAAGGCTATGTCCACATCTGCACCAGAGGCTCCATTCAGAGTCTTTAGTTTGCTTCTGTTCGGTTTCCGGTTTTTTGAACAGAAAAATAATGCTCCCGACTGCGCTATTTTTCCATCCCGAAAAATGCATTCGCATGTAAATTAGATTTTTATATCTGTGCGATGCAAATGTATATTTTTACAACTGGAAGAACACGCGATTTTCATGCGCTTGACAATCACATGTACAGTGATGTAACGTGATGTAGTTTTCTTGCAAAACGCATAGCAGTGGCAGAAAAAATGTGCAGGTTTACAAGTGTAATATCAGTCGAAGTATCTAAGATTGATATTGCGCTTCGCTGCCCTCTTTTCTTTTCATCATCATAGTCTTGATCGCAAGTCTTGCCTGTAAATTGGTTGGGATTAGTGTATGCTGCATTCTGTGTTTTTTTTCACGTGATTCATTGCCCGTGTAAAAAAAAACTGATGCATATATTGGCACATTGACTACTATTGGTCCGGGTGTTGTCAGAGTCCTGTTAGTTGTTGACTCAGACAGTACACAGACCCGTATACTATTGTGTAAATAAGCCCTTAATGTTTTGGTTAAAAGCTAATTCTAACCCCTTATCCAGAGGATAGGGGATAACTTTATGATTGGTGGAGGCCAGACCAATCGCGAGAATAGGGGTCCCGATGGTCCACTCATGAATGCAGCGGAGGTCACGCATGTACCCCACCACTCTACTCACTTCGGTGACAGCATTGGGGATTACCGAGCACTTGAACTTGGCAATTTCTGGCAATGAAATGAATGTTGTACGATCTCTGCTCCATTCATGCAAGGACCATCGATACTCCCGTTCTCAGGATGAGTGGGAGTCCTAGGGATACTTGCAGTACAAGAAAGGACAATCGGTGAACCAGCAATAGTGACATGTGTATCCAAGACTTATAGATGCATATGAGGATCAAAAGCTGTTCTGATACTACAGAAGAGGCTGCAGAATGCCTAGCAATTCATCTGCCGGAGAAATATGTAACAGAAGTGCCACGTTGTGCTCCAAAGTACTAACCAATACCTCGTACTTCTTTATATTCCCTCCTATCTTGTTGTTGTGTTAGCACATTTGGTGAGTATTTGGCCCCCTGGTATTGGTGTAGGGTCTATGTCCCTGTTTTCTCTTTGTTGCTTGCATGTTTGGTTAATATTTGATGTGAACGGTCTCCAAATGGGTGTATAGCCCATTAATCCTTCCCTTCCAGGCTTAAATAGATTGGATTCATGTAGGCAAGATGAATAAAACCTGGATGTGAATGTAACATTAGGCTTCTTTATTCCTTAAAGAGGTTGTGCCACATTATAGAGCTATCTCTGGTCGGACCCCACTGATCTTGAGAACAGAGATTCTGAAGGTGATCACAGGAATAAATTGGCAGTCTTGCATTCATTTCAATGAGTAGGAGAGTGTGGAATTCTCATTGAAATAAATGGAGCAGTGTCGTGCCAGTTCAACTTTCCCTCCATTCATGTGGGGACTTTTGGAACTCCCATAGGGGACAACTTTATAACTTGACACAGCCCTTAAAGGAAGTCTATCACCAGATTTTGGGAAAACAATGGAATAGACATATGATATGAAGCGTATAATGGTACCTTCTTTTATTTTCCAGTGTGATTACACTTGCGTGATACAGTCCAGTCTTTGGGTCGCACATTATATGCAGATGACGGTAGCACTGTTCGATGAACATTCCTGCTGTGCCTGCGCTCTGGTTGTATCCCTGCCCATTGCAGATAAAATCCTATCCATTTAGTACTTCATCACGTCTCCAGCTCCGCCTGCTGGAGTCCTCATGCTTTCAGTATCACCTTGCTTGCGCCACACTGAGCAAGAAGGCGCATACGTTGTAACTCTCTCCTGGACAGACTGATGTCATGCGCATACGTGGTTGACCCTAAAAGAGGTTGTACCTAGAGTACAAGTTATTCCCTATCCACAGGATTGGTGGGGTCTTATCGCTGGCACTCCTGCCGATCTCGAGAAGGAGGTTGCCTCTGTCCCACCTGCAGGATTGATGCACTCCAGCAGTGAGGAGGAAACTAAATGGAACGCTGCCCACACTAGCGCTCCATTCACTTTCAATAGGCCTGCTGAGATACCCAAGTGGCAAGTGCTCAGGTATTTCCATCATCCCCATTGAAATAAATGGAGCACCGGCCGCACATGCTCAGCTAGTGCTCCATTCATTCTGATGTCACTGCAGGGAGAAAAGTGACCCTACAGTGACAGGCAGAGGGGGACACAGAAGCCCCATTCTTCAGATCAGCGTGAGAGCCCCACAAATCAGCAAGTTATTTCTCTTTTGTGTAGATGGGGTATAACTTGTAATCTTGGTTCAACCCCTTTAAGCATATGGAACAAGTAGCTCTCTAACATCTACCATGGTCCGCCATATTACCTCTCATTGGGTTACTGTCACCAAACCACTCAGAGGCTTCCTCCTCCCTACATAGGTAAGGCAGGAAGCAGCTAACTTCTCATCTTACTCAGGTATCAAAAAAAATAAAGCTGCAGTTTGGAAAATAGCGAAAGGAAAAGAAAACAACTAGGCGCAGCCTGCTCCATGTCTACCAAATACAGAGTCCTGGCACCACAGGGATTGAAGGGGTGGGGCAACATTTTTACCGCCACTGATCTGACATTTATATCAATAGTGAGAAAACATCTTTAAAGTATTTCTAAGTTTTCAGAAAGTTTTCTAAAATATCACAGCTCTCCTTACCCTTTTTTCTGCTGTTTGCACCCTGTTTCATGTCTGCAAGTTCTGATTTTCAAGTTGTTGGCCCCATTTTTCTGTTGCTCTTCTGTTTGCAATCCACTTTTCAGGAAGGGAGTGTGGAGTAAGCCTAGCATTCTGCCAGTAGTTCACTGTCCTGACATCCTTGCCCTTTCTTCCCATACTGCATTATCTATGGTTCAAACAGCATGAGAAGTATAAGAATGCCCACCCATCTGCTTTCGCAGGACAATCATTTAGAGACATTCTAGCCAAATGTTTAGCAAACCCACTATAATGTGTGTGTAATGTAAGCACACACAGATACATATCTGCATGCTGTAACAGCAGGAGAGGCAAATACTGTGGAGATTGTTATCACACTGTCTTCAGATCTGTCAGCCTGCAGCCTGTAAGTACACTGGAACTGCCTGTGAATATAGCCCCTCCTGTTGCTATGGAATAATCCATGTGTCCTTATTACAGACATGATGAGACTAACACAAGCTGGTAAATAAGCAGAAGTTGTCTGAAAAGTTAGTGTCCCTTTAAGAGTTATAATATTAGAAAAATGTAAATCAGTTCTAAATATATTGATTTTACATGGCAGGAAGCATTGCACAATGATACAGCCCAAAATGTATCATGGGGTTACACAGTGACAGCATATCCTGTAATATAGGGTTGCACAATGCCTGACACAATTGACCCGTGGTGCAGTAGTCATCAGATCTAGCAGCTGGACGCAACTACTTGTCCGTTTATTTTGTAACAGTCATACTCCATGGAGACTATGGACATCATAACCAAATCAAAGAGAAGGGATCTATCAGTGCACCCCATTCAAGCGCTCGGCTAGGGTCCCATTGCAGTGAATGGTGCGGAGGTGTGCATGCATGATCTCCACTGCCTACACTTTGGAATGCACCAAATAGAAGTGGAATTTTTCAAATGAGTCTATTTATATGTACGTCTGTGCTTGATGCTGCAAGATAGAAAAATTGCAGCAGGTCCTATTTTTCTGTGATTCTGCAAAAAACTTGCCCATTATTTCCTATGGGCGATTTTAAAAAATCCCATTGAAATCACATCATACTCGCATGTACATGAGTGCAATGTAAGTTTATAATTTTCCTATTAAAACTTGTGATTTTCACATATATAAAAAACACATGTACAGATGTACTGCAATACGATGCATTTCTCTGGCAAAACGCATCGCACTCAAAGGCAAAATCACGTGTTTAAGAGAGCAAACCCAAAAATGAGTGCAGCTCTGGAGTATAATACAGGATGTAACTCGGGATCAGTACAGGATAAGTAATGTGTGTACATAGTGACTCCACCAGCAGAATAGTGAGTGCAGCTCTGGAGTATAATACAGGATGTAACTTAGGGTCAGTACAGGATACGTAATGTATGTAGAAAGTGTCTTCACCAGCAGAATAGTGAGTGCAGCTCTGGAGTATACTACTAGATGTAACTCAGGGTCAGTACAGGTTAAATAATGTATGTACACAGTGACTCTACCAGCAGAATAGTGAGTGCAGTTCTGGCGTGTAATACAGGATGTAACTCTGGATCAGTACAGAATAAGTAATGTATGTACACAGTGACTCCACCAGCAGAATAGTGAGTGCAGCTCTGGAGTATAATACAGGATGTAACTCAGGATCAGTACAGGATACCTAATATGTGTACACAGTGACTCCCCCAGCAGAATAGTGAGTGCAGCTCTGGCATATAATACAGGATGTAACTCGGGATCAGTACAGGATAAGTAATGTATGTACACAGTGACTCCACCAGCAGAATAGTGAGTGCAGCTCTTAAGCATAATACAGGATGTAACTTGGGATCAGTACAGGATAAGTAATGTATGTATGTACACAGTGACTCCAGCAGCAGAATAGTGAGTACAGCTCTTAAAGGAGATGTCCCGCGCCGAAACGGGTTTTTTTTTTTTTAAACCCCCCCCCCCGTTCGGCGCGAGACAACCCCGATGCAGGGGTTAAAAAAACCACCCGCACAGCGCTTACCTGAATCCCGGCGGTCCGGCGTCTTCATACTCACCTGCTGAAGATGGCCGCCGGGATCCTCTATCTTCATGGACCGCAGGGCTTCTGTGCGGTCCATTGCCGATTCCAGCCTCCTGATTGGCTGGAATCGGCACGTGACGGGGCGGAGCTACACGGAGCTACACGGAGCCCCATAGAGAAGAGGAGAAGACCCGGACTGCGCAAGCGCGGCTAATTTGGCCATCGGAGGGCGAAAATTAGTCGGCACCATGGAGACGAGGACGCCAGCAACGGAGCAGGTAAGTATAAAACTTTTTATAACTTCTGTATGGCTCATAATTAATGCACAATGTACATTACAAAGTGCATTATTATGGCCATACAGAAGTGTATAGACCCACTTGCTTTCGCGGGACATCTCCTTTAAGCATAATACAGGATGTAACTTGGGATCGGTGCAGGATAAGTAATGTGTGTACACAGTGACTCCACCAGCAGAATAGTGAGTGCAGCTCTTAAGCATAATATAGGATATAAGTCTGGAACACTAATGCAAGTAATGTATAAGTAATGCAATTAATGTATACAGTGACTCGAACTTTTGTGTACCTCTGGCATTGACTTATTTCCTTGAGAACAAAAGGATTAGGCAGATGAAATCTAACCGCCCGATCCTTGTGTCCCCCAACATCAACCATTGGGGAGTCAGGAGGTCGCCATACACATTAGATCATTCTCCAATATACATCTAATGTGTGTCGACAGCTTTACACTCAAATGTGATCTGATATCAGCAGCATTTTTATATAAGTACTCTTGCTCTAGGCGTATTGGTCCAACAAGGACTCATCACATTGACTTTAATAGGAAAAAATACATAAACATTGCAGAATTCATTAGGCTCCAAGACTCCTCCTTCCCCCCACAAGCACCCCCTCCCCCAACCTCCTTTCCCCAAAGGGAAAAAACTTCAGGTAATAAATTGATGAAAAATGTAACCAGACGTATCACCTAGTGACACCAGGCACAGAACTTACCACTAAAGCAGAGTCATGTGTATTCTGCATGCGTGAGTAATGATGAGCTAACACACGAGTCACCGAACCTGATGACAGATATGAGGAGCTTATGCAACCTTGGAGTTTACTACCATCTATGGGAGCGGCTCTAATAATACTGTATTTTGGGAGTTCATAACTGAGCAACTTCATTATAGGAAATCTGTTACCTATTATTGGCCCTATTTCAGAATATTGAGACTAAGCTGAAAGGTGACCTGCTGTGTCCAGGGATGTGTTATACTTACCTCCCGCATTGTTTCCCCGGTGTCAGCGCTGAAAACTGCCGCTCAATGCCCCTGCTGCCCGCCCACTGTGATTGCCATCACATTCTCGGGTGCCATTTCCAAGGTCCCTTTTATCTATGACACCTGCCTACCTACAGGGTGCTCTATATCGTGCCACTGTTTCAAGTTACTTAGTTCCTTTCTTGAATGAGTGGTATGATATGAGACCGGTTCCAGATCGGCGATTGACTATCTGGATGAATTTGTGTTCGTGGCACCGAAGGAGGGTGATAGTTGTCAATACATGTTGAACACCTTCCGGGTCTTTATGAAGTGGTTTGCTGGTCCCCATTTTGGAAGAAAAGACAGAGACCCCTGTGACGACTTTGTCTTTTTTGGGTATAGAGATAGACACCCAAGCAAAGAGACACCCAGGCTACTCCCAAAGAGACAACTCCCCAAATTTGGTTCAGTAATAGCCAAGCAAAACAACCAATATTCTGAATTGAGGGAAGACTGCTTTCCTGTCACCTAAATGTACTTTTCCTCCTTCGCCTACCTCTTGGATCTCCGCTAAAACCCATCCCCACTAACATCACCCCTCACCACCCCATAAGCTGAATTTTCCTGAATGCTTAAACGCTATCCCTTTCCAATAAATCCATTAAGGCCCTATGTCCACGAGCAGGTCAGATTCAGCATGTGAGAACCCAACCCTGGCGTCAGCAGAGTCAGCGCGTACCTGTCATTCTGTTTCTTCATCTGTACTGCGGATGGTCTGCACGGCTTGCCGTCGGGCATGTGCAGTACAGATTTTTTTTTCCCACTCCTGCTCTTCCCGCTGAATCCACGGCCCGTCTGCAGTGTCAATTTTGGAGAGACCGCGGATTGGATAGCTTCATTGACTTCAATGGAAGCCGTCCGTGTGGGAACCGCAGTAAAATTGAGAATGCTGCGATTTTTCATCTACGAGCGGAAACCGCAATTGTTTTCCACTTGTGTGCATAAAGAATCATTTTACCATATCATGCTGTGGAGGGTTATTGCTGCGGATTCTAGAGGCGGAGGCTCATTCATATGGCTGAATATACGATTACATACTAGTGTAAACTATGATTTCTGATCTGTTTCTTAAGACTCACCAAGGAATCGAGGGTATGGAACCATTACAAGACACAGTAATGAGGAAGGATCCACTTATCTGGATGAGAAGATTTCTATACCGTCCATGGGAAGCGTAAGTTATGAGTCTGATCATGACCATCCTATGAACATCCGAACATCAGGAACATCTGAAATAATCCAACACTTTTCCCACTGATGCCGGATGAAAGCAACTTTACAATTTTTAACCATTTTAGCTGTTGGACTCACTGTTTTAGGCATTCATTATAATAGAGAATTACACTGAATGACCACTTTATTACAGCCACCCCCCCCCCCCCCCCACACTCTAGTAGGACCTCTTTTGGCCTTCAGAACCACAGCAATTAGTCGTATAAAAATCATGGTCCTCTACAGGAGAATGCGGTATTGTCTCCCTCCCTCCTATGTGGCAGCTAGCATGCAGGCATGTGTAGAATATCTTGTATTTCTGCAGCTTGGAAGAAAGTCATTAACTTTTCCACTCTACACACAAAGTTCATCTCTTCATACATTTCTATAGCCCTATTATTGTCCCCCACCCGCAATACATTCTGACCATGTGAGTCTACTGCCTATAGGGATACATTATAACACTGGCTGGCCTTGTTAAATCCTGGATAAACATTTTGGATTCACAAGATGATGTCTTGTCCCTTAAAGAAAATATCACTGGTGCCAACAGGCTGGTCAGCTGAGGAGAAATACATTTTGGATTGACTTTGGATAGTACAAGAATAGATTAGCTGAGGGAAGCTGGAGCAAACTTTTTAATACAGTTTATGGGATATTGGTAAGCTCAACTCTTTTTTGGTAAAAATGGGTCAAAGGAGCAACTTACGAGATATTGTTAGAAAAATCACTGTATGTCCTATTTTTCTGTGATTCTTCTTCAAAAAATGCCCATTATTTTCTATAGGAGAAAAACAAACTGTTCTGCGTGTGATTGCGATCCATTATAAATGCGTGTTATTACAGGGATCACATTAAAAAATCAGGAAGTGCAGAGCAGTGAAAAATACACATGAAAATCACAAAATGCATGAAAAATTGCATTTGCCCAAATTAGCACAGCCTACTGGCTTACGCACATGAATACATTTACCCAACGCATTACACACATAAAATTTTCCTGCGCAATACACAGTGAATAGAGCCCATTGATTGCAATGGGATAGTTCACATAAGTGTATTTTGTGGGTGCATTTCATTTGCACAAACCTGAACTGAGCTTTTAGCAGAGTTCTACCCAAAACAGAGTTTTACTGGTTCGGTTTACCAAAAACTAGTCCTGAACACTGGTGTATGTAGACCTGTGTTGTATCTGACCTGCTGTCTGATTTGTCTCTACGACCCTCACAGCCTGGTTTCAGCTTCCGCAAGCTTTGGGCATTCACTGGACCCGGCTTCCTCATGAGTATCGCCTACCTGGATCCTGGGAACATTGAGTCTGACCTGCAGTGCGGAGCAATTGCCGGATTTAAGGTAGGTGCCAAGACAATTTTCGCCTTTGCCAATGAGTGATGGTGAGATCCTGCGCTGATCAGGGAAGGACAATCATCTATTGGACATTCGGCCTTCCTTCTAGAAAAAGTAGGAGGTAGCGCTATTGGATCTTAGCTTTGGGGTCCTTCTCTTCTGGCCCAGAGTTACTACTCACTATTAGGGTGGGTTCACACCTACTTAGGGGGTTCCGCTTATTTGCTCCATTTGGGGAGCAGGAAACGGGAATCCCCGTAGCCAAATGGTTCTGTCTTAGGACAGAACCAAACAGCATCGTACGGACCTTATTGACTATAATGAGGTCTATTTAGCTGCTCGGCCTTATGCTAGAAGAAAATGGTTCCACTGTAGATGTGAAACCACCTTTAATAAAATTTGTGGGTTGTTAGGACCGGTGGCTCTCGGGTCTCCGTGTCCGCACCACCGGTCCTATCACCCAAGCTGATCAGGTGCGGCGCAGGGGAGCTCCGGTCTTGGTGACCTCCCCTGGCTGTTGGAGTCCCGGACACTGGCATCGGGCGCGTGCTCCTGTGCTCAGGGGGCGCCGCCTGGGTAATCGAGTTGCTGGGCATGCGGCTGATGCTGTCCCTGTTGCCATGACATCCTGACTAGGATGATCTGCACTTGCTGAGCACTGGATGTCTGGATCTCTGCACTCGTTGCTTTATGTCTGGGTCTGGTTGCTGGCAGGGCCCCGCCCTAATTAGCTGCTGGGGCGGGAGTTCTGACAGCATTTAAACGTGCCTGTTTCCTCCTAGCATTGCCAGTGTATGTTTGTCCCCAGGCTACACCTGCATATTTGGATTGTGCTCCCGACTTTTGACCCTCGGACTTCGGACCCGACTTTGCTTTGCCTGACCCCTTTGTACCTCGTACCCTCCAGTTGCCGACTCGGACTGTCTGACTCTCCTCTGTGTTCGTTTGTTTCCAGTGTTTGTCTGTATCGGTCCCTGTGCCTCGCTTCCCTAGTGAGTGTAGGGACCGTCGCCCAGTTGTCGCCCTGGGGCTTAACCCAGGGGGGCAAGTAGGTAGGGACAGGGGTAGTGGGTTGTTTTCAGGGAATCCCGGACCCGGACCCCAGATCCCTGACAATGGGTGCTGGATTAATGGAATTTTATCTGTTGCCTCTCCCAGCTCGTGTGGGTTCTCCTTGGTGCCACCTTCCTTGGTCTTCTGTGTCAGCGGCTGGCTATACGGCTTGGTGTTGTAACCGGGAGAGATTTGGCTCAAGTTTGCCAGGCTTACTACCCAAAGGTAAGGTGTTCATCATTTTTGAGGTACATGATGATTTCTTCTATGATCACAATTTTGCTGGTTTCCTTTTATATTAGAGAGCAGTGCATTGTGGGAATTAAAGGGGTTCCAGTTAAGAATGAAAGGAGTTTTCTGACTTGAGGCCCATTTAGACACAACCATTATCGCTCAAAATTCGCTCAAAAGCCATCTTTTAAGCAATAATTGCTGTGTCTAAACATGTTGCCATCGTGCACTTTTCGTGCACTATTCGTTCATCTGTGATTTTTAGCAAGCTTAAATCACCGATGACTCTTATAAGCGCTGCACGCTGATTTCCTCAGCGGACAGCACTGATAACATTCTTTCAGCTGGTATCCAGCTGGGAGTTCTCAGCGGGACACCAGCTGAAAGCTCCGAGAACCATGCAGCTGTTTGCATATACAAAACAGCTGCTTTGTTCTTGGAGCTATTGCGGTGTCCAGCTCCACCTGCATTAACTCTTAAGTAGCTAATCACTGTTGTTTGAGTGATTTTTGAGCAATTATCTTTCAGTGTAAGTGGGCCTTTATTTACATTTTTTAAATCCCTCCTTGGACTCAAACAAAAATTTCATAATTTACTCACCACGACATCGTAGTGTTAGCTTGGCACTTTGTCCAGTGACCAGTAATGTAGAAGCCCTGACCTGCTGATGGGATGTCACTGATGTCCTCTTGTGAGGTAGGCTATTGGCTGCAGTGGTCACTTGCGAAAACAACAATGTAAGCCAATGTAAGCAGAGACCGGTTGGAGGACAGGAATGGCAGCGGGTCAGCTGAGAGGTGTGTTTGACCTTTTTTATCAGATTTGATTTAAACCAAACCAATTTTTTTTTTATGGAAAACTCCATAATTTGGTAGGCAACATAGCAGACAATGGGGTGGACCTAAAACTGCACACTTCCAAGGCTTGATACAAGCAGGATTCTGAAAACAGCTTTGGGTGTGAATGGATAAAAAGACATGAAAGAACTTGAAATCCGTACACACAGTAATGCTACACATGCGCAAAGTTAGGAGGAAATAATAATAATAATGCAATGCTCTATTGTTGTGTTGCCCCTTCCCCATCCCAATTTTTTCTGCTGAATTTATTTCATAAGTTTGACTCATACAGATATTTCATTCAAATTTTCACATCTTCTCAGGCTCCTCGCTGGATGCTGTGGATTTTAATAGAAATAGCCATTATTGGGTCAGATATGCAGGAGGTCATCGGTACAGCCATTGCATTTAGCCTACTGTCAGCTGGACGGTAAGATCACCATATATGTATGTCCATCTCTACCATTCTATAATATACAAGGTATACACTCATTGTCAAATAAAATCCCTCCCCGAGAAGTTGTCGGTGGGAATGAAACTTTCCGTGTGATTGTAACATTGATATAAGTAAGTGATTACAATATCAGAGCAAAAAGAGCATTTATTGTTGAAAACCAAACATTTAAAGAGAGGTTCTAGTACCCTGTTGTACGCTTCTAGCTTGGATACAACATGTGATACGGGGGGCATGGAGGCTCTAGTACCCTGTTGTACCACCTCTAGCTTGGATACACAATGTGATATGGGCAAGCATGAAGGCTCTAGTACCCTGTTATACTACCTCTAGCTTGGATACAAGATGTGATATGGGCAGGCATGGAGGGTCTAGTACCTTGTTGTACCACCTCTAGCTTGGATACACGATGTGATACGGGCAGGCATGAAGGCTCTAGTACCCTGTTGTACCACCTCTAGCTTGGATACACGATGTGATAGCGCAGGCATGGAGGCTCTAGTACCCTGTTGTACCGCCTCTAGCTTGGATAGAAGATGTGATACGGGCAGACATGGAGGCTCAAGTACCCTGTTGTACGCCTCTAGCTTGGATACAAAATGTGATACGGGTGGGCATGGAGGCATACAGGTTCTGTATGGTATCCTGCAGCTTATAATTCAAAATTTGCTGTAACTGAGCTTCTAGATTGCAAACCTGTAGGCTGCTGAAGTTTGCATTCTAAATAGTCTCATACATGTTCTATTGGTGATAAATCTGGTGACTCGGCGGCCACAGAAGTGTGGCAATGTTGTGGTGTCACCTGTCTCTGGATGGTGGACAATGAAACAATTGGAGCTGCTTATTAGTCAATATGCTCCACTGGTGGTCGGTTGAGGTCCTGAGCCCTGTAACCCTGTGTGCCCTCACACATCCACTGGTCCCAACACCTCCTAACAGACACTCCTCTCTACTGGTGGTCTGTCGGGGGCGTCCTGAGCCCGGTCACCTTGTGTGCCCTCACACTGGTCCCATCACCTCCTAACAGTCTGGACAGATGCTCCTCTCTACTGGTGGTCTGTAGGGGGCGTCCTGAGCCCGGTCACCTTGTGTGCCCTCACACATCACTGGTCCCAACACCTCCTAACAGTCTGGTCAGATGTTCCTCTCTATTGGTGGTCTGTAGGGGGCATCCTGAGCCCGGTCACCTTGTGTGCCCTCACACATCCACTGGTCCCAACACCCCCTAACAGTCTGGTCAGACGCTCCTCTCTACTGGTGGTCTGTAGAGGGGCGTCCTGAGCCCGGTCACTTTGTATGCCCTCACACATCCACTGGTCCTAACACCTCCTAACAGTCTGGTCAGAATGGCCCAGGTGGTGACAATTCATTGATACAAGCCCTATGCTGTTTACTGTTGTGGGGTCTTGAAGCTGGCTGCGTTACACCAGGACGCTGCTGAGTATCACTCTTGTGTCTTGCAGGATTCCCCTTTGGGGCGGCGTTCTCATCACCATCATTGACACGCTAATCTTCCTCTTCCTGGATAAATATGGTGAGGTTACTGGAATATAATGCAGATTGTGACCAATGCGATCATATAGCGCCCGTGGTCCTCAGCCCTATCACTATTCTTATAATATCTGTGCTCCAGTCTCTCTCAGAATTGACATTAACCCCATCTATCTCTACATATTTCGTAGGTCTCAGAAAATTGGAAGCTTTCTTTGCCTTCCTCATTACTATAATGGCAGTGACGTTTGGCTACGAGGTGAGGATGGGGGTCAAAAGATAACCCCTTCTGAAGCTGCATGTGGGGCAGCGATACATATGGCTTGTCTTGCACTACAGGTTTTTTGGCTATTTTAGCCTGGGCTCATTTGTATTTCCTGTGGAACCTTAGAGACATAAATGCCCAAGTTCCACATCATTGGCGCTTATTTACATTACAAAGGGCTTTGTCTTCCTTTTATATGCACTTGCACATTGAATCCTTTTATTGGGTATATGAGTTTATTTGCCATTTGTGCATAGATTTTTTTTTTGTAATACTGATGCATTTCATTATTATGTGATTTCCCCTAACATGCCAAAAGTCATGGGACATCTAACCCAATGAAGTGCAGCAACTTGGCATAGCATCAATTCTACAAGTGGACGAAGAATGTGGGGAGGGATGTTGAGCCATCTGGAGAGGCACCCACAGTTTTGTGGTATTTGTAGGTGTAGATTTTTGGGTGTGAATGGACCTTTTCACCACATCCCATAAATGTTGAATTGGGTTCATGTTAGGCAAAGATGCAGGCTACATTATTCATAGGGACTCTCCAGGATGCTCAACAAACCAATTCTGGACAACTTGAACCTGATGGCACAGTGCATCATCCTGCTGGAATATCCCATCATTGTGGGGTACATGAACTCCATAAAAAGGGTGCAAATGGCTACCAAGCAGTGAAACATAGCGGACATCGGTCAATGACGTGCTTAGGTAGACCGTCTACTGAATCCATGCCATGAGAACATACCCCCCACCAGTATAGAGCCACCACCAGACTGCTCAGTATTGTTGTTGACAGCTGGAGTCCAAGGCTTCATGGGGTCTGTGCCACACAAGAACCCTTCCATCAGCCTGAAATAATTGGTACCATGACTCATTAGATCTCACCACATGTTGCCAGTCCTCTAGAATCCAGTTAATCTCATGGGACCACGTGAGGTGCTGTGTCCGGTGTCATGGAGTTAACAAAGGCGCCTTGTTTGAACTCCGATCAAGGCCTCCCTCACACATACGTTGCGGTAAGCGCCGGAATTCTACTTTTGCTTTCGGCCACAGGGAGCTGCGGCCGACAGTGGAGTTTAGCATACCTCAACATTGATGAGGTGCGCTAAACAGGCAAAAATAGAGCAGACACCGCTCGAAAATCGTGGCACTGGAAAGTGCTGAAAGCACTGCACTAATTGCGGTAGAAAACATCTGTGTGAGGGAGGCCTAAATCATGTTGCCTTGCCATGGAGCATGGGGGTTGGTGTTTAACCTCACTCACAAAATAACACCTCACAACTTATATAGGTGTGGGCATTCCCAAGCGTCACATGAGGCAACGCCACTTAATGGTCAGTTTACATACCACTATCCCATGACTTCTAGCACATCAGTGTATTTACTTGTACATTATTTGCCTCATCTTTGCTGTTCCTTATTGAACTCACTGACCGGTATTTTGAAGCATATCTGTAGTGACCTATGTGATCATTTTGATTGTCGGTCAAGATTTATTTTCTTAAGTGTTTTTAATATACCTTTTGTCCAGTTTTGTGACTTTGTACAGGGTTAGCGCAATTAAACTTTCCCTAACTCAGAGGCCTCTGATGGCATTCTGCTGCTCCAAATGAGATGAACTTCGGATAGTGGCCACTTCAGAGAGTGCGCTCGCCATTTTTGAAAAGAGTTTTTGTAAAGAAGTCCCTGATAGGTGGCGCTGTAGCGGACCAGGTCTACCATGACAGACCTCCATCAATATCAGTTCTGAAGGACAACACTCATCACCATGTTGTGGCGATTAAAGCTAACTTCTTGTGTTCGGCGACGGAAAACATGGTCTTTTGAACGGAGAGCATTGTTGAAAACTAAAGGGGACTTGTTGAACATTTGTAGTATGATTGGCATAGCTACAGCGCCACCTGTTGGCTACTTTTTTAGTAATTTTTTTTCATAAAAGGCAAGTGCATAGTCGCAATCGAAATCGCTATGTTTTGTCACCGTGTGCTATTTTTTTCTTTTGTCAACTAGAGTACAGTGCTATCTCCTCCATTTCTAGTAACTCGTTCTCTGTCCTCGGTTGCAGTATGTGGTGGTTCGGCCTGACCAGAGAGAGGTGATAAAGGGGATGTTCTACCCGTACTGTTCTGGCTGTGGATCTGCTGAGTTACTCCAGGCTGTTGGCATCATAGGGGCAATCATCATGCCACACAACATATTCCTGCACTCTTCACTGGTCAAGGTAATGTGTTTGGCATTTCTGCCTCTCAGCACTGCGGTCCTGGGTTGGCACCAGAAAGACTAAATACTCTGCTGGGGGTGTTTGATGCCCTAACAAACAGTACAGTAGGGGGCGCATATACATAATGTGATGTTTCATGACACCTTTCAAAAAAAGAAAGTCACACAGTACTAATTTAATATATTCAATAGAAGCCAGTTAGTCCATCATTAAAAGGGACTGATTGGTGCCGGATTAATTATTAATTAATTATTAATCAAACGGTCATAGAAAAGTTTGTGGGAAGAGATAAAAATCTGTGCTGCTACCTCATAGCTGACTATAGTCTTCTCATCTGTTCTTGGAATATTTTGCAGGCCTGTATATATCCATATTGTCGTCATGTGGGGGTTACTCACAGGGATCACCATCTTCTTCACCTAAGATGGTTAGCACCACTCTCAGAGTCTCTCGATAACCAAACTTCTTGAAAACTCTGGCATCTGCCAGCTTTATTGCACACAGCAAAGATTTACAGCATTTACACACTGCACATCCACCGGAACACAGCACTACTTTTGAATTGACAACTCGCAGTGTCTTTGTCATTATACTCAACCAGGGCATCTAGGGGGCGTCCTCCCCTGTCAGACTTGTGACAGGCACAGTCCGGTCTGCAGCGGACCCCAGGCTTGCAGCTCCTGTAACTGCCTCAACAGCATCTTCCTTGAGTGTGGCAGGAACCAATGATTTTATGTTTCTTCCTGCCACACCCACAGGTGTTCTCTCTCATTGGCTAGTCGTTTAAATTTTGCGCTATTGTGCGCAGGTAAAAAAAATCATAGGTCCTGCCCTATCTTTTCTCGCATGTAGAAAATCTACATGAAAGAAAGAGAGGGTAAGTCCTATTTTTTCTTTAACGCATGAGAATCCTGATAGTCAACCATTGAAATCAATGGTTCCGTTACATTTTGTGGCCGTGATTTTCACGGCCACAAAATGTGACAAAACACGGCCATGTGTTAAAGCACCAAACCCTATTCACTTCCAGAGGAAAAAATCCACAGCAGAAAATAGTCAAGCTATGGATTTTCAAATCCACAGAATGCTCTGTAATGGAAAAGCAGCAAATTTCCAGCGCCGATTTCATTCATTTCAGAGAGTGAAATCTACAGTGAAAGTCAGCACTAAAATCCATAATAATGTGCAGATCTTGGTGCGGATAGTTTCCTCTGTGCACTCGTACTCTGAATGGATTATTAACCACACGGCTTCCTTCAGTGAGAAGGGGAAGTCTGTGGTCATGAGGAGAACGCCCACAACCAGGAACTTTCTTATATTAGACTTACTGGTAATACACTTCCTTAAAGCTACTTTCACACCGCCATTATATTTGTGCGAGTTCTGACCTGTCCAACACGGACAGAACTTGCCCGGAAAATGAATCCTTTGAATTGAATGGGTTCATACATATGAGCAATTTTTATGTTTTTTTTTTCACTTGAACTGATGGTCAAAATGTGAAAAATTGCTGCAAGTCCCATTTTCCTGCACGTCTCGCACAAGAATGGGACATGCAATGTGATTCAAGTTGCATCCTAGGATGTTGGGCGCTAATCGCATTGCCCATGTAAATACAGCCCGTATAGAGGCTGGTGAATAGGGAAGTGCTAAGGATTATTATATTTTCCTTTTCCTAATCCCTCTCTTGTCATTTTATCGTTGGTGCAATCATTTCAGTTTGCTGCAATATAACATTTGGTTGACTGATATAATTCCTAGTTGTCGTTATCAAATTATATATAAGGACATGCTGTATTTCTAAGTAATATTGTATGCTGAGCTGGTGTATCTAAGCCTATGATGCTGTCGACTCACCTGTGTATCTAAGCTTATTATTGTGTAAGGCTGCTTTCATACTGGCTACAAAATTGCGCTATTTTGTAGCGATGCGACAGCGCTGCAAAACACTCGTATGTGAAGCCCGTGGATTCCAATTGGTTCCTTCACATTAGTGACGTTTTGTCTGATGCTATGTTGCTAGAAAAAGATGTTTTGTAGCCCATGTTTCCCTATGGAGCCTCCTTGTTTACTGCAGCGCAGCGCACAAACTTGAGATTTTCGTGGAATGCGATTTCAACATTAGAAAATCCAATCAACTTTCTAATGATAAAATCGTGTGAGAGAATCGCATGTAGCAGCGTCGCGATGCGAGATTTTTTCACAAGAAAAAGCATCCCTGACTCTACAAAATCACGTGTACAGAACTGCGATACCGCTGCGATTCTGTAGCGCCGATATCGCTGTCTCCTGTGTGAAAGAGGCCTGATACTGTGTTGCTGAGCTGGTGTATCTGCATCTAGTATGCGTGATACTGTATGTAAGTCTGTCCTGTGTAACACATTTGGCTGAGCTGCTTTATCTAAGCCCATGATGTGGTACATTGTATTAGTGTATCTAAGCCCATGATGTGTGATATTGTCTACTGCATTGTGTTTCTAAGCAGCCGATCATGTGTGATACTGTCTGATATAAGCCAGTGTATCTAAGCTTATCATGTGTGACGCTGTCCACTAAAATGTCTACCTAAGCTTATCATGTGAGATACTGTCTGATGAGCCATGTATTTAAGCTTATCATGTCTGATACTGGCTACTGAGCTGTTTATCTAAGCGTATATGTGATACCAGCTACTGAGCTGTGTAGCTAAGCCTATATGTGATATAAATTGTGCATATAGGATTATTATGTGTGATACTGTCTGATGTCTTGCTTCCGAGAGACCTTGCTGACTCAGTATAACTACCTTGTGTCTTGGGACTATGCTCTGTCTTGCCATGGTGTATGATTCGTGACATAAAACTGTCTTTCACAACCTTACCTTTGTAGCCGCGTTTGGCTGTTCCTCACCCAGTTTTAAGTCTCCTACACAGCTGTTGCTGTTTCACTTAATGACAGTGTAGCGTCTGAGCGAGATGCGCCAAAGTACAGGAGACTATGGGGATTGCAAGATGGATGTCACGGGTGGCTTTGCAATCTCTCCCGACAATGGCGGCAAAGGTGTCCTACTCAGTCGCAGCACAGTGGCACAAAATATAAATAAAGTTCTTATTATGATGAACAGTGGTTTGTCACGTGACACCAGAACGTCATCCAGGACTGAGGTAGTCAATGGCGGAAATAATTTGACATGAGTCCTGGTAGCTGTTTAGTGTAGCAAACCAGAAGTGCACAGTTTACTTCAGCTTTAATTTAGTGGAAATATAATACAATGAACAGTAGAAATCTTGCAGGATGATTGCAGAACAAATGGTTATACAGTACAGTTGAATTCCTAGTAAATGCAGTTTTCTCTTCAACGCTCTCCCTCTATTGGTACTTGGAAGGTTACCTAGTATGAATTCCCACAGGCCAAGTTATCTGGTGGGCTTATTAGAAGTAAATTATGCAGATGTTGGGATTGGAGTTGAGATGGCCGCTTTACTACTCCTGGCTTTGACTTCACTGGGTTTTGTGTAACTTACTGTTTTAGTGGAACACATTCAACCTTACTCCTCCTTACTGCCAGTAAGACTAGGGAGCCGGTGAATCCTGGCTTCTCTGAAGAAAAACAAGCAGACCTCCTCCCTGCACATTTTCCTCCGACGATTCCCCACGCAGACTCTCTTTCTAAGACTACTCCTTCGCATCCTGCCTTCTTTACACACTTTTTATGCCTTCCATCCCCTCAGCATACTGGCTCATACTACAGTTTTCCTGCTCTGAACTCTCTCTCCTCCCCTCTACCAGTGACATACAACCAATCAGCAGCCAGCTGTTGCCAAGCTTTAGCTTGAGAAGGGGAGAAACTGGGTTTCTCTGATGTAAGGCACTTTCTATGTCTTCTGGAAACACATAGCAAAGTGTAACAGGACTATGAATGTGTGGCTATTCCAGAAGAGCCTCTGGGCCACTACAACTGTATTTCAACCCACATATGAAAATGATGATCATTAACATCCATTTGATATAACTGGTTAGTCATACACCTGACTATAAGCTTACAAAAGCCCTGACTGTGTGCAAGCATACCTAAAAGAACTAAAGCAGTTTTTTTGAAGGCAAAGGGCAGTCACACCAAATATTGATGCGGTTTAGATTATCCTTTTATTCGTTTGCTTCTATTTTTGAAAGCATTCTTACTTTGCAGCATTTTTTCTACACCTGCTAAAAACATTTGCACAGTACAGTATGTGATCATTACATGGTAACACCAGTCTGTGTTCTGTAGTATCGGCCTCTATATTAGGACTACGACTCTTACTGATGCTCTTCCACCTCCTCAGTCCCGGGATATAGACCGCAAGAAGAAGCAGGAGGTGAGCGAGGCCAACATGTACTTCCTGATAGAGTCGACCATTGCTCTGATCATCTCCTTCATCATCAACCTCTTTGTCATGGCTGTGTTCGCTGAAGCTTTTTACCAAAAGACCAACCAGGATGCGGTGAGTATATTTTCTGTATGCACAATAAGAACGAGTATTAGTGCTGATGCCGCATGTGGCTATGGTAACAAGACAGCCATTACTGAGCACTGGCAGCTGGTACAGGACCCTGGGGGATAGTAATGCTTAAAATAAGCAGCCACATACCCAATGATGAAATAATTTCTGTCTGCAGCCACCACTAGAGGGAGCGCCTTACATTCGGGTGCTTGCATTACAGCTACCATTGCTTTCAATGGGATCTATCTGTAAATGAGCTCCCTCTAGTGGTAGCAACAGGCATCAAGCATTTTAGTCAGCGACTGATCTTGTTCCTTACTTTCCAGTACGACATCTGTCTAAACAGCAGCAGCCCCCACACCGGTGTGTTCCCACCCAACAACGACTCCTTATCTGTGGATATCTACACAGGGGTAAGCTCACATCCAGATTTGTCCATATCCAGAAAGTGTGCCAATCACCAGGACAGAATCCCTTTGCAACATGGATTTTATTGTATACTAACTTCTCCAAACTCTGAGCAAAATTCTAATGATGTGGAGCCAAAGAAACAATTGCAGCCCCCCAACTAAAGCAATAGAAGATAAGGTTTTATCTATTATTAACTTTGCTTAATGGCTGTGAGGCCTTCATACACAGTAATATAGTATGTAAAAAGGCATATGTCCACCCAGTTCAGCCTATTACCCCCTAATGTTGCTCTAGAGGAAGGCAAAAAAAAACCCCAATGAGGTAAAAGGCAATTTTCCTCATTTTAGAAAAAAATTCCTTCCCAACTCCAATCTGGCAATCAGAATAATTGTGAATTCTGAAGAATCAGTGATATAACATGTAATATTGTATCGCTCAAGAAAGACATCCAGGCCCCTCTTGTACTCTTATAATGAGTTCACTACGTCCTCAGGCAGAAAGTTCCATAGTCTCACTGCTCTTACAGTAAAGAACCCCCTTGTTACAGTCCTGGGTATAAATAGATGATGGGAGAGATCTCTGTATTGACCCCTGATGTATCTATACATAGATATTAAGTCGCCCCTCAGCCGTCTTGTTTCTGAACTAAATAACCTCTCGATTGGTGCCATTGTATTCAGCGTTATTAGGGTGTCCTTGTTCTCTTGCCAGATTGATTATGGATGCCCGAGACTCACTAATGTGTATGGGGTGAAGGCCACCTGTCTTGTCCAACCCAACAGTAGAGATATTATAGCACAAATTTTGAAAACAATCTTGCTGGCAATGATAGAAAGGTGTGAGATCACACAAGGCATCACAGCCTGCTGCGTGTGGGGCTGCAGAGCTGCAGATCTGTCACAGTGCCCATGTCCACCACCAGAAGCACCTGCAATGGGCACCAGAACTGGGCCATGAAGCAATGGAAGAAGGTGGCCTGGTTTAATGAATCACATTCTACACCACATGGCCGGCCAGGTGCGTGTGTGCCACTTACCTGGATGGGAATAAGACAAGCCGGCAGAGGTTGTGTGACGCTCTGGGCAACGTTCTGCTAAGGACTTAGTTCCTAGCATTCATGTGGATAGGATACGTAGGACCTGCCTACCATTATACAGACAAGCAACCCCCTTTATGGCGCCAGTATTCCGTAATGGCAGTGCCCCTATCAGCAGGATAATGCACCCGGCTGCACTGCAGAAAGTGTTCAGGAGATGAAGGTGATGACTTGTCCTCCAAATTCCCCAAATCTCAATCCAGTCGATGATCTGTGGGATGTGCTGGAAAAACAAGTGCAATCCATGGAGACCGCAACGAGCAACTTACAGGACATAAAGGATCTGCTACTGATACCTTGGTGCCAATACCACAGGACCCTTCAGAGGTTTGAGGAGTCCAAGCCTCAAGGGGTCAGAGAGGGGGGTCTACACAATATTAGGCAGGGGGTTGTGAGGTTATGGCTGATCAGTGTATATGCTCTCATTGTCCTGTTTGTGCCCCTTCTGACGCTGCTTCTTCCCCACGCACAGGGAGTTATTCTTGGCTGCTTTTTTGGGCCTGCCGCCCTCTATATCTGGGCAGTGGGTATCCTGGCTGCAGGACAGAGCTCCACCATGACGGGGACATACGCCGGGCAGTTTGTGATGGAGGTAACAATATACTGTATCTATCATTTGCATCGCTGATTGTTTGTATGTGTAAGGTGGCCATCCACACTGGCGTGTGTTCATTCGTGAAATGCAATTCTTTTTTGTCCAAGAAAAACATACATTTCTATGTTTTGAGTTTTTTTTGTGGGATTGAAAAATGTAGCTTTGTGTTTTTCTGTCACACAAAAAAAGTATACTTTTTATTAACATTGCATTCAATGAAAAGCGGATGGCTGTATGTTACCATACACTTTGTGATAATTAGGAAAAAAAGAGTTGAACTACAAAACTTTATTAGTAAAAAAAGTTTAAAGTTAAAAAAACCTATATTTTTCTTATGAAATACGGATCAAAACGTCTACCACGCATATGATTGTAAAACGTAAACGTATGCTTGGAATTCATGCGTTTTTAGGCTTTTTCTCATCTATAGTTCTCGCATACACCAAACATACATTGAAGTGCCAGTGTGGACGGGTCCTAATATGTATGACTTTAACCCCTTGGAGCCTCAGCATATTATGGCCTCAGGGACTCAGCCCAACTTTTCAATTTTGACAAGTGTCACTTTATGTGATAGTAACTCTGGAATGCTTATTCAGACGCAAAAACACTCACCGCAGTGCAACATATTTTCGCATGAACTAGATTGGATGCGGTAGATTTGCGTGCTTGTCTGCGCATAGTACTATATTTTTTGCACACGCAGAGCCAGTCCACACATGCATGCGACATGCCCTTTCCGTGGATTAAAAGGCTATTAGCCTAGTGAGATCCAAATATGTTCTTTTTTTCACAGTTTTGCGCATTGTTTCACGCACCCCTTTTAATATTTGTGCACCTCTCATAGAATTCTATGGCTGGGTACATACAGGGCGAATTTGCCGCGGAAATTCCGTCTGGAATCCACCTGCAGCTGCTAATCCTGCGATTGGCCAGCCATGTGGATAAGATTTCTCAGAATGCAGCTGCCCTGTTCCCTATGGGAGCGCTGTCCAAAACCCATGGCTAAGTGCCGCAGGTTTTGAAGCAGCGCTTTCCCGACAGAAATCTTGCAGTTTTTCGCTGCGGCCAAACCGCAAGATTTCCGCCAGGATTCTGGCGAGTGAGAACCCAGCCTATGTGGGCTTTTGCTGTGCAAAAATCAGGAAAGTAGAGCAGGTCCTACTTTTTTCTGTGTGCGCAAAACACGCCTGTAAGAATGAACCCATTGAAATCAACGCGTTATATTCTCTGTGTTTAGCGCACGTGTATTTGGTAGTGCAAACAAGCTCTTGTGCCAAGACTGTTTTTTCATGACACTTTACGTTCGTGCAAAACTTTGTGTGTTGTGCGCTAATGTCTGAAAAAAATAGCATTTTTCTAAATTTGTAATCTTTTGCACATAAAACAATTATACAGCACAAAGTAGTTAACAAGTAACATTTATGATACGTTTACTTAATGTTGGCGGCATTTTTATATGTCCTTTTATTTTTATAACGGCAGTTTTTTAAGTTGTGAAGAAAATTTCCAAAGTTTGTTTTAAAGGAACCAATTCAGTGGATTTTAGGGGTCCACATGTTAGAACCCCTCATTTTAAAAACTGCACCTTTCAAAGTAATCAACATGTTATTTAGGAAGTTTGTTAACCCTTTACAGGCTTCACAGAAAATAAAGCAAAGTGAAGGTGAAATTTCAAAACTGTGCGCAATTTTCACATTGACTGACAATGTGTGTGACAAATCGCAGTGTGTCCTATTCTGGTCCACAAGCATCAGACAGCGCAGGACGTGTGTCCGTGCGCTGTCCGATGCGAGTTGCGCCGAGAATTTCGTGTATAACTCGCATGACACGGTCTGAATGCCCCCTAATGTAAATGATATAGGTATAATCGTGGCGTTGTGATGTCATTCATCTCTGCGCCTCCTCTGTCTTCTCAACCCTTCTGCTTTCTTTATATCTAGGGCTTCTTGAACCTGAAATGGTCCCGTTTTTACCGAGTCCTGTTCACCAGATCCTGCGCTATTATACCCACCATATTTGTGGCCGCATTTCAAGATGTTGATCACCTGACAGGAATGAACGATTTACTTAACGTTCTGCAAAGTATTTTGGTAAATGGGTAATACACTTTACAGCAGAGTATAGAAATGGTGACATCACCATATAATGGGGCAGTTAACGCCCCGTGCCTCCGCTATACTGCTAGAGATGTAATGACTGAGCTGGGGTGTAAATCTCTGTATGAACGGAATATAATAGGTTTCATTTACACAAATGTTTCATTTTGTTAACTTGTTCCTTTCCAGCTCCCGTTCGCTCTGCTCCCGATACTGACGTTCACCAGCATGCGCCCCCTAATGCACGATTTCACCAGCGGCATGTAGGTTTTACTGGAGAAATAACTGCTGTAACAAGAATGTTGACATCTACGTAAATATGCAACAATATAATAACTAAAGCAGATGGATTCTGTTACTAGATTGTTATTATGTTTATCATTGCCGTTTTCATCACTCTTGTCAAAGTCTCTGTTTGTTGCCAGTAAACGGGAAGAGTCTTGCTTATATGTATTAAATGACAAAAAGTCCTATCCTAAGTGCGGATTTACACGTGCGTATTTGTGGAAGACATTTTTGCGTATACAATATGCAGAAAATAGAACCCATTTATTTCAATGGGTTGGTTCACAAGAGCTTATTTTCCATGCAAAGTTAGGTCGCGCAAAAAAAACCCACAGCATGTGATTTTTGAGCTTCTTCAGCCAAACATATGCAGAAATACGTTCGCCTCAGTGTCAGTGAGTCATTTTAGCGAGCGTATTGGCACAATGTACTGTATTCTTGCATGGCATGTTCATATGCATGCACAAAATACCCCCACCCTGATTTAAAAGGCTATTTAGCCTAATGAGGTCAAGATGTGTTCTTTTGCGCAGCGTATTGCGCATTTGTGAGGGTATTGACTGCGTGTTTGTACACCTCTCATAGACTTCTATGGGGCCCTTTGTGCACAAGTAGGCAGGAAAATAGAGCAGGTCCTTTTTTTCTTTGTACACACAAAAAACATCCATTGAAATCAGTGTGTTCTTTGCTCTGTATTTTGCGCAAAAAAGGTGCAAATACGATTGTCTGAATAAGCCTTTCCTGTGCATTTGTGCAGGAAATGAAGCCATTGATTTAAATGGTTTCATTTTGACTAGAAGGATTCTTGCGGGATTTTCCTACACGTGAGAAAAGATAAGGCAGCGCCTTGCTTTCTGCTTTTTTTTTCTAAACGTGCGTAATAGCGCAAAATTTAAATGGTAAAAAAAAAACATTTTGACTTGTTTATGTGCCCTGTAGTGGTGACCGTATTGGCGCATGTGCTCGTCTGTTTAATTTCTTATGCACATAATATGCACCAATATAGGCTATGGAGATTTAAAAGGCACAGCAAAAGCGCATGCACAAACGTGAAAAAGGACACATACACCGTGTGAGGAAGCGCGTAAGCCGTCCTCAAATACAGGGGAAATGCCGTGGGATTTCCGTTGGTGAAATCGCTGCAGAAACTCATAAGCTTCTATAGTACAAGCCGCCGGATGGGATTTTAAAGGCTGCTTTCACACAGCTGAGAAAATCATGCAAGATTTGTGCGTTGCAAGACACAAATCACACATGAATATGAACCCTATTCTTTTCAAACGCGTCATATACACTAGCGGCATGTCCTATCTCTTTCTGTTCCTCGAACACATCGCCCATTGATTTCAATGGGAGCTTTATTGCCTTGCATGGTTGTCGCATTCCGTGTAATGTGCATGCGATGCGAGGTTTCTCATTGAAATCAATGCAAAACACTTCTGAGCCTCTATAGTACATGAAACTCGCACAAGAGGATCAGAACTTCACAAATGCGAGGCATTATTGCCTGAAAAATACCTCACATCCGTGGGTACATCACGAGCGCAATATGGCGCTTCCCCATGTGTGTGTATCCTAAATCTCCTTCACGTGGTGCAGAAATTTACGCAACAAATCAGCAGTGTTTTGGAAAAATGCTGCATATTCATAAGTATTTTCAAATAGGGTGGAATATTCCACATCCCTCAATTCCGCAGCAAAAGCCTCACTGCTAACTGCAGATTCTAATGTAGAATTGCTGGAAGGATTATGCTGTACAGATATTGAGGATGAGTATTCCGCAACACTGTGTATCCCGTGTATCTATCTAACTATCTATCTATCCTGTTACCCTGAAAATAAGACCTAGCATGATTTTTCTGGATTTTTAAGGACGCTTTAACTATAAGCCCTACTTCAAAATGAAGCCCTAGTTACAGTCAATAAAAAAAAGTCAATTTAAATAGTGTCCAGGCAGCTATACATGTAAAAAGTAAAATCTTTTGGATTAAAAATTAAAAAAATTAATAACATAATATAGTCTTTTCAGTACTGCATCTAGCTCCTGCTCACTCTCTGTACTTAGGCCAACGACAGAGGAAGACGTCTCCAGATTGCTTTCTGCTGCCCGACCCACCACCTGCGCTAGCGACCCTCTCCCCTCACACCTCCTCCGGTCCCTCTCCCCGGCTGTCATCTCTCTCTTACATGTTTCAGGCAAGCATGTTGCCTTTACTCATAGACTATTGGTCTAAGATTAAGGGCAACATGCTTGGCTGAAATATGTAAGACAGCACACGTCCTTTGTTTCTCCATGTCTGCCTGGATCATTTAATAAAGACTGAAAGCTTTTAATCCAACACTGTACTTTCTCCATTTTCCTGTACATCAGCTGTGGTTTCCAGCCAGTCCTTGCATGGTAGCGACTGCAGAGGAGCTGGTGTCTGGTTTGCATTTCTCTCTGACCTCTGGGACTTTCCTCTCCTCATTCAAACATGCTGTCATATTGCCACTGCTAAAGAAACCGACTCTTGACTTGACCGATATTGCCACCTACTGACCTATCTCAAATCTCCCCTTCATCTCCAAACTATTAGAACGCAGTGAAAAAAAACTGTAGTGGGTAGTCACCCTTAGGGCTATATTCGACCCCGATTTCTACTTTACCCCCTATATCCAATCTCTGGCCCGAACGTGTTATCAGCACCTCAAGAACATCTCAAAAATCCACCCCTTCCTCACTGTGGAAACGCTAAAAACGCTCACTATTGCCCTCATCCACTCTCGGCTTGATTATTGCAACTCACTGCTGATCGGCCTCCCCTACACCAGACTCTCCCCTCTCCTATCCATCCTGAATGCAGCAACCAGGCTCATCTTCCTGTCCAGCCGCTACTCGGACGCCTCTGCCCTGTGCCAGTCACTGCACTGGCTGCCCGTCAAATACAGAATCTAATTCAGACTCACACCCTCATCCACAAAGCCCTACACAGCACCACGCCGCCTTATATTGTATCCCTCATCTCAATCCACCACCCAGGCCACACGCCTCGCTCCACTAGCTAAATCAGCTTAAGCGCCCTTTTAATTCGAACCTCTCATTCCCGCCTTCAAGACTTCTCCAGAGCAGCACCCGTTCTCTGCTATCCTAAACTATCCGGGCAATCCCCGACACACACAACTTAAGGTGTGCTCTAAAAACACACCTCTTCAGGGAGGCATACCACATCTCCTAAACCAAACCCTTCTGTACTCTGCCTGATAACATGCTCCCTGTCCTAGTGACTGCAATCCCTGCTAGCCGTAAACAACCACCCCCTGCAGTCATACCAACACAGCCACCACACGGCTTAAGTCTGACCATTGTCTATGTGTATAGCATCCCTCACTCTCCACCTCACCATACCGTGCACATCTCCAGCCCCTTTACCTTCTGTATCACCCCATTATCTGTAGTATGTAAGCTCGTTGGAGCCCCTCACCCCTACTGTCTCCATCAACTGATTACTAGATGTAACCATAGTTTTGTTTCTATTCCCCCTGTTATGTAAGTGCTGTGGAATATGTTGGCTCTATAAAGATTATTATTATATCTATCTCATATCTATCACAGCATTTTTTCTGAACTTTGTGTTTCTTGTCTCTGCAGAATCAGTAAAACAGTCTCCATTCTCCTCATGGTACTGATCATTGCCATCAACCTGTACTTTGTGGTGGTCTACATCCCGACCCTAGACAACATTGCACTGTATGTGGTGGTCGGGGTCATTCTCTTTTTTTATGGATTGTTCACGTTGTACCTGGTAAGTAAAAGAGGTGACAGAAGTTTAGCGAAAGAAAAGTTGGGTGGAGTTCGCCTATACTGTGATATATCCTGCAGTAGGTCCGAAATTTAAAGGGATCTTCCTGATTTATGTTAATAATAATTTACTGCAAGATCAGTTTACAAATAGTTGGTGTTTGAATTCTTCACCATTGTTATGATCCTTCCGTAGCGCCTAAACACGTGGAGTTGTTTTCCTCAATTTATACAGCAGTGATAATCACGGCCGCATAACGAGACAAAACAAAACCACTGATCGCTATAGGACTTCAGTGGTTTCATTTTTGGCATTCTCGCCCATTAATTGTATGAGTGAGGAAAGATTGGACCTGCACTTATCTTCCTGTGGTTATTTTCAAACTCCTACACTCTGGCGCAGAGTTTGAAAAGCTGGCAAAGGCCAAGGGATTCCTCTCATTCAAGTGCAACTACACTACGTGTCGCCAAGAGTAGTTGTGCCCAGGCTCGTCGGAATAAACCCTCAGGCTGGGTTCACACAGGGCAGATTTGCCGCGGATTACCGTTACATATCCACACTGCGGCAAAACCGCTGCGTTTGCAGTGCAATGCAGCACAAATGAGATTTGCCAAAAAGCTGTTCAGAGGACGGATTTTTTCCGCACAGCTGCAGTGCGGAAATGCAACTGCGGCACGGTTTTAAAAGATGCAGCATGTTCATTCTACGGTCTTTTCCGCAGCGCTTTTTTGTCTATGGACCGATATGGGCGCAGTCAAAGCCGCATCAAATACGCGTCAAAAAGTAAAAAAGCACTGCGGAAAAAACGCTTGCGGATTTTTCCGCACGAAAATCCGCAGCAAAATCCGCAAGCCCGAATTAACCTTTGAACTGCTTTTGCGGCAAAACCGCAACGGAAAAACCACGGCAAATTCGCCCTGTGTGAACCCAGCCTCAGGACGGTTTTTGCACACGGTTTCGTCTTTACACTTTCTTTCAATTGCTCCTTATTTTCAAAGTTCTTGCTTGTTGTCAGTGAATGAGAATACTGTTGTGTACATGCGCAGGCAGTAAACCTGTCTAGTTCTGCTCTCAGCAAAGAAGTAGATACAATTGTGTTCAGCCTCTACAATGCTCTGTGAGCTCAACACATCAGCAGCAGATGTACAGATGTATCTGGCAGTTTGCCAGGTATCAGTCTAGAGTACAGGATGTTAAATGGGTTTTATGACACCGAAACATTAGTGGCAGTGAGGGGGACATATCAGCATTTTAAAAAATTTTAAGGCTGGGTTCACACAGGGCATATTTGCCACGGAAATTCCAGGTTTAGCCAGCCATGTGGACGAGATTGGTCAAGAATCTCTTCTACATGGGACGGCCAATCCGTCGCAGTAAAGCCAGCAGAAGCCGGCACTGCAGCACGGATTCCCCGGCCGCAGCATGTCTATTTTTTTTGCCATTGTGGACGCGCTCCTTTCCATGGGAGGGCCATCCGCAACGAAAAAGCATGTGACCCAGCTGCTCCAAAACCCTCTGCTAAGTGCCGCGGGTTTTGAAGCTGCGCTTTTCCAGATGAAATCTTGCGGGTTTTTCGCTGCGGCAAAACTGCAAGATTTCCGCTGGGAATATGACCCGTGTGACCCCAGCCTTATGCTCACCTCCTGCTGCCTCTCGCTGCTGCTGCAGGCTTCTATTTACATCGGCTGCAGCGGTGATGTCCATTGTTTACCCAGGTGAGTGCTGCAGCCAGCGTGAGGCCGGCAGGGACCTCATCAGTGATATCCTGTAAACCTGCTTAGGAGACAATGTGACAGATTTATGGGACGTCACAGTCCTTCTGTCAGATGCCCCAGCAGTCCAGCACCAGGGAGAGTATGTTATTTCTTATATAGTTTAGGGGTAAAATGGGTGAACCAGGCATAAAGTTATTGAGGTACAAGTCTACATGTCCAAGTTCACCACCGTGAATCATATTCCCTTACAGATCTGGACCTGCTGTCTTGCCCACGGAGCTGAATTTTTATCCTGTGGGAAACACCTTCAGTTTACTTATGGATTACCAGAGGACTACAATAACCCTATGAGGATACAGTACTGAGGACTGGAAATCCTGGACTGTTTGCTAAACTTTGGATTTATCTCATATACCTTTAAGAGAGGTAAGGCTGCTGTCACACCTGCGTTAGGGTCGCTTCAGGGTTTCCATCTCTCGGCTCTGTTTTTGGAGGACAGAAACTGATATAAAATGGAAAAAAACCAGATCATCCTTTTTTCCCCATTGATTGCAATGGGTTTTAAAAAACCAGAAAGCAAACATAAAGGCATCAGTTTGCTTTCATTTCGTTATGTTTCCATTTTTTTGCATGGGGGAATAGCGTAGTCTGTAGCATTATTTTTCCATCCAAAAAATGGAGACCTGACAAAAAAGAAGCAAACAGAAGCCTTTCCATTTTTTTCTAAACCCCATTAAAATTAATAGGAAAAAAACATCTAATTTTTTTTGTTTTATTTCAATTTCTCTCTCCAATAAACAGAGCTAAGAGACGGAAACTCTGAACTGACCCTAACGCAGGCATGAAAGCAGCCTAACAAATGTCATTCTTGAGGTGTCCAGTCCTTGTAATGATGCATCAGGGGTGCCATCTTGTGGAGAATATATATACTGCTGGTGAAACAACATTTAGAATTCAAGGAAGCAGAGGAGCTTCAACTGAACGATCTTCTCAAGTTTTGGAAATTTCTAATTTCCAGTACAAATTTTGGAAAATAGCACCGCCCCAGGTGACCACTACAGGTGAACGCTGCACCAAAGAAGTTTTAAGATTGTTTCTTATACTTGTTGCACTTCTGAAACTTTTTTCTGCAAGAAATACAGAATTCAAGACCCGGTTATGGATGAAATGGAGTTTAGGGCTGTTTTAGAAGGATGCAAATCCAGACTATTAAATGTTGGTTTACGGACTTTTACTGTGATATTCTCAAGACAAATCATGTGGTTACAGGAAAAAGGAAGAAGAGATTATCAGATGTAGGAGACATCTTTGAAAATGCCTCACATTTCACGTGCAATAAGTTCCTAACCACAGAGGTGATAGAGGTTAACAATCTCACATTTTTTAAATTGGTGGACGGCGGTCCGGGTCCTTAAAGGGGTTGTCCAGGGAGCCTAAATTCTTACATGAACCCCCACTTGTGGCCCAGTTCAAACTCCTGGACTCGTGGTCTCTGTGTCCGTCACATCATCAAAGGGACTGCCTATTTGCTTATTTTAATTACTAAGGGAGCGTCCACACTGTCATATGATCATCCATGAAACCCAAAGCCTTTAATGGACCAATAGGCTATGGTGGGTTAAAGGGCCACTCCGGCAAAAACACTCCTGCCCCCATCACTTTAATAGCCTGTTATACTCTGGAGGCCTCTTCTGTGTATTCCAGTCTCTTCCTTGCAGTGTAGCCCCCTTATTAGCTACCAACTTGATGCTGGTTTTCCTTTCACATCTATCCCAAGATGCATCAGCACAGCTATACTATTTATTTCTGCAAGTGGGGGGCAGTTTAATTATCATTACCTCCCATAGTCTTCTAAGTAAGCTACAGGCCATAAGTATACAGTCAGGAGGATGAGCTGTGATCTCCTCTACTATGCCTATGTGATCATAATCAGTAACTGTCACCAGAATCATTGTGTCCCCCTGGAGGTAGGTCTGTGTAACGGCATCTTACAGACTGAGAAACTGACTAGAAAGCAAATGCATAACCCCAAGTAGATGTGAACCAGTCAGAACTGAGATAACATGACCATCTGAGGAGAAAGAGGCCCGGAGATTCAGACAGAAAGAAACAACTAACCAAGGTAACACTAGCCACTTATATATACTGGGTGATAGCTACATAATGAATCACCGGAGAGGCCCTTTAAATGTATGCATTACTCGACTACATTTGACAACAGGGCATAAGTTTCCGTGTGTTTTTTGTGGCATTGAAAAGTGTAGCGTACAAAAAAAGCATACAGAAACATACATTTTCACATTGCAGTTCATGGAAAACATGCGAAATTGTATGGCTGTACATTTCCATATGCTTATCGTATAGTTTTTTTGTGATCAAATGCCTTAAGGTAAAAAAAAAAAGTGTTGAATTTGAAAACCTTTTTAAAGAAAAAAAGAGTTTACAGTGAAAAACGTACACATTATTCATATTAAAAGCAATCAAAGCATATATGGTGTATAAGATTTAAAAGTGCAAGAGCATGCCGGATTCACATGGACATATTTGTGCGTGACAAATGTGCGCGTGTAATACGTAGAAAATAGAACCCATCGATTTAAGTGGGTTCATTCGCATGCATGGATTTGGCGTGTGCAACGTTGTATTCCAAAAAATACGCAAGATGTTCTATTTTCTTGAGAAAGAACACATCTTGAACTCATTAAACTAATTGCCCATTTTAATGTCTGGGAGCAGCGGTGCGTGTTTTTTTGCGACTTGCATGCTGAAAAAAGGACAGTAAAAAATGCTACTGCGCACACAATTATGCAATGTCAATTTGCCAGCGCAGATGCATGTGCAAATACTCATACGCTCGTGTGAATCCAGTCTATGCCAGCGCCTCTCTCTGTCTCTGCAGATTCTTGTTAGCGACATATGAATGGTATTTCTCTAGATCTGTTACTACTCTAATAAAATGCGGCATTTCCACATCCAATTCTGTTGCGGAAAATCTGCAGCATATTTACCACATGTGAGCATACCCTAAGGCTGGTCTCTTACAACCAGATTTGAATTGCGGATTCCGAGATCAGCGTCCACACAGACGATCTGCGATAAAACGCAGGCATTGAAAGGTGTTCACTTTTGAAATTTCCTTCACACTCACAGGTACGAATTGGGTATTACGCGAGTGGAAGAAATATCGCAGCATGCTCTATTTTGCAGCGGACTCCTTTGGCTGATTGATATTAATGGAAGCAATCGACTTGCATCCCATATGCAAAAAAACCCCTGCACTGCATATGACCGCCCGCATGCCTCCGCGGTCATGCACAATTCAATTAATTGCTGTACGTAGGGTCACGCGTAATCTGACCTGGTTGTGTGAGCCCAGCCTGATACCTAATTTAGGTCTTGTTCACATCAGTGTTCGAAGTTCTGTTTGGAATCTGTCACTGATTTCCACAAAAAAATAGAATGAAATAGTAAAATGCCAGCCGGCCAGGAAGCTGAATGGATCGCATTATAGTCAATAGAGTGCATTTGGCACTGTTCGTTTCCATCATAAGGGAGATCATTTTGGTCGTAGGGAAATCCGTAGTTCTGATGTGAAGGAGCTCGTATATAGTTTTTTTCTATGTTTTACTACTTTTAAACAATAAAAACAATTATATAATTTGAGTTTGTGTTACATATTCTAAGAGCCATAACTTTAATTTTCCCTTTGATGGGGATTTGGGGTAAATCTGTTTCATAGTGAGGTTGGGTATGAAAAATGCTGCCTATACGCAATGTATTGCATAAGGACAGCGTTTCAGACGCTGCCTGTACCAATGTATAGGGCTCACGCTGCGTACATATGCAGAAAAATACAGCATGGTGGGATCTATTACTCGTGTGTATCGATACACAGTGTCCACACGCTGGAATGCATAGATCAATGAAAGTCCATTGGCTTTCACTGACTCCACCACGTATCATTCGTCTGTTCAACCCACACATAATACAACACACGTGAAATCACAGTCGTAGACATGAGCCCTAAACTAGTCTGTTAGTTTATCCAACAACCTCCAACGTAATAAGAAATATTGAATGACCAATAGATTAATGCCATTGTAATGACATATAATATCTAACTTCTGGTGAGTGGGAGGAGAACATCCAAGCCGGCTGGATTTGCTGAAACTGCACAACTGTAATAATTCAAATGGCATAGACAAAGTATAATGTGAGAGCTGTGCAAAGTGCGAGAGACTGCAAATCTACACAAAATCTACATGAATCTACACGAAAATAGAACATGCTGCGACTTTTCCGTCGCGCAGTATCACTGCAAGAGAAAAATCGCCCATGTAAATACACCCATTACAAATAATGGGCTGTATCTTCATGCAAGCTTTGTGGGAATTTTGTTAATTGCAAGACTCACTATTTTCTCACCAATGTGAATGCACCCTCACTGTAAAGATGACTGCTGAAAAAGTAGAGAATGCTGGTTTGCTATTTAACCCTTTCAATCCAATTTGTATCCTGGTTTCCCTAAGGGGCTTACGCTTTTTCTGCCGTTATACAACAGCGCTATATGCTGGCTAAAGCCAGTACTGCATGAGGTGACACGTTGGCTAGTCTCCGACAGCAGAGAGGCTGGCAATATACAGTAAGAGAACCCCGATGGACGTCTTCCAACATCAGAGCTGTACGGCCTTAAATTATGTCTTTAGACGTCAGACATTGAATTGGAAAGGGTTAAAGGTGATATGTATATGAGTTGCTAAAAGGATGTATTGACTAAGATTGAAAGAGTACCGCGGGGCAGTAAACAGTTTATCGCCGACCAGACAAAAGCTAGGTAGTTTAGGGCACGTCCAACCAGTAACCTCTGCAATCAATTGAAAGACTTGATTCCACAATCTCTCTACTACAGGGTGTGACCACCATATGTAGCACATGTCACCATTTATTCAGCAGCCTCGAAAGCATAATATGGAAATTGAAGGGTAAGTAGCATGGAGTTTGGTTGGTACATAATAGACCTAAAAATCACTGAGAAGCCCAATTTTTTATATATATTCCAGCACACCACTATCCTGATCCCTAAAAGATTCTTTATAGCTCTCCGTGAAATACTTCTTCGCAAACCATGACTCCACCCCGAAAATCAAGTTGGAAACTCTGCCTGCCCACGGAGGGCGAGGGATAGGAAGGGTGACTTGCCCTTCCCCACTTCCATTCATTAACTGGCTAGTCAATTAGTATGCGCGGGGTGGTGGCTGTCCTCTACTGATTATAACCCAGTGGTGGGACTTTAGTGCAGAATAGTAAGCCCAGACCAAAGCTTGAGAGGTATATTGCTAATGGGTCCAATCTTGCGTATAAATACCTTACCTATGCCCATGTGGGTGTCTCTCAAAGTCGGGAATACCGCACTACATTTGAAACCTGATGAGGTAACCAAACGGTCCCCTCATACTCCTGTATGGAGCAACCGCAATCTCCCGCACTTGCAATGCATACCTGATACAGTCTTCTGGAGATGTCATGAGATCACCACCCTCTCGGACGTTGTGGAGGGTTGTGACGTCTGTACCTTTTTACAACTACAGATGCATTTCAGCCTCCTTAGTAGCACCCGAGTAAGGTACTTCCAACTCCGCCACACCCTCACAGCCCAATTTGGGGGCCTGAATATCCCGCTTGCCTTAACTCAGCTAGAAGAGTTGGTGCAGATGGCCAATCTCCTGAAGTCACTTTCCTGTTTCTATAGACAGCTAATGCATGGTCTTGCTTTACTGAGAGCTAGGGCTCTCGAAAAATGTGGCTCGGATATACCGGAACTGGATTCAGATGACTGGAATGGCCTATTCGTTGGCTCTGGGCCTCCTTTGATAAGTACTAGAGACAAACTAATACAAGTCAAGTTCCTTCATAGAGTCTATTATACTCCTACTTGTTTATATGCTATGGGCATACTGTGCAGACTGCCCAAGATGTTTGATCAGATGCACCCAGGAACCCTGCATATCCTATATCCTGAGATTTGCCTTTTTGGCCTTGTGGAAGACATTCCAGTTGACGAAACATCATGCACCCTATACAAATTGCTCTTTGTCTACCCTAAAAAAGTCATATTGCTTAATTGGAAACCTCCCAAAAAACCTACTAGAGCTGCCTAGCTGCATGAGATAAATGGCATTACTCCTCTATATAAATTTACATATATGGCTATTCACTAAGATATGGGGTTGGTAGGTTGACTGTCCCGATACTGCATTGGATACATCTAATTTCTTTTTTCTGGGAAGCCTGAAGGTCTCTCCTCTCTTAGCCCCATAGATAATGGATGAACACAGTATTGGTGGTTGTGCTGTGGGTACAGTGTTTGTTCTACTTATTGCGATTCCCCAGGTTGGGAGTCTTGGACTCCTCAGTTGTAAAGACCAAAGTTAACTTTTAGGCGAAAAAAAAGGGGAAAACAAGAGGGCATCATTAATCCTAAGTCCACCTGCAGACGGCCAGGTCGGATCCGGCAGCGAGAATTCTCGCCTTGGGACCCGAGCGCTTGCAGAGAGCAGCGCGTACTCACCCGCGCCCCGCAGCTCCGGATCTTTCATGTGTCAGCTGCCGGCCAGCCGGCGCATGCGCAGACCGGAGCCGGTGGCCGGTGAGTGACGTTTCTGTGCGAGGCTCTGTGAGCCCCGCACAGAAATAGAACATGCAGTGGTTTGTTTGCCGCGGGAGATTTCGCGCGGCCAAACTGCAGCCGTCTGCCTAGAATTGCGTTTGCTAAAGCAATCCTATGGTAGCTTTCAAGGGTGGAAATTACGCGGGAAATCCCGCCGCGGAATTTCCACCCGTCTGCAGGCGGCCTAAAGGAGTGGGAAAACTATGATGACCTAATATTGTGAATGTTGCTAATGTTCTCTCTTTTTGTTTTTTTGTATGGTGTTATATAAAATGCCCAATAAACATTCCTTGTGTCTAAAAAGAAATCCCTTTTAAGAACATGTCCCTGAGTGAACTGGAATGCTTATGTGCTTTTGAGTTTGAGTACAATCCTGTTATCAAGCCGTCTGATAAAGGCGATAACGTGGCAATACTCAAAAGAGACGCTTGTGTTGAAATGTGTAGATTTATCTTGCATGATGCAATTAGTTATAGATGCCTAGACTCTGACCCTTCTGACTTGTTTGCATCTATTGAGTATGCCTTCATTTTTCCTTTTAAACCCAAATCTCCACTTTTGTCTACTTAGGTGCCGACCCATAGTCTCAGGCATTAATAATCTCACGCAAAACACAAGTATCTATTTAGATAGGATTTTACGTCCCTTGTTGCAGGCACTTCCCTCCTATGTAAGAGATACAGTAGATGTCCTCAGACATTTGGAGGGCATCCCTGTGAGTAGTAATACCAAACTAGCTAGCCTGGACATGGAGGCCCTTTATAGTTCCATCCCCCATGTGGGCGGATGTAAAGTAGTGAGCCATTTTTTAGAACAGAGGGGTTTGCAATTTAGAGCTCATAATGCATCCATGATTCAGTTAGTCACTTTCATCTTGGAGCATAACTTTTTTCTTTTTGACAGCAGACTCTCTCACCAGCTCAAGGGTACAGCAATGGGGAGCCCTTGTTCCCTCACTTATGCTAACCTGTACGTGGGCTGGTGGGAAAAGAACTCTATCTTCACTTAAGCATGTGATAGATGGACTGGGGACATTCTTTTTTGGCTTTGTTACATAGATGATGTGTTCATCCTTTGGACTGGGTTTACTGCATCTTTCTTTGAAGATAGTGATTTTGGGTCAAAGGCCCTGATTCTGAAGAATCGTTTTTTACAGCATGGCTCAGGGTGATAGATCTATTAGAATCTTTGGCACTTTTGATGTTCATTCCAAATAGATTTTTAGGATTTTTGACAAACATTGGAATGTACTTCCCGATGACATTGATTTGGGCGAAGTATTGTCACCACATCCATCTATCCCATTCCAGAAGGGCAGTAATCTTCATGATAGACTTGTGCTTGGTTATCTCTCCACAAATCGAATCTCTGAAACGTGGCTTAATTGTAACATCTTAAGAGGGACTTTTTCCTGTTCTGAGTGTTGTGCATGTCAATATATTAACAAGAGCAAATTTTTTGTTAGTGCCACAACTCAAAAACTGTATGAAAATAGAGATTTCAGCCTCGGTTGATTTGTTCGCCCGTTATTTGCATCACTCCGGCAACGGTTTGTCTGCACTTGCGTGCATTCTTGTCGCTATAGGTGGGCGGTACGGACTATCCATGCCCTCAGTGACGGGGCTTTGAGGTGTATTCCTGACGTAGCACTGCTGACTGTAGTCTAGTTGCTGTAGTTTCCGGGATTGGCCGGCTGGCACATGCCTATAAGGAAGGCAGTACCTTATTTGGGCTATTTAACCAGCACTCTGCTGCTCAAATCACGGCCAGTCCACCATCAGGGCTGGGATCTTTTTCTCTGTTAGTCATCTCTGCTTATGCTTGATATCTGAGCATATTCTCGATCTTTGATAGCTCTATACTTTGGTAATCTATCTCTGACTTATTTATCACTCCTGATTAACTTAGATTGAGGGAAATTCGTTGAGCCTTTAGCTACTATCTTGAAGCCTTTAGCAATTATCCTTTATGAGTTTTTCGCTCTAATCCTCCATACCTGACCCTGTTACCTTTATTTTTCATGTAAATAGTCTGAAGACATTAGTTCTCTTATGACTACAGTGAAATGTTTCATATGTCAGTAATAAGAGCCTGTTGCTATTATCTTTTTCATAGTAGTCTATTGCTATTATTAATTATCTCAGTGGTTTGTAGAGGGCTCCTTTTAAGCGGACGTGAGCCATTATCAATTCCTCTTTTTGGATTTTTTCTCACCACTGGTTGATGCTACTTACATCATTTAACACACTTGTGTGAGGTTGAGCTGATATTTCTAGCAGTATCTTACAATATAATCTGGAGACTGCCCCTTTCAGAGGACGTGAGCCATTATCAACGCCCCTCTACAGACTATAGGCACATGTTCTTTTATATCAGCAACAAATGAGGTTGCTTTATGGGGATTTGATATTTTTGAGGACTGTTTGTGAGCACTACAGCATTTTGGTTTTGCTCATTTCTGTTAGGTTTTCTCCACACTGTGACTGGAATATTATATCTTGCTCATTGCTCCTCTCACTCAACCTTCCTGTCTATGTGGATTGAAATCTGATTTGTTATATTTTTATACTTTGAACTGGTTCAGGTATAGGGTCAAATCGCACTTACGGGTAACACATGATAAACATGTCTCTATGACGTTTGTCTGTCACTTCACAGATCCCAGCTTTTTAAACATTCTTTAATAAAGATTATTGTTACGATCGTGGGGGCAAAACTAAGCACAGGACCCACACGATCGTACCCAAAAAGGGAATGGATGCATGCACACAGGTTGCACCAATGTCACACAGGTTTCAGACAACTGACCCTGTTCTACACGGGGGGATGGCATGGCCCTACCTAAGTGGGGGATTCACCCCAATAGAGGGCGGTCTTCGGATCTGGGCCCTAGCTGATCCTAGGAGCCATGCACCAGAACAGGACGCATTCACATGCCACATGACAGGGACTGAACCACAAGATACACAGAGCCATAATACACAGCATACAGCAGCCACAATGCAAACACTAGTAACAGATGATAAGCTGAATATAAGTACCAGGTATTAGTTGACATTTTGTACAAAACGTGGAGACTAGTGGGCCAAGTTCACGGCTCCTGGTTATACCGCTAGTCTCTACACTAACAAGGAGTCCAGGAGAACCGGACACCGTTCACACAGAACGCTGCAACAGGACAGGACACAGATCGCAGGTCATACAGCAAGCTTACACAAAACGGACAGAATTTAAACAAACAAACAGACATGAACCAGCAAGACACAGATCACACAGCAAGCTTGCAACAGGAACAGGACAGAGCACAGGGCGCACAGCCAGCTGCAACAGGAACAGGACATAGCACAGGGCACACAGCCAACTGCAATATATAATGCAACCACACAGACTCCACCCAGAACTCACACGCACACAGATGAAACTCACAGCAAGTCTATGTGTCCTCATACCAGGGGGTATAGACAGTCAGCTACACAAGCTAACATAGGGAACTGTGTCAGGGATCCACCAACTGACACACAGATTAAGACATAAGACGTTTGGAGGCCACACCTGTAAAGGGGGAAGGAAAGGGGAGCTGCATGTGCTGCAGACCAGGACTACAGGTGTCCAAACCGTCTAGGGGAAGCAGAGAGACACAACCAGACCTACTTGCAAACACAGTTCAGAGTGGGAACAAATTACACATACCTGATAACAAGTTACAGAACACAGAAGTAACATGACTGCTCACCCTGGGACCCAGCCAGAGACCATGAGCTGGGTTTATATGTGAGCATAGACCCAGGAGATTGGCTAGCAGGAAGTACCACACCCAGTCAGCTCAATCATTTAACCCTCAACCACCTGTAGCTGTGCTGATAGGAAGCTTAGAACTACAGATCCCAGCAGTACACGTAACAGTTATATTTTATTAAGGACCTTCTTAGTAATTTTTTGCTAATTTTTGAGTTTCTACTGCCTTTATTGATTTCTTGTACATAATAGATTTGAAACTATAAATGTTATTTAAACCATAAACAGGAGCTGCACCTCCAACACTATGCTCAATCTGTGCTGTCCATGGTGACAGCGGCGCTTAGAATCAGCTGATCGACAGGGATCCCAGCGCTCGATCTCATCAATCATCTATTAATGACCTGTACTGAGGCCACCAATAGAAAAAAATCCAAAAAATCTCAGACAACCCTTTTAGTGGTCCAGTGGGAACTTTTTTCTTACTGATGGTGTAGTGCAGTGTTTCTCAACTCCAGTCCTCAGGACCCCCCAACAGGTCATGTTTTCAGGATTTCCTCAGTGTTACACAGGTGATGTAATTATTGTCGGTGCCTCAGACATTGCCACAGGTGTTCTTACTATAGGAGATCCTGAAAACATGACCTGTTGGGGTCCCTGAGGACTGGAGTTGAGAAACACTGGTGTAGTGGGATATTCTGAATTGTGTTCAGCCACGTATTCGTATATGAGTTATGTAAGTGATATCAAATTACTGATATGAGCTGCCTGATCCTGACTGAATCAAATTAACATAGTCGGATGCCTATTGCCGAGAATGGATTTGTCGTCTCCACCTAAATAATGGAACTACTTTGCATCCATGCACATAGGACCTATGAAATTGCCTGTACAAGCAGCATTCATTGAATTATGAAGAATTGGCAATGAATGTAAACATGAAGGAGGTTTGATGGAACCTACTCCTCACTGCAAGCCATGCCAACCGGAGAACAATGTCCATGTGAGACATAGGAATATATATCTTTTTTTATGACCATGAGATTAAGCCATTTCATATGTCTCATGCGCCAGTGCTGGGGGCCCCTGGGAGCCCAAGAACTCGCTATCTGCTGCAGTTATTAATATTTCTCCCTCATATTTGGTATAGATTAAATGGTAAAAATATGCTGTGAAACAACAAGTATCAGACTCCGGGGGATTGCAATTCAGCTTTGCAGTATTTTCCAGAGATTTCTGCAAATCTCCTCATTGGATGTAAGCCAATCTCATTAGCAAAAGCTCTGTATCTTTTATTTTATTCCCTCTTACCCTTAACTGTTTTGCCTTGTATTGTATGTGATTTTTTATAACTTTTTGTAACTCTTTGTATGCAGTGCACTTTTTATATTAAAGGGGTTTTCCAGGGAAATACTATTGATGACCTATTATCAGGATAGGTCATCAATAGTTGATCGGCTGGGGTCTGCCGCTCGGGACCCTGACCAATCAGCTGTACAAGCGCATGCTTTCAGCGCCACAAATACACAGAGGTCAGAGCGGAAGCCTCCGTGCCGACCTCTGTGTAATGGCCGGCACTTGTAACTGCAGGCACAGCTCTCATTGAAATCAATGGGAACCATGCCTGCAGTTACAAGCGCTGGCCACTATAAGGAGGTCGGCATAGAGGATTCCGCTCCAACCTCTGTGTATTTTCGGTGCTGACAGTATTCGCATACTCAGCTGATTGGTCGGGGTCCCCAGCAACAGACCCCAGCCGATCAACTAATAATGACCTATCCTGTTGATAGGCCATCAATAGTATTTCCCTGGAAAACCCCTTTACAGCTAAGGCTGCGTTCACATTTGTGCTTTCTCTTTTCCTACCTCATTTCGGAGCAGGGAAACAGCAACCCATGTCTGAATAGAACCAGCATGTAATGGAACAAAGCTGTGTTAAAAGAAGCCCATTAACTATAAAAAGGTCCAGCCAGGCTTCTATCATTTTACAGTATGAAATAACGCAACATCCGTCATTGGTTTTGAACAGAATTCACCAACTGAAGTGCCGTACAGAACCTCTGATGCTGATGGGAACAAGCCCCTACAGGCGTTTTCCCAGTTTTAGCTGGTTTGCCGCAAGAAGCAGAAAGCTGCGTATATTGCATAGTGGTTCAGGTTGGTACTGCAGGCTGAGTCTCATTCACTTCCATAGGATTTAGCCTGCAGTACCAACCCAGGCCACTGTGCAATATACGGAGCTATGTACTTCCTGCAGCAAAACAGATAGAAGTGGGACAACCCATGTTTGGTCTTTGTATGTTCTATAGAACCCATTGCATTTGATAGAGACTAACCCATTGTCATCCAGAGCCTGTGTGCATCGGTACAGTAACAAAGGTGAGGCATCTAACCTGTCTCATAATGCAATATGGTCAGTGGTGGCAGAATGTATTTTGGAGTGTGAAGGACTATGATGGCGTGTGATTTATGTTCCATTTTGCAACAAGTGCGAGATGGAGGGAGAGAAAAAGTAGATAAACCCCTTCAGGTCCTGCCCATGTCAAAGCTGGTATGTGACAGGGGGTAAATATTCCCAGGGCATGACACCTACTTTAATGTTCTCCATAAAATGATATTTTCTGAAATTTACTTGGGTTTATCCATAAGCATCAAAGGCTTTAGCACATAGTAGTAGTAACACAGCTGCTCCCAAAAGTACACAGTCCCTGCGTTGACTTCAGATAAAGTGGAGTTTCCCAGGCTCAGACTGGCCCACAGGGGATGACCCCCCACGGCGCTGTATTACATACAGAGAGGCAGCTTCTCCGTCAGTATATATGTCCATATCACTAACAAACCAGCTTATTGATATGGACACAAAGGCTGGTTGAGATGTCATCTAGGTGCATTGGGAGTTCTGCCAGTATCCTTCCTCCGTGCGTCCTGCCTTCTCTTTTCATTGACGTGGATGGAGAATGCAACAGCTGGGAATTTGCAGATGGGGATCAGGTAGTAGTTGCATGTAACCGTACGGTGGGCTTTAGGCACTCAGCCCATCACTGCAGCTTCCCATTGTAATCGTTCATTTGGGATCATTTTCATTGATCATTTTTTGCTTCTGATGTTTGCTATGCAGCAACTTAAACGGCTTCTCTGGTTAGAATTAACTTTTAAAGAGCCACAAGGATTAAAACAGTAAAAGAAAGGGTACTTACTAGAGATGAGCGAATATACTCGTTTTGAGTAATTACTCGATCGAGCACCGCGATTTTCGAGTACTTCCGTACTCGGGTGAAAAGATTCGGGGGGTGCCGGGGGGCGGCGTGGTGGAGCGAGGGGGTAGCAGTGGGGAACAGGGCGGAGCCCTCTCTCTCTCCCTCTCCCCCCCACTCCCCGCTGCAAACCCCCCACTCACCCACGGCGCCCCCCGAATCTTTTCGCCCCCCCCCCCCCCCCCACTGACTCCCATGGGGACTTTGATTCACAAATACGTAAGAAAATAGTGCATGTCCTATCCTATTTTATGCAGCCAAAATGCAAAATACGTGCATGTGAACGATCCCATTGAAATCACTGTTCTATTCACGGTGTATTGCATGCGCAAATTTTGCACATGAACATATGTCCGTATGAAGCCGGCCTTATTGTTTTAACCCTTTTAGCTCTGATTTTAAAAATTGTTAAAGGGATATTCCTATCTCAGCTTTTCATAGCCTAGAGGGGAAACCACTGCTATAGTTACCGGCCACCCAATCAGAGCCTACGAAAACATCCGACCGCTTCAGCCCAGTACGGTTTCTGTAGCTCTCACTGAAGTGAATGGGGTCTATGAAAAGAGTGCAGCACAGCCCGCTACACCGTTTCCGTAACTCAGATTTTCCCATCTTGGCCATGAAAAGCTGAGATGGGAATGCCATTATAGTTCTAACTGGACAACCCCTTTAACTGTTCAGCACCATAATTGCATTAGACGCCATCTTTACAAATGTACGTGCGATTACGCTAACATAATTTGGTGATATTTCCTGCCTGAATTTGGGGGAAATCCACTATCCTGCATTTATAGGCTGCACCCTCATTGCGTTTTTTAGGGACAAGGAAATCTCCTGCCATACATGCTACACGTGTCCCAACGACTCTGTTAGTCAGGCGGTACTATGGCTTATTCGGGGCTGTACGCTGTCCATGGTAATCCACAGACAACACAAGGTCCCATTATAGACCTATGAGGCTTTACATACATATATTTTCACGCTGACCAGGCTCTTTGCGCTATCCTGTTCTGGTCCGTATAACGGAAGAGAAATAGGATGCGTTACTTACTGCATGTCAATGTGCTGCCTGCCCATAAACTGCAGGTGCCCGTGTGCTATCTGATGGGAGTTATGCCAGAGTCTCTTGGGTGCAACTTGCACAAATGGGAAGTGTGCCGGCGGAGGCCTCAGACTCCTGGTGCGTACAGCTAAAATGAGGATAGAACAGCAGAGTAAACTCTCCTATTCCAAACAATATCCAGTAGAGAAGAGTATACATGAAGCACATATAGTTCCTTATTATGGGTGATGGATGCCACTATAACTTAACATATACATTAAACGGAAGCTACAATCGCAGTGTCAGAGTCCCAAATGAGGTGCAATGCCACCTGTAGCCAGCAGGGAGCAGAAGTATTCGCGCATTTACGTAATTGCATTGAAAAGCTTCCTACTCCAATCCCTTTTTACGAACATTAATGTTGAAAAATACTGTTTTCACACGGACAAGTACGAGTTTCATCAGTGAAAAACTGACTGTTTTACATGCGATTTTCTTGCTATTTCAGTGCATTTTTCACATACATGAAAAACGCGCTTTTTTATCATGCGCTTTTATCTGCTCTGCACTTCCTTGTCTTTTTTTCATGTGGTCCCCACAGTAACCTGCGTTAAAATACATCACACTCGTTTGATGTGTTTTTTAGCAGTCAAATAGAAAATAACGGACAATTCTTGAACAAGAATTGAAGAAAAATAGGATCTGCAGAGGACGGTTTCCTCCGCTATTTTCATGTGATTTTTCACGTCTGAAAAATGCCTGTTTTTATCATGTGTTTTTCTCTGGTCATTTTTTTCAAGAGGTCCCCATAGCAACCTGCGCTAAAATGCAACGGAACATGAAAATCGTATGGGATGGGACTGTGAGGCGCTCTTTAAACGCTCCCATAGAAAATAATGTGAATTCTTGAAAAAAATTGATGACCATTTTCTCGCAGCGTCAAAAGAAAGGTCTTGCCCTATCCTTTACCGAAATACCCTGGAAGCTCCCACAGACTCCTATGGGAGCTGAAAAAAAAGGGAGGGGAAGGGAGTTTTCCTGCGTCTGGCGCCGGGAAAAGAAGACATTCGGCTCTATTTTAGCTATTTCAGCTAATAGAAGCCATGCTGCCGACTGACGGAATTCCACACTGCGGCGTTTTTTTTTCACGCGATACGCCGGTGTGAATGGACGGGAAAATGCTAATTAATTTCAGAATTAGATAGCGGCTATTCTTCTCTACTGCGATTTTCAACCACGTACGGCCAACCTGAAATCGCACACGCTCATGTGAATGAGGCTTTACTCGAACTATTGGTGTGAGAGAATAATCCCAATAATTGGGTTCTCTTCCTGCGGGCGCTCTGTCCATCTCTGTGGCGGAACATTCTGTCCCGCGTGAGCGGTCCCTAACCCTTTAACCTCATTGTGTGGCCAGTTTACAGGTCAGCCACATGCATGGTGCCCCGTACATAGTCCACCCACTGCACCGTGCCACCGTCACCCTTGTGGCCTGTGTGACAGCTTGGCAGCTCCGCCAGTGTCCCATGCTTTACATAGCGGACCAGTCACTGGCACAGCGCCTACATCAGGCTATATATAGCCAGTGGACCCAATACTGCAGCAGCGACGGCGCTTTGTAGACGCTCCCTGCTCTCTGCTTGTTGCTTCTGTCATCTCCCGCCCTTCGCCACACTCTGGGGTTGGAGCTTTGCAGACGCTCCCTGGTCTGTTTCCAGGCTTCCCCTTAGCAAACCTCCTCCTGGAGGGAAGTATATATGTACAAAAACATAAAGCCCTCTTCTGTGGAGTCTGCAGGGACCCTGGGGTCCCCACATGTGCCCCCCGGAGGGCCTTGCCAGGGGGGCCAGAGGGAGAGCAGGACTCCCTCTGAGTGAGGAGGCCCAGAGGAATCCAGCACTTCACCATCAAACAACTTGTTTTTCTGAAGAATGTCAGAAGTCTTAAAGGGGCGATGCCTATGGTGCTGGCTCCGGCCCCCTTCGGCCCTCCCAGATGTTATATGGCGAGGGTCACCTGCTGTACTTACAGGCTGTCCTGCTAGCTGGATGAACACTTGGGGCAATATTCAGCACCAAAATCCGTACTGCCAATGTGCAGATTTTGGTACGCAATTGAAAATAGAAGAAGCCTGCCGGCAATTACGTATCAAGATCCGCAATTGGCAGTGCAAATTTTGAAGCGAAATTCAGGGACGGCATATTCCGTAACGCTGTTGTAGAACGTGCCGTCCCGTGTGAAAGGTCCCTCAGAGCGGTAGTTGTCCATGGGAAGTCCGGAAATAAAGGGCTCCTTCACACGAGTGTATGTACAAAGTCGCAAGCTTCAGCGCAACCTATTTGCGCAATAAATGAGGCACTTTTGTGCATTTTAAAGTACTTTTTTTGCACATGCAGGGCTGTTCATATGCGTGCAGCACCCTCCTGCCCTGATTTAAAAGACTAGTCTCTTCTTTTCTCTACAGTTTTGCGCTACATTTCACGCAGTCTCTTGCGTATTGCATGCATATTTTCACAAGCCCCATAGACCTCCATGGGACCCTTTGGTGCGCAAATTTGCACAAAATGCAGCATCATCTATTTTTGTGGCGCAAAATCAGAGAATAAGAAAGAACCTACTGAAATCAATGGGTTCTATACTGTGTATTGCATTCGCAATAGACTGCCGTGATGCACGGGCGCTGGAAAATGAGAATGATTTAAGGTCGGTTTCACATGGCCGAGAAGCAAGGCGCACAAGTCTTGCAAGAAAATCAACCCCATTTTTTTACATTCCTCGGAACGCATCAGAAACGCACAGAAATCAAGCGTGAAAAAAAACAACATAATTTTCAATGGGATAATATATCCTTAGCGCAATAGTGTGAAGATAGGAAAATCCCAGTGTGCTCCGCTCTTGGATGATTCTGTTTAAGAATCGATCATTATTTCCTATTGGAACTAAATAAATCAGAAGCCATTGATTTCATTTGGTTCGTTCGCACGCGCATATTTTTTCCGAGCATTTCGGTTGTGCGAAAAACCCACAACGTTCTATTTTCCTGCGCATAAAAAGTCCCCATTGACATCAATGGAGATGTGTACATGCGAGCGCAATACGCTTTTAGGGCTCCTTCACGCGGGCGTATTTTACATCAGTATTTTGTGAACCAAAACCAGGAGTGAAGAGAAAGTAGAATGGAAGGATTGGCATTTCTTGCGTATTTTAGACCTGCTGCTGGTTTGGGCTCACAAAATACTGATGTAAAATACACCCGCGTGAAGAAGTCCTTAGATGCCTGAAACATGAGAGTGTTTTGCGCACACAAAAAAGTGGGACCTGCTCTATTTTCCTACGTTTTGCACAGCAAAGGCCTCAGTAGAAGTCTGAGGGAGGTGTGCAAATACAGAAGGGGAAGCGCAAAACTACGGGGAAAAGACCTCATTAGGCTAAATAGCCTTTAAATCCATGGAAAGGGTGTGTCACGCACTCGTGAACCGGTCCTGCAGGCGCAAAAAGTATGGTACTATGTGCAGACACGGGCACAAATGTAACTCATCCAATCTCATTCATGCGCAAATACGTTGCACTGAAGCGAATGTATTTGGGCATATGGTTGTCTGAATAAGTCCTGATAGTCTGATTTTATTGCAAAAAAGCATCATACACGCATGAAAATTGTTCCGGGACGTAACTCCACCCCCGTTTCACCCCTCCCATCGCAAATAGTGGCGTGGGGCGAAGAGGGGGTGGAGAGGAGGCGGGAGTTCTGTGCACGGCTCCCGGCTCTTCCAGCCTCCTCCCCCTGCAGAGAGAGACGCTGCATATCGCTGGGCGTGAAAACCCAGCCGATATATGATCGTCTGCATGCGCCCTGAGAAAGATAGAGCGGGTCCTATCTTTTCTTGGGCAAATATTTTGCGCGGAAAAAACACGTTCGTCTGAATGAAGTAATTGAAATCAAATGCATCGCTTGGTCCGTTATATGTGCAACGTTTAAACGTGCGGAAATACTTGTGCAAACAGTCTTCTGAATAGGCCCTAAGGCTGGGCTCACACTGCTGTATGCGTAATAACCCTGCGTGAGTCACATAAAGTTTCACTACTGTGGAGCCGGCGGTGAGCCGCATATGGCAGCGATATTGTACTGCACATGACAGCATAACTCAAGCATGGCGCGGTCTATCTGCATTTTTTAATTTCTCACGCTGTTGTTTTGCAATATATAATGCAATTGCGTTGATTACACGCCCATAGAGAACAATGGTCTCTCTCCCGTATAATACGCAGCAAAATAGAACATGTTGCGTTCTTTTTTGTGCTCGCATATTATGCAATGCTTACGCGCAGATGTGAGCGAAAGGCAATGTATTTGAATGCCTGCGAATGACTGCAGATCGCACAAGTAATATGCGGTAATCATATGAGCCTGGCCTTATTATCAGTCTGTGATCCCCTTATACTAAGGCTGCCTTCAGCCGACCGTATATCGGCTGGGTATTCACACCGGCCGATATACAGCGTCCCTCTCTGCAGAGGGAGGAGGCTGAAAGAGCCGGGAGCAGTCCTCTGCCTCCTCTCCACTCCCCTGCACTATTTTCAATAAGAAGAGAGGCGCGATGAGGGTGGAGCTAATTCTTGGAACTTATCCCCGCCCCCATTCCACCTCCTTTCATTGTAAATAGTGCAGAGGGGTGGAGAGGGGGCGGGAGCTCAGTGCACTGCTCCCGGCTCTTCCAGCCTCCTCCCTCTGCAGATAGGGACGTCGTATATCGGCTGGGCGTGAATACCCAGGCGATATACAGTCGTCTGAAGGCAGCCCAAGGGTGCGGGCAGACGAGCGCATAAACGGCGCGTTTTTGCGACCAAACGTATATACGTGACCATCTGAGGCAATGGTTTCGAATGTATTCGTTCACATGGGCGATTTTACGGCGCGTAAAAATGGCAATTCGAAAAAAAAACGGAACATATGCGACCGAAATACGCGCCAACGCATATTCGATCGCCGAAAAGACCGTTTGCAAAGTAGGAACAAACGAAAATACACTTTCTAGCTCTGGTCGTGATCGGTGAAAAACGATCGCTCGGGCGATTATACGTTGCGCTCCTGCGAACGTAAATACGCCTACGCTCGTCTGCCCGCACCCTAAGGCTGGATTCAGACGAACGTATATCGGCTCGGTTTTCACGCCAAGCCGATATACGGTGTCCTCATCTGCAGGGGGGGGAGGATGGAAGAGCCAGGAGCAGGAACTGAGCTCCCGCCCCCTCTCTGCCTCCTCTCCGCCCCTCTGCACTATTTGCAATGAAAGGAGGCGGAATGGAATTTAGCCCCGCCCCCGTTCTGCCTCTGCTCATTGCAAATAGTGCAGAGGGGCGGAGAGGAGGCAGAGAGGGGGCGGGAGCTCAGAGCACTGCTTCTGGCTTTTCCAGGCTCCTCCCCTGCAGAGAGAGACGATGTATATCGGCTGGGCGTGAAAACCCAGCCGATATACGGTCGTTTGAATCCAGCCTAAGAAGCATGCAAAAAATGTTGCCACTTTTGGTGGGATTTATCAGCAGGTGACTATTTGACGTCACTTTTCTAGCATTTTTTTTCTCTTCTCCAGTTTAAAATGGAACAAGTTTATTAAATATCAGACAATGTTGATAAATTTGTTGCATCTTTAAATATGTCTAAATATATGGAGTCCTGCTATTTTAATGTTGGACTTCCATCTGAATTTAAATTAGCAGAAGTCAGACCCATTAAAGTCAATGTGTATATTCACATGTGCGATTTTTTTTGTCATGGTCTGTGTAAATATATCGCAATAAGTCAATGTGTGTATTAAAAAAAACAGAATGCATTCGCATGACAAGCATGTGCGCTCCGTTTTATCCACACATCCACTGACTTTTTTAGTGGGAGTTTTAGATGACATCAGTTGGTCCACCTTCCTTTTTCTTGATGTGTGTAATAACCAGATGACATTGCGATGAAATTTGAACGTTAAAAACACAAAAACTCAACACAAACTGATGTAAAACGCATCCACACATTGACAGAAATTGCACTCACCTGTGTGAATATAGCCTTAGGCAAAATTTGCACAAACAATACACATAGAATAGAACTCACGGATTTCAATGGATTCATTCACATGCATGTATTCTTCCTGCACATTTCAGTAGCGCAAAAAAACACGCAGTCATGGTCTAAGTAGCCTAATTAGTTTCCTATCTTCTATTTCTCTGTGCAAAAAATAGACATGCTGTGTATTTTTTTGTGCAACGGAATTGTGCGCACAAAAAACACATGCTTGTGAGCAAACTCATTGGAAATCAATGGGTTCTATTGCCATCCCTGTGCTGTCTGTGTATTTCACAGAACCATTATAGCCAATTAGGCAATTTACTTCAGTACTTTTTCGTATGGAGCGATGGTCGATGTGCAAAAAATTGATGCATGCAAAGTCCACTGCTCAGCTGCTCATGGACATGCTTCTGCATGCTGTCCGAAGCAAGTTGCAACTGAGAATCCTGGTCGCAACTTGTATTGGCAGTCTGAATATGGCCGTACCCTCCTTCTCCCAGGAAATAAACCCTCACTAAAGGTGTCTGGCAGTAGCAGTAGTTGGTTCGGAAGCTCGCAATTATTACATCATGTATTTTTGTTAGCCATTAAAAGGTATCATATCTACAAGATTACGTAGTTTCTCTTGCTGGGAACAATCACATTTGGCAGTAGCTTATTCCGCTCTCCGCATTGAGAACACATACACAGAAGAGCTAGAGGTTATTGAACACTTGTTCTCCTGTGCCCCCATAAATTACAGCTGATCTCTGGGGGTCCAAGCACTATGAAACCCAGGGATCAGCTTAGGCCTGTGGTGGTGAACCTATGTCACATGTACCAGCAGCGGCATGCAGAGCCCTCCCTGCTGGCACGTACACACCGGCGCCTGCTCAGCAGGGTAGTGAATACCGGACGGGTTGCCACAGCTTCCCAGCTGGTATTCACTCAGCGCCGCTGCTAGCGGCGCTGATCCTAGGTGCACACTGTGATGTTGTGAAGTCAGTGTGCACCCTGGATCCTCCTCCCCTGACCTCTCCCACTGTGTTCCGCAAGAGCAGTGGGGAGGAGGCGTCCAGACGCACACACTCATGTCCGCAGCAGCGCCGAGCAGAGAAGCAGAGGCACTTTAATGAAGAGGTAAGTATATGGGTCTCAGGGGGGCACTATTACTACTGGAGCTGATATAGGGGATAGTATTAGTAATAGGTGTCACCTATATGAGCCCCAGTAGTAATAGTATTACTACTGGGGCCGCTATGGAGGTCATTATTACTACTGGGGCTACTGTGGGGATCGTTATTACTGCTGAGACCACCGTGGGGATCACTATTACTACTGGGGCCGCTGTGGGGGGTCATTATTTTTACTGAAACCAATATAGGGGACACTATTACTACTGGAGCCACTGTAGGGGTACTAAAACTACTGGGGCCGCTGTGGGGGTCACTATTACTACTGGGGCTACTGTGGGGTTCGCTATTACTGCTGGAGCCGCTGTGGGGGGGGTCACTATTACTACTGGGGCTACTGTGGGTGTCACTATTACTACTTGGGCTCCTAGGGGTGTCACTATTACTGCTGGGGCTGTTGTGGGGGTCACTATTACTGTTGGTGCCACTGTGGGGGTCATTATTACTACTGGCTCTACTGTGGGGGTCACTATTAATGCTGGGGCCAATATAGGGGACACTGTTACTACTGAGACCACTGTAGGGGGTGAGTATTACTGCTGAGACCATTGTGGGGTCACTAATACTACTGGGGCTACTGCAGGGGTCACTATTACTACTGGGGCCACTGTGGGGATCATTATTTTTACTGGAACTGATATAAGGTAAACTATTACTGTAAAGGCTGGTGTGAGGGTCATTATTACTACTGGGACTACTGTGGGGGTCACCATTATTGCTGGGGTCCCTGTGGGGGTCACTATTACTGCTTGGGCTACTGTGGGTGTCACTATTACTGCTGGGGCTGCTGTAGGGGTCACTATTACTACTGGGGCTACTGTGGGGGTTACTATTACTACAGGGGCCACTGTAGGGTCATTATGATTACTAGGGCCAATAGAAAGGATACTATTACTACTAAGACCACTGTGAGGGTCACTATAACTACTGGGGCTACTGCAGGGGGTCATTATTACTGCTAAGGCCGCTGTGGGGGTCACTATTATTACTGATGCCACTGTGGGGGTCACTATAACTGCTGGGGCTAGTGTGGGGGTGACTATTACTACTGAGCCCACTGTGGGGTCACTATTACTACTGGGTGCCACTGTGGAGGTCATTATTTTTACTGGAACCGATATAGGGGACACTATTAATACTGGGGCCGCTGTGGGGGTCACTATTACTACTGGGGCCGCTGTGGAGGTCACTAGTACTACTGGGGCTACTGTGGGGTTCACTATTACTGCTGGAGCTACTGTGGGGTGTCACTATTACTACTTGGGCTCCTGTGGGTGTCACTATTATTGCTGGGGCTGTTGTGGGTGTCACTATTAGTGTTGGGGCCTCTGTGGGGGTCATTATTACTACTGGTTCTACTGTGGGGGTCACTATTAGTGCTGGGGCAAATATAGAGGACACTGTTACTACTGAGACCACTGTAGGGGTCACTATTACTACTGGGACTACTGTGGGGGTCAACATTATTGCTGGAGTCGTTGTGGGGGTCACTATTACTACTTGGGCTCCTGTAGGGGTCACTATTACTACTAGGGCTACTGTGGGGGGCACTATTACTACTTGTGCCACTATGGGGTCATTATTACTACAAGGGCCAATAGAGGGGACAATATTACTACTGAGACCACTGTGGGGGTCACTATTACTACTGGGGCTACTGTGAGGCATCACTATTACTATTGGGGCTACTGTGGGTGTCACTATTACTACAGGAACCACTGTGGGAATCACTGGGCTAATACTGGGGTTGCTGTGGGGGTTATTACTGCTGAGACCACTTTGGGTGTCACTATTACTACTGGGGGTACTATGGGGGTCATTATTACTACTGGGACCACTGTGGGGGTCATTATTATTACTCAAACAGATATAAGGGACACTATTACTACTAGGGGCCGCTGTGGGGTTCACTATTACTGCTGGAGCTACTGTGGGGGGTAACTATTACTACTTAGGCTACTGTGGGTGTCACTGTTACTGCTGGGGGTGCTGCAGGGGTCACTATTACTGCCGGGGCCACTGTGGGGGTCACTTTTACTATTGGGGCTACTGTGGGTGTCACTATTAGTGCTGTGGCCAACATAGGGGACACTATTACTACTGAGACCCCTGTGGAGGTCATTATTACTCCTAGGACTACTGTGGGGTCACCATTACTGCTGAGGTTGCTGTGGGGGTCACTTTTACTGCTGGGGATGCTGTAGGGCTCACTATTACTACTGGGGCTAATGTGGGGGGTCATTATTTCTGCTAGGGCTGCTGTGAGGGGTCATTATAACCTCTTGGGCAACTGTGGGGGTCACTATTACTACTGAGACCACTGTGGGGGTCACTATTATTACTGAGGCCACTGTGGGGGTCACTATAACTGCTGGGGGTCCTGTGGGGGTCACTATAACTGCTGGCACCACTGTGGGGGTCACTATTACTACTAGGGCCACTGTGGGGGTTATATTACTACTGAGTCAAATGCAGGGGACACTATTACTACTGAGACCACTATGGGGGTCATTATTACTACTGAGACCACTGTGCGGGTCACTATTACTATTGGGGCTACTGTGGGGGGGGCAGTATTACTGCTGGGGTCACTGCGGGGGTCACTATTACTACTGGGGCTACTGTGGGTGTCACTATTACTACTGGGGCCGCTGTGGGGGTCACTGTTACTACTGGGGCTGCTGTGGGGGGGCACTATTACTGCTAGGACCATTGTGGGGGTGTCTATTACTGCTGAGACCATTGCTGGGTCACTATTATTGCTGAGACTACTGTGGGGTTCACTATTACTACAGAGACCACTGTGAGGGTCACTATTACTATGGAGACCGCCGTAAGGAACACTATTACTACTCGGGCTGCTGTGGGGGTTACTATTACTACTTGGGATACTGTGGGGGGTCATTATTACTGCTGAGACTTCTGTGGGGTTCATAAAAACTACTGGGGCAACTGTGGGTGGTCATTATTACTACTGAAACCACTGAGGTGGTCACTATTACTACTGAAACCACTGTAGGGGTCACTATTACTCCTGTGGGAGGCACTATTACTACTTGGGGCTAGTGTGGTGGTCACTATTGCTACTGAGGGGGTCACTCCTACTCTTGAAGCCACTGTAGGGGTCACTATTACTGCTGAGGCCACTGTGGGAGTCATCATTACTACTGGGGTTTGTTTACATGTGGCGGAAATGCTCTAGAATATCCTCAGTGGAAATTTCCGTGGCAAATTCAATAGCATTTCCTCATCCAAAAAGCAGTAAAAATCTGCACCATCTATTTTGAAACAGCCCCGTCTCTTTTATAATGATGGAGGTAAAATCATATGTCGTGATAAGCCCTGCCCCTGCATGCGCTTTCTCTGGTGCTGCCTTTCATACATTACTTTCTGCCCTGCCCCTGATGTGTTGGCACTTTGTGCTAAATTAGCGGGTTTGGGGTTGCAGTTTGGCGGCTTGATTTCTAAAAGGTTCGCCATCACTGGTTTAGGCTATATCCACAATTGTGTTGGACACTTTGTCAGGAGCTTCTATCACTGATTCTATCAAAACTGACAGAAAGAATAGTGACGCATACAGTTGTTGCACTCTTAGATATACTGTGGATGCCATATTAGGTGTAGTTGGTATGAGCTCAAAGAAAATACTCTACACAACACAATGAGATGTGTTACCAAGATATTCTCAGATTTATTGTAATAAGACACAGCTTTTATAGACAAATACGTAGGTTTCAAGTTGATACAGAAAGGAGTGTTACAAGGCCAAACACAGCCACATCATTCATTTGGTTCAAATTAGTTTTCCTTTAAAGTGTAAAGAATGATCACGTTCTGTTGAGTCATCTCTCTGCTGGTTCAATTGTTCTAATGGAAATCTCCTGTATCTTGTCTTTTGGTGAGTTTCTGTCTCATGTGAGTAAATTCCGTACACTATGTTAATGATTTTTCTAAGCAGAACATTCCGCTTGCAGACATAGCCGAAATTAAACTGAAATACAAAACTAAATCATACAAGATATCATTTCCTTCACAAGTCATAGTCTTCCAGACAAAATGAAGTACACCAAGACAGGCCCCATTCAGACCCCAATATACAGTACAAGGCAATACGGTTCATAAAGGGTTATTCCCATCTCGGCTTTTCATGGCCAAGATGGGAAAACCCAGAAGTTGTATGCCGACTACCTGTCACTGTTGAAGTGAAGGAGTACTACAGGAACAATGTAACACGCTGTACTATGCTATGCAAAGCAGAGATGGAAACCCCCCCTTTAAGTTCATATATTTTATCCAATTGAAAAGAAAGCATAAACAACAAAAAAAAAAACCTTAAAATTTTTTTCATGGCACAAACTACTTTCGGGTTTTGGTTTATGAATAGACCCACTTAAATTAATGGGGGTTTATTTCTGTGTGAGTTTTGTGCATCTTGCAATGCGCAAAACTCACACGAGAAAAACTAACCTTAATTGTAACACTCTTATTTAGACCTACAGACTTAGGCCGGCTTCACACGGCCGATAATCACGCACGACATTTATGCATTGTGAAATGCACAAATATGAACCCCATTCTTTTTAATCGGGTTATACAAATGAGCAAAAAAATGGCGGCATGTCCTATCGTTGGGCGTGCCTTCGTATCAACTATTGATTTCAATGGGGCAGGCAAAGCCTTGCACCATCTGCTAGGCGCTCGCGAGTGCAATGCGAGGTTTCCCATTGAAAACAATGCAAGACACTCCACGATCCTCATGCGCCAGACGATCGCTACTTCCCGGAAGTAATGCAAGACTTTTTATACAAAAACCTCTTGCATTGTTGGGAAATTGCACGTTGGTGAGCGCGATATTGGGTTGAGCTTCGCAGCCTGAAATTGCACTTGCCTGTGTGAAATTAGCCTTAGGCTAATTAATGAGTGAATTCTCACTACTTTTTACTGTGCGTGTGGGAAAAAAAAACAGCATGCTTTATTTTTGTGCGCATTTGCGCACCAAAAGTATCCATAGAAGTCTATGGGAGGAGCGCAAATACATGTGCAAATGCACAATAGCAGAATTTTGTGCAGCGTACATTGATTTTCACTGATCTGTTCACGCTTGCATATATATTGCATATAATACGTGCGTAAAAAAGAGTGCAGCATGTTCTGTTTTACCACATATTATCTGCAACACAGCCCTATTGTTCTCTACAGGCATGTAGTAAATGCTGTACATTTGCAATTACATTGCGTATGTGCGCTCTTTATATGCAACGGCGCTAAGTGACAAAGTCGAAAATTAAAAAAAAAACAAGTCAGACCGTGCAGAGAAAAATGGCTGCCATATGCGGCTGGCTAACACCGTGGTAAAACGCTGCATTATACACGCTGCGCTCAGACATGTGTTCAGAAAACGCAGCTTGAAATCGCAGCATTTTTACCGCAACTTCATGCAGCATTTTTGAGCGCATTGTACAGCGTTTGACAGCACTTTTTAACGCACCGCATCATTATGATGGGTGATGACAGGCATTAAAAAACACGAAAATGCACAAAAATAGAACAGATAGCACTTGAAAATCACAGCGTTTCTAAAATCAAGCGCAGGTCTGCGAAGACCCATTACAATCAATGGGAGTGCTGTACCACGGCTAGTGCGGCACTCAGGATAGCAGCCGATATACGTCGCCCCTCTCTGCAGGGGGAGGAAGCTGCAAGAGCCGGGAACAGTGTACTGAGCTCCCGCCCCTCTCCGCCCCTCGTCACTATTTGCAATGGGAGGGGCGGAACAGGGGTGGGGCTATGTCCCGGAACTTAGCTCCACCCCTGACGTATATCGTCTGAATGCACCCTCAGATGTGCATTTTTTTTTAATGCGAACCAATGTTGTGTATAAAAAATTGCAGCATGTCGGGTTTTTTTTACCTTATTCACGGACCCTAATCGCTAATAAAAGCCCATGGGAGCGTAAAGAAAACAAAGTGAACACAAATGTTACACGTGTGTGCGCTGTGTTTTTATGCAAGTTGCCAGGAGACAGTGGAAAAATTGTGTAATCTTTTGGATCTTCTTGCGTATTATTTTTTTTCGCACGCATGGAAAACGGATGACACACAGATTGCACGAAGACGTAAAACCCCGCACAGATACAACAAAAACGCATGCAACACACAGGGAAATGTTCATAGACCCGTGTGAATGAGCCCTAAATGTGAGGAAACTCCACAGCATTTATATTCAGTGTGATCATACTAGAAATCCACAGCGTGTCAATTCAGGGTATATTCACACCGGCGCAATTTTTTTCCAATCCTGAAATGCGTTTTTTTTGCATTTCTGCGATTTTCAACTGTTTTACATTCACTTTTTATGCACTAAAAATGCATGATGGACCAAATAATATAATTAAAGGTTCTGCAGTTTTTTACGGTTACCATTGTTTCATGCAATAAAAACGGATCGCAATTGCATAGAGCAAAAGATAGAGCCTGCTGCGTTTTTTTTCCTCGCAGCAGCGCTCATGTGAATGAATCTATTCCAAAGAATTGATTTCATACTCGTGTGAGAATATCATTCATGTGAATGCCGCCTTAGGATATAGTGACACAAACAAGTTTTTCACCTGAAACCAGATCAAAATAAAGCATATTATTCTAAACATGTTTTTTAATCGGATGGACAGAGCAAACAAAATTGTAGCAAGTTCTATTATGTTGCGATTTTCGGACGAAGATCTCCCTATCTTATGGCTGCAATTAACAAGACAGATTGCACTTGTTCAATGCGATTCTCATCCACTTTTATCGCATGTAACCATGGTGACCAGAAAAAAAAGCATGCAGAACCCCTAACTACATCATTTGGCACATCGTGCATTCACATGTGCGAACCTGCGATGTGCACTGTGAATCAATGCACCGCATTACTGCAACATGCGATTTTCATGCATGTGTGAATACATCCTCAGGGCTCATTCACACGACCATATTTTCACCACATATTATGCACGTGATATATGGCCGCGTGATACGCGGTGAATGGTGTCAATCAAAGTACATGCACTTTCATTGATCCATTCACATTAGCATGTAAATACTGCGTGTAGATACGCGCATGAAAAAGATGGCAGCATGCAGATTTGCAACCCTATCGCTATGTTCAGACACCCAGATGCTCAGCGTGAAAAATCCACAGCATTTAGGCGTTCCTCACACAACAGCGCTGCAAAGCGCTGCGATTTTTACCTTTGTTTTCGGCCTCAGCTCCCTGTGGCCCATACCTGGGTATAGAATACCTCATTATTGATGAGGTGCGCTAAACGCTAAAAAATAGAACAGTCTCCACTAGAAAGCACCGCGATCGAATGGATATCCGCTAGGCTCCACCGAAAACAATGGGAGCGTTATACCGCGATTAGCGTGGTGCTTAGAATGCCAAGCTGATCGCAGTAAAAGCGCCTGTGTGAGGGAGCAGAGTGGATGAGATTTCGAAAACCTGTTCACACTGGGAAGATTTGCTGTGGAATGTCCACAAGGGCCATACTATAGCAGATCCACAGCTGAAAGTCCGCATCAAAACCTGCAACATTTTGTGCGCAATTTTTAACAGAGATTTTGGTGCAGACTTCATCCCCTTAGGCTGGGTTCACACAGGGCGGATTTGCTTCGGTTTTGCAGCACGGAATTTCGCCGCGGCAAATCCGCCCGCGGCCGCTAATCTCGGGATTAGCCAGCCATGTGGACGAGATTTCTCAGAAATCTCGTCCACATGGGACGGCCAATCCGCTGCGGTAAGTCCGTCTGAAACCGCGGTTTCAAAAGATGCAGCATGTCTATTTATTATTTACTTTCGTCACGGCCGCGCTCTCCTCTATGGGAGCGCCGTCCGCAATGGAAAAGCGAGCGGCCGGGCCGCTTCAAAGCCGCTGCGGCTTTTTTCCGTGGCGGTTCTCCCGGCGGAAATCTCGCGGTTTTTGCTGCAGCCAAACCGCGGGATTTCCGGCGGGAATACGCCCTGTGTGAACCCAGCCATAGAGGAGAGCGCGGCCGCGACGAAAGTAAATAATAAATAGACATGCTGCGGCCGCAGCTTCAGCCGGACTTACCGCAGCGGATTGGCCGTCCCGTGTGGACGAGATTTCTGAGAAATCTCGTCCACATGGCTGGCTAATCCCGAGATTAGCGGCTGCGGGCGGATTTGCCGCGGCGGAATTCCACGCAGCAAAACCGCGGCAAATCCGCCCTGTGTGAACCCAGCCTAAGGGGATGAAGTCTGCACCAAAATCTCTGTAAAAAATTGCGCACAAAATGTTGCAGGTTTTGATGCGGACTTTCAGCTGTGGATCTGCTATAGTATGGCCCTTGTGGACACTCCACAGCAAATCTTCCCAGTGTGAACAGGTTCTGCAGCAGTTGCACCCTCACCCTATGTTAGCTGCACTGACTATATAGAGGTATATTCATAATCCCAGCAATGCCACTTGCTTTCCTAACCTACAGTAAACTGGCAAAGAGGTTCTGCAGCTCCCATAGCCTGATTTCCAGTAATGTAATTTGTTTTCCACATCCACTGCTCCTAAGAGGTTCTGCAGCAACTACACTCTCACTGCCACTACTATCATGTGGTGCTCTCCTGCACCGACGTCCAAGAAGTTCTGAAGCAACTGCACTCACTGCCACTACTATCATGTGGTGCTCTCCTGCATCGACCTCCAAGAGGTTCTGCAGCAACTGCAGTCTCACTGCCACTACTATGTGTTTTCCTGCACCGAACGCCAAGAGGTTCTGCAGCAACTACGCTCTCACTGCCACTACTATCATGTGGTGTTCTCCTGCACCGACCTCCAAGAGGTTCTGCAGCAGCTGCACTATCACTGCCACTACTATCATGTGTCGCTCTCCTGCACCAACCTCAAAGAGGTTCTGCAGCAGTTGCACCCTCACCATATATCTACACTGACTTTATAGAGGTATATTCATATTCCCAACAATGCCACTTGTTTTCCTAACCTACATAAAACTGGCCAAGAGGTTCTGCAGCTGCTATAGCCTGATTTCCAGTAATGGAATTTGTTTTCCACGTCCACTGCTCCTAAGAGGTTCTGCAGCAACTACACTCTCACTACCACTACTATCTTGTGGTGTTCTCCTGCACCGTCCTCCAAGAGGTTCGGCAGCAGCTGCGTTCTGACTGCCACTACTATCCTGCACTGACCTCCAAGAGGTTCTGCAGAAACTCACTCTCACTGCCACTACTATCATGTGTCTCTCTCCTGCACCAACCTCCAAGAGGTTCTGCAGCAACTATGCTCTCACTGCTATTACTATCATGTGGTGTTCTCCAGCACCGACCTCCAAGAGATTCTGCATCAACTCGACTGCCACTGCCACTACTATCATGTGGTGTTTTCCTGCACCGACTTCTAAGAGGTTCTGCAGCATCTACACTCTCACTACTATCCTGCACTGACCTCTAAGAGGTTCTGCAGCCACTGCACTCCGAATCAAGATCCCAGAGTGGGAGGAATGAGCTCACTCCCCCATTAGTGCGATCAGATGGAGCGGCCCCCAGTGGGCGCTGCAGGTATCGCCGCTTTAATTGGGGCCCCTTGAAACCGCCTCTGGCTTCCATGTTTGTATCCGAGCTGTGAGCAGAGAACTCCATGTTGTAACAAAGTTTCCAGCAATCTCCCTTTTTTGTTTTTCTTTTTTTTTCTTTCTTTTTTTTCTCCCTTCCCCCGCTCGGCGCCCGTCCCCTCCATGCCCTCCGTCCTGGCCCCTTCCTGCCCTGTATTCCTCAATTCTCCAGCCAACCCCAAGCCCAGAGGTAGGAAGAAGTGAGAGGCTCCTGCAGGATCCACATCCGGGGAGGTGTGATGGACAATCCGTCCATATTCACCCAGGTCAGCCGAGAGGATGTGAGCTCCCCCCTGCAAGAGAAAGGTAAGTGCTCTCCTTTCCCCCAAATGGCACTGATCACATCATTACTAAGACCCTTTCTGGAGCCCCTATATTTGTATTGAAGCTCTGCCCCCTTATAATGTAACGATGAACCCCAATAGTGTAAATTCCGTTTACGCATTGTATGGCGGTGTTTATGCGCTTTCCAAAACTTGCAGCAGTGGACGGGTTAATAGAATTTTACCCAGTATAAAAGGGGTTGACAGCTAAGGGGGCGGGGCACTGGAATGTGTCACACATCCTGCACCCCTCTCTGGTGACATCCAGTGAGTGGCTGGTGTGTTCCAGTACTTGTTGGGGTACACATGTTATTTGGGGGGGGGGACTGGTGGTCTATATAGCTTATGGAGCTACTAATTGCTGCAGGATCGGTTTTTAACCATTTGTGGACTGTAGTGTTTTTGACAGCTCTCCAGGATTGAACCTTGACCCTGGAGTTTTAGCATGAATAGCCCCCTGATCCCGATGATCCTGGACCCCCTGAGATATGATAAGACTGAGGGAGGCAGCTCTTCTTCCAGATTCCTCGCTGTTTTGACAGGAACTTGGTTAAATAACAAATTGAGGAATTTTTGGCATCCGGCCTGCAGTTGTATCCCTGCAGCGGAGGAGTCAGGGGGGCTCAGCATGGATGTTTCCACCTTTTGATATATAGTTGTTTGGGGTTTTTTAAGATTTGGAGGGGGTCCCAGTAGGTACTGTGGTCTGTTGCGGATTCCTGAATCCGCATGCAGCGGGGACAGTCCTGAATCCGCACGCAGCGGGGACAGTCCTGAATCCGCACGCAGCGGGGACAGTCCTGAATCCGCACGCAGCGGGGACAGTCCTGAATCCGCATGTTGTAGATGTGGCTTTATCTTCCTAAATTGAAAGCAAAAATAAGTTTCTTTGAAGCCTCCGCTTTACAAGGCAACACCCAGAAAGTGAAAGTGTCTCGTTTCCGTAGTCAGTAGATGATGTATTTGATTGCAAGCTCTTCTACTCAGGACGTCTTGCATAAAGGGTGAAATAGTTTTTACTAGGCTGGGGCAAACCCTGGAAGTATTTCTTACTAATGTAGTCGCATTTGATGTAGCAAAAGCAAAAATTAGCAAAACAAATACAATTCTCCCACATTGGGTTGTATTAAATCCTATACATTGCAGGATTGTTTGCAGCATCAGTAAATCGCAGCGGGGTCCTGTAAATTGGACCGCCAGGATAGCTTTCCCGAACAGCGAATCGGCATGCATCGTTCCGTTGATGATTTTGGATAGAGCGATTCATCTAAATCAGGATTCCCCAACTCCAGTCCTCAGGGACCACCAACAGGTCATGTTTTCAGGATATCCTATAGTAAGAACACCTGTGGCAATGTCTGAGGCGCTGACAATAATTACATCACCTGTGCAACACTGAGGAAATCCCGAAAACATGACCTGTTGACGGTCCCTGAGGACTGGAGTTGGGGAACACTGATCTAAATTAAAGTCCTGAATGGTAGACCTGTCTAGTTTATATTCACATCGGCAGTTCTGTTTGGAACCTTCATCACTGGTTCCCCCTAAAAAAAAAAAAACGGACAAGCTAGCGCAGCATGTAGCGTTATTTTTGTTCTATCAAATTGAGTAAATTGCCGGATGGTTGGCGTGAAACCAAACGTTCTCCATTGTAATCAGTGGCGATCCATTCAGCCCGTTTGGCTCCATCATATGATGCTTCCCTTCTGCCAGGGGTGCCATTTTCTTGCGCCCCCAACCAGAGCAGGAAGATGGAAACTCCTAGCGCTGATGTGAATGACCCCTTAAGCTCAAGTCACAGGAGCGCTATGTATCAGTTTTTAATATAAGCAAATGGATGCATAATGTAAACAAGCGGGATTTAAACATATATGACGGATCTGTAAAAAAAAAATGAACACATTGATCCCAATTTATTTTTGTAATGCTTACGTTTCTCATCCCATCCGATTGTGACAAATCCGTAGATTATTCGCTGTCCGTGCGTGTGCAGTTGAGAAAAATTGATCCATTAATGGATATACATACAGAAACGGAAACCATTCCATTTGCAGCCATTTTCCTTTGATTTCAGGGTTTAAAAGAGAAAAAATAAATAAAACAACGTGACCATTCCATCATGGTTTCAATATTTTTAGGCGAAGAAATAGCGCTGCAGACTACGCTATTTTTTTCTGTCCTAAAAAAAACAGAACTATAACGGAACAGATGAGGCAAACTGAAGTGAATGGAAGAGCTTTTTTCCAGTTGAAATTAATGGGACCTTGAATGGATCCGTTTATTTCCTTTTATCTGGTGCAAGAACGGAACAGAAGACTGGAAAACACAAGACTAGTGTGAATTTAGCTTTAGTCGGTCTGTAAGATCAGTCTATAACTAGGCCCAGCTGGACAACCTCTCGTAGAAGCGTAATGGTGGCCATATTGGCTGTCACTCGGCTTTCCCTTGAATGGGTACAACTAAAAGACAACTCAACGTGGTTTGGAACTGCTTGACAGAAGAGGAGGGTTCAATGAGTTATGACCCTTTTATATGGACGACCTGTAGGGTGCAGAAGGACCTGCCAGCCGTCCCAGCAATGATCTCTCCTGTGCTATCACTCAGGGAATGGAGGTGGATAGGATCAGAGAAGGCTTCCGGCCGCCTACCTCCATCCACAGTAAACAATGAAGGCTGCCTGTTTACACGCGCTGATCGCCGTTTAGTTGTTATGGCTGCAGAATCTGAAAATAAGCAAACAAATTATCGTTCGGCGTTCAGTCGCTGCAAGCATTTACACTGCATGATTATCTTTTAAATTCCCGTGATCCAGCAAGAATCTGAGCGATGATCAACCCAAGTGAAATGGTCAGTATAATCTGGGGTGTTGCTTCACCCCCCCCCCCCCCCCCCCCCCCATTATCTGTTGTTCCCCTTCTTAGGCCGAATGCACACTATTAACGTTCGCGCTAAAAAATTGTGTGATTAAAACCGTGCAAGAAAATCGTGGGTGGCAGTGATGTTATTGCGAGAAAAAGCAACGCTGATGCTCCAAAATCGTGGGAAAAAAACGATTTTTGCCACGATTTTCTCGCAGCGGTATTGTGATCACTAGTGTGTAGGAGCCCTTATATTGACAATTGCTGCTATATCTTCAAGCGCTGATCGTACTGATGGAAGTCTCCTTTAAACCGCTGGTACAGGTGGATGTTAATGATAAAGGCACACAAAGAATGGAAGCTGAGCCTTTCCTTGAGCCATGAGGCTTGTCGGTGCTTGTGGCCCCCATCACATGAAATGCTCATCTGTGACTTATGATAATAAATGCCGATGACGTTAAGTGAATCACTAAGTGGACTTTCCTTCTGCCCTTTTAAGACAAAGTTCTATACAGTCAGTATATCTAATTTATATGATGATACGTCAGAATTGAATATAAAGGGCGGCTATGGAAAAGCAGCCGGGCACCACGCTCTTATGAAAGCAGGCTGTCATTGTCGCCCATAGTAACTATACTCCTCCATATATTCCTCCCCACCACATATCACACTGCTAGAGCCCACCCACTCAATCAGCTGTTATTACTTGGGTGGGGTGGAACAAGTTAAATGCTTATTTGTCCTTCAGTGACTGGCAAGACCCAGCGCCCATTGAAATTGATGAATGCTCATTGATGCCGGTGTACCAGTGACGATCCAGGGATACTCCAACATCTGCCGTGGAGAGACACAACTGCACTCTGGGTGGTAGAGTTGCCAAAGAACCGCGGCGCATATTATTTAGGGGTTGTACTGTAATTAATAATTTATTCTGCCTGCCAGTAGTTGTCTGTTCTGGTCAACTAGTATTCTATTCTTGGTCTGGTCTTTGCACTGGGCAACGAGCACAGCGTAGGGTTCAGTGACTTCTAGGAGGAAGGTGAGCTGTAATCACATATAATGTCTCAGTTGTTACCCTTGAACCACTTACAGTTCTGTCCGGCTCCCTCGGATCAGGATGTGCCGCGACCACAAGATCTTATCTGTGGACAGAAAAATCACTGTGGTTTGTAACTGTCAGTAACCGTTGCAAATAATGTCAGAACGGCGTGTCCTCCTGCAAGAATATGAGGTGTGACCCCCAGACTTGTCAAAAGGAGGAGGAAAGGGACAACTGTTATGGGGGGCATTCCCATGGTACCGGTTTAGAATCAGCAGCGTTTGTTTTTTGTGCTGCGGAATCGTTGCGAAAATCTTCCGCACCATAGAAAGGAGATTTCTGAAAAGTCCCCCATAGTAACATTGTATTTTAGGCTGAAAAAAGACACATGTCCCTCCAGTTCAGCCTTTTTTTCTGCAAGTGTTAATCCAGAGGAAGGTTAAAAAAAAAAAAACACATAAGGTCGAAGCCAATTTTCCTTATTTTGGGAGTAAAGTTCCCTCCCGACTCCAATCTGGCAATTTGAATAATTCCCGGATCACCAACCCTTCTGAAGAATCAGTGATGTAACATATAATCTTGTTACAGCCAAGAAAGATGTCCAGGCCCCTCTTGTACTCTTTTCGCGAATCTGCCATCACCACGTCCTCAGGCAGAGAGTTCCACAGTCTCACTGCTCTTACAGTAAAGAACCCCTTTCTATGTTGTGTAGAAACCATCTTTCCTCTAGTCGTTGAGGGTGCCCCCTTGTTAAAGTGACAGTCCTGGGTATAATAGATGATGGGAGAGATCTTTGTATTGTCCCCTGATACATTTCTCTTGTGTTAATTACTTTATATAGTTTTGTGTCATCTTCAGATATTGATATTTTACTGTACAATCCTTCTACAAGGTCATTACTAAGTATATTTATAAAACTAGAGCCCAATACTGCCCCCTGTGGTACCCCACTAGTAGCAATGACCCCTCCAGTACTGCCCCCTGTGGCACCACACTAGTAACAATGACCCCTGCAGTACTGCCCCCTGTTGTACCCCACTAGTAACGGTGACCCAATCAGAGTGTACCATTTATAACCCTCCTCTATTATTGACCAGTTACTTACCCCCTTACACACATTCTCCCCAGACCAAGCATTCTCACTTTATATACCAACCTTTTATGTGGCACAGTATCAAACGCTTTGGAGAAGTCCAGATACACAAGATCCAATGACTCTCCACGCTCCAGTCCAGAACTTACCTCCTCGTAGAAGCTGATCAGGTTGCTGTATGTGTGTAGGTGGTCTAACAGAAGATTTTAGTCTTTGCAGTGCAGAGGACTCAATGTAAAAGACACATATTTTGGCACAGAATCCAACTCCCAAGAATTCTAACCTAACGTAAAAGTCCGTCTAGTGTTTTAATGCTAGTGGGAGGGTATTATGTACATTGCATAATAAACATTTCAGCAACTTTCTAATGGCCCATTTTCAAGATCTCTGCTTGCTGTAAGTGAATTGAGACTTCTTTGTTTATATCCAGAGGCTGAAATCCTGTACAGATCTATTACTTTGTTATAATTATGTCTAGTCTCGACTTTCCTCTGCCAGCTCATGGACTCATACATTTTACTTGCACTGATACATTGTAACAAACTATTAGAACAGCAGAGATTTGTGCTGCTCATGTGCTTCACTCACAGAGGAGTATTGTGGAGATGTAATACAGTCATAGCAAACCCTCAGCTGTGAAATGTATTAAAGGGGTTTCTGGGACCTTTACTACTGATGATCTATCCTTAGCATGGGTGATTAATAGTTGATTGCCAGTGGCATGCCACTAGGAATTCCTGACTATCCGCTGCCCGCTGGGCTGCTGTAGGCGAAGACAGCGCTGGTAGCAGATTGTTCACATTGCAGCTGCCCAGGTTGGTATGCCATTGAATTCAATGGAAGCTGTGCCTGCAGTACCAACCTGTGCCACTGCAATGTGGACAGCGCTATCTGCTTCCAGCACTGTTGTTAGCCCAGTAAGTGGATTCCTACCGGTCAACTATCGATGACCTATCCTGTGGATGGGTCGCAGTAGTAAATGTCCAGACAATCCCTTTTTAAAGGTACTTTTACACGGGCCAACTATAGGCTGAAACGCGCCGTTTCCAGTTCTAGTCGTCCCATGTAAAAGCGGCAGGGTACTGAGCCAGAAATCACTCATTAGTCACTATGTTTCTAATGAGCGTCTTCTTGCTCAGTGTAAACAGGCAGTCGTTCATCTGCCTGTTTGCTGTGAGTGGAGGCAGTCGATTGGAAGAGATATCCGGCGCACTCCAACTCCATTCACTGAACGACGGTTGCTCCTGTGTGAAAGCGTCTTGGAAATGGCTGTCGATGCTTAAGTGCCTGACAGTCACCCCATGTAAAAGTACTGTGTGTCTATATGGGGTTTATGCTTTTAATTAAAACAAGGATGTTCTCATTCACTGCCAGCAAGCAGAGATCCCCAGTGCAAAATAAATTTTTTTTTTTTTATTGTACAAACTATTCCAAACTGAGGGGAAAACTTATTGCTCTTCATTAGTTTAGTTGCCCCGGGATGTGTCCATATTTGGTGTAATTTCCCCTTTTGCCCCTCGTGTCTGTGCTTGGTTTTATGTGATCCACAAGTTTGCTAGAAAGTGAAGTTTCCACAAACAATGGCCGCCGGCGGCAGCTGAGCTCCGGCACACGAGGGGGATGAGTAAATCACTCTTTTGACGTGCTGATACTGCAAACGGCACTTGTTAAAGGGACAGTAACCATTATAAATAGTTATGTTGTATTTGGAGCTGGGTCGTCCTGTGGTCCCTCTCCCCTCTATAATAAGAGCATAACATGGCAATGTAATGCTCCTTGCGGAATTGAGAAGAGAAAAATTGCCATTAAGAAGCTTGGGAAGGCTAAGTCATCATGTACTTGTTGCCCATAGCAACCAATCACAGTGCAGCTTTTATTTTACCTCAACAGTATAAGAAATGAAAGCTGCACTGTGATTGGCTGCTATTTCTTATACTGCTGAGGTAAAATGAAAGCTGCACTGTGATTGGCTGCTATTCCTTATACTGCTGAAGTAAAATGAAAGCTGCGCTGTGATTGGCTGCTATTCCTTATACTGCTGAGGTAAAATGAAAGCTGCGCTGTGATTGGTTGCTAGGGGCAACAAGGGCAGATTTTTCCTTCAGACAGCTTTCATAAGCGTGTGGTCCTGGCCTACTTTTCCATGGCTGCCCTGTACCTTCAAACAGGCCGATCATTGGGCAAAGGTTAATGTCCAATAATCGACCCGTCTGAATGAGTCTTTAGGCAGTGATGTAGGGATAACGAGGCAGTCTTACGTTCAGGACTCGTTATCCGCTCAGCCAACTTTTCGCCATTTTGCTTGAGAAATAAGGGTCACTAAGGACGCCTTTACGCAGAATGACTGCCCGGCGCTGACAGCCGTCCCATGGACTACCACCTGACTATTGCTCCTGTGCTTGCGCAGAATCGACGGCCGTTCCAGTGAATGGAGGCCGAGCGGCCCAGGATCGTTAGCCTGCCTCCGTTCACCGTAAACAGGAGTCACTCCGACACTGAGCGGCTCCTGTTCACACAGCTAATAGTCGCTTAGTTTATAGTTCTGCTAAAAACCAAGCCATTTCTCACACCGTGCCCCGTCAGCGGCCGCATGTACACATGATATCACCTGAATTCGCTGTTTCCACGCATGTAACATCCATGTTCGCTGCAGCCTTTTTTTTGTACCTTCTCATAGACTTTCATGGGCGATATTGGTCCATGAATGAGGATGAAAATAGGACAGGTTTGTTTTTTTTTTTTTTAACATGCAATATCAGTCCGTAAAAAAAAAAAATGCACATCTGAATACCCCGGTCACTTTAATGAGTTAGGACCGCTTCACATGGACATATTTGCGCATGCAATACGCAGATAATAGAACCCATTGATTTCACTGAGCTTGCTCTAATTATTTTCTTGCTCGTGCATTTTGCACGCTGAAATAAAATTCAGTGTGCGCTATCTTTCTTCGCATTTGCGCACTAAGGGTCCCCATAGAAGCCTTTGGGAGGTGCACACTGCGCTGCGCAAATTCTGTGAATAAAGAATACCTCTAGAACTTGGGCTAAATAAGCTTTTAAATCGTTGTGTCCCAAGCACAAAAAGTACGGTAAAATGTGCCGATACACATGCAAATTTACCTCGTTCATAGCGCAAGTACGTTGCAATTGCGCATACGCTCGTCTGTAGGCGCCCTTATCATTCTGTCCATGTTCAGTCGATAAAAGAAAATGTAGATGGCACATGGACAGAATGTACACGCCTGTGAATGGGACCTCAGTGTTCCATCTCCAGGAAAGCTAATATGGATTACAGCTCTCATCAGGTTGTCACCTAGCTTTCCCCGAGTCCTGCATGACACATCTCATGTTATGTCCTGGGCAGCTCTGGTGTCCAGGACTCTTGAAAAGCTCTTTGTTGAGCCTCTTTGAGAGGCTGGAGATTGATCACATTGTGAGTCACCCAGCTTTCCCAGAAACAATCATCGCTCTGTGTAAGGGTGACTACCCACTAGCGTTTTTTTTTTTACTGCGAAATTCGCAGCGTTTTTTTTTTCTGCAGGGGTCTTTGGGCTATGGGACATGTAACGCTAAAATCACGATCACGCAAAATCGCAGTAAATCGCAATTTTGCGCGATCACGATTTTAACATTACAAGTCCCATAGACCCCTGCAGAAAAAAAAAACGCTAGGGGGTAGTCACCCTAAAGGCAAACAAACGACTGTCGTTCGTACACTTCAACGATTTTTTATTAGCGCCAATCTGAGCAATAGTTGCTCCGTGTAAAGTTGCCCTCATCCAGGGATCGTGCGCCGTCCTGGCAGCGCTGCGGTCTTTGCTAGCGGTGTACATCTTGGCAGGGTGGACGGGTGTGGCTGGAGTTGACATTGTTGCTGCCCACGCAGGAAAGTGTGCGACGTGCGCAAGAGGCACCTTTTCCTTCTCTCTCTCAGCAGTGAGAGGTTCCCACACTAGTGTCACTCGCCCTTACCCTCTGTACCCAAATAATGCCCCCCCGGGAGGCAAAACATATGACCCTAGAAAATATCCAGAGAGAATGAAGGAAAAACTTTATAGAACTTTCAGTGTTGGAACTGAAGGTATGTGGAGAAGACGTGGAGTTGCCGTCAAGTTGCTGAACGTTAAGCATATTTCTTGGCTATATCTGATTTGGGAAAGCTGGGTAACCAGCATTGTGGCCAGTGTTATAGCTGCTTTATGCTTCTCATCTAACTTTCCTAGACTCCTTAATGGTAACTCTGCATAGTTAGGCAGGAGCCCCGAAGAGGGACTTGTATGACCGTGGCTTTATTTTCCATTCAGTTGTATAGGTAAGTTGGGTTTATATCCTTATGGGAGCCCTGATATTATCGCTATGGGGTCACTAATTAATTATTTCTGTCTACAGAAGTGATTAAGAAATGACTGAAAAGAAGACAACTCGAGGACTCTTACCGGTGTACCAATAGACTGTATCTACAGCTTTCCCCAGGGCCTGAGTGGCAACCTGACTAGTTATATAGTGATATATCCCATATTCTTGTATTGCTACATACCAAGCAGAATACATGGAAGCTCGGTGATGGCCCTTTATGGCCACTGCCAGAGTGTTGAATGGCATGTATGCCCCATACCCATGCTACTGCATACCTGGACAGATATGCCATTCAGCACTCTGTGGCGTAAATCTGAAGGACCAAGGCTGCTCTCACCCAGCTTTCCCAGGCACTTGAAAGGCAGTTCTGGCCACCCAGTGATAGGCGAGTGTCACTACTTAACATATCATATGAGAACTCCTTCACTGGCTAGGGTTAATTTGTAGAGATGTCAAGACGTGTGATAGATAATGCTATAACATATCTGCCCTGTTATTTATCACGCAGGACTAGCGCTGTAAACGGTTCCTGGCAATCGCATCGCTGTCCACACAGGAGAGCAAAAACAAGCAACGTCCTTTCACATGAAAACATATATATGTGGCGCAGAGTGTAAGCTCTCGCCTACAACCTGAAGGTTGTAAGTTCAATCCCCGCATGATTCAGGTAGCCGGCTGAAGGTTGACTCAGCCTTCCATCCCTTCAAGGTCGGTAAAATGAGAACCCAACTCGGTGGGGGGTAATAAGTAATTATTACCTGAAAGCGCTGCGGAATAAGTTGGCACTATATAAATACCAATATTTATTTTATGTATGGGCTATGTTAATGTAGGGTACCGCACACTGACGACTTCCAAGCCTTCTAAGGAAGCTTTCACATGGGAGGGAATATTTTACAGCGCTGAGAAATATTCCACGGTGGGGAAAAATCGTAACAAAAATTCACATGTCTAACGTGCAGATTTTGATGTGGAATTCCTCGTCAAAATCCCCATTTATACCTGTGGATTTTGATAACAGAAAATCCCACAGCGTCCTGCAGAATATTCTGCCCCATATGAAGGCGCCCTAAGGGTGTGCGCACACCATGGAATCCGCCTCTAAAAACTGTGGCAGAAGGAAAACCGCTGTGCGAGTCTGGGGCTGCGAATCCACATGAGGGTTGATCCCTTTCAATGGTCAAATCTGCTTGTGGAAATTCCAATGCAGAAACATCAATTCTTCTTTTTTTTTTTTTTCCCCCGCTTGTGAATTTGAAATCCACTTTGGCGCACATTCCAATTCAAACTAAGGGGAATGCGGATTCTGCGGCAAATTCTGCGGCAAAAATCCGCCATATGAAAGAAGCTAAGAGAGTTTGGGAAAGCCTGGTTTGTCCTCCATCCCTATGGAAGCTGTATATCAGGGGTATGGGGGTGCTGTGGTCGCTATGTACTGTGACTGCGTGTGCGTGCACTTACTGGACCTGGGCAGTGCTTAATAAGTAACCCCTGAGGTTATATGCATCACTTCCTCATTTGCTTTATTGTTCTGGATGAAATTCTCCCTAAGGTGTGACCATGATGTACAAACTGCTTATTTTCCTTCATTTGGCTCCACCTCCTTGTTGAGGCTCCTCCCCCCCTTGGTTTATGTGCTGCAGTTTTCTGATAATCATTTTTTTTGCTGGTGGATTAGTTGTAGAGTGTTAAGGCAGCAGTTTGCAGTCCTAAGCTCTCGCTCACAACCTGAAGATTGCAAGTTCAATTCCCGCTTGGTTCAGGTAGTTGGCTCAAGGTTGACTGAGCCTTTCGTCCTTCCAAAGTCAATAAAATGAGTACCCAGCTTGGTCGGGGGTAATAAATACATTTGGAGCTATATAAATAACAAGATTTATTTATTTTTTCTTTCTTTATTGGATATCCTCTCTTCATGTACTAACATTGTTATACAGACCAACTAATCTAAAGAAGCCGAGCTACAGTGTAAAGCATGGTGGACAGAGCAGCAGGCTGAGTCTCTGATGAGCCAGGAGGTAGACTACTCCAGACTCCAGTAGACAATGAAGCTGCGTCCTAATGCAGCAGAGTGAAAAAGAGGGAAATAAATAGCCGCTGGTTATTTATGAAGAAACTAGAAGTCTGCTGTAATTTCCATGGCTTCTCATATGAGTGTGATTCTGCAGGTAAAGCCAACACACAGGAGGTAATCCTATGGTGAGATTTTCTGCTCTTGATTCCTCATCTTCCACGGCAAATTCCACCTCCAAGAAATGCATCAAAATCTGTGACTTTCTGATGCCCTCTTTTTTGCACGCAGATCTGCACACTGAATTTGTCCTGTGAGGGTATGTTCACACTGGGTGGATTTCCCACTGATTTTCCATGCAGACCCTCCGCACGGAAAAAACGCGGCATTTAAAGTAGCAACAAAGTAGATGAGATTTTCAAAATCTTGTCCACATTCTGCAGAAAAAAATCCGGACATTAAGTGTGGAATATAAGTCCTCAGCATGTCAGGGTTATTGCTGTTGATGCTGCGGAATCCACTTGTTCTCAATGAGGGAGGTAAGTCTGCACCAAGATCCCCATTAAAAACTGCATCACAATCCGTACCAAATGGTGTAGGTTTTAATGCAAAAATTAGGCTGCGGATCTGCTGCACAATGTCCACTGCAGACTTACCGCAGCAAATCCGCCCCATGTGTACAAGGGCAAAATCCACGTGTGGAATTCCGGCACGGAAACAAGCCTTTCCATGTCAAGAAGTGGCGCATCACTTCTGGATGCGAAGACGCTATTTTCTGAGAATTAACAGGGCAAATTCAGCATGTGGGACCGCGGCAAAAAGCTGCGGATTTTGGTGTGGTTTTTGAGGCAGAATTTGCAGTGTAGAATTAAATAAATACAGACCCCAGACCAGACCTCCAGTTTACAGACCTCCGACCTGATGCTCAGAAACTCGCCTCTCCCTGTTGCCTTGATTCACTCTGCTGCAGGGGGCGCCCTATAGACAAGGTCCTGATGTGGCTTGGTGTCTGGATATTGTCTGCATCGGCGCACAGGAGAGGTAAGTATGTGAAGTACCTGGGGGATTTAACAGCTCTGTTGGGAGTCCAGAAGATCTTTTTAATGGAATCTCCTGGACAATCCAGGTGAGAGTATACTCCATCCACTACCAAAGCTGCATTCAGAACTCCTCAAACTGCAGCTTGGAATCTGTTGCAGCACGCCTCCTACTAGAGGGACCTTTCACACACAACTGAATTGTTCCACAACACGCAGCAGAATTTGTCACTGGGGAAATCCTTACCAAAATTTGCAGGTCTCATTGTGGAAGTTTACAGGTTGGACATGCAGAAATTCACGCAGACTAGCAAGTTCCCCTGTGTGTTGTGGAACAATTCCGCCTGTCTAAAAGGCCCCTGATTGGTTCTTTCAACATACAGTTTGTTTCGTTATCTGCATCAAACTAGTAAAATACCCGTAAGTCCATCCGAGAAGGGCATGCTCTATGCAGACACTGAACCAGCAGGACTGCGGTCAGCTCATTCAATTTAAGCAATAAGAAGCATACAGAATTTTGAATGCAGCTCCGGATGTGACTGGAGTAAAATATGACCTCACTTATAATCAGTGCAATTTCCTGCAGCTGTAGCCCCAGGCTGTTTCTGGCCTCTGTTGTGCTCTGTAGTATACTGTATATACTCTTGCTTTAACCTCCTCTTTCCCAAAGTGGCCATGAATAACACGAGGCCAGATAGTAGAACTGTTTAATATTCTCGGCTCCAGAGTCTTCCTCTCTCTGTGTATTCTGGCAGGGCTGCAAAGGCCGGATATGGCTGCAGGACAAGGGGGGGGGGGGGGGGGGGGTCCAATAATGCCGGTCTCAGCAGCAGAGCATCGTGGGAGCAAGGGTTGGCTCTAAAAGTGGATAAAAGGAAAAACATTGGGGCATCATGGAAACAGGAGTGAGGCGGAGATGGGGGCGTCCTCGGGATACTTGGTAGTCAATGGATGAATGAAACTTTGGAGACGGGAAAGGGAGGGGGCCACCGCAGTTCATGAGCCGCCGCCATCTCACTTTATGTGCTATATGTTTCACATGAGGCTTGATTCCGCAATTAGTTTTTTTTCCCCACCTTAATGGATGAATAGTTAATTGTGTCTTAAAGGGCCAGCAACTAAAATGAACAGCCATCACTGGAAGCTCTCTGTACTGCAGATAGGGGACATAAAGTAGTGATCATAGGGGGCAGTGTGGTTTCTACTGAGTAACACTACAAATGGTCTTTAATCAAGCCTGAAATGGCTGATAACAGAGAAAAATAGATTTGCAAATTGCTATTTTTGGCTAACAATATTATTGGGGATGATCGATTGCTACTACAATTGTTCGTCCCCATAGGCCGGCTGGATATCTCCCTGCTCACATGGGAAATGGGGGGATGTGCTACGGATTAGCGAGAATTTTTATACTCTCTGAAACTGAACGATCAGCCAGCAAATGAGCGTTCACTCGTTCGTTGGCTGATCTTTGGTCCCTTTACACAGTCCGATAGTCGGGTCAGCAAGTATTCGGAGGAACGTTCGGGCCCGGTATTCGCCAGTGTAATAGGATCTTTACAGCTAGACGTTCTAATGGGGCAAAGCGACCCTCCAGTGCTGGACAAACCAAGATGGCCGTTCCGCTTCTCTGGCTACATGAAGCACTACGTATTGGGAGTGCATTAGTAGTCGAAGACCCTAGACGCTGCTGTGATTGGCCAGTGCTGCTCAGAGGATTGTCTGGTGTCTTTTGCTACCTACATACGGGCAAGCGCGATATCAGGCTGAGAAACTCAACCCAGTATCAAACTCGCCAACGTGCGATTTACCCACGGAAACTAGTCGTTTTTCAAGTAAAAGCACCTCACATTAGTGAAATTCGGATCCTCTTGCGTGAGTTTCATGCGTGATAGAGGATTGGAAGGGTTTCCCATTGATTACAATGGGAAACCTTGCATGCACATCACACCGCATGGGAGAGCCATGAGGCATTAAAGCTCCCATTGAAATCAATGAGCGATGCTTTCTGAGAAACACGAAAAGTTAGAACATGCCATGATTTTCTCACAACGCACAAATCTCACGCGATTTTTATTTTTTTTTCGACCGTGTGAATCCGGCCTTATACTGCCTCTCACCTGCATGTTGGTCATTGTGCTCTTTTCTTTCCCTTTTCCATGAGATAATTGATGATAGTCCAACCTGTCTCAAGATCCCTTTAAAAAACTGATCACCGTGGGGAAAGATTTATTAAGACTAGCATCTCGTGCGCCGGTGTTATTATACTTATTGGCGCACACCTCTTCATAAATTAGGCGCATGTCTGCTGCTGCATGCACCACACAGAAATCTAGATGGATTTCTGTTATGATTTATGCATATTTCTGGTATGAATATATAAATGTGGTGTTTCATGGTGGCCATATTCCCTCCCAACAAGCCACGTAGCTTTTTCTGTGAAAGTGACAGAGTGGTGTACTTCTCAAAGTCAAGTTTTGTAACTTTTTCCACCAAAAAAAACAATGGTAAATCTCCACCTTTATTTCCTGCCTACATGGCCTAATCTCTTCCCATTGTTGCGTACAGCTTACTTTGTCTACCGCACAGAGCACAGCCAGATCTCTAGTGCCGCATGTTGGTGCGCGCCCGCTGGTAACTTTAGTCTGTTACCAAAACATAGACTTTAGCATTGGTTTATTGATTAAGGGCTTATTCAGATGACCGTATTTCTCATCCGCATACTGTGCGTGTATTTCACATACCCATTATAGCCATTTAGGTGGTTCACGCTTTTTCACACTGACCTGATAGTTTGGTGTGAAAGAAAAAATTGCTGAATGTTTTATTCTGGTCCCAATCACCAACAAGAGTAGGACATAACAAAAAAAGTTTTTAGTATGGTGTTAGCCAGCAGCGCAAAGTGTGATTGTTCTCAGTAAGAGAAACCAAGTAATCTTGTAGACATGATACCTTTTAATGGCTAACAAAAATACATGATGTTGGTACTGGTGCATCTTGTCTCCACCGGCACTAGGGGTGGAGACGTGGGTTGGCCGGGTAGAGTAGTAGGGAAGGTCCAGGCTGACAGCTGTACACCCCCCTCTGGCATGTACGCTTCCTGCCAGACTACAGTCTTCACTCCTAGCGCCTGCTGTTTCACAGTTCCCATCTCCGCTCCTGGCGACCCTGTCACTCTTCCCCTCACAGGGGTGCCATCTCCGCTCACCACCCCTTGTGACTTTCCCTGCCTGTCTCCCATTATTCCCTTGCCAACTGCAACTCTCCCCGAAGATCTCTCTTCTCTCCTGTTGCCTCCAGCGCTGTGACTCTCCCCAGCGACCTTCCATGTGTGCCGCAATCTTTAATGCTGGCCTCCATCCCTGCTGAAGCTAGCCCCCCTCTCACATGACTGCATGGATGGAGGCACCAACCGCTGGCGCTCTGCTGCTGCTGCCTTGTCGCTCATAACTCCGGTGTCAGGACCTTGCTGTGCTGCCTCCTCCGTGCGGATAGGTTTTGTAGTGGAGCTGAGATGGCAGCCTGGCGCGTGGCCACAATGACCACGACGCAAGCAACAACAGGGCTAGCAGGGGCCAGAGTAGCCCCACTTACATGCCAGAGGGCCGGCAGCACTGTTAGCAAGCAGAGCGCTTGCAGCAGAGAAAGGAGGGCATTGGGGAGCTTACATGCCAGAAGGACGACAGCGGAGAAAGTGGCCAGCTGAGACAGAAGCCCAGCCAATCAGCAGCTGTGGGCGTTCTCTATATTTCCCCCAGGACAATCCCAGGTCTCCGCCCATTTTTTGGGTGGAGACAAGATGCACCAGTATCCATGAGGTTATTGTGGGCTTTCCAACCTACTCGGGGTTCTTCCTCAGCCATAATGGAATAGATCTAAAGACGTATTTATAGAAGAACATACAGACATGATCACATGGGAGGGCACAGACCTAGTGTGATTAATTTGCACTTTGAAACGAATTCCAGAACCGGATAAGAGGGCACCGACATGTTGTGATTAGGCCTCGTTCACACGGGCGACATGGCATCGCTGTGAAAAATCGCAGCGATATCGCATCGCTGGTTCATGCGATATCACTGCGGTTTCTCTCGGTGCTACTGCGATTTCGCAGCACCACATGCAAGGATTTTCGGTGGGGGGCTTCAATCCGGAACTTCTGCAGCTTCCTCCTGGTCTCCTTGCACTGGTCGTCTGCATCTCTTCTGGCCAGGATTGAAAAATCCCCGCCTCCTGGAAGTGCTGGCAGTGATTGGCTAAGCGTCAGCCAATCAGAGGAAACTCTCTCCAGAAGGTTGGGATTTTGCAATCCCCAGCGAGGAGAGATGATGAACAATAGTGTCGGGGACCAGGGAGAAGATGCAGCAGAGCTGAAAGCGCTTCTAAGTGATGTATCCTTTTTTTTCCCCCCTGTAGCTAGGGCTTAGGTTATGGCTTTGACAGTAGGATTTCCTACTGTCAAAGTTGCATCACACCACACGAAAATTGCATTTTCGTGCGATGCAACAGAGGATGGCTCCATAGAGAAACAAGGGCTACAAAACCTCATGAGTTGCGTGCAAATCGTTGGACTGGCGAGGTTTTTGTGTCGACATGTTGAACACTACAAAACATCGCATGTGTGAATTAACCCATTGGAAAGCATGAGCTGAACGAACACGCGATTTGTAGCATTGTCGCAATGCAACAAAACCGCTTGACTTTGTCGCTTGTGTGAACGAGGCCTTAAAGGGGTTGTCCCGCGCCGAAACGGGTTTTTTTTTTTTCAACCCCCCCCCCCGTTCGGCGCGAGACAACCCCGATGCAGGGACGTAAAAAAAAACCCGCTCAGCGCTTACCTTAATCCCCGCGCTCCGGTGACTTCTATACTTACCGGCTGAAGATGGCCGCCGGGATCCTCTTCCTCCGTGGACCGCAGCTCTTCTGTGCGGTCCATTGCCGATTCCAGCCTCCTGATTGGCTGGAATCGGCATGTGACGGGGCGGAGCTACACGGAGCCCCATTGAAGAAAGCAGAAGACCCGGACTGCGCAAGCGCGTCTAATTTGGCCATTCGACCATTTTAGACGGCGAAAATTAGGCGGGCTCCATGGAGACGAGGACGCCAGCAGCGGAGCAGGTAAGTGAAAAACTTTTTATAACTTCTGTATGGCTCATAATTAATGCACAATGTACATTACAAAGTGCATTATTATGGCCATACAGAAGTGTATAGACCCACTTGCTGCCGCGGGACAACCCCTTTAATAGCACTTAGATAAACACCAGAAAGGAATAAGCAAAACAATAAATACTAAATTAGTCCAGTGACAAGGGATGTGAAAGTTTTCTGGTCTGTAAATTGATGTTAGGGGGTCACCACCAGGCCAGAGTGTTACCTTGGCTCTGGGCTTCTCATATCTCATTCTCCACTGATGAAAAAAAAACCCTCCAGGATGCATTCCGTTTTAGATAGTATCAAAGATGGTTATAAACTTATATTCCCAAATTCTTCTGTGACATTGGAACTTAAAATTCCCTTTAAGTATAATAACTTTCATATGTTGTGTCAGTGACTAGAAAAGACAGGTAATCCTGTCTTTCTCTCTTCAATCGTGTGGCAGTGAGATCTCATCCTCGCTTTTAGTTTTTGTCCTGTTTCTCCAGCATAAAGCCCCCCAACAGGACATTCCCTGCACAGGATCAGGTACAAAACATCAGACGTGGAACATGTGAATGTCCCCAGGATCTTATAGTCCTGCTGTGTGTTGGGGATTTGCATTCTGTCTGCGGTCCGTACATGTGAGCAGGTCTTGCAGCTCACATGTACTGACATGTAATGCGCACTGTCCCCGCAAATCGGACGTAACACGTACAGCTGCTACCGTCTGAATGCGCCTAAGTCTGGCTTCACACAGGGCGGATTTGCTGCAGAAAGCCGTCACTGCGGCGCAGATTCTTGGGACGCAGCATGTCCATTCTTTTTTTTTTTTTTTTTTTTCTTGCTGCTGCCGTGCTCTCCTCTATGGGAAACCCGACCGCAACAGAAAAGCATGCGGCAAAATCGTGAGATTTCCGCCAAGAATACGACCCGTGGGAACCCAGCATAAGTGTACTTCTGGCCTGGTGGTAACGGCGTCTCTGCCACACAGGCTACCGTCTGCTGACGGGCTCGGCTGTATACTGTTCCTTCCCTTATGTGCCCTGTGCGTGTTTGTTTTTAAATCCCGGTCACAGGCTTCATCTTGTGGTGGTTGGAAGTGAAGGAGTTAAACTCGCATGTTAAGCATGAACTAGTGTTGAGGTGACATTCTTTGGAGCGGTGACAATGTTTGCGCCATTTCGCACAGATGAACTCTGAGACATAACAAGATTTATTGCTTTGTTATGGGCACGCTCTACTATATTATAAGGGCTCGTTTACACGGGTTTCAGTTGTATAATTACGTTGTGTATTTACATGACCGAAAATCACACTTGCCTGCGTTTTTCGGCCAGCCCTGCATTTTGTTTTTTTTCTTTTTTTAGGTGCGCATATTTACATCCGGTATTAGTGTATCTTGACGCCACCGGAAGCTAGGGGTTTGACAGGAGGAACGCCTCTCTCACACCCCTAGCTCCCGATTGGCTCATGTATTGAAGCATCTGTATGGCAAATAATGCATGCTGCTAGGAGTTTAACAGGGGTGTAAGTTCATCAGACCTGGAGCGTGGAATCCCCCTGGCGGCAAGATGTTCCGAAGCCCTGGCCCCTGCAATCCTTGCCTTTCACCCCTGGAAGCGCCTTACCTGCCGCCGGAAGCGACTTCTCCGCTGTCCTCCAGCTGCCGGGAGCCACTTCACCGCTGCCCTCCCACATTAAAGAGCACTACCTCAGATTAATTCCACCCTCAGTGTGTGCACCGGAGGACCACTGCACTTCAGTGGAGGACCGGTGGAGCACTGACCGTGATCGCTGACATCTCAGCTGTGATGGCAGGAGCGCTGAAACAGATCGCCGGTAGGAGGAGGGAGGGTAATAGTGTGGGCTGCGGAGGTCCGTAGGGGGGGTGCTTACTTTGATCAGCGAAGGTCCGGTTGAGCGGAGCAAAGCAAGTTCTCTGGGACAGCAGTAAGAAGCAGTGGAGTGTGAGCTGTGGACAAAGTCCTGAACGTAATCTCGCTGCTGGGACAGGAGGGGGGCACACTTCTGGGGGCCAGTGTCTGCAACAATGCACTTCTGTTCCTTGAAATTGGGAACACTACTATGAGCATCAGTGGGGAACTTACATCACGGACTACAATATTGTACAGAGCGCCGAAGACCTGCAAGTAAGCAATGCCGTCAGCCAATCAGCTACAGGGGGCATCACCCCCTGTCAATCTTGGCTCCACCAGGACTTCCTGGTGGCGTCAAGATACACTAATACCTTTACATCCACCCAAAAAAAAAAACACAGAAGGGCATATTGAATAGCTGTGCAAATACACAGTGAATACACAGGTTTCGTATGTAGGCTATGGGCATTTAACATGTACATCTTGATGCGGATTTGATGTGCGTAATACGCCGGACACCTTTTTATGTGAGTGGGTTTTTAGTAGAATGTGGACGACTATTGATGAGGGAAAATGAGTGTAGTAGTACTGGGTCATGTTATAGGAAGCGACCAATGAGAAGCTGGGGTTCAGTTATCCTTTGCAAGGCAAAAACTGTCCCTGTTCACCTTACCATACGCTCGTGTGAGCATGCCTGAATACCACATTTTTATGTCTTTAATATTTTGTTACTTTTGCACACTTTCTTCTTAAAAGAGATGGATTTTTTTTGTATTGTCACATTCCAAGACCCCACAACATTTTTGTTTTTTCTCTTCAACTATGCTTTTATTTTTGTACACAGTGTATACCGTGCGGGTTAAATAACTCTTATTATTATTTTTCTTTTTTCATAGTCAAGGAGTAAAGATGGAGTTTTGACGTTCTTGACTTTATTTTTTTCTCACTTTGGGACTTTAATAACTCTACTTTTTGGATGGTTCTTATAATACACTGCTATACTTCAGTATAACAGTGCATTATATATCGCCTATGAAGCTCAGCCAGAGGCTTCAAGACACCGTGGTTCATGGAGCTCCCACACGTGATGGGACACTAGGCAATCTCACACCTGATGGCCTTTGATACATGGGAAGCAATTCCCGATTCCAGCCGACTGTTGATCACTTGGCTGTCATTGGTCTGGCATCGCCATTTGTCTCCTGGTTAATTTAAATCTTGTTAACTGCGGTGAGATTAAGGTGCGATCATCCGCACTGATATTTTAAGAGCACAGTAATTCCCCTCCTGCTCCGGCCGCTGTCACATCCACTCATCTGATCACATAAGTAGATGGAGGAAAAATGGCTTCTTGCTATCATGAAACCTTGTGTTTACCAACTTGACAAGAGAAGATGGGGTTAATAGTTCTTGATGAGGGTATTTGCTCCCCATCACCCCCTATTTGATTCATATGCAATCTACTTTTTATCCTTAGGCGTTCACAGCTCGTCATCCTCGAAGAAACCTCGGAGTCGAAGCATCTTTCACTCCCTCTTCTGCTGTCTGTGTCAGGAAGATACTGAGCCCCTTCCGGTTAATAACAACGCCCCCCTTCTGACAGAGGAGAATGGATCAGTCCCCAAGGTGAGCGCAGCTTGTTGTAACTGGTGCGGTGTTATGTGACCGCTTCTTAAAGGGAAACTCAAACTTTTGGCGATGCTCAGAGAAATAAATAAAGGAGCTGCAAAATTAGCAAATTCCTGAAATGTCTTCTGGCAGCGCAGCGACGCGCACAGGACGGTCGGGTTCATATATAGTAGCAGTGATCCTGTGGGTAGAATTTCTAATATTAATGTTGCATTAAGGAATTGCTATTTATCCAGATTTGTTCAGCTATGGAGAAACAACAAAATTAGAGTGTGCCATGTAAATGAGTGAGATTTTACAAAATTGCGCAGCATGAAAAAACGTAGAAACATGGAGATGGCACTTTTCCACAAAGAGTATCTAAACATTGAATAGCTTTTATACTTATCCTGTATAAGGGCTCCCACACACCTGCGTTTTTCTTGCACATTTTTTTCACGCAATATCGCTGCGCTTTTTCATGCGATTGTCAATGGGACTTTCTAATGTTAAAAACGCATCGCACAAAAATTGCAAAGCGCCAACTTACGATGCGTTTTTAACATTAGAAAGTCTAATTGACAATCGTGTGGGGAAAAAAAACGAGATATTGCAGCGTTAAAAAAACGCAAGTAAGTGTGAGCCCTTAGGCTAGTCCAGAGCTGCACTTGCTATTCTGCTGGTGGAGTCGCTGTATGCATTACACTACTGATCCTGAGTTACATCCTGTAGTCTACTGCAGAGCTGCACTCCCTATTCTGCTGGTGAAGGAACTGTGTACATACATTGCTTATCCTGTACTGACCCTGAGTTCATCTAGTATTATACTTCAGAGCTGCACTCACTATTCTGCTGGTGGAGTCACTGTGTACATACATTACTTATCCTGTACTGATCCTGAGTTACATCCTGTATTATGCTCCAGAGCTGCACTCACTATTCTGCTGGTGGAGTCACTGTGTATATACATTACTTATCCTGTACTGATCCTGAGTTACATCTTGTATTACACTGCAGAGCTGCACTCACTATTATGCTGGTGGAGTCACTGTGTACATACATAACATTCATTTTCTTGTACTCCTCCTACGGCTTCTTTCACACAGGTGAGCGCGATATCGGGCTGTAAACCATAGCCCGATATCTCGCTCGGGAGCGTGCAATGTCCCCGCAGATCCAAGGTGTGTGAGTCAAAAACGCTTCGTGTCACTTTAGGAAAGTAGCGATCAGCAAGTGTTTCCCATTGTTTTCAAACCTTGTGCAATATTTTTTCCAGCCCCATTAAAAAAAAAAGGGTAAGGCGTTCATGGCGTCCAAGATTTTTACCCGCGATGCCGGAAAAAGACGCTCATGTATATGTATATATATTTTAAAGAATGGGGTTCATATTTGTGCGTTTTGCAACACACATCTCACGTGATTTTCTCGCCCGTGTGAAAGTGGCCTAACTCGGTATTAACGAGCGAGAATTATTTTGATAAGTGAAAAATAAACCATTTTCTGTGCAATTTTTTTTCATGCATTTGCTATGCGATTGCCACACATTTTTTTACATCCTTTTTTCAATGATCACCTCCTGGTGTTTTGTTTTTTTTTTTTGTTTTTTTTTAAATGTGGTCCCCATAGTAACTTGTGTTAAAATCGGATCACATTAACCTATTCAAATGAACGTAGTTACTTTTCCGTGTTCTGCCCATTTCAGAAAGAACTGGCGTGTGATACTCGCCCATGTCAGCGCAGCTTTAGGGCTAATTTTCATGGGGCGGTTTGGATGCGGTAAAAACTATTGGAAAAACACACACGTTTTTTGATGTGGTTTTTCTTGTGCTTGTTAGCACATCTACTCTGCGCCATGTGAATACATCCAAAGTGTGTCTCATGCATCGAGCTGGAGACTTTGTGGTTGCAGAACCTGAGGAGATCTGAAAGTGTGGAAAGCCATAATGAAATTCTCGTTACAGCCCTAATTAACTTTTGTAGAACCCATCACTGTTTTGCAACCTCTAATTAAGGAGATGTCTCCAAGTTGACATTCATGTGGCACCGCCTAGTGGAGAAGATGGGAATTGTCTTGAAGTTACTTTTGCCGTTCGTGTTTATAATGGCGGAGGGTGATGTGTTTTTTTTTTTTTGTTTGTTTGTTTTGTTTTTTTTATAGCAACACGATGGGGGAAGAGATATAGCATAGACACTATCACACACAGGCCAGCAGGGGCACTAGCGATGTGATTGAGAACGACCTTACCAAAAAAAACTTTACCCTTGTAAATCAAGATAAAACCAGGTTTAATGAAGTTTTGTGTTTGACTTTTCAGGCGACTAAGTATCTTCTGCCAGAGTTGAAGCCACAGGATGCCGGCAAGATCTGCGTGGTCATTGACCTGGATGAGACGTTAGTTCATAGTTCGTTCAAGGTAAAGTTTTATACTGGAATCCATTAACCCCGTTGAAATGACACAAAGTAGTTCTAGTGATAACTAAAATAATAACAAAGCTATTAATGAGCAATGCTGAAAAAGTTCGGAATCGTTCTGATATAAATCATATTTGCGTTTCTCACCATTTTCTATATATGTATGTTTGCTGACAATGGAAACAAGTTTGTGGGGCTTGTTTCAATGTTGCAATGGTGAACCACAAGTAACTCAGTACCTCAATACCTGTCCGGGCCACTGTGGGGCTTATTAGAAGGGAAACACTGTAACAAGCTGCATCAATTCACTGGCAGCAGGCAGAGATCTTGATGTTAATGTAGATGTAAAATATATCGGAGTTGCAGGCCTTTTTATGAATTATGACTAGTCTATTTTGTGCTTTAGGCCACTCTCACACAGGCGCTTGTAAAAACACTGCGCTTTTTAACTCTGCTTTTGGGCTGGGTTCACACAGGGCGGATTCCATCCAGAATTTCACTGCAGCAAATCCGCTTGCGGCCACTAATCCCGGAATTAGCCAGCCAATGAAAAAGCATGTGACCAAGCCGCTCAAAAACCTGCGGCAAAATGCTGTGGGTTTGAAAGCAGCGCTTTACCAGCGGAAATCGCACGTTTTTTCGCTGTGGCAAAACCACAAGATTTCCGCCGGGAATACGTCCCGTGTGACCCCAGCCTTACTGTGTTTTCAGCTGCGTTGTCATGTGTTTTTGACAGTGTTTGACTGCATTTTCAGCACAGTTATAAATGCAGCCAAGCAAGCTGGTAATGCCAGAAGTTTAAAAAACGCAGTAACCACATTCTACCGCATTTTCAGCAGTGCTGTAAACGCCCCCTATTCATTTCAATGGGCAAATCATCGCGTTTTTAAATGCCGAATTCTTAAAAAAACGCTGCATTTTAACGCTTGTCTGAGAAGCCCCGTTGAAATCAATGGCAGTAATTGAAAGCGTTTAGTGCAGCGATGAAAACATAGCGTTAAGCGCAGAAAAAACGCCTGTGTGAGAATGGCCTGAAGGTTCAGGTGATTTTTATTCTCGCATTCCAAGAGCCTTAAGAGCGTGAAAAGTTGTAGTTTTCATTGGTATCATTTTGAAGTACATGTGACTCTTTTATTGTGTTCTTTTTGGGAGGTGAACAAAAAAAATTTCTTAGTAATTTTATCTATTTAAACTTTTGTAGGGAAAAATGTGTATGTATATATTAATATTATATATTATTTATTTTTAATGTTTTTTTTTTTGTTTTTACACTATTTTTTTAGTCACTAGGATAGTACACTGCATTACCTACGTAGTGCATTCTCCTAAGCCTATGGCAGCAGCCTATACTACTCTGTAGGAGTCAGGGTCTAGTAGTCTGAGTTACATGGCTGACATTGAGGCTTTTGACATGCTTCCAGCTACCATGGGAACCCATTGTTACCTTGCAGTCACACTACAGGGTGCAGAAAACAGAGCCCTCTCTCCCTGTCATCTACTTACATGCTATGGTTGCTTTTGATTGTGGCATGTAAGGGGTATAACTGCCAGTATCTGAGGTTTCTCTGTTGCTGGCTGTTAGAGCAGGAGCCTGGCTGTCAATAGATAACTAAGCCACTGCCTTAGGCCGCATGCACACGGGTGGGTCGGATTCTGCCTGCGGAATCCTGCACAGAATCCGGCCCTGACAGCTGCAGGTGACTCTGCGTACCTATCCTCATCTTCTTCGCCGGCGTCTGCACAGACCTGTTGTCTTCCGGGTTCTCTATACTGCGGATGGTCCACACGGCTCGCCATCGGACATGCGCAGTACAGATTATTATATATTTTTTTAAACTCCTGCGGAATCCGAAGGTGGACACCTGCTGCAGATTCTCCAGCGAAAATCCGCCCGTGTGCAATAAGGCCTTAAAAAAGATGTATTTGCTGGTTTAAATCTCATTTCTAAGGTTAGTAAAAAGGTCTATTGCGGTCACCAACAAGTTAAACGGATAATAAAACAATCATCCCAATAGTTGGGGTACCTTGGGTGGCCAGGCTTAGTCTTCAGCTCTAGCTGGGTTCATGTTTACTCTTCATATTGTGCAGAGTTAAGAGGTTTGTCCAGGATCAGAAGAAACCGCTCCACACCCCATGGGCTATATCCGATATCGCAACTTGGCTCCATTGGATTGAATGGGACTGATCTGCAATACCGCACACAACCTCTAGACCTCTGTGGCGCTATTTATGGAATAAGCAATCATGGTTTCCTAATTACGGAAAGCTCTTAGTTTTCTTTCTCTTGTTTTGCAGCCGGTCAATAATGCCGACTTTATCATTCCTGTTGAGATTGATGGAACAGTTCATCAGGTAAATCATCACTGGCGCGGTTATTACCCTGCGTCCTTCTGCTAATTAATCAATTGACCATGAGCTTTCAGGGAAGAAGCATAGTTGGATTGAAAGCGTCGTGAGACTTTTCTGGACATCCATCTCATCTTCTAGGCCTCTGCTAGTTTCAAGTAATCCAGGATAGGCTGTGCTATCATCTTTCAGCCTATTCTTGATTACTTGTGGTCAGCACCGGCCACAGACGACAAGATCTTAAAGAGGCTGTGCTGATGGTCCAGCATACTGAACCAGAGTTATTCTGCAGAGCTGCACTCGCTATTCTGCTGGTGGAGTCACTTGTTCATACATTACTTATCCTGGACTGATCCAGAGTTACATCCTGTATTATACTCCAAAGCTGCACTCACTATTCTGCTGGTGGAGTCACTGTGTACATACATTACTTATCCTGCACTTATCCAGAGTTGGATCCTGTATTATACTCCAGAGCTGCACTCACTATTCTGCTGGTGGAGTCACTGTGTACATACATTACTTATCCTGCACTTATCCAGAGTTGGATCCTGTATTATATTCCAGAGCTGTATTACAATCTCGCAGCCTTCAAAGCTGAAATCTCCCAATGACGAGCTTTTGTATTATCATGGCATTTTGATAGTGCTGTCTTTAAGGAAATTTTCTGAATTTATTTAATTTTTACTGTAAAGCCCCTCCTTTTCCTCGTTACATCTACCAATTAAGATTGGATGAGCCAGGCCCAGGACATCTGTCCTTTGTGACCTGCGGTCCGATCCTTTGTGCCCCCAAACCTATGAATTTTGATATTAACTGAATCCTGTTTCTTCTTCATTTCCAACTCCTTCTCCATTCCCTTCACAGGTCTATGTGTTAAAGAGGCCTCATGTTGACGAGTTCCTGAGGCGAATGGGGGAGATGTTTGAATGTGTCCTATTCACCGCAAGCCTTGCAAAGGTGAGCCTGAAAGGGAAAGTCCACCCAAAGGTAATCGGTAAGAAAATCACATCAGCAAGGTCCATGCACTCAGATCTGCCTTGCTGAGCCCCTAAATTCTATCAGCGCTGCTCGCCTCATCACCTTAAAGGGGTTTTCCCACATATTAAAATTGCTTCACAGCCACTGTGTCCTTCCTGGTTGTAGCTGATCAGGACATGTGACTGCTGCAGCCAATCACTGGCCACAGCAGGGACCTTCTATAGTCATCGATTGGCTGCAGCAGTCACATGTCCTGATCAGCTGCAACTAGGAAGGACAGAGTGGCTGTGAAGCAATTTTAAGATGTGGGAAAACCCCTTTAGGGCCAATCAGCTCTATGGACCTTCTATTGGGTCTTATTCAGAAACCCTGGCATTGCTGTCTGTAGCAAACAGACTGATTGGTTGTTATGGGCAACAAGGTAAATTTTTACATTGTATTGTGGTTTTGATAAATGAGACCAAATGTGCCCAACATTCCAGTAACTGAAATTTATGAGCTGCGCCCAAGGGGATTGTGCCCCCTATAGAGCATTCTAGCTCCTACATCTCAGATATTAGTGGTGGTTACTGATGATTCTTTCCATTCCCTGGACACTCTCTCATTCATCTTTTCTTGCTTGCAGTATGCTGACCCGGTTGCTGATCTGCTGGATAAATGGGGAGCATTTCGAGCCCGCCTTTTCCGGGAATCTTGTGCCTTCCATAGGGGGAATTATGTCAAGGACTTGAGCAGACTGGGCAGGGATCTGCATAAACTGGTTATTATTGACAATTCCCCGGCGTCCTATATCTTCCATCCGGATAATGCGGTATGAAGTCTCTTCATTGTATCTTCTGTCTTCAGTCATAATCATGTAGAGTTACAATTAAAGGGTTCCTGTTACTTTAAGAAGGGAATGAAAGACACTAAGTCGAGTACAGATGTAGCCAATTTTAACTTGACCTTTTAATGTGTTCTGGTAACACAAATACAATGCACTACATTTCTGTGAATGGGGTTATCGTGATGTGCCAGTCATGATAACAATTGCTACATCTGTACAGTCCTAGTTACTCAATATAAGGATAACAAGCCTTTACTTGTAGACCTTGTTGAAGGGACTCATAGATTTGACAGTTTGTTTAGGGAATTGTATTATGAGCAGTTCCCTGATATAAACAGCTGCTGTAGTTTAGGTTCCTGATGCTGGATTCCAAAATCTACTTTTGAGCTCGTATTGCTAGAGGTTGGGACTATTCTTAACCCCTCAGTTATGGCCCTATAGTGTTTTTACGTCCTGCTGTGTGACAGCTGACACCCATGGGCAATATTAACCCTTTAAATGTTTAAATGCCGCTGTCAATTTTGACAGCGGCATTTAAATCCCCCGAGCGATGTTCGGGGGTCCCGTACGGCCCCCCTGCGGTGAGATTGGGGGAGCTGTGCAGGTGTCATGGCAGCTGGGGGCGTTCTGAAAGGCCCCAGGGCTGCCTTAGCAGACTGCCTATTAAGCCATCCTCGTGGAGTGGCTTGATAGACTGCCTGTCAAAAAAACGTATAACGTAATGCATTATGTCATAGTGCTGGAGCGATCAAAGCATCGCATGTTGTCCTCTAGGAGGACTAAAAGAAAGTGTAAAAATAAGATCAATAAAGTTTTAGTAATTATTTTAAAAAAAAACCTTTTGCCATGTTCGCAATAAAAAATCAAAATAATGAAGCAAAAATACGTGTTAGCTATCACTGCGTCCGTAAAAGTCCGATCTATCAAAGTAAAGTATTATTTACCCCGCACGGTGAACATGGTCCGAAAAAAAAAAAAAAAACCCAAAATGCACTTTTTTGGTCACCCTATCCCCAAGAAAAAATGTATTAAAAAGCGATCAAAAAGTCAATTGCATGCGAAAATGGTGCCAATGGAAATGACAGGACGTACCACACAAAATGACCCCTTACATAACTATGTCGACAGAAAAATAAAGTTTTTGTGCAGAGAACATGGACACAGAAAATGATTTTAAAAATTTAATATCTTTAAAAAAAAATACAAGTAGTACAGCAAAAAAACTATATAAGTTTGGTATCATTGTAATCGTACTGACCGATAGAATAAAGATATCAGGTCCTTTTTGTTGCAGTTTGTGCGCCGTAGAAACAGGACGCACCGAAAGATGGTGGAATGTCCTTTTTTTCCATTTCTCTCCGCTTACAATTTTTAAAAAGTTTTTCAGTACATCATATGGTACATTTAGTAGTACCATTAAAAAATACAACTCATCCTGCAAAAAACAAGCCCTCATACAGCGACCTCGATGGATAAATAAAGGAGCTACGAATCACTGCCTTGTGACTAAGTATAAAAATGCTCGCTCGTCAGCGGCACATCTCGTGTAAACTGGGAGAGTGCAGCTGACTGTTGTATGGTGCTGAACAATTATATTAGCAATTATTTGTCTCCATACTGCAGATCATCGGCCCATGCAAACATGATTAACAAACGCCTACAGACATTGTGGGTCAGCACTGGTTACCACAGGCATATAATCTAGGAAGGGGAAACGTTAGTTCAACTACATACGGACTAGTAATTATTAGGAAATTATAGTACTAGTGTTTCTGGTGGTGCAAAGCGCCACTGACTGATCTAATATAGTAAAAGGGATTGGAGTTGTAAGCACACGGCTGCTCGTTTAGGGCCTGTGATGACATCACCATCATTGCTTACATGGGAGCGTCGCACGCGGCCCTGCCGGTTTATGATCTGTGATGTAAGGGCTCATGTCCACGGGGAAAAGAAGAATTAAAATCCGCAGCGGATTTTAACTCTTCTCCCGCGCGCGGATCCGCATCCCATAGGGATGCATTGACCACCCGCGGGTAGATAAATACCCGCGGATCGTCAATAAAAGTGATTTTAAAAAAAATGGAGCATGAAAAAATCTGGACCATGCTCCATTTTCATGCGGGTCTCCCGCGGGGACGGCTCCCGCGGGCTTCTATTGAAGCCTATGGAAGCCGTCCGGATCCGCGGGACACAAAAATCACATTTTACTTACCCGCTCCGTTTCTTCTCTTCGGCGCCGCGCCATCTTCTCTCAGCCGCGGCCGGATCATTTTGCTTCGGCCCGGCGCATGCGCGGGGCACGTCACCGACGTCATCGTGCACATCCGCCGAGCCGAAGAATGAAGATCCGGCCGCGACGAGAGAAGATGACGCCGCCGCGAAGAGAAGAAACGGAGCGGATCGGAGGTAAGTTTATTCTCATTTATTTGTATTTTCGGCGCTCATGTCCGCGGGGCAGGAGGGACCCGCTGCAGATTCTACATGTAGAATCCGTAGCGGGCCCGATTTTCCCCGTGGACATGAGGCCTAACTGTCATGTGATCAGGTGGCGGAGCTAACAGCTGGTGATTGATCACTTCAATGCGACAGCATCACAGGTCCTGTTAGCACACGGCTGCTGTCTGTCTCTGCAGGTTTTTAATAAAGTGAAGGACTGTGATGATTCGCTGTCATGTGATCAGGGACGGAGGTCAGAGCCCAGATCACTGATCACATGGCAGTGACATCACAGGTCCTGTCATCATACGGCTGCTGTCAGGCTCTGCAAGTTTTATGCTTTAGGACCTGTGATGACGTCACCGTCATGTGATCAGGGCTGGAGCACGTAATGTACTCGCTGACAAGTGGTCCTTGGCACTTTAAAGTCACATCTTATTTAAATGCCTCCGCCACCAACTCCTTCATGTTGCTAAAAGCTTATATTTCTAATATACTTTCCTCCCCTTGTCCAACATATCTGCTTGCTGTCAGCATATGTGAACATTGTAAAGACCCAGTACTTCTCACACCTGAGGGTTTGCAGGGCTGACCTTAGGTTACATGGCAAACCATGCGGGAGCTTGTTTTTGCCCCTTACCGCCACCCTTTCTTTTTACCCCATTATAAAAAGAAATGTAAATAAATTAAAGACAAAAATTATGGTTCATGGAAGTAATAAAAATACTAGAATCAAAGAAAAATAAATCTATTTTAAGTTCTAATATATATCAGCTCTGCTCTTTGGGCAAGAGACTTGCAGGAGAAGATAGAGGACGAGCACTGGGCTGATGTTATCAGTGCTGGATTATCTAAGAGCAGGGGGAAGGTCTTAGACTACCAAAGTATAGAGTGCATAGAGGATCTGAGAAGCTGGCCGTCATTTAACAAAAATGAAGGTCCGGATGCTTGCACATGTGACAGAGAATTCTGCAACACCCAAAATCTGCATGGTCTTACATGGAATATTTTGCCACAGATTGCTAAGGGTGAAATCCCCAGCAGTTCTGCGCTACATTTTGGTGCTGATTTGGCTGCGGTGGAATTCTTCACATATAAATGCACTTTGAACGGGTTGTCCAGTAGTAAAAAAAAAAACAAAAAAAAAACTCTACTCTCCTTTTAAATGTCATGGTTCACATGACTTCTGAAGCTAGTGATTGGCTGATCATTTGTGTGACCACTACAGCAACATGCTGAACCAGGAAATATTCAAAAGGCAGTATAGATTTTTTTTTTCTTCTCTCTCTATTTTTTTCACCCCTATCAGCTGTGTTTTGTTGTTTTTTTTAAGTGGGTAGGTCACCAGAAAATGACCTCTTGTATAAACTGGCTTTTATGTTTGTTTAGGCTTTTTAGTGGTTTTATTTTCAATGTCCTGATATGTATTAGAAAAAAACTAAAATCCTGCAGTTCTCACAATGTCTAAGTCTAATAACCATTTGACACTTCCTGTTCTGTAGGGAAAACTTTTCAGCAGCCATCTCGTTATCACAGACAAGATTACAATGAAAGGTGACACCTAAATATAGGTTACACAGGATTCACCATTCACAGTAGGTGATGGTCACAGCTCACTTCCTCCCCTCCCTGCACAATGAGATCTGCATGTCACTTACTATGCCCACAACACTCTCACATAGAATTCAATGGGCTTCCTCCTTTCCGTTGTGTCTATGGCCCATGAGTCTGCTCTAAAGCTTATCTCTAAAAGCTGCTGTAAAGCAGATCTCTGCAGCAAAGACAAGATAGCTGCCCCATAGTCATATACAGACAATTAACAAACCTACAATCAGAAAATAAAACATGGATTAGAAAAGCAGAAACTGTTTCACTAGTTTTAATTATTAAAGAAAAACAGAATTCTGCTTTTTTTAGGGGATTTTCTTTTGACGGCATACATACCGCAGCACTATTTTACTTTTTTGTTGACCTAATTGTGTGAGGACTTTTATTTTTATTTTTTTGTATATGGTATGGCCTGTAGTTTCTATTGGTACCATTTTGGAGTACGTAAATCTTTTCAGATCAGACTTTTACAGAAGTAGCAATGCAGCGTCCCTTAGGGTGACCCCGAACACATGGCATACGCTGAGGAGCTGGGAGGGCCAGATGCTGGCTTGTCACTGCCGCACTTGCCATGCTCCCTCCCGGAGGCACGCACGCAGCCAAGGCCAGGGCAGTGCTGGGCCTCTTCCGGACACCCCTTGGATAGGGATGCCCAATAGACGATCGAACAGGAAAAGAGTTTGTCACGGGTGACGCCACTGTTCCGGTACACACCAGAATGAACTTCAGCAGAGAATAAAATGAGCCGCAGACAGATATGAAGTACCTCAGGTCCCTGGGAATGGTCAGGACCTGGAATAACTTTACTTTGCAAACTTCAACAATAAAAGGCACAATTTAGAGCATTGACAGTGCAGGAAATCAATAGACTTGAACAGTAGTACCTCCACACAGTGATCCAGACTTCAGGACGGCCGTGTGTGAAAGAAGTGGGTGTACCTCTTCACGGTGATCCACTAACTCCGGACGGCTGCATAGAAAAATATGACATAGACAGTACCTCTGCACTGGGCCTGGAAAAGCACTAGCTCACGGTTGCTCTTGCTCTCACTCTACTTATGTGGGGCTCACTCCTTCCTCATCATATGCACATCCAAGCTGGGAAAACCTCTCCTCCTCTTCCATGCTTCACTACATGAGGGTTAAAGGTACCCCCATGTAGCTGGACCTCTTGAATAGGACTCCAGAAGACATGGACTCCCTGAATAATGGACCTTTTCCCGCTTTCAAAAACTCACTTTTATAACTTCTCTTATACCACGTGATAGGACATAAATTGATACATTTACAGACAGTCTCCAGGCTTTGCAAACACTTAACCTCTCACTTGCTGCAGCTGTGCAATACACATAACAGAATGACAAGATGGTTTTGCACGAAGCATCTACATAAGACATGTATGACATTATGGAGGGGGCCAGGAAAGCATGTACTGCGCCACTACAGCAATAGCAAATATATAATTTTTTTAACTCCTTTTTACATTTTTATTTAGTCCCCATTGGGAATTTGAATTTGTGATTGCTTAATCGCTCATGGAGTATAATTCCATACTAATACCATGTTCTCACAGGCAGCCATGGCAGTCCTGGGGGCCTTTAAAACCATGGTAGTCGGGGAATGGCACCCCACAATATCATCATGGAGGGGACAATCAGGACATTTAAATGCTGCTGTCAGAATGACAGCTATATTCAAAGGTAGACTAGCTGCGCGCAGTGTTTTATGCTTATCGCAGCTATTTGGAGCAGATGTCAGCTGTCAACGACCGCCAGCATCCGCACTCAGTACAAACACCATGCGTCTTTAAGGAGTTAGAGAAGCTGTCATGTTGTAAAGTCAATGGGGATGACTGCATTGACTCGATCATCACTTTTCTATTCTTGATACTCCCCTCCTTTCACCCTTATATACTTCTCTTAGATCCAGCACTGTGACTGTCAAGTGGACGGTCCCCAATGCTCACAGTCAATGGGTGACCTCAGTCTGTCAATAAAGTCTCACTTTCCACAATGCCATGCCCATTTCCCATGAAGCCACACCCTTCTGTGCATGGCAGTAAAAGTGACTGGAGGCGTAAAATAAATTAGCATTAATTACAGATGCCTTGTTTTTGTAGTGCAATTATGCTGTAAAACTGTTATAATTACCATTGCAGAGTGATTGAGATCTCTGCCAGTAGGCACCAACGGGGTAGATAAGAAGTGTATGATTGCAAGGGGCCCTATAGCAATGGCTGTCGGCTTGATGAACTTTGAATGTAGAGGCAGCGTACTAGCTTGACTGCTGATCCCTTCCATCTCCTTTGCGGTTGTGTAGTTTCCTTCCTGGATGTAGTCCTAGGTATCACAGAGGAAGGTACAGATTAGAGGAGCGCTTGAGGCTATGCCGTCCATCGGCATCCATTTTCAGGATCGGAGCTATGGGCCTGTACAGGTTTTGGCCTTTGGAATGAAACAAAACATTCCCATTCATTGACAGCAAGCAATGAACTTGAAAATGATAAGCAATTGAAACAAGACCCTTCATGACTGCAATACTCCTTTTTAGTGACTTCCTTAGTGGGCTTTACACTTGCACATACATCTTTTTAAGGCAGTGACTTAGAGCGGGAGCCTGGCTGTCAGTTAACGGCCAGGAGCAGCGAAACCTCAGATCCTGGCAGTTTAACCCATTATGTGCCACAATAGCAACTATTGTATGTAAGCAGATGACAAGGAAAGTTAGCTTTTTCTGTCATCACGCCGCAGTGTGATCACGAAATACCACTGAGTTCCCATAAGAGCCAGAAGCCGGACAAAGGCCTCCATGTCTGCCATGTAACTCAGCCTATTAGGCCCCGCCCCCGCACAGTGTAATAAACTGCTGTCATGGGTATAGTAGAATGCATTACAATAGTAATGCAGTGTAATATCCTAGCGATTGAATGGTTGTATCTTCAAGTTCCCTTCAGGGACTAAATAGTGTCAAGAAGGTTCAATAAAGTTTAATTGATGGGGGGGGTGGGGGAATCATTTTTGACATTGCGGATAGGCTGCAGGTCGGACGGCTTCCATTGACTTCAGTGACAGCTGTCTGTGCAGATTCTACACAAAAAAGGAACATGCTATGATTTGAATCCGCTCACCTGAGCGGACATTCGAATGTTCTATTTTCAATAGGCACAGAATACTGCAGATCGTCAGCGCGGATGACTATGGCGGACTCTGCTATTGAAATCCGGCCATGTGAAGCCAACCTAAAATGGATAAAAGAACAACAAAAACTCTGGAAAAAAAATGTAATAAAAGTTATGCCACACATTTATAAGTACCCCAGAGTGGTACCATTAAAATATACAACTCGTCCAGAAAAACAAGCAAACATGATATAGTCCTTATACGGCTATGTCAACGAGTTATGGCTCCATTACAATGTTACAATGAAAATTGCTTGGTCCTTATGGCACAAAATAGGCTGATCATGAGAGGGTTAAACAATGATTATGCTTTTTTTTTATGTATATTTGCATAAACTGATTAGATTTTTGATGATTTACTGCCGGTGGATTGTGTTGCGTGTCGCCATATAGGCGGATGGTAATTAAATGTGTTGTCCTCTGCAGGTGCCTGTAGTATCCTGGTTTGATGACATGAGCGACACGGAGCTGCTGGACCTTATTCCCTTCTTTGAAAAGCTCAGCCGAGTGGATGACGTGTACAGCGTTCTAAAACAGCGCAGGACTGCCAGCTAATGACTGCCAGGAGGAGGGGCTTCTTCTCGTTGTGTGCGCTCACACCTGTGCTGGACTGTGGAGAGACTGGAGAGTGGGTGTGGCCTCTACTACCGCTGCCGGGGGTGCAGCGCCTCTTTGGCGGTTCAGCACTTGACACTTAAAGCCTCAGTGTTCACGGGATTTGTGACTCGTGTTTTGCCAATTTGATACCAAAACCCAAAGTATTTCGGACTAATGTTTTTTAATTTTTAAATTAGACAAAAAAAGAAAATTCCTCACAACTTTAGGAACTAATGAAAAACTCTTTATATTTTTAACCAGGGATGTTTCAAGTATTTGTCTAAAATTTCCGTCTTTTAATTCCCAGGGAAAAAAAATTTAGCTTTTTTTTTTTTTTTCTTCTTTTTTTTTGGGCTTTTATTTCAGGGTGTGGGCGGTATAAACTGCTCTAGGTTTCACTTGTTGGGACCTTGTCAGCTCTGCTGAGGTCTTGTAGCTAATAGGGGCCGCAAGGAAAAGTATTGATTCACACGTTTGTTTGTTGTGATTTTTTTTTTTTGTTTTTTTTTTTTGTTTTTTTTTTTTTTCTTTTTAGGACGGCCTGTTCCCTGCTATTGTTAGGAATTGATGTTTTTGAACTTTTTAGAAATTTTATTTTCTTTGTTGTGAATTGTAAGAACCTGGAAGGTGCGCAGGGATCACTTGCTGCAGATTACACACTGGCTTATCTCCCTATGTGCTGGTCACAGTTGGGATAGAACTGGTCCCAGCTGGGCACTGTCAATTTGTTTTTTTTCTTGTTTTTTTTTTCAGTTGAATTCAGTAGGCGGATTTTCTTTTTTTTTTTTTTCATCCCTCTTATCCCCCAGTATATAGGGTCAGCTGGTGGTCGTTTGATAACTTGAATATCACAACATACACTATGAACATTTAGGATGTATCAATGACTAATCACCAGGCAGAAGGCGCAGTCCAATCCGTGTGCAGATGGTTGCTGGTCTTGATTACATGTAATCATCACAAATAATTGTGCAAATTTTGAAAATTTACTCTTTTAGGGCTTCTTGTTTTTGCAATTTTTTTGGAATTTTTTTTCTTTGAAGCTGTAAAATAAGGACATTTTAGGGACCATGGAACCACAAAGGTTTTTTTGGGGAGGGGAAAGTTGAGAAGGTCTCAATTAGGACTTGAAGAAGTCACGAAGATTCTGGGTTCATAGTGTTAGCACTTCTGCTTCGACATAGGCTTGGGTTTCGGGGAGCTTTGCAAGTTTTTCAGTTGAATTCGTCACCTTTGTGGATGTTGATTGGGCCGCTATAAGAAATGTATTATTGATCTGAGGACTCCCGGCCTCGCGTCCCCTCCACCCATCAGATTTGTGGAGATGCTAAGTGCCTTATGATATTGGCTATTGTAGGGTCCCACAAATGTAACACACACGCAGGGTGGCAATAATTAGTCAGGTCTTGGCACTTTTAAAGTGCACTTGTTTCCTACTGCTTTTTGGTCAAGATTCCAATAGTCTAGAAAATCCATTGGTCTGGCATGTTTCCAAATTCAAAGCAATGGGGTTGGATCATTGAATACGGGACTATTGGACATTTTGCCTAGTAGTCCAGAAAATCCATAAATTCTGTCTCCTAGACCCTTTATACTGTAGGTGCGACCTAGGTCATGTGATTGGCACACAGTATGACTGCCATCATGATGGACTGAGTGAACAGATTCGCTGACCACTAGAATATGGAGCGCACCTCACGTTGCAAAATTTGTGCCTTCTCACCGCCTCGTGATTTCCACAAAGAATCGGACATTTAACAATTTGCCTTAAATAGTTTTCCACAACTGTGCCTTATTTTTGTGAACTTTGGATGGGGGGGACGTGAATACATAATCAACACCATTATCCCACCCCCATTCTCCCTACAGACTGGTAGTCCTAAACTGATCATTGCTCAGTTCTCTTGCTGTATTGGATTTGCACATTTTGCTGCAGGGCTGCTTAGAACTTTACAAGTTTTCTCACTTTAGAAACACAGACCGAAAGTTTGATTGTAAGACGAGGAAGACAAACTTTTGCGCACAGTGTTCATTGTGACTCGTCTCAAACAGATGGCAGAATTGTTAGTGGAATTGCTGTGGCGCAGGCAACGAGAAGAAAAAAGAATCTTCATTGCTATGCGTGGCATTACCACCAGAGGGCAGTCAAGCGACAAATATAAACTTTTATGTTTAACTAGTTTATCACCTTATAAATATGTACATCTGTATATATGATTTTAGAGTCATAGTAACATGGACGGAATCGGTAGTAAGCCTGTCTCTATAGCTTAGTGTTTTCCTTGTAGACACTCTGACATAGTCTTAATCGGAAGAACAAGTTTCGCCTCCGTCAGGAAAAATGCCCTGCTCTGCACTACCCAAAGGTGTGCATGAAACTGCATGGCCTTCATAGGAACATATCTGCTAGCTACCATGGACAGTGTCCAGGATCTGACCTTGAACACCATCTTGTTTTGTGTTTAAGTAGATCTGAAATTCCGTGCTGACTGATTTCAAAGCTTATCTTTATAGCAGCTGAAGCTCTGTTTTTACTGCTATAGAGCTCTAAATTCACTGCAAAGACCTAGTTACATGATAAAGTTCTGGCTACCTGCAGTCACCACTAGGTGGAGCTCAAGAGTTTACTGTATACATAGTGATCTCAGTAACACAGTAAGCTTTCCCTAGTGGTTGTTGCAGAAAGGCAGAATTGTATCTTTTGAAAGCAGTTTTCCATGCAAATACTATTGATGATTTAACCTCAGGAGGGGAGTGGATGGAGCATGACTACTTTTTCTGTCAACCCGCACCCCCTTGGAACCTGCACCAGGCAACACATTTCATCGGTTTTACCTGGAGATTTTCTTTAATTGGGCCAGGAATCTTGATTATATAATAATTTTTTAACCTAGCCATTGAAAAAAAATCCCCTTTGTTAGTACTAAGGTATTGATGACCTATCCTCGGGGAGGGGAATCATGAATATCCTTTTGGAGGGTCGACTGCCTAGAACCCCTGCCTTTCAGCTATTTGAAGAGGCTGTGGTACTCGGGTGAGTGCCACGGCCTCTCCTCAGGCCAGTGATGTCAAATTCGCTCATTGCATGGCCTGAGTGCATCTCGGTCTCATTCAAGTAAGTGGTATCGAGCCGCTATACCAGGCACTGCTGCCACAAAATGTACAGCGCTGTGCCTGGTATGCAGCAGCCCTTTGGCGATGGCCATGACTTCTTCACACAGCTGAGCAATGGATCCCCACCAATCGGACATTGATTGATTAATATCTTGGTGTAGAGAAACTCTTTTAAGGGGGTTGTGCCAAGTTAAAAAGTTATCCGCTATCCACAGAATAGGTAATCCCTTCCGGTCGTTTCCCCAGTGAATGGAGCGAAGTTCACGCAGGCGCACTGCTGCTCCATTCACTTCAATGACAGCACTGCAGATAACTGAGTTCAAGCACTTCAGCAATTGAAGTTAATGGAGCAGTAGCGCACCTGCTCGACCTCTGCTTCATTAACGCGAGGACCTAGCGGATCACCTTTCTCCGGATCTATGGTGGGCCCAGTGGTCGGACCCCCACCAATCAGTAAGTTATCCCCTATCCTTTGCATAGGGGACTACTTTATAACTTGTCACAACCTTTTTAATACTCATTAGTGCCTTATTGCATAAAAGAGGAGCTCAGTGAGACTGAAAGGTTCATCGAACATGAGCTGAAATCCTCTGTAATGCAGTGTAATAGGAGGTCCTTTCCAAAATAAACGGGCAGGGCTGCTGTATATGTAAAATCTGGACACAGGCATTAAGCATTTCTTGCACAGCCCTATTTTTGTTTCTCTTTAATGAATGCAGGAAGATGCTAAGCTGTCATGTGACAAAAATATAGCGACCAATCGATCACTATTGGGCACAGGAAGTTAAGCTACAATTGGCTGCTGTGGGGAACAAGGCCGCATAACGAAGAGCACGCATGTTATATTGTCTACAGGAAAACACATGGGCTTGATTTAACCCTTAAAGGGGCCGCCGATTATTCCTGAAAGTTATTTTTTTTAATGATATATTATATATTTTTATTGTATATCTGTCTTCTGAGAGAACACGGGAGCTAATCCTCTTAACAACTCTGGTGAGAAAAACAATATTTTTAAGTGCCTTCTTTTTGTGTGTGATTTTAAAACAAACTGTAAAATAATCTTTCAAATGACAAGAAACCAACAAAACTAAAGAGAAATCCTGAACCCGCTGTCTGTGCCTCATTGATTTCATGGTCGATGCTGCTTTGACATTTTACAGTTAAAGGTGTTTTCTGGGCATTTACTGTTGATGATTTATCGCCGGGTGTCCGCCGCCTCTCGGGGTTCCTGCCAGTCAGCTGATTGTCGGGCCCACTTTTGGTGCAGCGGAGCCGGACGTCCACATTGGGGTTGAAATAGAAAGTGTGATAGGTTCCATTGGTTTTAATGGAAACAAAGCCTTTCCATCACACTTCCGTTTCTGACAATCGATGCAGATTTCCAGCTCATCTGCACTGACAGCGGCTGATGGACCAGCTGATTGGATCCCAAGCGGCAGACACCCGCCAATTAAACTATCTTGGGGGTAAGTCATCAATTGTAAATGCCTGTAAATACGTTTTTGAGTTGATATCAAATATTGAGTCACTTTAGGCCTCATGTGCACGGGCACACGGATTCTGAGTGTGGAATCCCGCAGCGGATTCCTGCTGTGCCCACAGACATGAGGCAAAAAATATATTTACTCACCTGTTTGGATGCGGCGCGGGTCACCGCCGGATCTTTTTTCTTCTGCTTGGCAGATGCGCTCGGCACGCTGGCTGGTATGCCACGCGCATGCGCGTGCCTTTTTTTTCTTTTCTTAAATCTCCTGCTTTCCCACGGAACTGTGGCACGTCCAGTGTCAGCTGCGGGCATGCAGCAGACCGGACGGCTTCCATTGACTTCAGTGGAAGCCATTCCTGCGGGATTTGCAGAAAAATGGGGCATGCTGTGTTTTGGGGTTTTTTTTCCCCCGCATGCAATCCACACGCTGGGAAAAAATGACATCCACAGGTATTTAAATACCTGCGGATGCCGAATGATAGTCTATGGACATATTGAACTGTGGATCATCTCACAGGGGACCCACACGGATTCCGCAATTCCCGCAATTATGCCTGTGGACATGAGACCTTAAAAATGCTTTGCATTACGTTGTGGTTTACATTCAAAACTTCTATTTGTTACATTGTATCAGTGTTGATCACTGTTTAGGATACAAATGTCACAACCCCCCCCCAGCAGGACTAGGTCCTTTTCCTGAATGTCAGCAATAATCATCCAATTCACTGTCAGCAAGCAAAGAACTTGCAAATCGCGAGGAAAAGAATCATGGATGAAGTTGCTAAACGTTCCATTGTACAGTGATTGTACTTGGTGTATATTAAAGACACCTTCCGCTCCTATCAGCTCACAGGAACTGGGGTGCAGAGTCTGGTTCTGTGCCTCTTACACTCCCTGTCTTTGCTGTCAAGTCGCCAAGCAGCTGCTTTTTGTATATAGTGCACTTGTAATGGCAGGACTAGTCATCTTCATTATGAGTGCGTTCCTTAGTACAGAATTGTTTTATTTTGTCCCCCTGCTCCTACAATCCAGTGCTGTCGCCCTGTGAAGATCACCAGGCGCATACAAGTCGGCACATTCATAGCAGAGATGAAGACCGGCAGAGAGGTAGGCTGGGGTCACCGGCCCGACATTTAGTCGAACTCCACTGCCGGAATCCCGCATTTGGTGTCCGAGCCATCTGTGCGCAGGAGGCGATCGCGATATTGCAGTTTTTTTTTTGTTTTTTTTTTTTACGCAAATGTCAATAGGACTTTCTAATGTTAAAATCGCATCACACAAATATCGCAACAAGTTTGTGCTTTGTAATTTTTGTGCGATGCATTTTTAACATTAGAAAGTCTTATCGCTGCTTTTTTTTAACGCAAATGTTAATATCACAATCGCAAGTGTGAAGGCACCCTTAAGATTAGAAACATGATTGGCAAAACTCATTGACAGCTGAGCTCCTCATTAAGGTCCTGCAGGGAGCACAGTTGAGAAGCGCTGGGCACAGGGAACTTGTCACCACCTACGAGCACCATAAACTAAGTTAGGGTGCTTATAGGGCAGGTCCTGATACTCACCAAGCTCCCCCTTCCCATGCTGTTACCCATGGAACTCGACGCCAGCAGACTCATCCCTGCTCGCTTTATGCATGCACTCCCATAGAGAACAGTGTGTGCAGACCAGCATATGGAATTGAACAGCAACACATTCCATCTCACCCAAATCGCCAATCCTAATTTCTACCCTTTACAGACCAGAGTTAATGGGATGGACCAGTTTCAAGCCCAGTTGGAGAAGGGGTTAACAAACTTGGACAAACAAGTTTTATTTTTGAAAGATTATCACATGTGGAAAGGAATACCCTTGAGGAACTGTCCCAAAATCCTAATATTATTAAAGAAGCTGATGGGGAGGGTGATTTGTGGTACTAGATGGGGCATTATACATCAGAGAGGTGGTGTCCATGCTATCTGATTCTCTCACATATGTTTCATTACTAGGGGTTCCCACTGGGAATTATTCCAAGGATCTGGACAACCTACTCATTAGAGGCCTTACTATTGTGGTAATTAACACCAAACAGTGCAAATTCGTTGGGGAAGATCATCCTATTTGTCCCATATTTAATGCCATCCCCAAAATTCACGAAGACTGTTTTCCTCTCAAATTCAGACCCATTATTGCCAGCAGGGGGTTCCTTGCCAGCCGTTGGTTACTTGGGTCCTGGGTTTTCTCAAGGATACCAAATTTGTTCTGCAGGTTTTGGATAAATTCAAATCAGATATCATTTGGACACTTTCAGTAATTATTCTTGAGATCTGAAAGAATACATTATTATGGTGACTTCTTTTTTTGCTAATACACGATTTTTTTGTGTTTTGATAAACTTCTACATGGCATGGTGGGTGGATCGGTTTTTGTACAATCTTCGTTATATTTTTTGGCACAACGTTGTGTGGTATGGAAGCTATATAGACAATCTGATCATAATTTGGGATTCTCTGTCATCTTCTCCAGATAATTTCTTCCACTGTTTAAATGATGATTATCTGATCTTCACATGTACACAACATGAGAAGTAGACGTTTTTTGTTTGAGATCTATGTTTGATGGGAAATTCAATCAGTGGAAGAATAGAATCGAAGTTGTTTTGAAAAATCCGTTTCTGGCAACTTCCCTGTTACATTCCAAAAAGCTGTCATCTTAAGCATGCGACTTCCAATTTACCAACTGGGGAATTCATTAGAGCCAGAAGGGTCTGTTCACAACAAGCAAGAAGTCAAAAACATCACCAACAGGTTCGTCCAATGGGGTTACCCAGCACACACTATTCAGAATGCACAACAAATCTAGGGCTTTCTATCTATCCCATACCAGAGCCACATTGAGGGATGATCCATCCTTGGGTCTTTTTCACCCCTTAGGCCTCATGTCCATGGGCGACTTTGATTTGCGGAGATCCGCAAATCAAGCCGCCCATAGGGATGCATGGGCGTCTGCGGATTTGATTTGCGGACCTTCTGGTCTGGGAAACAAATCGCAGCATGCTCCAATTCTGTACGGATACCGCACTGACTGCTTCCATTGAAGTTAATGGAAGTCGTCTGATCCGCGGCCTACCCGCAGCTGACACTGCAGACATGCTGTGGTTCCGCGGGAAAGCAAGAGTTTTAAAAGAAAAAGGTGTACAGCACACCCGCACGCATCCACAGTGCAGAAGAAATAATATCTGGACAGGAGGGAGAAGACCCAGACAGGTAGAAAATGTCCTTGGCCACGGGCAAGGTCAGCTCCTGCTCCGACCCACCCATGGACATGAGGCCTAACTCTAGAAATTTTTTTGCTATCGTTAAGATACTGTTTCCCCCAAAACAAGACCCTGTCTTATATTAATTTTTGCCCCAAAAGAGACAGGGTCTTATTTTCAGGGGTTGTCTTATACTTACCTAGCAGGTGCTGTCTGGGTCCCTCCCACTAAGCTCTGGCGCTCCTGCTTTAGTACTCAGCAGCCGATAGAGTATGTCTTCCTAGTAATGGAGTTTGGAAACCCCACCTCCAGCAAGCGATGGCTCTGATAGGATCTCGAGCGCACGGCTCAGCCAATCAATGCAGCGAATAACCAATCAACAGCCATTGCATTGAATGGCCCTGATTGGTTCATTGAGCGCTGCGTTGGTGGGCTCAGCCACAGCGCTTGAGGACCAGTCAGAGCCAGCATTTCTTGGAGGCAGGGTTTATAAACTCCATTACCAGGAAGTGATGTTCTGTTGACTGCTGAGGACTAAAGCAAGGGCTCTGCAGACAAGTTGGAGGGACCCGGACGGCGCCTGCTAGGTAAGTATTGCTTTATTGTTGTTGTTGTGTAGCTAGAGCTTATTACCCCTCCCCCACTCCCCCCTGAAAATCATTGAAACAAAATGACTCCCTTGCAAAAATTCTGGATGGTGATGTCAAATCTGGGTATACATACAAGGAACTGCAGCTTTGTGGGTGGACAGCAGGGGCACAGCAAGGAAGCTAGGAGAGTGATGTGCCCGGGCTAGGTTCCCCACCTCATTTGAGCCCATAACTGGAGTACATTTTTGGGTACCATGGTGGGAAAGCGTATAGGTGGGTTAATAAATGGGATAGGGGACTCTTTTATAGTAACTAGAAACTAGCAAGAGGTGACCTTACTTAAATGTTTGTGTAGACCAGTGTTCCCCAACTCCAGTCCTCGGGTCCCCCCAACAGGTCATGTTTTCAGGATTTCCTCAGTATTGCACAGGTGATGTAATTAATATCAGTGCCTCAGACATTGCCACAGCAGTTCTTACTATAGGATATCCTGAAAACAAGAGCTGTTGGGGGGCCCTGAGGACTGGAGTTGGGAAACACTGCTGTAGACATTGGCCACTTTATTAGAGTCCGTGGCTCTTTCACGATTGGAGTTCCCTGTATGTAACTTAAGAGTTGTGACCCCAGAGTGCAGCATAAAATCACATGACTAGTTTGCTGTGGATCAGTTTCAGTGCAAATCCAAATTAGATGGGAAAATCCAGCGATCTGAGCGACTTCCAACCAGGCCGGGGTCATCGGTGCTAGACTAGCCGGGGCCGGGATGTCACTGCCACCCGCATGGTGTTTTTCTTATGTAATGGTGTGGAGAGTATACGAAGAATGATGCGCTGAACGTAGAACATCCAGCAAAAGGGAATCCCATGGACAGAAGCCACTCGTCTGCTAAAAAGGTCAGAGGAGGATGTCAAGAATTGTTCTGAACAGGTGCTGCACCTAAATAAAACACTGACGTTCCAACTAATGTGTCCGAATGTACAACTTGTTGCTTATCACGGAAGGACTAGAACAGCCAACAACCTGTTTTAGTGCCATTGCTAAGAAAACCTGAAAGGTGAGACTCCAGTGGGCAACAGAGCACAAAAATGGGTTCACTGAGCAGCAGAAAACCATCTCCTGGTCAGATCCATCCAGATATTTGTTGCACTGTGCTGATGGGAGGTCAGAGTTTAGCACAAGCAGCATGAATTGATGTCTTTTGAGCAAGTCTTGTAATTATTGTAAACCCCCTAATTAACAATGGGAGTGGAAAAAGCAGTTATGCGGGGACTTTTGTCTTGCCTTACTGTGGACCAAAAAAGTGGGTCTGAGAACACTTGAACATAGCTGGCAAGCACTGGCGTAACTATAGGGGATGGAGTTGCACTCGGGCTCAGCAGCCCTAGGGGGCCCATAAGGCCTCTCTCCCCCATATAGGGAGCCCAGTACTATGAATAAAGCATTATTGTTAGGGGCCCTGTTACAGGTTTTGCATTGGGGCCCAGGAGCTTCAAGTTATGCCTCTGCTGGCAAGTGTCTTATCAAGTAACAATACAATTCTGAAAAATGAAGCAAAAGAAAATATTACATCTGAAAACCGTATTCTAATCAGATATTCCATAAACCTGCAGTTCTCAAAAACTGTCACAAGATGGTGCTGTATCATCAGTCCTGTATGTCTAACATCAGGGACAGGAGGGGTTCTGTTTCTCCTTCAGCAGAGCACCAAGTAGGAGTGAGGGCAGTTATAGGTCATATAATGCTCCTTTGGGAAATTTGGTATGAAATCTAGGGATTATACAATGTTTCTGCATTTCCACCTACTGGAAGGTAGCTTACACATAAAACACTGTCCAACCGACCTTCTAATCGGCCTTGTAACATGAGTAAGGATATAAGCCAAATCAGAACCTTCTCCATAAGGAAACGTTGCCCATACACAGACAGCTGTTTTGGGGTTCTAGCAGGCTCTTGTCCAGCCAACCAACCTAAATCTCCTGTTTTCTCCGCCGTTCACACGTCCCGGCTGCACCGTATATACGCGCCAAATATCCTCCCCAGCCTATGGAAGCCATAGGGGAAGGGGAGGGGGAGGGGGAAGGGGAAGGGGAAGGGGAAGGGGAGGGGGAGGGGGAAGGGGAAGGGGAAGGGGAGGGGGAGGGGGAAGGGGAAGGGGAGGGGGAGGGGGAGGGGGAGGGGAAGGGGAAGGGGAGGGGGAGGGGGAGGGGGAGGGGAAGGGGAAGGGGAGGGGGAGGGGGAGGGGGAGGGGGAGGGGAAGGGGAGGGGGAGGGGGAGGGGAAGGGGAGGGGGAGGGGGAGGGGAGGGGGAGGGGGAGGGACTTTAGCAGCACGAGCCACTGCTAAACTCCTTTCCCGTTTCTGGCGGCTCTCATAGGCTCCCATAGGAGTCTATGGAATGGCTGGCGTATTCCCGCAAAAGATAGGTCAAGTCCTATCTTTTCCGGTGGTGCGTATGCGCTATCTTTTCCGGCCGGCTGATTTTATGCACCGAAAAAAACGCCCATCTGAATGGATGAATTGAAATCCAGTGCTTCAGATTGGAGGGGCGTGTAGAATACAATTACCCACTTACCATATTAAAGACCAATAAACTCCTCTCACCCCCTTTACTGTCCTATATGCCCACACTCCACCAGTCTGGAGTCATGAGTAGAGGGGAGAAGCCCATTCCCATAGTTTATCCTTGTTGATCCATCATTAAGCAATGAAAAATGTATTAATTAGACTGAGGTCAGATTGACACGGGTGCATGGGTGTTTGCACATGCATGAGTGTAGTGTTTTTGCAGAATGAACTATATTACTTTACTTTTGCACCCGCAAGGCATGTTCATTTGTACGCGCCATACAAAAACACACCGATTAAAATGGCTAATTAGTCTGAGTTCCAGATGTGTTCTTTCTCCAGTGGAATTACGCAGAATATCATTCATCTCATTGTGTATTGTGCGTGCATTTCTGCACCCCCACTGACTTCTATGGGGACCTTTGGTACACCAATATGGAAAAAATAGAGCATGTTTTGGTTTTTTTGCGCAAAGCACGGAATTATCAATGAACCAATTCAGATCAATGGATTCTATTCTCTGCATACTGCACACACAAATATGTCCGTGTGAAGCCGGCCTTTATAGTCTGTGAGATGAGATGATGCAAAGCTCTCACAGTAAAGAGCCCTTTCCGCAGCTGTAGAATAAACGTATTTCCTTCTTCCTACAGAGGTGTTGCGGTCACACTACTGATCACATATGATCTGCTTATCAGCTTCTATACAATCTATTGCTGCTGTACGAGTTTCTCAGCACAGTAAGTGGAATCCCACGATGTTTACAGTCCATTGACCTGCTGGGACATCGCGGTTCTGGCCCGGGTCCCATGTGGTTCAGGCAGCTTCCTAGGTTCAGTAATGCTCATTATCTTGTGTTAAGAGGAGATCTTTGTGTTTGGTCCCATTTAATTGTCCGAATTTCGCTCATTAGAGTCTATGAAATGTGCTGCTCGCTGGGGCAGAACTGATCTTGTCTCAGTAGGTTCTGATCTGAAACTCATTATTGTCTGCGAGACTTGAGGACGAGCTGTGAAATTCACATTGGAGCCATCAACGGATCGAGAATGACCGAGTGAAGCAAAAGGTGAGGACTCTATATAACATCATGGACTACTGTATATAATGAGGATTATTGCATATACCAGACTATATGACAAGGACGACTGCTTCTAATAGGCTATTGTCTATAATGATGACTACGGCATATAACAGTCTGCTGTATATACGAGAACAACTATATATAACAACTGTATGTAAGTACTGCTATATATAATGACTACTGTATATAACAAGGATACCTACTCCTTACAGACTACTGTATAGAACATGGACTGTATTTAATGACTACTGCATATAACCGACTGTTGTATATGTCATCAAGGACTACGATATATAATAAGTACTGCTGTATATAATAGTCACTACTTATATAACAAGGATTATTGCACATAACAATAAATAATGGGTGTGACAACTATTGCCTATAGCAAGCCATACTGTATAAGGCAATTGTTGAATATAACAGACTACTGTACATAACAACAAGGTCTACTGCGTATAACATAATGGACTTCTGTATATAATAAGGACAACTGCATATACCAAACTACTGCATATAGCAGCACTGTATATATCATCAAGGATTACTATATACTGTATGAAGACTGCAGTATTGCATAGAACAAGGACTATGGCATTTAACAGAATACTGTATATATCAACAGATCTACTACTGTATATAACACCATCAACTACTACATATAATGGACTACTGCATATAAAGGACCAATGTATAAAACAAACTACTGCATATAACAAGGACTACTGTATATACAATGCGTTCGAGAAAGTCTTCAGACCCTTTTTACATTTTGTTATGTTTTGGCTTTCTGCAAATAAAAAAAATATATATCATGATTTCCCCATCATTCTGCACTCATTACTTAAAAAATTACATAGATTTCTATCATTCTGTTGTCACTTTGTCATTATGGAGTATTGAGTGCAGAATAAAACGGTCTGAAGACTTTCCTAATTCATTGTAAGAGTCCGTTGTATATATCAAGAACTACTGTGTATGACAGCAAGTATTCTGTATAATAAGCAGTACTGTACTGGATATTTAGAAGCTGCTAAACAAGGTTGTTTTACAATGAACATCTGATACCCCGCTGCTGCTATCCTCCATCTTACTGGTGTTAAGGGGAACTAATCCATACAGGGGAAGCAATATACAACAGCCTTTAATCAGAGAGCATCGCTGTATACACAGATCAAGAGACTCCCGACTCCCACTTACCATCACATGCATTAATATGTGTATGGATTCTGGCTTGGTTTTCAATTCCCAGTCATTGTTACAGGGCTTGTATAAAGAGTCTAACATTGACTTGCAGGAATGCTGCCTTCCAATAGATGGCGCTGCAGACGTATTGTTCCATCTCCCTTTTATGCATTAATATGACACATGAAAGGAGCTGCCTAAGATTAAAGGATCACTGGAGCTAGGAGGAGGTGAGATTGGATCGCTGGTTCTCATCTGATCCCTAATGGAGCATAAAGTCCTGCAACTCTCTAATCTACTGTGTCACTTTCTCTACCTCACAAAGGAACGGGGCCGGGTCCCATGTATTCACTATTATCAATCAAATTACAATGAGCTTTTAAACTATTTGAAACTGCGTGGAATTGCAAATCTGCATGTCAGCTGCTATGTGGGACCATACCCCTAGACTGGACACAATTGAAGCAAACCCTCAGCTGTGAGACGTATCAGATTTGTACAAGGTTTTCTACCCATAGATATAAACAAAGGTGTTTCCATTCATTGACCATGAGCAGAGATCTTGAAAATAGTGAGGAACTGAAACACAAATTATGATATACATTTGCAGAACTTTTCGTTATTAACACATGGCTGTCATGTAAGTTTAAGGTGGCTGTGCGGAGCGTGCTGAGGAGACCTCAGATGTCCAAGACTGTTGCCCTGTGTGCAAATTTTCAAGTCCAGAGGTTACTGGGTGTTTGAAATGACAGATAAGAGGCTTATAAATCATCAGGGTAATAAGATGCATTGTACTGTAGTTAATATTTGGCCAACTACACATCAGTTGACCTATCTTTTATGACTGGGCACGGTGTAGGTTTTATAGAGCGCAGTTCCAGCCCATGTAATGCTACACCGCTTCCTTATTCCAGCTTGCAAGCTCCTGTCTTCTTATTGGGGTTCATTTCCCTTAGCCGGTAATCCTTTTCTGTCCTTGCTATAATGGAAATCCTCTCTCTACATGCTGACTTCTAATTATACACAGCAGCCAATCTGAACAAGTAGAGTTGCAGTGTAAAGCAAGAGGGAAATATAGCAGCTTCCTGAGCCTCTGATGAGATGGGCAGTGAAGAGCAGACTACCCCAGACTTCTACAGGCAATGCACCTGAGCTGGAGTCACTAGGTCATTTTACACAGGAGATTATTTGCCCATGCAATGCGCACTCAGTGACAAAAAATTCAGCTTGCGCCTCCCCCTACTGCTTTTTCTTGCTGCCAGCCCTGGTCTGCCCAAAATGTTCGGCTGCATTGCTGGATCTGTTACGTGGCCCGTTGATACAGCACCTGCAGCGAGGGATGTTACTGAAGTTTTGAAAGATGAAGGGAACAAGCTCCAAAATTATTGGATTACATCCCACCAAAAGAGAAAAAAAAATAAAATATAGGGGGCAAATCTGTTAGAAAACGTGTTAAAATCCCCGCCTCCAGAAAGTGCTGGCTATGATTGGTTCTCGAGTGCCGTGGCTCAGCCAATCACAGCCATCACATTGAATGGCTGTGATTGGTGCATCAAGTGCTACAGTGATTGGCTGAACCACGTCGCTCAAAAACCAATCGAAGCCAGCGCTTCCTGGAGGCAGGGATTTTGAACCTCTTACCAGAAAGCGAAGAAGAGATGTGCAGCGGAGCTGACAGCGCCTGTAAGGTGATGTTTTGTTTTTTTTTTAAGGGCAAGATAGGCCTTATTTTTGAGGTAGGACTTATATTTCAAGCCTCCCCCCCTCACCTGAAAATCCCAGCAAAAGAGCATTATGAAGTCGCAATATTGCAACGATATTGCACAGAACACAGATGCGATATTGCTGCGATTTTCTCACGGTGATATCGCTGTCGCCCAGGTGAAAGAGGTCTTTTAACAAGTCGTGCTTAGATGCAGTTGTTCAGCTCTAGTGTACTTCCAGATAATGGTCACTATAATAGATATCATTTCTATACTGTGATAGTGATTACAGTGCAGTCACCTCCAGTGATCACAGGTAACATCATCTTTGAGTGGTGGTGTACATTTTTGTTTTTCTTCTTTCTGACTTTCATGATGACTTCCAGCCACCACTCAGCTCTACATACACTCCCTATCCTGCCACTACCACCTCCTCTCAGAGCTGCATGCATACTAATAGTGCCTCCCTCCACAAGCCTCACACCATATAGTACATGTCTCCGCAATCCCCACACAATTATAGTGCCTTGATCCGCACCCTGCATATTGTTACAGTACGCACCTCTGTGTCCCCTATAGTTAGAGCGCCCTCTGTTGCCCTATGCAGTTTGCAGTGTGTCCCTCTGTGCCCCCTACACACTTCTAGAACCTCCCTCTGTCACACCCACAATTAAACCGCACTTTTGCTGCAACTGCCTGAGTGGCCTGGTTGCAACTGCAACCCCTATAGCTACTCCACTGGCGCTCACTCATATTGTTCACATGGATATATGATTTGCAGTATGGAGATGAACGATCTTCAAAACAATAGTTTTTCTTTATACTGCTATTATTTATCAACCGCACATCTCCCCATTCACATGGCGAGACATGCAGCTAACAGAGGAGAATGTTTTTGCTCCCATAAATGAGCTGATCAGCTGACGAATTAGTATTTACTCATTGGTTGGCTGAACGTTGGCACATTTATATTGCCCGATGATCAGGAAACCAAATGTCAGGGTCCGATCATGAGGCCGTGTAAAAGCCCTATAGTAAGTGCACTAAAAGAACAGAATTAAAGAGCAGCCAACTAAAAGCCCTTAGAAGTTGTTAAAGGGTTTTTCTGGGACTCCAGTATTGATGACCCATCGTTGGGTTAGGTCATCAAGAACTGATCGATGGAAGTCTGCTGCTTGGGTTCCCAGCTGTCATGTATATTTTGGAGCAGGGGTCCCTGGAATAGCAGCTCAATGCCATTCACTTATATGCAGACTGTACTGCTCTCAGCCACATGATGAATGAAAGTGACGTCACAGATATGAGAGAGATCATGCCGTGTTGCTCACCTATGAGCTCCTCAAGCAGCTGATCGTGGGGGTCATGAGCGGTGGACTCCCATCAATCACATATTGGAGCCCCGAAAAACCTCTTTAGGTTGATAGCAGCCCCAGGTCCTTGTCCCCACCCCCACATACACACTATTAGCTAGTGCTATCAATGGACGTCGGTTACAGCTCCCACAGTTGTTCTCTCCTAACTTTCCCAAACTCCTGAAAAGCATCTGCATCTGGATTTGATATGAAGAATAAAGGTGTTGGCTGTATTATTACACATCACATATCTGCTTTCTATAACTTCTCAGATAGCGGAATACTTGAGATAGTTGAGTTCACAGTCCGAGGGCTCATCTAATGCTTTATTACACCCCCGCACAATCCAAAGTCACATAGACAAAGTCTATGATGATAGGTGTGGGACCAAAGCAAGGAATAGATAGAATGTTAAAGTATTTATAGATTTTTTTCCAGTATTCTCGCTGCTATTTGTGTTGGGTGCAGTCTCCCATTGTTATTGTGTAACGGTAGCTTGGATTTCCTTCAGATTGCTGTTCTAACCCTGTATCTAAACACCCTATATAAAGCAGAGTGGCTTGTTGGTTCCCCTCTAACACCCAGCACCTGGGGTACTTGTCTCTAACCTCACTATGGAGTTTATTGCCTTAAATTTTTGTTCCTGCTTTCAAAGAGCCATAACTTTATTTTTTTGTTGAATAGGCTGTATGAGGGCATGATCTTATTGGGTGAGCTATAGTTTTTATTAGTACCATTTTGAGGTAAATGTATAATTTAATAACTTTTTCCATTTTTTTGGGAGCTAAAAACATTTGATACTCTGGGATGGTTTTTTACTATGATGATACTTTTTATGGTTTTGGCTTATACAAAGATGGTGTTACTAAATATGTTAGTAATATTTTTAAAGATAGATAGATATATAATTGTTTTTTTTGACTGTTTAAAAAAATGTATTCAACCTCTACCTACACTTTTATTTAGTCCCTGCAGGGGACTTGAACTTGCAACCTTTTGATTGCTTGTATAATATACAGCAATATTTCAGTATTGCAGTATATAGGCAGGCAGGGCTTGATAGGCATTTACTCGGCTCTGATCTGTCATGCTAGCCCATTGACCCCCAGTGATGACCTCACAGTGGGGTTGGGGTTCGGTATTCAGTGGGGGCCCTCCTCCAGCGGACTGTTTATGTGCATAGTCAACTGTGACCTTAGCAAATAGACAGTTAACTGCAACAATTGAAGCTAGCTCTGATCACTGCAGTTACAAACAGCTGTCAAAAACAGATGATAGCTGTCAGGTATAGAGCAGACTCGGTTCCCCGGGCAACTCCATACAGACTTCACGACTGCATGATATATATTTGACAGTTTGGTAATCGGGTATCTTCATACACATGCAGTATGAACTAAAAGTTAGGATCAATGGAACAATGGATGTATATATAGAGCATGGTACTCCCTCAATTGACCACAATTTACTAGGTCAGTCCCTTTTTATGAAAAGAGTCTCTCAGTGAACAACTGATTAATTTTGCTGCAGTGCCTCTGCAGGGAAAATGAAGTATTACACAGTTCTCATCAAAATCTATGGACTGTCCTAGTAATGGATAGAAATGCAGAGAGATGCTCTTAAAGGTGAATGAAGGTGTTGATAATCTCACTATTAACCCTTTCATATATGTTTTGGCTATGTCTGGTTCCTGGGTGACTTGTATATATCTATATACCTCAGTTAATCCACTGTGACCAATGCAGGTAACATTCACAGTAATATAAGTTAGAGGGGGAGGTATTAAATAGGCTATATCACCCCAATTGTTTTTTATTAATTAAAACCATAAGGAGAAATATTTTCCATTTTTTTATCTGTTTTTTATTTTCTGATTGTAGATTTTCTTTATTCTGCTGTCTGTACATGACTATAGGGGTGGCCATCTTTCCTGAGCTATATCTAACAGGTCACCCATTGACTTATATGGGAGACTGTTCTAGACGTGACCTGTGCAGATATCATTGTGCAGGGAAGGAGGAGGAGGTAGTCCCAGCTTATAGCTATTGTGAATGGTGGATCCTGTGTCACCTACATATAGGTGTCATCTTTCAGTGTAATCCTGCCTGTGATGTTAGTGAGAGGACTGCTGCAAAGTTTTTTTTTCTCCAGGAAAATCAGGAAGTGACAAACTACTATAAGGCTCTGTGGTCAGTGTGAAAAATGATGAATTTTAGGAATTTCTTAAAAATATAGATTGCGACCGAAAACTTTAAAAAAAATCACCAAAAATTCTGAACAAATATGTTTAACACAAAAAAGTGATTTATATAATAGATCATTTTCTGATGACGCATTCCCTTTACGCTTCTGCGGCTCAGTTGTTGCTCCTAGCACTCATCTACTCTCTTGTCTTGGACAGAAAGCTTTTTATACTGACTATTTATAGGTCACTTCCCTTCCTCTATTGAACACCAGAGATAAGGACTGGACTGTGCCTCCCTCAGTCATAAACCGCTTCTCATTTCCCACCAGTAAACCTCCCAGTAAAAGCTGAACATTCACCTTGTACCAGGAAGGCAGCGGACTGGGACTGTTGAAAAGGTGACATCAATCCCACAAAGGGAACATGGAGGTTGCGCCAAATGAGAGAATTATATACATCTCTGAATTTTGTGATTGGTCACTGATCTACCTGAGGATCAATCCTCTCTGGCTCTCTGCAGAAGTTACTTGCACTCACTTCCTGCTTAGTTTGTATTTATGTATAGCACATACAGTGCCGCAATGTAAAGCATGGGGGATATAACTACATCTTAAGCATCTGATGAAACAGGAATAGAGCAAATTTATTAATACTGTATCTATGATATTCCTTGTCTGATATCTTCTGTATTTTCACTGTGCCCCATACCATACACAGGTCATCATATGTTATCCCTCTTTCTCAATTAAACTATGTGACATTATTACAACCTCCCTAGTTATCACCTTTCTATTATAGGCTATTAATGGGTGATTATTGGAGGTCTGATCCCAAAGACTCCCAGGATCAACAGAGCAATCTAAAGAGCTCTGCAACCCCTTTATTGTTTACCCAGGCACAGCGGTTCATCCATACTTGTGGCTGTATCTGGTACTACAACTCCTTACACTTCTGCTGCTCTACAGATAGGTTATCAACGTTTTTCCCGGGAGCTGCCAAATAGGAGCAGATAACAGAAGGGGTGGTGGTTAAGGCCCATTTACACACACAGATATCTTTCAAAAGATTGAAAGATCAGCAATTGTTTTACATAAAGTACTTATAGGCACTAATTGCTATTAGTTCTTTATTAGCTTTGCATGCAAATGAGCTTCTGGGAGCTCTTACAGGACTCAGCAGGAGGTCTGAGCTCTTTAATTAGCTTAATTGTTCAGCCTTGGTCTCTCCATGGAGAATTCAGCACCATGGACAGCAGACACAGGGTGCTGTCCTGCTTATCAGCTGTTCTGCCTTGCTTGGCTGAACAGTGAAAGATGGGCATATTTAGACACAACGATTATCGCTCAAAAGATGTCTGTTTAACGATAATTGTTGTGTCTAAATTTGCCTTTAGTCAAGAATTGGATATGTAATAGCAAGCTCATCCTCTTCCTAAAAAATCATTGTCTTGTTATTCTTCATGGAATTCTTCAGAAATGATGCTTTCAATTATATGGATAAGATACAAAATTTATTACTAATGTTTAACTGTGCGCTGCATTTGCTAATTTGCTACTTATCCTGTATTATACTCCAGAGCTGCGTTCACTATTCTGCTGGTGGAGTCACTGCATACATACATTATGTATCCTGTACTGATACTGAGTTTCATCCTGTAGATCTTTTTTATTGAAAAAGCATAAAACCTATCCATAAAAACAATATGTACAAAAATTAACAATAAGCAAAAACATTGAAAATGCGGAACATAAATAATATATTCAGTATTACATACATTACAGCAAAACAAACTAAACAATATGTACATTAAACAAAATGATCCCCCCTTCCCCATACACACAAGTATTAGTCCAACCATAGACTATACACACACAATATGCAATCCACCCTCTATCAGCCCAAATAATAGCAATATATGCATAAAATCGTAACAAATAAAAACAAAACAATAACTATACCCATATCCGTGCTACCACATAATTATCCCCTCAATTATGTCACACCTTTAAATAAGATTGCCCATCCAGCCACATGCACTAATATCCACAGTATATACAATAAACACATTATATACATGCATAACACATCCAGTCTGCTACTAGTAAACAGAAAAGAAAAAACACTAGTGACAGTTTTTGTTTTGTTTTTAAACTTCTATAATATATAAATATACACAAAAATAAATGAAAAACAGACCTAAAGTAAACTTGACGTTGCCCAAACTAGATGCATTTATGTACATAATATGTATCAAAATTTATACACACATATATATATTCACCTTATTATATCCCGCCCATTATAAACGGGGGGAAAAAAACAACCCTCTCCTACATCAGTACCCCAAGTTCACTTCAAAATCCAAAGAAAACCCAGCACCTGAATAAACCCTCCCCCAAACTAATTTACAATACATACAGTACAATATGAATGAAACATATTATTAGCATTACATAACTAACCAAAACTAGGACAAGAAGTCTTCTACAGCCTCTGTTCTGGCCCAAGTTCAGTTCTTGCATGCCTTTTGAACCATACTTACCACAGAAAACAAATCAAAAAGCTAAGGTGAAATAAATCAAATCCCTATCAGGATATAGGAGCCTACCAGACTAGGGAATCCTAAAAGAAAAACCCCTCCAGAGGAGAGCAACCCTGAATGCACCCAGTCTTTCGAACTTCAAATAATGTATTTTCACTGTGTCACCAAGAATGTTTCTCCTCGACTCATCCATTAGGAGGATTTTATACTGCTTTGAAACTTGATACCGTGCATTCCAAGTGAATACCTGACCACTATGCTAGCTATGAATAAAGTGAGGTCTCTGAAGGCCCCATAACACCACTTGGTGTAGGAGAGGACAGCTAACCAATGAACTCTATATTATAAGAGCAATGAAGCAGGAAAGGATCCATGCTTTCCAGCATGTTGCTGCACACCTCCAAGGAATAATACCTCTCAGTCAGTGCTCGTGCACTTCAGATTGTCCCTTACATATACCCCTTCATGGAAGTCGTGCCAAGCCAAGTCCCAATATTTTAAAAGAATTCTTACAGAACTTAAAAGGGTTTAAAGGGGTTGTCCCGCGCCGAAACGTTGTTTTTTTTTTCAATAGCCCCCCCCCGTTCGGCGCGAGACAAACCCGATGCAGGGGTAAAAAAAAAAACGGATAGTACTTACCCGAATCCCCGCGCTGCGGCGACTTCTTACTTACCTTGCTAAGATGGCCGCCGGGATCTTCACCCACGGTGGACCGCAGGTCTTCTCCCATGGTGCACTGTGGGCTCTGTGCGTTCCATTGCCGATTCCAGCCTCCTGATTGGCTGGAATCGGCACACATGACGGGGCGGAGCTACGAGGAGCAGCTCTCCGGCACGAGCGGCCCCATTCAGAAGGGAGAAGACCGGACTGCGCAAGCGCGTCTAATCGGGAGATTAGACGCTGAAATTAGACGGCACCATGGAGACGAGGACACTAGCAACGGAGCAGGTAAGTGAATAACTTCTGTTTGGCTCATATTTAATGCACGATGTATATTACAAAGTGCATTAATATGGCCATACAGAAGTGTATACCCCCACTTGCTTTCGCGGGACAACCCCTTTAAGCCCTACCCTCAGATCCCAACTCAGACAAGCTTTGAGGGCCAAAGGTACCTAGAAGTGAGTCGCCAAAACCTTCCTGTCAAGCAATTTCTTTGACAGTGTCCTGACATCCCACATACCCAGATCTCATTGGCAGCTAACCTTTAGAACCAGTATAACATAATTTGGGAGATGTCCGTGTGGTGTGAGAAGGTTCTTCATTTGTTCCCTTGTCTCACATTTCTTGAAGAAATGCCAAAACTATCCTTTATAGGAGGATACCCAAGGAGGATCCCTCTCTGGCCAGAGGTTGGCAATACTGATCTTTAAAAAGGTAATAACTAGGAATACCACTGGGTTGACCATACCCAAACCACATAGTCTACTTGTATGGTAAGTAACCTCTCTCTTGACTAGGTTCAACCTGTTCCACCATAACAGTTGGAAGAGCAGGCTATAGACAGACTCATGTCTAAAGAGGTTCTGGCAAAGTGCATTCTCTGTCCAGATATATTAACAAAGGGAGCAGGTAAGTTTTGATCAAATAAATCCTTTCCCTCAGGGAAGGTGAAGGACCAACTTTCCATTGATCTACTTTCTGGGTGGCTTTTTTCAGCCTGCTCTCCCCATTTTTGTCAGGGCAATTTCCTTGGCCAAATTCATTGCCTAGGACTTTAGCAGAGTTCTGGGGCTCTGGAAGGGTACCCAGGAGATCAAAATCAGGATCCCTATCTCCCAGGCTGAGACTCACACTTTTCCTGGTTGATCTTGGACACAGGCCTCTGAGTAGTGATCCACTTTTAACATCACCCATTCAGTTTCCTCTTGTGAGGAAACAAAGATGGTTACATCATCCACATACACTACTGCAGCATCCCGTAGGGTGACTGGACACAGGAAATACATTGAGGAGCTGGGAGGGTGAGGTGGACACTTGTCATGGTGGCACTTACCATGCTCCCAGGGGGACACATGTAGCCTCAGACAGAGCAATGCTGGGCCTCTGCCGGACACTCCTAGGAAAGGGATGGCCAATAAACGTAGAGACGGGATACACTTTTGTCACGGGTGACGCCACTGTTCCGTTACCCACCAGAATGACCCTCGGCGGTAAATAAAAAAGCCGCAGACTTGTATAGCGCACCTCAGGTTCCTGGGAACGGTCAGGGCCTGGCAAAAACTTTATGTGGTAGAAACTTACTACAAGGCACAAATACAAAAGACGGCCATGGAGGCAAAACAGCAAATTTGAGGTCAGGGAGGAAACACAGGATGACACCGGTCCTGCAGGCCAAGTTATCTGACAGGAACCGCTCCTGGACAAGGAACTCTCTGAAGGAGAATAGGTGTAGGGTCACTCTAGAGACACTCTTAGATACAGTACCTCTGCGCGGTGATCCCAGCCTCTTCTTTTCATGCTCACTCTCAAACTCTCTCTTCTTTTACTCTCACTCCTCCATGGTTCCTGGCATTGGGAAACTCAGAAACTGCCCCTCCTCTTCCATAACATCACCACATGAGGGATGAAGGTACCCCCATGTGGCTGGCACTCTCACTAAGGAACCCAGAAGAACCCCCTTTCCTGCTCTCAGACACTCATACATATAGACATACATTCCAGACATCTCCCAGTCTTGGGCAAACATTTAACGCCTCATTTGCTGCAGCTTTGTAATACACATAACATATGACTAGACAATTTGCACAGCGTATCCACATAAGGCATAACATGTATGACATTTATGGAGGAGCCAGAAATACATGGGCCACTACACTACCACCCTCAGAGCTGATTCCGACACCTCCAGGTCCATCCCAACTCCCGCCAACAGTCCACAATCTACCTTCCTGAAGAAGGGATCAATAGCAAAAAATTTAACGCTAAAAGCTTAAAGGATACCCCTGACTAACACCAACCTCAAAAGTGTGACCAGTCCAACCATTCACTAGTGGAAAACTCTCTGCTCCTGCATGTAAGGTCTTAAACCAATTAACAACCCCCCTGGCAGGATATACCTCAAAAAGATAGGCCAGAAGTACTCATGATTTACCTGAACAAAAGCTTTAGCTCAATCCAAAGACAGCAAAAAACCCTTCCAAAAACCCACTCTGCCCCACTCCATGGCTTCTCAGGCACTGAGCACAGCACTAAATGTGCTGCGACCTGAAACAAAGCAGCGCTAAGCCCCCGAAAGAAGCTGTAGTGCAAACTTCACTGTTGAAAAGCACTTTTGTCAAAACCTTTCTGTCCATATTAAAGAGTGCTATGGGATGCCAGTTCTCAATATGGAATGAATCCTTACCCTTTGACAAGATCATTACGACAGACTTCCTTATTGACAGAATGCCAGAGGGATAGACCTTCATTAAAAACATCAGTCAACAGGGAGACTAAACCTGGCGATTTTTTTTTTTTTTTTTTTTTTTTTTTGAGCCAAAGCCCATCAATCGCCATTTTTACTTCCTCTTTCGTAATCGCTCAAGTCAAACATCAAGAGACGGGTCTACTCCTGGCTCAAGGACATTCTTAGCCAGGCAAGCTGTCATCCTGTCTGGATTTTGTTCTTTACTCCCCAAAAGATGAGAGCAAAAGGATCTGATGACCTCCAAGTTCCCTGATTGGGACCTTTTCAAGGATCCTGCACTATGTATCAGTCTTATTACGATTTTACAATTCACTGACATCTTACTTTTTGAAAGGGTCAGGCAAGCGTTTCTTTCCAAAATTGCTCTCAAAAACCAAAGATGTGTGCCAATCATACTGATTTCTCTTAAGCAAGGTTTTCACACTAGAGATTGCCTCACAGCTACCCCCAGTCAAGACGAGATGTTCAACTTTCCTCTTCAGGCTCTGATAAAGACACTGCTTGTCCAGGTACCTGAGGTTAGAGAGCTTACAGAAGAACCTTGCCACACGATATTTGAGAACATTTCCTACTACTCTGACTGACCGTTACATAGCCCCAGTAGTGGTTCCTGGCTCTGAAGAAACGCCTCAAAGAACTCTCTTATTCCCGCTTCTTCCAGGAGTGACAAATTCAGGTTCCATAAACCTCTGCCAATCTGAGGGATCTCTGTAACATTCAAAGAAAACGTAACAAGACAGTGATCGGAGAACTTCATTTCCACCACCAGTAATGGTGAGGAGACTGCTTTGTCTTTTAAATAAAACCTATCCTAGACCTACAATCACTACCTCTAAATATGTGAACCCCCGAATGTGGACATCCACCAGAAGAGCCTCACTGTCTATACTATTTAGAGCGATGCTATCATAAGTCAGCTGGCACTCTGGAACCTCCTCTATCTTGGCACCTCATGATAGTATTGAAGTTCCCTCCAAAGACCACCTGCCCACTGGTGAAAAGAAAAGGCTTGATCCTCATAAAGAGATGCTCCCAGTCCCACTTACTTTCAGGCCCGAAGATGTAAATGAACCAAAGTTATTGTAGCCTTGCATCAAAACTAGCACTGCTGGCTAAACAGATGCTACCTATTCATAAACTGGCGGTTAGAGTGTGGCAGACATGTAAATCACTGACTAAATATGTACGTAGGTACGCCTTTAGAAGCCCCTCTGTGGGATAACAGAACGCTCCCACATCTTGTGAATGTACCAGATAAGCAGTTCTGGGTGAACCTGGGAATTACCACATTGGAACATCTATATATTGATACTAGCTAGTATATTGGGTACTAGCCTCCTTTGAACAGCTACAGCAGCTTTACCAAGTCCCTAGGACTGGATTCTATAGATACTTGCATCTCCGGCACGCTCTTAAGGCACAATTCCCAGAACAAAGACAACCTCTTTTTCTGTACCCTCTGATAGGCATAATGCGTACTCAAGGCCTCAGGGGTCTGATATCGGGGTTGTAGACCTATCTGCTGCATTTTAAAATTTCCTATACGTCAATGTCTGTGATGGATGGATAGATAGAAGGGACTTATCCTCTACCTTGATATTGAGCAATGGGACGTCACAAAGGCATCATATACCATGGTATCGCCAGCCGCAAACAAGAAATTAACTCAATTATATATACTTCACCAGTGCTATTTAACACCAACTAGGCTTTATAAAATAAACAGGGTGTCTGCCAACCAATGTCATCAATGCCGAGCACAGAGGACAAATTTTAATAAATTAATATGAAGCTGCCCAGATATCTATGCATACTGGAGGGAGGTTACAGAATTTCTAAGCCAGCTAATGGGGATGCCAATTCCACTCAACCTGATCATATGCTTGCTGGGTGTTTTGGATGAGGAGCACTGGCAATTTCATGATCGGATATGAGGGGCTGCTGAAAGGTCTTCGACTTTACCCAGAAAGAAACGAGATAGGAAGATGAAACTTTACATTTATTCCACATACTCTCCACTGATGTCAACACACTTCTTACATCGGTATTCCAAGTTCTGTAAGCCTTGCAAAAAGAAGGACTTTGGTTGTGCTTCAAACCAGTCATCCGTAGCAGCCATGGCATCAGAAATGGTGTGAAATTTGGTACCCTTGAGGTGTTTTTTAAGGTTTGGAAACAGATGATAGTCGGAGGGAGCTAGATCTGGTGAATAAGGTGGGTGGTCAACCAGCTGGAAGCCTAGCTCCACCAGTTTTGCCGTGGTCGCTTGTGCAGTGTGAGCGGAGGCATTGTCTTGCAGGAACAAGATTCCTTTGGACAGCTTGCCGCGCCTTTTGGCCTTCAGAGCTGCCTTCAATTGGTCCAAAAGTTCAATGTAATACCTTGCATTGATGGTGGACCCATTTTGAAGGTAATCCACTAGCAGTACGCCCTCCTTATCCCAGAACACAGACACCATCACCTTAGTGGCTGATTTTTGCACTCTGAACTTCTTTGGGTGAGGAGAACCACTGTGCCTCCACTCTTTTGACTGCTCCTTGGTTTCAGGGACATACAAATAAATCCAGGTCTCATACATAGTGACCAGTCGATCCAGGAAGTTCTTATCAGTCTGGAAACGCTGACAAATGGATCGGGAAGTTTTCACTCGCATGCTTTTCTGATCTGTTGTCAAACATTTGGGCATCCACTTTGTAGACAGCTTCTTCATGTTCAAATGTTCATGGATAATGACACAAACACATTCACAAGAAATCCCCATGATGTCTGCTATTTCTTTAGCTGAAATTCACCGATCCTCCAGTATGAGGTTGTGCACAGCATCGACGATCTCCGTAACAACAACCTCTCTCGGTCGTCCAGGACGTTCCTCATCATTGGTGCTCAAGTGGCCCGTTTTAAATTTGGCAACCCAGTTCTTAACTGTAGAATATGAAGCACATTGATCCCCCAATGTCTGCGACTTATCACCATGAATATCCTTTGTGGACTTTCCTTACAGAAACAAGAATTTTATCACTCCTCTGCTCTCATTTGCTGTGAATATCGCCTTAGACTCCGCCATTTTGTTTTCCTGCGTGCTGAGATCACTGTTGCCATAAGCTACAAACACAACATTTTGAAAACATATATTAGACACATAAGGCTTTCATGTGATATAACATTCGTTACCATAGAAACAAAAAAAGAACACAAAGCCAAAGACTTCTCAGCACCTCCTCGTATTTCTTACTGAGGTGTTGCTCCTGACCCGCAAAACGATAGCTTTATGCTGGATGGATAGACATTCCCCAAAGCTCTCGATGTCACAAAATATTGTTAATTCTACCTTATCGTATGAGAACATAGTCTATAAAAATAGAAAATACCCAGAGAAATCTCACAAGGTGTGGGGGAAGTGGTTTGGTTCAACGGACACAACTTTCACACAAGACTTTCTCCAAGATTTATTGAACAGAACTGTATCTAGGGCTGGTCAGTAATGTGGGTGCCAACTGTTAAACTCTACTGACACTGTAACCTAGTACGCTAATGCACTGTATTTATATGTCGGTTGTAACAATGTTCCCGTGTAACTCTCCCTTAACTTGAAAAACTTACGATGTATGCAAACTTCATATACTGTATGGTATATTTTGTTCAATAAAGTGAGTTTTTTAAAAAAAATGCCTCGCATCAGGGAACTAGTGATCCTCCTGCGCGGCTGACAGCCGCACTGCAGGATCGGCAAGTGTGTTCCATTGTTTTCAATGAGAAACCTTGCATCGCACTGGCATGCACCTCGCACGCCATCCAATACTTTTGACTATCCATTGAAAAAAATGGGCAATATGTTCTGAGGGAATACCCAAAGAATGCAATTCATATCTGTGTGAGTTTTGTGCGTCTCACAACACAGAAATCTTGCACAATTTTCTCGGCTGTGTCAAAGCTGCCTTAGGAAGGGAAGGGTGGATTCAAGGGCTTGCTATCTGTTGGGCGAGGCCTTACTCAGGTACTTGGATCAGGGTGAGTGGTACAGATGTATCTCACTCCAGGAAGGGAGAACCTCCTATCCTCTTTCTTTTTCCTACCACCTTGTAATAATTATAAACTTTATTTGTATAGCGCCAACATATTCCGCAGCGCTTACATAGACAGGGGATACAGAAAGACAAAAGTACAAACATTACAGAACCACAGTTACATAGTAATCAATTGATGGAAACAATAGGGGTGCGGGTCCTGCTCCAACGAGCTTACATACTACAAGTAATGGGGTGATACAGAAGGTAAAGGGGCTGGAGATGTGCACAGTATGGCGAGGTGGAGAGTGAGGGGTGATATACACATAGACAATGGTCAGACATTTAGCCGTGTGACGGCAGAAACAGTATGACTGCAGGAGCGGTTTATGATGGCTAGCAGGGATTGCAGTCAGTAGGTCAGGGAGCATGTTATCAGGTGGAGTACAAAGGGGTTTGTTTAGGGAATTCGGTATGCCTCCCTGAAGAGGTGCGTTTTTAGAGCACGCATGAAGTTCTGCGAGTCCTGGATTGCTCGGGTAGCCTTTGGTAGTGCGTTCCAGAGGACCGGTGCTGCTCTGGAGAAGTCTTGGAGGCGGGAATGAGAAGTTCGAATTAAAGGGGCGCTCAATCTGGTTTCGTTAGCAGAGCAGAGAGCCCGGGCTGGTTGATGGATTGAGATGAGGGAAGCGATGTAGGGGGGGCGCTGCACTGTGGAGGGCTTTGTGGATGAAGGTGGCGAGTTTAAATTGAATTCTGTATTTAACGGGCAGCCAGTGCAGTGACCGGCACAGGGCAGAGGCATCCGAGTAGCGGCTGGACAGAAAGATGAGCCTGGCTGCCGCATTCAGGATGGATTGGAGAGGGTAGAGTCTGGTGCAGGGGAGGCCGATCAGCAACGAGTTGCAATAATCGAGCCGGGAGTGGATGAGGGCAACAGTAAGCGTTTTTAGCGTGTCCACAGTGAGAAAAGAGCGGATTCTTGCGATGTTCTTGAGGTGCAGCTGACATGTTCGGGCCAGAGATTGGATGTAGGGGGTAAAAGAGAGATCAGAATCAAATATGACTCCAAGGCAGCGGGCGTGTTGTCTAGGAGTTATGTTGGCGCCACACACTGAGATGGAGATGTCAGTTAGTGGAGGGTGGGAATACCAGCAGGTCAGTTTTAGAGAGGTTTAGTTTTAGGTAGAGAGAGGACATGGTGTTAGAGACAGCGGACAGACAGTTAGTGATGTTTTGGAGTAAAGGTGCAGAGATGTCACGGGAAGAGGTGTATAGCTGGGTGTCATCAGCATACAGGTGGTATTGGAGGCCAAATCTCCTGATGGTTTGTCCAATAGGGGCTGTGTAGATAGAGAAAAGAAGGGGGGCCGAGGACAGAGCCCTGGAGGACCCCAGCAGCAAGGGGAAGAGGAGGGGAGGTGGAGCCAGCAAAGGAGACACTGAAAGAGCGGTCAGATAGGTAGGAAGAGAACCAGGAGAGGGCAGTGTCCTTTAGGCCAATGGAGCGTAGCATACTGAGGAGGAGTTTGTGGTCAACAGTGTCAAATGCTGCAGAGAGGTCGAGGAGGATCAGTAGGGAGTAATCGCCCCTCGATTTGGCTGTCAGTAGGTCATTGGATACCCTTGTAAGGGCAGTTTCTGTCGAGTGTTGAGGTCAAAAGCCAGACTGTAGGGGGTCTAGGAGAGAGTGCTCTTATAGGTAGCTTACAAGGCGGGAGTAAACCAGCCGTTCTAATAGTTTGGAGATGAAGGGGAGGTTTGAGATGGGTCGGTAGTTGGCAGCATCAGTCGCGTCCAGAGTCGGCTTCTTTAGCAGTGGGGATATGATGGCGTGTTTGAAAGAAGAGGGAAAGATGCCAGAGGTCAGAGAGAGGTTGAGTATAGTGGTGAGATGGGAGATGACCACTGGGGAGAGGGAACAGAGGAGGTGTGAGGGGAGGGGGTCGCTAGCGCAGGTGGTGGGGTGAGCAGAGAAGAGCAATTTGGAGACTTCTTCCTCTGTCGCTGGTCTGTATCCTCATCCAAATTCTCATAGCGGGAGGAATTGGATGTGGCATCTTCCTGCTCCTCCCTGTCAATCCTCCTGAACTCCTCATCTAGTTCTGTGTCCCTAGAGGTATTATCAGCAAGACTAGTATTTGACACATGGCCACAGGTCACCCCACCTCTCACCTAGGGTTCACCCTGTTCTCTAGATTTTTGATGTTACTCAAATCACCTTAGGCCGGTCTTGCATGAGCGTATACTACTGCATTACCAATTTCCTATAGACTTGCAATTGTGCTACTCACATAATGCAAGCGAAATACACGCATGAATAACATCGCGGTATGCTCTATCTTGGTGCATATTGCACACACATACATGTCAAGATTATGTGTGGAAATTGGTGGCACGCAGGAAACGTGGTCATGTGAGCCCGGCCTAAGACCACTCTCACACAGGCCATTTTTTAGCACGCTAATAAAAAGGCTTCCATTGATTTAAATGGGGCTTCTCAGATGAGCATTCGAAAGCGGCATATCTAATGCAGCAATTTTCTAACGCCGTCTGCTCTCCTTTAGTGCGTTTCAGCACTTTTTATTGCACCTCATCACCCATTGCAATGATGTGGTGCATTAAAAAACACTGGCAAACGCTGTCAAATGTGTTTGCAAACATTCGAAAACACTGTAAAATGCCTACTTAAAACGCATAACTTTTACAGATGTCAGTGTGGGAGTGGCCTTAGGCTGCATGGCCACGAGCGATGGTCCGCCGGTAATAAATTGCCGGCGAATCACACAGTGTGCGGCTTTCTATAGCGTCTCTATGGAAAGCGCAGCGCCGTGTCCACGAGCAGAGAATCATAGCGATTCTCCGCTCGCGGGATTTAAATGGCAGCATGCCGCGATTCTCCGCCATGAGCCTATCTGTTAGATAGGCTCACCCCTGAGACCTGTCAGCTCTTCCCCCTCGTCACCCGCAGCAGAATATCGCTAGCGATATTGCGCTTCGGCCGTGGACAGGGGGCCTTAGTCATGCAGCTGACTTCTTTCTTTTTTTTCACCACACCCTCACTAGCCTTTTCTCCAGCAGGGAGCAGTTCTCTCACTGACTGCCCCCAGCTGCTCCAGACCATATTATAGTATTCTGCTGCTGGAGTCACTGTGTATATATATTACTTATCTTTGTACTGATCCAGAGTTACATCCTGTATTATACTCCAGAGCTGCACTCACTATTCTGCAGGTGGAATCACTGTGTACATACATTGCTAATCCTGTACTGATCCAGGGTTGTGTTACTCCAGAGCTGTACTCACTATTCTGCAGGTGGAATCACTGTGTACATACATTACTGATCCTGGGTTACATCCTGTGTTATACTTCAGAGCTGCACTCACTATTCTACTGGTGGAGTCACTACACAAAATTATGGAACTGTTTCTGCACAATATACCTATGCATACACTGTTATATGCCGTGGGTAGACATCCCTTTTATTTTATTGGGGGACTGTGGGATAATATCTTGAACTATTCTTTCTATTTGAGTTTGGCTTAGCAATGTTACAGATTCTGGGATTTGTTTGATACAATAACAGAGATTTTTTCCGCCTGTGTCACACATGATGCAAGATGTTCACCTATAGCTGGGCTCTGGGGAGCAGCAATGTGAATGTGCATTGGGGTGTAAGGACGTAGCTTCATAATTCCTGCTACTCGCTGTCTCTGGGGATGGATAGCAATTACCGGGATTGCAGTATACCAGGCAGTTCTCTGATATCAGACAGTGGACCAGAGCAGACATGTTTTTGATTTTAATTAGTTTATTCCCACTGTTGAAATCCTCTAAGAGTGCATCTTTCATGGTCTGTGAATCTGCATTGTTATACTGATGACAACAAGCCCCTCCACCTGATTCCTACTGTTGTGTCAGTTTTCACTGTAGTCCCAGCATTCATCATCCATGACCGTGAAAAAAAGTGTAACCAAAGAGAGGGGAGTTTGAAACTTTTGAGCAGTTTTAGAAAGACCAATAAAAAACAAAATATAAATGGATGAATGTCTTTATGAACACACATTCTGGAGGATGCTGGGCTGTTTCCGTAATCTCGGTCACCTTTGCATTCAATCACAGCCTGGAGGTAGCAGCCGCCAGAGGCCACCTTCTCAGGTGGGAAGCGATCATGCGTGGTTCCTGCATTCTCAAAATAGGTACAAGTCCAAGAGGTGGGACCCACATCTATCAGTCATTTATCACAAATGTCTAACATAGGAGCACCCCTTTAAATCCTTAAGGTTGCGTCCTTTTTTCCCTCATTTTCGATTTTTCCTCCCCACTTTCAAATAATCATTCGAACTCTTATTTTTCTGTCAATATATCTGTCTGAGTTGTATTTTTCAATACCATATAATGTAATGAAAAACTTTTAAACATTTCTAAGTAGGGTGAAATGAAAGAAAATAACACAATTTCATCATCTTTGGGACAGGGGATTTTATTTTTACGGTATATACACTGCAAAAATGACATGATAGCTCTATTCTGTGGATCAGTACGATGATGCCAACTTTATTTAGTTTTTTAATTGTACTACTTTTAAAAGTAAAATAAAGTTTATAAAAATGTTCTTGCCATCTTCTAACCGCCATAGCTTTATCTTTCCGTCGATGGGGTTGTGTGATTGCTGATTTTTTTTGTACCATTTTTAAGTTCATATGACTTTTTAAAGCTGTTTATTACATTTTTACTTAAAAAAAGGGTGACCCAAAAAGTGCAATTATTCTGTTGTGTATTTTTTTTTCTGACAGCCAAGTTTTATGGATGTGGCAATATCAAATATTTTTGTTTTGATTTTTATTATTATAAATATGGGAAATGTTTTTTCCTTAACGATAATAAAAAAGGTTTTTTGTTTTTTTTTACTTATTTTTCTATTCTCATCAGGAACTTAAATCTGCGATTGTTTGATCGCTTATACCAGGGGCGTAGCTAAAGCCTAATGGGCCCGGGTGCAAACGTTTATCTTGAGGCCCCCCAATTTCTTTTAACCCCTTAACGCAGAGGTGTAACTTGAAGCTCCTGGGCCCCAATGCAAAACCTGTAACAGGGCTCTCAACTATAATGCTTTATTCATAGTACTAGGCTCCCTATATGCAGAAGAGAGGTCTTATGGGCCCCCTAAGGCTCCTGGGCCCGGGTGCAACTGCATCCCCTATAGTTACGCCAGTGGCTTATACCATTTACTGCAATACATCAGTATTTCTGTATATGATATTTCTGCAATGCATTCTATTAAGACAAGTCCTTCAGAAGGACCTCGGTTGCCAGGACATCCAGACAGCACCTCACTATCTCATGGCAGGACAGCTATTCAGGTTAAAAATAGGCTGACATACATGGAAGACTTGGACAAAACACCCTAAAATAGCATTGTGGGGGTGCAAAGGGGCTTACAGACAAAACTCTCACTCAATAAAATCACGTTTGTGCCACGGTTGTTGTTGCCTGTAGGAGAGGGGAGGGGGAGCTAAGCTTGTGCACATTCATGAGAGAGACCAGCTGATTAGTGCTAAGAACTCCTCCCAGACAGAAACTTGAATGTAGAAGAGCCTGCAAACCAAGTATGAGGCTTTATAAATGTTTGGGAGGGAAATCTTAATGCAAAAATAAAAGCGCATTATTTTTTTCAGCAGGGACTTATAGTACATGGAAACCTTTGTGCATGCAAAAATCAATACATACATATTTTACTATGTTCTACAAAATACACTACCAGCAAGATGCAAAAAGGGAAATAAACACCAGATTCTGCAAATCTGTTTAATACTAGTAACAATTTATATATATTGTTTGCAGTGGAGTTTGTTTTAAAGGGGACTTATAGGAAAATAGAAGTTATTAAAGGTTCCTGTGCTCTTGGTGTATGAGTGGATAGAAGGAAAGGAAAGCCAAGAAAACGTCACAGGGAATGCACACGGGCATTTCTGGTCTTTTTCACTTAAAATGTTCTTTCATGCTGTTAACATATTCTACTATTTCATATGCTTGTAAAAAGAGGCTACTATGGCTGTAAGATCCCTGTGGAGTTTGTTCTTCACAGATTCCCTGTAAAGTTTGTTCTATCCCGTTTGTGGAATAAAGAAACCTGGAGTTGCTCCTACTCTCCAAAAGACCTCTGTCCCATCTGTGACTTTCTGTAAGTGAACCTGGATATTTGAAAATGTCCGTGGCCCTTGCGGACTTCTCACAGAAGTAAGTGAAAAGTTTTCTTGGCTTTTCTTCCTTTTTATCCACTCATACACCAAGAGCACAGAAACCTTTTATAACTCCTCTTTTCCCATATCTGCGATTGAGCTACCACCATGCACTGGGGGCTTCCTCTGACACTTTCTATGTGAACGTGGCCTTTCACAGGGATTAGGTGGTAGACAGATTAGCACCACTCTGAAGGTGAACTAGGACCAGCGGTATGGAGGCCTGATGCTAAGATGGTCAGTCCATACAAGGTGAGTCCATAATATATTTTCTACTGCACCTTATCTAAAACATCAATACATATTCTCGGAGCGCTGTCCTAATCTTTTATTTGTTGTCTACATACTTATGTTACCTTTTATACTATATTTGATGCACATATGTTCATGAGAAGCAACAGGTTGAAAAGAAGAAGCTGGGGAAATAAATAAGCGATAATTAATAGAGTTAGTCTAATTAGCATGAAACACACAGGGGAGAGGTTGGGGACGTCCTTCCCGACACAGCTGAGCGCATATCCTTATATGGCAAATACGACTTCTTAGTCCACAGCGTAAAACCAGGGACAAAGGTCGCTGCACCCTGGCAGGAGTCTGTACTGGTACAGGTACACAGTGCAGGTCTGCTCTGCTCTCCTGACAGCCGGCCACACCTGACAGACACTCAGGTAAGCTCCTTTCCAGACCTCCCTGCCTGTCACCTACCCAATGTCTCCCAGGAACACCTGATTTTTTTTTTTTGTTCCACTGTAAACAACCTTAGCAGCTGATCGCAGTCACAAAGACCTAACATCAGGTGAAGGTTCTCATATATGGGCTCAGCATCAGAACCTCAAACTGGTTTTTCCAGTTTTATGTAAATAAAACTTTGCATTCAAGCCTCTGTGACTCCAGACTGATACATTTTACCTGCAAGGATACATTGTAGCAAACAGGACAGGCGAGAGAGATTTGTGCTGCTGATGGTTTTTCTCCTCGACCACTAACTAGTCAGGATACAACTGTAACAAAAGCTCAAACGTAAAGTATTGGGATACAAACAAGAATGTTCTGATTCATTGACAGCAATCAGAGACCTGGTAAGAAATGGGAATGCAAAGCTTGTTAGAAAATCGCAGAACTATTAATTAGACACTTAAAGCCTAACTGTTGTATCATGGTGACGTGTTGGAAGTTTTGATTGATGGGGGTCCAGATGCTAAGATCTCCACTAATCACTGAAATGGAGGGGCAGAAGTGCTTGGCTGAGAGCTCTAATCCTTCCACTGTGATCCATTCTGCTCGGATTTCTTCAGGGAGGTGGGGCTAGCAGTCTACAGATCTATAGAAAGTATACGAGTCCATATACTGCTAAGTTCAGATCCGAGCTGATTACAGCTGAAGAGATACAGCTTTTGTCTGTGCGCTTCTGCCACTTTGTGTCAGCGATCAGTTAGGGCCTCACCACCCAGACCCCATCTATTAAAATGTGTCACATGTCATTGAGTTTTAAGAAATAATGGGTACGTCTTTAATATGTAGCAATAGACTATTACTTTCTCATAGTAGTTGATTATTAGTGTGTGGCTAATTATTGCTTGTATGTACTGTTTTATCTGGTCCTGGGCTAAGGAGGATCTTTGTACCTACTGCAGAATATCTTTGTTTACCATTATTATATGTCTTCCTATCAATCAGTACGATAGTCAATCTATTTAAACAGATTGTATAGTTTTTGGTCACCCTCTTTCTAATGTCCTTAAAGTATAGGAGTTGTCCAGTACATTTTGGATTTTCATTATTGATGACCCCGGCAGGGGTCCGCTACTTAAGATACCCACCAATCAGCTGATTCCTGTCACTGCTTACAGCACTAGAAGTAGATCAGGCTGACTGTATCGCAGCGGGCAGGTTGGGTACTGCAGGCACAGCTACCATTGAATTCAATGCAATACCAAACGGGGCCACAGCATTAGTCAGCACTATCTATTTCCTGCGCTATCCATAATGATAGCGGTGCTGGGAATCAACTGATCGGTGGAGATCCTGAGCAGTGGACCACTGCTGATCATCTATTGATAATCTTTGTCCTGAGAACAGGTCATCAAAAGAGAAAGTCCCAGACAATGCCTTTAAGGTTAAGACTACTTATTAAGGGGGACCAGAGATCTGCATGGTGACCTGGAATGGTTTCCACTGATGCTCTGCCATGCTGTCATAAGTAAAAACATTGTAGCCCCCCTCCTGCTGCAGTGAGACCCCTACAATGAGCTTAGCATTGGAGGACCATGGATAGGAAGTGTATTGTATGAAGCCCTTTAGGTTACCATTTATTAGAAGGAGCTACCCATACATTGTATCAATACAATTGTTAACAATGTGAAGCTGAGATTTGTAGCAAAATGTTTACTGAGTAAATAAACAGCTTTCATTCATTCATTGCTTTCAGTTGATGGGTGAATGTGAGTTAATATTGCTACACTGCTTTCACAGCTGCGTTAGGGCTCAGTTCAGGGTTTTCCATCTCTTCCCTATGTTTTTGAAAGAGAGAAACTGAAATAAAACTGGGAAAAAAAACTGATAGTCTTTTCCCCATTGATTTCACAGAATCAGATTTGAATGGGGTCTCAAAAAAAAAAAACGGAAAGCAAACAGAAAGGACTTAGTTTACTTCTATTTCATCAGGTTCCCCTTTTTTGGATGGAAAAATAGTGCAGCATTATGGAATGGAAGCAAACGGGGCCTTTGCATTTGCTTTCCGTTTATTTAAATCCCCATTGAAATCAATGCTGAAAAAAACGGATGTTTTAGTCCATTTTATATCAGTTTCTCTCATTCAAAAACAGAGCAGAGACACAGAAACCCTGACCTGAGCCCTAACGCAGCCTGTGATGGGTCTCATAGGTGACGCCAGCCGCACTTAGTTTTCTGATGTCTGATATTCGGCTATTGCTGTTGTGGTTTTTACTGTCTGTAACATAATGATAACACTATTATAAAACCACAGACAATCATGTGGTGAACTCCCAGCTTCCCCATGATACAATAGGAGCAGGAGAACCCGAGAATCCACAGCCCTGAAATTATATATAGAAAGGAAAGTTCTTACTGTAAATACAACTCCGATGCGTTTCAGCACAAGCCCTTCGTTGTAGCTCAGGTCAGTGTCAGGAAGCGTCATCAGCCTGTCACATTTTTTTATACATTGGAGGTATTGGTTCAGTGCCTAAATGTCTGTAAGGTATAGCTATGACTTGCACAGTCTGAAATGCGGCAGAATTCTGCATATGCAGAAATAAGGAACTTTATATGGATTTGAGTTGTTTTTGCTATTCCCTAGGGCATATTCACACGGGCGCATTTGCATGCATTTTTGTTTCCAAATTTGAGCGTGCAATACGCAGAGTATAGAACCCATCAATTTCAATAGGCTCCTTTATACTCCCTTTATTATTGCATGCATAAAAATGCAGCATGCCCTACTTTTGTACAAATTTGCGCACCAAAGGTCCCCATAGAGGTCTATGAGTAAATGCATGCGCAATGCACAAGGAGATGCACAATATGCTACGCAATTCTTCTGTAAATAGAACACATCTGGAAATCATTAGGCTACATAGCTATTTAAATCCGGATGTGGTTGTGTCCCGTACGCAAAATAACATGCCCTGAGGGCACAAAAAGTGCAGTATAATATGTCATAAGGCGCAAAAAAACCCCTTGTTCATAGTGCAATTGCACATACACCCGTGTGAAGCCACCATTGAAACCAGAAATATTGGCGATTGACAGGTTTCTGTAAGAAGTTCACCCGCTAACTAAAAACCATAAAAATCATTTATTATATTTGGGTTTTTATGCTATTTTTCTATTACCTTTGAGCAGCATTTTACAGTTTGTTGTATATAAATATAATTTATTTATAAAGTTGTACACCTAGATTTGATACTTATCTTGTTGCAATCAGTATTACCTGTATTCTCTAGAGCTGCAAACACATTCTTGCTTACTCATTATGTAGTCCCCTAACAAAACTGCTACCCTCCTTCAGTACAGGGAGCAGTGAAGGCCCAATTACTCAGGCCAGTAATCAGCTGTGCAAACATTTTATTCAGGATCATTGCAAACACTCATTTGTCATTAATTGCATCACAAAACTTCTAGTGTAAACGAGATCCGACAATAATGCAATCTATTTGCATAACTCAAGATTGGTACAGGATAAGTAATGTATGTACACCAGTGTTTCCCAACCATTTCAGCCTTGGGGCACACCTGGGAAAAAACTTTATGGCAGGACACCCCTACCAAAAGGGGATGTGGTTAGGGGTGTGGCTATGGTGTGGTCAGAGGTGTGGCTAGGGTGTGGCTTATTACAACGTATGATTTTTACCTCCATCATTATAAAAAGGACAGGGCTGTTTAAAAAAACACACAGGGAACAGAGCTGGATGGGCTATTGATATACATTATATTTTAAATTAACATGTTGTGGAATTAAATCCCGCACCGCATGTCAGTGTCCACATGGGTTTTGTACAGATTGTTTGCACACCGTGTTGATGATTTTCGAAATCTTATCCACTTTGCTGCTACAGCTACTATAGATTCCACAACTAATTAGCCCCGTGTAGTAATAGTGTTCCCCCCCCCCCATGTTGGTGGCCCCAGTAGTAATAGCGACCCCCTATATTGTTGGCCCCAGTAGTAATAGTGACCCCCTATATTGGTAACCCCACTAGTAATAGCGACCCCCTATATTGGTAGCCCCACTAGTAAAAGCGACCCCCTATATTGGTGGCCCCGGTAGTAATGGTGACCCCCACAGTGGCCTCGGTAGTAATTATTGCAGCCCCGAAAGTAATAGCTGACCCCTATTGTGCCCCCAGTAGTAACAGGTGACCCCTATTGCAGCCCCAGTAGTAATAGGGGCCCCACTATTGCGGCCTCACTACAGGGGACACGGGGACAGTGACAGCGGGCCCAGCGGCAGCACACTTGGACACAGAAAGCATGGCTGGTAAGGGGAAGAGGACAGTCGACGAGAATGGGGACAGTACAGGGAAGATGGCTGGAGTTACAACGGGGACCGCAGGTGGGAGATGACAGCCGGCAGCCCCAGTAAAGGGGAGAGTAAGAGGGGGGAGCAGAGTTTGGGGACGACTGACGGCGGCAACGACCCCAGTAAAATGCCATGTGACAGCGGGGAGTGAAGGTAGGACAGGACTGCCGCCGAGAGCGAGGCTGGTGTGTTGTACTGCTCACCTGGCTCCTGTAGCAGCTGCACCTCTCTCAACGCCATTGCCACTGCTTTCCCTGACTGCCAGGACCTGTCAGCCTGATGACAAGCAGGAAGCTGGTGGCCAATCAGCATTAGGGGGCGTCAACCCCCTGTCAATCTTGTCTCCACTAGAACTTCCTGGTGGCCACAAGATACAATAATACCAACGTGATTTCCAGCCAGAGAGCCGCGACACCCCAGGTGGGAATCACTGATGTACACAGTGATTCCACCAGCAGAATAGTGAGTGCAGCTCTGGAGTATAATACAGGATGTAACTCAGGATCAGTACAGGATAAGTAATGTATGTACACAGTGACTCCACCAGCAGAATAGTGAGTGCAGCTCTGGAGTAGAATAGAAGATGTAATTCAGGATTAGTACAGGATAAGTAATGTAATATATTTACACAGTAAATCCAGCAGAATAGTGAGTGCAGATCTGGGGTATAATACAAGATGTAAATTAGGATCAGTACAGGACAAGTAATGTATGTACACAGTGACTCCACCAGCAGAATAGTGAGCGCAGCTCTGGAGTATAATGCAAGATGTAACTCAAAATCAGTAAAGGATAAGTAATATATGTACACAGTGACTCCACCAGCAGAATAGTGAGTGCAGCTCTGGAGTAAAATACAGAATGTAACTCCAGTTCAGTTCAGGATAAGTAATGTATGTACACAGTGACTCTAATCTTTATGTTGATTAATTTGATATGTAACCTATAATATGAAGCTCAGAGATAAAGATTCACTTTATCTTCAGAAGAATTAGCCCAGTTATTGATTGTAATGTACAATCAGGGCTTCTACCCACTAGCGTTTTTTAACGCTGCGATATCGCTGAGTTTTTTAATACAGAAGTCAATGGGACTTTCTAATGTTAAAATCGCTTTGCACTAAAATTGCAAGTTTGTGCTTGCGATTTTTGTGTGATGCGATTTTAACATTAGAAAGTCCCATTGACTTTCGCATTAAAAAGCGCAGCAATATCGCAGCCTTAAAAAAACGCTAGTGGGTAGGAGCCCTTATTGTATAAAAGAATCAAATAATTGTAATGTCATGTATGTAGTGGTTATGCTGGATGAAAATGCGGAAGTCTTGTCAGAAATCAACTATAAGATGCACTGCTTTGTTCATCGTATGGTGACCGACCAGATATTAAATGGAGAGAACTGATTTTTATGGAGATTGTAACTGTTTGGATTTGTCCTATTTGGAATTTATTACAGATTAGATTTTAGGCTAATTCTCAAATTTGGAAGATCTGCAGCTTGTCTGTATGGTTATGATGGAGGCTTGATAATAGCTGCTAACTTCCCCTCTCCCTTGGATTGCACCCTGAACAGCACTCTGTAAACTCTATACCTGATTCTAATGTAGGGAATGGGAGGCTGCATTGCATGAAAGGGACTGCAAAATACATAAGAGATGTTCACAGTGTGAGACACAATCGGGTGAGGAGAGCAGTGACGCAAAATGTGTTTTCACTGGAATGGCCCTTTAAAAGTGAGGCCCAAATACTGAAATAGTTTACCAATGCCACAGTCACAAGGAGGCAGTGTGCAGAGCGTTGCAGCACTGAACTTTACCTCCTCATGGGACATTACGGGGCTTTTAGGAGATCAGGATCACAATTTACAAGGTATACTATATGTCCCCAATAGGGACTGCGCACAGCAGTCACGCGCTCTTTTTTCCTCCTACTCACACCCATTCCTCATACAGGCTCCTCTTAGTTTCAGGGTGACTATGTCCGGTAGGCGGTTCTCAATGCTCACAGTCAATCGAGCCTGACATCATCTATTGACAGTAGGTAGTGGAGACCATCCAACTGACACATTCACAGCACCAGTGGGAGCATCATTGGAGTTAGCAGGACCGCTGCTGTAGAGCCAAGTAAGTGACGCTGCTGCCCTGCCGACATGACAGGTTCCCTTAAGGCTGGGGCTACATGGAGACTTTTTGTAGTGTAGCTTTCCAATTTTAACTATCAAACTACAGCTGCAGTCCATGGGAATACTCTGAATTTCATGCTACTAAGTGCACTCCTGTGAGCTTTAGCTCTTATTGAATGGTTAAAATTGGAAAGTCACGCTACAAGAAGTCTTTGTGTTTCCCCAGCCTTAATGACTGCAGGTAGTGGTTGTCACCCAGCAATTGTTACCCATACAGAACGCAGAAGAAGCTGAACAGAGAAATAACAGCCATTACATCACCTGGGTAAATGCTGGTTATACGGCGGCATGACCAGCCTTAGGGCTCCTTCATACTAGCAATTGCGATTTTGCAGCAAGAAAATTTGAGTCAAAATCGCAATTTTGTTCATGAGATATCTGAACGGCAGCTATGCTTTTTCTTGCAAAAACATTGCTGCCGCTTGCGATCTTATCGCGCGTTTTGCTCGCGATACACAATAGGAGTTTCTAAGGTTAACGCATTACATTGCACGAAAATCGCAAGTTCGTACTTTGCGATATGATAAAAAGTACGCTCCATAGGGCAACATGGGAGATAAAAAAAATAAGCAAAACGCAGAAAGATAGGGCACACTTTGATTTTTTTTTAACGCAACATCACAAATGAGAATGAAACCATTGAAAATTCTTGGTTGCATAATTATGCATTTTCACTCACTCTCGCATCGCATTTTATTGCAAGCGCGAAGGGACCCTTAGCTACGTATGACCCATACACCAGCCAACTACATGTAGGGGAGGCGCCAGGTGGATGTAGGCTGGGGGCAATTACCCCCCTTAGGTCTGCTTGGCCAGATATTTTTGCTCCACGTCTTGCAAAGCTACATGACTCCTCTTCCTCCTGTGATTGTTCTCAGTAAGAGAAACCATAATATTCTCAGTTCCAGAATATGTCTTCAGATGGCATACACGGGACAAATACAATACTTTTTGCCACTCCCAAAGGGGGCAAATTCCTCTTCTGCCCTTCCCTGAAGTATTATGAACAAGGTCAAAGTATCATTTTAATTATTACACATTAATAGACAAGCAACTTTGTTATTATAGGAAAGCAATTGTGTTTCGGTATGTGTCTTATCAATATGATAGAACATTTGCAGGCAGTATCACATAGGCTTAGATACCCGCTATGCATGGACTATTGCACATGATAAGCTTTAATACGCTTGCTCAGCAGACCATATTACATGAGATAGTTTTACATACATGGCTCAGCAAATAGTACCACAAACTAGACCTACTGCAGATACACCAACTGATCGGACAGCATCACACATGATAGGATTAGATACACAGAATTATTGGGTTGCATTATACTCATCTCACATTGATAGCCTTAGATATATCGGCTCAGCAAACAGTATCACACAGAATAGGCTTAGATACACTAGCTCTGCAGATATCACATGAAAGACTTCAGACGGCCATGTGCGAGTTGCGCCCAAGATTCTCGGATGCAACTTGCATGGGACAACACATGGACACCGCTGTATAATCTATGGGGACAGTGGAAACTGCATGTCCTATTTTCGTCCATATGGCGGTTGAGGAAGACTAAGATGGGCCGAAACATATCCTGCATAATTTACTGCTATACGATAAAGGACTGACTTGAGCAGTGAATTGTGAGAGCTGAAAATTTCTTAAAGAGCGGACATTGCATGTGCCATCCATGATACAGAAGAATAGGACTTGCAGTGTTTAGTTTTTTTCACCCAATCGATCCATGTGAAAAAGTGCACTAGCCTTATAGGCTATAGTGCAGGCGTGTCCAAACTTTTGGCATCTCTGGGCCACATTGGAAGAAGAAGAGTTGTCTTGGGGCACACATTAAGTACACGAACACTAATGAAACACTTAGGAATTCCACATTTTGTAAGGGTTAATCCACGTCTGGATCTGTGGCAAAAAGCATGACTGAATTTTGCAGCAGTTTTAGTCCTCTCTCACAAGGGGCGACACAAAAAAAAAATTGCAATCCCTTCTTTCCCACAGACATGAGGCCTCAAAATCGATTATACTCACCTCTCCGGACACTGCGGATCTCCCCTCCGTCATGGCCGTATCTTCTTTCTTTTGCCTGGCTCATGGGCTTGGCACACCGGCAGCGTGCCACGTGCATACTCTGTGTACATTTTTTTTTTTTAAATACTGCTTTTCCGTGGTCCTACGGCATGAACGAAGTGACAGTTGCCGGTGTGCCACGGGACCGGACGGATTCCATAGGCTTCAATGGAAGCCGCGGGAGCCGTCCGTCTGGGAAACCCGCACAAAATGGAGCATGCTGCAGGTGGTTTCCCGCATGTGCGATCCGCGCGCCAGGGAAAAATGACATCTGCAGGTATTTAATTACCTGCGGGTGTCCAATGATTCCCTATGGGCGCGGAGTATTAAATCCATTTTGCCTGTGGACATTGGGCCTTAGGGTTCAAATGATCAATTAATGCCCACGTGAGAATCAGAGGCGGGCAGCACTGACCTGATGACTTCTAAATTACGGCAGCTGGGGCAACTGACCTGGCTGGTCTACAGACTACTGTCTGCGCTCGGCCGCCCCTCATGATATAATTAGATACTTTGTTTGGTAGACCGTATAACATACGATAAGATTAGATACACTGCTGTGGCAGACTATATCACAGATGGTGAGGTTAGATACACAGAATTAAAGGGGTATTGCCATCTCGCGGCCATGGTTACTGGCCGGAGCCTACAGAAGGAGCTTTTATCTGAGCTAAAAAACCAACAACCTGCTTTTGTTGCCCATAGCAACCAGTCAAAACATAGCTTTAATTTCTTAGGCCACTCTCTCACGTGTTCATATAAACGCTGCTCGAAACCGCGCATTTTACCATTGTTTCGAGCTGCATGTTTGAACGCATGGTACAGCATTTGACAGCACGATTTAATGCACCCCATCATTGTGATGGGTGATAAAGTGCGCTAAAAACATGAAAATGCTGAAAAATAAAATAGACAGCTCTCAAAAATCGTGGTGTTAAGCGGCTGGGTTCCCACACAGCGTATTCCTGGCAGAAATCTCGTGGTTTGGCTGCAGCGAAAAAACGTGAGATTTCCGCTGGGAAAGCGCTGCTTCGAAACGCATGGCGCTTAGCCGCAGGTTTTGGAGCGGCTTGACTGCATGCTTTTCCGTTGCGGCCGGCGCTCCCATAGATAAGAGCGTGGCCACAACAGGAAAAAAAAAAGAATGGACATGCTGCGGCCGGCGAATCCGTGCCACAGTGCTGGCTTCTGCCAGCTTTGCCATCTTATGTGGACGAGATCTCGTCAACATGGCTGGCTTATCCCTGAATTAGCTGCCGCAGGCGGACTTGCCGCAGTTAAATTCCGTACGTAATTTCCACGGCAAATCCGCCCCGTGTGAACCCAGGCATAAGGTTGCATTTGAGTGCAAGTCTGTGAGGCCCCATCGAAAACAATGGGAGTGTCGTACTGTGATTAGCACGGCGCTCGGGACGCCGCGCTAATCGTTGTAAAAAGTGGTCGGTGTGAGAGCGGCCTTATACAGCTGAAGTAAAATGAAAGCTGCGCTGTGATTGGTTGCTATGTCTTATACTGCTGAGGTAAAGTGAAAGCTGCGCTGTGATTGGTTGCTATTTTTATACTGCTGAGGTCAAATAAAAGCTGCACTGTGATTGGTTGCTATATCTTTTACTGCTTAGTTAAAATGAAAGCTGCGCTGTGATTGGTTGCTAGGGGCAACACAAGTTTTCTTTCAGACAGTATTGATAAATGAGGCTCATCGTTGTCACCCGTTGGTCAAGGACCAGGAATGGCTTTATTATCAGACTAGAGTTTGAAGCTACTCCTCTAAATATTTGCAGGCTACTGTGAATATAAATCTGGTCTATAAATGGCCTCGTGTGACATCATCAGATTGCATCCTGTAAATGTAGCGCAGTGTTGTGTATTTACCGGGAGTAAGTGTTGGTTCCATGGTGACAATGATTCACTTCTATAGGAAACAGTTGTATTTTTTGCCTTCATCCTGTTCCAGTTGCTGTAAGGCTGTGTTTCTCAGCACGGCTTGTCAGCGGCCCGTTTACACGGAACGCATATCATTCAGTTTATCGCTGGATTGTGCAAACAATAGTCATTCAGTGTAAACACAACCAGCACGTGAGCGACCAATATAATTCATTTGATTGTCGTTCATCATTCAGTTTATGCAACATAACAATTAAACAAAGGAATTGATCTCCAGCCCGCTCCGCCTGCATTCGCTGAACAAGTATCACTCGTGCATGAAAGCATAGGAATGATAATCTTTGGGATGACTGTTGGGTACTTAAGTCCCCAACAATCGTCCCGTTTAAAAGGACCCCTACCCAACCAAAGGCAATCACAGCGTGCCTATGGGTTGCCATGGCAGCAATTGCCTTCAAGCCTGTCGGAGGCAGAGCATAATAAGCTGCCTGTTATATTTAGCATGCGTTCACCCGTTGCAGAAATGCTATGGATTTTCCGCAGTGGAAACACTGAAAAAAATTACAGTCAGAAAAGTTTACTATCCTAATACACTGTAGAATAGAAGTATTGCAGTGTATTATACTAGCAATAAGAAGATCACAAAGTTGTTTTTTTAAATACAAACAAAAAAAGAAAAATCCCACTTTTCTCTTGCAAAATCCTGTCTTCATATAAAAATAAAAAATGTTAATATTCATATTGCCGCATCTATAATGACCCGTTTATTTTAACGACTGCATTACTTATAACACACGTTGAACATTGTAACAAAAAATAAAGGAAAATAAACATAAAATTGCTGGATTTTATTTATTATGCCTCCCAAAAAACAAATAAAAAGTGATCAAAAAGTTTTATACCTCCCAAAATCTCCATGGAGGGAAAAGTAAAAATGGTATGAATCTATGAATGTTGTAACACTGAAAATAAAATATTTTACCGAAGTAGAAGAAATTTACTAAAATATGATTACGGATACCATATTGAGATATAACCAAGTGTAAAATAATGGCCCATCTGACCTCTTTATCCTATCTGAGCATATAAGTAATGACAGGACAATTATACTTGCACTTCTACCAGCTCATTGTTTGGTAGCCTCATCTGACAACTTCTAGAAATGTATATGGGTGATGCCAAGATCAAAGATCACCATGTCACTTCACGCTATGGCTATCCTGTTACCATCAATTATATTCTGCCCCACTACCCACAATTTGTCCTCTTAGGTCAGTTGGTAACATTGATAACCATTGGTTTCTTAGTTGCAGCCACATTTGGCAAAGATGGTTGATGACCAGCACAGCTACTAATAATAGGGTCAGTCAAGACAGGAAAGACATGGCTGCTTTCTTCCAAAATCTGTAAAAGGAACCTGCTCAACTGTTCTACCATCTGCCATTGCAAACTTGCAGACAGCCCATATATCATATACACCAGTACATTATACATATCTATTTATACACAGTACTGATGCCAGTTCTCCCCTGAATTTTCATTTCAGATTCCAGGTGACTTGTGATCTAAGAATTTTCCAAAATGGCCGAACTCACAGAAAAAGTAACAAAGACCCTGAATAAAACCACCCCAGGACTGCAGATATGGAGAATAGAGGTAACTACTGTTGTTAGAACTATAGCATTGTTGTTAAGAAAGAACTCTAGTAGGAAGATACAAAATTCTCATGGTTTAGTGGCACAGTTCCTAGTGGCTTGGTACCCTAATGTTGAATCGTTTGGTGTTCTAGTCACTTTTGTTCGCTGATTTATTGCCCAAATCCCTAGTTCCTGGTGGTTTAGTGCTCCAATTTCCTGTGTCCAGTGATTTGGTGCTCCACTCCCAAGTGTCCAGTCATTTCATGCTCCAGTCTCTGGTGTCCAGTGATTTGGTTCTTCAGTCTCTGGAGTCCAGTGATTTGGTGCTGCAGTACCAGATGTCCAGTTATTTAGTGCGCCATTCCTCCGTGTTCACTGATTTTGGTTACCCCATTCCTTGGCATCCAGTGATTTGGTGCTCGAGTCCTTGGTGTCCAGTGATTTGGAGATCTAATCCCTGGTGTCCAGAGATTCAGCTCTCTACTTCCCACTCTCCGGTGTTCTGTGCTCCCAATTTCTAATAGCTTTAGGCCATCACATTAGAGAGAGAGGACATTTCCACTCTCCTTGTCTTAGCAGGGAAACGTACGAAACAGCCTGAAAATCTGGAAGTCCTTGATATGGTTATGTTCACCCCTGCATTTACTATAGTGAGGTTCACAGGATTTCACTCCTGCAGTTACCGATAAATTTAGTGTCTACTTTTACTCCTAATTCCATTTCTGAATTTTGCTCCTAGAAAATGGAGATGGTTCCCATTCCAGAAAAATCCTTTGGAAACTTCTTTGATGGAGATTGTTATGTCCTCCTCATGGTGAGTACAACCTTCCATTCTAGCTCATTAGAATCAGCAATTACAGCCAATTCTCCAGCCTCGGCATGATGTCTACGTCTGTTATACTTTACGTTAGTTGTAAATTTTGGTCAATACATTCCGTATTTGTTTGAGAAAAATACCAAAAAGTATATAAAATTAGCAGTTTTCACAATTTTTTTTTCCTCTGCTTATAAGCATGATAATCTTACCACACATGACGGGTTTCCGATAGTATAATGATGATGATCTTACCACATAAAATAGTTAATAATTAACATTTACCACATATTGACTTTATATTGGCATCATTTCTTAACCCCTTAACGCCACAGGACATAAGGTTACATCATGGCAGGGTGGTACTTAAGGCAAGTAATCTTACGTCATGTGGATCTCAAGTGATCTTAAAAGAAATAGTATAAAAAAGCATTTTTAAAAAATGAGAAAAACCTTTTTTGCTTATTTTTCCCTATTTATATGATAAGAATTAAAAATTTAAGAAAAACGCCACGTGTGCTATCATCGTGTCTGTAACGACCTGTGCTATAATTTGAGTACACTAATTATCCTGCTCAGCAAAAAAAATTACAAAAGGAGGAAATACGCTTATTTTATTAATTTTGCCTTTAAAAAAGTGCAATAGAACGATCAAAGAAGCTATATGTACTCGAAAATGGTAAAAAGAAAAATTACAGCTCGTTGCGCAAAAAACAAGAGCTTACAAAGCTCCAACCATGGAAAAATAAAAAGTTATGCGGCTTTGAATGCAATAATGCAAAAATAATTATTTCCAAAAGAAAAGGTTTTTTTTGTGCAAAAGTGGAAAAACGTAAAAAAATTATAATGTTTTTGGTATTGTTGTAATTGTACCGACCCGCAGAAAAAAATTTATTGTGTCATTTATGCTCTTTGATGGACACTGTTAAAAATAAAATTAAAAAACAATGGTAGAATTGATGTGTTTTCTCTCCCTGCTCTCAAAAAAAAATAAAAAGGTTTACAATACGTTATATGCACCCAAAAATGGTACCAATAAAAAGTATAGCCACACAAAAAACAATCCCTTACACGGCTCCATTGATGGAAAAATAAAAAAGTTATGGCTCTTGAAAAGTGGAAATGAAAATCCCCCAAAAATAGTTGTGTCCTTAAGTCAAAAATAGGCCATGTCCTTAACCCCTTCCCGCTAAAGGACGTACATTTACTTCCTGGAGCGTCGGGGTATGTATACAGAGAGGTCGCGGGGTGACCTCTCTGCATACAGCGCGGGCGTCAGCTGTTTACTACAGCTGACATCCGCAGGCAATAGCCGCGATTGTCCGTTCAGCTGATCGCGACTACTAACCTTTTAAATGCTGCCATCAATTTTGACAGCGGCATTTAAAGCCCCCATACGATGTTCAGGAGTCCTGTACGCCCCCCCCCCACGGTGAGATTGGGGGAGCCGTGCAGGTGTCATGGCCGCCGGGGGCCTTCTGAAAGGCCCCAGGGCTGCCTTGGGAGACTGCCTATCAAGCCATCCCTGTAGGGTGGCTTGATAGGCTGCCTGTCAGAATGCAGTATGACGTAATGCTATAGCATTACGTCATACTGCAGGAGCGATCAAAGCATCGCATATTGTAGTCCCCCAGGGGGACTCAAAAGTTAAGTAAAAAAAAAAATCAATAAGGTTTTTTTATTTGTAAAAGAAAAAAAAGTAATAAAAGTTTAAATCACCCCTTTTTGCCATATCTGCAATTAAAATATCTAAATCATAAAAATACATATTTGGTATCGCTGCGTCCGTAAAAGTCCGATCTATCAAAGTAGCACATTATTTACTCCGCATGGTGAACGTCGTCCGAAAAAAAAAAAAAAGAACGCCAGAAATGCACTTTTTCAGTCACCCTGTCTCCCAGAGAAAACGCAATAAAAAGCGATCAAAAAGTCGTATGTGTTCTGCATTAGTACTAACAGAAAATGCAGGACATCCCATAAAAGTGAGCTGTTGCTGAACTGCATCAACGGAAAAATAAAAAAGTTATTGCGCGCACAAAATGACGGCAGAAAATAATTGAAGAAAATTAAATGTCTTTGAAAAAAAAAAGAGTAGTACAGTAAAAAAAAACTATATAAGTTTGGTATCGTAGTAATTGTACTGACCCATAGAATAAAGTTATCATGTCGCTTTTGTTGCAGTTTGTGCGCCGTAGAAACAAGACACACTGAAAGATGGTGGAATGTCTGGGGTTTTTTTTCATTTTACTTCACTTAGAATTTTTTTAAAAGTTTTTCAGTACATTATATGGTACTTTAAATAGCACCATTAAAAACCACAACTCGTCCCGCAAAAAACAAGCCTTTATACGGTGATGTTGATGGATAAATAAAGGAGTTATATGATTTATATATATATATAATTAAAAACATTTTTTTTTTCTAATCTGTTTTTATTTTCTGATAGAAGACTCTTTGTGTTCTATTGTCTGTACATGACTATGGGGCCGTCTTGCCTTTGCTGCAGAGATTTGTTTTACAGCAATTTTTAGAAAAATGCTTTACAGCCAGCTCATGGGCCATCAAAAAAAAAAAAAAAAATCAACAAAAATTTTAAAATGTATTTTTAACACGAAATTTATACAATTGGTCATTTTCTCGTGACATAATCCTTTGAAAGGGAGCAGGCCTAAAACAATCTCCCATAAATACAGTACAGCTGTGTCTATTGTGTGAATGGCCCATGAGCAAGCGTCTTAATACATTTATGACTGCATTTAGGACCATCCATGAGCCAAAACGAAAATCTATGCTAGCTATTTTTTAAAGGGGCTGTTCTACAATTGATTCTTATCACTCATCCACAGGATAGATGATAAAAGTTAGATCGGTGAGGTCTCACCGCTGAGAACCCAATGACCATGAAAAAAAGGGGTCCTCTGCAGAGTTGGAGTGGGGTGCCTAGGACCTACTAGTAAAATTTATTCTGGGCCCACTCAGTAGTTACTTGTAAATATTACCTGTTTCAGATGCTGTACTTTGCATATGAGTATGTATTGTTGTGGGTCTACAGCACCATGCGCCATTTGTTTGGGGATCCACTCCTAGCTCAGGGCCCATTTGGAGGGATTTACCTGTTCCCCTGTTGACCAGTCCGATCCTGGTCCCATATTCCCCTCCTCTGTCATTGCAGGCTCACTACACCCACCCACAGTAATATCATACTGAATGAAGCAGCGGTCGTGTATATGTGGCGCCACTTCATTCATTTTAGTGGGGCTGATGGAAATAGCGGAGTACAAGCGTCCATCTGACTGAAAATGAATGTAGCAGCACCGCTCATGTACGACCTGCTCTCCATTCGATCTCCTCGCTGCCGAGGGGGATGCTGTGATCCTGCAGTAAGGGGGACATAGGACCCCTTTTTGGAATCAGTGGGGATTGACTTTTATCATCTATCTTGGTACAGCTCTTTTAATTCATTTAAAAGTCAGCAGAATCCTAACATGTTTCAGACAAACTGTGGCCCTGCCCATGGCTCTGTTCTGCTGGCTTTTACATTAACTAATAAAGCTACTGAACTTTAATTATCACTTTGTGCTCTGCCTCCATTCCTGTGGCATTTTTTAATAAATGACCCTCCAATCTTCTAGTATCTTTAACCCCCTCTGGATTACATAATGTGAATATACGTAATCCAGTTATAAAGTGTATATGGATTGAGCTCGGTAGCAGAGTTCTGCTGTTTTTGAAAGCAGACAGTTGCAGACAACTACCACGATCAGTTAGCTCTGATCACAGTTAAAGGGGTGGTCTCGCGAAACCAAGTGGGGTTATACACTTCCGTATGGCCATATTAATGCACTTTGTAATGTACATCGTGCATTAAATATGAGCCATACAGAAGTTATTCCACTTACCTGCTCCGTTGCTAGCGTCCTCGTCTCCATGGTTCCGTCTAAATTCGCTGGCAGCTTGCTTTTTTAGACGCGCTTGCGCAGTCCGGTCTTCTGCTCAGCGCGAGCCGCTTCAGTGTGTTAGACGCTACAGCTCTTCTGCGCATGCGCAGACGAGCTGTAACCTCTCGGGAGCGCGCTGGAGCAGAAAGGTGCAGAAAGTTCAGCAGCCCAGCCGAGCGGAGACGAGAAGCCCAGCCGAGAAGCCGCCCATGTAAGTCGCCTGTCCCCGGAGCCCACCGCCTGCCCCCGGAGCCCACCGCCTGCCCCCGGAGCCCACCGCCTGCCCCCGGAGCCCACCGCCTGCCCCCGAGCCCGCCGCCGTGCTGCCGGAGCCCACCGCCTGCCCCCGGAGCTCACCGCCTGCCCCCGGATCCCACCGCCTGCCCCCGAGCCCGCCGCCGTGCTGCCGGAGCCCACCGCCTGCCCCCGGAGCTCACCGCCTGCCCCCGGAGCTCACCGCCTGCCCCCGGATCCCACCGCCTGCCCCCGAGCCCGCCGCCGTGCTGCCGGAGCCCACCGCCTGCCCCCGGAGCTCACCGCCTGCCCCCGGAGCCCACCGCCTGCCTGCCCCCGGAGCCCACCGCCTGCCTGCCCCCGGAGCCCACCGCCTGCCTGCCCCCGGAGCCCACCGCCTGCCTGCCCCCGGAGCCCACCGCCTGCCTGCCCCCGGATCCCACCGCCTGCCTGCCCCCGGATCCCACCGCCTGCCCCCGGATCCCACCGCCTGCCCCCGGATCCCACCGCCTGCCCCCGGATCCCACCGCCTGCCCCCGAGCCCGCCGCCGTGCTGCCCGAGCCTCCCGATGCTGCCCGAGCCTCCCGCCGCCGTGCCCCCGATGCTGCCCCCGATGCTGCCCGAGCCTCCCGCCGCCGTGCCCCCGATGCTGCCCGAGCCTCCCGCCGCCGGGACACACACACAGACAGACACACACACACAGACAGACATATATATAGACAGACACACAGACAGACAGACACATATATATATATATATATATATATATATATATATATACACAGATAGACAGATATAGATATATATATATATACAGACAGATAGAGATATATATATATATATATACACAGACAGACAGATAGAGATATATATATATATACACAGACAGACACACACACAGACATATATATATATATATATATATATATATATACACACACACATATACAAACACGTGTGGGTATATATATATATATATATGTGTGTATATATATATATATAATGTGTGTGTATATATACACTCACGAATACGCGTATGCGTATACTCGTACACACGTATACTATATATATATATCTCTATATATCTATATCTATATATAGATATATAGAGATATATATATAAAAGATGTGTACACGCATATATACACACACACATTATATATATATATATATATATATATATATATATATATATATATATATACACACATACACATATATACACACGCATATAAAAAAAACGTGTGGGTATGTGTGTGTATATATATATATATATATATATATATATATGTGTGTGTGTATATACACTCACGAATACGCGTATGCGTATACTCATACACATATATACTATATATATCTATCTATATATATAGATAGATATATATAAAATGTGTACACGCATATATACACACACATATATATTTAGGTGAAAAAACTATTTCATCTAAAACAGTGGAAAGTGAATTGCAGGGAGGCATTACAGTACCTTCTGCTGAGAATTCAGCACTGGACAGCTCCCTGCTATTACGAAGCCTGGGTTACTTGTGCAGGGGGAAAGGATCAGCACTGGACAGCTCCCTGCTAATACGAAGCGTGACCGGCGTCTCGGGAGCGAGCACGTCGGGCTGAAGCAAGCGCAGGGAGAAGAAGCGGCGGCCATCTTTGGGAAACTTTTTATAAGTTCATGAAACGCCAGAACTGTAAGTAGGAACCGGCTTTAAAAGCCATTTACATTGGTACTTAGTAATGTATGCTGAAGAAGGGGGACTGGGCAAAAAAAATATTTCACTGCTGCCTCGAGACATCTCCTTTAACTGTTTAGTCCTGTGGGGGACTAAAGTGTAATAAAGATTTAATAGAAAAAATATTAAAAGTTTAAAAAAAACATTTACCATTTTCCAATAAAAAAATGAAACAATTAAAAAGCACACATATTTGGTTTCACTGAGTAAGAAAACGCCCAAACTATTATAATAATATCACGAAATGTATCCCATAAAAAAAGTATGGAATGCCAGAATCGCGAGGTCTTTTTTTTGTTATTCCGGCTCCCAAAAAAAATTGATTGAAAAGTGATCAAAAACACATGTGTTTACAAAAAAAGTACTAATAAAAACTATAGTTCACCCTGCCAAACATTGAGCCCTCACACAGCCCAATCGTTATAGGTGTCTGAATATGGCGATGGAAAGCAACTGAGTTCATACATAATTTTTACTGTACTATAAAAGCTGTAAAAACTACCTCCAAAAAAAAGTCGCAATTCCTTTTTTTTTTTTTTATTTCTCCCCACTTAATTTTTTTTTAACGTTTTTTAGTACATTATATGATCCACTGAGTGCTACTGTTTAAAATTACAACTCGTTTAGTAAAAATCAAGTTCTCTTACGGCTATATCAATGAGAAAAAAATATGGCAAAAGAAGCAAAAATAAAAGAATAAAAAATCCCTTGTCCTGAAAGGGTTGATTCACATCTTTCTGTAATTCTCCATATTCCTCCCCGACAGACTCATAAGACCAGCAATAAATTTTCATATGACCTGCACTTCTGGATCGGGAATAATTCCTCCACGGATGAGCAGGGGGCAGCTGCCATTTACACCACACAGATGGATACCCACCTGGGAGGAATTGCTGTCCAGCATCGGGAAGCCCAGGGTCATGAGAGTGACACATTCAAGGGATATTTCAAACAAGGCATAGTGTGAGTATTATCAATAGTCGAGCCGCCGCAGACAGCCAAAAGTGGTTTTGCATACGTTCACGCTCCAATGGCTGGAGTCTGGGATGCATAATAGTAGCAGGATCAAAAAAGGGGGACCTGTACCTTTAAATATTATTGCCTGAAATTAAACTGTTTGTGGTGAAGACATATCTAATATGACGTGATGTTCCTCTTTGTCTCAGGTACAAGAATGGTGGTGTAGCCTCAGGAATGAAGCAGGTGGAGACGAACACATACAACATAAAACGTCTGCTACACGTCAAGGGGAAGAAGAATGTGTTGGCTGGAGAGGTGATTGATAGCTTTCCCATTAAAATTCTGACTTGTGGATATAATCTTGATGTACAAAGCTATATAAGTAGTATATATGATACATTATGTTTTATGTTATATTTTGTAATACATGTTTTTGAAGCCTTTTTAATGTTACGGTATATTTTACATAATACAAGTTTGTTTAAAAAAATCTTGATTACAGTGCTTTGATTAGGTGAATAATTTTTTTCTTTCCTTATGTAACTTGCCCCCCAGTATACATAAGTCGGCTAGTATTACCTTATTTAGTTATTCCTTTCTATCTGAAACTTTCTGGAGTCCTTCTCTTCACCTGGGTCATGTGATCTCATTCTGGCCACCTGAGATTCACTTGGCGTTATGTTCTCTCATTTTTCAGTCAGCATGTGTGATGGACCATACCGCACAAGCTCTTACTAGGGGCATGCAGAAACTCCTATCATAGCTACTGCTGATTAGAGTTCCTGTCACACAGTTATAATGAAGGAGATGACAGCTTCTCTTCCTGACTGTATGCTTATGGTCTGTAGCATATTTAGGTGAATATACAGAGTAATGATAATCAGACCGTCCACCCAGCAGGCAGAGATGGTACTGGCTCTAGCTGGTCATGTGATGTGGTGCTGATGCGTCATGGGTCTGATAGCACAGAATAGTGAAAGAGAAGGCAGGGACAAATCTCAACATCACGATGGTTTTTGATAGGCATCAGACATCATTGAATGGCTGTGATTGGTTAACCCAGTGCCGGCTTTCATTGGCTGACGCTGCACTGTGTTAGCCAATCGGAGCATTGGCTTTCTGGAGGCGGGGCCCCACTTCCAGAAAGCAATGCTCTGTCGGCGTGGAGGAGGGGGCGACAGCCTGCAGCAGCGATGCGGGGGATGAGTATTGATTTTTGTTTTCTACAGCGTATTCCCGGCGTATAAGTTGACAGTTGGGGGTCGTCATATACGCCCAGTCGTCGTATACGCCGGAAAATATGGTTGGTCTGCATAGGAGCTGTATACACAAAAGGGTAAGAGATGTTTTATCCAAGACTATTTGTAAAGTTACCTCATTTGAAAATAATAACACAATGATTGAAAAAGTATACATACCCTTTAAGTGGCTGTTATAGTTAGAAGAGCCAGTTCTTTTTCCATAGAGCAAGAAAAATCGCCCAGCCGCAGTCAGTCCATGTCATTCCTTATCTCAGTCTAGGTTATTAATCAGATTGATTCTAGTTTTATAGGTAGAGTATTAACTTTTTAGGTAGAGTATGGCCCCCTGCACACGGGTAGAAATTCCACGGTGGGATTTCCCCGCAGAATTTCCACCCGTGCCCACTACCATGGGATTGCATTAGATAATGCAATCCTATGCAGACGGCTGCAATTTGTTTGCGTGAAAACACTCCCAGAAAACAAAACGCGGCATGTCCTATTTCTGTGCGGGTCTCGCAGAGAAACGTCACTAGTGACGTTCCGGCTCTGCCCTGCGAACGCGCCAGCTGGGCGGCAGCCAGCACATAGTGCAGAGAGAAGATGCCGGGAGCGGGTGAGCTGCAGGGCTGTGCAGGGGCACGGGTCCGCATCCCGCTGCCAGAATTCTTGCAGCGGGATCCGACCCAGCCGTCTGCAGGCAGCCTATCACCTTTTTAAGTAGAGTCCCAAAATTCATACTTTTTCCTCGTTTTCTCTTCCAGTTTATATAGTTTATGAAAATTTTGCTGCAAGTCCTGACTTTTCCATTTGTCTTTCCTCTTCTAGGTTCCTTTCCAGTGGAGCAGCTTTAATACCGGAGATGTCTTCTTGGTGGATTTGGGGAAGCTGATCATCCAGTGGAACGGGCCAGAGAGCAACAGGATGGAGAGACTGAGGGTAAAAGTCCTTTTACATGGACAGATAATCTGGTTGTGCTTTTGACCACTGAGCGACAATGAACATATTGGTCAGCGCTTGTTCCCTCTGTGTAGACAGCAGATTATCTGGGGATGACCAATGATTAAGGCCCAATGTCCATGGGCGGATTTGATTTGTGGAAGATCCGCAATTCAAGCCGCCCATAGGGAAGCATGGGCGTCCACACCTAAATTTAAAGCATGCGGATCTTTGGGTGCAGAAAACAAATCTCAGCATGCTCCATTTTAGTGCAGTTTCCGCACAAACTGCTTCCATTGAAGTCAATGAAGCCGCCCGATCCGTGGCCCTTCCGCAGCTGACACTGCGGACAGGCCACGGATTCCGTGGGAAAGCAGGAGTTTGGAAAAAAAAGTACTGCGCATGTGCACTGGCAAGCACTTCCGCATCTGCAGTGCAAAAGAAAGAAGAGAGGGACAGATAAGCCGGGTCCTCTGCCGTGGGCAGGGTCAGATTTCGCTGCAGGCGGCATCCGACCCGCCCGTGCACATGAGGCCTAACACGATCTTTCACTCCTGCAGCTGTCATTGGTTGGGTTGGGTTGGGTGTTCCTCCTCTTACATATCCTGGATATCAGGTGAATGGGCGTTCGTAGGAACATTCAGACACGATAATCACCCCAGGTAAAAGGACCTTAAAGGGGTTGTCCCGCGAAAGCAAGTGGGGTTATACACTTCTGTATGGCCATATTAATGCACTTTGTAATGTACATTGTGCATTAATTATGAGCCATACAGAAGTTATCAGAAATTATTCACTTACCTGTTCCGTTGCTGGCGTCCTCGTCTCCATGGTGCCGTCTAATTTTCAGCGTCTAATCGCCGGATTAGACGCGCTTGCGCAGTCCTGTCTTCTTCTTTTCTGAATGGGGCCGCTCGTGCTGGAGAGCGGCTCCTTGTAGCTCCGCCCCGTTACGTGCCGATTCCAGCCAATCAGGAGGCTGGAATCGGCAGTGGACCGCACAGAAGACCTGCGGTCCACCGAGGGAGAAGATCCCGGCGGCCATCTTCACCAGGGAAGTAAGAAGTCACCGGAGCGCGGGGATTCAGGTAAGCACTATCCCGTTTTCTTTTTTAACTCCTGCATCGGGTTTGTCTCGCGCCGAACGGGGGGGCTATTGAAAAAAAAAAAAAACCCGTTTCGGCGCGGGACAACCCCTTTAAGGAATTAGGGGGACTTACTGAGGCGGAGTAAGAAATGAGTAGATGTCTTCTAATGTCTTACTGTTGAGGAATAATAAGGTGGGCAGACTCCTCTTTAGGCCAAGTACACACTTCCCGTGTATGCCAGTTGCATCCAATAGGCTCGGGCGTAACTCCCATCGGACAGCACACAGCTGTCCGTTTGCTGTCCGATTTACATGGACACTTCTCATTAACATGCATTAGTATGTCCTATTTCTCATTCGTCATATGGACATGAATAAGGGATGCAATGAGTTTTTCACGTGGACCATTGGTTTGTATGAAAAAACATCAATCTGCGTAAGCTATAATGGGGCTGCGCGCTGCCTCTGAATTAATACGGATAGAACACAATCCCAAATACACTAGTATATCCCAGAGGCCTTATGGTCTACATGAGTGGTGGCTGACATGTTGTACTCATGGGCAAACACAGCTGGTACTGTACAGATATTTCCCTAATCGTTGCATCTTCACTGTACTAAAAATATGAGCTACTACGCAAAACAAACAAAAATAACATTGGGTCTTGAAGAGACAAACCATTGAGATAAATCGCATCAGTGGAGGTCCATGGCCCGGGGACACATTAAAACACTAATGAAGTAGGGGTCTTTTGTGGTCCCCAATCTGGTAACGCCATCATTATTTTCTCTTCATAACAAAAAGTGGAAAATTCCTTTAAATGGGATAAACTACCGAATATCATAGCACCTTCATTCTTTTTTCCATATATGACACCTGCCATAGAAAAGTATTTCAATATGAATTTGTTTTAGGGTATGAACTTGGCAAAAGACATCCGTGACCGTGAACGTGGTGGGCGTGCCTATGTTTACGTTGTTGAAGGTGATAACGAGGAAGCATCGCCTAAACTGATGCAGATTCTTATGCATGTGCTGGGGGAGAGAAAAGAGATAAAGGCACCAATATCTGATGATGTAGTGGACAGTGCAGCAACAGGAGCAATAAAGTTGTATCAGTAAGTAACCCACACCTATGTCAGCAGCAATCTGTGTACAATCTGTCCCCATCACAGACAAACTCCAGTGAAAACTGAGATCTTAACCTGCAATTCCTCGGAGCATTGCATAGTTTGACTTTGGGGATAATTTGCTGGGACATCCACTCCTGGGAAGATTGTCACTGTAGAGTGATGGACTCCAAATTGTTTGAAAGTAGCCTTATAACCCTTTCCAGATTGATGGACAGCAACAATTGCTTCTCTAAGGTCATTGCTGCTATTTTTCCTCTTTTGCCAGTTTGCTGGTCTGGAGCATTCAAAAGTGTTAACACAATGCCAAACGTCTGCTATTATATAGGTGGCCACACTTACTGATCATAAGTTAATCAGTGGCATTTGATTAGCAGCACCTGGCTGCTACGTACCCTCTTAACTCCTATGGAAGCAGTAAGGGTGTACTTAAACTTTCACACATAGCTTCTGCATTTTGCCTAGTTTTTCCTCTACCTAGTTTTTGGTAAATAAGCAATGACACGGTTGAGGCTCATCTGAGGTTGTATGTACAGTACCGAATTTTAAGACCTTCTAAAGTCTTTTAAATTATCCCCGGATACATAAAATGATGGAGTTCAAAGGGGGTGTACTTAGTTTTTCTCATGACTATATGAAAATACAGCATGTACAAACACAACGTTGTGGATTTATCAGTGTAGAACTAGCATAGATACAAGGTGTTAATAGATCTAGGGCAGGGGTCCCCAACTCCAGTCCTCAGGGAACACCTGTGGCAATGTCTGAGGACGGACTATAATTACATCACCTGTGCAACACTGAGGAAGTCCTGAAAACATGACCTGTTGGTGGTCCCTGAGGACTGGAGTTGGGGAACACTGATCTAGGGTGAGACTTGGTTATAGGGTTTTTTGTTTTTTTTTTAAGGGGAGCTTCTACAACCCAAATGTGTTTCTAGGACGCTCATAGTTTTGATTAGTAGTTTATTCCAACTTGACCCAAAACCCAGCCCTCCAGGTCATTATTATTTGAGGGTTGAAGATTAAGACTGCATCCCCACATAGGAAACCCCGCTTCTAGCTGAAACTCTGTTCAGCCACAGCAGCCAATGGCCGCACGATCTTGCCAATATTGGCAACCACGGTGAGCAGAGTATTAGCTGCAAGGATGTTTTTTGGTTTGTGAGAACATAGCCCAAGCCAATTTGTAGTCAAATTCAGCTGCTGTTGGGAAAGGACAAGCTACAGATTGTGAATTTTTCTTATCTCCACATTCTTACTTAGGGTGACAGACAACAATGGCAACTTGATGGTGCAGGAAGTGGCCACCAAACCACTAACCCAAGATCTGTTGAACAACAATGTAAGTCCTTTACATATATATACAGTAGTGTAAGATGGATAGCGTCAGGATCAGTGGACGTAAACACACTGTGTCACAGGCTGGTTTGACTTTTTGCCAAATTTTGGTAGAGACACTTGGGGTACTCTGGTTTTCACCCCTTAACCCAACCAGTGAGGATGTGCATTTCACTGTGGGGTTCCCATAGGCCTAGGTGGTACGGTACTCGGAGGTGTGAACAGCAGCATAGTCAGACAGTCCAGGTCGGAGCAGGCGGCATATTTCAGCATGAGAAATAAAGCTAGAGGTTAGGTAGAACAGGTTCAGCATGATAAATCAAGCCATGGGGCAAGGCAGGCAGTAGCATAGTTCGTATAATAAGCTGAAGTCAAGAGCTGTAGATAGGAACATAGTCAGGGATAGCTAAAGCCAGGAAACCAGGTCACTTGATAGCACATTGAGCGAGATCAAAATGACCTCAATACTCTGAAAGCCTTCATAGGAAGAAGATGTCAGATATAGCCGGAGCTGACATTGGATAGATAGGGGAGCATAATGTTTGGTGTGCACTGGCCCCTTAAGAGGACAGCCAGAAGCGCACTTGCACCCTCCACGCCAGAACATGAGCAGATGCCTAAGTCGGGTGTATGCTGTGAATAGGAGCAGTATGTGAATCACAGCCGCTAGGAGGGGTAAGTTAGCGGCTGCAAACTGTGACAGATTTGGTAAGTAGATAAACTTGGTTGACCCCTCTTTTCATTATTCTCTCCAGCACAAATGTCAAAAGAGAATAGAAAGCTGCTGAAATAGAAACCTTATTGGTCTTTGTTTCAGCAGTAGAAGTCAATGGTTCCATTCAGGTGCGCCTTCTGAATCCTGGTTTTTACCTAGGAAAGAAAGCAAAACGTTATGTGCAAGGCTATTCAGACAGGTAACAGTTATATTCTTGCTCCTGGCAGGATTGCTACATCTTGGATCAGGGTGGAATAAAGATCTTCGTATGGAAAGGAAAAAATGCGTCAAACGAAGAAAAGCAGCAAGCAATGCAGAGAGCGCTGGTGAGTGCGGTCACTGAGCAACACGGTGCTAATCTCAGCGGGTGTCACTCTACATGTCTACCCACACGGAATGAACATTACAGGGTTATGACTGGTGATCTTCCCAAACTGAACCCCTCATAACTTCCGTTTAATGACACTCAGATACAGAAATTTGATATCAATGGAAACAGAAATTCAAAAAGTTTCATTTAGCAATATTGTCCACCAGTAAGATGTCCTTGTTGCCCATAGCGGCCAATCCCAACGCAGTGTTCATTTCTCAAGCTGCTGATGTAAGATGAACACTACATTGTGATTGGTTGCTCTGGGCAACAAGGACCCCATCTTACTGGTAGATAGTTTTGCTAAATAAGACCAAGATAGTTTTATTCTGCCGCCATTATGAGACAAAATGGCTGCCAACAAAGACAAGAGAGCATTTGGTGGACCTGTTTTTCATCTCTACCAGTCTGTTATTAGTGTGCAATGTCATTTTGGAAAACGTTTGACAAAAATCCACCCAGGCGCACAGTTTGTAAGTGGTACCCCATTTTTAGAGAAAAAGGTTGCATCTGTAAGCAAAAATAATCCAGCTGTCCACCAGTAAGCGTGTAAACAACGGAGCGCGTAAATGCAGGTTTCACACGAAGTCCTCAGAAATCCACCGTCGGAGCAAGGAGTCTTTAGTGTTTAGTGGTAAAGCCGCCTTCCAGTTTTCAGGCAACAACCATAATGTCAAAATCTGGGGAGGGAAAACCCACTCGTCTACGTGAAGCATAAGGGCGACTCCTCCAAGGTGAATGTGTTTTGCACTATAACCTGTAGGAAAGTGTACAGCCCCTTCTTTTTCACAAGGAAACAATCCCGGGATTAGCTAGAGATATGGCTTCTGCCACAGCGGGAACAGGAAATCCCAGGTTTCAACGTCCAACAGTTGAAAAACTTCCATTTTCGCAATGGAGTCAGAAGTTGGCTCAATAGGTGACTACCGTACAGATGGATTGACTGTGAGGTTGTGACAATAGTGAACTTCTTCCTTGGCCTCGATGTTCCCTGGACTTTAAACCTTGTGATATTTCCTCTGACGGGTGTTAGTCAATATGCCCCCAATACCATCCACCATGCATGATCTGCGGCATCACAGAAACCTTTGCAACAGTCAGTTGTGATACTCTACAACGTGTATGGCAGGAACTTGACTACAGCCTCCATGTGTGTCCAGTGACAAAGGGGGCCACACTGATCACCTCTGATGTGAAAAACATTTTTGATTTTGTACAACAAAACTTTTTGAGTTTCTGTTTCCTTTAATATCAAATGTATGTATCTGACTGTCATTAAATGTGAATTAATGAGGGTTTCAAATTGGGAAGATCATTTGTAATAACCTTGTATAGTGGATCTCAGTCCATGCTCTTGTTAGATTTGTTGTTTCACTTCCATATTCTAATTTTCACCTTGTTTAACAAACAGAATTTTATCAAAGCCAAGAACTACCCTGCATCCACTAACATTGAGGTTCAGAATGACGGGTCCGAATCAGCTGTATTTAAGCAGCTTTTCCAAAAATGGACCACAAAGGATCAGACTGTCGGGCTGGGAAAGAAAAACACTGCTGGTAAAGTGGGTAAGTTCATTAAAAATGGCAAAAAAAATACAAACTTGTAGAAAAATGCCTCAAACTGCACAAAGTATTTCAAGAGGGCATCTGCTGATCCCGTGTTATAATGATAAGATGGAATAACCGGAGCTCCAGCAGCACAGAGTAACAGAAGATTGTACCAGTGTTGTGGGAGGTAGTGACTTGTCCACTTGTGATGATGTTGGTGAGGACAGAGCCATATGTGACAGGGGCAGCATGATGAATCCAAAATTTGTTTCTTTTCAGAATTAAGGGCTAAACTTCATTAAATAATTTTCCAATATGAAAATTCATTAGGGAGTATTTCAGAATAGCCATGTAGTGTTTGCTAAGCAGCAGCCCCAATACACTGTTTAAAGCATACCTGCGTTTTCAGCAAATTTTCTAAAATACCACAGGTTCTCCTTATCCTCTCAATTACTGAACCTTGTTTCATGTCTGTAAGTTTTGATTTTCAGGTGGTCTTCCCTATTGCTCTGTGCCCCACTGTTTGCAATCCACTTTTAGGCAAGGAGTGTGTTGCAAGCCTATATTCTGCCAGTAGTTCACTGTCCTGATTTCCTTTACCTCACTTCCCATCCTGTATTGCACTATCTATGGTCCAATTAACAGGGAGGCAGTATCTGAATGCCTGCCCCTCTGCTTTCCCAGGATGCTTTTAGGAATCAGGCATTCAGAGACATTTTGGCTAAGTGACTAGTAAACCCAAAGTAATGTGCTCGCACTCATGGTGTAACAGTAGGAGAGGCAGAGATTATGAAGATTGTTTACACTGTGTCTGCTGACCTGTCAGCCTCTGAGTGCACGTAGCAACCTGTGAACACATTCCCTTCCCCACAGCTAAGAGACTGTCCCAGCATCCAAGTTACTACAGAAACTTAATACACAATGAAAGGCAGGGGCCTGAAGAGGTGCTGGAAGAGAAACCCTCAGTGGCAGCCACTTAACCCTTCATTTACAGTAGTAAAACGAAAAAATATATAAAAATATATAATAATGACCGTACATTACAATTTTGATGAGACACAAACAGACTGTTCTATCGGATAAGCATAAGTAGTCTGAAAACATAGTGCCTCCTCAATGATAAAGCAAGGAATACCAAAAGAGGGATTTTATTAGTCCTGTCATTCCAAAGAATTTTTTTAAAACAGCACTTTATGGTAATACATGTTTATTCTTACAATACAGCCAAAGTAGAACAAGTAAAGTTTGATGCCACCTCGATGCATGCCAAACCTGAGATGGCCGCACAGCAGAAGATGGTGGATGATGGATCTGGGGAAGTAGAGGTAATAATGCATAATGACTGGTTGAACTAACAATATAACCAATATATTAGAAATGTACAGTATTATAATATAACTACTATAATACTGCCTGCTATGTACAAGAATATAACTACTATAATACTGCCACATATGTACAAGAATATAACTACTATAATACTGCCTGCTATGTACAAGAATATAACTACTATAATACTGCCACATATGTACAAGAATATAACTACTATAATACTACCACATATGTACAAGAATATAACTACTATAATACTACCCCTATGTACAAGAATATAACTAGAATAATACTGCCCCCTGTGTACAAGAATATAACTACTATAATACTGCTCCCTATGTACAAGAATATAACTACTATAATACTGCCCCCTATGTACAAGAATATAACTACTATAATACTGCCCCCTATGTACAAGAATATAACTACTATAATACTGCCCCCTATGTACAAGAATATAACTACTATAATACTGCATCCTATGTACAGGAATATAAGTACTAAAATACTGCTTCCTATGTACAAGAATATAATTACTATAATACTGCCTCCTATGTATAAGAATATAACTACTATAATACTGCCCCCTATGTACAAGAATATAACTACTATAATATTGCTCCCTATGTACAAGAATATAACTACTATAATACTGCCCCCTATGTACAAGAATATAACTACTATAATACTGCATCCTATGTACAGGAATATAAGTACTAAAATACTGCTTCCTATGTACAAGAATATAACTACTATAATACTGCCTCCTATGTATAAGAAAATAACTACTATAATACTGCCTGCTATGTACAAGAATATAACTACTATAATACTGCCACATATGTACAAGAATATAACTACTATAATACTGCCACATATGTACAAGACTATAACTACTATAATACTGCCACATATGTACAAGAATATAACTACTATAATACTGCCACATATGTACAAGAATATAACTACTATAATACTGCCACATATGTACAAGAATATAACTACTATAATACTGCCACATATGTACAAGAATATAACTACTATAATACTGCCCCCTATGTACAAGAATATAACTACTATAATACTGCCCCCTATGTACAAGAATATAACTACTATAATACTGCCTCCTATGTATAAGAATATAACTACTATAATACCGCCCCCTATGTACAAGAATATAACTACTATAATACTGCCTCCTGTGTACAAGAATATAACTACTATAATTCTGCCCCGTGTACAAGAATATAACTACTATAATACTGCCCCCTATGTACAAGAATATAACTAGTATAATACTGCCCCCTATGTACAAGAATATAACCATTATAATACTGCCCCCTATATACAAGAATATAACTACTATAATTCTGCCCCCTATGTACAAGAATATAACTAGTATAATACTGCCCCCTATGTATAAGAATATAACTACTATAATACTGCCCCCTTTGTACAAGAATATAACTACTATAAAACTGCCTCCTGTGTACAAGAATATAACTACTATAATACTACCCCCTATGTTCAAGAATATAATTACTATTATACTGCCCTTACGTACAAGAATATAACTACTATAATACTGCCTCCTATGTATAAGAATATAACTACTATAATACCGCCCCCTATGTACAAGAATATAACTACTATAATACTGCCTCCTGTGTACAAGAATATAACTACTATAATTCTGCCCCGTGTACAAGAATATAACTACTATAATACTGCCCCCTATGTACAAGAATATAACTAGTATAATACTGCCCCCTATGTACAAGAATATAACCATTATAATACTGCCCCCTATATACAAGAATATAACTACTATAATTCTGCCCCCTATGTACAAGAATATAACTAGTATAATACTGCCCCCTATGTATAAGAATATAACTACTATAATACTGCCCCCTTTGTACAAGAATATAACTACTATAAAACTGCCTCCTGTGTACAAGAATATAACTACTATAATACTACCCCCTATGTTCAAGAATATAATTACTATTATACTGCCCTTACGTACAAGAATATAACTACTATAAAACTACACCTGTATACAAGAATATATCTACTGTAATACTGCCTTGTATGTATAAGAATATAACTCACATAATACTGCCTGCTATGTACAAGAATATAAATACTATAATACTGCCTCCTATGTACAAGAATATAACAACTATAATACTACCCCCTATGTACAAGAATATAACTACTATAATACTGCCTTCTATGTACAAGAATATAACTACTATAATACTGCCCCCTATGTACAAGAATATAACTACTATAATACTACCTCCTATGTACAAGAATATAACTACTATAATACTACCCCCTATGTACAAGAATATAACTACTATAATACTACCCCCTATGTACAAGAATATAACTACTACCGGTATAATACTGCCTCCTATGTACAAGAATATAACTGCTATAATACTGCATCCTATGTACAAGAATATAACTACTATAATACTGCTCCTATATACAAGAATATAACTACTATAATACTTCTCCTATGTACAAGAAGATAAACTACTATGATACTGCCCCCTATGTACTAGAATATAACTACTATAATACTGCCTCCTATGTACAAGAATATACCTACTATAATATTGCTCCTATACACAAAAATATAACTACTAGAATACTGCTCCCTATGTACAGGAATATAACTACTATAATACTGCCCCCTATGTACAAGAATAAAACTACTATAATACTGCTCCCTATGTACAAGAATATAACAATTGTAATGCTGCTCCCTATGTCCATGCTGGTCTCTGATTCCTGGTTACTTGAGTGATGGGGGAATAAAGAAGTCTTTTTGTACCTTTGCATATCCGCCTGTGCTGCCAGTCATTATCTTGTATGGACTTGCAATTTTGAACCTTTTGGTTCTTTTTTGGCTTTGCATGAATTGGCCTGACCCCAGAAAGGGTTTAATTTTGCTGTTGGTGGACTATATCTATACGGACTGATTCCTGGTCCCTCTTGACACACAGGAAATACCCACACAGCAAATCAATGGCTGGAGCTGTGACCTGCGTCAATCAGCCATTGGTTGACCAGCTAGTGGGGACCCAGGGACCATGAGAATAAAAGTGGTGGGCGATTAGTGGAAGCGATTTTATGAGTTGTTTTTTTTAAGGCATCTCAGAGTCTTTAACTTAAAAAAAAAGATGATCAGCGGGAGAACTCCTCTAAGAACGTTAAATATATATATATATATATATATAGGAAAACACAATGTATTACAAAATAAATTTGCAGATAATATAGTCACAGGTGGCACTCGGGAATGATGGGCTAATCTACAGTGGGGAGAAACAAAGAAAAACTACCGAAAACATGAGCTGGCTTGTTTTGCCTTCCCTTTAGTCGCTCTGATGGTAGTGCTTTATTAACTAACAGTGACAATGTGTTTCTACAGGTCTACAGAATCGAAGATCTAGAGATGGTACCTGTAGAAAAACAATGGTTTGGGCACTTCTACGGTGGAGACTGTTACCTAATTCTCTACAAGTACCTGGTCAACAACAAGTATCATTACTTCATCTATATATGGCAGGTGAGGAACTGATACAATTCTCCCATAATGCTTACAAGAGGTCAAACGTTTATTATACTAGTGCTAAATTGTGAAATTCTCCTAAATCTCTCTTTCCCATATATTTGTACACAGGGCCGCCATGCCAGCCAGGATGAGATTGCTGCATCTGCATATCAAGCTGTGGCCCTGGATCAGCAATACGAAGGACAACCAGTTCAAGTGCGAGTAACAATGGGGAAGGAACCCTCGCACCTCATGGCTATATTTAAAGGGAAGCTGGTGGTGTATGAGGTAAGAGTCCTCCTGTAGCAGATCCAGAAATTGGTACACAGCTATTAGAACAGTGGCAACAACTATGATTGAGCACTGTTACTTAGAAGACGGCAGGTCAATCCAATACAGCAGTAGCCTATAGATGGAATATTGACCATTTACACTATGTTGACAAAATTGTTGGTCATGTTGGTAGAGACTCGGAGCTGTACCAAAGTATTGCCACAAGGTAGGCAATGCCATATTGTCCAGAGTGTCTCTGTACCCATTGGCGTTAAGAGTGGACTTCCCTAAAACCAATGGCCCTCGTCCTTCCCAGCAGAAACGCCCCAACACCATAATAGAACCTTTTCCAAACTTCACTGTTGGGATGATGCAGTTGTGTAGAAACTGCTTCGCCGCCTGCACTTCGCTGCGGCCATCTCTCCCTCTAAAGAGGAGAGAGGCCGCTGCAGAAACGGGGAAAGAATTGACATGCCGCCTCTTTGAATTCCGCGCAGCATGTCAATTTCAGTGCGGCTTGACCGCAACTGATCGGCCGCAGCATGTGGACAAGATTTTTGCAAATCTCGTCCACTTTGCTGCTTAATCCCACGATTAAAGTCGCAGGCAGAGTTTCTGTGCAGAAAGTCTGTATGGAAATTCTGCGGTAATTGCGCTCCTTGTGAACCTAGCTTTACAGTTCAAGAACGATGCTCCAAACAACATCGCAGGCGCTTCTGTGCATTCACTGCTGTGATGTTGGGCTTGTGCACAGACGCTCATCCATGGTTACCCTTCAATTATAGTTCGCTACGGATGGTTTCTGGTGCTCATGGATGTTCCAATGGCCTGTGAGACCTCCTGAGCCAGGAGCGAGTGTTTCGGCAGACTATGTGTGTGATGCCTTCACAGCTCATATAAGGCTTCGCTGTCCATGTCCTGCCAGTTTACGACGTCTCTCTAAACGCGACTGCAACGCTCACACCAGATGTTTTCTATTTCCGAATAACATTACCAACAGTGAACTTTGGCAGGTCCAGAAGCGCTGTGCTGCCCCGTACTGATTGGTTGCTTGGGTGACATCCCACCACCATACCTCATTGGATGTCTGTTACTGGGACATGATACTCTCCTTTATATGCAAATAAGGGAGATGGAACAATACTTCTGCAGCACCACTTATTAGAAGGCAGCATTCCTGCAAGTCAATGTTAGACTCTTTATACAAGCCTTGTAACAATGACTGGGAATTGATCTCCTTTATATCTAATTATCACACATCTGATTTGGATATCTTCTTCACCTGACAGCACAGGATTGGTGGGGGGCCCCAATACTTTTGTCAACATAGTGTATATTATTATACTCTATAAGATCCAACATAGAAAATACATCAAGGCCTGAGCAGTAGCAATGTTTTTACTCTCCAGGGTGGTACTTCCCGTGCTGAAAGTGACTATATTCCCCCCGAAGTCAGACTGTTTCATGTGCACGGCACCAATGAATACAATACCAAGGCCTTTGAAGTCCCTGTCCGGGCATCCTCCCTTAATTCTAATGATGTGTTTGTCCTGAAGACCAAGGGGACCTGCTACCTGTGGTGTGGGAAGGTAAGATCCACAACCATTAATTATCATGAAGTGGAGTTGTACCTAGTGTGGAGGATCAGGTTTTCTGTAATATACTAGTTTTTTCCTAAAGGGATTCATTGAATTTTAGATGGAACAGAATGAGCCTTTTACTGCAGTAGCCTTAGCAGTCATATTCATAGGGATGTCTCCATGCCAGGTACTGCAGTGAAGTGCTAGAACAGTACGGAGTGGAAGCAGATAGCTCCGAGCTGTGGTGCTGGGAATTGCTGCCTGAACACCTCATCGGTCAGATTCCAAACAACGGACCCAAGATGATCAGCTATTGACGACCTATTAGGAGGAAAGGTCATCAATAAAAAAAATGGCTGGATAATCCCTGTAAGGGCATTTCCAGTTACTTTTCATAATAACCCTTACCAATCCAATTTGTATCCTGGTTTTTCTAGGGCGCTTACTCTTTTTCTGCTGTTATATAACAGCGCCATCTGCTGGCTAAAGCCAGTACTGCATGAGATGACACATTGGGTAGGCTCCAGCAACAGAGAGGTTGGCAATATACAGTAAGAGAACCCCAACGGATATCTTCCAACATCAGAGCTGTACAGCCTTCAATCATAATGTCTTCAGAGGTCAGACAGTGGATTGGAAAGGGTTAACACTATATTACATGGCAAATATATATATATATATTTTAAAAAACAGCTTTCCTCTTAATCGTTCTTTGTTCCTTCTCTGTTGCTTCAGTTTTTAATTATAATAATCTTTTATTTACAGAGCTTGTGCCAAAATTAACATTTAACCCCCCTCCGCTATCCACAGGATAGCGAATAAGAGTCTGATCGGTGTGGGTCCAAACCCTACAGATCACAAAAATAGGGTTCCCGCCACAATGTACCCCTAAATAAACAGAGCAGTGGTAAATAAGGCATGATACTGCTCCAAACATCTCTACAGCCGAAAAGCAATTTTGGCAATCACATAGAGACGAATGATGTGACAGTATGCATGCTTGACCACGGCTACATTCATTTGAGGGTACACAGGACCCCCATTCTCATGTCTGCTGTTAGTTGTTGGTCCTCCACTAACTGGACACTTATTTCCTATCTGGGAATAGGGAATAAGTGTTACATTTGCACAACCCTTTAAGAGAGTTGTGCAGGAGACCTATAGTTCTGATATTCTGTTAGGTCTTTCATCTGTTCCACAGGGATGTAGCGGTGACGAGAGAGCTATGGCCAAGAATGTGGCTGACATCATTTCCAGAGGAGAGAAGGTGGTGGTGGCTGAGGGACAGGAACAGTCTGACTTCTGGTTGGCACTAGGCGGCAAGAGCCAGTATTCCAGCAGTAAGAGGTAAATCCAGCTATGGATAAGCTAAGGTGACCAGACGTCCCGATTTAGGTGGGACAGTCCTGCTTTGTAACCTTGTGTCCCGCTTTCCCTAGGGTCCCAAGCAGGACAGCCACCTGTCCCACTTTCATGCCACAGCTCCCTGGCTGGTAATCACTACCTGGCGCTACTGCAGGATGTACACACTGACGTTAGTGTGTGCACCCAGGATCCTTCCTACCTGACCTCTTCTCCTTGGTTGTACAGGAGGAGAGGAGAAGGGAGGAGGCGTTCAGGCGCATACACTTCCACCCGCAGCAGCACCGAGAAGAGGCTGTTTTTTAGGTGCAAAAATGCTGCAGAATTTGCTCCGTCTTTTTTGAAACGGCCTTGTAATTTTTATAATGACGGAGGTAAAATCATACGTTGTGATAAGCCCCGCCCCTGACCACACCCCTTTGTCCCGCTTTGACCCTGGTTTTCCATAGTTCCATAAGATTTATACTAACTAGGCAAGTGATAAGCAAAATAAAACACAGTGGGGCAACTGCTCAGCTCCTAGTGATTTCACTAATAGTTGTAGTTAAATAACAAAATTGCATGTAGCTACCACTAGAGGGAGCTTACTGCACTTTTTAAAAAAGCATTTAACATATCGGAGCAACATGGCAAAAGTTTTGATCATGGTGGGTCCCGATGCTGAGACCCTGCTGATCACTGAAACAAAAGTGCTAAGGTGCTTATCCAAGTGCTGTGTCCCTTTGGGGAGCTGAAGACTTTTAATGTGAAAAGTTTTCAAAAAGTGCAGTTACTAGAGATGAGAGAACCTACTCGGCCACGCCCCTTTTTCGCCCGAGCACCGCGATTTTCGAGTACTTCTGTACTCGGGTGAAAAGATTTAGGGGGCGCCGTGGGTGAGTGGGGGGTTGCAGCGGGGAGTGGGGGGGGGGGGGGGGGAGAGGGAGAGAGAGAGAGGGTTCCCCCCTGTTCCCCGCTGCTACGTCTCTCCCCCCCCCCCGAATCTTTTCACCCGAGTACAGAAGTACTCGAAAATCGCGGTGCTCGATCGAGTAATTACTCAAAACGAGTATATTCGCTCATCTCTAGCAGTTACTTTAAGTATTAGGGAGCATTCACATCGTGCTATTCAACACGCTGTGTAACTATGCTGGGGGTTCCTGGATATCTGCTAAAAACAGCACTGTGACTGAATCGCAAAAAAAAGAAACCAACTGGCCCATTCACTTCTATTGTGAAACGGACACCTCTTTGGTTTCACAAGGTTCCTGTTTGTTTTCGCTTTATTTAGAGTAGAGAATAGCATAGTTGACTAAAATGAATTTTTTTTGCCTTTTTCGTGATCAAAAATTTAGGGGGCAATAGTCTGAACTAGATAGACATACCGTATATACTCGAGTATTAGCCGGCCCGAGTATAAGCCGAGTCAATAAATTTTACCACAAAAAACTGGGAAAACGTATTGACTCGAGTATAAGCCGAGCTATACTCGAGTATATACTGGGTAAAAAATCCTCCCTGCATATTCACCTCCCAGCCAGCGTCTGCGGCAACCTGCGTGAATTCTCCCCGCTGTCATCCCTGCCGTCCTCTCTGCTCAGCTCTGTCATCTCTGTCAGTACTGTGTAAGTAAGCGCTGTGAATGGATTGAGCGCCAGCCAATCAAAGCCAGAACTCGATCCAATCACAGCGCTTACTTACACAGCGCGGATGGCGGGGGATTTGAAAGCCAAGCAGGGAGCTGACAGCGGGGAAAATTCTAAAGCAGCTTGCGATTGGCTGTGAATGATCAAGCTCTGGCTGTGATTGGCCGGCGCTCGATCCAATCACAGTGTTGACGGCGTAGGATAGCAGAGCAGAGAGGACGGCGGGGGATGACAGCGGGGAGATTTCCAGCAGCTTGCCACATTGCTGCCGGGAACACAGGAATTCAAGCAGCTTGCCGCACCACCGCCGGGGACACAGACGCCAGCTGAGAGGTGAGTATGGAGGGTTTTTTTTTAATCCTTCTCTGACTCGAGTATAAGCTGAGGGGGGCTTTTTCAGCACAAAAAAAATGTACTGCAAAACTAGGCTTATACTCGAGTATATATGGTATGTCTTTTTTCAGTCTTACATACTACACTAAGTTCAGTGTAGAAAAGTATGCAGTAAATTCCTAACTTCCCATGTAGTGGTGACTGCAGGCCGACAAGAGTGCTGCTGTGTAACTTTAGGCCGATGCAGGGGATTTGGAGCTCCAACTCTTATTCATTTCCAAATATATCTTTATAAGTACAGAATTTGGATCTTAGTGTGTTCATGGATGTTGATTTAACAAAAAGTTTCTCAAAGTCAATAATGACACAATATTAATTTATTCTAGGCTGCAGGAAGAAGTTCTGGACATCACCCCACGTCTGTATGAGTGCTCCAATAAAACAGGAACCTTCCGAGCCACTGAAATCTCTGATTTCCACCAGGATGATTTGCATGAAGACGATGTTTTTCTATTGGATGCTTGGGATCAGGTGAGGATGAGATATTCCTGGAGATTGCAGTATTTTGCAAATGTCTGCTGGTCTAAAATAGTTCATACACATTAGACTAAAAGTTGATGAAAATAACCAATTTTAAACGATCATTCATTAGGTGATTTTCATTTAGCCAAAAGATGACCGTCACTGTGTTAGGGATCTTTCACATGGGACAGGGCGATTGCGCTTCAATTCTTCATTTAGTCAGTGGAAAGATCAACAAGTCATTTTTCATCCTTCATCTGGCATAACTGAGTGTGTATAGCCAATTTGAACAACAGTGATGGCCAATATGGAATGGGAATGTCTAATACTTACCAAGTAGACTTGGTCCAGGTCCCTCCTGCTGCTCTCTGAAGCTCCGACGCATTTCTTGCAGTCCCTCCTGCTGCTCTCTGAAGCTCCGACGCATTTCTTGCAGTCCTTAGCCGCCCACAGAAGATCCCGTCCTGGTTACGGGATTCATAAATCCCGTTTCAAGAAAGCGGTAGCTCGGATTGGTTCTTGAGCGCTGCTCAGCCAAGCAATGCAGCGCTCGATAAACCAATGCGATGGCTGTGATTGTCGAGCACTGCGTTGATTGGCTGAGCAGCGCTCAAAGAACTAACCAACGCAGTGCTTGATGAACCAATCACAGCCATTGCACTGGTTCATCGAGCGCTGCATTGCTTGGCTGAGCAGCAGTTGAGAACCAAGCAAAGCCATCGCTTTCTGGAGGTGGCGTTTATGAATCCTATAACCAGGAAGTCATCTTCTGTGGGTGGCCGAGGACTGCAAAAAGTGCGTCAGAGCTTCGGATAGCGGCAGGAGGGACCTGGCTCGAGCCTGCTAGGTAATGCAGCTAGGGCTTAAAAGCTGGAAAACTCCACAGAGCTAAAAGGGCTTAATCCGTGACTGAAAAAAAAGCTTGTTTTTTTTTCCCCAGAAACAGCGCCACATTTCCCCATGGGATGTGCCTGGTATTGCAGTTCAGCTCCATTCACTTGAACGCAGATGAGATGTAATCTCAGACACAGGCCATGGGCAGATGTTGCACTGTTCCTGGAAAAACAGCAGACCTGTTTTTTTTCTAGTCTTGGACAAACCCCTTTAAACTTCCCTCTGCTGAGGGTTTGTTACAATTGTACCCAGTCTAGACATTAAAGAAGTTACCCCAAGATAGGTGTTAAATGTCTATCCCTAGGAAGGGAAATAAAAGTCTGATCACGGGGATCTCACCACTGAGACCTCCACAGATCACAAGAACAGGGGTTCTGTGTTCCCCTCTTCCCATCACTATAGGTTTGCTGCACCCACCTACAATAACATCAGACTGAAGAGAGAGAGGTGATTGCGAATGCACTGTGTCACTTTATTCAGCTTCATTGGGGCTGATGGAGATAGCGGAGTGCTTGTACTCCATTTCCGTCAGCCCCACTGAAATGAATGGAGCAACACCACACATACACAACCTCCTCTCTGTTCAGTCTGGTATCACTGTGAGTGCAGTGACAAGAATAGGGGGACACATGACCCCAATTCTTGGGCTCAGGGGGGAGATTTGCACGAATCAGACTTTAATTACCTATCCTATGGATAAGTGATAAAAGTTTCTCTTGGGATAAACCCTTTGGGGGCCATAATGGTGGATATAGTGGTTGTCATCCAACTTTATAGGTAGCTATAACTAGGATATAGCAGAATAGAATATTTACATAAATACTTCGCAGAAGAAGACCAACCAAAGAGAAATTTGTATTGTACCTGTTGTTGTAGGTCTTCTTATGGATTGGCAAAAATGCAAATGAAGTAGAAAAGAAAGATGCCGCAATCACAGCTCAGGAGTATCTGAGGACACACCCCGGAAGTCGTGATTTCAGTACCCCGATTATTGTGGTGAAGCAAGGATTTGAGCCCCCAACCTTCACTGGCTGGTTTCATGCTTGGGATCCATTTAAATGGGAGGTATGTCATCTGTCTATGCAACATTCAGACCAACCAAAGATGATTCCAGGCTCTTTCTGCTCTGTCAATAACCCAGAAACAGGTGTTCAATTTCTATGCAGCTCCCCCACAGGGCAAATGAAGCATTACACAGTTCTTAATGATCTGTTCATATAATGTACAGATATGCTGGGTCCTCCAGTGAGAAAGATGCTCTTTGTTGCCACTGTTTGCTCTGGCTAATACATGAGGGTCCTAAGCGAAAGACCACTCCCCAATAAGTAATAGGGTGTTTTAAAAGGGTTGTGTGGTTTTAGGACACTGTTATATTAGCTTTAGGTTTGTGATTTAGCTTTAATTGCTGGGCTGCAATTACAAATTCAGGACCTCCCTGTTCCCCATGACAACTCTTCCTGTCCTATGCCCTCCTGGTTAGAGGTTAGCATATGCATATTGTAGATCCAAATTTCCATCCACATACTAACTGGTATGCATAACAGGGCATTGACTAGCTGCAGCAATAGATCTTTAAAGAGGACTCAATTGCAATGTTGCCACTTATCCTTCTTTACCATCAATTATCCTACAAATTACAGCTTGGATCCTACAAATTACAGCTTGATGAACACCACAATGAAACATGGTAACTGCTTCTATTCTACAAAGTTTACAAAGTAGGGACCAGCACTCTGAAATATATTCAACTTATTTTACAGAACACTAAATCTTACGAGGACTTGAAAGCCGAACTGCAAGATGACGGCGCAATTGACCAGATCTCCTCTGTAAGTATCACATGCAACAATCTGTGGATAAGTCAGAAAAATATTGTAGCTATGTAGGGATTTGATAGTGTGATGGAGGCATATTGCTCACTTCTGTTAGAATGGGGACTTGTCCATCTGATGCTAAGTCCAGACATGGCAGATTTGCAGTGTTGATTCCACAGCAATTTACTGGACTGTTAACACAATTGGGTTAGAAGATATATAGTGGATGCCACATTAGGTGTGGTTGGTATATGCTCTGAGAAATCAAACACACATTAACACACCATGAAAGGTGTTCCATAAGCTTCTGTAGAATAGAAAGATCACATGCTGAAGATAAGTCATCCCTCTCTAGGCAGGAAACTGCTGGTGTGGGGGTGGGGGGTATTCTGCAGAGCATTCCAACTGCTTTCTCATAAATGAGTTTTTATGTATCTGAACTAAACTTCTTTAAGGCATCCATAATAATAGTGATTATAAATCTTGTCTTAAACTACTGTATTTATCATTTCCCTAATAAGGACAATGCAGGTGGATGGGGTTTCAAAACTCCATCCCAAGGCTGTATTGACACGAGCATTTTATTGCGGCAAAATCACAACTATCTGATGCATTTGTTCAGATGGGAGATTTTCCGGTGCGTAAAATTGGCCGGCCGGAAAAGATAGCGCATGCTTTCCGGCCAGCCATTTTTACGCCTGGCTGGGATAGATAGGTCTTGGACCTATCTTTTGCCAGAATACAATAGGCTGCAGCCAGCCTCTTACCCTACTGTTGTCTTTTAAATAACATAAGCCTGCACCAATCCTTTCGTCATTGATCAATGACACAGTAGCTGCTGGGCGAATGGGAATATCTGCCGGAGCAACAGGATTCCATTGGCCAAGATTCTGAGACAATCAGTTGCTGTTACCGGTTGGCTCCTTGGACTAGCTAGGGGAGGGCAAACAAAACACAAATTTGGCGGGAAAAGTTCCTAACCAAGCAAGTGTCAAAAGGGCAGCTCAGTACTAATGATTAAGAACCCATGAAGGTCCCTCCTAATAGTCCGGGATCCATACATTCCATGTTAAACAGTAAATTGTTAACAGGGAGGAGAATGATGCAGCTTCTCCCTGCAGTAGGTCTGAGCTTCATCATTTAAGGGGCATGAACAGTTGTGCTAAGGGTATGTTCACATATGGCAGATCCCAAACAGACTTCAGTTAAGGAGGTGAAGTCTGTTGCTGAAACATTTCATAATCCGCATGAAATGCTGTGCTGAGTCAGAAGAGTTTTAAAGGTATAGTCTATATGAAAACATTTCACATACAACCAGCCATCCATAGGACACGCCTCTATAATCTTTAGGATCAGCATGCATTCACATGGGCGAGTGAGATTGTAGTGGGATTCCAAGACACCGAGGCAGTTTCTTCAGGAAATATAGCTTCAGTATTTGTATCGATACAGATTCAGGAGAGAAATCTTGTATTCTGAACAGTGAACACAGGGGGCATACAATTTTTATACTACTTATGTAAAAGAAAGTTAGACTATATTTGCAGGGGGTGTAGATTTATTAGCTTTTTTCCCCCCAAGAAGACAAAAGCTTTTAACAAGCAATTAACTGTTAATCTACCTCAGCGCTGAGGCTAATACTACCATCAGGGTAATAGTACCCTCGGGTGAGAAGTGGACAGTGGCTTGCAAAGGCTTACAGCACATCCAACCCAAACAGATTTATATGTGCTGTATCACTGAGCAGGATTTGTGTTAGAATCTTATGCGTCAATGTCTGCATTAGGACTAGGACTTTAAATAACATTTTTAAGACTCCTAGTTTCACTTTCCTTTATTGCAGACAATCATGGTCTTGGGAGTCAACGTCATGGTCTGTCTCTGCACGGTCTGCCGCTGCCTCTCCTCTTTCAAATTTCAGCAGAGGGAATTAAGCTGTATTTAGAACAAATTGGATTGCAATGAGAGGGTGCTAGTTGGGCGGTCTCATACTTAGTGAATCTTAAAGGATTTTTAATTTGTGCTCAATGCAGTATTTCCACGTCTGAGTGAGAAACCATGACAGTAAAGGGACTCACAACTACTCTGGTACCTGCGTACAAACTTGTTGCAGATAGGGGAAGAATTTATAATCTGTAACTATACTGCACAAATGGTTAACTGCTGGTTCATTAAAGGCCTAATACCATTTGGGGTATATTCAATTTCTGCTTGTATTTCTGTAAGTATGTCTGCCCTAATAGGTTGACTTGGGCAGGTGTGTGACAGAATCAAATTAATAACAAAAACTGGCTTAAAGGGTATCACATTTCCAATGTGGGTACATTTCTGATGTTTGCAATGCACACATCAGATTTGTCAAGTACATCATTATCTCATTTTAGCATCATACTTCAATAGTACTCAAATAAGTAGAACCCAATATTTTGAATACACCATATTTTTTTGTGTTGTACGCATCAAAAACGTATACACATTTTTTTTGGTCTGTATTGAGGGCAAAACCATTTCATACTCTTCTTCCCTCCATTACCTTACATCATCTAGCTTCACCCCTTGGAGTCCAGCTAACTGTTTAAGCATATCTTTTACACTTGAGATAAGATACTCAGGCAGTATACATCTCATCATATATATAACATTCATGGGCCCTTTACACTCTCACACACAAATTCACCAAAATAACAGATTCACATTGAAACAACAAGTATTACATCCTAATTATCTTGTGCAGCAAAAAGCACACATTTTCAATTCCCATTTATATATATATATATACACAGACTTTTCAACTACTGTACATAAACATTTTTTCAATTCAATTTCTTTGTAACTTTCATCATACACTTGCTGAGACACTTTAATTCACTATTATAGATGAGCGAGTATACTCGCTAAAGGCAATTGCTCGAGGGAGAATTGCCTTTAGCGAGTATCTCCCCCGCTCGAGACTGCAGGTTCAGGTGCCGGCAGCAGGCACGGAGCTGCGGGGGGAGAGCGGGGCGGAACGGAGGGGAGATCTCTCTCTCTCTCTTTCCCCTGCTCCCTCCTGCTGACAGCCGCTATTCACCGCTCCCCCACGCCGGCCCCCGAACCTGCAGTCTCGAGCGGGGGAGATACTCGCTAAAGGCAATGCTTGCTCGAGCAATTGCCTTTAGCGAGTATACGCGCTCATCTCTGTTCACCATCTTTTCTCAAACATGCTTATTCCTTATGATTCATTGTACATAATTCTATCCATCATTAACACAGCTCTCTGAAGCTGAGAGTCCCTTCCTTCCGAATTCACCTTATCTTTGAAGTCACATGGTATTCATTTACATCTTTCACATGGGAATGACAGTCTTATCATTACATTACTGTTTAAGCATTAGAACACCACAATAAACTCAATACGCTGCACAGCTTTATTCAACTTAAGCAAGCAGTGTATAGTTCCCCAGTGAGATGCATGTACCACACTCTCACCACAAGGTTACGCTATTCCCTTTCTTTTAGGAATGTGGACCTTGGGAGTGTTTTGTACATATCCACCACAAAGAAACTTTTAACTCTTAACACATAATAGCCTTTTCAGCACTGTTACATCTGTATACTGCAAAATGTGTTGGAGAGGAGACAGAAATCAAATGTTAATTGTAAACAACTTCAAAATCATTGCACATAAACATCTCCAGAATGCTCTTGTATGTAGGCAGTGGAGAAGATTTAAAGAGACACATCATATACATCTAAAACTGTAAAGATATCTTCAAATTCCAGAACATATGAATATACACACTTTTTTCTCTCTGCACTACCAAAGTGACACAGGAGTCACCAACTTCAACCCCCTTTTACCTTAACCTAGGGAACACTAGTTCCCTCCGCTCTTTCGGAGGTATTAGGGCAACCCAGAAAATTGATCAGATTTTCCTTCTGCCTTAAATTATAGACCGGTCAATTACCAATGAACCCGGGTTCTTACCTACACTGTTGACCACGTGTTTTTTTTTCCACTATAATTCCTGTGCCTCACATGGGTTATATGTGTGTGGAGGTAACAGGCTGGATTTACTTGGATATAGGTCTCTCTCCTTTTTAAGCAATTACTTTAATGGCACCAGGGGGTTAGTTTTTCCCAATAAATCAGACACGGACCTGCCAGCACAAAGATACGAAAACGCCATCTCAAATCCTGGACAAGCCCCTAGAAGTGTAGACTCTGGGACATTTTTTTCAGGAAATATAGTTTCTTTATTTGTATCAATGCAGATTCAGAAGAAAAACCTCGTATTCTGAACAGTGAATACTGGGGGCATACACTTTTTATACAACTTACACAAAAGAAATTCCTTTCTTATGTATAAAAATGCCGATTGGTCAACTTTTAGCGCATTGCTATGCAGGCGTCGTAATTCGTAAACTTTTCTTCATACAAGCTGCTGTCTCATTTCCTCACCCATAAATAGGCATACCTGCATCCTCCATTTTACTTTTTTAACTCTCTTAAATAGACCCTGGCTACTATAAGATGTTGGCTCAAAAAACTCCGCCTGATATCGCACTCTTAAACCTGTGATGTTTACCAGCTATTGCGTTGCATTTTGTGAGAAAAACGCGTTACATCTTCGCTCTCGTGATCTTCACATGTTTTTCACACATTTACTATTGCAAAAGCATGCAATTTTTATAAGGAAGAATAAATTGCATTGCACTCACATTTACATGTGAGTGTGGGTTTTTTCAATTTTTTTTTGCCTGCCAAAGGAAATAATGGCCAAATCTTAAACAATAATTGCTCCAAAAAAGTAAATGCAATTAATTCTCAAACTGAGAGAAAAAAAAAAAACACTCATAGAAATGAATAGCTTAAAATACATGTGTTCTTTTTCCATGTGAGTTCTGTCCATATTGCAATTGGACATAATTCACATGTGAAACTTGCCCGTATGAATGCATCTCAGCTGTAGGCTCACTATACAAACCCAAAAAGATCATCAAGAAAAATATTAGCGATATGACTACAATATTCATTTATTTAAATCATCCCTCTATCTGTAACAGGAATTTAACAGGCCTCAACTGGACTCTTTCACCCTCCAAACTAACCTTGGGTCTTTAGTACTCAAGTCCTATCCAGCCGAGGTTTTGATTAATAAGACTGCAGATGAACTGCCTCCCGGAGTGGACGCCTGCCGAAAAGAGGTGAGAGGGGCTGCAGTCTAGAACTGACAACTAATACATAACAGTTCTGTATTGGAGATTATATATTACACACACACACACACACACAAATATATAATTCTATTTTTTTTGTATTCTATGTAACTCCAGTACAGAATGGTTTTGTATTAGTATATACATGTAATACTATCCCCCACATACAAGAGAAGAACTACTGTAACACTGCCCCCATAAATAAAAAAATAGCTACTATTGTACCCTCTGTGTACAACAATATAATGCCCCTATTTACAGGAATATAACTAGTTTAATACCGTCCCCAAAGTATAACTACTATATGACTGCATTACCACATACTAGAATATAGCTGCTATAATAAAGCTTTTATGTAAAACAAGATAACTACTATAATACTGCCCCCTGTGTACAAGAATATAACTACTATAATACCGCCCCCTATGTACAAGAATATAACTACTATAATACCGCCCCCTATGTACAAGAATATAACTACTATAATACCGCCCCCTATGTACAAGAATATAACTACTATAATACCGCCCCCTATGTACAAGAATATAGCTACTATAATACCGCCCCCTATGGAGAAGAATATAGCTACTATAATACCGCCCCCTATGGAGAAGAATATAGCTACTATAATACCGCCCCCTATGGAGAAGAATATAGCTACTATAATACCGCCCCCTATGGAGAAGAATATAGCTACTATAATACCGCCCCCTATGGAGAAGAATATAGCTACTATAATGCTGCTCCCTATGTACAAGAATATAGCTACTATAATGCTGCTCCCTATGTACAGGAATATAACTACTATAATACTGCCCCCTATGTACAAGAATATAACTGCTATAATACTGCCCCCTATGTACAGGAATATAACTACTATAATACTGCCTCCTATGTACAAGAATATAACTACTATAATACTGCCCCCTGTGTACAGGAATATAACTACTATAATACTGCCCCCTAAGCTCTCCAGCTTTTGGTAAATCATCAGAGTTTGGATTGTAGATCAGTAACCTTTTTTTTTCCAGGAATATCTGAGCTCTGAAGAGTTTGCCGCTATATTTGGGATGCCTCCTGCTGCGTTCCAGGTGCTGCCAGAGTGGAAGAAACAGACGCTCAAGAAAGCAAAAGGACTGTTCTGAATAGGCAACATTATTTTTGTCCCATTAAGCACAACTTCGACCTTTTTTATTCTGTCCCCAAGAAGAAATTAAAATGACATCATTGTATCCGCAGCTGTGAGATCATGCTGAGCAGATCAAACTGAGGTCCTCGGAATTCAGTATTCTTATGAAAAAAAAATAAAAACTGTACTGTTATAATAAAAAAAACTGCTAACATTTTTCCATAGTGATATGGACTAGGGTTTCTTACAGTTTCTATATCAAGTATTCAAATTATATCAAAAGGCCATGAAAATAAACTACAGCACATTAAAAGTACCGCATGAGAACAGTGAGTACAGGGCGACTATGGTCCTATACTAATGGTTCAGTAACTGATTAGATCTACCCGGCAATACAGTTGGCAACTGGGATTTCTTGGTATACAACTGTGAAAGCAAACAAACACTTCACTAACACACACTACAATTTTCAACCCTTCCGTTTAGGCCTCCTTCACACGGGAGACAAAGTCGCGCGATTTTGTAGTAATGCTACAAATCGCATGTATGAGAAGCCCATGCTTTCCTATGGGTTCCTTCACACATGAGATATTTTGTAGCATGCTACAAAAAGACACAAAAACGTCGCAGGTCCGGCGATATGCCCACGACACGCTAGGCTTTGTAGCCCATGTTTCCCTATGGAGCCTTCCTCACTGTTGCATCGCATCACACGAAAACGCTGTTTGCATGCGATGCGATGCAACTTTGACAGTAGGAAATGCCACTGTCAAAGCTATAATCTAAGCCCTAACTGCGGGGAAAAATAAACACACACATACATCACCTTAGACGAGCTGTCAGCCCTGCTGCAGCTTCTCCCCAGGTCCCAACACTGATTTTCTTCTTCTCTTTTGGCCGGGGACTCAAAAATCTCAGCATCCTGGAAGCGCTGGCTGTGATTGGCTGACCTAGCCAGTCACAGAAAGTGCTCGATGAATGGCAGTGATTGAACCAATCACAGCCATTCTTTGAGTATTGGCTGTGATTGGCTACGTGTCAGCCAATCAAAGCCAGTGCTTCCAGCAGCCGGCTATTTTTCAATCCCCAAAACAGAAGATGAAGAAGATCAGTGTCGGGACCTGGGGAGAAGCGGCGGCGCCCCAGACAGCGCAGAAGAGGTAATGTATACTTTTTTTTTCTCCTTTAGTTACAGCTTATTTTCGGGGTAGGGCTTATATTTCAAGCCCCCCTGAAAATCCTCGCACGTGATGCTACAAAGTCACGCGATATTGTAGCACCACGTGCGACTTTGTAGTGCTACAAAATTGCGGTATTGCTGCGAGGAAAAAAAAAAAAAAAAAAAAAAAAAAAAAAATCACGATATCGCACGGTGCAGCGATGAGATATCGCTGCGATTTTCTCGCAGCTATGCGGTGTCGCCCGTGTGAAGGAGTCCATAAAGAAACAAAGATGGCCGCACCAGCTTTTTTGACCACTTGATGCACACCATGTATTAGTATAAGACACTACAACTGATTTGATTAATCAGTGCTGTCCAGTCAGAGTAGCATGTAGCATGTTAGACTACTGGTGCATGCAATGCACATTGAGCATCTAGTAGTCAGAAGCGGTTCGACCATCTTTGTTTCTCCAGGCCCGGAGAATCACTAAGCCTTTATTATTCGCATTGGTGTTGGGATTTTCTGGGCCCACATTGCGGCCAAAAAAAAAAGCGCATGAATAAGGGAAAGCCGTAACCAAATTGCAGCTAAGTCTTGCGTTTTCTTGCCCATTCACACAGGCAGGTGCTCCATATATATGCCACAGCCCGGAATTCCATCAGCCGGGGAAGTGAGAGTTTAGTGATGCTAAGCTGTCTCTACCTCCTTTTGCCGGCCAATCGTGGCAAAATCCACTCCCATTGAAGCCTATGGGAGCTGCCGGCAAAGGGAGGGGGAGGTAGTTTAGCTGCACTAGCCACTGCTAAAGTCTTTCCCTCTCCCTTTGCAAGTAGCTCCCATAGGCTTCTATGGGAGCTGCCGGCTGATCGCGGTCAAAAGATAGGGCAAGACCTATTTTTTCCAGCCGCGCATAAAAGTGGCCATCCAGAATCAGGAGTGCATGTGCTATTTTTTTTCCAGCTGTCCGATTTTACGTACAGGAATATCGCCCCTCGAATTACTGCATTGGAATTCAATACTTCCGATGGCCACGATTTTTGGCTGATGTTTTATCATGGCTATAAAACGTTCATGTGAATAGGACCTAAGGGGGGGGGGGGGGGGTTTAACCATTGTTAAAAATTGATGACCAATCTGCAGCTCTTCAATAGCTGTCTTCAATGGGGGTTCGCTGCCCAAGACCGCACCTGTTTGTAGGGCCAGTTGTGAAATTGTACAGAGCAGGAAGCAGATGGCTTAGTACATTTGTGCAATAACCTAGTGTGCTGCTACAGGCACAGTTCCCAATGACGTGTGAGAGCTATGCCTGCAATACCACACCTGGCCAGTACATAATGTACTAAGCCATCTGCAAGGTGACAGCTGATTGGACAGGATCCTGAGTGGTGGAGCCCCACGATCAGCTACTGATGACCTATCCTGTGGATAGGTCATTCATTTTTAAGAGCTGGAAACCCCCTTTGAGGTATTTTCCAGGCAAATTATATTGATGGTCTAGTGTTCATCCCTGGAGACCAGCTGTCAGTGCAGTGGGCCAGACGTTATAATCGGGGCTGGTAGTGGAAGCATCTTAGATGGCTTCGCTCTCATTGATATCTATGGGAGCGCTGTCTCCTATTACACTTCTGTGTCCGACCCTGGTGTCAGAGCTGGAAGTGTAATAGCAGGCTTCAGCTCCTATTGATTTCAGTGGGAGTGAAGCCCTCTATGATGCTTCCACCTGACTCCGATGATGACGTCTGGCCCCGCTGTACTGACAGCGGGCTGGACGATCAGCTGATTGCTGGGGATCCCTAGACGCAGGTCCCTTGAGATCAACTATCGATGACCTATCCTGAGGATAGATCATCAATAGGATTTGCCAGGAAAACCCTTTAATATCCTTAGATGTCCATAACAGAAGGCGAAAATGTAGTACCAAAGCTGAATAAGAACCCTTTACCAAGTTAGCTATGGGCCAAAGACCCCCAAGATTTTTCAAAGGTGGGCTCTAATATTTTGCCTGTCAATTGAGTGATAGGCGTCAATGCTCTATATAAGCAATCACTACTTCAAGTTCCCTACTTCTATCAAAATAATAAAAATGCCCCCCCCCCCCAAAAAAAAACCCCACATCAGAACTGCCATATATAAACTATACACAACCTGTGGGCAGAGGTGGCACTGTTTATGAAGCAAAATAGACATAACCTGTGCAACATCTTTCAATTGTTACCTTCATCTCATGGCACAAAATGTGGAAAAAATAAAAATCTACCCAAAAATACAATGCCAAAATTCCTTCCTGGGAATATGCCGAAAAAAATATATAAATTGTACTCAGGTAATGGTCAGAACATGAAGAAATAAAGGATAATAATCCAAATATTACTTACTCCAACAGGGGGTTGGTGAAATAATTCAAAAGCCCCCTACCATGCTTGCAGTGTCAGGAAAAATCCCCAATGGATATTAAGGTGCCGACAGACCTGAGTTCATTGGAAACAAGGTAAATACAGTACATCCAGAATGCATTGCATTTAAAGAGACCTCCTTCTTCAAGCAACACAAAACGCAAGCAAATACATATACCCCTCCACATGTTAATATCTCCCCCCACGGCTGTGCCCATGTGCCACACATTTTCTCCTCCTCATTGTTCACATGAAGAAATGTGTCCTTACTGGTCATTTCCAGCATGGTAGCCATCAATTCATCATCGATCATTAAATCGAAGCTCGTATCAGCCAGGTCTTGACCTTTTATGCTTTCTACAGTCAATTTCTATATGGCAAATATTAAATACAATATTGAATGTAGTGGGCGTGACGGCGTCTATGCAAGCCATGCCTATCTGGGATCTGTCCTATCAATGTAGAGGATGGATGACAACCTCAGGTCATTGCTCGTTCCATTCTTTTTGTTGAGGTTGTCATCCGCCCTTTACATTGATAGGATGGATGCCAGATAGATGTGGCTTGTATAGACCCAGTCACGCCCACTACATTCAATATTTGCCATATAGAAATTGATATACATTATATATGAAATTCATTTTAGATGTTGTATATTTTCCCATTTTGTAATATTTGTTTGATTCTCATTTTGTTATTGATTCCTATATTCTCTGATTGACCTATGTGCAACATGCGCTAGTAACAGATATGTTTTTATATTAAAAACCCAAAAAAAAAAAAAAAGGGGGGAGGAAAAAAAAGGTTTGGTACGGTGTTAGCCAGTAGAGCAAAGTGTGATTGTTCGCAGTGAGAGATACCATTTTAGCCTGAGGAAAGATCAATACAGGATCCAAAAACTCGCTATGACATCATGCATTTTTGTTAGCCATTAAAAAGTATCTACAAGATTACGTGGTTTCTCTTACTGAGAACAAATCACCTTTTATCCTTATATTAACCTTTTTTCTTCTTTACTTTTCACCTCTACTTTATTTTCTAATTACCCACATATTATGACCACTTGTATGAATCCAGCAGTCTGATGAAGAGGCCTGCATACTTCGAACTTTCCGTTACAAATGCACTTGCCTCAAGTCCTATTCCTTAGGTGTGCTCTGCACAGTTCCTGAGACAGGATGAAAAGGTCTTTTCGTGCCTCCTCCTGCCCTGCACTGTGTTTAATGGACAATCTCTACATGTGGTAACTATAAATATCACAGCACTTTATGCTACCGTTGCTCCATAAGATTTTCTCTTTGTGCGTCACATTTATTTATCCACTAAGGACCAGGTGCGGTAAATATTTCTTATATGACATCATGGGGGAAATATATAGTAAAAAACATGATTACATACACATATAAAACAATATTACAGAAGTAAACAATACATACATAAGAAAATCCATCGCCAACAAAAACCATCGCCATATGCACCCTGCAAACCAAAACCATACATACTACATATCAAAACATCTGAAATAAAGAGGAACCCATTTCCATACTTTATTTTAGCACAAATATATACTAAATTTAAAAAAAAAATAAAAAAAATAAAAAAAAATATATAAATGTTAAAAAAATCTTAGCATTTTACCCCCAATAAAACTAAAAAAAAAAAAAAGAAAAAGTCTGAAAAAAAATCACCCCATATATCACGGGGAAACACACCTGTAAAAATAATTTTGGTAGCTCAAAGGAAACAAAATAGGGCAGTAAAACCACCACATGGGTGAAATCCCTAAAGTGTCTGGTCCTTAAGGGGTTAAACAAACTGTCTGAAAATGGCAAAAATGTAAGCGGAAATCTATGGCTCCATGCAGGTATACATTGCATTAATTGACAGATGACCGACCGACACTCTCCTGTATCAGTGTTCTCTTTTCTGCATCTGTCTTGGCGCTAATCCAGTCTTGCATTTCAGTGCGCACCCACTTGTTAAGCTTTTCTTTTGCATCTTTAGGAGACATTTTTGCCTCAATAAGCCACTGTTCACACAGCTTCTGTTTCTTCTCCCAGTGGGACACCATCTGACATTGGTAACCAAGCTCCACACTAATGTCTTCTACTTCCTACTGAAGACTGACTGTAAACTTCTCAAGTTCATCATAGATATCAGTTTGAAGAACAAACAGCTGATTTATCGCTTCCTCTTCTAGGACTTCACTGTCTTGCTCTTCAGCAGAGACCCAGCATGCCGGGTTCTCATCCAGTTTCCCTTCCAGAACTGACACCTGCACCTGAAGTTTTGCAATCTGCTCTGACAGATTCCTCTTTGTTTCTGCATCTTCCTCTAACTGATTGAGGAACACATCTCTCTCATCATCTTCAGGTGTGCACCAAGACCAAGCCTCTGCAGCGTCTCTTCTTGCAACAGCCTCTAAGACTCTTCAGTCTGAGCTTCCAGCTTCACCTGCATTCTGCTCACGTTCTCAGACAGCTCTGTCTGCACTCTGTCACCTTCAGTGACTTACTTGTAGCTCTTGAAGCTGCTTCTCTACTGCATTTTTCTTGCATCAAATTTATGTTTGTCTTCCAACCACACCTTCACCTTTTGGATCAGCTCAATACACTCACTTTTCAATGTTTCTTTCAGCTTTTCAGTTTGTTCCAACTGTTTGGACAGTTCCCCCTTAACTAGAGCATGACTCCTCCGTTCTAGCTCCTGGATCTGGGTTTCATGTAGTTCAGCTTTCTCATCCAAGCTCATCTATAGCTGGGAAACCAGTCTCTCATGGAGTGCTTCCTGGTTTTCCTTTTCAAGATCTCTGCTTGCTTGTCTGCCTGACTGCAAATAGCTTTCTCCATTTCCAGTTTTTCCTTAAGCTGACATCTGGAACTCCAATTCACCATTTTTCTTTGCTAGCTGCATTTTCAACTCTGGAACTTGATTCTGCAAACCAGTAGTTTGATTCTGTGCATCTGTAAAATCTCTTTCGAACTGGCAGCAAGTCATGTCCAACTCTTGGGTTTTCATTTGCAGTTTCCTACAGTCCTTTTTATACTGGGTAGATTTCACCTCCAGACATACTCTGTGATCAGCCTCATCTCTGGCTACATCTTTGAGATTTGCATCTCTTCATGGGCTTTTGAAAGACATCCCTCATACTCATTTTTCTCATTTCTTCTAAGCTTTGTTCACACTGGACAGTTTTCTGTTCCAGCGACAACCTTTGTTCAGTTTTAGCCTCAGCTAATCTCCTTAAGTGCTCAATCTCCTGTAAGAGAGCTGCATTCTGTGCCTTCAGCTGATTCGCTTCCTAGAGAGCACTTTCCTTTTCTATCAGGATTCTTTCGGTCTGCTCCTGCTAACAGCCTTTGCCTCTTTTCCAAGCAGACACAAGTTGGCCTTTTCTTTTTCCAACTGCACGTCATATCTTTTATTAGCGGTTTGACATGCTTCCTCAAGAAACTTTATGTAAGCTTTGCATCGGTACAAATCCTTCTTGAATTCTAAGCAAGTTTTCCCGATCTGTCTTACTCTGGACTTCAGAATTTGTACTACCTCACCTGTCTCACTAGGAGCAGCCTTTTTCTTCTTAGCACCTTAATACTATCTGTCTTCTCTCTCTCTAAAGGCATGTTTGTACTGACTCCCGCATGGGCGTTGGCTGCACTCCGTACAGCAACCTGTTCACACTCTACCTTCATTTGGGGAACATTTCTACACATATACACAGAAAACATCCCACAATCCCCCCACACACCTTTCAGGGTTAATGAAACTTTTCTGCAACACATTATCCACAATACAGTTTTTGTACTTACTTTCCCCCAATGCACATACTGCAGTTTCCCGATACCCTCCTGTAGGGAAAACATTGCTATGCAGCATTTTAACTACATTGGCATCAATTCTTTCCCTCTCCATATCGCACAGAACCCACAGTCTTTAGTGGCCTCACCACTCCATGGATTCTTCTCTGGATTTTTATCACAGTCCTTTGGCAGGGGCGCCTTCTGCTGTGCCCTCAAAGCTCTGCAGTCAGCTTCCAACACAGACCAGTGGGGTTTTACTGGCCACTTTGCCACTGGACATCCATACATGCACAAGTCCAGTTGCAAACACTCCCAGCATGGCTCTTTTTGCTTGCCTCCCACAACTCCATCTTGACTGCACAGTCCAGCATAAACAAATAAACAAGTTCACTAACTTGTCTGGCAGACGTCCTCTGCCTGGTCCTTTGTTGCCCTCCAAGGCAACTGCAGCTTCGGCCTCCTGGCCCTTTTACCGCAGCTTGTGTTGCTCCTCAACAACCACAGTTTTCAGCCTCCTGGCCCTTCAAAACTCAGCCTGCAGCTTCCGTTGCTCCTCGGCAACCACATCTTCAGCCTCCTGGCTCTTTTAATGCTGCCTGCAACTTTTTGTCACCTCACTGCAACCGCACATTCAGCCTCCTGGCTCTTTACACGCGTTGCTTTGTGCGCCATTCCATTTTGTGCCAGCACATCCTCCACCATATGTAAGCAAGCAGGGGTACACTTGCTACTAGATCACCAACCTTTAAGGCTGGAATGGCCACCAACCATGCAGAAACACTCAGGAGAAGTAGATTCTCTTTCATAATCTGGCACCCAACAGCTTTTATTCCGTATCACACAGGTATGTCATACATAGCAAACAAAGTCCTTAAACACCCCACCTGGGTGTGAGGTTAGAGTTGTCGTACCTGTCAACCTCAGGCCTTTGCTGACCTGCACTGGACCATGGCCTAGCAGTCCTTCTAGCTCCACTGAGCTGTGTCTCTCAGCCAATGTCTCTCCCCGACTTGGGTGTGAGTCCAGGGTTGTCGTACCTGTCAATCTCAGGCCTTTGCTTGACCACCAGCCTGCTGCACTGTGTCTCCCCTCTTGCTTCTGGAAGGAACTGGCTTATATTCAATCAATTGCTGCTACACCCATCAGGTGTTAACCCTCTCTTTTCCTTTTCCAGGTATCAGAATGCCTCTTTAGCACCCTCTGTAGGCCATCCTGATACTGCCCTGCTACAATTGTGTATTGGGAGGATACCTGCATATTCATTGTGTATTAATGCATGAAATCAAAGAGGCCTTCTTGTGTTAATTTTGCACTTTTGAAATACGCAATGAATACATGTGCTAAGAAAACAAATCAATACGCTGCGATTTCACGGACCGAGACTAAATACTTCCATGTGAACGAGCCCTTAATTGCGACTCCTATATCCACGTCATTTCACATATTCCCAAAAACGCATAGACATAAGTGCTCTACAAGCACTTCCTGGTATTCCCCGAGTGTAATAAAGTCATAGAAATCACTCCAATATCCATAAACCGGGGATAAATGGAGGCTGCCAAGTGCAACAGCTGCGACATTTTAGAAGGGGGAGGAGCCCCTGAAATGTTGCTGCGGTTGGTGTAGCTGCATGTTATCTCTCCGGCTTGCAGATATTGGTCTCATACACGGGGCCTCTGTTATCACTGTTCAACAGCAAATCAGTTCTTGTTGCCCCTAGCAACCAATTCTCAGGGCTTTCATGTTACCACAGCAGTCTCAGAAATGAAAGTTGTACTCTGATTGGTTGGTACGCATAGTGAGAAGAGACTTGCTATTAAACAGATATAATAAATAAGGCCTAATGTTCCTATTCAATCCCTCCTTATATGGAAAACTTTCTTCACTCACCTTGGGAGATAGCGGGGGAGACTGGAAGGCGACAAGCAGAGTACAGGGCAAGCGGCGTACTTCAGTGGTCATGACCCCTCATCATCAGCGTGGGTGCCGATGAAGAGCAGAGTTGCCCTCTGATTGGCAAAGACTGGCTGACACTTCAACCAATCACAGACGCTCACCTAGTCTTCCTCGCTCTCAGGCTGGGTGGAGTATGGACTTGGGCCGCTCTCCCACGATTATTTGAAACCCCCTCAAATAAACGCTGTACTGAGCCTCCATTGATTTCAATGGGGCTTCTCAGACAAGCATTTTTTCCCCCCTTGAACGTGCTGTTCTATTTTAGTGTGTTGTAGCGCTTTTAACGCACCTCATCCCCCATTGTAATGATGGGGTGTGTTAGAAACGCTGTCCAACGCCGTTGAAAACACCATAACAAAAGACAGCGTTTTTACAAATGCCTGTGTGAGACTGGCGTTACAGCAAGTATTTACCCTCAGGACACGGATGTCATTGAGATGCAGGAATGCCGCTGCACTTCATGTGGACACCGCTGCTGCTATTCAGTGAGATTCTGTCAGTATATACGTCACTGGCACCCTCTTCTTCTCGTAGGGGGATGTGCCCTGTACAGTCGATCCCCCCTAAGACCAGCCCTGGGTGCCATCATTGTTACCCCCAGCCCAGCACATAGTTAAACTGAGAGATGAAACATTGCTGGAAGTAAATCCGCCCCACAGCGCCAACATGTGGCCATTTCCCCAGCTCGAGGATGTGTCACTGCGGCCTCAGTGCCCTGTGAGGAGCTACATACCTGTACATGTCCTCTTCAAGTTGTCAAGACCAACTGACACAAGCTGGTGCCGCTGCAGTTGTGATGTCATGTAATGTTATCTGCTCCATCCTATCATGTGATATCTATGATGTACAATTAATGTCCCCTCCCTCAAGTACAATTAATGCTAAATACAGCACAATTATTAATAGTTTCTGGTGTATAAAAGCTACACATTTTGTTTGCAAGCCATCTTGTGCACCAAGATCTACCACGTCTTATTAATTCATGCTGGCACTGGAACTGGTCACTCCAAACGGATAAAGTCCTATACCATACCTTAGGCATTCCATATTTGAACTCCTTTTCGTTTGACCGTTCTGTTTTGTCAGAAATTTTTTTTGTCTATTCCTTTTGGCCCTTAAATAGCATATTTTAATATTTTTAACATGCGCTTGGCTGTTTCCGTCTCTCTTCATTCATGAACATGAAACTGTCGAAGGACCTCCATTCTGGCAGTTGATTCTCCCCCCCCCAGACCACAGCCAGTTACATCATGCCTGTGGGAAGAAAACCCCTTTAATGCTTTATGTGCAGTCATTTAGTCATGGCACTGTGGATTTTCTCCACTTGTTTTCTCTGCACGGCCAGAGGGTTAGTGACTGATTAGAATGGCTGTTCTTGCTGCTACCAAGGAAATCCCGAGTACATTATCAGTGTGCCAATGCTGTGAGATATTCCGGTCGTGCCCCTATTACCAATACTGGTAACACATAGCGGTGTTGGCTGCCATGACTCCAAGATAAACAAAGTACCCTAAAATTGAATAAAAGAATGTGGTTTGTATAACAATAAAACATTATTCCAAACACCCTTCATAGTCCTACATACAGCAGGCAGGTATTGTGGGATTACAGAAAGACTTCCAGCATGCCTCAGAGTGAGGTCACTGTTGTCAGCTCTTCTATCTTGTCAGCCCAGCCCCTGACCGCTTCAGGAGGAGACATTGCTGACAGCTTGAACAGGCAGCACATTTTTCATAGAACAGCATCACAGAAGTATCATTCTCCCTCTAGGGCGGCAGCCCTGCACCAATAGCCTTCAACTGTCTCTAAGGAAAGACAAGAATTATTCTTACCGTTAATTCCTTTTCCATGAGTCCATCATGACAGCACACATGGAGGTTGCTCCGCCTGTGATCCTTGGGACAGGAAGAAGGAGTTCTTTAAAAGCCACCTCCCACCGCTTGACTCCAGTGACTTCCAAATTATCACAACGGATACGAGGTCCAACAGTTTTTTTATTAGCACTGAAAGACATTAATCGTATGTACAGACATTATATACATCAATCAAGGGTGGAAAAGCATGTGCTGTCATGATGGACTCATGGAAAAGGAATTAACGGTAAGAATAATTCTTGTCTTTCCATAGCGTCCATTCATGACAGCACACATGGCGGTATACCAAATCATAAGACCTTTCTTTGGGGGGGGGGGGGGGGGCAACTGCCTGGAGTACTTTCCGTCCAAAGGCCAACTCCGTGTTTGAGTGGAGATCTAGTCTATAATGTCTTGCGAATGTATTTATACTAGACCATGTCGCTGCCTTGCAGATCTGATCTATTGAGGCTCCCCTGCGTTCCGCCCAGGAGGTGGCGAGAGCCCTGGTGGAGTGGGCCCCCGTCCCCTCCGTAGCTGCCAAACCTCTGGTCTTGTAGGTCTCCTGGATCGCTAGCCTGATCCATCTCGCTATAGTGTCCTTAGAAGCTGGTCTGCCCCTATTGGTCCCTTGGTATTGTAGGAAAAAATTTTCTGACTTTCGAAAAGTTTGAGTAACGTCTAGGTAGGTTTTTACTACTCTACGGACGTCTAGGTTATGAAGACGCTCTTCTTTCGCGTTACTAAAATTTTGACAGAATGATGGCAGTGTTATTTCTTGATTTAGATGGAAATGGGACACGACTTTTGGTAAAAAATTGGGGGGGTGTTGGAATATTACCCGGTCATCTAAGACCCTTAAGTGGGGCTCTCTACTAGACAAGGCTTGTAACTCGCCAATTCTTCTAGCCGATGTGATGGCGATCAGAAAGACGACTTTTATGGATAGATTTCTCACCGTAATCTGGTTAATGGGCTCGAATGGCGGGTCGCAGAGGCCCTCCAGGACTATATTAAGATCCCATGAGGGTGATGGCTCCCTCACGAAGGGTTTTAATCTATTGGCCCCCTTCAGGAATCTTTTAATCCATTTGTTTTCCGAAAGTTTAGCATCAAACAGGGCACTAAGAGCTGCTATCTGGACCCGCAGAGTTCGGGGACTAAGACCCTTGTCTAGCCCTGCTTGCAGAAAATCTAGAATTTTAATAACGTTCGAACAATCTAGGTTGGGGCTCTCTGGTTTATACCATGTACAGAACACTTCCCAAATTCTATAATAAATTTTCGAGGTGGTTAATTTCCGACTCTTGAATAAAGTATTAATTACCTTATCGGAAAGCCCCTGTTTTTTTAATCTCTGCCTCCCAGCAGCCAGGCCGTCAGTTTTAGCCAGTGGATTCTCTGGAACAAAACTGGGCCCTGGGATAGGAGATCCTCTCTGAGGGGTAGCGCTATCGGAGATTGTATTGCCAACCCTTTCAGCATTGGATACCATGGTCTTTTTGGCCATGCCGGGTCGATGAATATGACCATGGTTTGACTGCGTGCGATTTTTTGCAGGCATCTGGCTATTAGCGGTAAGGGAGGGAACGCATAAGCCAGGGGCGTTTCCCATTCTTGGGCTAGTGCATCTAGGGCTAAAGGTTGGTCTGCTGGATCTAGGGAGAAGTCCCGGCATTTTTTCTTGAGGCAAACAGGTCCACTTGTGGTAGCCCCCACTGGTCCGTAAGATGTCGGAATACCTCCGGGTTGAGGGACCAGTTTCCCGGACCCAGTTTTTTCCTGCTCAAGAAGTCCGCCACCTGATTTTGAGTCCCTTTTAAATGGACCGCCGAGAGGGATGCCGTGTTGACCTCTGCCCAGGATAGTATTTTGCTTGTCATATACTGCAGGCGAGGATAGCGGGTACCTCCCTGGTGACGGAGAAAGGAAACCGTAGTCATATTATTTGATAATACTTTCACATGTCTGTCTCGTAATACATCTTCTGATCTAATCAGGGCCTCCCAGACCGCCCTTAGTTCCCTATAATTGGATGAGTGGGTACTGGTGGACCTAGACCAGGATCCCTGCAAGGCTTCACCTGCCACTTGAGCACCCCATCCTGTACCGGTGACGTCTGTATTTATAGTGACGCACGGAGAGAGTGCCTTCTGGACTCCTTTCCTCAGGTTTGATGGGGCCAGCCACCAATCTCGGGATTTTTTTACCCATAGTGGTAATTTGAATTTTTCCTCCAGGGATTCCTGGGAACGATGCTAGGTCGTCAACAATTTTTGTTGTAAACTCCTGGAGTGAAACGGAGACCAGGGAACCGCCGGAAGACAGGACGTCATTAGGCCCAGAATATGCATTGTGTCCCTTACTGACACCTCTTTTTTTCTTCTGGAAATTTCGAATCTCTTTCAAGAGGTGGGAAATTTTTGATTCGGGTAGAAAAGACCGATTTTTATTTGAATCCAGAAGGATCCCTAAAAAAAATCTTTTTGGTTTCTGGGACTAGGCTAGATTTTTCATAATTAATGATCCAGCCTAGTTTTCTGAGTAGCTGTAGCGTCTCTTCTAACTGAGCCCTCATGGTTTTCGCGTCGCTTGCTATCAGTAGAAGGTCGTCTAAAGAAGGGACGATTTTAATATTGCGTTCCCGCAGGAACCTAACTGGTTCAATCATGATTTTTGTGAACACTCTAGGGGCTGAGGAGATGCCGACCGGTAGACAGATAAATTGAAAATGTTGTATGGTATTATCCATATAAACTGAAAATCGTACGAATTTTTGAGATGTAACATGGATGGGGATGTGGAAATATGTGTACTATAGACCTAAAAGATGCGTAACGTTACCCTGACCTATTAATGGGACCGTCGATCGTATGGTTTCCATTTTAAACGTATAATTATTTACATAAGCATTTAACTTCTTGAGATTCAAAATAACTCTATTTGCCGTTTCGCTTTGAGACCAAAAATAAACGGGAATAATAACCCTGGCCTTGTTCCGCCGCAGGGACAGTAATAACTGCTCCTATATTAATCAAATTAAATACACCCTCCTCCAATTTTGCTTGGAGGTTAGGGGGCTGCAGTGTTGTTATGCAGAAATTATTGGGGGGATTGGAGTTTAGCCTAATTTTATAGCCTGTAGAGACTATCTCCAGAACCCAGGGGCTTTTTGAGATCTGCAGCCAGTTTTCTGAGTATTGGAGAAGTCTCCCTCCCACCGTGACTTTTTTTATCTCGGGTCAAATCTAGAGGGAAACCCCGAAGTTCTCCCTCTACCCCCTTTCCGGTAGGACCACCTACCCATCTTCCCTTTGCTTTTTCCCCTTGGGATATATTCTTTCCGAAAGGGAATGGTTTTCTTGGGCAGGTAGTCTGTTGGGAAGCCTAGTTTTTTATCTGCTGCTTTCTCCAAGATTTTGTCCAGTGTTGGCCCAAAAAGATATTCGCCCATCAAAGGGATCGTGCATAGCCTGGACTTGGACGTCTGGTCTCCTGCCCATGATCTGAGCCATAAGGCCCTTCTGGCCGCATTTCCTAGGGCTGCATTTCTTGCTGCGAACCTAACGGACTCCCCTGATGCGTCCGCTAAAAAAGCTGTCGCTTTTTTGATTAGGGGTAGGCATTTGACGAGCTCTTCCCTAGGGGTTTTTAAATGTAGGTGGGAATCCAACTGATCCAGCCACAGGTGCAGGGATCTTGCCACCGATGTGGCCGCTATGTTGGTCTCTATGACCGTGGAGGCTGATTCCCATAGCCTTTCAGGAACCCCTCCATTTTACGCTCCATCGGATCTTTCAACTGGGAGCAGTCTTCAAAGGGGAGCGCCGTTTTTTTTGTCAATTTTGCGACTGCCACATCAACTTTGGGGATTATACGCCAAAGAAAGGAATCCTCCGCCGTAAAGGAGAGTCTCTCTCTGAACTCTTTTTGGATGCTGGACCCTCGTGTGGGTTTACGCCACTCATCTAAGATCATGTTTCGCAGGTTTTCGTTAACGGGGAAGCATTTCTTGTAGCGAGTTCTGAGGCCCCCAAACATTTCATCTTGCACTGATCTGACCTGCGGTGTATCAGTGAGCTCCATGGTGTTACGGACTGCGGAGATTAGTTCTTCCAGGTCTATGTTTGAGGAAAAGAACTTTTTATCCCCTTCTAGCATGGGGGTTGACACTTCCGAGTTGTCCGAAAACTCTCCCTCGGAATGTTCAGGTGAAGAGATCCCATAAATTTCGGTGCGGGCCCTTTTCCGGGAGGGTCCTGGCTGGGCGTCGAGGGTTTACTCTTTTAATGCCTGCACCTCTTCCCGAACCATTACACGAATAGCCTGTAATAGATTATGTTGCTCGTCATTAACTATTTTTGAAGTACAATCCGAGCATATGGGTCTCTTGGCGTTATCGTCCACTTTTTTTGTGGATAACGCACACCTCTTGATCCTTTTTTTCTCCTGCTTAGTTTTTAATGCTTCCTCCTATAAGGAGAAGCCATTATTAATACCAGGTGTGAAAAAACTTCATTACTCACAAAACATGTCCCCCATGTTTGTCCAAGTGGACTACTTACAGTTGGCACAATCTTATCCCCTTCAGTGCTATCCATACTTGCTCAGCCAGGAAGGAAAAGCTGCCTTAGGACATGAAGAGGATCGTTGTATTTGAATTTGGCGCCTTTAAGCGCCTGCGCTACGTCTGACGTCATCCCACCGACGTCATCGCGCACGACGCGGCGGCGCCCCATACACGGAAGCCGGCCGCCGCTAGACGCCGGGGAGTAGGAGCGCAGAGCAGTCACCCCACACCTGCCGCTCCTGCCCCACTGAAGATGCTGATCTCTGGACGGAGCGAGGAAGCTGCCTCCCCCGGCCGAATACCCCGCGCCCCGGTGAGTAGCGCTTGCAGCTCCCCCTGCCTCCTGTGTCCGTTTGGGACAGGAAGACACTGGAGTCAAGCGGTGGTAGGTGGCTTTTAAAGAACTCCTTCTTCCTGTCCCAAGGATCACAGGCGGAGCAACCTCCATGTGTGCTGTCATGAATGGACGCTATGAAAATTAACATTTCCCTGCTCCTCCAAATTGCAAAAAAAAAAAAGATAATTGTATCATTCCCTATAATTCTTATACTTATTACATCTTCTTGACAGATGGAAATCTGGAAAACAAGCAAACTATGGCCTTATTCAGGACCGTTTTTGCTGTCAGCATTGGATTCCAATCCAATTGTTCAGATGGGCAATTTTCTGGAAGATAAAATTGGCCAGCTGGAAGAGATAGCCCATACACTGTGGATTCTGGAGAGCTGCAGGAAAATGTAGGCTTGTCCTATCTTTTGGCCGCAAGACATTCCAGGCTAAAATAATATTTGCATAAAGAAAATGCCCCACCAGAGACTCCAACTAAAACAGCCACTGGCTGCGCCTTCTAATCCAAATTTTTATAAATTAAACCGTCCGAAACCAAACGAGGAACCCAGTTTCATAGTATATTTATGCTGCAATAATGGAATTTTAAAACAAAAGTATAAAATTAAATTGGCAGCCATAAGAGGGCTTGTTTTTTGCGGCACAAGTTGTATTTTTACATTAAAAACATTTTCTTAAAAGGTTCGTTTTTGTGTCGTCACACTCCAAGAGCCGTATTCATCTTATTTTTCCATTTCCAGCGCTCTAGAATGGCCTTGTTTTTTGCAGGATAAACTCTTGTCTTCATTTATCTAATTTTTGGGAACATGTAAATTTTTGATTGCTTTTAAGTCCCTTTTTTCTAGCGGCAAGATTAACAAAATCTGTAATTCTGGCATGTTTATTTTTCACTGCATTCTCTGAGCAGTATAAATAATGTATTAAAGTAAGGCTACAGGTCAGTACAATTATGCCAATACCAAATTAAAAATTTATTTTTTTTATGGTTTAAATCGCTGCATTCAAAGAACCCTAGCATATTAATTTTTTTTTTAATCAACAGAGCTGTGTAAGGCTGGGTTCACACGGGAAGCATTTGTTGTGGATTGTCCGCACGAAAATTTCCAGGGATTAGCCAGCAAAGTGGATGAGATTTCGCAAAAATCTTGTCCGCACACTGCAGCCAAAGCGTGCGGAAAATAAAGACACAGCATGTAATTTCTTGGCGCGGGGGTTCCACAGCGGCCTCTGTCCTTTCTATGGGGAGAGATGGCCAGAGCGGAAATGCAACTGTGCTTTTCCAGCAGAAGTCTCACGGATTTTCAGTGTGGCCAATCCACTGGAAGTCTGTCCGTGTGAAGCCAGCCTTTGGGGTTTTTGCGGAATGAGTTGTACATGTTATTAGTACCATTTGTTAATCCGTGCATCATTTTGATCACTTTCTATTCAGTTTTTTTGTATGGCAAGATAGCCATATTAAATAATATACTAACTTCCTTCTCGGGGTCAATACGAACACAGGGATACCACATGTGTAATTGTTTTTAATATTTTACACAGTAAAAAGGAGAAGTTGGTTTTGATTTTATTTTATTTACTTTTTTAAATTTTTGTCCCTTTAGGGGATTTGCATAATCCTTTTTTTTAGTCTTCTAATACTCTGCTATGCTGAGGCATAGCCGGGTATAAGACAGGCTATGACACTTAAGAGTCTGCGCGTCATAGCCTAATTTAGCTGGCAGACCCAGAGGCTATATTCAAGCCTCCAGGTGCCACAGAGACCTATTAGGACCCCCTGATCCCATTGTGGGGGGAGGGGGTTGGGATCCAATTGTGACAGAGGGAGCCTCCTCCCTCTGTCAGCCCTTTACATGCTGCGGTCACACAAACCGCAACATGTAAAAGGGTTAAACAGCAGAGATCAGAGGTTTTCTCCGTTCTCCGCTGTAAGAGCTGGTGCCTGGTTATCATCTGACAGTCGATTACCAGCTCTCCCTGCCACAGGGACCACTGGCTGGCTTCTGACAAACCAATGCTCCCCGTGGAAACATGTAAACAGTGCAAGATTTCAAACAAAAGCAAGAAGTTGCCAGCAGATTGGTTATATCTTTTCGCTTCTTTTTTTAAAGTCCTGAATTGGTTCTCTGTGGGACTGTGCAGAAAACAATGCCACAGCTTATGGCATTGTGCTCTGCTCAGTTCCATAGTGAAACATAGCCCGCAAATCTTCCGGGCTATATCGCTATGGGCAGTGGAGCTAGTCCCAGAAAATTTCCATGTGTGCCACTAAAGGGGTTAATGTCCAAAACGAGCCAAGTCTCAAAGATGTAGTTTGCCCAAGTACCTTCATAGAGTGCATGACACAAGATAGTCATTTGCGATCTATGATTTTCTGCAATGACTTACTAGGACTGCAGCTTTGGAATTAAGCAAGGCTAATTGTTAAAAGGAAACCAAGCAGCCATCACATTGTTAGTGTTCCCAGTTTTCCATTTGCATTCTTACAACAACAAAAAAACACACACATCGAAGGCAGTGAGTTATTTAACCTTTGTCTTTCAAAACAGAAGACAACTTTAAAACAAAGCCTAAAAGATAAATATGATAGAATATGTACAACTAAATCAAAATACATTTTTACCTGAAATGTCAGGGGTGGGGGTGGGGACATTCCAAAACGCAATTTCTATAAATCTTTGTAAGGTGAGGACAGCACATGAGGACCCAAGAAATGACCAAATAGGTGAACAGGCTACAAAAGGCCAATGACTGGACACAAGAGGAACAACAAAACAACAAAATGATGACAAACCTACAAACTGTCAGAATAACCAATCTGGATACAATCTCCATGAGGAAGAGAAGAATCAGGAATAACGCCCATGTATAAAAGAATGAGACAAACAGATATGCAGAAAGAGCAACTGTTAAAAATATTGTCATCTTCGCGGCTGATTGTCATTGGTGTCTGGCAGTCTTGCTGCTACTATTTCGCAGAGGACAGAGTGCATGATCCTCTAACATCTTATTGCTATAAACAAACAGGAATTGTGGAAATAAAGGGTCTTATAGCAACTTTTCCTGTTTCCAAAGTTATGACAAAAAAGTTAAAGGGGTTGTCCCGTGGCAGCAAGTGGGGTTATACACTTCAGTATGGCCATATTAATGCACTTTGTAATAGACATCGTGCATTAAATATGAGCCATACAGAAGTTATACACTTGCCCCTCCGGTGCTGGCGTCCTCGTCTCCATGGCGCCGACTAACGCAGTCTTCTCCTTCCATTAGACGCGCTTGCGCTGTGCTGTCTTCTGTTCTGTTGAATGGGGCCGCTCCGGCGTGCTCGCGCCGGAGAGCTGGTCTGCGCATTAAGTGCATTAATATGGCCATACAGAAGTGTATAACCCCACTTGCTGCCGCGGGACAACCCCTTTAAATCTCTTTTTCCTCCTGAAGGGAGGGGGGAGGGGGATGAACACAAAGTACAAAAAAAACAAACTTAATTCATAGAACATACTGCAAACCACTAAACCTAAAAATGAAGTGTAGCTTATAAGAGGAGCGCCCGATACCCGTTCCACATATGGATGAAAAGCTTTCTGGGGAGGTTCTCAGCAGTGGAGATACATAAAGTAGTGATAGGATCAGAGCATTTCCTGGACTTCATGTCACTTAAAAAGGGGTTATGAAAAAATTTTAAGAAAATAAAGTCTGCTTTCTTCCAAAAACAGCATCATTGATTGTGTTTGATCAACTATGGTGCCGTTTTTTGAAAGAAGTCATGCTCCAATAGTGTACAACCCCTTTAAAGTGACTCATTGGCCCTGAGCAAACAAAGAGAAGCAGTGCAGCCATGACTACCTGATAAACATTATGTATTAGTATACTATATACTGTTCTGACTGGCCAGTGATGCTCACGAGGGCAATCAAAGCAGCATGCAGTGCCTTAGAAACAAAGATGCCAACTAATGCACACTATGCATCAGGTAGTGAGAGAAGCAGTTCGGCCATCTATCCAGGGCTGAACAGTCGCTTTAATTTAGGAACACAGTCAGTCTCTCCCCTATGAAATGTCTGTTAGCAAGGGAAAAACAGGTCGCATTCAATTGCACTGAAAAATTAGATAGTTTAGGCTTAGTGCCCCTTTAAAACTATTCAACATAGGTAGTATAGCAAAGTTTCAAGAATACAAAAAGGAGAAACAAAAAGATTCAGAAAGTCCAGCAGCCTCTACGGGAAGCAAGAGGATCTGCAGTTGCGTAGCGTCCAGAAGGCATATAAAGACATCAAAAGCTTATTGCTACAATAAAGGGGTGGAATAACAAAAGCTTTTCAATTCCATCAGCAAGAGTAAAAACTTCAGCAGCTGTCCCAGTGGCAGCAATTTTAAGTTTCTGTGAAGATCCCCAGATTACATGGCAACAAGCTACAGAACTTGCAGTGAGGATTTGTAAATGTGCTTATTCCATCTGTGGCAGGATAAACCTTGCAAAGTCAGCGCAAGCCTATGATCTTGGAAAGTCGCTGTGGAAGGTCTTGTTGATCCATTTGGGTCAAAACTTAAGGTTTGCGCTTTTTTTCTCCTCTTCAGCCATTTCATCAAATATATCCCTACAGGGAAACAAAAAACAAAATCAATGCACAGAAAATATCTAAACAAAAATACATACATTTTCCAAAGGCCCGTCTTACACAGCCATTTTTTTCAGGCTCCCATTGTTTTCAATGGAGCCTCGCAGACACGCGCTTGATTGTGGCGCTTTCCAGAGCTGTCTGTTCCATATTCTATCAATGATAGGATATGCTAAAGCCCCTTTCGGAGGCAGGATCGCTGCCTCTGAAAGCAAAAATGCGGCAGAGCACCACAATTTAAAATCGCGTTGCTCTGACGCGCTTATGTGTGAGAGAGCCCCAAGACACAAACATAAGAGGTTTTTGCTTTTTTTACGGTAAGAGCAGTAAAACTAGGGAACTCTCTCCCTTTGGGTGCATTCAGACGACCGTATATGGGCCGGGTATTCACGCCGGCCGATATACGGAGTCTCTCTCTGCAGGGGGAGGAGGCTGAAAGAGCCTCCTCTCCACCCCCTGCACTATTTTCAATGAGGAGAGGCGGGACAGTGGCGGAGCCAATTCCCAGAACTTAGCCCCACCCATCCCGTCTCCTGTCATTGCCGGAGAAGCACGAGGTTCGTACTATTGGATGTGCTATATCCATCGAACCCTATAAAGGCCTAGAAGCAAGGGGCTCGATTTGGGCCTAACTCAGCTGGGGGTGGGCCGGGTAAGGGCCAAGATGGGAGGCCTAGAGGATTAGCATGAAGAAGCAGTCAAGAATCTCAGGTGACCCCATGGCTGTCGGAAAGCAGAGTTGTTAGCAACGCTCTGTTCCCCTTTGTTTTCTTGGTGATTAGGGTTACAGTGTGTCTGGTGCAGGAGAAAAGGAAAAACAAAAAACAGAAGACCTGTGGAGCAGGAAGTCTGCCTCCTTCGCACACCATGCTAAAATAGACTTGATAGCTGGTAGGAGGGTCTAACTTTTTCCTTGCTTCGTGTCGCCACCTAGTGGCAGCAGATACCTGGTGTATAGCTGTGTTCCCCAATGATACGGACAAGAAAAACAATCTTATAGTAGTGGTTCTAGCAAAAGCATCAATACCACTTTTTTTTTGCAGTTTGCTGATTTTCTCTTTTGGGGGAAGGGTTTACATTTTATTTTTTTTTTAACCAAAGTTTTTCAAGTCTACAGTAGGCCACCGGACATCACAGAACCAGAGGTTATAATTCAGCCTTTGGCTGCCATGACAACAATGTCTCTAAATCCCAACTGCTGCATTTATGTGGTTACATCAGCAAAGGGAGTCCTGCTGTCAACTACAGCCGATCACACTGTAGGCTAATGCATTAGCTCCTGAGCCCGCATAGCATAAGTTCCGCACATGTGCAGTGGTTGGCACGAACACTAATGGCTGAAATATAAATGTATATCACCAAAGGGTTCAAGAGACCCAAATACTTACTTGTGCATATAGAAAAATATGTAGCCGCTGCGATCCCGATCATTTTGAACTGTGGTCTCTTGAGTCCTTGATACTGCCAGGTCATTGTATGTAAACCATGCCTGCTTCTTGATATCATACACATCACTGATGTAGTGGCCTAAATAAAGAGAATGTGATCAATTTTTGTTTCAGTACTTATTTCATTTAAAAACCATTTTTTGGGGGGTGGGGTGGGAAGAGATCTCACATACCAGAAGAGGAAGAGCTCCCAATGTGGCTGACAACACTGACTAGACGATACGAGTGTGGCAGTTCCCCGCTCTAGAAGTTCAAGATAGAGCATTTAACACAAGCCCTTGAGCATTTGAAGCTACAACATATAAAAGAAGCTAATGCATTTTCTACTAGAAAAATGAACATTGAGACAGTTACCTCTGCATTTTTTTTTAGCTCCTCCGCTTCCTCCTCAGTGTACTCCATGTCTAAAACTTCTTCATTTCCAGAATCCTCATCAGACATCACCCCGTCGAGCAAAGAGCTGTTAAACTCTGTATCCAGAAAGAATAGGGCATAGCAACCAATAATTAACATTAAGGTAAATTGGGACTTCACACGACTGATTCAGATTTCTTACTGCATGTTTTTGTCACACTTTAAAAGCTATATTTACAATTCTTCCTCAAGGAGTTGTATGAAGGTTTTTGCTATTTGTTTTTTACAGATTGGATCATTATGGATGCAGCAATAACTCATGTACAGCTTGCTCCACCCACCAACAGGCTCATGTCTTTTTTTTTTTTTATAAAGAGGTCCCCAACTGTCATAGGAACCCATCCGAAACTCAGCTCTGACTGCACCTAACAATGGTTGGGAGTGGCTCACATGCCAAACACAGCCATTGCTGCAAAATGTCAATTGTAAATTAGAGTCGACGGGCACCACTGATGGCATAAACTCAGTTTTTAAATTTATGCCATGAATTTAAGCCACTGTGCAAACTACCCACTTGTCAGCACAGTCAATATCTGGCACAGTGCAATTAAAAAAAAAAAAAAAAAAAGCTAGATTATCTATATGTTAGACTCATTTTTACATTTCTTCTATGGTGACTGGACTGAAGCACAAAGCTACAGCACACCTTGTAAGCTCAGCTCCGTTGCCCTTTTCAGGTCATCATCTTCCTTCAATTCTCGAGCTTCCTGCAACCATAAAGCAGATGGGGAAAAATTAAATGAGATGTCAACAGTAGATTGCAATTTAGCTATACATTGATCCAGTGACTATAAGACATATACAACATGACTAAAAAGCAAAACATGAACATGGAGATATGTACGCAAGCATGTTTTCAGCATACATGTGTGCTAGATAATCCAACAGAAAGGTTATAGCACGTGTATTTAGTGCACAGACATGATGCTTGACAGAGGGAAAAAAATGTGCCACAGCAGATCTCACTTGTTCTTGGAGAGACTGTGCCAACGCCTGCTGCAGCTCCTGCTCCTCTCGTTCTCTATCCAACTCATACTGCATCCAGTCCGTGTCATTCTGGGAACCGTCGGGGGTCTTGTTCTCTTTATTTTCATCAAAATCTTTGGCCAGGTCACTATACTGAGCAGCACCTGGAACAACTAATTAGAAAGGTCATGTTGCTAGTATGATCTAGGTACAATAAAATGCAGGCTGCTGAATAAATGCACGATCTGATTTCTTATGATGGATCTCACACAGTGGTCTGACCAAAATTTTGTGAGCCATTTTGTGTGCTTATATGTGTAACCTGTTTAAGACCACTTTCTGTACATTATTCTAATCTTGGAACCTGCTCTGCTTTAATTGTACGGCACAGGTTTAAAAAGGGTTGTCCCATAATTCTAGCAGTTTCACTGCAGGAAGTAGACAGCATCATACATTCTGTAGTGGCCTTGGTTTGTACTCCCGGCTGAGTCTTATTTAAGTGAATGCGACTCGGCCTGCAGTACAAACCCTTTTCAATGCATAGTGTAGGGAGCGGTCTATTTTCTGCAGCAAAACAGCTAGAAGTGGGACAACCCATTTAAAGCTCCTGCTATCAGGTTGAATGCTTGGATGGCACAGCTGAGGATACGAAGGAAAAATGTAAGAGTTACGTTTTTTTTCTTTTTTGCTCAATGAGCGCCATGTAATGAACAGAGGCACCCAATAAGGAAAAAAAAGCCAGCCGTGTGTCACTGGAGGGAACAAAAAAAAACAATCACTATAATATGGTCGTTAAGAGATTAATATTGTATTTCATTAAACTAGTGAACTAAAGGCACCAAACATACTCAATTCTTTCACAGCTTTTGACTTGTCCTCCTCTATAGTCTCCATATTTTCAGCTGTTTCTTGCATTTCATCATCGCCACCAAATCCAGTATCCGGACTGCTCGCCATTTTCTCCTCTTCATCATTATTCACATGAAGAGAGGTGTCCTTACTGGTCATTTCCAGCACGGTAGCCATCAATTCATCATCGTTCATTTCATCAAAACTCGTATCAGCCAGGTCTTGACCTTTTATGCTTTCTACATTCAGTTTCTGTATGACAAATATTGAATATAAAACATTTGACTTTGATTAATCAAGTGGGGAATAAAAAATGTAAAAAAAATAAAGTAGTCTGATGATTGCTCTCAAAACGCAAACATTTACTGCATCAGTTCTCACCTTGTCTGGGTCTTCTGCTGGCAGATCTTTAACCACATTAGTCAAGGCTTTATGATTTATGACTCTTCTCTTCAAGTGTTCGTCTTCACTTTCAGAATCTAAAGAAACTGGCAAGGTGCTTGTGGATTTAAGGCTTTGTTTTCTGTGTAGGTGGGAAAATAAAAAGGCAAATATGATGGGTTGTTTCAGTTCATGGTTACTGTAATTTCCCCCCTTTTCTTCAATAAAGACCCAGGGATAGCACTCACTGTATATATAGAAAATTACAGTGATATACCTCACAGCTGTTGTGTTATTGCCAACATTACAAGAATTCACCATCTGTGATGTTTTCAAGGGTCGGGAGTTCCTGGATCAAGAAAGAGAAAAGGTTTGTCACAAAGCACACAAATTCTTTTTCTGTAGCAAAACTACATTAGATACTACATTGTTCTTCCTAGTTAGACAGTAACAAGACTAGATGTTACAGGCAACAAGATGTTACAAAAAAGGCTTTTTGTTACCTACTGTAAAATTCATTTCTCATCATGTTCATTATGGGGACACAGCAGACCTTGTTATAGTATAGCTCTTGCCACTAGGAGGCGGACACTAAGCAAAGAAAATTAGTCTTCCCCTACCAACTATACCCCTTCTGCAGACACTTTGCTAAAATCAGTTTGTAGTTAAGCAGTGGGAGAGAGCAGATTAACATGAAGAAGTTGATCAATACAGACCATAAAAACCAACAAATAGATCTAGGTAAAAAACAGGCCAGATTGTGAATCCCTGATTGCTAGCACTTGTGGTGGTTTCTCAAAACAACTACTTGGTGGGTTCTGGGTCCCCCAAATGAACGTAACGAAAAAGATTTTACAGTAGGTAACAAAAATCCAGTTTTCTCATCTGTTATTGAGGGACACAGCAGACCTTGAAATGTCCTAGAGCAGTACCCAAAGGGGTGGGAGAAGAAAAGGTAGGGTGGGCAAGCCCATTGTTCGCACTGGACGCAAGTAAGCGAAAGGTTCACCGTTGGCTGCCAAGTAAGGGTTTAGACGAGCTGATTATCGTTTGAATGAGCAACGTCATCGCTAGCTCGTTCGCTCTCGTGCCGCCTAGACAGGCACATACATCGTTTGCTCGTTAAAATGAGTATCATTCAGTTTTTCACATCTGCTGAATAAGTGAATGAGAAAATGATAATTTTTATAGCTTGCATAAAATGGACAAAAGAAAAACTGAACGATTTTTCGCTAGTTGTTCACATTTAGCCAGAACGATTTGTTCACTTTTGCTCTTTGAACGATAATCATTCTGTCTAAAAGCACCTTTATGCTTTCTGTAGGAGTAAAGAGATAATTAACCCTTTCCTATCCAATTTGTATCCCGGTTTTTCTAGGGGGCTTACTCTTTCTGCAGTTATACAACAGCACTACATGTTGGCTAGAGCCAGTACTGCATGAGGTGACATGTTGGATAGGCTCTGACAGTAGAGAGGCTAGCAATATAGAGTAAGAGCCCTGATGGAGGTCTTCCAACAACGGAGCTGTACAGCCTTAAATCATAATGTCTTCACAGGTCAGACAGTGGATTGGAAAGGGTTAAGACTGGAAAGCGTTTTGATTCTTAAGACGGCATAAGTAGTTGCTGATGTCACAGAACTGATTGCAAATTTGGTAAAGTGGTATCAATTAGGGAGGGCAGCATCTTTGGCCTTTAACCGGACAGACTAGCCGGCGGTAGGTACAGTTAAGAGTCTAGGAGCGGAGGGAAGAGCAAGACTCAAATCCTCAAAGAGATGAAAAACAGGAGAAAAAGGCAAAAGAGGAAAGAACAGGGTTCTCCTGTCTGCTACTGGCAACCCCCCCACCAAAAAAACCCCAAAAACTCCATCTTGATCTTTTCAAAATAGCAGGACCCATTGCTCAGGACTGCTGTGTTTATGCAGACTTTTCAGCTGTCCACTACTGGATGTGGAAAGCAAGGGAGCTGGTAACATGGGACTAAGTTCGCCACAATATGCTATATGCCGCCGATATAGCTGTAGCAAACTAAACTTTTTTTTCTTTTTGAGTGTGCCCAGCTAGCTAGGTAGGCCATTGCCATAAGCTGCCTTGAATAGTCTAGAGCAGAGAACAAAGTAGGTCTGGAGCCTGAAAAACAGAATGATACCGAGAAGAACGTAAATTATGATCTCAAGGCAGAGCTCTTGTGAAATCCGTCCCGGAAACAGAAGGGAATGACCGGAGTCCACTTAGAGAGACAACCCCTTAGAGAACAAACAGCACCAGAGAAGAACGAGGCTTAGGTTGCTCCAAGTGTCTTTTCTATTGCTCCATCCAGGCAGGATGGCTCCCAAAAAAGGTGAGTGAGGTATTTAGAGATCAATGGGACTAAGGAAGAATAAAGTGCCAAGAAAAGATTCTCGAAGAATCTATCATGGAGCATCTAAAAGGAAACAGAATCCGACTGGTGAGGAAATAATTATTCCAATGGAGAGCGATTAGTTCCAGAAAAGCTGAAGCCTCAAAAAAAAATAAAAAAATTTTAAAAAAAATCAGCCGTGTCAATCGAATGTGGACACACCAAGAATGCAAGCCTGGAAAGGGATCGGGCTATCAAATTGGGATGGCTGGGGGTATTGTATGCAGTTTGAAAAAGCTTTTTAGGGTGAATGGGAAAGGCAAGTTACACACTAACACAAGTATACAAGGATTAGCCACAACACTTGTGCTGGACACATGGAACTCAGATACTGGGGTATGAAAAAGATGGAATGCCCTTCCTAGTCCAGATGATAGTCTACAGGGCGTAAGTGCCCTCAGTGTCATACTAACCTGTAAAACTCTTTGAGCAGGAGGGAAGGGAGACAGCCTGATATTTGTAACCCTGCATATTTAATCAAGTCTATACTGAAGGCTAGCAGCAATACCATTAATCTCCTTGAAGAGGAGAAAATAGGTTTTAGGTTCCGCTGCGAAGTCAGAGCAGACAGACTCTCAGTATGCTGGTTGCAACTGCAAGCATGTCTAACAAAAAGTCAGACGAAAAAGAACGACTCCTCTTCTGGAAAAGGGGGTAATAAGGTAACACAAAGTGTTCCATGACTGCAGAGTTATGACTGATACAGAGTCTCCCAGTCTCTTCATTACTCCTATGGGAGGGAGTAATGAAGCCAAATAGGTTCTCCATGTGCAGTCACATGGGACACAGACTGTTTTGTCATCATGTGGAAGCATCTGGAATGAAGTCTCACTGCTACATTGCTCCTCCTATGGGAAGGGGTAGGAAGAATGTGTGGTCTCAGCATGTGGGAGGCCATCCGAGACGTGTAGTCACATGTAATTGTGTGGAATCAAGTCTCAACATGCTACATTGCTCCTCCTACGAGAAAGGACATATGTTCTGAGCATGTGGGAGGTCGTCTAGCAGTGCCACATTACTACTCCTACAAAAAGGGGGTAATGAGGCTGTATACACTCATGCTGTGAGACCGTTACTCATTGCTACATTACTCCTGCTGTGGATGGGGGTAATGAGCCAGAATGAGGGTAAATAGCTAATGAACTCTCCTATATGGGAGAGTTCATTAGCTCTACACTACTCTTCCTATGGATGGGGGTAATGAGGTAGAATATGCTCACTATATGGGATAGTTCATTAGCTCCACATTGCTCCTCTTATGGATGGGGGTAATGCAGTGTAATATGCTAGTGATGTAGAGCAGTGTTCCCCAACTTCAGTCCTCAGGGATCCCCAACAGGTCGTGTTTTCAGGATTTCCTCAGTATTGCACAGGTGATGTAATTATTGTCTGTGCCTCAGACATTGCCACAGGGGTTCATACCATAGGATATCATGAAAACATGACCTGTTGGTGGTCCCTGAGCATTGGAGTTGTGGACCCCTGATGTAGAGGACTGTCGCTTAGCGCTACATTAATCCACCTTGTGAAGAGGGTAATGAGACTGTATATGCCAGTCATATGAGAGATAGGCACTCAGCCTACGTTACTCCTGCTATGGAAGGGGAAATGCGGTGGTACATTTTCACCATGTGGAGAGTCTCCTAAAGTTACAGTTCTCCTGCTATGGAAAGGGGTAATGAGCCGCTTGGCACACAAAGTTAGAGAGCCATATTTACCACAGGAAAATACCTATGCCTTAGGTCGCCTGCAGACGAGCGGGTCGGATCCGGCGGCGAGGATTCTCGCCGCAGGACCCGACCCTAGCGCCTGCAGGGAGAAGCGCGTATATACCTACGCCCGGCGGCCCCGACTCTTTCATGTGCTGGCGCATGTGCAGACCGGAGCCGGCAGCCGGGTGAGTGACATTTCTGTGCGCACAGAAATAGGACATGCCGCGGTTTGTTTGCCGCGCGATATTTCGCGCGGCCGTCTGCATAGGAGTGCGTATTGTAATGCACTCCTATGCAGGCTTTCAGTGGCGGAAATCCCGCCGCGGGATTTCCGCCCGTGTGCAGGCGGCCTTAGACAGTGGTTCTCCTCATGGACCTACAAGTGCTAAGATATAGTTTTACCATGTGTAGGAGCCACGCCACTCTTAATTGGAGATGCCAAGAGGAGACTGATGAATCATCCGTCCCAACAAAAGATGGGTTTGGTCATCTTGGTGTGATGTCGTCACATAATGGAAGCATGGCCTCTGCAGTTCAAACAACCTGTGGGGGCAGAGCGGTGAATCTCGTGTAGATCAGAACGCCCCCTGAAGATTTTTCAGAAATAGAGCTGAACCCTGATTGTAAATCGGGGTAATTGTATTAACTACAGGGAAAGCACGCTGCCTCTCATCATGGACATTCGTTAACAGGAAAGGGGTTTCTGATTCTGAAGGTAGGGCAAAGCTTGGAGTGGACAAAGCAAACTGTTTTCCTAGCTCCCGGTAACAAGAATTAGATACCACACTCTCTGCATTACTCAACATAGATAAAGACTAGAAGCCCACTATACCCCAAAAGGTCCAGAGTGTCTGACCAACATGCCCATTTGGGGGTACCAGTTGGGCCAAGCAGGAAAGTATCTAAGTATCACCAGTGTGGGTGCATAACTATGTTAAGCAAAAAACATGTTTGAGGGAGGGTGATAAAGTGTGAGGAGACTTCTAGGACAGTATCTACCTGGTGCGAGGCAGGGAAAGGGTCCAAGAGTGCTGCAGCAAATATCATTAGGAGCACTGCTGCAGGATGTCGGCTGAAAATGTCCATTACCCCCACTCGAGGGTAATCAGAGAAGTTACCTTATCCCCCAATATCCAGCTAGAGGGGAAAAAGCAAAAATAAGTAAAATGGGCACTAATTTAAAAAAAGATTTAGCTTAGTACCTGCAGGAGGGATACAGCTAGGAGGGACTAACTTTCTTTGCTTAGAGCTTGCCTCCTAGTGCCAAGAGCTATATAAAAGGTTTGCCAAGTCCCTCAATGATAGACAGGGGGAAAAACACAAAAAAAACCAACTGATTTACAGGCAACATATCTGGTAATCCATGAAGTATATACAGAGACAGACAAATCCAATAAACTAAAACCCAAGTGTAAACCTACGCTGCTGCCTGTGCATTGTAGCCCAGTGGTACTGGTGGCCGTGTGCTTTCTGTACAGTGTGAGGACATGGTAAGGTACCGGGGAATGATCACTTGCTGGCCAACTTTGTTACTCAGCGAAAGCGCCACACTGAAACTGTATCGTTTAAGGTGAAGAATTAGAACCCTGCAGAGAGGATTAAAAAAAGAAAAAAGTTATAACATACATTACACACACACACACACACACACACACACACGGCTGTAAGCGGATTCCAGCTGTAAGCCTGGCCGTGACTGTGTACGGCAGCGTATTTGTACTGCGCATGAATGCACACTCACGCAGGCGGCCATGCACAGTACAATGTTATATTTCCTGCACCGTCGCTTAGCGATGACACGGATGCCTGCAGCCCACATGCAATGTAACTGTGTATTGGCTGCAGGTATATCCACAACAATAGAGAACAATGCTGCGTTCTATTTTCTGCGAGCGGATTAAGATACTCCAACCTGCTAATGTGAGCAGAACTGCATAATTCAATGCATTTGATTGATCTGTGTATTACCAGTGATCATATGCTTGCGGAATCCGAAATTAGAACCAGGTCGTCCAAGAACAGCCTTACATATACTCAATCAGGTTTAAACGTACTTTATGTGGCATAAGTCAAAATACTTGCCTGGGCAACCGGCTGAACTTGTGTATAACAACTGCTGACTTTCCATTGCATTTCTCACAGGAATACTCAAGGTCTTCTTTCTGCAAACAGAGATTTAATATTAACAAAAGCAACTTTACATTATTCACACCCATTTGCTATGAAACGACTTGAAGTACTTAGGAATAACTTAACGCTAAAGAATGTCTTTAATTTCTCTTCAAGGGAATCTGCGACCTCTTGAGGGTAGCATTAAGAAGTGACAGGCACACCCATTGTAGGGATATCTATCCAATGTATCTGTGAAGTAGTTTGTCAAAAACTTCTATTTTATCAGTAAAAGCATACATAGAGAGCTACAGGAACTGTCTGGCATTTATGAACTGTGCAGGCTAGCCCCACACAACCCACCCTCTAACAGCAGTCCCTCTATGCACAGTAAGGGTGCTTTCACATGGGACGGAATATGCCCTTTTGCGAAATATTCAACACCAAAACCACACTGCTAACATGCGGATTTTGATGCAGAATTGAAAATGGCAGAATTCTGCATTTTAAAGTAAATGTACATTTTTTAGTCATAAGAAATTTCCATCAAATGACAATACCACAATTTTAATTCTACCGAATTACCCGGAAAAAGAGGTCAAGGGAGTCCTGTATAGACCTTAAGGGCAGCAATTGTTTTCTCCGAGGAAGGTCGATAGACAGATCATTAAACTGTTCACGCTTTATGACCCTTTCACCACACCTAAAATTACCAAGAACAAAATGTAAGAGTTAATTGCAAAACCTCTTTTAAACGAACACTCCAAAATATAAAAGTTGCCATACCATAGTATGTAAAACAGGAAAAACACATGTCAATCCAGCTTATATGAACCCCCTCAAAAAGGTTAAACAGAATATAGAACTTGACAATGAATCATTTATGACTAAACAGAGGTTGTACTCACATTTTACATATTATTGAATGCTGAGCCTCAAACTCAAAATTGCAAATCACGGGACAGGTATAGACATGAGTTGACGCAAGGTCATCACCGGCTTTGACACTAGTTCTGTCATCGGAAGATAGCTCTGTCTTCCATGTTTTATTCAGCTTCGCCATGTCTTCCTTCAACTGATCAAGGCACTGGCTCAAAAACTCATGGGCATCCTAAAAGAATTGACAATTATTTTGTTATAATTAGAACCAAAACAAAAAAGTATCTAAAAATCAGCACTTGCAAAAAGGAATAGTATATTTGATTTTAGAATTTCCAGAAGCAAAAAGAGAAGTTTGTTCCAGCATGTGCAATTTTTCAATGAAGCGGCCTCTGGGTCCCCAATAATCTGGAAAATGAAGGAGACACAGCCCGTTCTAAAGCTTTGTCCCTTCACAATAGCTCCCTGGACACACATTGCCAAGGGAACCACAGCTTAGCCCCCATTCACTTGAATGTAGCGGTGATAGTTACCCGCACAAACAAGAGGGGGTGCAGTACTATACAATGGCCAACCCCTAATTCTCAGGATCATTGGGGGTCCTAGAGATCCAACACCCCCGATGATCATATCCTAGGGACATACCATCACTTCATGAGATGGGAAATTTCCTCTAAGGCTTCCTTCATGTGAACTAAGTTTTTTATTTTTTTGGCTGGAGGATTTATTTAAATGCAGAGTATTTTAACATGCATTTTTTATGAGCTTTTCCATTCCTATGCCTCATTAAAAAAAATGCACCTCATGCATCCCTACTGTTGGTCTACAGTCAAGAACTGGCGTACATCACGGTTAAAAAAAAATACTGTTTGCAAAGTTGCCCTACAGTTGCTTTTTAACGCACCGCTTTTTCTTTTTTTCCCCCCTGAACTGCATCAAAAAGGATAAATGCAAAAGAAAAAAAAAAAAAAGTACTCCTGACTTTGGCTATAAGACAGTACGTCTACGCACTCTTAAATGTTTAACAGTTTGAGAAATCTAAAACATACACCCCTACAAATAGTGGCATTTGTTGTACTGTACTTACATTTTGCATGTAACCTGAAAACCGCTCGGCTGTAGCAGAGATTGCGCTCTTCACCTTCTTAAGAAGATCTCTCTTCATTTCCGCACTGCAAACATCTTTCTTTGCCAAAAGAAAGGCAAAGCGTCTGCAACACAACATATTAATTTGACACAGTAAAGATGCACAGACGTTAAAACACTAAAGATAAAATGGCGTTATGTCCAATTCAAGTCCTTAAGAAGCGATGCATGACACAGACTGAAAGCATCCCAAAGTGAAAATTTTTGTGTCATATTCTTATCCATTGAGCCATGTAGTAGGTAGAATAGTGTTTATTAGGGTTGTCCAAAGCTTTTTTTCGTTTTAATTATTAGTTTAAAAAACAAAAAAAATCCAGGAAAACTAATCATACCTGATTAATGCATTCATTGGAATCTTCTTGTAAGGAATGCCTTGTTTAAGCAAATCATTTGCAAAAGGCTGCAGAGAAAACACTGACTGCAGAATGGAGTTCATATAGCAGGTATTCCCCAAGTTGGAAAAGCTGAAAGTATAAGTAATTACCTAAAGTTGAATAAAAATCATACCGACAGACAGCACTAAAAATAGTGTTATATACAGAATCAGCTAGACTGCAGAACATAAAAATCTATATAGCCACAGAGAGCAGAATTATACATTGAAATGAGATTTAGATTTGCTAAACATTGAATGTGAAGTGTTGCACATAATACGATTTATAAAAAATAATTCATACATCTTAACCTACTCTTTATTCTAGCTTGTAGTTCACCTACAGAAATTTCTTCCCCAGCTTTAAAGGGAAAAAAAATACAATTCACCAACCCCTGCAATTGTTGTGGTTGCAGATGTGTAGAGAGAACTCTTTGCTTGTTCCATCCAGTGTAGTCTTGATTCGGTCGGAGTTTCTTCACTGACAAAGGGCTGGGCTGTGTTGGAAGAACTAGACTTCTTTTCACTGAGGGGGGCTGGGTTGATCCAGGGGTCCTATGTGTTAAAAGACAATTTTAACCATCTCTGTGTAAATATCTAATGAAGCTAAGAGAATCTAGGAAGCACCACAACTTCGTGTTATCTTTAAAGGGGTTTTCTCAAACACATTTATCCTCTATCTACAGGTCAGAGGATAAATATCCAACCACTGGGACCCACCCACACCAAATGCCACCATGTGGATGAAGTGGTAGTGTGCATGGTTGACTACCACTCCAATCACTTCTACTGCACAAATGGAGATTAGCAATCGCATTGAACTCCACCCTGTCCTTTAAAACTGAACACAGTGGTGATCAAGCATGTACATGGCTTAAGGCCCATTTACACGCAACAATTGTCAGTCAAAATACGTTCAAACTAGCAAAAGCGAGCGATAATAGTTACGTGTAAACGCGAAGCCATTGTGCACCAATCATTCACTTGTCGTTGGACGCAGAGTTTCAGCCTGCATAAATAGAGTTGCTAGTTCATTCGCTTGTCGTTAGCTGTGGGCAAACAGTCACCCCTGCCATCAAGTTAAGACTGCTGTTTAAACCTAAGCAAAATGGCTCATTTAAAGCCAATCCACATACTGCCATAGCAGATAATTTTTTCTTTGAACCAATTAAAAACCGCTGACCTAGAGATTCTTTGCATATGCACACATCCACCTGAGCAAACAATCCTCCACTTATCTTTACATATAAACACTAACAAATGACCAAGCAAACCAGGGAAATGGCAAGGATTTCAAACTATTATCTTTATGTATAAACGCTCATCATTTGAAATCAAAAAGTAGTTGTCGTTCTTTGAAAACGACAATTGTTGCATGTAATTGGGCTTTTATTTGGATGCACTGATCTCACGATTGCTTGGGATCCCAGAAATCACAGCCATGGAAATGAGAAGTTTATTCGCTACCCTGTTGCTAGAGGATAAGTGTCTAATGGGAAAACCCTTTTATAAAAAAGGTAACCTGTGATGTCCCCACAGCACCAAAAACGAAAGGTTATTGTGCAGTTAGGGAACGTGACAGGGAGCCAGTTGAGTTTTTTTTTTTTTTAATTATTATACTTACCCACTCCCACGATCCAGCGGTGCCCCTCTCTGAAGTCAGTGCATGGCACGAAAATCTGAATCTTTTCAGAGCCCCGTACGTGCACTCACATACAAATTTATGGGACAGCACGTGCACAGGACTCTGAAAAGACAAATTTTCATGAAGCACGTTTACTTCAAAAAGGAGACACCACTGGATTGAACAAGTAAAATTTTATATTACATATACACATCGCCCGGCTCCCTGCCACGTCCCTTAACAGCACCATAGGGCCCAATGTCCACGGGCAGATTTTAATCCTAAAATCCACACGAGAGATCCGCAGCTCTAGGCGCCCACAGGGATGCATTAGCATTCGCCATACAATTTAGATAGCATGCGGATGTGATTTTTCTCCCTGGCGTGCAGATCGCACTTGCAGGAAGAAAATTGCAGCGTGCCCCATTTTTCTGTGGATCCAGTGGGAATGATTCGATTGAAGTCAATGGAAACCGTCAGATCCGCGGCACAGCCACAGCTGTCACTGTGGATGGGCTGTAGATCTGCGGGAAAGCAGGAGATAATAATAGGGGGGAGAAAAAAAAATGCACTGTGCACGCATGCAGCACGTTCAGATGCATCCGCTGTGCTGAAGAAAGAAGCACCCGGCCTGCACGGTGGAGACCCGGGCTGGATCTGGGCAGGTAAGAAAATGTCTTTTCCCGCCCATTGTCTGCCAATACGGCTGGATTCCGCTGCAGAATTCAGCAGTAGAATCAGTGCGTGCAAGTGGGCATTGGGCCCAGCTTAGTTTTTCTAGCAGCATTTTTTAATCATAATTCGCTGCACTAAAAGAACTGTTCTGTACATAAAAATGCACATATCTGACAGTGCAAATTAATAGTAAATTTCAATTAGAAGAACAGGGGAGAAGGTTAACAGCTATAGCAAACATTAACTTCAAGTTAAAACACAAGGCCAAGAACCAAAATTAGAATGTAAGGGTACATTCCCACAATGCAGATTTGCTGCAGAACTTTTTTGTGACGGTCCCATTCACATGACTAGATTTAGTAAAAATCATATGCACATACTGCAGAAACAGCCTAATTCACATGTATGGATGAGAATTACAGTTACAGAAATTGCTAAATAAATCTGCACTTTGTGAATTTACCGTAAGGCTGGGTTCATACAGCACTAAAATCCCACAGAAATCTTGTGGAATGACCGCACGGGAAAAACACAAAACAAAAACGCAAGATTTCTGCGGGATGAGTACAGCTTTAAAACTCATGGCCTTTAGCCTCAGAGTTTGGAGCTGGTTCGCCGTCAGCATTCCGCTGCGGCCATCTCTCCCCATAGAGAGGAGACAGGCCACTGCGGAAATGAAGAAAGAATTGACATGCCAAGTCTTTGATTTCCGCGCCTCATGTAAATTTTAACGCAACTTGGCTGCAGTGTGTGGATGAGATTTTTGCAAATCTCGTCCACTTTGCTGCCAATCCCGGGATTAAAAACATGGGTGGAATTTTCGTGCAGAAAGTCTGCATGGACATTCCGCCCTGTGTGAACCCAGCCTAAGGATGCATATCCATGGGCGAGAAGTCATAGCGAGATCCGTGGCGGTAATTCGCCCGCGGAGCTCGTATGACACTCTTTCCATAGGATAACTATGGAAAGCACAGCCTGACATCCACGAGCGGAGAATCATAGCAATTCTATGCTCTGTGATTAAAATTGCAGCATACCGCAATTCTCCACGGTGAGCCCATCAATTAGATAGGCTCATCATGGAGACCTTACGACGCTCCCCCCTCATCACCCACGGTGGAGTATCGCTAGCAATATTTCGCCACGGCCGTGGACAGGCAGCCTAAGGAAGAATAGAAAGAAAAAAATATAGTTATATTTTGTCAGACACTGAGAAATACCTCTCTGGATGGGAAAGACCAGCAAAATAATCTTTTGGTGTTAAGCGGCTACTGTAAAAGGATGAGGACTGCAGCGGCATTAAACCTACAGACAAAAATAAAGAAATCAATAAATGTATATGTAATTAGGAACATATAGGACTAAGCTATAAATTATAATCTTTAACATGCAGCTGAAAAGAGCACCGCTGCGCAGTGGAAAACAAAAATTACAAAAACAAACAATAAAGGGAATGCAATACTGTAGCCTTGGGCTATTAACTGCATTCAGTGAAGGCTGCATTTGCATACCTAATTGGTATTTAAGTAGCTGGGTAGCTACTCAAATACCAATTAATTTTTATGCAAAACCATCGCTCAAAGCTGTCACTCAAACTATTTGAGCGATCATCTGCCCGTGTAAATTAGCCTTTAGAGCACACAAATAGTTACCAGGGCGATTTTCTTCCACCTGCTTCAGATTTTGTTGTTTCTCACGGCTGCTATTGAGAAATTTGCGACCAGGGTCATTTGCTGCTTTGTTTGTGCTGCAAAAAAATGGTAGAAAGAATTGCAAGGCTTGTGTTGGTTGCATTTGAATACAAATGAAAACAAGCAAGCTTGCCAAGTTCATGGCGAGGACAGATAACCATGCAAACAAAACCTGTGAGATACTTATGTAGCGTATAGAATTTGTGCACTGGAATCACAAGAGCTGGAAAATGTAGCTTGTCAAATAGGATGTGCAAAAAGAGGATGAGAAGCCAAGATATCCAGAACAGAATACTACAGAGTAACAGAATATAGAATATCCCTGCAATGTGGAAACGTCTGAGCCAGCCTGACATGACTACTTAACTTCCCAGTGCTCTCAGTCTATCGACACCAATGTGCTTTGCGTTTGCCCTTTCATTTGCTGGCACCAGTGTCTAGTATGGAAAGTTTACAGTCCAGTTATCAAGCTAAATCAAAGTTGTGGGAGCCAGGCAGAGAGTGACCTGTCAAACATGACTATCTGCTACAGGAAAAAGCTTTCCCCTAGACCAGTGGTGGCGAGCCTATGGCACGCGTGCCAGAGGCGGCACGCAGAGCCCTCCCTGCTGGCACGCGCCACCATCGGCCGCTCACCACTTGTGAATACCGGCAGGGGCCGCGGCTCCCCTTCCAGTATTCACTCCCTGCGCTGCTAGCAGTGCACACCGTGATGTCAGTGTGCATCCGGGATCCTCCTCCTCCCCCTCCCCCTCCCCCAAAGTCTCCTACTACTTGGTTCCGCAAAAGCAGGGGGAGGAGGCGTCATAGTGTGTATCGGGAGCAGTGCCAGCAGCAACACTGAGCAGAAGAGGAGCGAAGCTTCCACGAGGAGGAGGGGGTAAGTATGTGGGTCTCGGGGGGCGTCGCTGTCACACTGGGGGGCCGCTGTGGGGCATCGCTGTCACACTGGGGGGGGGGGGGGCGCTGTAGGGCGTCGCTGTCACACTGGGGGGGGGGGGGCCGCTGTAGGGCGTCGCTGTCACACTGGGGGGGGCCGCTGGGAGATGGGGGCATTATTCTTCAAGAATCACTTGTTATATTCTGTGGGAGTGTTAAAAAATCATATCCCAATCTCATTCCGTGTGATGTGTGTTTAACGCAGGTTACTATGAGGACTACAAGAAAAAAGATCTAGGAGGTGCAAAGCAGAGAACAATGCGCAGTTAAAACTGCGCAAAAGAGCAGAGCTGCTTTGACAACAAACTGCAGCCCATCAGGTTAAGGCCGAGCTCCTACTGTCTGACGTATGGCCACGTAATTGCATTGCGTATGACCGCATGGTCATGCAGGTGGCCATGCACAATTTAAATTTTTTGTTTGGCTTCACTTAGTGATGACGTGGGTACCTGCAGCCCATTCATAATGTAATTGTGTATGGGTTGCAGGTATATCTGTGACCATAGAGCACAATGTGAGTGGAATTCTGTAAACTAATGCATTTGATTGAACAGCGTATAACAGCGGATCATATGATCGCGGAATCCAGAATTCAAATCCGGAGTATGGCATGTAAAGGCTACTTTAGAGATTCGCTCAAAATTCATTCAAACGATGGCTTTTGAGCAATAATCTTTGCGTGTTAATGCTACCATTGTTTGCTTTTCTGCTGAGCTATAGATTTCATGTGAGCATGAAATCCATTGTTCATGATAGCAGGAATCCCCATGCTGAGTTCTCCATGGGAGCGCTGATGACATTGTTTTCAGCTGCAGTCCCATGGCAGAACAAAGGGGCTTATGCAGATAACAGACCACCGGCTGTTATCTACATACAGTGAAGGGAGACTCATTTACATGCAAATGAAGCTAATAAGCTGCTAATGGGCATTAATGCCCATTAGTTGTTTATGAAAAATGATCACTCACACTGTCAAACTATCTTTTGAACGAATTTAGAGCGATCATCTTTGCGTGTAAAAGGGGCTTTAGTGGTGAAGTGCAAACTCTGCATGCATTATAATTATGTCCCTGTATGTATAGCAAATTTAAAGGGGTATTCCAAATCCTATTTCAATGTGTTTAAAATCATAAAACAATGCTCTCACCCATATGATGTTTATTTCCTAAATGCTCCATTCTCCTGATATTGCAGCTATTGATTCCTCTGCCCTCTGGTTGTTTACTGTTTGTGGCCTGGGGAACTGACCACATACGCTCCTAAGATCCCAGCCACTAGACTTAGATGAAAAAAGTGCACAGGCGCCAGCCTCCTCTGGTTTCTCTTACCATAGAGGAATCAAGATTTGCAATATCTGGAGAACGGAGCACTTTAAAAATAAACATCTTATGTGTGAGTGTATTGTTTTGCGATTTTTGAACACGATCAGATAGGATCCCTGAGATGGCAATACCCCTTTAAGTATTCATTGGTTCAATCATGAGCACTTATACATTAATTATTGCTTCCTCAGTGCAAAAACCCTTCCAAATACTCCTGCATATTATAATAACAATGTTTCAGTGGATTTACAGTTACAGAACTCTGAATGTGGCCTTTGCTTAGCCCATATGCTGCCACTCAGCATGTTCCTATCTTAATCCTTACTGTTCTCCTATACTAACTTTGAACAGGATACAGCTATAGTGGCCAGCTTGATGCTGGAGGGGGCCATAGTGCCCATCTGCCATTTATGAATGGCACATAGTAAGTGGAGGATGCTGTTACATGGGCCCAGAAGCTTTCAGGAATTGCAGAAAAAAATAAAGAACATAGGCTTAGGATATCTTTATTGGATTATACAAAAAAAAAACTCCTCTCCCAGAGCTCCCTTTATCTCTTGTCATGCTTCTAATTACACCACTGGGGGTAACCATTACCGCTGGGGTATGTTTCCATGTGGTGGAAATGGGCAGGGTCGCTTCAAAATAGACCGGGTGCAGATTTCGACTGCTTTTTGGATGCGGAAATGCTGCAGAATTTTCCACAGAAATTTCCGCTGAGGACATTCTGCAGTATTTCCACATCCAAAAAGCAGTCAAAATCTGCACGCTGTCTATTTTGAAGCGGCCCTGTCCTTCTTAGAACGATGGGGGTAAAATCCTACGTCGTGATAAGCCCCGCCCCCTGACATGTTGGCACTTTGCGATAAATAAGTGGGTTTTGGGTTGCAGTTTGGGCACTCTGTTTTTAAAAGGTTCGCCATCACTGCCCTAGACCATTCCCTGGTCTTTTGTTTGGTAGTAGGTGTCCTGGTGACGGTTAACAGGTTTGATTTTTAGATGCAATTTTTATGTTTTTACTTTCCTTCAATCATTTAATTAAGCAAAGTCGCTCATGGTATTTTTGTCCCATTAACACAATATATCTATGCATATGCGTCATACTGCTGGATTTGTCTGTCAACTCCCCCCCCCCCCCCCCCCCCATAAGGCTCCTATCTCGAGACATTGCTTACATAGTTATTCCTACACTAAGCAAATTAGCGGTGGACAATGCAACAGGCGGGTCCACCTCTGCACGCATGTTAGGCTGTGTTCTTGCCTCTAACTCAATCACACCCCCTCGTTTGCTGAATGATGCCTCCAACTCTACCTGCGGAAGACAACATACATTCAATAAAACGTGCCTGCACTGCACCTCCCAAATGATGTTCAGATGCACACAGGTATATTGCGTTACTAGAACAAAAATAACATGCCTGACTTCCAATGCAGGGCGTGTTAAAAACCACTGCCCACACTGAAACACGCATCAGTATCGGCGGCACATCCAAAAAGGAAATAAGACAGGTATGAGATAAGAGATATATAAATATACACACAAAATAAAAGTAAATAAATAAAATACACACACACACACACACACACACACACACACATTATATATACATATACACACACACACGATCTATGACACAATGTGATGTAATCTAGATATTTTAGGACTTATTGCATACTTATATACGGTATGAGGATATATAGATTTGGTAGTTGCTGTGTGATATAAATAAACTTATGTAACACATGCGTTTAAGTAATAATCTTTATTTGTATAGCGCCAATATATTCCGCAGCGCTTAAGAGATGCTGCTGGAGATGTCACTTTAATTACTTGTGCGACTAATTTTTAATGTATATATGTACATATACAGACTTCATTTATTCTTCTACATGAGTTTTGTACATTGGCATTATCAGTTACACATACACGCACCCATATAATGTGGTTTGTCCATGTATTATTCCTTATTAGCATTATATAGCTAATGTTTACTAAATTATTTTCATTGTACAGATAAGCACAGCACTTGAGCTAGAGGTTCCCCTTTTCATGGCACTGGAAAGAAAAACTGAATTTTTCACAGTCCCACTGATACAAGCTTCCAGGAAGGCAAGTAAATTCCCCTCTACATACAGCTGTCAGAGATTTTGCCAATATAAAACTGCTCACAGATTCCCTTTACAAAAAAAAAAAAAAAAAGGGGTTTTATTGTGCAATTACATTATGGTACCCCCTGCGAGGGGACCTTCTGGCTGATCAGTATGATAATGTAGTTATTTTTTTCCCAATGCAAAAAAATAAAAATAAAGTTGGGGTACCCCATTACCACCAAAACTAAGTTACCATATATACTCGAGTATAAGCTGAGTTTTTCAGCACATTTTCTTGTGCTGAAAAAGCCCCCTCGGCTTATACTCGAATCAGGGAAGGGTTAAAAAAAAAAAAAAAAAAATCCCTATACTCACCTCCCAGCCGACGTCTGTGTCCCCGGGGGCGGTGCGGAAAGCTGCTTCAATTTCTGTGTTCCCCGGGGCAGTGCGGAAAGCTGCTGTCCTCTCTGCTCGGCTGTTATCCCCCGTCATCATGCTGTGATTAGCTGTGAATGATCGAGCACCGGCTGTGATTGGCCAGCGCTCGATCCAATCACAGCGCTTACTTACACAGCATCGACGGTAGGGGGATTTAAAAGCCGTGAGGCAAGCTGCTTTAGAATTCTCCACGCTGTCATCTCCCTGCTCGGCTTTCAAATCCCCCGTCGTCAGCGCTGTGATTGGATCGAGCGTGGGCCAATCACAGCCCGCACTCCGTCCAATCACAGCGCTTACGACAGGGGGTGACAGAGCCGAGCGAGGGGGAAACAGCAGGGAGAATTCAAGCAACTTGCGGCACCATCGCTGGGAACACAGAAATTGAAGCAGCTTTCCGCACCGCCGTCAAGGACACAGACGCCGGCTGGGAGGCGAGTATAGAGATTTTCCCAGTATAGCTCGGCTAATACTCGAGTCAATAAGTTTTACCGCAAAAAACTGGTAAAACTTATTGACTCGGCTTATACGCAGGTCAGCTAATATTCGAGTATATACGGTATGTTGCTCATATGCCAAGTTACAATAAGTCTGAGGTCTGAGCATGTAGTTGTCACACTCGCCCAGCTCCCAGGCCCTCAGTCCAAAGTGTCAGCAGCGGTCCCTTCTCTGCAGCTGTGCGCACGCCCTCCCGGAGAAAACAGTGTGCGCATGCAGCCTGCAGAGACGAGTCTGCTGTGCGTGCCCAGACATACTGCTCTCTATATGAGTGCATGCACACAAATGCAGGATCCATTCCAAAGGCATTGACTTCAACGGGTGATGGCGTGGGAATGGGGAGCCAGGTGAAGATAAAAACTACATCATCAGACTCATCAGAACCTGCCCTACGAGCAATGTAACTTAGTTTCTAGTGCTCATATGTGGTGACAGGTTCTCTTTAAACCACAAGATGGGCAAAATTGCTTGAGCCTGATCTTTAATAGGGTTATGTATCATGTATATAGTGCTGAAGAGAATGCATACATCTTGGACGGCAACATCAGCAAAGCAGAAATGCCATCCACACTAAGTAATTTAATATGTACATTGCATAGCTACATAATACTCTTAAAAACCCAAAGTATTTATCCCAATGATCTTATACAACGCTCACAAGAGAATATATTAAAGACAGAGTGCCGATTAGACGGTTGCCTCACAATAATGCTTGATATCTGGGAACATCCTGATAGCATTAGGGCTTGACAAATGGAATTGAAACTTTCCAGCGACGTTATTAGTCAGCATCACACAAGTTACAAAAGAAATAAAAAAAAAAAAAAGCTGATGAGAGTTAGAAGTGGCAGCCAAGCAAATCAAAGGCAAAATTCCCAACAGCCCTGATAAATGTGCAACCACAACATACGTAGAGGAATCATTCTCTTTAGGGTAATCTTCAATCTCTGGACTTGAAGACAGTAATCGTTTCCTTTTTTCACTCCTGCGAGTGTAAAAAAATAGTTCAAGTTGACTTGGAGTAAACCCAAGTCATCAAAACCACACCAAACGACTGACTGACATCAAGTGATAAAAAGTCAAACTGCAACAAATATAATCAAAACCAGCAATAGCCGTTCCTTTACCCCTTGATGCCTTACATCACAAATTTATAGCGCTGGTGGCTGGTACTGAACTTACCATAGTAGGTTTAAGTTAGACTGGGCTCACACAAACGAGTCAGATTCTGGCTCTGACTGCGCTCCTGCGTACCTTTTTCCCCTGTACTGTGGATGACCACGGACACTTGCCATCAGTCATGCACAGTACAGATTGTTTGCTTTTGTTTTTAAATCTGTATTTCCCATGCTGTCGCTAGGCGATAACTCTAGTACTCGCGGCCTACCCGCACTGTCACTTGCAGATGGGCTGCGTGGTCAGATGGCCTCCATCGACTTCAATGGAGGCCATTCGCAGCAAGATAAAGCATGCTGCAATTTTTCCTCCATTCGCGGAAATCACAATTAGTTTCTGCGATTGTAAATGAAAAAGCGAGAGTACATATCTTTCAATGCATGCATAGCTCCCACCACTAGGTCAACACCAAGCAAAGGAAGCGATGACTTGTACTAGCTATACCCCTCCTGCAGTCACTCAAAGACTAACTCCAAATCGAACTCAAATAGAACTAAAACAAACTAAACGGGGGAATCTCAGAACAGAGAAACACTCGGTTCCCACAAAGCAGTGGGTGGGTGCTGTGTCCCCCAATGGACACCTGAAAAAAGGATTTTACAGAGTAACAAAACAAACCTATTTTTTTGGCTGCCTCACTGGGATGGGGGGAGGTTGGGGGTTGAAGGCCATGGGACATTGAAAAGCAGTCCCTGGGGGCGGGCTTGGAAGACCGTCAAGGATGCAAACACCACGCGTGTGGAGCGAGCAGTGACCTGTAGGGGCAGAATCCTTCCCTTCGCACGCAGGCGTCTGAGATCACTGACCTGATCCAGTGGGAAATAGTGGTCTTGGATGCCTTAGAAATAGTTATTTCACCCCTCTAGATGTGGCGCAGCTAAGCCAGGTTGAAGCAAAGAGGTGGAAGGGCTTACCCAGTCGCCTCAAAAGAGGATTTGGTGAAGGATTCCAGACGTCTATCATGCTACTCCTTTAAAGAGGACTTCTCCGCCAGGGGCATGGTAGTGTGTTTGGATAGGTGAAACAAAGGAGTGTCCACCGATGTTAGGCAAGACCAATTTGTAATTGATTCCTCAAGGAACGGATTCACATTCAAGTGCTACGGCTTGAGTAAACTTTTTCTCTGAATTTGACCACCTTTTGGACATGACTTCCTAAAATTCAGCATGAGTGGGGAATGACTTATGTGAAAGTCTTGGACTTCAGAAAAGAGACTCTGTGGAGGCAGAGGCATCCTGGTCTTTCACATGAAATGTGAGTAAAAGAAATGAAAAAGGAGGGTGGAGCAAGACCCAGTGAGGGTAGTGGAATATTTATGGAGTACACAGAGTTTTCAATGATTGAGTATTTTGAATGGTGGAGGTGCTGCCAACCAGATGACGCTCCACCAGTGTGGGCGTAAGTGTAGCGAAAAGGATGTGAAAAGAACTGGTATGGAGGCGCAACACTCTAAGCTACTAGAAGATGTAGATCAAAGTCCAATGTGTGATGGTGAAAGCACTTTTTAATTATTTTTTCAGAAATTAAAAACCAGCAATGGAATACGCTTTTCGGGGAAGAACCCCTTCGTCAGTTCGGCTGGATAGGACAACAGGATGCCTAGGGGTGACACGATTCCAAAGATGTATAGGATGTGTCGGAGGTCCTGTGTGCAGGAGGACAGGGGAGAAAAAAGTGCTTTAACCTTGTCACCCCTAGGCATCCTGTTTTCCTATCCAGCCGAACTGACGAAGGGGTTCTTCCCCGAAACGCGTATTCCATTGCTGGTTTTTAATTTCTGAAAAAATAATAAAAAAGAAGTGCTTTCACCATCACACATTGGACTTTGATCTACATCTTCTAGTAGCTTAGAGTGTTGCGCCTCCATACCAGTTCTTTTCGCATCCTTTTCGTTTCACATGAAATGACTCTTTAACCGCTTCTATGAGAGTGACTGCGGGAAGGGGTATAGCTGGCAGGAGGAGTCAACTCTTCCTCTGCTTAGGGTCCTCTAGTGGTAAGAGCTTTACGCAAGGTCTTTTCCATGTCCAATGACACAGCCAAAAGAAAATAAGCATTTACCCTGTATAGGGAATTTATTTTTTTTTTTATCCTAAACAAAACAAAAAAGACCAACACCTCACTGCACCATTAAGGCTGGGTTCCCACGGGACGGAAATCCAGCAGATTGGCCGCACCGAAAAGCCTTGAGGTTTCCACAGGATAAGCGCAGCTTCAAATGCCACGGGTTTTGGAGCAGTTTCGCCACAGGCATTCCGCTGCGGCTTTCTCTCCCCATAGAGAGGCCACAGCAGAAAAAATAAAAAAAATTTACATGCTGCGGCTTGAAATTCCGTGTCACATCGCCGCTTCTGCCCCAGCTTTGCCGCAACAGATTAGCCACTCCGTGTGGATGAGATTTTTGCAAAATCCATGTCCACATGGCTGGCTAATCCCGGGATTAGGAGCAGAGGGTGGATTTGCCACACAGAAATTCCGCATGGAAGTTCTGCGGCAAATACGCCCCATGTGAACCCAGCCTAAAAGGAGTTTTTCTATGGATGGTACCCTCGCTCAGACCCCCACCGATCATCAGCTGGCTCCCAGGGCCACTGTCACTGCGTTCAGTGGAAGATACGGAAAGCTCTATTCATAGCACAGCGGCACAGGTTGGTATTGCAGGCGAAGCACTCACTGAATTCAATGGTAGCTGCGCCTGCAATACCAACTTGGAGAGCTGTGCTATGGTCAGAGCTTTCTACTTCTTGTGTTGACCCTGGGAATCAGCTGATCGGCGGGATCCAAGCAGCTTGTTCTCGCCAATCAACTATTCCTAAACTGTCAATAGAAGAAAAAGAATTTTAAAAGCCCTGGAGTACCACTTTATGTAGCAGTTACTATAGATTAAAAAAGACCACCCACACAATATATATAAAAAAAAAACCCACACACCACACTTAAAAATATGAACTATACAAACATGACAATACCAAAGAGGAGTCTGCAGGCAACAACGACAGCCAAAGAGGCACAGCAGCGCTAAACACTGTAAAACGCCTCTATTCGTATCAAATGAGGCTCCTCAGACAAGTGTTTAAACGCAGCATTTTTCAAGCACTGTCTGTTCTATTTTCAGGCCTTACAGCATTTTTAAACACGATGTGTGGCCCATTATAATGAATGGGGAGTGTTCAAAAATACAGTAAATGCTGCGTTTTTCAATGCACTTGTGTGAGTGGCCTTAGGAACAGGACTCCCAATGATCAAAACTTTTGACATGTTGCTATGACATGTCAAAAGTTTGAAAAATAGTGCAGTTAGCCTTTAATTGAATACCTGGTTTCCATCAGGCCTGTCCTGTGTGGAGTTGAGGTTGTAGGTGGATTTCCACGGTTTGGAGTCACATTTTGTGGGGTTTTTCCCGGGATTCTTCCACTATTGCTTAGTGGCTTTTTTACTGGCGTTTCTTCTTTAACATCAATGTTCGCTCTCTTTGTTGGAGTCTTAAGCACATAACAGTAGAAGATGGTTAGAGGGGTTGTCCAAGTTATTTAAAACTGCTAAGCGCTGTTTTGGGCTGGAGCAGCATGTTTATGAGATGGCTCAGGCTCACTGCAGTCTGTAAACATTACATCAGCAGAGAGAACCAGAGTCGCTGGCAGGGATTGAGCAGGGAGAGAGAAGTATGAGATGCCTTATTTTTCATCACGGGGGACCCCTTTACATGATTTTTATCATACTGCCAGATCATCTAGTTGATGCAGTTACGGTCCAATTTGCATATATATTCAATTTGTTTGAATATACACTGTAAATTGCATAATGCTGCAACAAAATCTCCATGATATAGCATTTTCTCTGAGGCACGGTATTTGAATGTAACCTAAGCCATTACCCTACCAAAGAAATAAAATTGTGGCAATAAGTGCAATATAAGGCTAACAGCTATGCATACCTGGCTTCTATTAGTCAATGGCCTGATGCTTTCCCTCTGAATACTTCTGTTGCCCAGTATGGCACCAAAGCTTGCAGATCCATGAGCGGATTTCACTGAGAAAATATGAAGTGTAAATTAAAGCTGCTGATAAAACGTAAGGTTCTGCACATGGACAGGAAAACACATTACACACTAAATGGGAAACCACTGGGCAAAACTGACACGGAAAAAGGACTTGGGGATTTTAGTTAACTGTAAGCTTAACTGGAGCAACCAGTGTCAGGCAGCTGCTGCCAAGGCAAATGGGATCATGGGGTGCATCAAAAGAGGTCTAGGGACACATGGTGAGAACATTGTTCTTCCTCTTTACAAGTCACTGGTCAGACCACATGGAATATTGTGGACAGTTTTGGGCACCGGTACTCAAGGACATAGAGCCTGAGTGGGTACAAAGACAGGCTACTAAAGCAATAAATTGATTAGGTGGACAATAATACCCAGAGAAGTGACTTGTGTTGTACCACTACTCTGGGGCTGTTGGAAAAGATTGCCGCCTTAGATAACTCTTAGGCTGGGTTCACACAGGGCAGATTTGCTGCAGTTTTGCTGCGGATTGCCGTTGCATATCCGCACAGCGGCAAAACCGCTGCGTTTGCAGTGCAATGCAGCACAAATGAGATTTGCCAAAAAGTTGTTCTCACAGGACGGATTTTTTCCGCACATCCGCAGTGCGGAAATGCAACTGCGTCGCCATTTTAAAAGATACAGCATGTTCATTCTTTGGTCTTTTCCGCAGCGCTTTTTTGTCCATAGACCTCTATGGACGCAGGCAAAACCGCACCATATACGCGACAAAAAGTAAAAAAGCGCTGTGGAAAAAACGCGTGCGGATTTTTCCACACGAAAATCCGCAAGCCCAAATTAACCTTTGAAGCGGTTCTGCCGCAGAAGCAGTTCTTCTGCGGCAAAACCGCAAAGGAAAAAACGCGGCAAATCTGCCTTGTGTGAACCCAGCCTTAAAATGTTTCTATATTGAAATATCACTTCTACAATAAAGGCTTTGGGCCTCATTCATACTGGGTACAAAAATCATTGCTACGTTTTGTAGCCTGAAATAACCCATTGGAAACCATGGGCTTCACATACATGCGTTTCGTAGCGATGATTTTGTAGCCCGTGTGAATGGGGACTTCCTTTTTCGTCACCATGTTGCAATCAGGATAGCAATTCTCACCCATTTGTGCCTTTTCAAGGTTGAGGGACTCCAGAAGGTGTTTCAGTTCCTCAGCCTCCTTCCTTGGGACCTTATCAATAGTAAGGGAAGTGGAATCTTTCATGGTAAGCAGAAGCCGTGACTGCTTCATCCCGACCGGCCTCATGATCACATTTTTGATGTTCTGATTAAGCTAAAGAAAACAGATAACAAGATGTTCTCCGTACTCCCCTTTGTTATGCATTTTTAAAGCCCTTAGTCACAAACAGTAGAAAGTGGACATTTAAAGAGTAGGAAATCGTACAATTTTCTAATGTACATATTTCTAACGTTCTGTTCACACTCCTTTCTTATACCAGTGCATGGGGGTCCATTTGAACAGCAGAATGGTATAGTCCATGAATTGGTCTGTCCATAGCAATGGATGTCAGTCATGTAACTCCTAGTGTTCAGATTGCACAGATCAGGCATCTGACAGAGGATTAGTAGTTAAACAAGCAGAGCTCACAATATTACTTGCAGCGTCTCATCTTAGTGTCTCTTTAGTCTATATCATCACTGTAGTAACTGAGAACAACGGTCCTCACTTTTATTCTTGTGCATCTCTCACCATTTGCTGGTACATGGGTGCCATTTCAACACTTATGACATATTCCATATGGTCAATTCAAGAGGATCATCATGACTAAATGCCATTTCATTCCTTAGGCTACTCTCACACCGGCCACTTTTTACCACGATTAGAGAAGCACCCTGAGTGCTGCACTGATTGCGATACAACGCTCTAATTGATTTCAATGGGGCCTTGCAGACCTACACTCAAATGCCACGATTTTCAAGTGCTGTCTGTTCTATTCTTTCTACTTTTTTTAATAGCACCTCATGATCCATTACAATGATGGGGTGCATTAAAAAGCACTGTCAAACGCTGTACCATGCGTTCAAAAACGTCACTCAAAATCGTGGTATAATGCTGCAGTTTCTAGCGGCATTTATCTGAAAGCGAATGCGAGTGTCTCCTTATAACAAAGCACTGTACAGCGAGATTCACCATTAGGATATGTTCATAGAGTCGAGAATTTCCATGATGACTCAACATGGAAAATCTTCAACATTTACAATAGCGACAATGTGCTAGTTTCAAAATCTTGTTCTCACGCTATGGAGAAAATCCATGTGGAAACTGAAGTATGGTGTGGAATTTAAATCCGCAACATTTCAATTAGATGCAGTAGCTTTGTGATGTGTATTCCACCTCTTCAAATGCAGGGGTGAATGTCACACCAAAATTCTAATTGAGGGTGCCTCCACACGGACGCTAAAACACTGCGTTTTTTGCTCTATGCGATAGTGAGTTAAAAAGCAGACTTATGAAACCGACGTCTTTCAATGGTTTCATTTACATCTGCGAGGTGTTCTCTGTTGCGATAGCAAAGAATTGTGGCATGTTCTACTTTTCAGCTTTTGATGGACCTATGTTTGCATATAAAGCCATCATTTGTTCGATCTGGGTGAAAAAAGACACGATGACGCACTTTACAAAGCAGACACACATTTGCCCTATCGCTGCATTTTTCGTCTGTCCAAGAACGCAAACGCTCAAGTGGAGGCACCATACAATCTATACCAAACCTTGCGGATTTTGACACTAATTCTGCGCTGCAGAATGTCCGCTACAAACACACCACAGCAAGTTTTACCTCGTGTGGACATACCCTTAAAGCGGTTGATGTATATACACGTACTGAATGCACATTGGTTTGACTTAGGATTTGCACATACACGTAATGAGTGCAAAGTCATCCAAGTGCATTAAAGGGGATTTATCAAGTCTTTTAAACAAACTTTAAAAAAATTTCTGGGACTTTACTGTTGATGACCTATCCTCAGGAGCTCATTTCAATAGGAGTTACGCATATAATACCAGCTTTGGCCTTTGTAATGATGACAGAGCTATCCGCTTCCAGTTCTGTCTACAATGACAGCAGGCGTGGCAAAAAGCTGATCAGCGGGGATCCCAAGTGGCAAACCCTCGTTAAATCAACTATTGATGGCCTATCATTCTATGTAGAGACAATCACTCATGGGCTGTTATACTGCGCTGAGGCCCCTCTAGACACTGTACTGCAGAAGCAAGAATCTGCAGATGATTATCCTGCCAGTGGAAGACAGGAGGACATAACCACAAGGAGCAAAGACAATGTTATCAGGAGTACTTTGGCAGGGGTTTGAAAAGCACAACACTTTTTTTTTTATTATCTATTGAAAATAACACATCAGAAAAACCCATTTAAATAATTGTGTAATGGATAAAGTCAGCCACTTTCTTACATACTTTAATTCTTCTGCAATTTCAAGATCTCTGCCTGCTGTTTGAATACAAAACCTAAAAACGAACCTGGAATTTTGTTGGCGCTCCACCGGCATTGAAAGTCACAACAAGGGTGAACTTATTGTCCTTTTCAACAACCTCGCAGTTGCCTTCCTTCCATTTGGACGTCCCTATATTGAGGCTGTGTATCCGGATTGAGCCTCGCAAAGACAGTGAAGCCATTTTTTTTATTAAGGTATTTGTCACCCTATAGACAATAGATGACCTAACAAGAAAAAATAAAAAAATAGTCAAGACATTCAAAGATATAAGGGACGGCATATAAATACAGATAAACTACATACTTGGGTGAGAAACTCTCGCATTAATTGGGACATAAAAAAAATAATAATCAGACTGCAGGGAAAAAAACCCTGCAACTTATGAATATCAAGGACTACCGTGTTTCCTTCGAAAATAAGACAGTCTTATATTAATTTTTGCCTCAAGAGTCACAGTGTCATATACTTACCCAGCCTCTGGTGTCCGTGCCCCTCGCGTTGCTCCCTGCGCTGCTACAGTCCTCAGCGCTGACAGGGTTCTCTTCTCCTGGTAACAGGGGGGGTTTGAATACCCCGCCTCTGGTAAGTGCGGTGATTGGTTCATCGAGCACTGTCTCTGGTTGGCTAGCACTCGATCCAATCATAACGATTACCGGAGACGGGGTATTCAAAGCCCGCGTTACCAGGAGCAGAGAATCCTGTCAGCGCTGAGAGCTGCAGCAGTGCGGGGACCAGTGCGAGGGGCACAGACGCGGGCATCTGGGTTAGTATAAGCAATAAGGTAAGAAAAGGCAATAAGCACCGGCATCTCTGTCTTTCAAGCTGGTCTCCAGCGCTGTGGCAGGCTGCAGTCCTCAGCGGTGACAGGATTATCTTCTGGTGACGGGGCTTTGAATACCCCACCTCCAGTAAGTGCTGTATTTGGATCAAGTGCCAGCCAATCAAAGCCAGCACTCGAACCAATCACAGCCATTCAGTGAGGTCATTCACTGAACAGCTGTGAATGATTGCGTGGCGGCTTTGATTGGCTGGCACTCGATCCAATCACAGCGCTCTCTTACCGGAGTTGGGGTATTCAAAGCCCCGTCAGCGCAGGGAACTGCAGCCTTCTGCAGAGCTAGAGACCAGTGCGAGGGACACAGACGCCGGCGGCTAGGTGAGTATTGCTTTTTTTTTTTTTTTTAACTTCGTGTAGCTAGGGCTTATTTTCGTGGGAAGGCTTATATTTCACAACCCCCCACCACCACCACCTCCCCCACACACTGCTATCCGTGCATTCCACAGCGGTGCCGTACTGATCTCAGGAGTGACACTTACAACTTCAAGGTATGGGATGATGTGCAGTCAGTGAGCCTGTGAGCGCGTCCCAACTCCACTAGTAGTTTTGATACAGACAGACGACTGTTTGGGTATATTCACACTATACATATTACTGGTGTGGGGCCGCACCAAAAAATGGCATTAAAAAATGCACCGTTTGCCTGAAAAACCCGTTTAGGCTGGGTCCACACGAAGCATATTTGCCGCACCGACCCTCTGCACGGGAATACTGTGGCATCTCCAGTGGCAGCAAAGCTGATGAGATTTTGAAGAATGTGTGTACAAGCTACAGGAAAAAAGTAAGAGTATACTCAACTCTCCTGGAGTCCCGGGGTGCAGCTGACAGTTGCCGTTGGTATTCGGCGGGCAGTCGGACAGCAAAAAGCACGACTGCTGCAACCAAGCATAAACTGCGGCGTCACCACCTGCACTTCTGGCATCAGTTCTCATATCCTGGGAGACATGATGCTAGGAGTTTGGAGGTGTGACACTGTAGCCTCATTGGCTAGGGCGGTCACGTGCCTTCTGACTACCCAGAAGTCACAGTCAAATACTGGCAACGACTGTCCCCAAACTCCAGGAGAGGAGAGGATGTCCTCATTTATTATTTTACACAGGGCACAGGTGGGGGACGGGGTTGTCCTAAAGACAAAACCCCTTTAATATACATCCTGATGAATGTGTATACATTACACCCTTTAAGAAATATAGAGCTACCATGTGACCATACCCTAGGAGTGTCATGACATGATGCGGAATTCCCAAAATGGATTTTGCTGTGAAAATTCTGCAACTGTTAACGGTACCGCTTACACGACTCGCATGTGGAAGAGAACTCTGAAATCTCCTTCACGCGGTTCAGACATTTTTAGCAACGAATGAAGCAGGACACACACGAGCGTGTCGGTAGAACGTATTCCGCGGGTGGAATACACAGTAGCAATCTCCCTTAGACAGCCATGTCACCGCTCACACGAAGGGTGCAAAATAGACGTGCCAGAAAAATCACAGCATGTTCTATCTTGGTGCTCATTATCATTTTTCCCCGAAAGTAAGCCCTAGCTAAAGTACATGGGGGGGAAAAAAAAAACTCACCTGGCCCGCGGCATCTGAGTCCCTAGCAATGCTCCCCAGTGTTGCGGCAAGCTACCTTGTCATGTGCGCAGAGAAATTCTCTTCTTTCTGGTGATGGGGCTTTGAATACCCCGCCTCCAGCAAAATGAGCGCTGTGATTGGATCGAGCACCAGCGCTCGATCATTGAAATCCAGCGAATGACATCACTGAATGGCTGTGATTGGCTCATGGAGCGCTGGCTCTGATAGGCTGGCACTCGATCCAATCACAGCGCTCGCTTTGCTGGAGGCGGGGTATTTAAAGCCCCGTGACCAGAAAGAGGATATCTCAGCTCAGAAAACACTGCAGACTTACGCATTGCTGCTGAAGACAAGCAGTACGAGGAAATGCCGCTGACCAGGTAAGTAAAAGCCCCCCCACCCCTTAAATAAGACACTGTGCCTCTTTTGGGGCAAAAATTAATATAAGAGAGCGTCTTATTTTAGGGAAAACACGGTACATGCGCATACACGCCAAGATACTACATGGCAGTGGGCGGCACACAGCGAGTACGCAATGTTATTGCCCACCGAGTGGGCGGCGCCGGCGTATATCTTGCACCTGCGAGATACGGTCATATGAGCCCAGGCTCATTTTATAAAAATACTGCGGATCCTAAATCCACAGCACACGTATGTAGGCTATGTTTATACAGGTGAGCGCGATACGGGTCTGAGAAAACAGAGTTGTGTTCCTCTCACAACTGCAAAGAGCTCACATATTAATGCCCGTGTAAGTCCGGCCTTCAGACTCGCTCACACCAGTGGTTTTCAGTCCGCGATTACGCAGCATAGCCACTGACCGAAAATCGCCTTATCCCTGAGTATTTCAGGCCTCCTGCGGGATTTTAGCCACAACTAAGCAGTGAATACGGAGGTTTCCTGCAGATTTGCGCCGGCCCGTCTTCACTGCGTACACACTAAGGCCTCCCTCACACAGGCGCTTTGTTCCGCGATGTTTTCAGCACCGCGGTAATCACGTTATAACGCTCCCATTTTCTTCAATGGAGCCTCTCAGGCAGGCACTCTATTTTGGGGCGGACTCTGTTCTATTTTCTGACATGTAACGCACCGCGCTAATAGCAGACGACAGTGAAGACAAATGACGGCAAAGTGCCGCGATTGAAAATACGGCGCTTTGCCGAGCGCCTGTGTGGGGGGGCTCAGGGTGGATGGATACGAAAGAGTCGGCCTGCGCATACAGGAGCCTGCGGCGGACTTCGCCTCTGACCGCGGCTGGCGACCATGCTTTCCTCTGTATTGCAGATGCCCGCCGTCAGTCACGCGCTGTACAGGTTGTGTCAATGGTGGAAGGGCTGCAGGTCGGCCGTCCGCACCAAGTCTATAGCAAAACAGAGCGTGCCGCCATTTTTCCTCGACTTGTGGAAATCGCAGTTCGTTTCCACAAGTGTGGAGAAAAAAAAAACAGTTTTTACATACCTTCAATGTGTGCGATTTGGTGCGGACGCTAATTCCGCAATGTAGATCCGCCTGTGTGCAACCGCTCGGAAATCGGACACGCTGCGGTTGTTATTGCATGCGACTGAAAGTCGTGCGAAAAACCCGCATTAGTTGATGGGTTCTAGTTGCCATATGGCACGTTTACCCCCGTGTGACCGAGTCCTTGCGCTGCGGATGTCAACAGCGTCCATTTTGGAAGCCTCGCAGGACGTACGGATCGTCTCTTGTCCGCTCTCTTTAGGCACCTCAGGCTTCCCATGACCTAAAGTTGTCCAGCACACCGAGGGTTATTATCTTTACAAGAATGTTCAGGATGAGGCTATAACATGTAGGTCTCCAGCACCAGCGTCACGCTGCGACTTGTAGTGCCCCAACACCACAGCGTCGGCCCGCCGGGACGTCCATAAGCGCACAGCGGCGGACTCCCTGAGGTAAGGCGGTCACAGACCCGGCCTTGTGTCAAAAAAAATCCCTGACAGACCAGCGCCGTACAGGCGGCGTTAACCCCCGGGCTCCGCCAACACCGAGCGGCTGACAGCTAGAAGAAGCCGCCAAAACACCCGAGGGAGAAACTACGGAGCCGGCGCCATCCCCCCTGCCGTGTACGGGCCACTCACCATCCACGGGTTCCTCCGCCCGGCGGCGCCCAGATCCTTCCGCCTGTCACACGCACCACACACGATTTGGCGGGAACCTGGGAAGCCTCTCAGCGCAGAGTAATGGCTAAATCCCATCCTCGGCGAGGACCTGCTGACGTCAGAGGGTCAGGTGACATTCTCAGGTCACATGACCCTCTCGTAGAGGAGGGGTTCCAGAGCTCTGGAGGAGGAGAGGCAGCCTGTAGGGAGGGAGAGTTGTAAAAGGCCATGATAGGGTTGTGGGGTAAAGGGGAGTTTGTGGGGTTGGAGGGTGAATTAACCCCTTATGGACTCTGCTTTTTTCCCCCTGTTATTGGTTACTCCTTCCCGCTTTCGGAAAATGATCACTTTTTCGTTTTTCATAAACATAGTGTCTGAGGACTTGTGGGTTGTTTTTTTTTTTGCGGGACGACTTGTATTTTTCACGTACCATATATTGGGTCTGAAAAACTTGAAAAGAAATTTCAAAGTGGAGAGAAATTGAAAAAATGCATAATTTGGGGCTTCTTTATTATGGCATACGCACAAAAACGTGAAAGCGTTCTTCTGTGAATCCGTACGATTAGGACAAAACCCAATTTATATAGTTTTTTTTTGCTGTACTGTTAAAAAAATCTAACTTTTATCTCCCTGTTGGCGCGGTTGTCTAACGGTTTGTTTTTTGCGGGATCACCTGCGCTCGCTATTGGTACCGTTTTAGAGGCCATACAGCTTTTTAATCACTTTTTATTACATGTTTTCTTAGTGACCAAAAAAAGCACAATTCTAGTGTGTATTTTTTCCTTTCTGACCACATTCACCGTGCGGAATAAATAATGCTTCATTTTGTTTGGACTTTTATGGATGCAACGATACCAAATATATGCCGGGGTATTTTGGTTTTGATATTTTAATTATATGGGGAAATGGTTTTGTTTTAAGGGCGCATTCAGACGACCGTATATCTGCTGGGTATTCACGCCGGCCAATATACGGCATCCCTCTCTGCAGAGGGAGGAGGCTGGAAGAGCTGGGAGCAGTGCTCTGAGCTCCCGCCCCCTCTCTGCCTCCTCTCCGCCCCTCTGCACTATTTGCAATGAGAGGAGGCAGGATGAGGGCGGGGCTAAGTTTCAGGAATTAGCTCCGCCCCATCCCTCCTCTCCTCATTGAAAATAGTGCAAAGGGGCGGAGAGGAGGCAGAGAGGGGGCGGGAGCTCAGAGCACTGCTCCCAGCTCTTCCAGCCTCCTCCCCCTGCAGAGAGGGATGCCGTATATCGGCCGTCGTGACTACCCAGCAGATATACGGTCGTCTGAATGCGCCCTAATCTTTAGTATCCTTTAATTTTTACAATTATAAAGAAAAAGCTTTTCTTTCCTTTTTCTTTTAGTTCCCGCAGGGGTCTTGAATTTCATCTCTTAGGCTAGTTTCACACACGGGCGAGTGCAATATCACCGCAAGAAAATCGCGGTCAAATCGCAGTTTTGTTCACATGATTTTTAAAGGTGACAGTGCTTTTTCTTGGGAAAAATCAAGCATCGCATCACTGCGGCCCGCGATCTTCTTGCGCAAAAGTTTGTAATGTTAAAAATGCATCGGGCAAAATTCGCAAGTTTGTATGTTGCTGTGCGATATAAAGGAGGCTCCATAGGGAAACATGGGTTGAAAAAAAACTCGCAAAACACAGAAAGATAGGACATGCCGCGATTTTCAAATCACGCAACATCACATAAGTGAAAACATTGCAATTGGGAGTGAACCCGTTGAAAATCATTGGTTTCCTAATGCTCTGTCTTCACTCTCGCATCACGTAAAAATTGTGCAATTTTATCGCCTTTCAGTATTGCAGTATATGGTATTTCCGTAGACATTGTATTGAGACCGGCCACAGGCCCATCTTAATAGGCAGAAGTATATGGAAACCCTGGAGGCCTTCAGAAACCCCTTGGCTGCCATGAAACCCAGACGGCACTTTGTGAATTATTACGGGAGAAGGGGGCTGTTTGGAAACCCTGAACCGCGATCTGGGCATTTAAAGGGTATACAGTTGGCGTGAACGCTGATTATTTTTGCATCGGCCAAGCCTTAGCTGTCAAAGACAACCTACGCCAGCCGTGTATGGAGCGAGCTCGGCTCCCCATCCCAGGATACACGGTACATATGAGGCTGTCAGACCTCAGGACCCCTAAATCCCTGTCTTCTGAGGTCTGGGATAACATGGAAGACCCAATATGATAATCATTCTGAGGATTTCTTCTCCCCAAGTACAATATTTGTATACATATAGAGACATTACTCTTTCCAATCCACTGTCTGACGTCCAAAGACATTCTGATTGTTGGCTGTACAGCTTCTGATGTCTGAAGGTGTACGGCAGGGTATTCTTACTGTATATTACTGGCCGCTGTGTTGTCGGGGGCTTCTCCTGCATGTTCAATACTGCAGTACTGACTCTAGCCAGCAGGTGGTGCCATTGTATAATGGCAGAAAAAGAAAAACCCTGAATCCAAAATTGGATTGCAAAGGGTTAAACCGAACTTTCCATTTTAGGCTCAATGTCCACGGGTGAATTTGAATTGCGGAATACGCACAGATGTTCCGCAGTTTAAACTGCCCATAGGGAAGCATGGGCGTCCGCACTTGAATTTAAACATGCAGATTCGTTTTTCCGGATTCCGCATATGGTAAACAAATCGCAGCATGCTCTGTTTTAGTGCGGACTGCTTTCATTGAAGTCAATGGAAGCTGTCCGATCTGCGGCCCGTCTACAATTAACATTGCGGATTCTGTAGGAGTTTTTTTTTTTAAAGTACTGCGCATGGGAGCTGAACCGCCATCCGGCACTTATGCACATATATGCATATAGTACAGATAAAAGAAGACCTGGTGTCCTCACCCACGGGCAGGGTCAGATTCCATTGGGGGCTCCCGCATACGGAATCCGACCTGCCCATGGACATGAGGCCTTTGCCATTTATCCAGTAAGGCTGCATCGTTCTCCATGTTCAATACACGGCCAGGAGTATCCGCCCTACTGCACACTTTGTGTCATCCGCAAACCTTACCTAATAAGCCTTCTGCTATGTCACAGAACAGACTGTTAGGCCGGATTCACACGGATGTAATTGTGTGCGCACCACAAATTTGTGCACGCAATACGTGGAAAATAGAACCGATTGATTTCAATAGGTTTGTTCATACACACGTATTGTGTTCGCATTTCGGTCACACAAAAAAGAACGTAGTATATGCGCAGGGAAAGAGAATATTTTGAACAATTGACGTCAGCATGACTTGTGCATGCAAAAAGTGGAGTAAAATACGCCAATGCGTGCTAATACGCTACGGCCATTCTGCAAAAATGGGCTGCAAAAACACACTTGTTCAGAATGCGCTCCGCTAAAGGGGTTGTCCCAAGATTGACTCACATCACCTACCCACAGGATAAGTACGAAGAGTCTGATTGGTGGAGCTCGGAGTGCATTGCCCTGTGTCCCTTTCTCCCTCTCATTGCGGGCTCACTACACCCCACACGGTGAGTAGTGTGAACGGTAGTCTTAGGGGTCCTACACACCGGCGAAGGCAAAATTGCGGCAAAATCACAACTTTTTTCCTGCGCCTTTTTTTTTACCATTAACGCTGTTTTTCTTTCGCAAATTTGCCGCGATTTTCTCATGAGAAAGACAATAGGAGTTTCTAATGTTAAAAACACGCCGCATGAAAATTGCAAGTTTGTGCTTTGTGATGCGATAAAAAGGAGGCTCCATAGGGAAATTTAAAGAAAAAAAGCAGCAGCAGTGTTTTTGCAAGAAACAATTTTCTAGTGGCAATATCGCGATCGCCAGTATGGAGGAGCCCTTAGGACCTATTCAGACGGACCGTGTACATAAAACGTTGCGTGGCTCATGCAGTGTTTTACCGGCCTGTGTGAGCCAGCTAACGCTGCCATTGAGGCGCTGTCATGTACAGGGTGACTTGTTTTTTGTTTGTCTTTTTTTAAATTGCCCGCTCTGTCCCATAGCGGCGTTGCGTATGTATCATTGCCCATATGCTATGTATTGCGTATGGACAGCGTTGCATACACTACCCATACAACATTATAGGGCTGTTACTGCGTGATACGCGGTGAAACAGGGTTTGCTTTGATCTACTCGCAGTTATTAAATGCTACTGTAAATGGATCAATGAAAATCCGTATACTTTCTTTGACTCCACTCACTGCGTATCACGTAGACTTGCATTCCGTGCGTAACAAGCATGAAATCACGGCTGTGTGAATAAGCCCCTAGTCAATGAGATTAGAGTGACATGATCGGCCCTCAGTAAAGCCGCACAGTTTAGGAATTGAATAGCTATTTAAGCCTAGTAAGGTCCAGCTGTCTTCCTTTTCCTGTGTTTTGCGCTGCATCACACAATTCCCCTTGCATAGGTTCGCACCCGCCATATACGTCTATGGCATTCTGGATGCACAAATGGCAGGAAAATAGCGCAGGTTCTATTTTTCTGTGCGCACAAAACGTGCTAATGGGAGAGAACCAATTGAAATCAATGAATTCTCTGTGTTTAGCGCGCGCAGATTTGTGATGGACAGCTGTGTGATGGAGCCCTAAGTATTCCAATGTCCTCTTTTTCATGAGTTTTCATTACTACTACAGAAGTCAAACTTACTGGCCTGTAGTTCCCTGCTTCTTCTCTACTATCCTTCTTATGGATGGGTACAACATTGGCCGTTCTCCGGTCATCAGGAACCTCGCCCTGCTAGAAGGGACTGGTTAACCTATTTGTGACAGCCAATATGCTTTTTTAACTGACCTTACTAATGGGCTTTAAACCTGCACATACATCTCTTTACAGCAGTGGCTCGGCTGACCATTAACAGCCAGGCTCCTGCTCTAACTGCCAGGAGCAGAGAAACCTCAGATCCTGGCAGTTTAACCCCTTATATGCCACAATCAATAGCAGCTGTAGCACAGAAGGAGGTGACAGGAGATGGGGCTCCTTCTGTCACCCAGTTCGCTTGCAAAGTAACAATGGGTTTCCAATGCCAGCCAGAAGCCTGACAAAGATCTCCATGTCTGCCATGAAACTTAGCCTATTATGCCCTACCTCCGGCACAGTCTAATAGGCTGCTGTCATAGGCTTAGTAGAATGCACTACATAAGTAATGCAGTGTACTGTCCTAGCGATGTTAACTTCAAGTCTCCTTCAGAAACTAAAAAAAAAAAAGCGTAAAAAAAGCATAATGGGTATTACCACGTTGGTAACGACCCGGACAATGAAAATATTTTATTTATCTTCCATGATAATAAAAATAATTTTAAAAAGTAATGCCAGAAATGCTCATTTACTTTTGTTCGCCCTTCAACAGCCGCAATAAGAAGCAATCAAAATGTCACAAGAACCCCAAAATGGTACCAATAAAAACTGAAATTCTTCCTACATAAAAACAAAACCTCACACAGCTCTGTTGCCAGAAACATCTGTAATAGATCTAAGGCTGGCTCCACACTGCAATCTGGATTTTGCCACGAGAAAATCGCGGCAGAATCGTATCTTTATTCACTGCGATTTGTGAGCAATAGTGATGCTTTGTTTTGGAGAATAATCTCGCATTGCATCGCTGCCGCCCGCGATAAAGTCGTGTGACAAATTTGCACTACTTTTTATCAAATAAGTCAATGGGATGTTGTAATGTAAAAATCCCATCACAACGCGCGTTTGTAGTGTAGCGATAAATGAAGCCTCCATAGGAATACATGAGAGATAAAAAAAAATCGCAGAAAGATAGAGCAAACCACGACTTTTTTATCTCCTCAACATCGCATCAGTGAAAACATTGCAGATGGGAATGAGACTATTGTAAATCGTTGGCTTCATATTCTGCTTTTTTACTATCTTATTTTTGGGGAAATACGGTACCTATTCCTCCCCGGCTGGAGGTGAGGTGACTCGGGGGATTGGAGAAGATCAGCGAGGAGAAGATGCGGTTAGAAGACTTCCTGGGGAGGAATAGGTAAGTATTGATTTTTTTTTTTTTTAAGACAAAACCCCTTTAATGATAATTTCTGCAGTCCTGTCTTGGGACATTTATTTTTGGGTAGATATATCCCTGCCTGTATACATAAGATCTGTATATACGCCCACATCCTAACCCTTCCATTGTGCTTGACAAAGAGAGTAACCGCTAAACCTGTGAAATGCATTACTTGGACTTCATAACATGCATGTACTGTGATGTATGCTGTGTTTAGTTTGTACATGTTACGTCCGTGCGGCGCACTACAGCACCGCGCCTCAGCACGGACGCAAAATTGTGTCTTAGTAAACACACAAACTCACTCACAGTAATTGTGAGGAGCAATTCTACCACTTCAGGCATAAGTAGAAGGAAACCTGTCTTTTACTAATCAGGGGAAGTGGGGGCACACCTGCCTAAAAGTGGGGTAGGAACCCTAATAAGGACAGCCCCACCATATTCATCTCGGACCCAGCTATCCATGATTAGGAACCTGGAGAGATGCACCAAACACAGGACACATAACTGTTAACAGCTATACACAGAACAGGACTGCTCATACAACACGTCTGGCCACCTGCACAGACCCAATGCACACGTCACTGTTCACACCAACATACCGGGTAAGGCAAACCACAGTAACCCCACTCAGAACTCACATGCATACAGCTAGTAAACAATGTACTTTCATTGACTCCAATCACCACGTATTAGGTGCACTTTATACGCTATTAGATTATGTTTGTGTGAGCCCGCCCTTAGACTCCTTTTTGGTTTGGAGCCCTATGCACAGATTTATTTCTATGCCAGAAGTCATGGGACAGAAACTAATATTGTGTAGGACTTCCTCTAGCCCAGACAATTGCAGCAACTTAACGTGGCATTGATTCCACAAGTGGACTTAAGATGTCTGGTGGGATGTTGAGTCTGGAGCGCCCCCTACAGCTCTGTGGTATTTGTAGGTGCAGGATCTCAAGTGTGAATGCACTGCTCTGCTACATCCTATACTTGCTTAATTGGGTTCATGTTGGGTGAACATACAAGCGGCACCTTTCATAGGAACTCTCCAGAATGTTCCTCAAACCAGAACTGGACAACTTGGGCCTGACGGCACGGTACATTATCCTGCAGGAATATCCCAGTTTTGGACTAACGGTGATCATGAGAACGGGGGATCCGGAAGTGCAAAGCATTGCTATGTGCGGTGTCGGGTCCTGTCAGTGTGATTGCACTGCTGCCTTTACTGCTGATAAAGAGTGAGGCCACTCTCACACATAGCATTGGCAAAACGACACAATTTTGATTGCAACATTTTGCCGCTGCTTTCGGATGCAGCGGTCTTTAACACGCCCCGACAGTGGTTTTTAACACACCCCATCTTTGTGATGGGTGATGAGGTGCGTTAAAAACCGCAAAAACACGGCAAGAAGAAGAGAGAGCACTTGAGCTCATTAAAACACTGCGGGAATCGCAATAAAAAGCGCATGTGTGAAAGTAGCCTTAGTGAAAGGGCACCATAACATAGGCTTCTTTTACACGGAGCCATGAATCGGTCGCACAGGGGAAGGATGACCGAGTCCGCTCATGCAGCCCGTTTATAGAGGCAGACCGTTCACAATTGCGTCTGCATATCCTTCAATCATTCACAATCACTGTACCAAAGGACGACTAAAGACCACCGTTCACGCGCAACTACGTGCAAACGATCATTTTTATGCCTGCATAACATGAGCGAAAAGCAAACGATTTCCATCTGTCGTTCAATCATCGGCCGCGTTTACACAAAATAATTATTGTTCAAATTCACACAATCTAACAATTTTTTGAACAATAGTTGTTCCGTATAAGACGGGCCACACGAAGAAAGAAGGGCACTATTTACTATGGGAGGGTATTGGTAGTAGCTGCAGGGTGGGGAAGGTTTGCAGAAATGAATTGTGGCTTAAAACAGTCTTTGTGGTGGACTGGGCCTAGAGAAAAGAAGAACAAAACTGGACATCAACAATCAGAAAAGACAGTGAAAGCACTGTAATCACTATCACTGGAGGTAACTGCACTGTAATCACTATCACTGGAGATAACTGCACTGTAATCACTAGCACTGGAGGTAACTGCAGTTTAATCAGTATCACTGGAGGTAACTCCGCTGTAATCACTACCACTGGAGGTAACTGCACTGTAATCACTATCACTGGAGGTAACTGCATTCTAATCACCATCCTTGGAGGTAACTACACTGTAGTTACTATCACTGAAGGTAACTGCACTCTAATCACTATCACTGGAGGTAACTGCACTGTAGTTACTATCACTGAAGGTAACTGCACTCTAATCACTATCACTGGAGGTAACTGCGATATAATCACTATCACTGGAGGTAACCGCGATATAATCACTACCACTGGAGGTAACTGCACTGTAATTACTATCACTGGAGGTAACGGCATTCTAATCACCATCCTTGGAGGTAACTGCACTGTAATTACTATCACTGAAGGTAACTGCACTCTAATCAGTATCCCTGGAGGTAACTGCACTGTAATCACTCACTGGAAGTAACTGCACTCTAATCACTATCACTGGAGGTAACTGCACTGTAATCACTACCACTGGGGGTAACTGCACTGTAATCACTACCACTGGAGGCAACTGCATTCTAATCACCATCACAAGAGGTAATTGCACTGTAATCACTATCACTGGAGGTAATTGCACTGTAATCACTACCACTGGAGGTAACTGCACTTTAATTACTATCACTGGAGGTAATTGCGCTGTAATCACTATCACTGGAGGTAATTGCGCTCTAATCACCATCACTGGAGGTAACTGCATTCTAATCACCATCATTGGAGGTAACTGCACTGTAATCACTATCACTGGAGGTAACTGCACTGTAATCACTATCACTGGAGGTAACTGCACTGTAATCACTTTCGCTGGAGGTAACTGCACTGTAATCACTATCACTGGAGATAACTGCACTCTAATCACTATCACTGGAGGTACCTGCACTCTAATCACTATCACTGGAGATTACCGCACTGTAATCACTATCACTGGAGGTAACCACACTGTAATCACTATCACTGGAGGTAACCACACTGTAATCACTACCACTGGTGGTAACTGCACTCTAATCAGTATCACTATCGCAGCAGATAGCTGCACTCTAATCACTATCACTGGAGGTAATTGCGCTCTAATCACTATCACTGGAGGTAATTACGCTCTAATCACTATCACTGGAGGTAACTGCATTCTAATCACCATCATTGGAGGTAACTGCACTGTAATCACTACCGCTGGAGGTAACTGCACTGTAATCACTATCGCTGGAGGTAACTGCACTGTAATCACTATCACTGGAGATAACTGCACTGTAATCACTATCACTGGAGATAACTGCACTCTAATCACTATCACTGGAGGTAATTGCGCTCTAATCACTATCACTGGAGGTAATTGCGCTCTAATCACTATCACTGGAGGTAATTGCGCTCTAATCACTATCACTGCAGGTAACTGCGCTCTAATCCCTATCGCTGGAGGTAACTGCACTCTAATCACTATCGCTGGAGGTAATTGTACTGTAATCACTATCGCTGGAGGTAACTGCATTGTAATTACTATCACTGGAGGTAACTGCATTGTAATTACTATCACTGGGGGTAACTGCGCTCTAATCCCTATCGCTGGAGGTAACTGCACTCTAATCCCTATCGCTGGAGGTTATTGCACTCTACTCACTATCACAGCAGGTAGCTGCGCTCTAATCACTATCACTGCAGGTTATTGCGCTCTAATCACTATCACTGCAGGTAACTGCACTCCAATCACTATCACTGCAGGTTATTGCACTCTACTCACTATCACAGCAGGTAGCTGCGCTCTAATCACTATCACTGCAGGTAACTGCACTCTAATCACTATCACTGCAGGTTATTGCACTCTACTCACTATCACAGCAGGTAACTGCACTCTACTCACTATCACAGCAGGTAACTGCGCTCTAATCACTATCACTGCAGGTTATTGCACTCTACTCACTATCACAGCAGGTAACTGCACTCTACTCACTATCACAGCAGGTAACTGCGCTCTAATCACTATCACTGCAGGTTATTGCACTCTACTCACTATCACAGCAGGTAACTGCGCCCTAATCACTATCACTGCAGGTTATTGCACTCTACTCACTATCACAGCAGGTAGCTGCGCTCTAATCACTATCGCTGGAGGTAACTGCACTGTTATCACTATTGCTGACCATTATTTAGAGATATACTAGTACTGTGACTTTTTTGAAAGTGAAGATGAAAAATGAAAAAGTTAAGGGCAGCGAGCCGGAGATAATGATGAGATCCCTACTGAGGACCAGACCACTGGTGGGCCCTACAGAGAGTGATAAATAGAAGGCCCGTCACTGACGCACTGAACGTCTGACGTCATCACGCGGCGCCTCTTGATTACGTATTTATGGGATTCCCCCGCTTTGTTCTAAAAAAGGCGTTTCGACGATGACGCACGTTGATTACGTCAGCACGCTTGCGGCTTCCCCCGGTCACGTGGGTACTGTGAACGTAAGTCACGTGTGCCCCCGACGCAAGGAGGCGGGGTTCCGGTTGTTGTGGTGGTGGTTAGGAGAGTGGAGGGTACTTAGCGGCAACGAAGAGCCTGAAGGCGGCCTCTAGACATGCACAGCCTGGCCACAGCGGCGGTAAGTCCAGCAGGAGGGAGAGTCAGACGTCGCGGCCTTCTGAAGGGCCGGGAGGCCTGAGGAACAGCCCGACGGGGGAAGAAGCTGAGAGGCGGGTGCCGGCGGAGCTTCAGGCGGCTCACTTGGGCAGCGGAGAGATGCAAGCTACAGATGACCGCTGTTGCCTGGCAACCTTAAAAATGGCGGTCTCTTGTCAGAAAACGGCGTATATGACATATGTTAACCCTTTAGTGACAGGGCCTTTTTTTTCCTCTATTTTTGCTATCTCCTTCCCACTTTCAAAACCCCCCGTAATGTCACCATGAAGTGTGTTGTGATTTATGTACCATATAATGGGCTGAAAATGGGTTCTCTTTAAATGTCCAAGTGGAGGGGCAGGGGGCGGCACACTCTTACCGTCTTCGGGGGTTTTGGTTAGATGGCGTACGCGGTGCAGCGGAGATGACACTCTTACCGCTTCACTTCAGGCTGAGCGCACAGGAGCGTACTCGTGTATAGCGCAGCGTTTTACCGCTATGCGTGTCAGCTATTGCTGTGTATGCTGCGTATCTCACGCGCAGTCTGAGGCTGGTGGTCCATGAACGGATGTGAATTGTGGATTCCGCGATTGTCGCCTGCACGGACGATCCGCGGTATTCCGCACACATTGAAATAATAGAACATCTGCAGATGAGCGGATGACCACTGAGATTTCTGAAAGCGAATTTAAAACCGCAGCACGTTCTATTTTTCTGCCAAATCCACGGGGACGCCTTTCTTTGAAGTCAGTTGAAGCCGTCCGACCTGCTGTTGATATTGTGGATATGCCACAGGTATCCGCGCCATCGCCTATTATCGGCGAAGGAAAAAACAGATTTTTAAAAAAGGGGAAAAAGCCCATCTGCCCTGCGCACGACCGATGGCAAGCTGCCGCGGTCATCCGCAATACGGGAGACAGCAGGTACGCAGGGTTGCCGGATGGGTCAGAGATGGATTCCGCTGGGCGCTTCTACCCCCCCCCTTTCTAAATTTCCCGCTCTGTCGCTTAGTGATGTCTATAAAAGCTGCACATAACACAATGCAATTGCTTATGTAGAGCGTTTTATTACGCACTCATAGAGAACAATAGGGCTCTATCACGTAAAATAGAACATACTGTTTTTTTTGTGTTTTTTTTTTTTAATGCACATGTTATACACTAGTGTGGGTTAATGAACATCAGATGTACTTCCATTGACCCCGTTCACTGCGTATTACATGATTAAATCACGCTGGTGTGAGCCTGCCCTTGTATTTTTAGTCCCCTGAGTGAACATTTAACTTGTGATCATTTCATAATTTCTACCATATACTGCAGTTTCAGTACTGCAGTATATGGTGTTTTTGCAGGCATTGTACTAAGACATGACAAAGGCCCAGCAATGGGTAGAAATATGCGGTAGCTGATTGTGAGGGCTGTTCAGGACCCCTGAATGCCAGTCAGACTTGGCATCAGCTGTTAGAGGGTTAATGGCTGCGGTTGGCATTTGATTGTTACCATGAGGGGGCGAGGGTGCCCGTTAGACAGAATGATTATCATTCCAACGAATGAAAGTGAACAATAATCGTTCAGTCTAAACACGAGCCGACAACTGAAGGAGAATTGTGCGCTTCCCGATCGTCGTTCCGTTTCTGCAGGACTGATATCTCAGTTGGCGCATTCGTTGGACGTTCGCTAAAACACTTCTTGTTCGTAGGAATGTGAAATGCTGAACAAAGGGTCAACGATGAATCTGCGTGTCTAAATGGGCTGCGCAAACGAGCCGGTGATGATGTCACCCGAGAATCGCGCACTGTAAAAGGAGCCTAAGGTCTGGCTCGCACGACTGCGTTTAATTCCCCGATCGTATATTTCCCTAGCATGTGACCTCGGAAGCAAATTGCATATTCGTTTCCACGTGAATGTGCAGCGAATCGTCCATGTGGAAGGGCGCTCGCAAGCAGGAAATGACTTTAGAAAGTCGACCAAACCCCTTCTATCTCTCAGGCGACACTCTCTTGTGCAGTCGCAAGGAGTGCTGTTCGGAGAGGATACGGCTCTCTTGGCCTGGTTGGTTTATACTACCTATTTTGGAACTAGTATAAACTTTTCTTCTTGTGGAGGAAGAGCCCAGAAGAACTTGCGGAGGTTACAGAGACAGTCTGGATGGGTGCTGCTCCCCAGACTCTGTCCTGCATTGTCTGCCCACAAATTCCTGCTTTCTTTATTCCATTTGGATCTGGTCTCCTAGCAACATGGAAGCGAATCCACGTCCATACACATTGTAATTGTGCATGTACTGCGGATCGAACGCATCCATAGAGATCAATGGAGCCCATACGTGCGGAATCTGCAGTAAAAAAGAGCATGCTGCAATTTTCTTCCGCTTGCGGAATCTATAGTTCCCGCCCGCGAGTGTGAACATCTAAACAAAAAAAAAACTTTACCACCTACCTAGGGGGAAAAGGATATATAATATCTCCTCCCTACTCCCTGGGATAAAAACTGTTTGTTTTTTTTATTTAAATGTTTTGTCATAAGCTGGAAAAGGAGGGCGTGGGTTAAATGGTCCCCAAGTTTTCTAACAACTTGTGCTGGTTCTCACACTACCCGTTTACCTAAGATGGCATTTCTGTGTTGAAAGAAATCACCATATAGTGCTGGCCACTAGAGGGCTCCATTCCTCCTAACTCGCTGTCCATTTCCCGCTATGATATTATGACAACCCATAAGCATTCTGTGATTACCTGACCAGGGGAGGGGAAGCGCGGGGGGTTCGATGGGGATGACAGAGGGTCCCACCCCCTGCCGACGGCTTAGATGATCCAAGTAGCATCTAGCTCTGATTGTAGCCTTTGAAGGATATGTAACGGACTCGGCTCCCAGGAAACCCCCATACACCCCAAGGCAGACTGGGGAGTAGGTGCATGCCCTTAGCCATGAAGGGGTTATTGTTGGTCTGATTCATTATTTATTTATTCATTCATTCTCAGAGTATTTTAGTTGTGTAGTGTTGACATGTCTTCTGTGATAATACAGTTGTATCTAGTCTAGACAATCCACTGGGGCCGGGCTCACAACGCTGTATTGCCATGGTGCAATTTTTGCGCATGCAACAATTGATGCCAACAGTCCATTGATTTATGTTGGGCCGCTCACACCTGTGTTGCTGTTTTTTTGTTGTTTTTTTTTCCACCTGTGCATATCACCTTCTGAATATAAGTATGCGGCATGTCTTATCCTGGTGCGTAATACGCACGCATACACGCCAAGGTAGTGTATGGGGTTTGTAGCCACACAAGTACGCAGTCGATAGTTTGTTACAATGTATCAGTCTGGAGGCCAGGCTCTTTCTCAGAGGATTGGCTAAAGTGGATCTCGCTAGAGCAAAATTGCAGCTGTGAAAACAATGATGGCCCTACAGGTCTAGATGCAAACATGTCTATCTTTTACTGACAGCAGGTAGAGACCTGGAAAATGGAGGAATGATTTGAAAACACGAAGGCTGCTTTCATGCGGCCGATAAAATTGTGCGAGATTTGTGCGTTGAGACGCACAAATATGAACCCCATGAAGTGAATGGGAAGGGAAAAGATGTTGGCAAAAAAAGCCTTGCATCCGCAGGAAAATTGCACATTGGGTAGCGCGATATCAGACCGAGTGGAATCAGCGTTAGGAGGAATTCGCCAACCCTCATGTCCGTTTTATGTTTAAAAAGTTGCAAACTTTAGTGCTTTTTGTGTCCTCTTCACCACTTTGCTAAAGGTGGGTGGGGTTTACTAATCGGTGTGGCTTCACAGGCCTGCAACACTTACTATCGTTTGTGCTCCTAGCTGGCATAGACTTCAGTCTGGCACTGCTTGGCACACTTCACTTCGGCCCTTTTTGCCTAGACTGGCATATATACACACTTGCTTGGCGGGAGAGAAAGACCATCCACTGCCAAGACACCGGACATCTGGTTGTCTCTGGAAGAACAGAGTTGACGTGTAATAGTCTGCAGAATGTGGAATAACATTGTGCCTTTTCTTCTCCCCTCCTCATAGCCTGTGCCGGCTGCCCTAGCTCAAGTCGACAGAGAAAAGATTTATCAGTGGATCAATGAGTTATCAAGCCCAGAAACGCGTGAGAATGCCCTGCTGGAGCTCAGCAAGAAGCGTGAATCGGTCCCAGACCTTGCCCCCATGCTGTGGCATTCCTTTGGCACCATTGCCGCATTGTTACAGGTTTGTATGCTGTGACTTTCTTTAATGTTATCAGTTTAATTGCTTTCTCTGTGACCGTGAACCGTTTCTCTAACTCATCTGTTTTCTTCCAGGAAATTGTGAATATCTACCCATCCATTAATCCACCGACACTGACAGCACATCAGTCTAACAGAGTGTGTAATGCTCTGGCCCTGCTGCAGTGTGTGGCTTCTCACCCGGAGACCAGGTAACTGTCATATATAGCGGCCAGTTATTGCAGACTTGGGGTACATTCGCAGGACTAGTGGCGATTTTGATGTGGTATTTGATGCTTATCTGCAGCAGATTTTATCCTTTCAATTGAAGGGATGAAATCTACTGTGGATCCGCAGCAGAATTTACACTAATGGTGCAAACTTTAATATGGATTTTGATGCAGTTTTCTGCTGCAGAAAATCCGGACCACTTTAGCTACTTGTAAATGTACTCCGAGGCCTCAGCAATACAACCGTATTAGAAGGCATAACCATGCTGCTCGTGATGTTCTTGTGTGTTGTCCTGTTTTGTTTTAGTCCCCAGAGGGGGCAACAACTAGCTATACTTTAATCGCTCCTGCAGTAGGATGTAATACCATAGTATTCCATCATAATGCGATTGAGCAGGAAGTCTTTCAAGCCACTCCATAGCATGGCTTCATAAGCATTCTGCCAAGACAGCCCTGGGGCCTTTCAGAAGGCCCCCGGCTGCCATGACACTCACACGGCTCCCTGCGATCTCCTTGCAGGGGGCTGTACAGCACTCCCGAACATCGTTTGGGGATTTCAGAATTGAAATCGTTAATAGCATTTAAATGGTTCATAGCTGTGATCAGCTGCGCAGCTTAGCAAAGCTGTTGCCTGCGCGTGTCAGCTGTAATAAACAGCCGGTGCCCACGCTGTGTGAAGGGAGATCACCCCGAGATTTCCCTTCATACACACCCCAACCCCACAGGACGTAACTGTAGTCTTCTAGCAGGAAGGGGTTAAAGAAGTATTCCCAAAATCTACTTTTTATCACCTATTCACAGTGAGGAGCGAATTAAGCATGCATTCTGCTGCTCGACTCATTTCAATGGGGCTGACAGAAATGGCAGAGTACAAGCACTCAGCTACCTCCAGCAGTCCAATTGAATATGAATGGATCAGCACTGTGTATGCTTGACCACTGCTCCTTTAATCTCCTCACTGCAGCGGGTACAGTGAGGGGGGACATGGGATTCCCATTTTCAGGATCAGCGGTGAGACTTCCACCAATCAGACATCACCTATCATCCTATGGAAAGATTGAGCTTCTTTTGGCAACTGCCCTTTAACCCCTTCCAGCTATATGACATACATTTACGTCATGCAGCGTCGGGGTATGTATGAAGAGAGATCACGGGGCCAATTGCGGCTATTAACCCTTTATATGACACTGTCCATTCTGACAACGGCATTTAAATCCCTTCTTCCTCTGCGGTGAGATCGCAGGAAGCCATGCAAAAAACACCAGAAATGCACTTTTTCAGTCACCCTGTCTCCCAGAAAAAATGCAATAAAAAGTGATCAAAAAGTTTGGTATCATAGTAATCATACTGACCCATAGATTAAAGTTATGAGGTCATTTTTGTTGCAGTTTGTGCGCCGTAGAAACAAGACGCACTGAAAGATGGTGGAATGAATGTCCGCTTTTATTTTCATTTTACTTCGCTTAGAATTTTTTAAAAAAGTTTTTCAGTACATTATATGGTACATTAAATGGCACTGTTGAAAAATATAACTTGTATACACAGTATACCTTTTTTGGATCTGCCTGAATGAGCACAAAAGGGGCAAAATTCAAACTAATTGAACAGGGAAGAATATTTACATGAGCATTATATGAGAAGCCTGACCTTACTGCTAGGTTGTGCTCCTGGAACCTGTACTATGGGTTTCCAGGGGCACACTGCCACAGGTGTGGGATGATTTAGCTGGCTAAGTGTGGAGTTCTACAGCCAACCAATGAATCCCCACTGGTCTGCTGCACGTAAATGCTGGCTCACAGGAGCTGCTTTCCTCATTCCCCCTTGTGTTTGCCTTCATGCGTGTCGCTTCTGTAGGTGTGAGCAGTGACATGTTTTGTGTGTCTATGCAGGTGGCCAGACATGGTGTGAACTGTCCTGTTCTGTGTGGTACACATTCCCTTGTGTGTTGGTGTGAAACGGTGTCCTGTTCTGCTTGGATCATTTACTGTCTCTGGGCAAGTTAGGTTTGTGGGTTCCAGCGTGGGGCTGTCCCTATTGGGACGATCGCCTTGCTCGCAGGCAGGATTGACGATGTAAGTTGTCTTGTGAGGGTAGAGACCTACAAAACAACAAGGACCCTTGTCACTGGCTCATGGGCTTAAGTATCTTGGCCAAAATACGAACCAATACCTTGTACGTATTGTAGCAATTGCATCTGTTTGTTCATGTTGGGGTGCTAGGCAAGTGTTTTGAGTGTTTCTCAGTCATTGGTTTATGTCTGTCAGCATGTCCCATTCAACTTTCTAGTTCATTTTCTTTTGGTGTTTAGTTTGTGTGCGGTATTGTAAAGCTTTCAGGTTACAGATCCAGCGTGTCCAAGTGTGGATGTGACACTTACAAGCTCTTACAGTCTGTTAGAACTAGTGCTAGCATCAAACTCTAATCCGGTCAGTGATGGGGGCACCATTAGCGGGATTTCCCCTTATTCAGTGTTAGGCATGTTGTGGCCCTCCCCAGACACTCATTGAGCAGAGAAAGTCAGCGAAGTATAACTACAACCACTTTTTTCTAGTGCTGCTTTTACATTGAAGAATTGTCGTTTGTACAAGCAAACAAGCTGGTGACGTCCGCATTAGCTCGCCTGCACTCATGCAGTCTCTTCTCGTTTAGCGTTTCACATTCACTATGAACGAAAAACAAAAGTTTCTTGTTTTATCCTTGTCTCACTATTATCTTTCGCTTTTCTTTGAACGTTAATTGTTCTGCCTAAACACAACTTACGGATTGCTGGGGTTGCAGGCGGTCAGATCAGTAAGTTGCGGGATAGCCTAGTTTTATACCATTGTTTACTATAGTGACATCTGAAGGCTTCACATATGTGATGTGGTGGAGCGGCCGGTTTTTGGTGGTATTCCTAATGTTTTATTTTCTTCCCACAGGTCTGCTTTTCTTGCTGCACACATTCCCTTGTTCCTGTATCCTTTTCTTCACACTGTCAGCAAAACACGACCGTTTGAATATCTTCGTCTGACCAGCCTGGGAGTCATTGGTGAGAAGCGGTGCTAATTTCCATAATCTTATTACAGTAATGGTACATTTAGACAAAACGCTCTGCCTGTCTGAGCGGTGACGTCACCGCTAGTTGTTAGCACTCATGCAGAGCGTTTAGCCACGCTGACTATTGCTGACTTCTCGCTCAGTGCTTCACATTCTATGTGCATCGCTGAGCTGGGAGCGTTGACATGCAAGGAGTCAGCGGTCCTGCTACGATTTTTATGCTGGTTAAAAGTCAGCAGTACAAAAAGTAGACTAAAACTTTTTTCTTTTTTTGCATTTTGATAACGATTATCGAGAATTTTGAACGATAATCATTCCATGTGAATGGCCCTTTAGATAGCAGCTACTGCTCTAGGCGCTATGGCATGTCACACGGGAGTATTGGCGCACAAAAATGTTCTGCAAGCAATGCAAAGAAAATAGAACCCATTGCTTTCAATATATTTGTCTGCAAGTGCTTATTCTGCGTTGTGCAAAAGTAGCACGCTGTAAAATACACCTTGAAATCATTAAACTAATTGGCGACTGCAATCACTGAAAGCATCAGTGTTTTGGTTTTTTTTCTTGCGTGCACAATAAGTAGAGTAAATGCTGTTGCACACGCTTGTGTGACACACGGACCTAAACCTGCTGATGAAGTATTTCACTTCCACTTTGTCAAGGCATCTTTTCCCCAAACCTCAGGTTGATAAATGATCCCCATAAAAGCAATGCCACCATTAGAGGTATATCTTTATAATAGAGAGGGTGGTGTCCGGTTCTTCAGGAACTTGAGAGGTTGTACAGAGCATCTCTGGAGTGTTTTCTTGCATTTCATTGATGGCCCATTCATTTCATTGGGTGCTATAACAATCAGGTTCCTCTGCAACATCACTGTAGGGTAAAGGAGCACCAGCACAGGAACCTCCTACAATCAAGGGTCATAAACAACAAGATGGGTTGATAGAAGACAGAGCCCTTTTAACCCTTCATTTACATCCTGCATACAGCACGGGCATCAGCTGTTTACTACAGCTGACACCCGTGGGCAATAGCTGCAACCCGCCGATCGCAGCTATTAACCTTTTAAATGTCGCTGTCAATTCTGACGGCGGCATTTAAATCCCCCAGAATTCCCCCTCCCCGTAGCCCCTCCCGCAGTGAGATCGGGGCAGGTGTCATGGCAGTCGGGGGCCTTCTGAAAGGCCCCGGGGCTGCCTTGGGAGACTGCCTATCAAGCCATCCCTCTTGATAGGCTGCCTTTCAGAATGCAGTATGACGTATAGCATTACGTCATACTGTATGAGCGATCAAAGCATCGCGTATTGTAGTCCCCCAGGGGGACTTCAAAGTCAAGTTAAAAAAAAGATCAATAAAGTTTTTTTAATTGTAAAAAAAAAAAAGGGGGGGGGGTAATAAAAATCGAAATTGCCTCCTTTTGCCATATCTGTGATTAAAAAAATCTAAATCCTAAAATAAAAATACATATTTGGTATCGCTGTGTCCATAAAGGTCGGATCTATCAAAGTAGCACATTATTTACCCCGCACAGTGAACGTTGTCGGGGGGGGGGGGGGGGGGAATAAAGAACTCCAAAAATGCACTTTTTTAGTTACCCTGTCTCCCGGAAAAAACGCAATAAAAAGCGATCAAAAAGTCGTATGTATTCCAAATCGGTACTTACGTGAACTACAGGACCTCTCGCAAAAAATGAGCCCTCGCTGAACAAAGTCGACGGAAAAGAAGATGTAACAGAAAATAATTGAAAAAAAATTAAATGTCTTTGAAAAAAAATTGTAAAACAAAAAAAAAAAACTACAAGTTTGGTATCGTAGTAATCGTACTGACCCATAGAATAAAGTTATCATGTCGTTTCTGTTCCAGTTTGTGCGCCGTAGAAACAAGACGCACTAAAAGATGGCGGAATGTCGTGGTTTTTTTTTTTTTCCATTTTACTCCACTTAGAAGTTTTCAGTACATTATATGGTACTTTAAATGGCACCATTAAAAACTACAACTCGTCCCGCAAAAAGCAAGCCTTCATACAGCGACGTCGATGGATAAATAAAGGACTTATAATTTTTTTTTAAAGGGGAGAGGGAAAACGAAAATAAGGGGGGGGGGGGGGGGGCGGCACGTCATTAAGGGGTTAATGGCCAGGCTGTTTATTTTTTACTTCACCACATTTCAGCAGCCATGTGGTCTGTTTTGTTTTTTTTGTTTGTTTTTTTTTAAGGTCACAGAAGCTTTGTGACCCGATCGAAGGGGAAGAGGGCACTTCTTAATCATGCAACACTCACTCTTGACTGCAGCAATCAGTTAAACACCCAGGGTCATTGGGTCCTCTTATCCCGGCCCCTGAAAAACTGCATGTTGGTGGTCATTAATTGGATAACTATTAAAAACTCTGTGGGGGGGAGATGGCAGAAAGTAAATTGCTGGGAGATGGCAGAAAGTAAATTGCTGAAGTAAGCATCGCTCTTTATAGTATCGTTCATGTTTCCTGCCTCTATCAGGTGCTCTGGTGAAAACGGATGAACAAGAAGTCATCAACTTCCTCCTCACAACAGAAATTATCCCCCTGTGTCTGCGGATTATGGAGTCGGGAAGCGAGCTCTCTAAGACGGTACAGGGGCCTCTTCTTCCACTTCTATCCAGTGATTATTTATAGGAAGTTACGACTTTTATGGATTCTCGCTGCTAACCTCCTGTCTGGACGAGGCTGCAGCCGTATCTAATTGAGCACATGATGACCCCTACTGGGAGCTAATAAGTTGTATTTCACATCTTACAAAGTTTGTTTTCTCTTGAAGGTTGCCACATTTATTCTTCAGAAGATTCTGCTGGATGACACCGGCCTGGCATACATTTGTCAGACATATGAGCGCTTCTCTCATGTTGCTATGATTTTGGTAAGGCTTTAGAAAGTAGTTCTATGAGAAAATTCAAAACTGGTTGCTTTCACTGACAAGAAAAGGAAAAGGGGGGGAAAGCTTGGCAAAAAATGATTTGGCCGGGTTTCCCTCCTTGGATCTGTTTCCATTGACAGCACAGGTTTTCTGAATACTAACTTGCTTGTAGTATTTAAATGCTGGTTTCTTGGCCCAACCATGACCACCCTATTCCTCCTCAGAATTTTTTAATTCTGAGTTTGGTCTGGATAAAGGGAAGCTCTAACGAACTGTATTTCCTCTTAATGCCACCGGATGTAAGTTTACATTCTGGCAGGATGATACTTAATGCAACAGGATGTAGGCTTGCGTCCTGTGGATGGCTCCCATTCAGAAGTGAGCCTGTACCACCCTGTGGCGGGAGCTACCTGTTACTGATGGCCTGCCTCCTGCTGCAACAGCGGGGATCAATAAGAACGCAAAAAAAAGTTCTCCCAGATCTCCACCCATTAAAAAAAACTTATGGGACTTTGAATGTAACAATGTAAAAATATTAATTGAAAACAAAAGGTTTTATTGTGGAAAACGGTAAAAACAAATTTTTGTATCATTGTAATCGTACCAGCCCACAGAAGACATTTTACAATGTCACTTATGATTAATGCTGTAATCTTTATAAAAAAAATAAAATACATGGCAGAATTTGTTTTTCTCTCTCTGCCTCCCAAGAACAATTTAATAGAAAATGTACTTTAAAATGCGCCTCACTTGCAGTTTAAAAATGCTTTTGTAGCTAAATGAAAGGTGGACTTACCCGGTGCCAGAAGGGTTAATCCGTGGTGAAGGAGTTAACCCCTCTGCACCTGTTGTCCACGTTAGCCTTCAGCAGGTTTCTTGCTTCTCCATGTTTCTTTTTTGGAGTGGCGTCCAGGGATATCCTTTCACCGTGTTTGTAAGCACGGTCGGGCTGGATAACTTAGTATAAAAGTAAAAAATAAAAACTATCCCGCGCCTTGGCAGAAAACCAATCTTTTTTTATTCTTTAAAACAACGCGTTTCAACACAATGTGTCTTTTTCAAGTGAACTTGAAAAAGACACATATTGTGTTGAAACGCGTTGTTTTAAAGAATAAAAAAAGATTGGTTTTCTGCCAAGGCGCGGGATAGTTTTTATTTTTTACTTTTATACTAAGAACAATTTCTTATACTAAGAACAATTTAATGCTATAAAATACATTATTATATTTACCCAAAAAATGGTACCACTAAAAACTGCAGTTCATTATAAAGTGGAGATGAAAATACCCTAAAAATTGTTGCGCCCTTATGGCGAAAATGGGCTATGTCCTTAAGGGGTTAAACTTTTAATGTAAACTTTTAATTGACCAATTATTCCTTATGGAGTTTCGTAGTGAGAGATATTTGTAATGGTCATTGACAGGTGCCAAATATTCATTCGTGCCCCTAGCACTTGATGTTTTAATTCAAAGGGAATCTATCACGATGGAACGTCTGTGGGGCTGGCTGCATAGATTGGTAGCTGTGGCACTAATGACCTACTGCCACTTTTTTTTTTTTTTTTTCTCTTAAAGGCTTCTCCCAACCACCCAGTTATTTGTATGTGTTTTTCTTAAATCTGGCACTGCAGCTCTGTCAAGTGGATTGTCCTTACGGTCAATTGGTGGAACTTGAACAGTCTGACATCATCCATTGCCCTTGAGCAGTGGGGACAATTCACTTGACAAATTCAATGTTGGGAGCTGTATTTAAGAAGAATGTAAATGGGTGAGTATTTAAAAGAGAAGTGATGATGGAGGCAGTGGGGGTGAAACCGCAGACGTATACAGCAAGCCCCATTGATTTTACAACATGACAGATATAGAATACTACTGTAGAATTGTGTGCAAGAAAAGACTAATTTGCTCTATTTACCTTGTGTAGGGCAAAATGGTGCTGCAGCTTTCCAAGGAACCATCTGCCAGGCTGCTGAAACATGTTGTGCGCTGTTATCTCCGCCTCTCCGACAACCCCAGGTACATTTTTAGGATTTTTTTTTTCTTTTGGGTTATTTCCAGGTACAAATTTCTAGGCTAATTTAATCATGTAGAATTATACACTATACTTCCTTCTGCCCCCCTTTGGCCCTAATGACAGTTGATTCTCTACCTAACCTACTTTCTACTTATATCTAATACACTTCATCTAAACTTTCCCTTCATTCATCCTGCAAATGTCTGTTGAGTTTTCTCAAAGATGCATCGACCAGTTTACAATGGCACAAGGAGCGTTTGCATTGGACAGTTAAGAAATAGAAGAACGTTCTATTGAGTGAAACTGTGCTGCTCCTCTTCAAATCAGATGGAGATACCTGTCTGCGGTACGGCAGAGATTCCATTACATCGCATTGCCTCAGTCCATTGGTTGAAGTGTACTTTAAAACTTGAGACAATAATGTTCTGCTAACAATGTGGCAAAACTCTGTGAATCTTCAGCAATACTTTCAACAAGACAATGTGCCTCTTCACAAATTCAACACCGTTTTACATTGGCTTTGAACATATGGATGTTCGATGATTTGGACTGGCTGCAGAGTCCTGACCTGAACATCTTTGAGACAAACTGGAACATTTCTCTTTGTGAGAAGTCGTGAGACTTGCAGGATGTATGGAGGGAAATGCCAGCTGAAGTGTATCAGACGTCAGTAGAAACTATGTTTCTAATGTCTTTAAGACCAAAGGAACCCACTATGTATTAACCTATGAAAATAAATATTGCTTTTGATTCTTGCTCAGGTGTCCAATTACTTTTGGTAAGATAGTGTAGTGTCAGAGCTCCATTTTACTGATGCACAGCTCCAGATTCCCTGCATTGGCATAGTTAACGGACGTCTAGCAGCCCCAACACTATGTGGGCCCAGAGAAGAGAAGCTTGATACTTTCATAGTCCCCTTATAATACAGCCTTTACATAGCAATTGCCAATCTACTGCTTGGCATGATGTATGCAGATGAGTTGCAAGACATCTACGGTAGTTGGCAGCCTTGCAACTCACTCCTGCATTTCTCCAGTCAGTCATCCAGATGTTTTGTTTTTTTTCTCTCCCCCCTCCCCCCCCTTTCCCTAATGATTGACCTCTACAAGCTCCCTTGCTTTCTCCAATGAATTTATAGGACCACCCATCAGACTATTTGCAGCTCATTTGCATACGCCATGTGGCAAGAAAGCAATTTCTCAGTGAAGGCTTCATTATCAAATACCTATAACAAAATATAATCAAAAGTAGACTTCTTGTCTACCTATTTTTGGGTCTGCTTTATGGCTTTCATTGGTGCTGCCAGACTTGAAGTGATGACATTCTAGCTGCCTGCATTCACCCACCACTAGGGAAGTGTTTGTGATTATAAAAACCAAGTAGCTGACTGTAGCCTTTAAAGAGAACAAGCTGCGTTCTTTACTGACCTATATACAGCCCTCCATTGAGCTGTAGAATGTCACGTCTTCAAGGCCCAAAGCTCTTTTGGCTAGTGGGTTCAAATTAACTTGCATATCTTGTTGTTGTTTCAGAGCCCGTGAGGCACTCAGGCAATGCCTTCCTGATCAGCTGAAGGACACAACATTCGCCCAGGTACTGAAGGACGATACCACAACCAAACGCTGGCTGGCTCAGCTGGTTAAGAACCTACAGGAAGGTCAAGTCACCGATCCCAGGGGGATTCCACTTCCTCCCCAGTGACCTCGTTCTGAAAGAAATGTGATGCGGCTGTGCTGATGAGTGCAGGGCCTGGTACGGCAGAAGTGCGGGGTCTTCATATTATCCCGGTTGGGTTCTTTCTACTGATGACTTTCCTATCCCAGATGTTTGATCTTCGAGTTCTCAGACCTGGTGGGGTATTCTAATGAGGGACACGGCTATCTTGTTGATCAAGAACTGGCCGCTCTAGAGCTCCATCCTGGATCTTCAGGTCACTGGGCTGCAGTGATCTGGTGTCATGTTTACAAACTACTAACATTTATATTGCAGTCAGCGGACCCACTGCAGAACCGGAATATCCTCATTATCCACTGCCTGCCATTGTCTCTGTGCTTCTTTTGAAGCTTCTCGCTGTGTTCTGATTGAATAAAACTTCTATTTTCACTACCGAGATATTAAATACATTCATCTGCACAGTGCTTTGCAGAAATGTGCAGAAATGTACACAAAGCATTCTAAAAAAAAAACAAAAAAAAACTGGTTTCTTCATGTGTTGCAGAATTTAATAAATACTGAGTTCAGATACCAGCCCACCCTTTTTTTTTTTTTTTTTTTTTTTTTTTAAGTGACCCTCTGGTCCCAGGACAAAATTTACCTGCTGTCCATTCTTTGCTTCATTGTCCCTTGGATCCACGGGTTCCTGGCCCATGTTTTCAATCTTTTGAGATGGCCACTGCAATTTTCTAACTATCTAATACACACTGCCCTGGTAGTCTAAGGCTCTTCCTGCTCCTTGGTAATTGGTCAGTGCTGGTCACGTGAGCATCTCTGGCCAATCGGATCAGCATAAGGTGTAGTCGCACAGTATCTATGAGGTAGTCAGAAGATCACGGTGACAATCTTGGAAGACCAACAACAGGGCTCGGGAACAGGATCTGAAGGACAACAGTGCAGAGGACAGACGGCAGGTGTCTCTCCTCTGCTCCCTGTACTGAACTTTTCTCCTGAGACAGGAGCGTTATTTTAAAGGAGCTGTCCGACTTCTAGCTGTTCTGCTGCATGAAGCAGATGGTTCTGTACACTGTACGGTGGGCCTAGCTGGTACTGTAGGCTGAGTCTTATTCACTTCAATGGGACTCAGCTTGCAGTTGCAATCCAGGCCATTGTGCAAAGTACAGAGCTGAGCAGCTAGAAGTAGGGTACCTGGAATTTGCCTTTAAAGGGGCTATCCCAACAGAGCCAGGTTAACGAACTAGTGTGTTCACAGGGGAAGATCTTATGTGCAAACTGTCCGCACGGAAAATCCACAGCACTTATAGTAGCAAAGTGGGTGTTTTTTTTTTGTTTGTTTTTTTTCCCCCCCCCCCCTTAAATCTTCATTCATACACTACAGGAAAACAAATCTGTTTAAAATGTGTGGGGAGGTTGATTTGGAGAACAGGTTTTGGATCCCCGTTATGTTAATTATTGCACCAGATTTTTGGGGGGGACATTTACTCCGCATTTCTGCCATAGAAGCATAAATCGGTAATTACAGATGTGCGCACTAGAATTTTCGCTTGGAAAATACACAGTAAATCTCTGGCAAATCTTGCAAGAAATCTGCAAAAGTAGCTGTGAAGTTGATAAAGCACATCTTACTCTGAGAAAATGCTGCAGGTTTTCCACATGGAAAATCTGTAGCCAATCTGGTTTGTGTGAAGATGCATTAACCCCTTCCCGCTCCGCTACGTCATGGAGCGGCGGGGTATGTATGATGAGAGGTTGCGTGGCAACCTCTCTTCATACAGCGCGGGTGTCAGCTGTTTAACAGCTGACATCCGCGGGCAATAGCCGCAATCGGCCGATCGCGGCTATTAATCATTTAAATGCCGTTGTCAATTCTGGCAGCATTTAAATCCCCCAAACGCTGTTCGGGGGTCCTGCACGGCCCCCCTGCGGTTAGATCAGGGGAGCCGTGCAGGTGTCATGGCAGCTGGGGGCCTAATGAAAGGCCCCAGGGCTGCCTTACCAGACTGCCTATCAAGCCATCCCCGTGGGGTGGTTTGATAGACTGCCTGTTAAATTGCAGTATGACGTAATGCTATAGCATTACGTCATACTGCAGGAGCGATCAAAGCATTGCATGTTAAAGTCCCCCAGGGGGACTTCAAAGTAATGTAAAAAAAAAAAAAATCAATAAAGTTTTTTTTTTTAATTGTAAAAAAAAAAAGTAATAAGTTTAAATCACCCCCCTTTTGCCATATCTATTATTAAAAAATCTAAATCCTAAAATAAAAATATGTATTTGGTATCGCTGCGTCCGTAAAAGTCTGATCTATCAAAGTAGTGCATTTTATCCCGCACAGTGAACGTCGTCCAGAAAAAAAAAGATAAATAAAGAATGCGAGAAATTCACTTTTTCAGTCACCCTGTCTCCCAGAAAAAAAACGCAATAAAAAGTGATCCAAAAGTCGTATGTATTCTGAATTAGTACTAATGAAAAATAAAGGACATTCCGTAAAAAATGAGCCCTTGCTCAACTACGTCGACGGAAAAATAAAATTGTTGCGCGCACAAAATGAGTGCAGAAAATAATTGAAAAAAATTAAATGTCTTTGAAAAAAAAAAAAATTGTATAGTAAGAAAAAACCTATACAAGTTTGGTATCATAGCAACCGTACCGACTCATAGAATAAAGTTATCATGTCGCTTTTGTTGCCGTTTGTGCGCCGTTGAAACAAGACTCACTGAAAGATGGCGGAATGTCTTTTTTTTTTTTTTTTCATTTTACTCCACTTAGAATTTTTTTAAAGTTTTTCAGTACATTATATGGTACTTTAAATAGCACCATTGAAAAATACAACTCGTCCCGCAAAAAACAAGCCCTCATACAGCGACATCGATGGATAAATAAAAGAGTTACAATTTTTTTTAAAGGGGGGGGGGAGGGAAAAACGAAAATGGAAAAAGAAAAAGGGGCCGCGTCATTAAGGGGTTAATAGTGATGCCTAATGTCCCTTTTACATGGAACGAAGGCCTGCAGGAGCGCTGATGTCACCGGTATGGTCTTCACTGCTTGTGCAGAGCGTTTACACTAACAAACTTCACTGCTTGATCGCGGGCTTCTCGCCGAGAGCCGACCGTTTACACTGACTGACAAGACTGCGATACAGCAATTTGGTTTTTATGCTGACTGGAAGTCAGCGATAACAGATGGTAAACAACTTTTTTGCGTTTACACTGAATGATTATCGCTCAGTTTTGTGCGTTTGAATGAATGTGGAGCAATAATCGTCCCGTGTAAATGCTCCATATGGGTATACATTTACTCTATTTGGTTATCTCTGCAGCAGTTTCTCTAAGCTTTGGCATGCTATAGCAGCTTTTCTCAGCGGCCTCTTTCACATTACCATATGTGTTTTTACGTTCGACCTTACACCCTGTAAAATCACATGAATGAAGAATTACCGTGGTCGAGTCCCAAACATTAGCTGCATATTTTTTGCTGCTGCAGCTCTGAAATAAATCAGTCAGCAGAAATCCTCAGAATGACTGCTAATGCTTAAATAGAGGCAGCTGTCATTTTTCCCCAATGCTGGACGCAGCTAAACTCCCTCCGCCTTCCTTTTTTCCTGCTTCCATAGCTCTATGGGAGCTTCCAGTGTATCTTGGCAAAATATTGGACAAGACCTATCTTTTAACACAGCATATAAAATCTGTCGCCGATGTGTAGTTTTTTTTCCCCCAACATTTTTTTCTTTTAACGCCCCAAAAAATCGTTACTCTGCATGTGTAGATTGGAATCCAATGCTTCAGATGGTTGCAGTCTTTGGGTGATATTCATTTTTTTATGCTGCTAAATGGTGTATTTATGGTCGTGTGAATTCCCCCCAAAGACGCCATACTCTCCTCCGGATCCGCTGGGTAGCTCCCGCATGACTCATGAGATGTCAGCGATCAGTTGTTTAAAGAGACCATGGTATTCAGGTGGGGGGGGTGCAGTCTTTGACCTGCATCCGAGGCACAGAGCCATTATCCTGTAGCAGATGTGCTTAGCATAGCAGATCATAATCATTAACTAAAGTGAGACACAACTGTATGATAAATAAATGAATTTCGACAGACAGTGGAATTAACTAAATATCCAACTTCTCTTTCATTATATCAATTAAAACCAGTAGATACGCATTTCGGGGTAGGCCCCTTCTTTAGCCAGGCTGGAGGGTAAACCCAAAAGCATTGGTAGTACCAGAAGGTGTAAGAAGCCTGTCCAGGGAGCACCAGGAGATGTGGTAATCCTCATACCTAATAGGAGCTATCACTATAGAGAAACTATACCCTCTCCTGACCCAAAGGTCTTCCACCCGACCAGCAAGTAACCTACTACACAATCATGAAACAACCTACCTATACATGGTTATCTTTTCCTTCTCGAGAAGACAGGTTTTGGCTTATATTCCAGTACTGGTAAAAGGTGAGAATTGGCTTGCAGGAATGCTACCGTATAATAGGTGGCACCCTAGAGGCATTATACCATCTTCTGTTAGAGTTGCCATAGGTGTGGGTAGCCTGCCCTACACTGCCCTTCTTTTATGGTCACGTGGCTGTTTTCATATACAGTACACCATAAACTCTAATGTTGAGAGCCATGACTAACTACCACAGCCCCTTCCGTATGCCAGTGGGTTCTAACACCTATGGATATACCATGAAAGGTCATCAAAATAGCCCTTAAAGCTGCTGAAACTGTATCCTCTATTGTAATCTCAATAGATTTAAATAGATGCTTTATTAGAGACCCCCAAGGGGTTCAACAGGGTGTTGGACCTCCTTTGGTCTTCAGAACTGCAGCAGGTCGTTGTGGCGTAGATTCCATTAGGTTTTGAAATCGTTCTACAGAAAGTCATGCTGCTTGCATCAATTTTGGACCCACCCATCAGCATGGGGCAACAGAAATCTGGATTCATCTGACCAGGTGATGCTTTTATACTGCTAAATGAAACAATTTCTGTGCTCTTCTGCCCCCTGGAGTCTTGCCTTTCTAGTTCTCTTAGACACAACGGTGCCAGAACTAGCCGTCTGCTGTTATAGCCCATCTGTGCTAAGAAATGAAGAGTTGTGTGTTCTGACTCGTTAGCCAGGGCACCAGCATTGTATTTGGTTACAATTTGTTTGACTGTACAGGACCTGTTCATCAGAACAATTCCTGACATCCTCCTTTGACCCCCTTCAATGAAAAGTTGTTTCCGTCCACAGGAAATCTACTTCCACTGGATGTTTTTTTTCCTCAATCGCACCATCATTGGCAGTGAAATCCAGGTCCCAGCTAGTGTGGCACCAATGACCAGGCCTCGTTGGAAGTTACTCAGATCGCTTGATTTTCCCATTTAAATGTGAATTCACACTGAAACTGATCCATGGAAAACTTGTCTCACGATTTTATGCTGCATTCCTGGGTCATGAATGTAATTTCCATAAAAGTCCCATAGTAGTGACAATGGTAAACACTGAATAGCTCACAAAAGGTTAATCATAAAGTGGCTATTTAGTGTCAGCACTTGATTTTCTCAGATACAAAGCTCTAAATCCCCTGCTTCTCTTCTCACAGCCCTAGTGTTACATTATAAAATTCTTGCTCCCAGCTGTCACCACTAGAGGGAGCTGGCTGCATACAGAGTTTATTTTTTCAATAAGTGCTGCATCAATCTGATTTCTATAATCACCTCCTTGTGGTAACTTCTAGAAAGATATATTAGCAAATTAATAATATGCAGTACATTTTGGATCGATTTAGATTACAAATAGCAACTAAAGATACACATTACTGTCCTCTTAGGGGTACGCATGTACTTGTAAATATTATTGTCATCCTGATTGGTAGTTTTGTAGAACCTTTCTGTCCTTGTGTTTGTAGTGATATTTTTGCAAGAAAACGTGATTCGCTGTGGATGTTACTTTGACACCCAATCCCTGCCTAACACTGTACTGACAACTACCACCTTCAGAGCAGCAGTTTCCCCTAATGGCAGTGCTCTTTGTCAGCAGGAAGAGAAGGCGTGTGGCCATTTTTGTTTGTCAGTACTAGAGGGTCGTTTCAAGGAAGGGTTCACACAGAAGGAATTGCCGCGGAATTTCCGTGCAACAATTCCGCCTGCGTCTCCTAATCGCGGGATTAGCCAGCCATGCAAAATCTCATCCACACGGGGTGGAAACAGACATGCGGTGCGGAATTCAATTCCGCGGCATGTCAATTCTTTTTTTTTTCCGCTGTGGCCTCACTCCTCTCTATGGGGAGAGAAAGTCGCAGCAGAATACCAGTGGCCGAACCGCCCCAAAACCCGCAGCAATATGCCGCGGGTTTTGAAGCTGCGTCTCTCCCATGGAAATCTCGCAACTTTTCGGTGCTGCCAAGCCGCAAGATTTCTGTCCCGTGAGAACCCAGGCTAAGGGCTCCCTCACACGTGGTGACAACGTATTACGCACACGGGCTCTGCACGAGTAGTATGCTGTACCAATCTTCTATAGGCTCCCGTGTTGCTGCTCACACACATTTCGTGAAATACGCGTGAAAGAAAGATCGCAGCATGTTCTATCTCGGCACGTATTACGTGTACATACATGCCAAGGCAGTACATGGCTATTGGCGTACAATGTACTTGCTGCGTGCCATGCGCGTGACTCACACGGGCAGGCGGCATGCAGCGAATTACACTTGTATGAAGCCACCCTAAGGGAAGGTGGAAAGCGGAGTGTCGTCCCGTTTGCTTCTGCAGTACATTCTATAGCATTGTTGCCCAATGTGCCCATCGATATAGAATAGAGGGAGAAAGCACTGGGCAGATCTCCACTCAGGAGCCCAGCAAAGCTGCACAATAGTCAACAATCTGTATTGGCAGCCACTCAGCTTTCCTAGCAACACAGACAGCTAAAAGGCATTAATAAGGGATAATGCTGTAATTCTTATCGCTTCCTCTGCTCCCATTATCGAGCGTCTTATCCTGTGTGACCTGAAAGGAACATGAAGAGCCAAGAGCTGCTGACACTTGAGAGCGCCTCTTTAAGAATGGATAGGGAGCGCAGAATGGGCAGGGCCGAGGACACAGCAGCTAATATCATGTTGTGTCCTTCACTTCCACTCACACTGCACAGAAGTGAGACTGAAGCTGCAGGAAGGATCGCCCTCTCCCAAGATGCTACACTGATGGGAGCTGCTGGCATGTGCCTCGCACAGGTATGCTACCCGGGCACTGCCCATATTAATATATACAGTAATGACCCTGCTAGAACATCTAGAATCAATGTGAAGTACACTCGGTGCTGTGCTCCAGGATGCTACCTCCTCCGGAGAGAATTGGAGTTGGTTAGGAGCAAAATTCTGTATAAAGGTGCAGGATTAGAACAGGTCTCATGGCAGAGCTGCGGGTATCTGGGTCACGGGAAGATAAGTAGTTTATTCAAGTGCGTGATCTTTAAAGTCGACCAGGAATAGAGACGTCAGATTCCGAAGATGCCAACTGCCCCTAATCTGCCCGGAAAGGTGCCCTTTAACTTCACAGAAAATGTTAATTTATTTGTGTGCGTGCTTCTTGGAGACCTTTCACACCAGATAAACCAACTTTCTCACGGAAAATCCTCAATAAAATCCAAATGTCTAAATGAGGCAGAATGAAACTATTGTCAATTCTGCATCAAAGTTTACACATCAGTCATGTGGATTTTGGTGCAGAGTTTTCCACCGGGCGGAAAATTCTGCTGCATCCTCCGAAACAATTCCGCTCCTGTGAAAGGTCCCTTAGCAGACAGTATCACACATGCTAGGATTAGATACAGCTGCTCATCAGACAGTATCACACATGCCAGGATTAGATTTTGGAGATATATATTATGGAGGAGGTCTTTCTCCACCCCTCCCCATTTTTCCAGGCTTGGGACTGGCACATAGCCGTTTAGTCTATAACACAACCATGCGGCTGGGTATCCGAGAGTCCGCCCCAACTAAACGGATGAAGATAGGATTAGACAGAACAGCTTGGCAGACAGTATCACACATGATATGATTAGATACACTGCCTTACCGGACAGTATAATACATGTTAGGATTAGACATAGCAGCTCGGCAGACAGTATCACACATGATAGGCTGATACTCTCATCCAACAGACAGTATCCCACATACTATGCTTAGATACACTGGCTTAGCAGACAGTATTAGGCTGGCTTCACACAAGCAAAAGTACATTTGCGCACTCCTGAGCACTGCGTTTTTGTGGAATGAACTAGGATTTTTTTGCACGCGCATCAGCGTGTTTTACTGTACGTTTTCCGCCCGCAAAAAAAATGTTCATTTGCGCGCTGCAAACACACAGATTGAAAGGGCTAATGGATTCTAATTTTTTTTCTAGCTAAATCCCGCAGTGTTTCACGCATGTACTTGCACGTTTGAGTGTGCACTTGCGCACCCCCCATTGACTTCTATAAGAACCTCTGGTGTGTAAATCCACAAAAAAATAAAACATGTTCTTTTTCTTTTTTTGTCCACCAAAATGTGTGTGCAAAATGCAGAAATGTGAACAAACGCATTGAAATCAATGGGTTCTATTCTCTGCGTATTCGGTGAGCAAATTTTGCGTGCATGAATACGCCTGTAGGAAGCCGGCCCTAAGCTGTTTTTTTTTTTTTAAGAAGCACCAATTATTTCCTATGGGTGTGTAAAAAAAAAAAATCACAACACACTCGCATGCCGTGCGTTTTCTCCATTTTAATTATTGGAACAACATGTCATTTTTTCACACGCAAGAAAAATCTGTTGGAAAAAAGCCAAAACACATTGCAATCACTGAAAAAAATTACGGAAAAAGCGAGTGCGATATAATCCGCCTGCACACGGCTGGGTCTGATCCCGAATGCAGGATCCGATAGTGGGATCCCACCCTGTGCCCGGCCGGTGACCACAGCATTCCTACCGCTGTCTTCTAATCTGTGCTGTGGATTTACCCACAGGCACACATGCACAGTACAGATCATACCGCGCGGTCGCTAGGCGATGACACAGAATCTGCAACCTCTCTGCAATGATGATTGTGGAAGGGTCGCGGAGCAGACTGCTTCCATTGACTTCAATGGAAGCCGTCCGGACGGCAGCCGCACAGAATCGCAGCATGCTGCAATTTCTCCTCTATGGGCAGAAAATCGCAATCGATTTCCACTCATGTAGAGGAAATCGCATTTTTCTATAGCATGCTATGGGCGGCTTTTGTTGCAGAATCCGGAATTTCGCAATGCAAATCCACCCATGTGCAGGCAACCATAGGTCCGACTTTCTTGGACCTATATCACATACGCTCGTGTAAATACAGCCTAACACATGGTAGGATTAGATAAAGCAGCTCAGAAAACAGTATCACACTTGACAGGCTCAGATACATCATTCAGCAAACATTATCACACATTATATTATTAGATACACCGACTCAGCAGACAGTATCATACATGAGAGGCTCAGACAGTGTCACACAGAATATGATTAGATACACCGGTTTATCATATATGATAGGTTTGGATACACCACTCAGCAGGACACAGTCGCTGCAATCCTTAATGAATGGGGTACATGATGAGTAATGTTATGCTGGATGTTGTAGTGTGCTACAGTTTGCCTCCTGTGTCTTGTGATAAGATGTTGTATGTATTGTTCGCCGCTGCAGCGACTCTTTCCTGGGACTGAGCCAACTCTATATAACTCTATATAAGCATAGCGTAACACAGGGGCGTAACAATAGAGGATGCAGGGGATGCGGTTGCGCCCAGGAGCCTTAGGGGGCCCATAAGGCCTCATTTCTCCATATAGGGAACCCAGTACTATGAGTAAAGCATTATAGTTGGGGGTACTGTTACAAGTTTTGCATCGGGGCCCGGGAGCTTCAAGTTATGCCTCTGGGGTAACACATCCATATTACAGATCCGTAATATATGTGCAACCCAAAAAGCAGCTTCTCTGCAGTTACTCCCACGCAAGGACCGTCTGGAAACCACAAAAGATGGAAAAGGGAGTAGGTCCAGCATAGGGTAAAAACTCTTTCAAAAACTTTTTACCCTACGCTGGACCCACTTCCTTTTCCTGTGCGTAATGTAGATGTCTTACAGATGACATTGTACCCGTACGTCATCAGTATTTCATCATTGCTTGATCAGTCTTCGTCTTTGCTGTCGTTGATCTTATTTCTACTGGGTAAATACACATTATTGTCCAATTGAAGATAATAGCAACAAATGCAAATACAGAGACCAAAATGGACAAAATCATAGGTCATGCTGCATTTTCGATCCACGGCCGTGATACTATGGCTATGTGAATAGATACATAGATTGATATTAGCTCCACTTTACAGTCTGCAAAACACGGACCAAATACGGAATAAAAATACGCTCATCTGAAAGCGGCTTAATGGTATGTTCAGAAGGTGAAATTCACCGTGGCAAAATTCCATGTGAATTTCGCCTCTAAAATCCATGTAAAAATCTGCATTGCTCCACGTACGGAATTTTTCTTGTCAATGGGCAAAATCCACGTGCAAAATTTTGACGCAGAAAATCTCGTTTCTGTGCATTTTGGCATCAAGAAAAACTATCACTTCTTTTTAGTTTCTGCATAGTTTCTACTTTTTCAGACATTGAAAGGGAAAATTCTGCATGCTGAACCGCGCAAAAAAAGAAGTGTAAAAAAGAGATGGATTTTAGAGGCGGAATTCACGTGGAATTTTACCAGGGAGAATCCTGCTGTGTGGACATAACCTTATACTTACCTCCATCCTCAGGGCAGTGCTGAAATATTCACACCCCATGTGCTGACAGGGGCTATTATCAAACCATGCTTAGTATCCTTACTCTGGAGGACATGACTTATGTAAAATATTGGTCTGGCTCGGGCAGCATGAATCTAGTGACAGAATCCCTGTAAGATATGGCGAGAGCTGATATTTTAACATAAGTAGTAGCTATGCGCGAACTTTTGAAAAGTTCAGTTCAGCCTGTTCACCAAACTTTGCAGAAAATTCAGTTTGGTCTGAATTAGTTCAAACTGAATCAGAAGTTCATCAAAACCCCCAAAAAACCCATAAAAGCGCTGTATACTCAGAGTATTAGACAAGGCTTTTAAGGCTTCCCACATTCTCCCACATATTGCATGCGCAATATGCAGAGAATAGAACTCAATAATCTCAATAAGTGCATTCTCACTCATTTTTGCGCACACATTTCGCACATGTGAAAAAAAAGCGCCGCATGCTCTATTTTAGTGCGCATTTGTGCACTAAAGCTCCATAGATGTCTATGGGGCGCAAAACCCACGTAATTGTGCATTATGCTGCGCAATTTTGTAGGAAAAAAAACACATCTGGAACTAATTATGCAACATAGCCGCCTTTTAAATTACGCCACTGTCCCTGTCATCGCAAGCAGTGCAGTAGAATGCGCAAAAACGTGCACAAAGGCGGGGTGTTTATGGCCCAAATATGTTGCAATAATGTGTGCTTTTTTGCGTTAACGCCCGTGTGAAGCCGGCCTTAGCCAGTGATATACAGCAGTGATCAGACTAGTGCTTTAGCAAGCGGGTCCCTCTCTGCTGCTGGTTCATGCTGTCACACATACCTATCCTGGGACCTGCTTACCCCCCTCCACAGTGTTGCCCCTCTCCTACTGCTTATATAAGTGGGACCCTCCGACTGCTCTCCACCTTTACTAAGGTTGCACTTTTTGTAGAGAGGGGCATATTCTCCATTCATATACTTTAAGCCGCCCTTACCATGCATCATCAGCGGGAGTGGGCTATTATGGTACTAAACGCCTAACTCAACACCAAGTGTTACTGTAATTCCACCCAGTATCCCTCTATGTCACACTGCCAGGGGTTCAAGAAGCTGAGATATAAGGTGCTGTTTGCTGGAGTCTTGTCTCTCCAGGTAGCACAGGGACAGCTAAAGTGTGTGGACCCCACCAAACAACTCCTTATACAGGGTGAGCCATGGAAAGTTAGCCTGGCACCACACTCTTATGGAAGCTCTTTAAAACAAAATCTGTTGCCCATAGCAACCAATCACAGAGCAGCTTTCAGTTTACCTTAGCAGTATATGAAATGAAATCTGCGCTGTGATTGGTTGGTATTTCATAAACTGCTGAGGTAAAATGAAAGCTGCGCTGTGATTGGTTACTATATCTTATACTGCTGAGGTAAAATGAAAGCCGTGCTGTGATTGGTTGTTATTTCTTATACTACTGAGGTAAAATGAAAGCTATGCTCTGATTGGTTGTTATTGCTTATGCTGCTTATGTAAAACGAAAACTGCACTGTGATCGGTTGCCATTTCTTATACTACTGAGGTAAAATGAAAGCTGCGCTGTGATTGGTTACTATTTCTTATACTGCTGAGGTAAAATGAAAGCTGCACTGTGATTGGTTACTATTTCTTGCACTGCTAAGGTGAAATCAAAGCTGTGCTGTGATTGGTTGCTAGGGGCAACAAAGACAGTTTTTCTGTTAGACGGCCTAGTTTTCCGTGGCCTCCCTGTGTTTCAGCTTCCTGGAGCTTGTGAGTACAGACAGATATTGGGGTGACCAGCAGTCCCCATAGTGTGACATCCTTCTCACGCACCGTAGTATTAACGGATCCCGCTCCTATTTGTTGCCGCAGGATCTGCATATTGTTAAAAGCAAATCCCATTCACACCAGACACTCAGGGGCCGTCACATTGGCGATCGCAACAGCGCTGCGTTTTTTTAACGCAAATGTCAATAGGACGTTCTAATGGGAAAAACGCGTCGCACAAAAATCGCAAAACCCAAACTTGCGATGTGTTTTTAACATTAGGAAGTCCAATTGTCATTCGCGTTAAAAAAAAGCAGCAATATCGCGATGACGAGTGTGAAGTACCCTAAGGAACCGTATAGGTAACATTAGTGAGTGTTTTACGGGGGCAGTGTAGAACGTGCAGTACAGCTGCGGCCCCCCAGTCGCTCCCGCCACGCCGCGGCCCAACCATAGGAGCTGTCTGTATATCCCTGCCTGAAGTCACTGAAGTTCAGTCCTCTCATTATTATGGATACTTGGAATTCTATGAAATCTCCTGACTTTACCACATCCTTTCCAATTTCCAGGAGGAAAAGGTCAGCCGAGGTCACCCAGACTAAACAATGGCTGCAGGGATTTCAAGGTTACCTGCACAATAGCGCAAAACTCACGCAAGTTTTGTGCGTTGGAGACCCACAAAACACGCTCAAATCTGAACGCTATTCTTTTGAATGAAGTCATGCACACAAGCAATGTTGTGCTTCATAGCGATGCTGCGAAGTAAAAAATCGCTGTGCGTCCTATTTTTTCACGTTCCTCGGAGCGCATCGCCTATTGTTTTCGATGGAACCTTAAGGACCTCCAATGCCGTGTGAGGTGCATGCCAGTACAATGCAATGTTTTCCACTGAAAACAACGCCCGTGTGAAAAAGCCCTGAAGATCGTAATTCCACAGAAGCGCATATGTGCGTTTTTTATGTCCGTGTTGCAACCACGTGTCATTCGTTTTTCATGTGTGCAAAAAAAAAAGGGCAAGAACTCCCAAGTGATATGAGTTTTGTCACAACCGACAGAAAACAGGGTGCGCACCCGCTGTGAACACAGATGCTAAGGCGTTTTCCTTGCGTTTTTTTACGCACACATAGACTTTAATGGGCAATTTTAGTCCGTGAATGTGGACCAAAAAAGGCCATTTTCCAATTATTTTTAGAGCGGCTTCCCATGGACGTATATGTAAGTATGCTCACTGCTATGTAGTGTAGTTGCGCATCACATCGCACGCCATTCAAGCCCCATTCAATGTTTTTTAAGGTCCCATTGAAAACAATGGCAGGGAATTCCAAGGGAACGCCAAAAGATAGAACATGCTGCGATCTTTTTTACCCGCAGTATTGCTGCGATGAAAAAAAATTCATCGTGTGAATGAATCCATTCAAAAGAATGGATTTTATATTTGTGTAAGTTTTATGCCCATCACAAAAAACTTGTGCAAAAATATTGCTCGTCTGAATAAGCCTTTAGCCCGGCTTCACACAGGCATATTTGCGTGCATATCTGTGCACGCATAATTTGCATGCGCAATATGCAATGAATAGAATCTGTTGATTTCAATGGGTTCATTCACATGCGCATATTTTGTGCGCAAATTTCAGTTTTACAAAAAAAAAAAATGCAGCATGCTCTCCTGCGCATTTACGCACCAAAGGTTCCCATAGAAGTCAATATGGGTGCGTAAATGCGTGAAACACTGCGTAAATACACAGGAAAAATAACAAATCAGGAACTCATTCGACTAATTGGCTGTGAGCATCAGTGCTTTTTTTTGGCGCGCACAACTGTGTGCGCAAAAAAGCATTGTTCATTCCGAATGCAAATACCCTTACAGTCATGTGAAGCCGGCCTTAAGGCCCTTTTACACGGAATTATTATTATCGTCCAAAAAATTATTTAAATGAGCAAAAGTGAACAATAATAGTTCAGTGTAAACGCAGCCAACAACCGAACGATAAATCGGTCACTTTTTGTTTGTCGGCCATGTTATGCGGCATAAAAACCATCATTGGCTTGTTCACTTATCGTTCGGTTTAAGGCCTCATGCCCACGGCCGGGTCGGCCGTAGTTCTCATTCACTTACACAGCAAATCTGAAAGAATGAACGATTTCTCGTTTAAACAAGCCAACAACGTATCTGCTGTATAAACAGTCCACCTGAGCGAACTCTGACATCATTCGTTCATTGAAACGATATATCGTTAGCTGTAAATGGACGCTTAGCGGCGGTACTGTACAGGGTAATTTATTTGAGTAGTTTTTACGCTGTCATTTCCAGAGGCCGCTCCTTGGAGGGAGTGATGTAAATGGCAGTGATATAGATGGCAGCATTTGGCGCGGCTGTATAATGGGGGCATGAGTAATCAGAGCAGAAATCACTGCTATTGTTCATGTGGCCGGGCTGGCAGCGTCTGACAGATCCCATACATCTCTGCGCTTCCAGGAATCGTTACTAATCACATTGCCTTATTTGAAGAAAGGCGCGGTCTGTGCATTATGCTGCAGTCTGGCTGCACACCATCTAAAGCAACCCAGCTGTTCTGGAACTACAAGTCCCAGCATGCTCTGAGAGGACATTAATATTTGCTCATTTGGCATATAGGAGAGAACTTGTGGTACCCAAAGAAAACCCAAGCGAATATGGGAAGTGCAAACTTTATTGCTAGGGCTCATTAACACAAAACACATTTGCACTGCGTATTACATGATTGCGCATTACGCATTGAATAGAACCCATTGATTTTAATGGGTTCGGTCATGTGTGTTTTTTGCGCGCAGTTTTCAGTCTTGCAAAAAAAAAAACCACGGCTTGTGTGAAAATGGCCTTAGCCCATATTAAACTTAGGGCTTAGTTTGCCTTCAGATGAGCGTAAATATGCTGGCCAGCTGATAGAATGCATTGAATACAATGCACTTATTCACATGGCTCAGCGTATATACACTGCGTATATACGCTCGTGTGAAGGCAGCCTTACACAGATGGGCGTAATTTAGTCCCGTTATGCGCCCATGATAATCACGACCACATAAAGGGATGAAACGAAACCATTCATTTCAATGGTTTCATGTTCACTAGCAGTATTCTCGTGCGTAAAAGGGCTGAAAGGCATGCGATAGCCCTTCTATATGCTCGCTCCTACTCAACTTTATTGCACAGATATGAGTGTAATTTGCGCGTGTGCCTGCCTAAATATTGTGCACATTCACACAGCCAGCACTAGTTCACATGTGGAGGGAATCACTCTGCCCCGATTTAAATGGCTATTAAGTCAAACAAGGTCTCGGTATGAGCGGGTTTGCACATGCCCGCGCGTAGATAGATCTCCTGGGGCTGTTTGGCGCACAAATGCTTACAAACTAGAGCATGTCCTAAAGCAGAACTCATGCTGCAGAACCTCTTGGCTCAGGGCAAGATCACAGCGTATGCTGTTGTAGTTGTATGTAGAGGAAGGGTATTCAAAAGGTATAATATAGAGATGAGCGAGCGTACTCGCTAAGGCAAATTACTCGAGCGAGTATTGCCATTTTCGAGTACATGCCCGCTCGTGCCAAAAGATTCGGGGGGCAGCGGGGGAGAGCAGGGAGGAACAGGGGGGGGATCTCTCTCTCTCTACCCCCTGCTCACTCCCTCAACTCACCGCTCACCCCCGCCGGCCCCCGAATCTTTTGGCACGAGCGGGCATGTACTCGAAAATGGCAACACTCGCTCGAGTAATTTGCCTTAGCGAGTACGCTCGCTCATCTCTAGTATAATATGATTATCATAGGGAATCCAATACTGTTCCAATAGCGATAAGGCAGACATATGACATTGTATGTACACACCTGATGTCATATGATCCCATAAGAATATATTATTGCAAAGCGTTTAACTGGGCACGTGCCACATTGTGACTTTATGTTGTGACTTTATATTATGCCACAATGACTTTAAAATGTTTATTATTATTACTAGATACATTTTATCACAAATATATAATCATCACTACTATTTATTTGTGGTCCGGTATAATATGCATTCTATCCCTTAGTCACGTTATGTCTGACCTGACGGCCGCACTCCGTCTTCCTGTGCCAACAGCTTTTTCACGTTATGTATGACTTGATGGCTGCGTTCCCTCTTTCTGTGCCAACAGCTTTTATTTTAATGCAATTAAGCTAGAATTCTGCTGTAACTGCAGTGATAAGTTTTCCCCAATGCATCTGTGACTCAGAGACATGCAGGACCTCCGCCTTTTTATACGGCACTTCTTCTCTAAGATTCAGTCCTGATATGGTTAAAAAATAATCAAATAAATGCACAAAATTTACCAGTGGCGTAATACCTCCACACAGTGTCCAAATGTTACTGATACACAGAACCAAAACACTAGTGTCTTATAAAGCACAAATACACTGCACAGATAACAGTACTGAAAAAACAGAGCCACACAATTTCTACCTAATACCAGCATATGGTGCCCAATAATATCAACATATAATGCCCCAAATAGAGTAGTATTGTGTCCAAATAATAGAAACATCAAGTGCCATATAGTTCCTAATTATCACCATAGAGTGTTCAAATAATATCATCACACAGTGCTCAAGTAATAGTGCCAAAAAGTATCTAAACAATACCACCATACGGTGATTCAGTAATATCATCATAATATGCTCACATAATATTACCATACGGTGCTCAAGTAATAGTGGCACACAATATCTAAGTAATACCACCACACAGTGGTTCAATAATATCACCATAAACTGCTTAAAAAATATTACCATACAGTGCCAAAGTAATAGTATCACATGTCAGATAGTATCTAAATAATACCACCATACAGTACCCAAGTAATACCACCATAAAGTGCTCAAATAATATTACCATACAGTGCCCAAGTATGGTGCCACGTCATATAGAATTTAAATGATACCACCATACAGTACCCAAGTAATACCACCATAAAGTGCTCAAATAATATTACCATACAGTACCCAAGAAATAGTGTCACGTCACATAGTATTTAAATAACACCACCATACAGTACGCAAGTAATTTCATCATAAAGTGCTCAAATAATATTACCATACAGTACCCCAATAATGTCACCATAAAGTGTTCAAATAATATTACCATGGAGTACTCCAATATCATCATAAAGTGCTTCAATATAATGTTCATATAGTGCTCTAATAATATGACCATACAGTGCTCAAGCAACAGTACCTCACAATAACACCACATAATGCTCAAATCCTGCAGTATTGTGTCCAAATAATAAAACCATAAAGTGTTCTCTCCTTGTATTCTTATTTCTTACCCAAACAGTTTCTACAGAACTCCCATGCTCTGCAGCTTGAATCTCTGTGGAGATGAATGCTTTCCTAACATACAACACAATACCTCCTCCCTTTTTATTAGGTCTGTTTCTTAAGTGCTCATGTCCACGGGGAAAATCAGGCCCGCTACGGATTCTCCATGTAGAATCCGTAGCGGGTCCCTCCTGCCCCGCGGACATGAGCACTTAAAATAAGAATAAACTTACCTCTCGCCCGCTCCGGATCTTCCCTTCGCCGCGGCTTCATCTTCTCTCCGTCGCGGCCGGATCTTCTTTCTTCGGCCCAGCGGATGTGCATGGCACGTCGGTTGCGTGCCGCGTGCATGCGCCGGCCCGACGAAAAAAGTTCCAGCCGCGACGGAGAGAAGATAAAGTCGGGGCGAAGGGAAGATCCGGAGCAGGTGAGTATATTCTTATTTTAGGTCTCCCGCGGATCCGGACGGCTTCCATAGGCTTCAATAGAAACCTGCGGGAGCCGTCCCCGCGGGAGACCCGCATGAAAATGGAGCATGGTCCATATTTTTTCATGCTTCATTTTAAAAAAAAATCACTTTTATTGACCATCCGCGGGTATTTATCTACCCGCGGGTGGTCAATGCATCCCTATGGGGTGTGGATCCGCGGGCGGGAGAAGAGTTAAAATCCGCTGCGGATTTTAATTCTTCTTTTGCCCATGGACATGAGGCCTAAGTTGTATCCTTCAAGCTTGGTATCCCAATCATGTGTATCATCCCACCAGGTTTCCGTGATGCCTATGACATCATATTTTTCTTCCTGTGTTAGGAGCTCCAATTCTCCATGTTTCCCATGCTCTGTGCATTTGTGTAGAAACATTTTAGTTTGTGATCGGTGTCTCTTGCTCCTCTACTGGCCTTCTGAATTTTTTATCTTTGTTCTTTCTTTCCACTTCTAATAACACGGTTCCTTTTTTGTGTCCATTAGCTCTGTATTTTTGCTTGGTCTTTCACTTCCCTCCCCGTATTGTTCTAGTTTAACCCTTTCCAATCAAATTATAAGCAACTTTTCATGGAGTTAATACGTCTATAATATATACCGTATTTATTATGTGTATACATATATGTAATATATTATTATGTATGTATAATATACATTTGTATATTATATATGTATATTATACTATGCAGAAGAGAGGTCGATAATAGGAGTTCTCTCCTGCACATACATATATATATATATATATATATATATATATATATATATATATATAGATATATATATATTACAGTACACAGGAGAGAGGTCTGACATTGGAGTTCTCTCCTGCGTAGTGTAATATACATATGCAAAAGAAAGCTTCGATGGCGGACCTCTTTTCTGCCTAGTATTAAAAACATGTTTCAGACCTCACCCGACACGGGAGCTATGCGGGGAAATCTCAATGTTGGACAAGGTCCGACACTGGATTAGAAAGGGTTAAGGCTTCCCAGATAAGTGTAGCAAGGCGCCTGCTTTCCTGTCTTTATAGGGTAGAACCCGTCTCTGCAAGCAGTCCGTCATATAGGTAATTCACTCCATGGTCTAGAAATCCAAATCCTTGCTGACAGCACCATCGACGTAGCCAGTTGTTTTGGCAGGTTTCCGTTTGATTCTAGCATTTTGATCTAGTGGAAAACCGTCGCCGGCTGCACTATTGTTTCCAGCTGAAATGCTGATCAAACCTGCTTATACGGAGACCAAAGCCTGCAGCTCCTTCTCAATAATAGCGGTCTATGGAGCCGATGAGGATTACATTGGAGCAGTATCTAGAGGGAGTCCTGGGACAGCACCCCCAAACAGGGTTCCCGGTAATGCGGATCTAGCTTATCTGTGCCATAAGGCAAGGAGATAAAAACAGCATGAACAGTCCTAATATTACAGTAATATATAACAATATCCAAATTGGATCAACATAAAGTAGACGATTATCATCATACAGTGTGCGAACAACCCAGCATCATGTGAATGGGGTTCCTCTGCAACAGGTGTGTGGATTTCTGCAAGCTTCATTCACATAAATGAAACTGCGAGAGAGAATTCTGCAGCTATCATGCCGCATGCGAGAGGGGTCTTTATTGAGGAGAGTGACCCTCACCTATATTACAGAAGCTCAGACCACATAAAGCAGCCAACACTGACGGTATTTTAGGTGTTGGGTGACGAGTTTTGATATCTTTATTACAGAACAGTCTGTTCCTTCCCCCCGAGCGGACACAATCTATTTATTTTTATCTGCAATTATTTAAAAAAAACTACAAATATGGCGTCTTTCACTCTTCTCGTGGCTCCCATGTATTGATCTCCTGTGTTTGGAGACATGAGTGATGGTCGATAATGTCAGATCCTGGAAAGTGCCAAATGTTCCCATCTGCTGCACTACATCCTCTCATCCACCTGACACGTCAGAAGAGGCAGATAATGTCACTCTACTACCAATCGCTAGTAATGACATATAATGTCATTACTGACCAGAGACATCTACATGTAATGTCTTATGTATCACACATGGAAGCTTAGATACACTGGCCATCATACAGTGTCACATATTAAAAGCAAAAACAGCGGCTCAGCATAGACAGATATACAGCTCAGCATCATACATGGCTCAGCAGATAGTATCACACATGATAGGCTTAGATACATGACCCAGCAGACAGTGTCACGCATGATAGGCTTAGATACATGGCTCAGCAGACAGTGTTGCACATGATAGGCTTAGATACATGGCTCAGCAGACAGTGTTGCACATGATAGGCTTAGATACATGGCTCAGCAGACAGTGTTGCACATGATAGGCTTAGATACATGCCTCAGCAGACCGTGTCGCACATTATAGGTTTAGATACACAGTTCAGCATACAGTATCATGCATGATAGGCTTAGATACATGGCTCAGAAGACAGTATGGCACATGATAGGCTTAGATACATGGTCCAGCAGAGAGTATCACATATAATTGGTTCAGATACACCATCTCATCAGTGCTCTGACCCAGGGAATAATGTTGTAATGAAATCCAGTAACGCTATATAATGGGGAGAGTAGTTCTGTAGTGCATATATGACAGGGTCTGACTGGACCACCAGGGGAAGAGAAAACAACAGGATCTGCTATCTTGGACCTAATACCATCAGGGAGGAAATGGTTAAGGAGGTAAGGGTGGCTGGGACCTTAGGAAGTAGGGATCATGCTATCCTTGAATTTTTGATAAAAAGAGGAGGAAGACCTGGGAAAACTCAGACCTCAAGGTTGGATTTCAGAAAGGCAGATTTTAATGAACTCAGAAGGAGAGTAGAAAGAATCCAATGGCTGGATGTTCTTAAGGACAGAAATGTCCAAGAAGGTTGGGAAATATTGCGAAATGAGATTCTCAAGGCGCAATCATTAACAATCCCTAAAAGAAGGAAGAATGGGAAGTATTTAAATAAACCAGGATGGATGAACACAGAACTTGCACACATGTTAAAACAAAGAAAAACATGTTTATCAAATGGAAAGAGGGGGGGATATCTAAAGAAGAATATAATGCAGTCTGCAGAAACTGTGAGAAAGTGTCTGAAAAGCTAAAGCTGATAATGAATTGTGTTGTTCAACCATTCGATAAATGATCTGGAGGAGGGAATTGATGGGAAACCTATCAAATTTGCCAACAACACAAAGCTAGGAGGGATAGCTAACACTAGGGAAGAGAAAGAGAGTATTCAAAAAGATATCAAAAAGCTTGAACAGTAGTCGGCGACTAATAGAATGGTATTTAACAGGGATAAATGCAAAGTTCTATATCTGGGCAAGAAAAATGAAAAAAGCACACACAGAATGTGAGGAATTAAGCTAAGCAGCACATGTGAAAAAGACTTGGGTATACTAATAGATCATAGACTGAACATGAGTCAACAATGTGATGCAGCAGCCAAAAAGGCAAACACAATTCTGGGATGTATTAAGAGAAGCATAGAGTCTAGATCACCTAAGGTTACCACAGGAGGTGGTGAGTTCTCCTTTAATGGAAGTCTTTAAACAAAGACTGGACAAATATCTGTCTGGGATGATTTGTGAATCCTGCACTGAGCAGGGGGTTGGACCCAATGACCGTGGAGGTCCCTTCCAACTATACCAGTCTATGATGATTCTATGTCCTACAGCAGGCGAGGTGTATTATGATGTTTTCAGCACCTGAAGTATGTATTGTGATGTTCTGCAGCATCTAAGTGTGTACTATGATGTTTCACAGCATCTGTGTATTATGATGTTCTGCAGCAGCAGAAGTATGTACTGTGATGTTGTGCAACAGCCGACGTGTATTATGATGTTCTGCAGCAACTGAGGTATGTATTATGGTGTTCTGCAGCATCTGAGTGTGTACTATGATGTTCCACAGCATCTATGTATTATGATGTTCTGCAGCAGCGGAAGTATGTACTGTGATGTTGTGCAACAGCTGAGGTGTGTATTATGATGTACTGAAGTAGCTGAGGTAGGTATTATGATGTTCTGCAGCATCTGAGGTATGTATTATGATGTTCTGCAGCATCTGAGTGTGTACTATGATATTCCACAGCATCTGTGTATTATGATGTTCTGCAGCAGCTGAAGTATGTACTGTGATGTTGTGCAACAGCTGAGGTGTGTATTATGATGTACTGAAGTAGCTGAGGTAGGTATTATGATGTTCTGCAGCATCTGAGGTATGTATTATGATGTTCTGCAGCATCTGAGTGTGTACTATGATATTCCACAGCATCTGTGTATTATGATGTTCTGCAGCAGCTGAAGTATGTACTGTGATGTTGTGCAACAGCTGAGGTGTGTATTATGATGTACTGAAGTAGCTGAGGTAGGTATTATGATGTTCTGCAGCATCTGAGGTATGTATTATGATGTTCTGCAGCATCTGAGTGTGTACTATGATATTCCACAGCATCTGTGTATTATGATGTTCTGCAGCAGCTGAAGTATGTCCTGTGATGTTGTGCAACAGCTGAGGTGTGTATTATGATGTACTGAAGTAGCTGAGGTGTGTATTATCATGTTCTGCAGCAGCTGAGAAGTGTATCATGATGTTCTGAAACAGCTTTTGTGTACATAATGGTGTTCTGCAGCACCTGAGGTGTGTATTATGAGGGTCTGCAGCAGCTGAGGTATGTTTTATCTTCTGTAGTGTAAGGGGGAGGAACTGCCTGCCCTCCTCCTTACTGAAAGGAGAGGCATAACCCCCACTGACAAAGTGACTGACCATGCCCCCTCTGGTCCAGTACCCGGCCGGAGGGTGAAGCGGGGACATGGGTGATCAGCATTCGCAGGCACCGGTCTGCTGAGTGCCGTAGCGCTCTGCCAGAGGCCTCCCTCCGCTGGCCAAAGTCACTGCCGGCGAGAGGAGACATAGATCAAGTGTAGGGTGCAATGTTACAGCACCCTGGACAGCGCCATTTTGGCTTTGCCTCTTAGAGGCTCTATATGGGACTCGGCCCTCAGTAAATGTGGGTAGTGACGCAAATAGCGCAGCACCGCCCAGAAGATCGGCCCCTGTCATAGGGATTATGCAGAGCCCCCTCCCTAATGCACAGGAGAGATTTTCAGCGCAAACTGCGCCATATATAACGCCGTAATTAAACCACCAGTATGATAATGTAACGACCTCTGGGTATTTAATGTGATGTCAGTGAAGGGATGCTTTTTGTATCTGGGAATACTGGGACACCTGAGGTCGGGGCCTTATGGCCAGTATGATGAGGATGATGTATTTAGCGATTCCACGGCAGTAATGAGAAGTGATAAAAGATGCTGATAGTTATCTGAAGAAGGGATGCAAACGCCACGTGCCTTGATGCTGCCGGGAGGAATGAAAGAGTTAGGCTACGTGCATATGGGCGTGCATGATATCGGGAGAAATTCGGACTGATATCACGCTTGCCGACGTGCGGCTTACACGTTTTTTTAATGAGAAACACCTCGCATCACACCTGTGAAATAGCGATCCTCAGGCACATGTTCACACGCACTAGCGGAACGCAGCATTTACCACTGATTTCAATGGGAACCATCACATCGCACTCGCATCACACGGCATGCAATGTGTTTTACTGCCCCATTGAAAACAATGGGCGATGCATTTCAAGGGAACACAAAAAGATAGAACATGCAACTAATTCTTACCTGGCGGCATCGCTGCATGGGAAAAAAAACCCTCTCATCTGAATGACCCCATTCAAAAGAATGAAGTTGATATTCTCTCAACACACAAGACTCGCGCAAGATGCATCTCCGTGTGAATGTAGCCATACGGAGATGTATATGCCGGAGCAGGACGCCAAAGGGAAAGAAGCATATTGTGAGTCGCTGTAGAGATATATATTTATTGGCGAGGGACGCCAAGTGGTAAAAACTATTTTGTCGCTTTAAGAGTACTATCGCTTTAAAGAAGAACTTAATGACAGTTATTACACAACATTAAAGTAACACGAACCCTCCTACGGCTGCTCTCATACTCGCTGTGTTTTACAGCAATTAGCGCGGTGTCCCAAGCGCCACACTAACCGTGGTACGGCGCCGCTATTGATTTCAATGGGGCATTGCAGACCAGTGGTGTTTTGAACGTCGCAATTTTCAAGCGCTGTCTGTTCTATTTTTCTGTATTTCGATGTTTTTTAATGCACCCCATCACCCATCATAATGATGGTGTGCATTAAACAGCGCTTTCAAACGTTGTACCATGCGTTCAAAAACGCCGCTCAAAATCGCAGTAAAATGCAGTGAAGTACTGTTCATTATGCGTACGTCCAGCAAAGTTATATTTTTGTAAAAATATGCCGCCTCGCCCTCCCTCTGTCATGCTGAACTGCACTGACCACCAGCCCGTTTTACAGCAGCAGCCGAGGTTTATATTATGAGGTTATGCACCATCTCAGGTACCTATTATGATGTTCTGCAGCAGCTGGGGTATGTATTATGAGGTTCTGCATCATCTCATTTCCCTATTATGATGTTTTGCAGCAGCTATGGTATGTATTATGAGCTTCTGCATCATCTCAGGTACCTATTATGATGTTCTGCAGCAGCTACGGTGTGTATTATGAGCTTCTGCATCATCTCAGGTACCTATTATGATGTTCTGCAGCAGCTACGGTGTGTATTATGAAAACCTGGCGCACCTCAGATGTGTATTGGCTGTTTCTGCAGGAAGAGATGAGCAGTGGCTGTGTTGCGCCTCTCATCTCTGTGAATGCTGATTATACAAATATTACTAGCAGACGTGTGGAAGCTACCACTGACGTCTATTGATTCATGTAATAGATTACATTCAGCTTCTTTTACTAAGATGCCATATAGCTTTCCGGGGGCTCCCAGCAATCACGTAGTAAGTGAGTGTTCGCGGTCACGTTGTACGGAGCTGTTTACGTGTTTCTTGTCCTGTGAGGCTGAAATCGGAGCCGTCTTTCCACTGGACCTCCTGTGTCACTGTGTAACCTTGTAAGTGTACAACCTGCCTGTCAGTCATCCGCCGGGGTATTCCCTGCTGCTGTGCCGGTCCCTGCTGGATAATGGGAGTTTTCCATGTTGAATATGTTGCTCCATCTCCTTTTTCCCAGGAAGCTGCGCTCTATCAAGACCCATCCTAATTAAATGGTAGACAAAGGCGCACGCCATGCAGAAAACTCATTAGCCTCTGCTTATTGCTGTGTTGGTTATATGATCCAGACTGAGTCCTGAAACCTGGGAGGACGCCAGCTCCCCGTCTATCAGGTCAGTGTGTTCTCCATAGAAAGTTTCATTTATAGCCATGTTCCTACAGACACTAACAACTTTCATTTAAAGGGCCACTAAAGTAAGCAGCTTATATCAGTTACATATATGGATGTAAAAGGTCTTTGGAAGTTTCCAGTAATTGAGTTTTGTGATAAGTAGTGATCATGGGGAGGTTTCTGCACTTTCTGGCTGATAACAGGGAATAGATTGCATACTTCAAACAAAAATGATTGGTAATGATGCGCCCTATAGGGGATCATAGTCATATAAATGCTACACTGCCTGTATACTGCCATACATATAACCAAGTCATTGACATATGAGACATAGAGCATTGCACTCTGGCTGCCAGTATACATTACAGAAATCTGTCACTATACATTGGAGCCCTCCAGCTGCGCTATACACGACCATCGATTGGAGCTCCGGGAAGAGAATTTTCATATTCCTGGTGCATTCTGGGAAGAGTGAAGAGTCACTGCAAGTGGGATCACTGGATATCACCAAACAAATTTTAAAGTTTAGTAAAAGTTTATAGATTAAATATCATTGTGACCATTCTTGACTTTTAGAAGTTTGGAAGTGGGCATTAACTGATGTCAACTGAAGGGGAGAGTAGCTATATGGTGATCTGCAATATATGCTATATGTTTACAGACCAACCAGAGGAAAAGCCAAACTTCACCTGCCAGAAATGCAAACTTGTGTCTTTATTGGAGAAAAAGGTGCAAAGTCTTCAGGAGAGAATCACTACATTGAAACTCATTGGAGGAAGATGAGAATTTCCTTGACAGAGTAGAAGTAACACTTCTAAATGTTGAAGGAATAATACATTTTCAGTGTATCTGCAGAAGCAGAGGAATGGAAGCATGTGAGCCAAAGAAGCAGGAGGATCAGGAGTCAGTCGGCACCCATACTGCTCGAGTACCGGTACGAGGTTCTCACAGAGGAGAACAATGAAGAGGTACATCAAGATATGAATCTGTCCACAAAGAACAGTCCAGTAAGCACCCAGAATACTCTTGGATAGAGAAAAAGAAGTGTTGTGAAGAAGAAAAGGAGAGCAGTAGTTGTAGGGGATTCCATATTGAGAGGAACAGAGGCAGCTGTCTGTAGACCTGACATAACCTCACGGCTGGTTTGCTGTCTTCCAGGTGCACAAATCAAAGATGTGTCTGATGTGCTATATAGACCACTACCCATTTACATGTAGGGACAAATGACACTGCAAAAAGGGACCTTGCAACTATCTGCAGAGACTTTGAAGACTTTGGCAAGAAAGTAAAGGACCTAGGAGCACAGATCGTCTCTTCATCCATCCTCCCAGTGGATGGCCATGGAATAAGGAGATGGAACAGGATTCTAGAGGTGAACAACTAGCTACGTCAATGAAGCTTGCAAGAGAGGACAAAAACAATATGAAAAGGGTTTTGGGGGTATGTAAAAAGAACAGTCAAAGATGCTACAATATGTTTACAGGATGAAAATGGTGAATTGGTTAAAACTGATGTTGAGAAGGCTGAACTTAAATTCCTATTTTGTATCTGTTCTATCTCAGAAAGTAGATGGAACATCAACTGATCCTTCCCTGTGCTATTGAAGGATTAAAATAATCCAAGCTATCTATAAACAAACAACTGGTGAGAGAACATTTAGCTAACTTAGATGAATTCAAGTCTCCAGGTCCAGATGAATTACATACTAGGATACTGAAGGAAGCAGCAGAGGTAATTGCTGAACTACTAGCCATAATCTTTGGAAATTCCTGGAGAACAGGAGATGTCCTAGAAGATTGGAGGAGGGCAAATGTTATCCCTATCTTCAAAAAAGGGAGTAAGGTGCATCCAGGAAACTACAGGCCTGTGAGCCTGACTTCTGCACTGGGAAAGATCTTTGAACAAATTATTAAACAGCATGTATGCAAGTACTTAAATGAGAATGTAGTAAATAACTAGAGCCAGAATCAGTTTGTAGCAAACAAGTCACGCCAGACTAATCGTTTCCTTCTATGACAGAATCACCAACTAGGTTGATCTGGGAAATGCAGCAGATATAGTATATCTTGACTTTAGTAAAGCATTTGACAAAGTATCTCATATCACCCTTATTTAAAAAATGACCAAATATGGGATCAACAAGGCAACTGTTAGGTGGATTCACAACTAGCTAAATGATTGTACTCAAAGACCAGTCATAAATGGCTGCACATCCAATTGGATCTGTCCTGGGCTTATTTTTATACATGATCAAGATGAGTAAATTGAGAGGAAATCGATCAAATTTGCTGATGACACAAAGTTGGAAGGGATAGCTAACACTAGAAAAGTGTGAGAGGATTGAAAAGAGCTAGACAAGCTTGAACAGTGGGCGGTACTAACTGAATCGTATTTAACAGGGAGAAGTCCTAAATTTGGGCAAGAGGAATGAAAAAAACACATGCAGAATGAGAATAATTGGGCTAAGCTACAGCACATGGGAAAAAGACTTGGGTATACTAATAGATCATAGACTGAACGTGAGTCAACAATGTGATGCAGCAGCAAAAAGGCAAACACAATTTTGGGATGTATTAAGAGAAGCTTAGAGTCTGGATCACGTGAGGCAATTATCCCCCTTAACTCTTCCTTAGTCAGACCTCATCTGGAATACTGTGTCAAGTTTTGGGCACTCCAATTTAAAAAAGACATCAACAAACTAGAGCAAGTTCAGAGAAGAATTACCAAGATGGCAAGCAGTCTACAAATCATGTCCTACGAGGAACAGTTAAAGGATCTAAGAATGTTTAGCTTGCAAAAAAGAAGGCTGAGAGGAGACTTAATAGCTGTCTAGAAATATCTGAAGGGCTGTCACAGTGCAGAGGGATCAGCCCTATTCTCATTTGCACAAGGAAAGACTAGAAGCAATGGGATGAAACTTAAAGAGAGGAGACACAGATTAGATATTAGAAAAAACTTTCTGACAGTGAGGGTGATCAATGAGTAGAACAGGTTGCCATGGGAATTGGTGAGTTCTCCTTCAATGGAAGTGTTCAAACAGAGGCTGGACAAATATCTGTCTGGGATGATTTAGTGAATCCTGCATTGAGCAGGGCGTTGGACATGATTACCCTGGAGGTTCCTTCCAACTCTACCATTCCATGATCCTATGGTAGCACTCCAGCTGCATTATACATGGTAGCACACCCACTGCCAATATATGTTAGAGAAATCTGACTGGCACTATACTTGGGAGCATTCTAAAAGTCAATATACAATGGGGTAATGTGATTGGCACTATATATGGGCTCTTTCTGACTTACACGATACATATAGAAAATCCAGCAGCCTAGATACATGGGAGCACACTGGCTGCCATTATGCACGAGGGAACTCTAGCTGCTAATACTCATTGGAGTAATTTGGCTGGCATTCTACATGGGGCACTCCAGTTGCCAACATATATTGGAGCAATCTGGCTAGACTATATGTGGATGCACTCTTAGTGACGCACTCTATGCATGTGGGCACCTTAGCTGCCAAAATACATTGGAGCACTCTGGCTGTCACTATACATGGGAACACTTCCGCTGGCATTATACATGAGGGCACTCTAACTGCCAATATACATTAGAGAAATCTGACTGGCAATATACATGGGTGCTTTCTAAATTTCAATATACAATAGAGTATTGTGATTGGGACTGTACATGGGCACACTCTGACTGTATCTATGCATGTGTAAACTCCAGCATCCTATGTACATGGGAACACTCTGGCTGTCATTATACATGAGGGCACTGTGGATCACAATATACACTGGAGTAATCTGACTGGCACTCTACATGGGTTCACACTTACTGTCAGTATGCATGGGAGCACTCCAGCTGCACAATGCATGGGGGCACTTTGGCTGCCATTATACAAGATTGCACTGTTGTTGCCAATATAAATGGGGGCAATGCAGCTGTCAGCATGCATTGAAGTAATCTGACTGGCACTATACATGGGGACACTTTGATTGGCACTATACATGGAGACATTCCAGCTGTCACTAGACATGGGAGCATTTTGGCTGTCATTAAAGATGAGGGCAATCTAGCTACCAATATACAATGGAACAATCTGACTGGCACTATACATGGGCACAGTGGCTGCCACTATAGAAGAAGGTATTGTAGTCACTACTATACATGTGGAAACTTTGGCTGCCACTATACATGAGGCACTCTAGCTGCCACTATACATTGAAGTACTTTGATTGTCACTTGACTTCAGCTGGCACCATTCATGGTACTATAACACTCTGGCTGACACAGGAGTAGTATGACTAGCACTCCGGCTATCACTATATACTGAGGCACTTTAGCTACTACTGTTTATGAGAGGAGTCTGGCACTATATATGGAGGCACTGTTGCTGCTCCTATAGGGTATTCTGACATTCTATTCAGTAGGTACTCTGGCTATCACGATGCATGTAGAGTATAATTAAGCATCCTTTGTAGCCCCTTATTCTGTATGATCTTTATAATTTCCATATTGTTGGATTCCAGATGCCGGGAGAGCTGAGGGTATAACAAGTACACAATGACCTCCCCGTGCTGCGCCCGTGAGTATCTGGACATTGCTGAGGACTGGCCATGTCTGTGAATTTTCTCTGCTCATTGCGATATGTTTGCAGGTCTACAGCAGGATGAGAACTTGCAGCTGATGCAGACCGGCTCTGTGATGAGGAAAGTGAAATCGCGAAACTGGAAGAAACAAAGATACTTCAAACTCCAGGAGGATTGTATGACCATCTGGTACAAGTCCAAGAAGACGGGCAACACCAAGTCCACCTGTGAGTGTCGCCTAAATGGACACATATTGTGGTCTGGCTATTTGAGGGCATCTCTGGAGTTTTCTTTGATTAACATGAGTGCCAGCAGTAATATATTTTGTGTTTAAACTTCTTTCCATTTTCAAGATCTCTGCTTGCTGTTGGGAAAGGGGAACTTTGTTGTTTATATCCAGAGGCTGAAAATCCATAAATACCTAATCCTACTGATGGCTAAAGATCTGGCACAGTTGCTTCCAGTATAGACAATGCTCGGTATGCTAAATCCCTGGGACTCCAGACTGATGCATTTTACCTGCACTGATACATTGTAACAAACGTCAGGATTGGAGAGAGATTTGTACTGCTAATGTATTTACCATACTGAGTTTGTACTCAACTGGATAGTGGAGTAGCAATAGGGGTTGCAGCTGTGACCCGGCCCCTAGGCTGGTGGTGCCGAGAGGCCCCCTAATCGCTACTGACATTGCTGTGTGGGGGGGGGGGCTCTATTTCTACACAGCGGCCTCTATTACTGCGCAGGGTGGGATCTTTTATTACACTGCAGGAGGGCTCTATTACTGCGCAGGGGGGCTCTATTACTACACAAACAAGCTTTATCTCTACACAAAGGAGCTCTATCACTACACAGTGGGGGGGGGGGCTCTAGTACTACACAGGGCAGGAGGTTCTATTAATTCACAGGGGGCCCTATTACTAGACAGGGGCATGGGGGCTCTATTAATACACAGGGGTGTGGGGGCTCTATTACTACACAGAGGGCTCCATTACTATAATGGTTCCAACCAAGTGGGGCAGTTCGGGGGGCCAAACTAAACTCTTGCACCAGTGTCCATAAGCCTGTAGCTACGCCCCTACAATGTAATATGATTGCAGCAAACCCTCAGCTATGAGAAATATTACGTCTGTACAGGTTTTTAGCCTTGGGATGCAACCAAGAATTTTCTATTTACTCACAGCAAGCAGAGATCTTGAAAATAGCGAGGAATTGAATCACAAAGCATATTTGAAAGTTGCAAAACTTTTCCTTCTATAATGATTAAGCTTCACTTAGAGTTTCCAGTATTTAGACTCAGGGTAGAGGCTTCAGATAATATTGGCCACTTGATAATTACTTCTCAGCTCATATCTTTCTGAATAGATATTGTACTGATCGCTTCTAGCTGCGGAGGCATTCTCTGGCAGTGCAGTAAGTCTGCGCTTCCATTACTGTTTCCCCACAGGTACTGAATATTGAGCAGGGAGTTCTGTGTTGCAGAAGTTTTGCCAGAGATGCAGCTGTGAGTCTGTATTTCCAGTAATCAGGCTGCAGGAGTAATGGAGGATAGACAGTCTCAGAGCTTCGGAGCTAAGAGCATTGAGGTTAATGCAGTGGAGCAGGGAGTTCCTCCATCGCTGTGCATTACTGATGGTTTGGATTCCAGGAGAGCTGTGGTTTTCATATCTGCAAAGAGCTATATGGGTATTTCTCTCTAGTACACTCTTGTCAAAAAAATCAAGCCCCTAGAAGAAGTTGGCGTGCACTTCCATCTCAGGAAGATATACAAATGATTAGAGATGTGGCGTGATTAGATGAAAGGTTTTGCCACCTGAGACTCTAAAAATCCTTTCACCCTGGTCCAATTAAAAGACTCCAAGAGGCTGCTTGTGTGTAGTGACCTCTTTTTCCACTTGTGTAGAGCTTGTTGACCACTAGACGCCTCTACGAGGCAGTCAAAGGAATTTCACTCAGTTAACAGAGTGTCAGGAATCGAATTAGGGGCCTCCTGTACTCCAGTTAGTAGCTCTCACTGCCTTGTTCCATGATTCACATTATCTAGTTCCTGTCTCCTGGTCCTGACACTGCCTTTGTTTCTGATTGGGCTCATTATATAAGCCTGACCCTGCCACTGCACCAGTGCATGATTATTCTGCTCCACAGTATTGGTCAAGCTCCACTATTACCTGCTCCTCTACAATTGCTACAAAACCTCCTGAAACCGACTCCTGGCTGTTATGTTCATGTGGGAAAATAAACACAGGGCCCACACGAACGTGACTAAACAGGGGTTAGGGACCACAAAAGGGAACCTAAAACGGATTTCAGACTGGACATACTGACGGAAACACCAACTGGACAGAGAACTGCGTACTGCGGACTGGACTGATGGACAGACATAACATAGGGATTGACAAATGACCAAAACACTCACCTTGCATACTTGTACACGTAAGCAGATGTTATAGCTATAAAACTATGAGGTATTGGTTCATATATTGGCCAAAAACTTAAGCCCGCAAGCCACGATCAAGGCTCTTCTTTGTCTTGCGGGTCCCTACACTAGCAAGACAACATATATTAAAGGACCCTAAGGGCCACCCTAGCCCAGAAATGTCAGATAACTCAGCAGGACAAAGCAAAGACAAACTGACATAAAACTGACAGGAAATAAATGTAAGAACGGACAAGAACCAAAAAGACACCAAACTTACAAAAAGCTGCAACAGACAAGGATACAAGACTTTCTTTCCACTTGCATTTTTTTTAACATTGTGGTATCGCTGCGTTTTTTTTACGCAAATGTCAATGGGACTTTCTAATGTTAAAAACGCATTGCACAAAAATCACTCCAGATTGGAGAGAAGGTATGGTTGTCCACCAAAAATCTAAAGACCCCTTGTACCCTCTCCCAAACTTGGACCAAGATTTATTGGTCCCTTCCGAATTACAGTGAGGATCAGCCAGGTGGCCTTCTGTTTACAACTCTTGAAAAGCCTCAGAATCCATCCTGTCTTCCACATATTTCTCCTGAAACCAGACAGTTAGGAGATGTTGGGAACAGTGGATGTGTGAGGGTATGGACACAAGGCGACCAGGCTAAGGATGCCCTTGATGGACTACCAGTAGAGAGGATCTTTTGATCATTCGACAAGCACGAGCAGCTCCAACTATTTAGTTGTCCACCATTTAGAGACAGGTGACACCATTGTTACACCCCTGTATCTGTCAGAACCATTTTCAGATGCTTGGCTGAAGAACATTGGGTCTCACGGCACCCAAGAAGGACATCAGCGTGTTTTAGTGCTTCTCAATGGGTGATGAGGTGCGTTAAATGCAGGAAAAAAATAGAGCAGACCAGACAGCACTCGAAAATCGCAGCGCTGGAAAGTGCCATGGTCAAGCGCATATCCGCAAGGCCCAATTGAAATCAACGGGAACGTTATACCGCGATTACCACGTCATTAGAAACGCTGCGGTAATCGTGGTAAAAAACAGATTGTGAGAGTGGCCTAACATTCTGTATTATATTTCAGAGCTGCACTCACTATTCTGCTGGAGTCACTGTGTACATACATTACTTATCCTGTCCTGATCCTGAGTTATATCCTGTATTATACTCCAGAGCTGCACTCACTATTCTGCTGGAGTCACTGTGTACATACATTACTTATCCTGTCCTAATCCTGAGTTATATCCTGTATTATTCTCCAGAGCTGCACTCACTATTCTGCTGGTGAAATCAATGTGTACATACATTACTTATCCTGAGTTACATCCTGTATTACACGCCAGAGCTGCACTCACTATTCTCCTGGTGGAGTCGCTGTGTACATACATTATTTATCCTGTCCTAATCCTGAGTTATATCCTGTATTATTCTCCAGAGCTGCACTCACTATTCTGCTGGTGAAATCAATGTGTACATACATTACTTATCCTGAGTTACATCCTCTATTACACTCCAGAGCTGCACTCACTATTCTCCTGGTGGAATCGCTGTGTACATACATTATTTATCCTGTACTAATCCTGAGTTATATCCTGTATTATACTCCAGAGCTGCACTCACAAACTTTGGCTTTCACCACTGAACACTTTAAAGTGCGATTTTTCTTCATTTAGTCTCCATCAGTGACATTGAGACCGTGCGGGAGGGACATCAGTCTGAAATTCTACAGAGCATTGCTGATGAATTTGAGCCGGCACTTTGTTTTACCATTGTCTTCTATGGGCGACGGGCAAACCTTGACCTTGTTGCGAGCACAGCGGAGGAGGCTCAGTGCTGGATCCACGGCCTGGAGAAACTCATAGAGACAGTGAGGAACATGGACCAGAAGGAAATCCTCGATCAGTATCCTTTAAATGATTTTACAGTTGTCGTTGTTGTTAGGCATTTAGTTGTTGACAACCCTCCACGAACATAAAGGCTCCCTCCCTCCATGTTTTTTGGTTTTGCACTGCTTCTTTCAGTTGGGCGATATCCATGCCAGTATTAGCTTTGGGAGTATCAGCCATCGTGTTCTTTGGCGGCCACGTCTTCTTTTGCTGCCGAACTGTCCAAGCATTATAGATTTTTCTAGCGACTCTATTCGCAATATATGAGCCTGAGCCTGATTTTACAATTAAGGGGTTCCAATTCTTCACCATTTTTAAGATCTCTGCTCTTTTCTATATCTAGAGGCTAAAATCCATCCTGATCAAGTCCTGTTCTTACAGCTGCAATTTGTTACAATGCATCAGTTTAGGTAAGAGCTACCAGCAGTGCAGAATGAATTGTGCTGCTGCCTTTGGCTTACAGAGGAATTTATTCACTGATACATTGTTACACACCATCTGCTGGGCAAGCAAGACTAGGTCAGGATAAACTTCCATAGGCTTTTAATGTAATCAAGAATGTTTCAATTCACTGAAAGCACACATGATCATGAAACCAGTAAGGCCGGGCTCACACAAGTGTACCTCGCAGCGTGCAGGCTGTACTATGTTGGCATATATGCTCGCGTAATATGCGCCAAGATAGGACATGCTGCGATTTTTGCTTTGTAGCTTTGGATATGTCAAGAGTAAAATAGATCTACCTCATGCCTCCCAACATTTGCATCATCCTTCCCCGACTGCTTTTAAACTCTGACCCAGATCTACCATGGATTCTCAACTTTTATGCAACTTTGTATAAGCTCCATCCACTTTGGTCCATTTTGTTTGACAATCCCACAAAAATAGGGATGGTTGGGATGCTTTTTCAACTTTTTGTCGAGTTCACTAGTGAATACAGCTTTTTTTCTTGACCGCCCGTTCAGATGGATCTGTGACTGGTTCATAAAAGCCGACAAAAACCGAGACGGGAGAATGAACTTTAAGGAGGTCCAGGATCTTCTTAAAATGATGAACGTGGACATGAACGAGCACCATGCTTATCGTCTGTTTCAGGTAAAGGGTGTGAATACTTATGCACTCCCAAGGCCTCTTTCACACGAGCATCATTTTAACGCTCAGATAGTTTTACTATACTATTTGCAAGTATGCCGCTCCCCCTCCCACCCCTTTCCTTTGCCGGCTGGGTCGTATAGGAGTCTATGGGAGCTGCCAGCGTTGTGCCGTCAAAAGATAGGACAAGTCCTATCTTTTGACAGAGAGAAATCTCGGTACGTCAAAAAAATCGTTCATCTGAAAGGACCCGTAGGAAACCATAGGTTCCTTTAGATGCAATTTTTTGATGTGCCTATTCTGTGTCAAAATGAAAGAGGCCTTTCGTGTGAAAGAGGCCTAAGGTAGGCTAATACCATTCAAGTTTGGGGGTGTAGTGAATTGTTATCGAGTATCAACATTATAACATTACATCTTAATGACCTTACACATGGGAAGGAATTATGTCGCAGGATGCAGCCAAATCAGCAGCTGCGGAATTCCACACCAAAATGAACAGGTCTAGCTGCGCATTTTGATGCAGAATTGCAGACAGGTTTTAAGCCATTTTCAATTCCTCATCAATATCTGCAGATAGCCTGCAGATTTTGGGGCAGAATTTACCGTAGCTTGCGATGTGTCATGCGGCCTATTCCGTACCGTGTGAAAGGTTCCTTAGCGATATATGTTTCTGGGACAGCTGGGTGACATTTAACACAACCTCATATATGACAGTCACAGACCTTGCATTCAGTTTTCTGAGAGTCCTAAACGACAAATTAATCTAGTCTTGCAGCATAATTGCTCCATCACTGCATCGTTAGATTTTCTTCTCAGATGTATGGCCGTATTTGCACAGCCGCGATTAATATGCGAGATCTATGCAACTGTGAGACACAGAACTCATGCATTGTAATAATAATCCATTGTTTTAAATTGGGTAATTTACATGGGTGATTTTTCTCTTGCAACATGTCCCACATTTTGGGCGCTATCAATCTTTTTTTTTATGGGAGCAAAGACAATTTTTAAAAATTGCATCGCATTTGCATGCAGATACAATTTTCGGGTGGATTCAGACGACTGTATATCAGCTCGGTTTTCACGCTGAGCCGATATACAGTGTCCTTGTCTGCAGGGGGAGGAGGATGGAAGAGCCAGGAGTAGGAACTGAGCTCCTGCCCCTTCCCCGCCCCCCGCCACAATTTGCAATGGGAGGGGGGTACGGGGCGGAGCTAAGCGCCGGGACTTAGCTCCGCCCCATCTCGCCCCCTCCTATTGCAAATGGTGTCAAGGGGCGGAGAGGGGGCGGGAGCTCAGTTCATGCTCCTGGCTATTCCATCCTCCTCCTCCTGCAGACAAGGACACCGTATATCGGCTCGGCATGAAAACCGAGCCGATATACGGTCGTCTGAATCTACCCTTCACGTGAGTGCAAAGTGATTTTTAATTTTTCTTATTGAAACAACATGCGATGTCAATATTATGTCAAAATTATAATCACACTCAGAGGCAAAATCACAGGTTTGCAAGTGTGATATTAGTCCAAGTTTCTCAGACTGGTATCGCTCTCACTCGTGTAAATACGGCCTAATTTGGGTTTTCCTAGAATCCTGAGTGCCAAGTCTGTCACAGAATATTAGGAAAGCTGAATCACCATCCTTCTCAGTAATGGGAACTACACTGCTGATATCCTGCTTTCCCAGAAGTATCTGGATATAGATGAAGTTATATTTACTAGGAGAACACATTGCCCCAGGGTCGTTTTTAGCGATAAGGTCAACTTGACACGTGACTAGGGCCCAGAAGCAGAACAGGGAGGCCTGGGAAGATGGCAAAAAAACAAACGAGAAGATGACTAATACTGTTTTACAGAATCGAAACAAAAAGCATTACTTCTTTGGAAATTGAGATTATCACTAAAAGTTCAGTTACATGAACCACTGCATATTCAGATTCATATTTAGCGGCTTCCCACAAGTATTACGCATGTGCAGACCGCTGAATTGTGTTGCATGAATTTACTGTATGAGTGTGCGTGCGTGCATCTCTGAGTACAGAAAACAAGGAAAGGAAAGTTGAATCAGACAGTCACAATAAGTCAGTTCAGGTAGCAAAGAGTTAAAGTCTACTTGCATTTTAGATATCTTTTCAGAATAAGCTGTCAAGTGTGTACATGAGGAATAATACTATATTTGGCCATTATATGATTTATATTCTGCACTTATCACCTCCTCAGATTGTATTTCTAATTCTCAGCTCTCTCTGAACTAGTCGAAGGAGCCTCCTGTTATGATGTCTTCTATAGTGGCACATGTAGAAAACAAGATCTCTTCTTCTCTAACTCTTTATAGCACACAGAGACATAACATGAGCATGGAGGACAGTATGCAGCAGCACTGAACAGTGTAGATGTGATTTCAGAATCTGTCAGACAGTCATTCTCTCACCAATACAATTGCAGTTCTGTTTATCAAGGCGGATGTAACAGAAGAGGTTTCTTTTTATGAACCAATAATGGCGTTTGACAGTTGAAAAACCTAAAAAACACTTTTTTTGGATGATCAATTTCTGATCCAACTCTGACCAGCTTAGGCTATGGTTATTTTGTACAAGGATAGTTTGCAAATGCATCCAAAGTATAATAAATGAAAGATAATTGTAAGTATTACTGCTAGTATTGACTTATGGGGAGTTATTGTGTATGTTCGGTTCAGAGAGGCCCCAATTCACCTTTGTGTCCAGCACACTGTTATCCCAGACCTGTATGTTGAGAGTTGTGAATTTTCCAACAGTTGTAGAATCAAAAGTTGGAGATTAGTAGAATAAACCCTTAAGAAAAAAATGCTAAAATCAAATAAAGAGGAGGATTATCTCTCCCGTCTTGACATCATGTGATCTTCTGATATCCAATCATACGATACCTACATTGGCCAAGTGCAACACGTTCCTGGCAGAGTGTAATGACTAATGCAATTTGACCAACAGTATCAATCCCTCATGAGTCCCTGGCAGCCCAACCACATTTGTATGTCCCTTAGCTGGAAAGATAGAAGATAATTAAAATATTAATTAGCCAGTAAGTAAGTAACCCCTATAGGGATTGTTCTAAGGTGGTTGTTATCTAGAACCTATACTGAATAATAGAAACGGTGTCTGGACCAAACCATGTGAGGGAGGAGGAGGGGGGGGGGGGGGGGGACTGGATGTATTTCCATCCATTAGCGTTTCAATAGTTGCAGAATTCTGCCCAGTGAGATGCCGGTATATTTAATAGCTATAATGGGAAGAAACATAATGAGTAGAAAGAGCAGCAACTGTGGATATTATGAAAGATACCGGAGTCAGTTCTGTTCATACTGTTCCTACAGCTCTTGTACTTCTGCTCAGGCATAGATTTCTCATGAGGTCGGACCATCAAGCTGTGGCTATAAATGCATTCCATCAAGGCTGACCTTATGTGTAGAGTGCGATGCATTCTATTGCTGTAGTGCCATACATTGTACTATTAACAGTATCATACAGTATAGTGCCTATATAACAGTGCCATACGTGGTCCATATAACAATGTTATATAGTGACATCACCAAAATCTCCAAAATACACTTAAGAAATAATATACTACACAGTGCCTAAATAGTATATACCAACCTGGAGTGCTGAAATACTGTGACACAATAACAGCTCTATCTATACAGCGCTATATAATGTCTAAATAATACTGCTATACAATTAATTATTGGGGATCAAAAGTTTTCAGGTGCCTACCTGGTTGCAGACCTCCTAAGGCCAGCCATACATTTAGTCTTAGCCCTGGGCATTTACACACATATGATCACACACAACAGATACACACATATGATCATATGTGCATCCACATCTCTTTAACATCTACATACTGATGCCATAAGATAATGCACAACCTGCTGTGATATGAACTGCACTAATATATATAACCTATAAGAACACATTTAAGCTGACGGCTGCAGTTCGCTCTCTAGCCATTCATCTAGCAGAGCCAACACTTACCAACCACAGTTTATTTTCATGCACTATGATTGCCCAGGCTCGTCTCTAAATATAGCACAAATATAATAATGCTACTGCAGTGCACGCCTCTGTCCGCCTCTATTCACAGACATGACAGTACAGCACATCGGATCTGAGGGGACGCATTATACAAATTAAATTCCTGTACTCTGGTATGCAGTAGTATAGAAACTCTATTGATCTGGAGGCAATGTTATAATATATCACTGTCAAAAGGAGCAGTATTATAATAATTATATTATTGTACATAGGGGGTAGTATTATAGTAACTATATTATTGTACATAGGGGGCAGTATTATAGTAGTTATATTCTTGAACATAGGGGAAAGTTTTATAGTAGTTATATTCTTGTACTTAGGGAGCAGTATTATAGTAGTTATATTCTTGTACATAGGAGGCAGTATTATAGTAGTTATATTCTTGTACATAGGAGGCAGTATTATAGTTGTTATATTCTTGTACTTAGGGAGCAGTGTTATAGTAGTTATATTCTTGTACATAAGGGGCTGTATTATAGTAGTTATATTCTTACATAGAGGGCAGTATTATAGTAGTTATATTCTTGTACATAGGGGGCTGTATTATAGTAGTTATATTCTTGTACATAGAGGGCAGTATTATTGTAGTTATATTCTTGTACATAGGGGGCAGTATTATAGTAGTTATATTCTTGTACATAAGGGGCTGTATTATAGTAGTTATATTCTTACATAGAGGGCAGTATTATAGTAGTTATATTCTTGTACATAGGGGGCTGTATTATAGTAGTTATATTCTTGTACATAGAGGGCAGTATTATTGTAGTTATATTCTTGTACATGGGGGGCCGTATTATAGTAGTTATATTCTTGTACATGGGAGTCAGTATTATAGTAGATATATTCTTGTACGTGGGAGGCAGTATTATATTAGTTATATTCCTGTACATAGGAGTTAATAGTATAGTAGTTATATTCTTGCACATAGGGGGCCGTATTATAGTAGTTAAATTCTTGTACATAGGGGGCAGTATTATAGTAGTTATATTCTTGTACATAGGGGGCCGTATTATAGTAGTTATATTTTTGGACATAGAGGGCAGTATTATAGTAGTTATAGTCTTGTACATAGAGGGCAGTATTATAGTAGTTATAGTCTTGTACATATGGGGCAGTATTATAGTAGTTATAGTCTTGTACATATGGGGCAGTACTGTAGTAGTTCTATTCTTGTACATAGGGGGCCGTATTATAGTAGTTATATTTTTGTACATAGAGGGCAGTATTATAGTAGTTATAACCTTGTACATAGAGGGCAGTATTATAGTAGTTATAGTCTTGTACATAGAGGGCAGTATTATAGTAGTTATAGTCTTGTACATAGGAGACAGTATTTTAGTAGTTACGTTCTTGCAAATAGAAAAACTGCTGCCAAAGTAAATAGAATATGAAATCTATTCTCCTACCTGAGGCTCCAGTCACTAATGGCATTACTCAGTATGAATGAAATTTGGTCCCTTATAATAGTTTTTGTTTCCTCAGATGGCTGATAAATCAGAGTCTGGGACCCTGGAAGATGATGAGTTTGTCTTGTTTTACAAAGCTCTGACCCAACGAGACGAGGTCCTTAAGATATTCCAGGACTTCTCAAAGGATTGCAAGAAACTAACTCTGTTGGAGTTTGTAGACTTCCTGCGTCAGGAGCAGCTTGAGGTGGATAATACCGAGGAGTTTGCAATGGATCTTATTGCCAGATATGAACCTTCAGAGACGGGTAAGATGGCAGAGTACTGTAATATATGGTTGCAGAAGAGCATCATAGTCATTCAGAACAATCCCCTTTTTTCAAGTCTGCAATAAGATAGCTGTGCAATGAACAAGCTTCATTCATATTTGACATTTAATCCCATAATAGTCATTACGATCCACCATAAATCTATAGTGTATGGTTAGATAATGTTGGTATCAGCTCAGGAGAATAACCAACTTCTGACTTAGGCTGCTTTCATATGAGTGCAGTACAACTACGTTTTTGCGCCTGTATTATGGACGAGTGTCGCAGACCGACCATGGGTCTGTTGATCTGAACTCAGAGCATCATAGATCCCCAAAATTGGAAACCTGTATGTACCTAGTGCAGCTCTCAGCTGAGTGTTACTTCCAATTGCATCCAGTCTAGACAATCCTGTGAATTAAACAATCTGGACTCCTGCCTGATCAATTGTGACGGGATATATGAAAATCAGTTTTTAAACTGGACAACCCTGTAAATTTTAACTTCTCTGATTTTTAGCAAAAAAGCTTCATGCTCTAAGTATTGACGGCTTCCTGAACTACTTGTGCTCGGCGGAGGGATCCATCTTCAGTGTGAGTCATGTACCGATATACCAGGATATGACGCAGCCTCTGTGCCATTACTTCATCTCCTCCTCCCACAACACCTACCTGATGGAGGACCAGCTACGGGGGCACAGCAGTGTGGAAGGTTATATCAGGTGAGACGAGGCAGCGCTGCCTGTGATGTTCATCACCAATGGTAGATTGTTTCCAACTAATTCTAGATTTCTTTTATCCAATGCAGGGCATTAAAAAGGGGCTGTCGCTGCGTGGAGGTGGACACCTGGGATGGCCCCAATGGAGAACCTATTGTATATCATGGCCACACTTTTACCTCCAAAATCCTCTTCAAAGATGTTATATCAGCCATCAACAAGTATGCATTCAGGGTGTGTAGCTTATAAAGTTTGTAAAACTTTTTATTTTGCCACTTCTCTTGACTATATCTGCTTCTAAAAAGCTGGGTGAAACAAACACAACCTACACCCCACAGGGGGAATCACCCAGCTTTCCAAAAACGCTGAATGACAAATATGCCTAGTCACAGATCCTCTCGGTACATAAATAGATTTGTCATTCAGAAGTTTGTGAAAGCGAAGTAATGCCTCTAGTGGAAATTACAATGGTGGCCATATTGACTTTGACTTGACTTTCCCAGAAATTGAGGATTTTGGGGTCATAGGCAGAGGTTGCGTGAGCGCGGTCACACTCAGGTGTTACGGTCTGTGTGTACGGCCGGTTGACCGCTACTTTATCTGCGACATCATGAGATGGAAGCCAGCCGTCGCTGCCCCAGACAAAGAGTGTCCGTCACTGTCATTACTGCTTATCTGCTAGCGCTGCTCAGACGGAGGAAAGCTAATATGTCGTCTTAATAAATATTACATCGTTTCCTTACAAGTGAGATACAGTAAATGAACAGGTGGTGAAAAACAATCTGCGGAAACAGACCTCTTCCCGCGGAGGGTACACAGCTGTAAGGAGACGTGGCATGTGACTCTGGTATTTAGAGCATTTGGCACTCTCTACAGGTATCCGAGTACCCAGTCATCCTGTCTTTGGAGAACCACTGCAGTGTGGAGCAGCAAGATACTATGGCGCAACATCTGAAAAGCATATTGGGTGGAAAACTGGTGACCAGCACTCTAGATGGACGAATTCCGGTGCAATTGCCATCGCCTGAGGTAAGATAGCAGGAAAATCCTCCTATTACTCAATTGATAGGGTATGTAGACATTTGCAATCATTTTTATTACTCCAATGCATCTAAAAATGAAGCAACTTTGATTAAAAATCTCCTACTGTTTTGTGAATACATCTCCCGTGCAGATCTATGCGTCTCCATGGTTGCAGACTACAAGCCAACCTTGCGTAGTCTAATCATTCAGTCATGTGATATTCTCTCCCATCAGCTTCCCCTTCTATTGTATGTAAAGTACTGTTAGGGCTACACGCTGACATGTGTCATGCAGCATAATCTCAGAAAAGTCGCGCAACCCAAAAAATATTTGTGAGACTTGTCTGTGACTTGCTGCTCCGCAGCGGTTTCAGAGTTACAATTTGGCTGTTAATTAAATGAGAATATTATGTGAGACGCACGAATATGAACCCCAGTCTTTTGAATGGAGTCATATATATGAACGATGTTTTTCCTATGAAAAGTATGATCACCCTACAGATCTAGATGCAAACATCACGGTGTGGAAAGAAAGTCACGCCATGACCTATCTTTAGCCTTTCCCTCGGAACGCCTTGATCCATTATTTTCAGTGGGACCGGAAAACACATTGCACGGAATGCGATTTGCATGCGAGCGCAATGTGAGGCTTCCCATTGAAAACAAGGGGAAACACCTGTTGATCCTTCGACGTGGCTGAAAGCCATGCTGGAGGTTCGCAACTGTACTGAAGGGATGGGTGGCATTTTTGACACAATAAGGCCTAGCATCCGTGGGTATATCGGACGTTCCTGAGCGTGATTTCTGGTCGAGTTTCACTTCCCAATATCGCGCTTGGCCGTGTGAAACTAGACTTCGTGTTTAGTTTCAGAGGGTGGAAATAAGTCTTGGCGATGATGCTCCCTCTTGTTTGTACTACAATTACATTACTGTTTCCCGAAAATCTAGGTGGTGAACAATATGTCTGGTATTATACCTCCAATAAGGGTCATCACTCAGCTTTACCAAGCTGCTGACTAAAAACAAACTACCCAGCCAAAGAAAAATGAAGAAATGGAACATTTTAACAACAATAGTGGGGATAGGATTTTGTCCTGGATTATCTTATTTAACTATTACAAAAGAATAATAAGAAATTGCATTTAAGCCCCGGTACCCAAAAGGGTCCATATGCTCCCTGTATGTAATGGCTGATGAGGGTGGGGGTAGGGGGGGGGTATACAGAATTTGCATTGGGGATTGAAAGCTTCAAGCTTCTCTTCTATAAAAAAAATGCTGTACTAATCTGTAATTTGCTCTCCTCCTACTCAGGAATTACGAGGGAGAATGATTTTGAAAGGCAAGAAGATTGGGCGTTTGGAGGACTCTTTAGGTGAACCCTCGGAAGACCCTTACATGGGAGAAATATCTGAGGAAGAAGATAGTGGTGATGTGGATGAAGATAAAAAGAGATCTAAGGCAGGTTTTATGTTCTTGATCGGTTTAGAGTTGAATAACAAAGTTTATAAATATACACTGAACAATCACTACATGAGGAATAGCTGGCGTGTGACATCTAGTATTCAGTATGATTGTTCTCAGTAAGAGAAACCAGGAATCTTGTAGATAGGATACCTTTTAATGGCTGACAAAAATACATGATGTTGCAGCAAGCTTTCGGGTTCTTCTTATCGACCCTTCATCAGGCTAAAATGAAACTGGTTTGGATGGGACGCAATTATAACATACAAATGCAGAGGGGAAGGCGGACACCCCTCTTGATCTAAATAAATGTTTACACACAGAAATTTGAGACTTAAAATAACCGCAATCTGAGCAAAGAGATAGATGCTTAATCAATCCGCTGAGTTTTATGATGTCTGTCATCTCTAGTTTACGAATTGTCCCATCCAAACGAGTTTCATTTTAGCCTGATGAAGGGTCGATAAGAACCCGAAAGCTCGCTATGACATCATGTATTTTTGTTAGCCATTAAAAGCTATCATATCTACAAGATTACTTGGTTTCTCTTACTGAGAACAATCATACTTTACTCTACTGGCTAACACGGTACTAAACCTTTTTTTTTTCATATTATCTTGTGTTCAGTAACGTGGTACCATGTAAGGGCTGTGCCAGTATCTGCTCTCAGATAATGTGCTGACCTCTCCTCTGCACTACATAAGGCAACATTTAGCAGTAATGGGTAAAAATTGTTGGTGACAGTATTTCTGAAACAGTTGCATTTGTTGGCTGTTTCTGAACAATGGTATCAAGAGTGTACCAGGACTGGTTGAACCATGGACAGACAGCTGTCAGAAGATCCTGCAATGGCATGCCACGTGTTGTTGAGCCTAGAGGCGAGCGACGGGTGGGATGCTTCTGGTACCTAGATAACGACATGCCACAGTGGACCAACTGACTGAGCAGTACAAGAGTGGGTAAGTTTGACAAATATCCACAGTAACCTAAAGCTACCTTGCAGAGATATAACAATTGGCTAATGCTCCTAGGAGGAATTGATAGAGCAAAAGATAAGAAAGTTGGGACTCACCTGGCATGGAGCCTGTCAATGACAGGTCTCCATACCCCAAGTCCAAGTCTCAGAGATGGATCCTGCTGAAAGGGTTGCAGCCAGGAGAACAGAAAGGACCAATCTGCGGACAAGGTGCCTTGGTGTTAAACAATATGAAAAGCACAGGATCACTAAATGTGCCCTGGAGAAAAGTCAGCTCTTGCGCTTATTTAGTATCAACAGAGGAAAATTAGAGAAAAATTTACTTCACTGGGGAAGGTGGGGTGGGGTGTTGGATGGTATACAACTCCCCCCTCCACAATCCCGGGCAGCAGGTGATAGAACTGGTCATCATTCTAAATGATTTATTTTACAGAGATAGAGACAAGACAGAAGTTGGCAACGTGTTTCGGGGTATCCAGGACCCCTTTCTTAAGACTGCAATAGTTAGTCTTGCTTGAGACCACCAACAAAATTCAGATGAAGATTGCCCAGGATGGAAGTCAGGATTCAATTTGAGCGACTCTTCCGATGCTCCCGGCCCAGGCCCGAGTCTCCACACGGCTTCCTGGGATGTTCCTCCATTGATACTAAGTAAGCGCAAGACCTGACTTTTCTCCAGGGCACATTTAGTGATCCTGTGCTTTTCACAATGCAGCTACCTTGCGTCAACTGGGGTTCAACTGAAAAGGGTGCCTCGATCATATTGCATGGGCCCAGAAAAGACATCAATGGACTAATCACTCCAGATGGTTGTCTGGAGTAATTAATCTCATTTCCTGCTGAACAATACTGATGGCTGGGTCCATATTTGGCATAAACCGCATGGAGGTGTATCCCATGAGTTCGCCACTGGGGTTCAACAGGCCAGTAGTGGTTGTGTCATGGTCTGGGGAAAGTTCTCCTAGCATGGCCTAGGACCGTTGGTCATCATACCACAATTCTTGAATGGTGAACTCTATAGGAACCTGCTAGCTGAACATTTGCACCAATATCGTCAAGAAGTCTAACTACAGTGCCATCTTTCCACAGGACAACTCTCCATGTAATCAAGCTTGGATCCCTAGGGAGAGGTTGGAGAAACACTACAATGAATTCTCCACACTGCTTTGGTTCCCAAATTCACTGGACTGTAACCCCATTGAACATGTTTGGGATATGCTGGAAAGGGCTGTGAGATCTGCTCCGACTTATCCCCAAAATCTGCTGCAACTGATGGAGCCAGTGCAGCAGGCATGGGTCGAGTTTAGTATGGAGGATATTTGTTACCTTGTGGAATCTGTTGCTTGATGTCTGAAAGCCATGATTCTCCAAAATAAATGTACCAACCCGTTATTGAGTAGGTGTTCCTAATGCAGTGATCGTTCAGTGTACTTCTTATATGGTTTTTCCACTTTGGAGAATCCCCACTTGTTAGAGGTTCCCTTGATAATACGGTGATCACAAAAGGGCACCACAAAATGGGTACCCAGTGGAGCTGTAACCTGTGGGGAAACCAAGCTTTTTTTTCAACACTACTGATCTGCTACATCACTGGTTGTCCCTGTCTGTCACTAGTGTATGGGCAGCTGTACTTGAAAACTCTGTGACTTGCATAATCTTGTTTATATACTTTTCTATAGCTATTTTTTACATCTTTTTGCCAGAAATCAAAGGATCGCCTCTCAGAGGAATTATCTGACTGCATTATCTACTGTAAGAGTGTCCCTTTTGAGAGCTTCAAGCACTCTAGGATCCACAACAAGATGTATGAGATGTCTTCCTTCACAGAGTATAAAGCTCGGAAACTTGTCAGAGAACCAGGTGACCCAACAATGGATGATATGATTTAGAATCCCAAGGCTCTATCACGCAGGTCTGAGACATGCATTAGATAACTGTATGATCTGTCTAAGGCCGGGGACACACTACAGTATTCTGGACGCTATTTTGTGTCTGTAATACGGAAGTGCATTCCAGCTTGACTGTGGATCTCTTGACCCAAACTCTGAGAATGAAGCACTCACATGGTGCTTAGAGTTTGAGTCATGAGACCCGCTGTCAGACCGGGATGCATTTCCTTATTATGTACTCAAAATGACTGCTGAAATGCAGTAACGTGTCTCTGGTCTAAAACAAAGTATTACTAGAACCCTAGATACCTAATTTGAGAGGTATATGGAATTCCTATTCATAGACTTGATTTAAGAATCACTGATGTTATGTCCTCGTCTATCACTAAGACATGTATTTGTTCAGTTGTAAAGGTTTCATTCTACAGTTTTGCATTTCTTGTTGTTACAGGTAATGAATTTGTCCGACACAATGCCTGCCAACTGACAAGAGTTTACCCCACAGGTCTACGAACAGACTCCTCCAATTACAACCCCCAAGACATGTGGAATGTGGGATGTCAAATGGGTAAAGTATTATTTAGGGGTTTCTTGAGCTTGCACAGACTGTGTATGCAAATTTTCACCAAACCCAATATAATACAAGAACACTGCATCTCATGTACAAGAATATAACAACTATAATACTGCCTCCTATGTACAAGAACACAACTACTATAACACTGCCTCTATGTACAAGAATATAACTACTATAATACTGCCCATTAGGTACAGAAATATAACTACTATAATACTGCTCCTATATACAAGAATACAACTACTATAATACTGCCTCCTATGTACAAGTTTATAAATACTATAATACTGCTCCTATGTACAAGAATATAACTACTAAAATACTGCCCTCTATGTACAAGAATATAACTACTATAATACTGCCCCCTACAGACAAGAATATAACTGCCATAATACTGCCCTCTATGTACAAGAATATAACTACTATAATGCTGCTCCCTATGTACAAGAATATAACTACTATAATACTGCTCCTACGTACAAGAATATAACTACTATAATACTGCTCCTACGTACAAGAATTTAACTACTATAATACTGCTCCCTATGTAGAAGAATATAACTACTACAATTCTGTCCCCCTGTGTACAAGAATATAGCTACTATAATACTGCTCCTTATGTGCAAGAATATAACTACTATAATACTGCCCCCTATGTACAAGAATATAACTACTATAATACTGCCCACTTATGTACAAGAATATAACTACTATAATACTGCCACTATGTACAAGAATATAACTACAATCATACTGTCGCCTATGTACAACAATATAACTACTATAATACGGCTCCTATATACAAGAATATAACCACTATAAAACTGCACCCTATGTACAAAAATATAACCACTATAATACTGCCCCCTATGTATAAGAATATAACTACTATAATACTGCTCCTATGTGCAAGAATATAACTACTCTAATACTGTCCCCTATGTACAGGAATATAACTACTATAATACTGCCCCCCATGTACAAGAATATAACTACTATAATACTGCCCCTCATGTACAAGAATATAACTACTATAATACTGCCCCCCATGTACAAGAATATAACTACTATAATACTGCCCCCCATGTACAAGAATATAACTACTATAATACTGCTCCTATGTACAAGAATATAACTACTATAATACTGTCCCCTATGTACAAGAATATAACTACTAGAATACTGCCTCCTATGTACAAGAATATAACTACTAGAATACTGCCTCCTATGTACAATAATATAACTACTATAATACTGCCTCCTATGTACAAGAATATAACTACTATAATACTGCTCCCTATGTACAAGAATATAACTACTATAATACTGCCCCCTATGTACAAGAATATAACTACTATAATACTGCCCCCTATGTACAAGAATATAAGTACTATAATACTGCCTCCTATGTACAAGAATATAACTACTATAATACTGTCCCCTATGTACAAGAATATAACTACTATAATACTGATCCCTATGTACAAGAATATAACTACTATAATACTGCCCCCTATGTACAAGAATATAACTACTATAATAATGTCCTCTATGTACAAGAATATAGCTACTATAATACTGTCCCCTATGTACAAGAATATAACTACTATAATACTGCTCCCTATGTACAAGAATATAACTACTATAATACTGCCTCCTATGTACAAGAATATAAGTACTATAATACTGCCTCCTATGTACAAGAATATAACTACTAGAATACTGCCCCCTATGTACAAGAATATAACTACTATAATACTGCCCCCTATGTACAAGAATATAACTACTATAATACTGCCCCCTATGTACAAGAATATAACTACTATAATACTGCCCCCTATGTACAAGAATATAACTACTATAATACTGCCCCCTATGTACAAGAATATAAGTACTATAATACTGCCTCCTATGTACAAGAATATAACTACTATAATACTGTCCCCTATGTACAAGAATATAAGTACTATAATACTGCCTCCTATGTACAAGAATATAACTACTATAATACTGCCCCCTATGTACAAGAATATAACTACTATAATACTGCCCCCTATGTACAAGAATATAACTACTATAATACTGCTCCTAACTTGGAGTTATGTATTCATTTTCCAATCAATTACTCAGTTTGTGTGATGCTATTACATGGATCTACCACTGCAACTGTATTGATGTGCCGACAAGCACAATTACTGATAATGAACATACAGCTTCTATCACACAGGTTTAATAGAGGAGATCACAGCTCATCATTCTGATTGTATACTTATGATCTGTAGCTTATTTAGGTGAATACAGAGGGCAATTGCAATTAAACTGTTCCCTGTGCAAACAAAAATGGTACAGCCTTAACTAATATTGTCCTGTTGCATCATGGGATTGATTGAAAGTGGAAGTAAAAAATTTTCCCATCAAGATGGTGCCTGACAAGCATCAGACAGGGGGCTGTAGTGCAGGGAAGTGACTGCAGTATACAGAGGAGATGTCCAGAGTGTGACAGGCAATCAAGCGAGGGGTTTAGGGATGAAAAAATGTGTTTACGCTAGAGTGGACCTTTAACATAAGTATCCCTCAATACCAACTGGTAGGCTAATCCTCCCCAGGCTAATATTATAAGCAGCACAAGTCCAGATATTAGTCCTGTAATCACACAGACTTTGACCCAGTGCAGCAGCTCCCACAGCGTAGGGTTGGTGCATCTCCAGCAGACAGACGCTGAACATTACCTCTGCCCTTTTACATCCAACCACTGAAGTAATTAATTAGTTAGGTAGCAGGTGGGCCTGCTGTCTCACAGAATGATAGGAGTCTTGGAGAAATATACCTCCCATCTACAACTCCTGCCATCCTGTCACAGGAATGACGATGTGGCTGTAAACTAAAGATGCATATTTTAATTCAACTTTCCCTGTTAAACTTGATGTACGTATCAAATGGAAAGGAGAAAGTGCAGAACAATTATGAAGTTTGCTGTTTGTTGCACCATTCAGACTAGACAGACATTAGTCGCACACAAAGGGTTTATTACATGGGGCTGCACTGTAATAGTGCTCTCCCCGCACTAACAACTATTCCTGTTCTGTGTTTTCATTAGTGGCACTCAATTTCCAGACAGCAGGAGTAGAGATGGACCTGAATGATGGACTCTTCCGGCAAAATGGACATTGTGGTTACATTCTAAAGCCGTTGTTCATGAGACACGTGGATACTAATTTTAACCCTGATCAGCCACAAGACACTGAAGGTTATTCACCTGTCAGCCTATCAATACAGGTAATACACTCTCCACATTACAGTATACAGAGGCTGTACGTATCTGTTGAGCCAGAATGGCCCTTTATGTTGTCTACAAGAAGACATATAACTTACACTAGCTGTACATATATCATTTTATACAAAAGATGCCCAGGTTATATCAACATACAGGAGACTTAGAATTTATACCAGGTATACATATACAATTATATTCAGAAGATACCCAGGTTATACCAGCATGCTCCTTATTACTATATACAGGAGATGTATAACTTACACTAGCTGTAAATATAGAATTATATACAGATGATGCCCACGCTATGCCATCATTCTCCATATTACTATATACACGAGATACCCAGGTTACACCAGTACAGTCCATATCACTATATACAGGGTGTATAACTTATACTAACTGTAAATATACAATTATAAACAAAAGATACCAAGGTTATACCAGCATGCTCCATATCACTATATACAGGAGATTTATACCAGCTGCACATACATAATTATATACAGGAGATACCCAGGTTATACCAGCATGCTCCATATCACTATATACAGGAGATACCCAGGTTACAACAGTACGGTCCATATCACTATATACGGGGTGTCTAACTTATACCAGCTGTACATATACAATTAAACAGAAGATACCCAGGTTATACCAGCATGCTCCATATTACTATATACAGGAGATTTATACCAGCTGTACATATATAATTCTATATAGAAGATGTCCAGGTTATACCAGCATGGTTCATATTAGCATATACATGGATACATATATTTATCCCACTCGCATTGTAAACTTATTGTTGTACTGTATTGTTGTGTAGGTTATTAGTGCTCAGCAACTGCCCAAAGATCAAAACAGTAAAGAGGGCTCCATCATAGATCCTTTGGTCCGAGTGGAAATATTTGGTGTTCCCATTGACCAAGCAAAGCTGGAGACCAAGTACATAGAGAATAATGGTAAGTTCTCTGACCTCCTGCTATCAGCACAGCACTACGCCGCCTTGTATTCTTTATACTTAAAACTGCTTAGGGTTGGTTCACATCAGAATTGGAGGTTCCATTTGGAATGTCCATCACTGATCTCCGCTAGAAAACAGGACAAAATAGTGTTGCAAGCAGTCCTATTGTCTCCTGGAAATTCTGGCAAAAAGCCAGACTACTTGCCAAAAATAGAACGGAGTCCCATTATAATCAATGGGGGGCCATTCAGTTCCATCATAAGACAGAGCTTTTCATCCAAGGGGTGTCGTTTTCCTGCTTCCTGAACGGAGCAAGAAAACACAATCTCCTAACGCTGATGTGAGCGAGCCCTTATGTAGAGGCTTACAAATGGGATTGGATTCTGATGATCGGGGGTAATAGATGCCACAACTCAAGATAGGTACAGGCCCCAAAAGGGCCACCCTCACCTGTCATTTGTGGATATGCCATAAAAGTGGGAATATCCCTTTAAAGTAAGCAACAGTATTAATGTGCCACATGGTATATAAAAGGGTATGTTTACTCTTGCAACCATTTTTATTGGTTCAGTCTGTCTCCAGTGAACAAAATTAAGCCACTTTGTAAAATGAATTGATAAAAATCTTGTCCTATTTTCCGTATACAGCTCCTATGCATCAATGTATGTCTCAGTGGTTACAGACTTCAAGAAACCCCTTTGTGTAGTCTGATATTGCAGTCATCTGTTACTGTTTTCCATCTACCGCTTCTTCCCCATGTAGGTTATTAAGAAGAGGGGATCAGACTACACAGTGTTTGCTTGCAGTCTGTAACCATGGAGACACATAAGTCTGCATAGGAGCTGTACACAGAAAAACAGTAGGATATTGTTTTTAATCAAACGCTATTTGTAAAGCTGCTTTTTTGAGTCCAATAGAGAGATAATTAAAATTATTGCAAAAGTTTAAATACTCATATAGAAATGATAGAAAATTCAGCCAGTCATAGGATTTGTATTGTCCTACACACTGGGGGAATGATCCAGGACTTTCACTGCATGCAGATTATAGCAGCAGGTACAGATGATTTGTAGCAAACCCCTAGAACTGAATGGAGCATTTATCAGGTCGAGTGTGAACAATCCCTAATTTGCAGTACACGAGTAGATGGCCGGTGGCGTTTCGCTTTCACGCTTTCCACGTACAATAACTTTTTATAACATATGGTAGTAAACAGCTTTTGGTGAATGCTCACGTTCTGGATTTACGTTACTGACGTTATAGGCTCCTGGTGAATTTGTAGGCTGCAGTTCTTATGAATATTTCACTAGGCTGTGCATGGGTGACAGGTAACCGTACACTAATATCTGTCCTTCCATCTAAAGGATTTAACCCCATTTGGTACGAGACATTGCAATTCAAGATCCACATTCCTGAACTGGCCCTCGTGAGGTTTGTGGTTGAAGATTATGACAAGACCACAAGGAATGATTTCATCGGACAATACACTCTTCCGTTCAAGAGCATCAAATCAGGTGAGCATGCGTGCCTGGATGCCATGTCTCTCTTGTATATACATTATGAATGGGGCAAATAATTCTGGTTGCAGCTTATTGGGTTCTCAGCTCCATAAGTGGTGAGGAGCATAAAAGAAAACCCCAAACCAAAGGCACCTCATAGATAACATGTAATATGACCTCAGAGATTACCTTCCAAGGTTCTGATCAAGTGGGGGTCGTGATCAGAGCTTGAATATCCTGGGCCTGTCACTAAACCTCCAGTAAATCCACATGCGCCGTAAGTAAGGTTGCCGGGTACATATGGCTGGTAATTAGGTTCAAAGGCCGGTGCCAGTTCATATTTTTTACCAGCAATGTTAATTGCTGTTGAAAAATAATTTAGGTCACCACCGCCAGCTGGGTGGTAACTCTCATTTTGATGCAATATTCACTGAAAAAGCCAAAAATACAATACCTGAAGGTCTGCAGTGGGTGACTGCATAATAGCCTGCCAGGAACAAGCTGCTCCTCCACCTCATTATTGTCTGGCTGACTGCATATCTTTAGGGCTTAAAGGGGTTGTCCCGCAGCAGCAAGTGGGGGTATACACTTCTGTATGGCCATATTAATGCACTTTGTAATGTACATTGTGCATTAATTATGAGCCATACAGAAGTTATAAAAAGTTTTTCACTTACCTGCTCCGTTGCTAGCGTCCTCGTTTCCATGGAGCCGACTAATTTTCGCCGTCTAATGGCCAAATTATCCGCGCTTGCGCAGTCCCGGTCTTCTTCTTTTTTCAATGGGGCTGCTCGTGCTGGATGCCGGCTCCGTGTAGCTCCGCCCCGTCACGTGCCGATTCCAGCCAATCAGGAGGCTGGAATCGGCAATGGACCGCACAGAAGCCCTGCGGTCCACCGAGTGAGAAGATCCCCGCGGCCATCTTCATCAGGTAAGTAAGAAGTCACCGGAGCGCGGGGATTCAGGTAAGCGCTCTCCGGTGTTCTTTTTTAACCCCTGCATCGGGGTTGTCTCGCGCCGAACGGGGGGGGGGGTTGAAGAACAAAAAACCCGTTTCGGCGCGGGACAACCCCTTTAAGGCCATTGCGCCTGCCCTACGGCAATTGTGCCGGTGGCGATTGTGCCTGCCTTATGGCGATCGTGCCCATGGCGACTGTGTCTGCTTTGCAGACCTTCAGGTATTGTATTTTTGGCTTTTTCAGTGAATAATGTGTTTGTTTTTTTCTTTTTCCTCACCTCTGTGATTTTATGTCATTTTGATGCAAGCTGCCCCACTCGCAGCAGGACGACTCATGGTCAGACACAAGCTGCTGTAGCCGAGAACATCGCTTTGCTCTGTTTTCAAGGAGAGGCCACTGTGGGGGGGTCGCTATTACTACTGGGGACACTGTAGGGGTCGCTTTTACTACTGGTGACACTAGCGGGGTTCACTTTTATTACTGGGGCCACTGTGAGGATCACTGTTACTACTGGGGCTACTATGGGGGTTACTTACTACTGAAGCCCCTAATAGGGGTCACTAATACTACAGAAGCCACTGATGGGGTGACTAACAGGGACATTATTACTACTGGGGCCACTAGTGGGGTGGGGGGCTCCATATCTAAGGGAAGGCCACTGTAGGGGTTGCTAATACTACTGGGGCCACTAACAAAGACACTATTAATACTGCGGCCATATAGGTCATTTTCTTATGACACATTCCCTTTAAATCCCTTGGCCTCTCTCACAATTTCCCCTCTCAGCTTGTCCTTATCCTATGATATAGGAACCTACGGTACAGTGGAAGCAAAGCTGTGGGTTACGATACCCAATGATTATTTCCAATTCCAGTAGGGCAGCACCGATCTATTTATCTTTTGCTTTTTCATCCGCCTTTTTTTTTTTACAGGTTACCGCCATGTTCATCTTCTTTCTAAAGATGGCACCAAAATCCCACCAGCCTCGCTGTTTGTTTATATTCGTATAACAGACATCGCTGATCCAGTGCAGGACCTCGACGGTTAATGGAAATGCTCGTTACTTGTCAGCCTCCTGTAGGCACATTAACAGTCCTAAAGCTCGGAATTACTGCGGTTATGCTATATTTTGCACTTACCCCCCCCCCCCCCCCGCCCCCGACACAGAACGTTAGTTTGTATATACTTGTATATTGTGTTATTTTTTTTACGTATTTCATGTACAGATGTATATTTGGTGCTATTCTATTTAAAATGTTCTCTTGCTGATTAACTTATGAAGATACTGTAACCCAAGCTGGCGCTGTACCCACTTGCAACAGTGTTAGTGAACATGCAGCATGAGCTTCATTGATGGGTTTGTCTGGGTTTCACAAACTCTCTTCCAGATTATGGGGCTTCTGGAATGACGACAATAGGTACAGCGTGTCGCTAGGGAAATGAGAATGTGTTTAAACGGGTATTACGGTTATATCTGTTGCGGTGTGATGTCACAACGTCAGCCCTGATCCATGTGGACGCAGCCCTGTCATTTTGGTACTGTGGGCTCTGATTGGTCAGCTGGAAAGTTTTTTCCCAGCCAGCCAATCGGGTGTCTTTGTAGTGCATTTATTCTGGCTCATCTTCTCAGATTGTGCTAGTTATTCATCTTTAGGGTGGAGTTTTGGTGAGGTCTGCGTCCTCAGGGGGGTCATCAGACTTTCAGATAAATCCTTGCTGTTTATACTGACTGTTTTTAGTTTTGTAAATCGGTTTCCTAGTTCTGTTGTGTCCATTAATATTTACATCTGTCAATTGTCAGCACCTTGTTAACACGTAGGGTCTGACAAGGTTGTCCCCAGGTTATGGATGTCGGGTTGCCCTTGTCGCGGCAGTCGCCTCAATTTTAGAGTTTCCTTGTATTAGTATGGTAGAGTGAATTTTCCCTTTTCCCCTTTTTGTGTTTCTTTACTAATAGTTTCATTCTTTGCATTTTTAAGTGATTTCCTATTCACAGCTCCACTGATGAATGGAGTTGTGGCGGAGGATGTGTGCTACCACTCCATTGCCAATCACACAGAAAACTTCGTTCTGACGATCAGTGGTCGTAACCCCATCTATCAGATATTTACTTCCAATCCTGTGAATAGTGAATAGCTTGATAAAGCCGAAATACCCCTTTAAATGAATAGCCTAGTACGTTGGCTTATAGAGGGGTCCTTATTTTTGTGAATCCCTTCTGTTATCTCACGATGTCCAAAAAGGGAATTTAACAATAAGTCATCTTACCTAGAACTACGCTTTAATGGGGAAATGTTGCATAAATCTACCGTGAAGTATTAAACACTATTGTAGACCCGTTTTCTGTAATGACGTGTTTCTCTCTATTATGCAAACTCAGTTTCAGACTGAATTCTAGAATATTGCATTAACAGTGGAATGATATTTGTGACTTTCCATAACACTACAGTAGGTCCTCACAGCATGAGACTTTTGTGGGGACATTGAAGTACAAAGATGTATGTTGTTGTAGCCATAATGCAGAAGCATTGCATTACAGCCATCAGCTTAAAGGGGTTGTCCAGCTGTAAAGCATTGATGGCCTATCCACAGAATATCTATCGATACTAGATTAGTGGATGTCTGGCACCCAAGGTCCCATTTGTGGACTCATTTGCACTCTTGCACCAAGCTGATTTTTTTGCAGGAAGAAGACAGCTCCGTTCTTACTACAGTGGTGAGTCTTGGCGTTACAGGCAAAGTAAATGGGAACTTTGCCTGCAATACCAACCTTGACTACTGCACTGAAAACGGAGCTATAGAAATTAGCTCAGTGCAGGAGTGTAATAGCTCATCAAATAGGGCCTGGGCATTGCCCCTGCCAATTTGGTATTGATGGCCATCCGAGGAATAAGCCATCAATAGTTTACAACTGGACAACCCCTTTAAAAGAGGTGTTCTAGAGAGACTGTAAACTGATAAAATGGGTTGTCCTGTTTATGTTAGATTCAAGAAGCTGATCACCTGATCTGCTGCTTTTTGCTCCACATTTCCATGGAAATTGACTTGAATGCAACTCTTTTAAGGCTCCTACATTGTGGAAATGACATGCACGCCTATGCCTTGGTCAAGGTATTCAGATACAGACCTACAGCAGAAAACTGATGCTTTATCCCAGATTAAGGAAAGTTTAGATACAGCTTTTCACCAGCTGGCGCTACTATTTTGTTAGTTGCTGGCCTACATCAATGGCTGTGGTTCAATGCTTATGTCAGTAGGGCAACAACACTGCTTGCCTTCACCAAATAGCCTTATCCTAAGATCTGTTTTTGTATATAAAGCCTTTTGGATGGACATTGAATGATGATTGCCATGTCTGCATGTTCCGTTTAGGAATCATTAAGATCTCTATAGGCATAATGCTACTAATTGCAAGTATGAATTGCAAAAATACATGTAAGGTTTGCACGTTGTTACATACAGTATGCGCTACTGTAGCCTTCTTGAATGTAAGAAGTATCTCTTGCACTATGTATTTGGATCCTATAATCCTGGGATTCTTAGACCTTTCCTATGCAATCCTATAACAAGTGGAGTAGATGTCACCAAGAATGAGCAGCCTGAAAAAGAAAATTGTATACTGCCATTTAATGATTGTCTTCAAATCTTCCTGAAGCTGAAAAAGCCTTTTCAAAATTATTTTGACTTAGAAGTTTTGTCAACTTTTATAACTTTTTAGGTTATTTAGGGATATTTTCTGCCTACTGGATTTCAAAGGGAAATGGCAGATTCCACCGCAGCATGTAATGTTTAGCTTATATGCTCATATATAGAGTCATGTCATCCATCCCATATTAAAACTGTGACTAGACAGTTTGGGAAATAATTGTGGCTGCCGTTGTCCAGTAACAGTGTTGTGTATTCATTACTGTGGTAATTCTCAGATTTTGTAAAGATATATATATATGAGGTTCATAACAAAATAGCTCCAAAGCCAATACACTATGTGAATCCTTCCACCCAAAAATATAAGAGCTTGTCTCAAGTCAGCCATGAAGATCAATTCCAGTCATGTATGTCAACCCAGGCGTTGTAATTATATTCTTGCCCATAGAGGGCAGTATTACTTAGTGAAGTGACCTAAAGGGAAAATCTGCGACAAAATATGCACCATTGGTGTCGCTTTAAACGCAGATCCACAGCAGACTTCAAACCTTCAATTGCATGGGTGAAATCTGTTGGGGATTTATGTCAAAATGTACACCATATTTTGCATTGCAGATTTTGGTGCTGATCCAGTGGTGCAGATTTTCCACTACGTGTGACTATATCTTGAGGTTACGTCCACATGGGGCAGATTTGCTACAGACTCTCCTTACGGAAAATTTGCAGCATTTACAGTAGTAGCAAAGTGGATTGGATTTCCGGTGCCGCTTCCACCTATCCATCTATCTTCAAATCAGGGGGTGAACTCCACACCAAACTCAGTGTCAAACCTGCGTCAGAATCCACATCAAATGGTGCAATTTTTATGTGAATTTGGCACTGTGGATTTTCTGAAAATGTTCCCTGGTAAATCCGCCTCATGTGATTATATGCTAAGGGTACCTTTACATATGGCAGATTTTGGTACAGATCTGCAGCAGACTTCACCCCTTAAATTGAAAAGCTGCAAAAAATCTGGTACATATAAATGCAGCCAAAAATCACTATCACTCCCGTGACCCCACCCCCATTATCTTGACATTTCATTCAATATGCACTACCCAGCGGGGGGGGGGGGGGGGGCAATGAGCCAAACTCCTCCCAGAACAATGCAGATATGAAACATGCACTGAATTCTTAAAGGCCTATTCCCACAATTTAACTGTATTCCCTATGAATGAGGGAAGGGGGGGGGGGGGGGGGGGTTTATATTGGCCATACACATAAGATCAATGTCAGCTAAACCCAGCGCTTTCAGCTCACTTCAGGGAAGGCAAGGGTCAATATGTTGGATTACAACATGGCTGATCCTTTGTTTTAATGGAAAATAAGTTGGCACCAGAGGAGTCTGGAAGCAGCTTATTATCCTCTCAATATATGAGTGGATGCATATTTGGGGAAAGGAGGAGGTCGGGAGGAATAGCATTCAGCTAAGGTGTGTGGCCATCTTTACAATCAGAATAAAATCTAGTTTGAAAAATACCTTCACTATCTAATTTAGCAATGATCACTGCGCCATTGAGGTTTGCATCCACTGTGACTGGAAGAGCCCTTTAAATCTTGCCCTCCCAATTCCTCCCATAGTCGCCAGGTGTTGCTGCTATTTGATGTCCACGTAGTAGTAGTGCAAATCATAAAAATGCCGTTGTCATATACTCGCATCTCAGATATGTAATGAATGTAACAAAAAGTTGCACATCAATCGTATTGAGCCTTGCATGTTTGGCAGAATACTCCTCGAAGGCATCGTCTACATACGGAGGTTTCTAGGCAACGTTCACAAAGCATCCTGTGTAATTTTGTCGTTCAGTTTGGCTATGGAATATTTTTAAATAAAGTACCTTCATACCAGTTGTATTGTCTTTTTGTGAATGGTTCACTGGGGCCTAATGGCAGGGTGGCAGCTGCTTTATGCCCTACCAACCAGCGATATCACAAATGGTGTAGGGAAAAAAAAAACACTTGATGGTCTGTTTATGCATGCTGTTAATCTATAGTAACAAGTCTCCTCACACACCTTCTAGGTGCTCTTTTTTCCGGTCGTAGGTTCCGCCACAGATCCGGGTCAAAATATTGGAAAAAAGAGTCATGCATTTTTCTTTTTAAACGGGGATTGACATGACTTACAATTTCATGAACAGTATTTCTATTGTCAGGTTCGCTGTTTGACATTTGTTGATGACCAGTTTTACTCGGAGTTACAAGGTTTAAAGTTGCCAACTCTTTTGCATCCTGTTTAGAATGAACCAAGTATCTTTGTAACACATCAGTGTATTTTTAAATTTTCACATCATCTGGATGGTCACTACGTTGTAAAACAGTGCTAATCCCATCATCAAGGCAATGAATAGCAGCCTGTTTTATGTTAGGGGTCATTGCAATGGCTTGTCTTATATTGTTAAGCTCGTGTTTGAAGAACAAGTACATTTTCTCTGCATGTTCCATAATCGGTTGACAAGATGACTCGTTATTATCGGGATTCCTAAAGCCCAAGAACAAACCTATAAAACCACTCACCTGATTCACTATATGCTTCTTCTTCTTTATGGTCAGTGTTTTATCACCCTGCCCTATAGTGCGGCGCCACTTTTTTAGCATATTTCTTTGACTCTCTTTTAGAGCTATTACCCTAAATACCCAGGATGCTTAATTGCGTCGTAAAACTAATATGAAAGAACTAGGCAAGAAATAAAATAATTGTTTCAGATATTGATTCACATGGGCAGACTGATCTTGTTAGTATGATCGAGTATTCCAGAGAAAATGATGGTTTAAGATACATTGTAACAGTCAGACGCGCTATCAAAATACACCCGGTGTGTCGGTTTACCAGACAAAACAGAAGCTAGCATTACAGAGGCCTTTAAGCTGATATTGGAAAATGATCATCGTGTACCGAAAAAATTACAGACGGACCGAGGCAGAGAATTTATGAATAACGCTAAAATCCTACACTATACATAATCTCTTTACTACAAACACGGTGAAGGCTGCCTAAGTGGAACAATTTACCCCGTACTTTAAAAACGAGAATGTGGCGTTACCGCACAAAATAGTTTTAGATATATCGACATTTTACCCGATCTTGTATATCGTTATAACCATACCTACCACACAGCTATCCGCTGCATACCTGTTGATGTAACAAAACACAACTCCTTAAGAATGTGGCAAAACATCTACAGCAATATTATCACCTTTAAGTCTGACAAACCCTCTTTAATGACCATGTAAGAATCTCACAGTATAAAGGAACCTTCGGTAAAGGGTTATGAACAAAACTTACACAGATGATATTTTGTCGTCGACGCTATCAATACTAAATTCCAAAAAACCCTCTATGAATTAACCAACTTGAGCGGGGAACCTATAGAGGGATCATTTTATAAAGACGAGATGCAAAGGGTACCTTGCGTATGCAAACTGTGTCTACAGGGTCGAAAGATACTGAAAAAGAAACAGACAAGCGGTAAAATATTTTATTTTGTTAAGTGGCTAGGCTACCCTGCAAAATTTAACAACTGGATCGAGGAACAATAGCTGACATCCGTGTAAACCATGGAGGCTGGAGCTCTCCCTAGCAATGCCTCCTCCAAAATTTACCCCCAAAACACAGGACCGTATGAAGTAGTGCTAACCGAAATACAGTATCCCCATACATGGGATACGATTAAACAGTATGAAGGAAACCTTTTCATCGCTAAACATGGTGACGTGTTTAAGGAATATTATGTGAAGGCCGGTTTTTATTCCAGCATCATCGAGCTGACAAGAGCCATCAATGAACGAATCGAAACTTTCAGGATAACAAATGAAATCGTTAAGCTGCACTATGATGAGGTAAAAAGAACCGTTACAAAATCACCAACAATGCAGATTGCGCATGACCAGAAATTGTCGGTTCCATTAGGCCTACCAGAGTATATCCAAACTGCTACCGATAAAATACCAGAAAGCAAGATTATACTGATATAAAAGCTGGATTTTACACATTATTTGTGTACTCTGATAAATTCTAACATCAGTTCTTGGGCAATAGCTTTGTTCAGATTTTAAGAACTGTTAAAATCAGCTGTAAAAACAATGACATTGTTAATCTGCACTACGCCCAACCGTTACTACATTGCTCATTCAAGGCATGGCGTTGGGTGTCGCAGTGATGAATACATGTATGGGTCAGGTCTCACTGGTTTACATAGGGGGCTTTTAACCCCTAAGGGCTCCTACACACTTGTGTTTTTCTTGCACGTTTTTTTTTTCACGCGATATCGCTTCCCTTTTTTTTCTCACGCGATTGTCAATGGGGCTTTCTATTGTTAAAAACGCATCGCAAGTTGGTGCTTTGCAATTTTTGTGCGATGCATTTGTAATATTAGAAAGTCCCATTGACAATAGCGTGAAAGAAAACTCAGTGATATTGTGTGGAAAAAATGTGCAAGAAAAACACAAGTGTGCAGGAGCCCTTAGTGACCAAGCCTGTTTGCGCCTTAATGACCAGATGCAAGAGTAGTGACAGCAACCCTTATTCCCAACAGTGGGGACCACAGACCACAGGGGGGACCATCACTGAGCTCGGCCGCCGACCCCGATTACCGACAGTGGGGAGCACGCAATAGCGGAGACCACAGAAGGCAGGGGGTTGCATCAGGGAGCACTGCGGCCAGCGGCACCCTACACTGACAGCGCCCTGGCCCCGCAGCCAGGGATCGGAGCTGTTGTCCTGCTGCTGAGTCTTAGAGCTCCGGACCCTGCTGGTGTCAGCTCGCCTCACAGATCAGCTGTCACACTACTCCCCTGCTGCCATGTCCGCTACAGGCTGGCCCGCACTCAGAGTACCCGAGGGTGGGGTGGGGGAGGACTGCTTCACATTTGTCCACGCACTGCCCAGCGCACAGTGCTCCCCCCACCCCCGCAAGCAGCCTACCCTCTGCGCTCCCGGCTGCCTCTGTACAGCACCACCGGATCACTGCACATGTCCTCTTCAGAATGCCAGGATCTCTGCTTCTGCTGACGGTCAGTCTCCTGCTCGCTCCTCTGCCCTTTACTGCTGTATCTTGGCAGCCAATCCTAAGCTAGGGGTGTGACAGGGGCGTTCACTCCTGGTGATAGCTATCATACCCCTAATTTCCAGTGGCGTTAAAGGGGTTGTCCCGCGGCAGCAAGTGGGTCTATACACTTCTGTATGGCCATATTAATGCACTTTGTAATATACATTGTGCATTAATTATGAGCCATACAGAAGTTATAAAAAGTTTTATACTTACCTGCTCCGTTGCTAGCGTCCTCGTTCCCATGGTGCCGACTAATTTTCGCCCTCCGATGGCCAAATTAGCCGCGCTTGCGCAGTCCAGGTCTTCTCCTGTTCTCTATGGGGCTCCGTGTAGCTCCGTGTAGCTCCGCCCCGTCACGTGCCGATTCCAGCCAATCAGGAGGCTGGAATCGGCAGTGGACCGCACAGAAGAGCTGCGGTCCACGGAGGCAGAGGATCCCGGCGGCCATCTTCACAGGTAAGTATAGAAGTCACCGGAGCGCGGGGATTAAGGTAAGCGCTCCGGTGAGCTTTCTGTACGTCCCTGCATCGGGGTTGTCTCGCGCCGAACGGGGGGGGGGGTTGAAAAAAAAAAAAAACCCCGTTTCGGCGCGGGACAACCCCTTTAAGATACACCAGTACCCCATACATTACCCAAATAAATAGTTCTGCTTTCGTTACTTGGGGCTGACTTATTGTTGGACTGTGCACTTCTGACTGTGGATAATGCAGTCTATTTACTGGCACAGTCTCGCAAGAGGATGTAATTGTGCATGGAAATACAGGCAGGCATCTTTGCAGTATATGGAGAAGGTAGTAAAGGACATCGGGACACTTCTGGATAGAGCAGGAAAGGGTCTATGTATACTTGTAAGCAGATGGGTGCCAGAACAGCTTAGTAACATGAGGCCTGTGACACACAAACACATTTCGGGAAGGGTATCATCCCTTCTTAAGGAGAGCACCTAGATGGTGAGTGAAGAGACTTATAAGGCCAGACAAGCCCCTCTGGGAAATGTATGCAAATAAGAAAGGTGGAACAATACCTCTGCCGTGCCGCCTATTGGAAGGCAGGATTCCTGCAAGCCAATGCCCAACTCTTGTATAAAGACTTGTATAAAAAGTCGAACACTGGCTGGCAGGAATACTGCCATCCAATAGGTGGAGCAGCAGAGGTATTGTTTTACCTTCCTTATTTGAACACAAACTGATTTGCGCAGCATTTTACGCATGCGACACGCAGTGAATATAACTCATTGATTTCAATGGGTTTGTTCACATGAGTGTATTTTGTGCAAGCATTTCAATCACCGAAAAAAATATGCAGCATGCTCTATTTTCCTGCATACTTGTGCAAGAAAAAAGCACGTATTGAACTAATTACCTTAATTGCCCAGGCTTAAGGCCTGTGTCACACAGACGTATTTGCACACAAAAATTTTGCGCGCACTAAAACGCAGTAAATAGAACCCATTGAATTCAATGGATTAATACACAAGTGCGTATTTTGAGTGTGCATTTCGGTTGCGCAAAAAAGAAATTGCAGCATGCTCTATTTTCTTGTACAGGAAGATATCACTTCTTGAACTCATTAAACTAATTGGCCATTTCAATAGCTGAGAGCACCAGTGTGTGTTTTTTGGGCGTGCAAAAACTAACGAAATAGCGCAAAAAGTAAAACAAAATACACAAAAACACAGAATAAACGTGCGCACAAATATGTATATGCTCGTGTGACACAGGCCTAACACCCAAAATGGTTGACTGTGGTTTAAATATCTTGTATGTCGTGACAAGTTAATGGCCAAAAATCAGGAAAAACCGCGCCATGTGATTCTGTTGACCAATTATGTCTATAGTCAGCTAAAGGAGGGACATGAATAAGAACCCTTGTAAGCCTGAATGACGAATAGGCAGAAAAGCGGGATAGGATCTGAGTGCTTAATGGTATCTTTTAGATATACCCTCAGTAATGAGGGTTTTAGGTAGCTCTCCTTGTGCTTCAGTACATTTCAGGGTCATATGAGATCATCCATGGAAGATTCCTAAATATCTGTCCCAGTAACAGCTGGCTTGACAGCGGGGTCGGATTGCCCATTGTAAGAATGGCAGGAAGAAGAGGAACAAGGTCTGATGGGATGGCGGTAAAACGACGGGAATGGGTGGAGCAATAAGACATGCGGAATCCACTGATTCATCAGCAGTAGAAGAATTCAAGTCAAAGCTCCCCCACCCTCACTCCCCTTTACAGTTATTCTGTCCTGGTATTCAATTAAGTGGGACATCGCTCGCTAATGTGGGTGGATTTGGTGTCTAAATTTATTGGTTGGTATGTGGACGCGAGTCTGGAAGTCTAAGTCCTCATTTAAGTTATTACAAAGTTTATGGTGTTATGTGGACTGGAGTTTGGCAGACCAAGTCTTGGTTTTAGTTATTATATGGTGATTGATATTTGGTTTATGGTGAATGGTGTTGGAAGAAAAGCTCCCCTTTGGGAACCCTTTAATAAAATACTGTGGCCTTTAATCCCCCAAATTCGTGTCTGGTGTCTTATTTCAATCAAGGTTAGAACTCTGGTGCTGGAGGAGAATGCTTCGGATACCTTGGACTGCCATGACAATGAACAAGGTAGTGTTAGTAAAGTCAACCCAAAAATATCACTTCTAAGGTAGTGTTAGTAAAGTCAACCCAAAAATATCACTTCTAGTGATATTTTTGGGCTGACTTTACTAACACTACCTTGTTCATTGTCATGGCAGTCCAAGATATCCGAAGATCCAATGATATTTCATTACTTTTTATATTTTTTCCTTCAATCCTCAAAAGGTTTGGCCAGTCGAATAGTGATATACGCAGCGGCATCTGGAGGACGTTACCCCCTCGCTGCGCTTATTTTCTAACCCAATATAATTATAAAAGAATTGTATTATTGGAAAAGCTGTAAAATAAAATTTCGAAAAGTCTAATCATTACTGTTTACCGAGCAAATCAATAAAAGAAAAACCTAAGCGCCCAACAATAAATACTTGTTAACTCAGACTTAATGCAAGACACGAATCGAAATACTTAATTACTTCTTGTCATTACACACAATAGATGAAAGAGGAATTGATGTATCACAACCGCTCTGGCTGTTACAGGAAGCAGCTAAAAATAAAAAACTGGGAGGGATGATGAAGAAGACTTGAAGACTGGGGAGTTCGATGTTCCAAGATGGCGATGTATGGCTACTTAAAGGGCAATTCCACTTTACATGCATTGAGAATGCATAACCTGAACTATTCTAGTAATTACTTGCTGCAGAATTTTACACGTTGATGAAAATGATTGTAGGCCCTTTCTAGCTGAGGCGGATTTTCATTTTTCACTCCCCATACATAATTAAAGGAATTGTCCACTTAAAGGGGTATTAAAAGACTTAAATTTTTTTTTCTCTTGATGAACGTTGAAGATCCATGCAGATCAGCCAATTCCCAGGGCCGCTGTCAATGTGGTCAGCATAGAAAGCACTGACTATATTGTAGTGGGCTAGGTTGCTACTACAGCGCAGCTCCCATTGAGTTCATTGGGATCTGCGCCTGCAATACCAACCCGGGCCACTGCACTATGGTGCTTTAAGCCGCCTGCGCTGACTGCAGTGACAGGAATCAGCTGATCTGCGGGGATCCAAGTGGTGGGTTCCCTGCCTGTCACGAATAGAAAAAGTTTTTAAAAGTCCCAAAATACCCCTTTAAGACAACACCTGTTCAGGAGCCACTTCTCCCAATAATCACAGGGGGAGTTTTTTACTGTAGGTACCTCATGTGCCAGATCTATTCACAATAAAGGCAGACGCTACCCAATCCTGCAGGTTGGATTATCGTGGTTGTCGGGACTGCTTTTCTTTCAGAAAAAACTATACACCTGTTGATAGATTGTGTTCTGTATTGCAGCTCAACTCCATTAAAGTGAATGAGACTGCTAGAGATAGCCGAATACTTAAACTCTGCTATCCCCAACCCACCCTTTGAAATCAATGGAGTGGCAGCAGGATTGTATTGTCAGGGTAATTTCTGCGTACAGCACCAATCAGGCCCACCCTAATGCCCCGCTGCCGGCGGTAAAGAAGAGACACCACACACGGAGGTCTGGTATAGTTCCTCACACGGGGACATGACTGCGCACTTTATTACAGATTACATGGGATCTTATACCCTTTGGTCTCATCACTAGGAATGGGTGATGGGCTCATTGGCTCAAATTCACCGCATAACCATATATGTAAAGTCCGGATTTCCGGCCTGAGACAGTGAAAGTTATATACGTAGTTGAACAGTCGATATCTAGATATGGCGCTTCTGGGAAAACAGCCAAGTACACGGCCTTCGTGTTCGGTTCTGTATCATCTCTGAATTTCTGGACACATCTCTCTCGGCCTTGCAAACTTTTGGAATATCTGATGTAAGGCGACATATAAGTTTTTCTCATTTTAACTTTGAATAGAACTTGCATACAGGTATAAAAGCATAAAAAACATATGGCAATATATACATATACCCTCACAAACCCCCCTAAAAACTTATATGGAGATCAAGCACCAGGCCTTGCACTCTTCCTCGGTCGCCTCTCCCTTGTGTCAGATTTTTCCCACTGCCCGTAAGTCCCTACTCCTAGGAGGGGGATCCCTACCTCACCTCAGAAGGAGGCCATGGATTCCCTGGGCTTTTTTCCGGGCATCCATACCCTCTATCTGTACAAGTTAACACCCCGCAGAGTGTGCCCTCGCTCGAACCTAAGGTTTTCTGCACTATCCCTAGGCAAATGGGAAGTCCACTGACAGTCCATCTTATGAGACCGGGGAAGACACAGTACTAGTCCATCTCTCCATTCTTCTGGTAACGTACGTGGTTGGCATTATTGGAACTGACTCTTCATCTTTTTCAAACAAGGGAAACGTTGGTGTCACATTGTCCAGTCCCTTACTCATACTCTTTTTGATCAAAAGGATAATACACGTACATGAAGTTACATACCCCACCCTCTTTCTGCTAAAATCATATCCAGGCCACTCTATTTTGGAACTCCATGGATGCAGTAGGCCCTAACTGGTCAGCTAACCCTTGTAAAGCATCTCTGGTGTAGTTTACAAACCTCTGCTGATTGTAATAGATATAATTCATCCAATCTACATTATTATTAACAGTGACAATAGCAAATAAGGACTCAAAACCTGCTTTAACCTGATCTCTAGAATTAAATTCATCTGGCACCCCCCTTGGCACTCCTATTGCATCTATGTATATATGTGGATCAAAGTTACCACCTGGAGTGTCAACTTCTCTCTTAGCACGATGCAGTGTTGGATTCTCACCCTCAGTGTAGTCTTCATATTGCACATTTGATTGTATTAATTTGTTCTGATCCCTGAAACAAGGGGCTAGTGTACAGTAGTCAAAGGTGTGTGTTAGAGGAATTGTACAACAATGTCACTGTGACATCCACTTCCGCCCAGGTCCCCAACCCTGCCCATAGCCTGTAAAGGATATGCAGGATCATGAGTTTTTTCAGTGCGAAGTGTGGATCCAAGGTGGCTTTCCTTCGAGCTTGACTGCAGTTGGGGTGGTAAGCAACATCTAGTAAGGACCTTTAAACCGGGTTTCTCTCTCAAACTTTTTCACATAGACCCTGTCACCTGGTTTCAGATTGTGACACTCATCTGTAGGACCTGGGAGAAAAGCAGAGACTGCAGAATGCATTATTGACAATTCCTTGGAGAGGCCTATGACAAAATTAACAAGAAAATCATTCCCCAAACTCAGCTACTGTGACATGTATCCTCGGGAGAAAAAGAAAAACTAATGGAAGACACTCAATTCAAAATTTGCCCATTTCCTCTATTGTCTTTTGTATCTTTTTTCCCACTACTCTGCGGATGGTAGGGTGTGTGAAAAGCCTGGGATATACCCAAAGCAGACATGATGTGTTGTATTATTTCACTTGTGAAGTGTGTACCTTTGTTAGACTCAATTGCTTCCGGTACCCCGTATCTGCAGATTACCTCGTTCATGAGCTTCTGTGCGGTTACCTGCTTATCTACTTTGGTAACAGGGTAGGTCTCTCCAACCTGAAAAGAAATCAACAACAACAAGCATATATTCATACTTCCCAACAAGTGGGAGCTGAATGTAGCCAATTGGCAATCCCTGAAATGGGTAGAGTGGCCTAGGCAAGTGTTATGTGGCAAATTTTACTTCTGCCCTGTTGCTTACGGCAAAGATCATGCAAAATTGGACAAATGATGCAGCAGCTACAGAAAACCCAGAAGCCACCCGTCCTTGTTCAAGCGTCGACATCATTTCTGCTTTGAGAGGTGCGTCTTTCCTTGCATCAGCTGGGCCATCATGGGGCACAGGGACCGTGGTAGGCAAGTGCTGTTGACTGTTCCCCATATGCCGTCCCTTTTTAGTCCATTTTTCCTTTTCTTCCTTGCTGGCTTGTAACTGTAAAGTCTTTAGCATATCAAAGTCCAAAGTTTTTATCAAAGTCCAAGTTTTTGTCAAAGTCCAAGTTTTTGTCAAAGTCCAAAGTTATTGTTAAATTCTTCTTTTCTTCCACGGCTTGAGGGCCGCTGCCTTTGCTGTGTGGTCTGTGATGGCATTGCCTCTTGTTTCTCCGGTGTAGGAATTGGTCTGAGCTCTCCACTTTGTTAGGTAGAAGTAGGGCCTCCGTAAGACTCTGCACCGCTGCACCATTCTTAATTGGCTGTCCTTCTGAGGTAAAAAACTGTCTGGCTTTCCATGTTGGGCCGTAATCATGAGCTATGCCAAATGCATACCGGGAGTCAGTGTAAACGTTTGCCGTCTTACCTTTTGCCACTCTACACGCTTCAGTGAGGGCCTGCAATTCCGCTTCTTGTCCTGAGACATGCGGAGGCATTCTGCTTTTAGGACATCTTGTTGTGTGAGCACTGCATGTCCAGTGTGGAGTCGTCAATCACCCCTGGGACCATCTATAAAAAACAACTCAAAATATGCATTGTTAACAAGGGCTTTCAGTAACTTTTTAAAACTTAAATTTTCTTGTTGCATCAATGCTAGACAATCATGCTGATATTCTATTTCAAAAAGATCAGAATCTTGTTGCAAAAAAATTTAAAAATGGCTGATTTGCAATACCTAGATCACCTATGCCTTCTCCTCCCCCCCTTTGAACCAGGGTACTCAATTGTAAGAAGAGTAACCGAGTTCAAGGTAGTATAACATTGTAAAAAGATTTGATGGATGCAGATAAGGCTTGTAAGATGTTAGCACCAATAACAGAGACATGAGTTACATCGGGGCAGAATAATCTACAAACATCTATTAATATTGGAAATGTGATATCCTTTAAGCAAATTCATTATTAATCTGATCCTGCCTGCAATGTCTTATCAAATTTGAGAGAGGAAAAAAAATTTAAAAAATAAAACTTTTACTAACTGCTCAAGATTCTCAGACCCCTCCTTTGTGGACAAGAGGGATGAAACATTACGTCCTTTACATCATCTAGCTCCACCCCTTCGATACTGGCTGCTTGCTTCTTTTTTCACAACTTCATTTAAGCTTTACAGTCTGCACGTCCACATCACAACCAAGTAAAGTCTTATGCAAGGGGGGGGGGGGGGGGGGACGACTATTATCCCCAGTCAATATCTGCATCACACATTTTACATTCATCACAGCCTGAACACTGGGCATTAACTCTCATCCATCCATGCGCTCAAGTCTGCCCCGTCACCCCCCATTGAAGGTGTACCAGTACATACAGATGCACAGACAAAAAAAAAGTTTGACAAACAAACATTCATCAGTTGAAAAACATTGAGGTGAGTGCTATAATGTTATAAAGTACATGATTCTATTGAGATGAGATTGTGAATGAGCGCTATTTTTGACAAATTATGTGAAAAAAATTTGCTGAGTGACTGAGACATTCTATATTTCTTATTTACTGAAGCTATTATATGCTATATTAAACACTGAAGTATTTTAGAATCTGTGACCCTGAGCTTAGAGTGAAATCTGAAAGCCCCCATCTTTGCAAAATAACTGTTATCTCTCTACGAATATGCAAAACCAACTGAACAGAGTTGTTTTAGTTTAACTATTCCCTACATTTGAACTCATAAATAACACATATGCTGGGACCTTCTGACAGCTTACACCTGTGTGAAAGAGACCAAGACGTGTCCATTTGTGACCTCAGAACCCAGTAAGAATATACCTTAGAAATTGCTATATTTCCTGCCTTCTTAAGACAGTATAAATTCATTCCATTACAGCGAGCAAGGCTACTTTCCAGGGTTAGTATTGCATTCTCTCTCGCTGTTATCTTCTTGACCTTGAAAAGCTACACAGACTGCAGCTTCAAGTAAACAATCCTTCTCCTCTAAAAGCAAGCTCAGTTAACCATTTGCACATATATATATATATATATATATACACACACATACACATACATCTATATCTATTATCTATCTAGTATTATACACCTTTTCTTCTCTCTCTCTGCCAACAAATCACATGCTTTGTAACTTTCCTCTCGACTTTGCTTGTTTCCCATACTTCTCTCCCTACCTAACTGCCAATGTAACCTTCAATAGACACTCTCCCGACACCCTCCAGATCACTTACTGTACTTTCCAACATTTCACTTACGGGTACTTTCTTAAACAAATAATGTGTACATACTTAACTTTCTCTGACTGTCTGTCTCCTCCTCACTTCAGCACTTTCTAGCAACCCTTGGTCTTTCAAGGCGCCCTTCTTGGTCCTAAGGACCTCCTCCCAGTCACCATACTGTAATCTACCGTGCGGGTCGATGTCACACATTTTCATAAGTTTTCTTACATTTTACAGATTGGGACCCTTGTCTCTCCTACTGTCTCCCCTCCATCAATTGATCCGCACGGCGGCGGCCCATAAAGGGCTCCGTCTTCTTTAATAAGGTCTTACGCATATTAGAACAACAACAATAATAATAATAACACGCTCCATAGAGTGCATCCTTCTGACCCGAATTGTCAGCCCCTTATATATGGCAAAACAACCGAAGGCATCTTCTTCTATGGAACCAGTCCCATAGAGTGCATCCCTCTCCTCAGCTAAACCATCAACAACTAACTAAACTAAAACCGAGGGTCTCTTCTTCTATGGGACCTATCTCACAGAGTGCATCCCTCTCTGCTAAACCATCAACAACTAACTAAACTAAAACCGAGGGTTCCTTCGTCTGTCAGACCAAATGAAAAGAAAAAGAAAAAAAAATTCTGCAGATATAACAAACGATCTCCACTATTGTTAAAACGCTACGGACTTCAAAGTACAAATAGACTACAGACTAGTTCCTGGGTGAGCGATTGGTGCGCATATCACGGTCAGTGGTCCGTGACGGCAAACCCGAAGCCCACACGAGCTACCGTGTAGAACTCTTAACCCAACCCGTCCGGTCACAAAACACAGTCCCTCCTGCTGCAAGACTCTCAGTGTAAAACAACATAAATATATGCCGGTCTTACCTGGAGTTCTGTGAGTTGATCAGGCTCGGTTTGCAGCAGGACGGCTTCCCCGTGGCGTGGATCCGGGTGGACTGCGCTGCACGGCTCCGGTTTTACCGCCCCACCTTTGGGCGCCATTTGTCAGGGTAATTTCTGCGTACAGCACCAATCAGGCCCACCCCAATGCCCCGCTGCCGGCGGTAAAGAAGAGACACCACACACGGAGGTCTGGTATAGTTCCTCACACGGGGACATGACTGCGCACTTTATTACAGATTACATGGGATCTTATACCCTTTGGTCTCATCACTAGGAATGGGTGATGGGCTCATTGGCTCAAATTCACCGCATAACCATATATGTAAAGTCCGGATTTCCGGCCTGAGACAGTGAAAGTTATATACGTAGTTGAACAGTCGTTATCTAGATATGGCGCTTCTGGGAAAACAGCCAAGTACACGGCCTTAGTGTTCGGTTCTGTATCATCTCTGAATTTCTGGACACATCTCTCTCGGCCTTGCAAACTTTTGGAATATCTGATGTAAGGCGACATATAAGTTTTTCTCATTTTAACTTTGAATAGAACTTGCATACAGGTATAAAAGCATAAAAAACATATGGCAATATATACATATACCCTCACAGTATGACCATTGCTCTGTTTGTTCCTTGACGCACGTCCTCTGGATCAGGTGGGGATCCAGCAATTATCAAGTTATCTCCTTATCCTGTGTTTCGGGGACAGGCCCTTTAAAATTAATGAGCGTAGAAAAGTACTAGTGTGGTGTACAGAAGTCAATCAATGGAAGCGTCTCAATGTTTCTGAGTGATCTATGTAGTCTTGTGCTTATGTGTATTGTCAATGTGTTCCATGTGAGTGAATATGATCTGTATTGCATAGCCGCAGCACTGAATGGGTTTTAGTCTGGGTTATGTCTGGAAAAGTATCAATTTGTCTGTCATGTGACCTTGTTTTATGTATGTGGTTGCAAGGTGCATGAGTGGGCGAGTGGCTGTTAGAGTTTGTCTTGGCTGGTTCTATTCATCTGTCCATCCTGACAGAAGCTGGCCTGCACCCATAAACCTTTAGTCTGTGTGTAGAGGTTATGGTGGCCAAGCGGATAGACTACTGGTGCTGTGAACCCCCTTCTTCTTCCCTGTATGGAGAGCCAGAAGTGTGACAAGCCACAAGAAGTGAGACTTCCCGCTGTGCAGTGTGGAGTGCAAATCTACTACTCCGTGAGTGTGTATCGATAGAGAGTCGTCAAGGTGTTCATGAGAAAGTGTCCAGACCAGAGAACCACAAACAACTAGGCCTGTGTAAGTCACTTTGTTCTCCTGTGTTTCCTCACTGTCATATCAGGTGTTCTCCTGCACTACCTTTCTGCCAGTGGATGTTAAGTGTGGACTTTATTGAAATAGTCACAAGTTGTGTTCCCAGTAAATGGCTTTACCCATCGTTCCTGGTTCCACCTTTAAAACTTCACCGTGTGTGGACTCTTTATTCATTCACCGAGAGATCACCGCGGAGGAAGGAACGGTGGTGTCACCCGTGACAAGAGTAGACTAAAGTAAACCCTTCCCAGGTTAACCTAACTTTAATAGCCTGCCTATGGCCCGTTGGACGTGTCCCTGGTTACCCTTTGGTGGGAGACAGTAGAGCCACTGGGACAAGGCCTACATCCAATCCCCACCGTCTTCTAGCCTGGGGCCCGCTCCTCGGACGCTGCACTAGATTTGCCATCCAAATAAAATCAGTTGCTAGGACATTTGCATTGCCTGCTGGATACACTTCTGCCGTTGGCTCCAAAAAAAAAAAAAAAAAGGCACAGAACCCACTCTGCGAAAACACACTCAGGCTTTCTACACACAGGCAAGCATGATATCGGTCTCGTAAACGTGTGATGTCCCCACTAGAGATGAGCGAACGTACTCGTTTTGAGTAATTACTCGATCGAGCACCGCGATTTTCGAGTACTTCAGTACTCGGGTGAAAAGATTCGGGGGGTGCCGGGAGGCCTCTCTCCCTCTCCCCGCTGCAACCCCCCACTCACCCACGGCACCCCCCGAATCTTTTCGCCCGAGTACGGAAGTACTCGAAAATCGCGCCGCTCGGGCGAAAAAGGGGCATGGCCGAGTAGGTTTGCTCATCTCTAGTCCCCACAGATGCTAGGTGTTTATGTATCAAAAACGCCTTCCATCACTTCTGCGAGGTTGTGATCTGCCGGCACGGCCTTCAGGATTGGCAAGTGTTTCTCATTGTTTTTAAAGGGAAACCTCGCATTATACTCGCGTGCATCTCGCACGCTGTGTGATGCGTTTTGCGTCTCTATCTTTAAAAATGGGCGATATGATACGAGAAACGTGCTAAGATTGAATATGCATACAGGTCCCTCTTGTTCTCGTTTATCGAATTTTCCATCACCACATCCTCAGGAAGAGAGTTCCATAGTCTTGCTGCTCTTACAATAAAGAACCCGCTTCTGTGTTGGTATAGAAACCCTCTTTCCTCTAGACGTAGAGGGCGCCCCCTTGTTACAGTCACGGTCCTGGGTATAAATAGATGATGGGAGAGATCTCTGTATTGTTCCCTGATATATTTATACATAGTTATTGGGTCGCCCCTCAGCCGTCTTTTCTAAACTAAGTAACCCCAATTTTGATAACCTCTCTGGCTACTGTAGTACACCCATTCCGTTTATTACTTTAGTTGCCTGCCTTTGTACCCGCTTAAGCTCGGATATGTCCTATTTGAGTATCGGTGCCCAAAACTGTCCACAATATTCCATGTATAAAGAGGAAGAACAATGTTCTCCTCATGTGCCCCTAGACCTCTACTGATGCCCCTCATGATCCTATTTGCTTTGGCAGCAACTGCCTGACACTGGTTGCTCCAGTTAAGCTTACAGTTAACTAAAATCCCCAAGTCCTTTTCCATGTCAGTGTTACCCAGTGGTTTCCCATTTAGTGACATGTTTTTTTCTGCCCATGTGCATAACCTTACATTCATCACTATTAAACCTCATTTGCCACTTTTCTGCCCCAAACTTATCCAGATCCTCTTGCAATCTCGTGTTAATTTCTTTACATCGTTTTGTCATCTGCAAATATTGAAATTTTACTGAAAAATCCTTCTATCAGGTCATTACTAAATATACTAGTAATTATTAGGAAATAATAGTACCAAGCTGTGCTACATGGTACATCCATTATGATCCCCACACATCGCACACAGTTCTACTACATCCATCCTGACCCCATACATTACACACACAGCTCTTCTACATGGTACATCCATTATGATCCCCACACATCACACACACACAGTTCTACTACATCCATCTTGATTCCCACACAAGACAAACACAGCTTGACTCCTCCCACAGCAGTGACGACACCACAGGTCCTTCTGCGATGACGTCACCAGGTGGGGGAGCATGAGAAGAACCCACATACAGTACTTTCTACCAAACTGCAGAATGGCTCCTCCCACAGCAGTGACATCACCACAGGTCCTTCAGCCCACTGGATGTTTATGGTGGTGGTAGGTTGGTGTCTTCTGTCAAGACTGCTGAGTTGTGTCTGAGAGAATAACAGCTTAGTTGTATTCTCATTTTGTTTATTTTTGTCCTCCTCTTTTCAAGAGCCCTAACTGTGCTGTTCTTCTATCGGCCAGGCCCTGTGTTTTATATATGTTGTAGGACCTTTGATTGCTTCTCATGCTCCGGCCCCTGGTGACGCCTTCACATACATACTCACTGACAAGTGGTCGTTAGTAGTTTGATTAAAAAGAATAGGGCCCAATACTGCTTCCTTTGGTTCTCCCCTAGTAACAGTGACCCAATTTAACCATCCTCTGCTTTCTATCACTGACCAGTTACTTACCTACTTACCCACATTCTTGCCCAGACCAAGCATTCTCCTTTTATATATCAACCTTTCATGCGGCACAGTATCAAACACTTTAGAAAAGTTCAGATACACAAGATCCAATGACTCTCCCCGGACAAGTCTAAAACTTACCTCCTCGTAGAAGCTGATCAGGTTGGTTTGACAACAGCGATCGCTCATACACCTGTGCTGTTATGGAGTTATACAGCTATTTTCCTTAAAGGTGTTGTCCCGCAAAAGCAAGTGCAGTTAAACACTTCTGTATGGCCATATAAATGCACTTTGTAATATACATCGTGCATTAAATATTGGCCATACAGAAGTTATATACTTACCCCCCCCCCCCCCCCCCGGTGTTGGCGTCCCCATCTCCATGGCGCCGACCAAAGCCTTCTTCTGCCTCGATTAGACGCGATTGCGCAGTCTGCCTCTCTGTCCCGTCGAATGGGGCCACTCCGGCGTGCTCGCGCCGCACAGGTCTTCTGCGCAGGCCCGACATTGGATTGGAAACGGTTAAAGCAATTAAAGGGGTTTTCCCACAAATGACATATATCCATTATCCACAGAATGTCCAATTGCTGAGGGTCTGACCTCTGTGACCCCAGCAATCCCAACATATACACACCCAGAGTTCCACATGTAAATGAACTGGTGGTGCACAAACTGGACCACCGCTCCATTCACTTCTACGGGATGGAGAGAGATTGCTGAGCGCATCGATCTCCCCCTGTCTTATAGAAGTGACTGGTGCGGTGGTCATGCATGTTCACATGTGAAACCCAGCGTGTGCTGCTTGGATTACTAAGGGTTCCCGTATTCAGACCCCCAAGTAATCTGGCATTGATCTCCTATCCTGTGGATAGAGCGGAAATGTCATTAGTGAAAAAAACCCTTTAAGTGAAATTGATCACACAGATTTTATTAATTAAAACCACATAATAAAACATAATGTTTTTCTAATATGTTTTTATTCTGTTATTGTTTTGTCTACACGTTTATGGAAGCAGCCATCCTGCCGGGGCTGCGTGTCCATCCTTAAACAACAGTTTAGAGAGTTACTTTGCAGCAGCGACTTTGATATAAGTAACTGGTGTCTGGAGATAATTCATTGACTTCTATAGGAGGATGTTGTGGGCATGCTCTGTGGTCTGTGCATGCTGTGGGCAACTGCAACCTGGCGCTACTTGATTCTGAAGACACCTCTGCACATTTAAAAGAAACTGAATTTGGAGATGGACTAATTAAGAACGGAACAATGCAGAGCAAGAAAGTGTTCTTGATAAGTAACGATGGTGTGGAAGCTCCGGATAATCAGAGAATACGCAGTCCGGGTTAATGTTCGGCTCCTGCTCCCATCTCTCCATCACATTCTGGAGTCTGCTGAAATGTCGCATCATGTCCCTGGACAGAGAATAAATATGGCTCCTTCCCTACACCCTTTGCCAGGTCTGGATTATTGGGGTGATGCCGCTGTATATGTTTAACCACCTGGAACTTTTGCTTCGCACGGTATGAGCAATACTGGCAGAAGAAAGGCTGCTGGTTGGTGTGGGTGAGGTAGTGATGGCGTAGGCCGGCAGGCCAGCGGAAGCCTCGCTGACACACGTTGCAGACGTAAGGTTTCTCCTCGCTGTGTTTTTTCAAATGAGTTTTGAGCAGGAAGCGAGTTTTAAATGCTTTGCCGCACTGTTCGCAGATGAAGGAGCGGACGTCTCGGTGACGGGTTTCCCGGTGAACACGGAGGGCATCCGCTCTGTTGGTGCAATAGTCGCATTCTTCACACTGGTATGGCTTCAGGCCTGGAAATACAGAAACATTATAGAAACCTAATTTGTATCAACTGAGTAAAGGCCCATTTAGACACACAGATGATCACTCAAAAGATGGCTTTTGAGTGATCATTTTGCATAATCTGGTAATTGGTACTAATGCCCAAACAAGGGTTTTCAAGCCGAACTAAAAACAGTTGTTCGACAGAAAACTGAAAGATGGGCACATTTAGATGCAACGATTATCGCTCAAAAGATGGCTTTTGAGCGAATTTTGACCAATAATCGTTGTGTCTAAATGGGCCTTACATGGACCTCTGGTTTCCCATGTCTATGAGCGGCAGGGGTCTGAATACTCTTATCTCAACCCCTTAATATCCATGCTGCTTCAGGCCTTAATGACCTGACAGTTTTTCAGATTTTAGTGGGCAAGCAGCTATAACGGTTTTATTTTTTAAATCATTAAAGTGATATTTTTCGTGACAAATTGGCCTTAAATGTTATTCTTTTTTTCTTTTCTTTTTTTTTTTTTTTTTACAAATATCAGTTACTTCTACAGCATTTTAGAAAATAAAATCCTGCTCAAACCAATTGTTTCAATGAGGTAAAGTAAACAACTTAAACTAAATATTGTATTTTTCCCACCATTATGCACTGGTTATTTTGATATACGACATGCACTAGTTAGGCTCTGAATACGATTGGTGCGGGTTTTTTTTTTAGATTTCCAGTACAGCCGGTATTCTTCAATGCTGTATGAAACAGAGCACTCTAAAATACGGACCATTAATGACTATCACAAAAAGGCACATCAGTGGTCATTGAATGCATTTCCCCCCCAAATAAGGGTACCCGAATACCCCATGTGAATGAAGCAGTGATGCACATGTTCGACGGCTGCTCCATCTCCGTCTGCCCCATACAAGTTAATGGAGCGGCAGTCGAGCATGAGTATTGCAGCTGCATTCACATGGGGCATTTGGGGGCACCAGTTCCTGAATTGCTGGAGCTTTTAATAGTCAGACCCCCAGTGATCTGACAATTATGGACTATAAGGGAAAACACCTTTAATGACCACCGATACGTCTTTTTACAGCAGTTGTTAAGGGGCTTTATTCTAGGGTGCGCTAAAGAATAATGACTGTAGAGGGGACCATAAAAAAAATGCTTACCAATCATATACAAAGCTCTGTCCCTTACGCCGTGAGCCCATTTATATAGCACTCTACAGAAAACACCATCTATAAATTCTTCAGACACGTTTTGTGACAAATCTAGGACATCCCAAAAGATCATTTTCACTGCATTTCCCCTCTCATATGCAAACGTTGACTTTTTATTGTCTCAATAATACATAATCAGTGCCAGGACCCGGGGAGAAGATGCGGCCGGGCTGACAGGTGATGTATGTGTATTTTTTTACTGTGCAGTTAGGGCTTAGATTATAGCTTTGACATTAGCATTTGGTACTGTCAAAGTTGCATCGTATGAAAACCGGGAGGTTCCATAGGGAAACATGGGCTACAAAACCTTGCGAGTCGCAGGCATATCGCCGGACATGCAAGGTTTTTGTGTCGGGTTGTTGCAGGTTACAAAACATCGCATGTGTGAAGGAACCCATAGGAAACCATGGGCTTCTCATACATGTGATTTGTAGCACTGTAGCGACGCTACAAAATCGAGCGAGTTTGTCGGCCATGTGAAAGAGGTCTTAGCAGAGTTTATATGCATAAAACAGCAGCAGATCTCATCATTAGCTCTACTTGCAGCTATCTGTGTGTGAATACCTTTTCCCTTACTCTTCTCTGTATACAGTTTAATAAGCAGGCTGACTCATCTCTCCGCTCTGCCATTCTAGCCTCCCCACCTGTCAATCAAGAACTAGCAGACAGTGGATAGCACTTTAGAAAGATTTTTCAGCACAAAAACATTACCAGGTAAATATAAAAGTTTTGCTAATTATAACACTGGCTATTATATAAGCACAAGCTGCTTGAAAAGTTGATCAGTTTGAAAAGTGATCATTTAACCCTTTAAGGACCAAGCTTGGTCCTGGGCTTTAATCTCAGCTGATAGCAGAAGTACGGTGCAGGTTTAAAGCTTCTGCTGTATAGCAGGAGCAGGTTGAGTCCTCGACTGTTAGTGTCAGGCAAGGACCAGGAGGATAGGGTAGAAGTGGTTTTTAACTGCTTCTGCCTTCTCCTTTTCAGGCTACATAGCACCCAATAAGCGCTATGTAGGGCAAAGAGAAAGCAGAAGGGTTACTTCGGCTATTTGACCCAGCGATCACATGACCACTGGGTGTCCCTGTCACAGCAGAGCTGAAGGGTCCTATAAGACCCAGATCAGCTCTTTTTAGTGACTGTCACTGCAGGGTGAGGTTTTCACCTGTAACTGGGGCTCCCATGGATGCTGCTCCTACAGATGCCCTAGTTACAGCGGGAAAGTGCAAAATAAAAAAATATATAAAAAGACGACGTGAAAGACCCCCAGAGGTCGTATATGACACAGGGGACATAGATTTAAAAAAAAAGTTACAAAAAAAAAAAGTTACAAAAAAAAATACAGAATAAAAAAAATAAATACATAAAAACAAAAGAAATGGACCCACCACCAACGCTAACCAAAACTGTTGCTGTATGCTATTTGTAATCCAAAACCCAACAAAATTTCATGGGTAAAATCCCTAAAAAAGTGTTTAGAGTCCTTTAGGAACGAAACACCATGGTCCTTAAGGGTTTAAGTAAAAATTTCCTATCGTTAGGTCTACATTTCCAATGCTTGCTTCCGTACTCTACACCATAACTTTTGGGGAGGTTAGCAAGAAATAGAGAAAAAATGTGTGTCAACTGAACTACAAATTTGTTTGTAGTCTGTTACCATAGAGTTGCATAAGTATTCACAGGAGCTGGAGACAAAAATGATATTTTATATGACATTTTAAATAAAGGCCTATTGCCAAGTTGCTTCATTTTTTAGAATGAATCAATTGGGATCATTAAGTGTCAATATGTACATATCCTTGGGAGGGTAAATGGAGCTGGAATGATCTTCTGATAGGTCGTAGATACTGTACATGTGAAAGGAAGGCGGCTGTGATCTTGGATCACCAATGATTTCTTTTCTGCACAAAGGGCTCCATAAAGTCCATGCACCAACATTTGGCATTGCTTTACCTGTGTGTTTGGTCATGTGATATTTCAGCTGGTTGACCCATTTGCATTTGTAGCCACACTCTGGGCACAGGTAGTTCTTTTCGTCTTTATGGATGCGCATGTGGTACTACAGAAAGTTAAAAAGAAAAACAAAAAAGTTAGTTAAGACAGTATGATGTCTGTTATTGAGAGGGGTTGTCCACTTTGAAAAAGTAAAAAAAATGTCCCCTGGCAATGATCTTTCCCTTACAGAACTTTGGGCCATTTTCTAGAGGGTTCACCCACTTTCATATTCATGTGCCCGAATAGGACACATGGAAAGGGGTTTTCAAAAAATGTGATGAGTCTTGCCCCTGTCTTTTGGTTAAAGAAGCTGTACCATAAATAACTTACTTTAAGACGTGAAGGGTCTGCGCAGGCGTAAGTGCAGAGGTGACACTTGTAAGGTTTTTCACCTGTGTGAATCCGGCTATGCCAAGTGATCTTCTGCTTGTTACGCGTGCTATATTCACAGTCTGAGCACTTGTAAATATGTGTGGCCCCGTGACCCTTGACGTGATGGTCGTATACCAGTTGATGACGACAGGAGAAGGAGCAGAATGGACAGTTCAGGAGGTCCTGATCGGCCTCTCCATCAGGCAATGATGTGCTTTCATGCTCCTCTGCATAGTGATTGATAAGCTGCTGTCGGTCTTTGGCAGCATACTGGCACTGTTGGCAGTGGTGAGAAAAATGGGTTTTCCGATGCTCTTCCATGTCTTCCCTGTGAGAGAATGTTGCCTTGCAGATCATGCATTCCAGCTGGAGGTGTTGTTTTTGAATGTGGCATCGTAGGGTGGCCTGGCTGTTGCAGGAGAACTGGCACTGTGAACATTCGTGCGTGGCTTTTTCTTGGTGTTTCCTCAGGCTATGCTGCTTTAATGCAGCCTCCGAACTAAAACTCGCCTGGCAAACAGTGCATGGGAAGATGGCCTCACCACTGTGGCAACTGCCCATGTGCCGTGCAACGTCATTTTGACTATAGCCACTATAATCACAGAGTTTGCAAAAGTGAGTAGGCGTCTTCTCATGAACTCTTCTTTGGTGTAGCCTCAGCTTAGAGTTTGTGCCAAAGGTCCTACTACAAGAACTGCAAGATATTCGACCAACTCCAGTATGCAGAGACTCATGGGCTTCGAGACGGTAACGTCTGGTGGTGCTGAAATCACAATATTGACAACGGTGAGGTTTGAGCCCCTCGTGTCGAATTCGTACGTGCTGCTTCATGCAACGTGGCTGTTTGCAGGTGAAGTCGCACTGCTTACACTGGAGCTGTACTTTACTCTGAGAATATTTTTGGTGCAGCTCTCGATGACGTTTTAAAGCGCCCGGGGACATGCATCGAAAAGAGCACAAGGGACACTGGAGCTCGCCCGGCTTTAAACAACCTTTTTTCTTGTGGGTTTTCATGGCTCGTTCTTGGGTGCAAGTAAAGGCACAAGAAGGACAAGAAATTCGGTGCACCGTGGTTGAGTCACACAAGTTTTTGCCAGCTTCTACATTTTCTCCGACCACTTGTTCTGGTTTTTGGTGATCTTCAACCAAAGAGCTCTCGAGCTCATGCCCCATTTCTTGAATGGTCTCTAGTTCTTTAAGCTTTTCTTGTTGTTTTCTCAAGCCTGCCTCAGATTGTAGGCCAGTTGGACAAGGAACCCTCCGTAACTCCCGGCAGTTCTGGTTGACATGACAGCTTATGGTACATTCTCTGGAGCAGGAGTAGGAGCAGAACAAACAGTGAAACTTTCCGCCTTCAATTCGGTACTTCTCATTGACTAAGGCCAGGTTCCTGTGGTCATCTGAGGGAGATGCATATACCACTGCATTTGCTTCCTCATTAGCCAGTATCATTTCCGAAACATTGTCCGTAAATTCATTTTGGTTTAAACTCTGGCATGAGGATAAATGGTCATCAGGTTCTAAGGATTCCTCAACAGCGCCTATGTTTGCAGGACCATCAGCTAAAAGCTTATCTATGTGCGGACTTGCTCCCTCTACTGACACAGTTGTCTTAAGACAAGCTCTTCTCTTCTTAAGCCTGACTGGGCACTTCTTAAGAACGTGAGTATTGAGTCCCCTCTGTTGTTTAAAGCTGGCTCCGCACTCCTTACACACCAGAGAACATTTGCGCAAGTAGCAACCACTCTTAGCGTGTTGGACAATGCTTCCCTTCTTTTTAGTGATGTAAGAACACTTCTCACATTTGTAAACCTGGGCATTGGACTGGACCACGAGCATCTGGACTCTCCCTTCCAAAACTAGCGTTTCCGCTTGCTCTTTGTCCTGCTTTCTCAATGCTTTCAAGATGGACTCCGGCTTATTGCTTTCATCATTTGCTTCATCCAAAGGGACGGTGGTGGCTTCAACCTCTTGGATGTTGCTTTCACTAAGTTCACTGGACTCACATACTATAGTCAACTGGACGCCACCCTTCACTACATCTGCCCAGGACTCCTGCATTTCTACAGGGATGTCTCCAGGCTGGAGTTCTAGATTAGCGTTTACATGGACAGGTAGCTCGTTCCCTTTCTCGTTCATTTCGCAGAGGATTGAATCTTGGTTGTATTGCACTGTTACACAGACTCCATTTTCGATCTTCTCCTGATCATCCCCCATGTGCGGATCTGCTTCTTCTTCATAGTCTTGTCCGCAGTTTCCATGGTCCTCCACGGTCATCGTCTCGGGAAAGCAGAGAATTTCACTCCTGGTAGGTAGAGGATCTTCACAAGCAACTAAAGTCTCTACAGAAGACTCTTTCGTCAAGAGTTCACTAGACTCAGAAAGCTCAAGTCTCACTGGAAAGTCCTCCATTTCTATACTACAGGTTTCAACTGGTTCCAGGGTAATGGCTGCCAGTAAAGACTCATCTGCCACTGAAATGCCTCCATCTACATCAACCTGCATGCATTCAGAGGTCTGATCATTCACAGTTTCCTCACTCTGTACACGGTTACTGTCCTGAGCTTCTTTTTCGGCAGGGGAAAGTTGTTTGATTGGGGCCGACACCTCTACTTTGTAAGGAAATAGCAAGTCCACACTGTTGTTCTCCTGTTGCTTGCTGGCATACCTCTCTAGCCAGTCTTGATCACCAGGGACATACCCATGGGACTTGCGCTTGTGGAAGAAAAGACTGGTATTGCTGAATGTACGGAAGGAGCAAAGGGCACAGCGAAACTCTCGGTGTTTGGTGTGCTTGCCATTCTCATGGTTGCGCAATGTCTGCTTGTACTTTGTCTGGTAGCTGCAGTGCTGGCATTGGTACATGGTGATCTGAGTGGACTGAGAATGCTTCAACTGCATGTGTTTCTGAAGCTCGGTTTTACGCTTGCACCCAAATCCACACATTTCACAGATGAGAGTCTTCCCCTGGTGCCGGAGCTTATGGCTGCTGAGCTGGTCTGCACGGTGACAGCGATAGGAACACTGGTTGCAATGGTACCTGATCAAACAAACACAATTTGGAAATAATGAAATGAAAAATGGAGACAACTCATGTTTTCTATTATCCTTAACTTAGACTCTGTTCATTTTCCTGTTCCGTCACAGGAAGAGGAAAAAAAAAAGAAAAAAGGTCTGGATTCGTCAAATGACAAAGAGCACCGGCACCCGATGGAACCCACTGGCTATAATAGGTTCTGTCAGGTTTCAGTCATTTTACCAGAAGAAAAAGCAGCATGCAGTGCTATTTTTCTGGCACTTCTAATGGAAGCTTTGTAATGGAAATGTGAACAGAGCCTTAAAGGATCAATGAATGCGCTACTGATTGCCTATCCTGCTGAAAGCAGTCAGCTTCATTCCCAATGCAGTGGCTCAGCTTGGTATTGCAGTTCAAGTTTCCATTCATTTCAATGTAATGTATGTACACATTGACTCCACCAGCAGAATAGGGAGTACAGCTCTGGAGTATAATACAGGATGTAACTCAGGATCAGTACAGGATAAGTAATGTATGTACATAATGACTCCACCAGCAGAATAGTGAATGCAGCGCTGGAGTATAATACAGGATGTAACTCAGGATCAGTACAAGATAGGTAATGTATGTATACAGTGACTCCACCAGCAGAATAGTGAGTACAGCTCTGGAGTATAATACAGGATGTAACTCAGGATCAGGACAGGATAAGTAATGTATGTACACAATGACTCCACCAGCAGAATAGGGAGTACAGCTCTGGAGTATAATACAGGATGTAACTCAGGATCAGTACAGGATAAGTAATGTATGTACACAGTGACTCCACCAGCAGAATAGCGAGTGCAGCTCTGGAGTATAATACAGGATATAACTTAGGATCAGTACAAGATAAATAATATATGTACACAGCAATTTAACCAGTAGGAGTGTGTACAAGTCAATTGTGCTTAAAAGGTGGAAACAGACTTTCAGTGCTGTTATGACCCTATTACACGGACCGAAAGTCGTTTAAACAACTGCATGAGCGCTGAGGTCACTGCTAAAGGTAGTCAGCGCTTGTGCAGAGCATTTAGACTGGAGGACTTCTTGCTGGATCACTGGGTTCTCGCTGACTTCTCGCTCAGCACTTCCCCTTCCATGTGAAGCGCTGATCTGGGAGCATTTACATACAATGAGAAGCCAGCAATCCAGAGATGTTTTTTTCATTGACAAAGTCAGCGATAAACAGCTGCGAACCGATAAAGCGATTTTTTTTCGCATTTACACTGAACCATTCTTGCTCAAATTCATACGTTTGAACGAATTTTGAACGATAATCGTTACGTGTAAATGGGCCTTTACTGTGTTGTTCAGTCATTATCAGATGACAGTTCACACTATACTGTAGCAGAGGTGTAATTTCACAACAGCTTGCCTACCTGTATGATAGAATACACAGATGCTATAAAACGCTCACCTGAGGTCGCCACTGTGTTTGCGCATGTGCACGTTCAGGTAGTGTTTCCATTTAGTGATGTACCCGCATTCTGTGCACATGTAGTTCTTGTCCGTGGAGTGAGTCAGCATGTGTTTAGAGAGATAACTGATGTCCCGGCACATGAAATCACACTGGCTGCATTTGTGAGGCTTTTCACCTGAGAAAGGAAACAAAAGCGATATTAAATTCCTGCCACTTTGGCCAGTGATTGTCTCTGATTCTGCAGTCATGTGAACATCTATCTGTCCCCAACGTCATGCACCACTGTTCAGGTTACTAAGATGTTCAAGATAATGGAAGAGAAATATGGCTGCTGGATCAGACAACTAAACAGACTCTATAGTCTCTTGCCATGGAGACACATAGATCTGCATAGGAGCTATATACACAAAATCGTACATTTAAAAAAAAATTAAGACCACTTGCAAAGTTCACTGTCAATAAGTCTAGCATCACCCATTCACAGTAAGTGCTTGGGACCACCCACTTGACATTCACAGTGCTGGGTATGAGTATGAACAAAAGCAGACATAGTTGGAGTCAGTGGTTGCGAAGCTGTAAAGCTATGCAGCTAAAGCCGCGCTGACATAAGTACACATCAACTCTTGAAGGCTGAAAATATGATCTAAGAAGAATGCAAAATGTATTCCAGTACACCTCTATAGACCAACTAAAATGCAGTATTCAATTTTATTTTGTACCTGTGTGTAGCAGCATATGACGCATCAGGACCCTCTTGTGTGCAGTAGCAAAGTCACAGTCTCCGCAGCGGTGAATCTTCTCGTTGGCATGCATCTTGCCCACATGGTCAGCATATTCTACCGGGTTAAAGCTCTTGTAGGGGCAGAAGCGACACACCAGCTCCTCTTTGCCTGGATGACCACACTTCTTATGCTTGCGGAAAATGTGTTTGTTGGAGCATACAAAGTCACAGTCCTGGCAGTGGAAAGCATAGTGGTTCTTACGATGGGCCTCCATCTCTTCGCGGCTCTTGAAGAGTAGAGAGCAGGCGTGGTAGCGACATTCTACAGCCTGGATCCCATGAGACTCTTTCAGGTGTCGTAGGAAGTCTTTACGATCCGACAAGGCTTGGTCACAACCTTGCTGAAGGCAGCGCATCTTCTGCTCCGTTTTGTGTCCCTTCATATGATCTTTCAAAGCTTGGCTGAGCTTAAAGGTTTCCTGGCACACCGGACAGGCGTAGGTGTCAGAGTAGAAGTTTGATACCCCTTCATGGATGCTTGCCATGTGACGATTCAGGGCATTCTTCTCCACTGCGCTGTAGTCGCACAGATGGCAGCTATGGACTTTCTCGCCTGCTTCTCTCATCATGTGGATCTTCAGCTTATTACGGCTGGTGAAGAACTTGCGGCAGTTTGGGCACTGGAGGTTCGGGTCGGGAAAGTGAAGATGGAGGTGATCAGCTAAGTGAGTCCTTTTCTTAAAGCATCGCTTGCACTCCGGGCACATGTGGGTTTTGTACAGATGCTCCTTGCCATTCTCTACACTCCCTACATTTAAAAGAACAGGTCAGAAATAGAAATGTGTATTTCAATTCTATTCCAGTATATAGTAATACTTAGAGGGGTTGTCCCACTTCTAACTATCCTCAGATATGTCATCAATAGCAGATTGGCGGGGGTCTGCCATAAATGACCTCCTTGATTAGTGTGTTTGTGCACAGAGCGGTTTTGCTACAGGAAGCAGACAGATCCATACATTGGGCAGTGACAAGGATTGGTATTGCAGGCCGAGTCCCATTTACTTCAGTAGGACTCGCCTGCAGTACCAAACCGCGTCACTGCATAATGTAGAAAGCTGTCTGCTTCCTGTAGCAAAACATCTCAGTACACAAAAGGCACCAGCCAGGAAAAACAGCTGATCCATGGGGGTCGCATATGGTGGACTTTCGCCAATCTGCAATTCATGACCTAGCAATAGTTAGAAGTGGGGCAACTCCTTTAACACTTTAATGACACCACCCCCACTTCATTTTCGTTTTTTCCTCCCCTGTTAAAAAAATCGTAACTCCTTTATTTATCCATTGACGTCGCTGTATGAAGGCTTGTTTTTGTGGGACGAGTAGCATTTTTCAATGGTGCTATTTAATGTACCATATAATGTAGTGAAAAATTTTAAAAAAATTCTAAAGTGGAGTAAAATGGAAAAAAAAAAAAAGACATTCCAAACTCTTTCAGTGCACCTTGTTTTTGCGGTGCACAAACTGCAACAAAAACATTTTTTTTCTGTAGTACTCATCTTCTGCGCGCAGTAACGTTTTTATTTTTCCGTTCACATAGTTGTGCGAGGGCTCATTTTTTGTGGGATGTCTAGTAGTTTACATTTGTACCATTTTTGAATACCAACCACTTTTTGGTCGCTTTTTGTTGCATTTTTTGGGGAGACAGAGTGAATTTCAGTGAAAGTGCATTTCTGGCACGACGTTCACGGTGTGGGTAAAATAATGTGCTACTTTGATAGATCAGACTTTTATGGATGCGGTGATACCAAAAATTTATTTTTCCTTTATGATATAGATTTTTTATTAGAGTTATGGCAAAAGGGGGTTGATTTAAACTTACAATTAATAAAAGTTTATCAATCTTATTTTCACTTTTTTTTTTTTAAAGTCCCCCTAGGGGACCACAACTTGGGATGCTTTGATCACTTCTGCAGTATGATGTAATGCTATAGCATTACGTCCTACTGTGATTTGACAGGCAGTCTATCAAGCCACCTCACGGGGTGGCTTGATAGGCAGTCTGCTAAGGCAGCCCTGGGGCCTTTCAGAAGGACCCGGCTACCATGACACCTGTACGGCTCCCGGCGATCTCACGCGGGGTGGGGGCGTACATAGTTTGGGGCATTTAAAGGGTTAATAGCTGCGATCGGCCACGCGGCCAATTGCAGCTATTGCCTGCGGGTGTCAGCTGTAATAAACAGCTGATGCCAGCGCTGTATGAAGAGAGGTTGCACCGCTCTCTCTCTTCATACATACCCTGACGCTCCAGGACGTAACTGTACATCCTGGAGCGGGAAGGGGTTAAACCCCAGCTCATAGGTGTAAGGGTGCATTCACACAATTTTCACATACAACATCTGACTGACTGCAATATGGTCAGATATTGCATGTGAAAAGAACAAATTGCTTTCAATGTGCTTACCCCCATGAGCGATATCTCCCTTGGACTGATGGTCCGAGACTGAAAAATTCCACCTGCTCTATTATTGGGCAATTCTGTTTCAGAATCATCAACTATTTCCTATGTCAGCAAAAAAAAAAAATTAAATAATTGCAGCGCACTCACGTGTAGATACGACCTTCATGTGAATGCGATATTTTCTATTTTTCCAATTGAAACAACATGCATTTTACACTCACGTGAAAAATGGCATGCTGCAGAGATGGGATGCGTTTTTCTCACAAAAAGCATTGCACTCACAGCAGATATTGCGAGTTTAACCCCTTAAAGACATGGCCTATTTTGGGCTTAAGGACGCAACGATTTTTGGCGGATTTTCATCTCCATTTTTGAAAATGCATAACTTTTTTACTTTTCCGTCGACGCGGCCATATAAGGGCTTGTTTTTGCGTGGCGAGCTGTAGTTTTTGATTGTGTCATTTTTGGGTACATAGACTATATTGTAAAACTTTTATTATTATTTTTATGATAACAAGCAGAGAAAACGCATCAAATTTTGCCATATATATTTTTTTACAGCGTTAATCATGCAGCATAAATGACACAATACATTTTTTTCTGCTGGCCGGTACGATTACAACGATACCAAATTCTTTTTTTTTTCTCCACTTTTCTGCAATAAAAAAAACCTTTTGTAGAAATCTTTTTTTTCTAAATCACTGCATTCCAAGTCCTGGAACTTATTTATTTTAAGTACGGAGCTCTATGAGGGCTTATTTTTTGCGAGACGAGCGTTTACCTTTTTATGCTAATATGAGAAAAAGCACCTAAAGGTTTTTTTTAACATTTTTCATTTTTGTACATTTTTATTAAAACACAGCAGTGATAATCGCTGTGATACAGCATTGCATGACTTCTGTCCTGCAATGCCTTATTGCTTATACAACGATCACAGACTCTGGCAATACAGATACCGGCGTCCTGTTGCCATGGCAACCAGCCGGGCACTCTGCGATTATATCGCGAAAGCCCGACAAACTCACAGAGGGAGTGCGCTCCCTCTATGAGCCCTTCCCATGCTGTGATCTAGATAGATTGCGGCAGAGAAGGGGATAACAGCGCGCGGGGGGGGGGTGTCGCACCTGTTGCAGCGGGAGTCCGGCTATCAGTGACAGCCAGCTCCCGCTGCCGGATAGAGCGAGATCTGTCCTGATCTCACGCTATCCCTATGACGTACGGGTACATCATTTTGTGGGAAGTACTCCACTCCCATGACGTACCCTTACATCATGGGGAGGGAAGGGGTTAAGAGCGCAATGTTGCTTTGAGTTTTTCGGACCCATATAGCATAGATTCATATGAATGCACTTTAAAAAGGTGGAAGAAAAATGGGGCAATAAAGTGTTACAAAACAATATCACCTTCCAAAGCACTGCTGTATATTTGTATGTAAACGGGTGTGATACTATTTGTTGTCTGTGTGATACTAACCCAAGCCTCACAGAAGGATCTGTTGTAGAGGCTTAGACTGCAGTGTCCCTATGCAGTGATATGTAGAAGCTGCAGAAGACAAATAGTGCAAAATTCTTTGATTAAAACCTACTGCAAAATTGACCGTCAGCCCTAAGGGTGGCTTCACACGACCATGTGCGTACATGGGTGCGCACCTCTGTACGCGCAAAAACACGCGTGTGTCAAGGTCCGTGCATTGCCTTCAAATGGAGCCGCGGCTGGTCTGCGGAATCCCTGAAGTGATTTTCAGGGAAGAGATTTAAATATAAGCTCTTCCCTGAAAAATCATCTCTTTTAAGAAGAAAAACCTCAAAAAACTATAATATATATATATATATATATATATATATATATATATATATATATATATATATATATATATATATATATATAATATTATAAATATTCCCCGCAGGGAATAAAGAACTGATGACAGCTGCGGTAGAGGATCCATCTGACAGCACCCCTTAATTGCTTTTCAGGGCTTTAAATATAAACCCTACCCTGAAAAACAAGCCAAACTAGTGTAAAAAACAAACAAAAAAAAACAAAACACACCATACTCACCTGCTGTAGGGGCTCAGCCGCGGCTTCATTGAGGGCAATGCGTGCAGTCCCTATGATGCACGCATGTCCCATCTTTACAGGCGCACGCCTGTAAAACACGGACATGTGAACACACCATAGGGAATGCAGTGGTTGTAATATACGCATGTTTTTGTGCAGCGTATGCACGCACATAAACACGCTCGTGTGAAGGCTCCCTAACTACATGCATTTAAGTGGAAAAAGAAAATTGGTCCTCCAAAAGGCTTCCATTGCATTTACACTGTGGATTTTCATAGTGATTTCACCCCTTCAAAAGAGGAGGTGAAAGCCACAACAAATCCACAGCACTTCTGTGTCCAATCCACATAATTTGCAGTAAAATACCTGCAGCGGATCTTCCGCATTTGAACATATCCTTAGGGCTCATTCAAAGCGGTATATGCAATTCAGTCTGTAAGAAAAGCACCGCTTTCACTGCATGTATATGTGCACAATACATACATTTTGGTTGCGTATGTGCGGTTTTTATGTCCACATTGCAGTCATCAGTTTTTAACATGTGAAAAAAAAAAAAAAGCAAGAAGGCCCAAATGATGTCAGTTTTGTCACAAGCCACAGTAAACAGGGTGCGCAAAACAAAAGAAAAAAACCCCATTAAAAATGGATGTTAATACGCGTTTGCTGCCTTTTAAGTACAACAAAAAAAAAAAAAGAGAACTGCATGTCTAAAAACTCCAATGTAGTTTAACGGGTCGGCACGCCGTCCGCATTCAGTCAGTAAGAAATACGGACTGGATATAAACAGAAAATACGCCCGTGCGAATGAGATCTTGTAGAGGCTTTCCATGACAGATGCATTGATGGACATAACATTTATATACCCTTTATAGAAATAAGAAGCTTTTTGGAGGTACCTAGATGTCTTGGATCCTGCAGACTCCTCTTGGCAGCGCCATCATTTTCGCCATTGCTGTTGCTCTCCGGATTTTCTGTTTCTGCTTTCTGAGACGTTTTTCTGCGTTTTCGGCATCTGAGTACCGATACTGAATTGTGATTGACGACATCTGAGAAACATTGCGTCGTATATTTAGTGAGAGACGAGAGGGAGATCAGTAAGAATAAAAGTAATGAATATACTGTATTGGACTTATGGTACTGACCTGCAAGTACAAAGGCGCAATGATGCTATAAACCTGAACTTAATAATCCAGAATTCGCCATGTATTGTCTTGGTATAGAATAAGTGCATAATACACGCCAAGATAGAACATGCTGTGATTTTTCTTGCGGGGATAATTTACGCAATTCGTGTGAGTGGCAACATGGCCTCCTATTAAATATTGGTACAGCATAAAACGTGCGCAAAACCTGTCTGCCTAATATGCTATAATTATATGCTCGTAGGAGACCGCCATAATATGCAGCCACTGACTAACTCATCTTTATTAAAGACCAGTAATTATTACGAAATTACAGCACCAGTATTTCTGGTGGCAGCTCTGCTACATGCACATCACACACACAGCTCTGCTACATGCACGTCACACACACACACACAGCTCTGCTACATGCACGTCACACACACAGCTCTGCTACATGCACGTCACACACACAGCTCTGCTACATGCACATCACACACACAGCTCTGCTACATGCACATCACACACACAGCTCTGCTACATGCACATCACACACACAGCTCTGCTACAAGCGCGTCTCTCACACACACACACACACACAGCTCTGCTACATGCATGTCACACACACAGCTCTGCTACATGCATGTCACACACACAGCTCTGCTACATGCATGTCACACACACAGCTCTGCTACATGCATGTCACACACACAGCTCTGCTACATGCACGTAGCTATTTAATATCTTTTTTTTCCCCACTGAATTCTTTTTTCAGTTTTTTTTTTGTTCTATTTGGGGTAATGTGTACAAAAAGTTGAAAAATATTATTTTTTTAATTAATATATAAAATTAAGTACAGGAATGGGTTCCCCAATTTGTTTGGACATTCTGATATATAATTTGTATAGTCTCGGATTACAAGGTGGACATGATGATGCTTCATGGGGTGGTGTAGGCGGTGGGTCTTCTTTATTTATTTTTTTATTTATATTTTATTCTGTACTTTATTTTTACTTAATTTTTATAACTTTATTTACCATTTATTAATATTCATGTTCCCCATGATTGCACACTTCTCCACTGTAAGGCGGGCTGCATATGAACGGATTTGCATTGTGGTATATGGGGTAGGCGTCCGCAATGCAGAACCGCAGCAAATACCGTTCATAACATGTTTTGGATTTCTGCTTGTGGAGGAAAAAATCACAGCATGTGCCATTTTTGCGCGGATTCCGTGTGAACTGCTTCCGTTAAAGTCAATGGATATTGCGGAAGGGACATGGATAATTGTGTCATCGCCTAGCGACGCGCATGAAAAGCAGGGATTTTCTGAGCCGCGTGGACCATCCACAGTACAAGAAAAGACGACAAAAAAGCAGATACGAGCGAAAGCCGGCAGGGGGCTCCAACATGCGGAATCCGACCTATAACAAGGTTTCTGTAAGTCAGTACCCTGCTTACCCAAAAATAAGACCTACCCTGAAAAGAAACCCTACCCTGATTTTCCAGAAAGGCTTGAAATATAAGCCATATCCCCAAAATAAGCCCTAGCTGCATTGCATTACCCGTTTCCCCAAAAGTAAGACAGGGTCTTATATTTATCTTTGCTCCAAAAGATTTCACTTTTTACTTGCATAGCTGCCTGGACACTATTTAATTTGACTTTTTTTTTTATTAACTGTAACTAGGGCTTAATTCGGGAGCAGGGTTTATATTTCAAGCATCCTCAAAAAGCATGAAAAATCATGCTAGGGCTTATTTTTGGGGAAATTGGTAGCAGACTCCGGTCCAGGTCCCTTTAGCCTGTCTCCGGAGTTCAGATTTGCTTCTTGCAAGTTCTTGGCCGCCCACAGAAGATCATTTGTTGATTACAGGATTTATAAATCCCACCTCCAGTAAGCGATAGCTCTGATTGGTTCTCAAGTGCTGCTCAGCCAAACAATGCAGTGCTCGATGAACCAATCAGAGCCATTGCTTCCTAGCGCTGGGATTTATGAATCCCGTAACCAGGAAGTGATCTTCTGTGGGCGGCTGATGACTGCAAGAAGCGCATTGGAGCTCCAGAGAGCAGAGGGAGGGAACCTGGACCAAGCCTACTAGGCAAGTATAAGATATCCTCTGAAAATAAGACCTAGAACCTCTTTTCAGGGAAACACGGTAAGCATGCAGACACACAGGTCCGAACAGAAGCTGTACACACAAAACGATAGGAAGCGACCCAATATTCTAACATGTCGGGCTGATTCATACAACTGCAGGAGAGCACAGTCAGTTGTCAGTAAAAGCTGGACTTTCCAAAGAGACTACAGAGACTGACTGCTGTATACATGGCGTTCAATAAGCTCAGGAGGCAGTAATGACACTTCTCCAGTCCCAGCGATCACAGGGTCGCTGCAGAAACTACTGATCTTAGAAGAGCTCGATCAGCTCTACAGTACAGGCAGAAGGTTGAATATTCCCCCGGGGCCAATATAGTAAAAAATAAATACTGTACTGTAATGTTGTTGCCCCCCCACCAAAGATCTCTAGTCCTCTTATAAAGGGCAAAACGTGGAAAATACATCCATGACACCCTCCACATCCCCCCCCCCCCCCAAAAAAAAAAAATCAATGCACCATGACGAGCAGTGGGGGGTCAAAACTAGAAATAGATGCAAGCCCCATGCCTGGGACCTGGACCAATCTGTCTTTTATCACATGTCTAGTGAATATGCCAGATGGAAATACCCCTTTAAATGGGCTGTGCCAAGATGGCATCCCTTGCTCATATGCCCTCTTGTCCTGCTGGGAACCCCCAATCATTGTAATGACAGGATGGCCATCCATGTGAACGGTCATCCTGTGATACTACAATTCCCTGGCAGTGGCCATGGCAGGAGTCTTGCTGCCCATGGCTTCTTTCCCTATGGATGCCGAGAGCGGGATCCGGGGTGATCAGCTGATCCACATTCCGAAAGCGGCTGCACATGTTGGCACAAGTGGGAATGGGAGGTACATTAAAAATATTGTAAATGAAAATCCATTTTCTGTAACCGAGCTCAAAGTGTGTGTTCTTTACTTACTAGCCAACGACACGCTCCCAAGAAAGTCTTCCCCAGATGGATCGTCTGTAAGAGGTTCAAGTGCAGAGGGCTGCTGGGATTCAGATTCTTCCAAAGTGAAATATTTCTCCCCAGAACTAACATGAGATTTCCTGTGCTGGGAGAAAAGTTTGGAATTGGAGCTGACAAAGTCACACTGGTTACAGTGAAAAGGAAAATGGTTACGAAAGTGCTGAGACATGTCCTCACGGCTCGGGAAGAGAAGACGGCAGGTACGGTGAGAACAAGATATTGGCGTCAACTTGTGCTCCCGCCTCAGATGAGACTGGAACCTTTTCAAGTCTTGCGCCAGGAACGGACATTCCCTCTGCCAGCACCTGAAGTCTTGTGCTGGAGGTGGGTGGCTTCTGAAATGTTCCTTTAATTCACTTGACGTCTTGAACTCATTACGGCAGACGGGACACGTAAAGGCATCCTTTTCTTGATGACAGTTCTTGTCTTGCCCGATGACTTGATTGGTGATGAAGATTTGGGATTCAGTTAGAGATATATTGGTACAGTCTGGTATCGCTGAATCGCTGAGGTGATGACAGATCTCCTGGGACAGCAGACTGGCAATGGGTACAGCCGATTTACCTGGATGGAGACAAAGTAAACAGCTAATTAAGGCATCACAATGGAATACTACTGTGCACAGTTCTGGTCATCAGTGCTCAGGAAAGATGTTACAGTGCTTGTGGGGGTTCAAAGAAGGGCAACTAAACTAATAAATCGGAATGGGAGGACTGGAATACCCAGAGAGGCTATCAAAAATGGGATTATTTACCCTCGAAAAAAGACAGCTAAGGGGCGATCAAACAACTACAGTATGTATAAATACGTGAGAGGACAATACAAAGATCTCTTCCACAATCTGTTTATACCCAGGACTGTGACGGTAACAAGGGCATCCGCTATGTCTAGAAGAAAGCAGGTTTCATCGCCAACACAGAAAAGGGTTCTTTACTGTAAGAGCAGTGAGACTGTGGAACTCTCTGCCTGAGGACGTGGTGATGGCAAAATCCATAGGAGGAGTTTAAAAGGGGACTTGATGTCTTTCTAGAGTCGAAGGATATTACAGGACATTAGGTGACCAGCGGGTTGTTGATCGGGGTATACAGACAGGTAGGAACTATTCAAGGTTGATCCAGGGATTAGTCTGATTGCAATTAGGGAATTGGGAAGGAATTTTCCCCCCGAAAGGGCTAATTGGCTTCTGCCTCATTGGGGTTTTTTGCCTTCCTCTGAATCAACAAGGAGGTTAAACAGGCTGAACTAGATGGACATTGTCTTCATTCAGCCTAACATACTATGTTACTATGTAATGGCTACATCTTGGAATATGCTTTTAAAAAAATGAATGCAACCCTATATGCACCACTCATTACTCCTCCATGCTGCTCATTGTGATCTTTCAACAAAACCACAGGCATAGCCATCGTGAAAAGAGCTGGCACATCACCAGATCATCAGTGAAAGACTGACCTCTCGGACCCAACCGAATCTGAGATTGAAGGGACCTCAGTGCTGCATCCCCTTCACAACGGCACACTAGCGACCCACCATACAGGGAACTGCAGCCCAGTACCATTCAAGTGAGTGCGGCAGTCTTCAATTTCTTGTACAAACAGGTAGCTGGCATTGCTAGTCCCAGAGGTTGGCATATTTAGAAATTTTGCAAGATAGGAATACCCCTTCAATCTTAGTGCCCTATCTCTCTACCACAGGTCATACTCACAGAGGTCCAGGAAGGAGAGATCTTGGCTGCTGTATGCAGGGTATTAACCCTCCAACAGTCACATTAAATTTTGGAAAACCCTCCTAAAAATGTCACTTTTTAGTTGCAGATTTTTAATTTAAGTCTCCTGGAAATACATTTGGGGAAGTACTCAGTCATCTTAAGTGCATTTGTAACACCTTAAGAGCCAGTAAATCATTTCCCCTATTGTGTTCTCCTACAAACATATATGGCTGGCACGATCATTAAGCTAAATTACCAATGGCTGCACATTGAAATAAACCATGGGCACATTGACCGAAAAAGGAAAAGTGCAAAAATGCCTAAAATATACACAAAAGAATATATAAAATAAACAAACTTTAGGCCACTCTCACGCACACACATACCGCTTGTTACAGTCTTAGGCGTGGTGTTTCAAACACCGGGCTGAACACTGTACAATGCTTCTGTTGATTTCAATGGGGTTTCGCAGCCTAGCATTCGAATGCGGTGTTTTGAACGCGGACTGCTCTATTTTAGTGCGTTTAAGCGCTATTTAACATACCTTAACACCCATTACAACAATGAGGTGCGTTAGAAACAATGCTGAATGCTGTAGAATGCGTTTGAAAATGTCACTCAAAAAGGCCGCCTGCAGACGAGCGGGTCGGATCCGGCAGCGAGAATTCTCACCCGCGCCTGGCGGCCCCGGCTCTTTCATGTGCCGGCTGCCGCGCAGCCGGCGCATGCGCAGCCCGGAGCTGGCGGCCGGGTGAGTGCGTGCCCCGCAGAAAATTAGGACATGCCGCGGCCGTCTGCATAGGAGTGCATATTTTAATGCACTCCTATGCAGACTTTCAGCGGCGGAAATCCCGCGGGAAATCCCGCGGCGGGATTTCCGCTCGTGTGCAGGCGGCCAAATTCATGGTAAGACGGCACACTTCAAACGCTGTGTTATGCTAACACCTGTGTGAGAGCGTCCTTGTTATACAGACAAATAAAAAAAAAAAACACCTACAACTGCATAGTACATGCGAAAAGCCAAAACACAAGGGAGTGTCATTTAATAACACCCACTACCTCTCCGATCCCCTCAAATAACCCAGTACACAATATTAGCACGCTGTTACATGAACCTACCAAATAGCGGTGTGTATATTTTGGAGTTTTTGTGCACTTTTATTTTTGTGTCAATGTGCCCTTTTGTGTTCCAGGAGCCATAATTTTATTTCTTCCTTAATGTAGCTGTATGACACCTTCTATTTTGTGGAACGAGTTCTAGTTCTTAAAGAATACATTTCTTGTAAATACAATGTATTCAATAACCTTTATTCATTGTGTGATTTCCCGCAGACAAATCGCAGCCGTCTGCCTAAGATTGCGTTTTTTAATGCAATCCTATGGCGGCTTCCACAGGCGGAAATTCTGCGGGAAATCCTGCCGCAGAATTTCCGCCCGTGTGCAGGGAGCCTTAGTCCTTGATCAAGCTGTAGGAGGGGCTTGAGTTTTGCAGGATGACTTGTAGTTTTTATTGGTAACATTTTGAGTTACATACAACTTCTTGATTATTTTTTTATTCCTGTTTTGGGGAAGTGAGATGAAAACAAAATAGCCATTTTGGCATTTTCTTCCTTTAGCTTTTTTTCTTATAAAAATTACCGAGCTGGATAAAAAAATGAAATATTTTTATAGTATAGGTTTTTATGGGTGTGGTGATATTTTTTACAATATTTAAAACCTTATGTAATGGGAAAAAACATTTTCCAATTCTGTAACAATGGCTAGATGTTGCGGTCAGCAATGACTTGAGTATCTGTAGGGTAAAATGGTGTGGAAGAGTGATTAGACGTAGCCCTGATTGTTTTACTCCTTTTTTGGGAAAAAAGACCCCATATGTGACAACGAGAGAGCAAATATCTTCTCTGGTTGATAATGAGAAGGGGGTGATAATATGAATATTTGAAGTAGAAAGAGCTCTATTCGTCCAAAACGGTTATATCAATTTTCTGGATAACTAACAAAACTAGTCCTAAACTGTAAGGGGGTAAAAGGGTTGTTATGGGTTTTTTCTGAAATAATATGAAGAGAAAAAGATGGTCAAGAATACATTTCTTCTCTGACCTACAAACCTACGGCTCTAGAAGGGTAAAGCACAACCAAATCTTCTCTAATTAGTCCTGTAAAGTCCTTAGTAAGAAAGAAACCCAGTGCCAACTACATATTTTTCTTAAACTTCATGTCACAGGAACAATGGAAAATGTTCATCAGTGTAAGGAGCAGCATACAGCAGTCTAGATCTCTGCTTTCTGGACACCTATGTGTGTGTTGACGGCGGTATAGAGTTTTTCAACAGGAGGTTTAATTTAAGATAACCTCTGCCATGTCACAGGTGGCATGGGCCTTTCATTCTTCAGTGAGGACCTCATCCCAAAGTCCATCCTCAGTTCCCCTAGAACACAAGTATGGACTTTGAAGTGTTTCATTATTTCGGTCTTGCTGGAACTCAGACACCAATGGGTTTTGGATCACTTAACAAATGGCTAATAGCAATAACTACTTACCAATATCATCACTAGATTCCCCATCACAAGCATCAAATGCCATCTGCTGGGCTGTATTCAGAGGTGCAGCATCCATGTGGGATGGGTCTTTGCTCTGGAGATAGATGGACTGAAGCTGAACACGGTGTTCAGCCCCAGTATTTTCTTCCATGAAATCATCCATTTGGCTCTGGGCACCTGGCAATGTTTGGAGAACCAGCTCTTCACATGACTGTCCGGTCCAGTCAGATGCCACCAAAAGTCTGTCTTCTGACATTTCCTACAGTGTGGTGGATGCATGCTCCGTTATGGCCACACTGGAGACTTCTGCTCTGCTACTGAAATTAAAAGAAAAGAACAATTAGAAAAGTCTCCAAGGTAAAAATGACAAGAGGTTCGTCACCGAGACAGAAAAGAATTCCCTAAAGGAATAACTGGATCACCGAGGGAACCACTAACTAAGAAATAAAATATAGCCTTTATTAATCAAATTAAAAAGTGTAACATATATTAAAAGGGCGTGTTTTGATTCTTTATACGTAGCGTGCCTGTCATGACCAATAGGCACTTTACCAATGATGTAATACCTTGAACCGGTCTTATTAGAAGAAACCACTTATAGTGTACCTTGATAGTACCTTTAAGCTATATACACCTGGGGGGTAAGTACCAGAGTATATGCTCAAATGGATATGATAACACTATTATCACCATATCATCTATCCCATTGGGGATAACACAAAAGGTAAGATATATATCTTTTATGGTGAAATGTTGACAAAAAATCGTCTTTCAATAAAGCCCACACGATTTCGTCAAATCACTTGTTCAAGGTATACGTTCATCTAGTATGCGATTGGTGGTTAAAGTATACTGCTCACCATCTGCATACAAGAGAATTGCTGCTTAGTGCTTATTAACAAAAATGCACTAAATACTTATAACTCCAACAGTGGTACCCAAAGGTCATAATTAGACCCGGTACAACTACCAATTTATAAGTTATAAGTAACTGAAAGAAGAACCAATACAGAGGACAGGACTGGATGTTAGTCCACAGCAATTTGCCCAATGATTGGATTTCTGTACGGTGCTAAACCCGTGTAAATAGCACATGTGGAATCAGTGTCCAGGAGCAGGACTGGTTAAATTACGTCACAAACACTCCTGACACTGGATATTAACAAGCTGATTAGCCCACTTGGTCATATAGTAGTAAGTGACCACAACATACAGTCACACTACTGATCACTTAATTTTATGCACAATACCATCTACGCGTTTCAACAGCTTATGACACATAAGCTGTATCATCAGGATGGTCTATTGGATTGCAAGAACAAGATAAAGAAATTGCATCCCAAGTTTAGCCAAGTGTTGCAGCAGCCATTGATGGATGTGACTGCAATGCAACCCTAGCTTGTATGAACGGGTAGCGAAGTGAACAACCTGACCGGCTGTATACAAATGAGCAAATGATTGCTGCTCATTTGTATACAGCCGGTCAGGTTGTTCACTTCGCTACCCGTTCATACAAGCTAGGGTTGCATTGCAGTCACATCCATCAATGGCTGCTGCAACACTTGGCTAAACTTGGGATGCAATTTCTTTATCTTGTTCTTGCAATCCAATAGACCATCCTGATGATACAGCTTATGTGTCATAAGCTGTTGAAACGCGTAGATGGTATTGTGCATAAAATTAAGTGATCAGTAGTGTGACTGTATGTTGTGGTCACTTACTACTATATGACCAAGTGGGCTAATCAGCTTGTTAATATCCAGTGTCAGGAGTGTTTGTGACGTAATTTAACCAGTCCTGCTCCTGGACACTGATTCCACATGTGCTATTTACACGGGTTTAGCACCGTACAGAAATCCAATCATTGGGCAAATTGCTGTGGACTAACATCCAGTCCTGTCCTCTGTATTGGTTCTTCTTTCAGTTACTTATAACTTATAAATTGGTAGTTGTACCGGGTCTAATTATGACCTTTGGGTACCACTGTTGGAGTTATAAGTATTTAGTGCATTTTTGTTAATAAGCACTAAGCAGCAATTCTCTTGTATGCAGATGGTGAGCAGTATACTTTAACCACCAATCGCATACTAGATGAACGTATACCTTGAACAAGTGATTTGACGAAATCGTGTGGGCTTTATTGAAAGACGATTTTTTGTCAACATTTCACCATAAAGGATATATATCTTACCTTTTGTGTTATCCCCAATGGGATAGATGATATGGTGATAATAGTGTTATCATATCCATTTGAGCATATACTCTGGTACTTACCCCCCAGGTGTATATAGCTTAAAGGTACTATCAAGGTACACTATAAGTGGTTTCTTCTAATAAGATCGGTTCAAGGTATTACATCATTGGTAAAGTGCCTATTGGTCGTGACAGGCACGCTACGTATAAAGAATCAAAACACGCCCTTTTAATATATGTTACACTTTTTAATTTGATTAATAAAGGCTATATTTTATTTCTTAGTTAGTGGTTCCCTCGGTGATCCAAAAATGACCAGAGGCCCATAAATCTAGCATCTGTCCTTCTCTTTGTCCCTTAATTACTTCAGTGGGACATTGTAGAAAACTATAATAGTCTGTTATATGCATTTTATAAGGAAAGGCGCCATGATTACATGAACAAGATGCATTTCAGTCTTGTAACTTGGGGAGCAAATTGGTGTCGCCCCCCTGCTGAGTGATGCATTATGTAAGATACCAAGAAGAGTGGAGAGGAAAAGAAGTGACAGCTGAGCATTCTTGTTTCTGCAACAGATATATAATATGTAAGCCTGCACCAAAATTAACATATCTCAGCCACCCCATGAACAAACGCATAACTGCTATAAAACTGCCCCTCTGTACAAGAATGTAACTGCTTTAATACCGTCTCCTATGTACAAGAATATACCTGCTATAATACTGACCCCTATGTTCAAGAATATAAATACTATAATAGTACTCCTATGTACAAGAATATAACTACTATAATACCGTCTCCTATGTACAAGATTCTAACTACTATAATACCGCCCCATATGTTCAAGAATATAACTACTATAATAGTACTCCTATGTACAAGAATATAACTACTATAATACTGCCCCCTATGTACAAAAATATAACTACTATAATACTGCTCCTATGTACAAAAATATAACTACTATAATACTGCCCCCTATGTACAAAAATATAACTACTATAATACTGCTCCTATGTACAAAAATATAACTACTATAATACTGCTCCTATGTACAAAAATATAACTACTATAATACTGCCCCCTATGTACAAGAATATAACTACTATAATACTGCTCCTATGTACAAAAATATAACTACTATAATACTGCCCCCTATGTACAAGAATATAACTACTATAATACTGCCCCCTATGTACAAAAATATAACTACTATAATACTGCCCCCTATGTACAAGAATATAACTACTATAATACTGCCCCCTATGTACAAGAATATAACTACTATAATACTGCTCCTATGTACAAAAATATAACTACTATAATACTGCCCCCTATGTACAAAAATATAACTACTATAATACTGCCCCCTATGTACAAGAATATAACTACTATAATACTGCCCCCTATGTACAAGAATATAACTACTATAATACTGCCCCCTATGTACAAGAATATAACTACTACAATACTGCCCCCTATGTACAAGAATATAACTACTATAATACTGCTCCCTATGTACAAGAATATAACTACTATAATACTGCCCCCTATGTACAAGAATATAACTACTATAATACTGCCCCCTATGTACAAGAATATAACTACTATAATACTGCCCCCTATGTACAAGAATATAACTACTATAATACTGCCCCCTATGTACAAGAATATAACCATTAGAATACTGCCCCCTATATACAAGAATATAACTACTATAATTCTGCCCCCTATGTACAACAATATAACTACTATAATACTGCCCCCTATGTACAAGAATATAACTACTATAATACTGCCCCCTATGTACAAGAATATAACTACTACAATACTGCCCCCCCATGTACAAGAATAGAACTACTATAATACTGCCCCCCATGTACAAGAATAGAACTACTATAATACTGCCCCCCCATGTACAAGAATAGAACTACTATAATACTGCTCCCCCATGTACAAGAATAGAACTACTATAATACTGCCCCCTATGTACAAGAACATAACTACAAATCTGAGGGTGATGTTCGTATTGGCTGTTTATGTAATGGGAATGGGGGTGAAGTGGTGGGAGGGGTTAGTACAGGTAGAACTGGGAGAATAGTTAGCAAGAATACACATAATATAACAAATAACCAAAACCTTCTCAACTGTATGGTGACTATTGCTGGAAGTCTGACCAATAAAGTAGACAAACTAGAAGTAATAACGTCTGAGGAAAAAAACTAGAAATAGTGGGAATAACAGAGAACTGGTTGGATGAAAGCTGTGACTGGGCAGTGAACTTACAGGGTTACAATCTGTTCAGAAAAAATTGTGAAAACCGGAACCGGAGGGGTTTCTCTTTATGTAAAATCCTGTTTAAAGCCCATATTACGGGAAGATATATGAGAGGGAGATAAACATTTGGAGTCTCTATGGTTAGAAATACATGGAGGGAAAAAACAATAAAATCCATATGGAGGTTTTCTATAGGCCACCAAATATAACAGAAGCAGCAAAATCACAATTACGTGATTTTTACGGGATCTTTAACTATCTGGATATAAACTTGGAAACCGAAACCTGCAGATCTCATAAAGGTGACAACTTTCTGTTGATTACTACAGATAATTGCCTTACCCAACTTGTACAGGATCTTACTGGAGGGACGGCCATTCTGGACATAATATTACCCAACAGACCTGACTGAATATTAGGGGTGCAGGTTGGAAATAGAGGCCATAATAATGTATAATAAATTTCAACTTGTCTTTCAAGAGGGAGTTCTATAGGAGAGCTACGAAAATACTAAACTTTAGGAAGGTCAAGTTCGATCAGCTTAGTGATGCCCTAAACCTTACTGACTGGGATAATGTCCTCAAAAATAAGAATACAAACAATAGATGGGAAACGTTTAAAAACATTCTAATTACTTACTGTGAGGGATTCATACCGTATAGGAATAAAAACCTAGTAATAGGAGAAAACCAATGTGGCTCAATAAAGATGTAAAGAGGGAAATAAAACAGGAAAAATAAAGAGTTTAAACTACAAAAACAAGAAGGCAGCGAAGAAGCACTAAAAACCTACACGGAAAAAAAAAATTATGTAGAAACCAGATAAAAGCAGCGAAGATAAAAACATAGAGACATATTCCCAAAGAGTAAAACTAACCCTAAACTTTTCTTTAGGGTTTATTCCCACGAGCGTATATCGGCAAGTGTTTTCACGCCCGGACGATATACGCTTCCATCTAAACAATTCCCCTTCCTTCCAACTCACTGGCTCTCTGCCCTTCTCCTCCACTTCTGCGTTTGCAATGGGAGGGGGTGGAGCTAGGCTCTGCTCTGTCCCGCCCACTCCTATTGCTGGCTATGGACAAGGTGCAGGAAGGGACAGAAGCTTACCTTGAAAAAAAAACAAAACCCGTTTCGGCGCGGGACAACCCCTTTAACATTGATAAATGTAAGGTCATGCACATGGGCAGGGGAAATGCATGTCACCATTACACACTAAATGGGAAACCACTGGGGAACACTGACATGGAAAAGTACTTGGGGGTTTAAGTGAACTGTAAGCTTAACTGGAGCAACCAGTGTCAGGCAGCTGCTGCCAAGGCAAATAGGATCATGGGATGCATCAAAATACGTCTAGTGGCGCATGACAAGAACATTGTTCTTCCTCTTTACAAGTCACTGGTCAGAGCACACATTGAATATTGTGGACAGTTTTGGGCACCGGTACTCAAGGAGGACATATCAGAGCTTGAGCGTGTACAAAGGCAACTAAAGTAATAAATGGAATGGACGGACTACAATACCCAGAGAGGTTATCAAAATTGGGATTATTTAGTTTAGAAAAAAGACGGCTGAGGGCCGACCTAATAACTATGTATAATGGATTAACATTGGGGGTAATAGGTTGAACTGGATGGACATGTGTATTTTCGGCCTTACATACTATGTTACTTGTGGCCCTCTCCTCTAGTAGATCCTGCACTTCAGATGGTCTCCAACATATAGTTTCCCATAACAGCCCCGTCCCGAATATGAGAGGAACTCTGGGATCTTCCATTGTTTTTGCAGCTTATTTCACACCCAGGTTCGGGGCTCCCCTTAGTTGTAAGGAGACACTGATCTCGGATATTAGAAGGTTCTGGTACAAGTCCTTCCTACCTAGTAGTATAATACCATCATACAGGATCTTATTATGTGGACTTCATACCAGGAGACGTCATTCTTGATGCGCCCCAAGATCCTGTAAATAGGGTCACCGACTGCAGAGTCACAAACTGCTGGCTCTCCGGCCTCTCTTACATGGAACGATTATTGTTCCGTTAATCGCTGGATTGTGTAAACTGGGTAAACGCGGCAAACAATTGGACGACGAATAATAATCCGCTTATCAATTTTAGGCAGCCATAAAGACTGAATGTTTCCCACATCAATCGTGTAAATAACTCCACTCCAAAGAATGGGGTTCATATCCGCGTGAGAGTTGCGTCTCGCAACACACAATTCTCACGCAATTTCCTTGGCTGTGTGAAACCAACCTTGGGCTGCAGACGCCGTCTATAACTGCAGTAGCGTGCATGCATTGCATTTCCGTCTTTGGCGCAAGCACAGCGACATCAGCTGGTCTCCCAATAGTAACCTGTGTAAAGATGAACGGATGTCACCACGCACGCGGCGCTCTGACTAACGCTGGAAACGGCATGCAGAATTGATTTACTATGCACGGGTTACATTTCCTGTTTCGGCAGATCAGCGGCGACGTCCATTCTCCTCCCCATAGGAGAGACTACTGGATATCACTGAGCCAAAGCAGATAACGCAACACACGAACAGTACTGCGCAAAACATCTCCAGCGTCAGCCACGTAGTCTCCGGCAGCACGTCTTGTGCTTCAAGGATTCTGCGTCTGACCACGGCGTGCGCGCGCACACACGTGTGACATCATTTAGGACGTGACCAGCAAACGAGGTGAAGAACACTGGAAACACAAGACGCCCGCAGATGAGGCGCCAATCAAGACTCCCGTTTAGAGGCAGGAGGTGGGAGCGTGCCCAGACCACCCATCAGTTGTATACCGTGCGGAAGGTGCGCCAATATTCGTATATTTCTGGGTCGCAGCATCTATTAATGATAATAAAGCCACCATCATCAATACAAGTAGTTCACAGCGCCAAAAAGAGGTGACAGAGGTCACTTTACTATAACACTGCCCCCTATAGATGTGTGCAGGTATCACTGCAGTACATATTAAGGCCACCCCCGTCCCCTGACTCTGTTGCCCGGGTAACCAGCAGCACCTGAGCTTTTCAGGCCTCTGTACATCTCCACTTCACACCTCGGGATTCCTACAGTTCCGGTTCCGGTTGTCTCTGCAGTCCACAAGCCGCCTTACAACACCGTCTCTCCACTCCGGTTGCCCCCAGCTCAGCAGCAGCTGTATAACCGGAGGAGATAAAGATTCTGGAACGCAACCGGAACTGCAGCGTGGAACGCAAAGGAAGTGACGCACAGACCTGGCAGGCGTTCATTCACAGCGCCTCGGAACGCAGACGTTGAAGGCAAGCGAGGCGTGGAACGCAAAGAGCAGGAAGTAGTAGAGACATGCTGGATACAGGCTTCAGTAAAGAAGGAGCTGTGACCTCTGGAGGCAAAGGAGCCGTCTAAGGCAGGTTATACCGTGTCATGTGTGAGGGACTGCACCCATACTGTGCCTAGTAAATGTATAGTCCTGTACCTGGTGAGAGCGGGCACAAGTATGTTACATGAAATCTGCATTTTAATTTTTCTTCTCTTATAAGATGGTAATTATTAATATTTGTATTAGTTATGCTGCTTCCGTGTTGAGTAGTCTATTTTCAAGCAATTCTATAAAATATGACACAACTTTTGAAATTGGGGAATGCTTATCAGTCGAGCCTGATATGGATTAAGCGCCACTAATATATGGTGCTTGGCGCCAGGCTTTAGGCCTCATGTCCACGGGGAAAATCAGGTTCGCTGCGGATATATAACGTGGATTTTTTTTCTGCGGATGAGCTTAAATTCCTTTTTTTTTTCATGCGGGAGATCAATTGAGCTATGAGGTCTACGAGCTCCCGCACGCGTGATCCGCACTTAAATGGAGGTTGTCACGTTTTTTTTCACGCGCATGAAATTTGTAAATCACTTTAACATACCATCCACAGCTATTCATCTACCCGCGGGTGGTCAATCCATTCCAATTGGAAATTTTAGGTGCGGATCATGCACGCGGGTGACCCGCTGTGAATTTTAAATTTTATTTTCCCCGTGGACATGAGGCCTTAATCTTGCATTATCGTAAATATACAGCGCAAGTTTAAAGCTCCTGCTTCTGCAGTCTAGCAGGACTGGTCGGGTGTCCGGCTGTCAGAGACCACCGAGGACCCCGAGGAGAAGACAGAAGAGGTTTAGTCTTCTTCTCTTTTCCAGTCTACATAGCTCTTGTATTATGTGATTTCCGGCATGCCCTCGTACAAGGGCAGCTGCTGGGTCTTATGCCGGCCTTAAACGGGCGTATGTGTATTTGAGCGTTTCTTGCATAATGGAGAATGCTTTTTTTTTTTTTCTCGCACATTGGCGTATTTTACTGTAGTTTTTGCACCCGCAAGGCACGTTCATTTGTGCGGCAAACAAAGACGCGCTGATTGAAATGGCTAATTTGTCTAATAAGTTCTTGATTTGTTCTTTTTTCCAGCAGAATTATGCAGTGTTTCACACATCTCCTTGTGTATTGTGCGCGCCTTTGTGCAACTCTCATTGACTTCTATAGGACCTTTGATGTGCAAAAATGAAGAAAAATAGAGCATCTATTTATTTTTGTGTGGCCAAAATACGGAATTGTGAATGAATCTGTTGAAATCAATACTGCATGTGCAAATTTTGCGCACGCAAATACGCCCGTATGAAGCTGGCCTTAGCGGATTTAGCTGAGCTCCGCCAGTGACTGCTGTAACCGGGGCTCCAGCTACAGTGGAGAACTGCAAAATAAGTACAGCTAATGACAGAGTGAATGACCTCCAGAGGTCTTATGTGACATAATGGGGAACGTAGATGTTAAAAGGTTGTTACAAGAATAAGTTACAGAATAAAATACAAATATATGGAACACCCCTCCCCCCCTCTCTAATAAAACAAAAAGAAAAGGAAAACAAAATTTCTGCCACCGAACATTAAATCCCAATGGATAGAAACAACATCACTGCAGTCTACAGTGATTGCAGTGTACAGTGATTGGTCAACACGATCATAAGACAGTGCATCACTATAGACCATCACGGGGGCTTCGGCAATGGGGAGCAGAAGAGTAACTGCATTACACAGTGTATTACAGTATATTTCACCATCCTGACACTGACCAGTAACTCCCACTGTCTTGATAGAATGCCACAGAGGAGATAATCACAACTCCAGTCAAGTTCCATCAACTGTCAAAATGCCATTTTCGGACTTCCTGGCGGCCCTGAAGGACAACCCTTACTTTGGGGCAGGCTTTGGACTGGTAGGTGTGGGCACTGCTTTGGCATTAGCCCGTAAAAGTGCCCAACTAGGAATGGTGGCATTCAGAAGACATTACATGATAACGCTGGAGGTGCCCAGCAAAGACAAGAGCTACCATTGGTTACTGAGCTGGATCTCTCATCACGCCAAGAGTACGCAACATCTGAGCGTGGAGACGTCGTATCTACAGCACGAGAGCGGCCGGATCAGCACTAAATTTGACTTTGTGCCAAGTCCTGGAAATCACTTCATTTGGTAAGTGTCTCTTTATTAGTTGCATTTCCAGCTAAGAGGTCTAAAATGTTTTGTTCAAACACTTCATAGTGTCTGTCTGATTCTGGGATAGATGATAACCAGTATGGCCTCCATTACATATACAGGGTTATTACTGATGATCTTCCTGGTGTAAAACCCCTCCTAACTCCCGTTTAATGACCCTCAGATAAAGAGATTTGATATCAATGGAAACAAAAGTTTTCGTTTAGCAAAACTGTCCACCAGTATGATATTCTTATTGCCCAACCAATCACAGCGCAGCGTTGATTTCTCAAGCTGCTTAGGTAAAATGAAAGCTGCATTGTGATTGGTTGTTATGGGCAACAAAGACATCTTACTGGTAGACCGCTTTACTAAATGAGACCCAAAAAGTTTTATTCTGCTGTAATCGTCGCTAGTGGGATATGAAACAAATGGCTGCCAACGAAGACAGGAGAGCGTTTAACCAGCCTGTTGTTAGTACACAACATCATTGTTGAGCAAAGTGTGGTGAAGACCCCCCAGCGGGCGCACAATTCGTAAGTGGTACTCCAATTTTAAGCAAAAAGGTTGCATCTGTAAGAGAAAATCATTGCGCTGGAAACAGCAGAGCGTCCATGCAAGTTTCACACGAAGTCCTCAGAAATCCACCGTCAGTGCAAGCAGAGAAATGGACGTCCCGCCGCCGACTATGCAGAGGATTCTGCGCAAATGTTTGTGGTGTCATCTCTACCGATTGTAATAGTTACTGGCCCTGAAAGTGGCTGACAAAGCGCAGCGACAGTCTTTCTGTGAGAGTCTGCAGACTGCAATGGGAAGCGATGGTGTCATGGTGTCTTTAGTGTCTAGTGATGAAGACGCCTTCCACTTTTCAGGCAAGAAACAATGTCTGAATCGGAGAGGGAAAACCCACCCATCTACGTGGAGTGTACGGGCGACTCCACCAAGGTGAATGGGCTTTGTGCTATAACCTGCAGGAAAGTCTACGGCCTCTTTCTCCAAGAAGAAACCTTTCCGGGGATTTGGTATACGATCCCTGCAGATATGGCTTCTGCCAGAACAGGAGATCCAGGGTTTCATCTTCCAACAGAACGGGGCGCCCCTTTCCCCCTCATATTTACAATGAAGTCAGAAGAGAGTTCAATAAGTGACTACCAAACACATGGATTGGCCGTGCACCTCTTGAACATTTTTCTTGGCCTCCTCGTTCCCCAGACCTTACACCTTGTGATTTTTTTAAAAAAAAAATTTTTTCACCTGTCTCCAGGTGAGTGTTAAGGGTAGAGTCTACATGCCACCATGTGTGATCTGCGAGGACACATCACTCATGATATGCTACAATGTGCAGTATATGCAAAGAACTTGACCACAGGCTGTATGTGTGTCGGTGACAAAGCCGCTCTCATTGGACATCTCTGGTGTGGAAAACATTTCTGATGTTGTGCAACAAAACCTCTTGAGTTTGTTTCCCTTGATATCCAATTTATGTATCTGTATGTCAATAAACTTGAGTTAAGAAAGTTTCAAATTGAAAAGATCAATTGCAATAAGCAGTTTTTTTTAAGAGTTGTCGCCCAGCTGATGAGAAAATTCGCTTAGCTATACGGGAGCAGGGGATGCACCACTGCATAATTAGGCAGATATGCTATCAGCAGTCTCAAGAAGCTAAGAGCAATCTAATGTAGGCAAAATTGACTGCCTTCCAGCTTCACCTGGAACACATGTAGTTGAGAAACTGCTAAATAAACTGTTAAATACCCATTTTTTTCTTAAGGTATCGAAATAAGTGGATCAGAATAGAGAGAAATCGTGAGAAACAAATGATTGACTTACACACCGGAACCCCCTGGGAGTCTGTTACTTTCACTGCGATAGGGACCAATCGTGATATTTTCTTCAATATTCTGCAAGAAGGTAGGACCAAGAGAATCTGTTACCATTCCGCCCTCTATGTACAAGAATATACTTTATTACTGCCCCTATCTGCAAAAATCTATATAATATAATACTACCTTCTATGTACAAGAATATAACTACTATAATACTGCACCCTATGTCAAGAATATAACTACTATAATACTGCCTCCTATGTATAAGAATATAGCTACTATAATACTGTCCCCCCTATGTACAAGAATATAACTATTATAATACTGCCCCCTATGTACAAGAATGCGAGTACTATAATACTGCTCCTGTGTGCAAGAATATAACTACTATAATACTGCCCCCCCCTGTGTGCAAGAATATAACTACTATAATACTGCCCCCCCCTATGTACAAGAATATAACTACTATAATACTGCCCCCCCCTATGTACAAGAATATAACTACTATAATACTGCCCCCCCCTATGTACAAGAATATAGCTACTATAATACTGCCCCCTGTGTGCAAGAATATAACTACTATAATACTGCCCCCCCCTGTGTGCAAGAATATAACTACTATAATACTGCCCCCCCCCTATGTACAAGAATATAACTACTATAATACTGCCCCCCCCTATGTACAAGAATATAGCTACTATAATACTGCCCCCTGTGTGCAAGAATATAACTACTATAATACTGCCCCCCCCTGTGTGCAAGAATATAACTACTATAATACTGCCCCCCCTATGTACAAGAATATAACTACTATAATACTGCCCCCTATGTACAAGAATATAACTACTATAATACTGCCCCCTATGTACAAGAATATAACTACTATAATACTGCCCCCTATGTACAAGAATATAACTACTATAATACTGCCCCCTTATGTACAAGAATATAACTACTATAATACCGCCCCCTATGTACAAGAATATAACTACTATAATACCGCCCCCTATGTACAAGAATATAACTACTATAATACCGCCCCCTATGTACAAGAATATAACTACTATAATACCGCCCCCTATGTGCAAGAATAGAACTACTATAATACCGCCCCCTATGTGCAAGAATAGAACTACTATAATACCGCCCCCTATGTGCAAGAATAGAACTACTATAATACCGCCCCCTATGTGCAAGAATAGAAATACTATAATACTGCCCCCTATGTGCAAGAATATAACTACTATAATACTGCCCCCCCCTATGTACAAGAATATAACTACTATAATACTGCCCCCCCCTATGTACAAGAATATAGCTACTATAATACTGCCCCCTGTGTGCAAGAATATAACTACTATAATACTGCCCCCCCCTGTGTGCAAGAATATAACTACTATAATACTGCCCCCCCTATGTACAAGAATATAACTACTATAATACTGCCCCCCCCTATGTACAAGAATATAGCTACTATAATACTGCCCCCTGTGTGCAAGAATATAACTACTATAATACTGCCCCCCCCTGTGTGCAAGAATATAACTACTATAATACTGCCCCCCCCCTATGTACAAGAATATAACTACTATAATACTGCCCCCTATGTACAAGAATATAACTACTATAATACTGCCCCCTATGTACAAGAATATAACTACTATAATACTGCCCCCTATGTACAAGAATATAACTACTATAATACTGCCCCCTTATGTACAAGAATATAACTACTATAATACCGCCCCCTATGTACAAGAATATAACTACTATAATACCGCCCCCTATGTACAAGAATATAACTACTATAATACCGCCCCCTATGTACAAGAATATAACTACTATAATACCGCCCCCTATGTGCAAGAATAGAACTACTATAATACCGCCCCCTATGTGCAAGAATAGAAGTACTATAATACCGCCCCCTATGTGCAAGAATAGAAGTACTATAATACCGCCCCCTATGTGCAAGAATAGAACTACTATAATACCGCCCCCTATGTGCAAGAATAGAACTACTATAATACCGCCCGCTATGTGCAAGAATAGAACTACTATAATACCGCCCGCTATGTGCAAGAATAGAACTACTATAATACCGCCCCCTATGTGCAAGAATAGAACTACTATAATACCGCCCCCTATGTGCAAGAATAGAAGTACTATAATACCGCCCCCTATGTGCAAGAATAGAAGTACTATAATACCGCCCCCTATGTGCAAGAATAGAAGTACTATAATACCGCCCCCTATGTGCAAGAATAGAAGTACTATAATACCGCCCCCTATGTGCAAGAATAGAAGTACTATAATACCGCCCCCTATGTGCAAGAATAGAAGTACTATAATACCGCCCCCTATGTGCAAGAATAGAAGTACTATAATACCGCCCCCTATGTGCAAGAATAGAAGTACTATAATACCGCCCCCTATGTGCAAGAATAGAAGTACTATAATACCGCCCCCTATGTGCAAGAATAGAAGTACTATAATACCGCCCCCTATGTGCAAGAATAGAAGTACTATAATACCGCCCCCTATGTGCAAGAATAGAAGTACTATAATACCGCCCCCTATGTGCAAGAATAGAAGTACTATAATACCGCCCCCTATGTGCAAGAATAGAAGTACTATAATACCGCCCCCTATGTGCAAGAATAGAAGTACTATAATACCGCCCCCTATGTGCAAGAATAGAAGTACTATAATACCGCCCCCTATGTGCAAGAATAGAAGTACTATAATACCGCCCCCTATGTGCAAGAATAGAAGTACTATAATACCGCCCCCTATGTGCAAGAATAGAAGTACTATAATACCGCCCCCTATGTGCAAGAATAGAAGTACTATAATACCGCCCCCTATGTGCAAGAATAGAAGTACTATAATACCGCCCCCTATGTGCAAGAATAGAAGTACTATAATACCGCCCCCTATGTGCAAGAATAGAAGTACTATAATACCGCCCCCTATGTGCAAGAATAGAAGTACTATAATACCGCCCCCTATGTGCAAGAATAGAAGTACTATAATACCGCCCCCTATGTGCAAGAATAGAAGTACTATAACACCGCCCCCTATGTGCAAGAATAGAAGTACTATAACACCGCCCCCTATGTGCAAGAATAGAAGTACTATAACACCGCCCCCTATGTGCAAGAATAGAAGTACTATAATACCGCCCCCTATGTGCAAGAATAGAAGTACTATAATACCGCCCCCTGTGTGCAAGAATAGAACTACTATAATACTGCCCCCCCTATGTACAAGAATAGAACTACTATAATACTGCCCCCCCCCCCTGTACAAGAATATAACTACTATAATACTGCCCCCCCCCCCCCCTGTACAAGAATATAACTACTATAATACTGCCCCCCCTATGTACAAGAATATAACTACTATAATACTGCTCAGTATGGAATATTTTATTTTTGTCATTTTGTATTTTGGTGTCTTTATCAAGTACAGCTAGAGAACTTGCTCTACGTCAGCAAGAGGGGAAGACCATCATGTACACTGCCATGGGCACTGAATGGCGACCGTTTGGTTTCCCAAGACGCAGGCGGCCGCTGACCTCCGTAGTGCTAGAAGAAGGAATTTCCGATAAGATTGTTCAGGATGTGAAAGGATTTATTGACAATCCTAAATGGTACAGTGACCGAGGCAAGTTGATGAGCTGTAGAACATTATCAGTCTATTAGGGGAAAAGATTTATTATTACTTTTTTTCACTTTTATGTCATTTTCACTTAAATTTCGGCTCTAAATTGCAGGGATCCCGTACAGAAGAGGATATCTCCTATATGGGCCACCTGGATGTGGGAAGAGCAGTTTTATGTAAGTACCTTTTGTGACGTTTTCTAATCACGACTTCTACATTGTAGCCAGAGGTGTAGAGGAGAGCACTAAAATACTGCTACTTATAATAAGCCTAAAACTGAATAACCTCTAATTATATAGTAGTTACAGCAAATTGGGGTCTGGCTTGATGCTGGATCTCAACTTTCCCAGTATTGCCAGTAAGACGAGGCTCAATAAAAGTTTTGAAAACTTGGTGACTAAAGAATTTACTAGGAATGTTGTTTTAGGGGGAAAATTGCTGTATTAGATGACTGTTCTACTTTCTGGTTGCTTCATCTCATTAGACACTATTACTGTTTTCTCTCAGCACAGCCCTGGCTGGAGAACTGGAGTACAGCATCTGCTTAATGAGCCTGAGTGATAACAGCCTCTCGGATGACCGTCTAAATCACCTCTTGAGCGTCGCTCCGCAGCAGAGCATCATTCTCCTAGAGGATGTCGATGCTGCCTTTGTTAGTCGGGACCTGGCCAAGGAGAGTAAGGGACAAGCTGTGTTCTATCACATTGTGCTGATGACTCTCTGCTACGTTTGTGTGTATGAATGAATGTGTGTGAGATATGATTATAATATGGAACGTATGCTATAAAACGCAGCATGAACATATACATACACACAAATATGTTAATGTTTCCCAACTCCAGTCCTCAAGGCACCCCAACAGGTCATGTTTTCAGGATATCCTATAGAAAGAACACCTGTAGCAATGCCTGAGGCACCGACAATTATTACATCACCTGTGCAATACTAGTCCAGAAAACATGACCTGTTGGGGTGCCTTGAGGACTGGAGTTGGGAAACGGTGATGTACATATATAGTGTACAGTACTATGCAATAGTTTTAGGCAGGAATGGAAAAAATGCTGCAGAACGGATTAACTATGAATTTCTGCCTGGACTGTTGCCTGCGCGATGTTCTAATGTCATTCCCTGATTGCGAGTTTCCTTTTGCGCAGATGATACGTTCATACGTGCGGAAAATCGCAATTACTTTCTGCAAAGGATCGCAGGTCTTCGACTAAGCCTATCCACACGTGGAATCCGACCCGTTCATGTGAGCCCAGCCTAACTGAGCTCCTATAATACAGAAAAAAAGTTCACTTGTCTCAGAACGCCAATCGCCAGAACAAGCTATGTGCAAACACTGAAGCCTAGAAGATTGTGAATGCAGCTGCGCAATATGTTGTAGATGTTCATTAGGCTGTGATTTTTCTCATTCCTTGGGCGTCAGGGATAGCAGCTCTGTAGAACAAGTCTCCATTTTTCCTTTCAGATCCCACTGCGTATCAAGGATTTGGTCGGTTGACCTTCAGCGGTCTGTTAAACGCGTTGGATGGTGTCGCTTCCACAGAAGCTCGTATAGTGTTTATGACAACCAATCACATTGACAGGTAGGATAGAGAAGTGTTATTTGCTTCTGGGAAAATGAGAATTCCTGTTCAATGTAACTTAAAGGGATTTTCCAGGAATTCAGCAAAATGCCTGGTGGCTGTGCAGCCTGTGAGAACCCCGTCCTAGGATGGGATGAACGCATCCCCACAACGAAAGGGGCTGCTGACGAGGTGGAGCCTAAGGCAACACTATTCATTGGTCTTAGACTGAATAGTAAGCCTGATGGGAATTAACAGCGTGGCATTAAGCTCCGCCTGCTGCCCCGCCCCTGCCCTTTTTACCCTCCTAGAGATGGATTCAACCTGACCTTGGACAAATTTCTCACAGACTGCACAGATAGTGGACATTTTGTGGAATTTTTAGACAATCGCTTTAGGCCTCTTTCACAAGGGCGACAGCAATATTGCCGCTACAAAATCACAGCTTTGTTCCTGCGATCTTGTAGTGACAGCAATGCGTTTTCTTGTGGATTTTATTGCAAGAAGGTTAAGCCCTAGCTGCACTCCAAAAAAAAAAAAAAAAGTGGATACTTGCCTAAAAGGCTCGGTCCGGGTCCTGCCATGGAGCTCCGGAGAGCAGCGGGAGGACATGGACCGAGCCTTTAAGGTAAGTATTAGAGATGAGCGAGCGCGCTCGAATACAGCAGTTACTCGAGTGAGCATCGCTCTTCTCGGGTAACTGCTTACTGGTCCGAGCATGCTTGGGGGGTAGCGGGAGAGAGAGATCTCTCTGTCTCCCTGCCGCCCCCCCCCCCCTCCCCCGAGCACGTTTGGACCAGTAAGCAGTTACTCGAGCGTGCTCGCTCATCTCATCTTTTTTTTTTTGGTGGGGGGTGGGAATTGCAGCTAGGGCTTTTTTTTTTTTTTTGCAGGATAGGGCTTATTTTATACGTTAGTCGCATCGCACAAAAACCACGATTTTTTTGCATTGCAATGCGTCAAAAAAGAAGGCTCCATATGGAATTGTGGGCTGCAAAAAATCACGGCCATATAGAGCGTGCCGCGATTTTATTTTATTTTTTTGCAAAATAGCATCAGAGAAAAAAGCGAAAATGTGAAGTAACGCATTAAAAAGCATGGGTTTCACATGTGTTTTCTTGCGGCAAAATTGTGCAATTTTGTCGCTTGTGTGAAAGCGGCCTTAATGGGGTTTTATCATTTAAAAAAAAAAAATCAACACTTACCTATTCCTCCCCAGGCAGCCTGCTTCAAGCATCTTCTCCTCGCTGATCTTCTCCAGTCCCCCGGGTCACCTCACCGCAAACCTGCCAGATCTCCTTCTTGTTGTGGAGTGTCCATTCTCTGCATTCTTTTTCCCATGGTCATTGTAGGTTACGTCACTGGGGACATAATGTTCACTGCCTAGGAAGGAATGCCAGTGTATTGCCTAAACTGCGTATGCGCGCTGTCTTGCCTCGAGAGTTCATATACTGTTGCAGAGACACAGTCATGTGCAGTCTCGGCATTAGCTCGGCACTCCCTGCTAGGCTATGAGCGCTATGTCACTAGTGACTGGGTACATTGCCATGCAGGAAGGAGACTGCAGAGAATAGATGCTTCATCACCGGAAGATGAAGAATCACTCCCGCATGCAGTAAGGTGACACAGGTGTCTGCAGGAGTCAGGAGAAGATTGGTGGGGGAAAGATGCGGTAAGCAAGCCGACTGGGGAGAATTGGTAAGTATAGAACTTTTGTTTTCTAATGACAGAACAGCCTTAAGTTTACTCATTGTCTAATGAAAAGTTCGATAGGTTTGCAATGTACTTTTTGTTTCCCATCCTCACTATTTTTTTCAAGATCCCTGCTTGCTGTCAGTGCACGGGAGTATTCTTGTTTGCATCTAGTGCATGAAACCCTGTACAGACCTGATACATCTCGCAGCTAGGAGTTTGTAAAAATTGTATCCAGTCTAGACAATCCTCTGTGAGCTAAACACATCAGCAGCACAAATATCTCCCCTGTCCGATAGTTTGTCACAATGTATCAGTCTGGAGTGCAAAGTATTTATCTCACAGATGATTGTCTAAACTGGATACAATTGTATCAAGCCCTCAGCTATGAGAAGTATTAGATCTGTCCAGAGAAGCTGTAAATAGTCATCATCCTATAATTTACTGCTTATAATGTTGTGTAACTACAGACAGTTTGGTTTTTTAATTTATTTTGTACTTATGTATTTTTTTTTTGGGGGGGGGGGGGGGGCGGGAACACTGACCGTAATGAGCCTCCTGTGGTGCAGAGTGCTCTCGCTCATGACTTGAAGGTTGCGAGTTCAATCCCCGCTTGGTTCAGGTAGCTGACTCAAGGTTGACTCAGCCTTCTGTCCTTACGCTACATAATGTTTTATACTGTATGTAGTCACTTCAAGAGCTGCACTCTGACTTCTGCAACCACATGCATGCCATTAATACTGAGATGATGTACACTGAAGGATCACTGCATTATGAACACCCACTCCACAATGGCTTGGTCCACCTTTTAATGGCAATTGTAGCTTTTAGACCTCAGAGAACAGATTCACAAGGTGGCGAACATGTTCAGTTGGTGCATAGTTTGCGGATTAGCGGGAGCAAATCTCACAGCCCTTTCCAGCATATACCAAGCGTGATCATAGCTCAATGACACGGAGCATTGTCCTAGTGAAATATTGCATGTGGTTGGGGAAGAAGATATGGGTGCAGATGGTCAGCTAACACATCCCTGTAGTGTTCAATATTTAAGGATTGTGGTATGATGACTAACAGTCCTAGGTCATACCAGGAAAACACGCTACAGCCCATGACATGCCACTACTGGCCTGTTAAATACCAGTGGTGTACAGATGGGATACAGCTTTATGCTGTTTATACCCGATGCGGACTCGGCCATCCGTATGGTTCAGCAGGAAAATGGTACTTGTTACTCTAGATAACCTTCTACCATGTGTCCAGTCTCCAATGACGTCTTTCTTGGCCTGATGCAAGACATGGTTGGTGATTATGCGAGATCATTAGGGGCAGCCTTGTCTGTCTTCGGCTATTGAGCAAGGTGTGCTTACATGGTCATTGTGGAAATGTGTCTAATCTCTCCGCTGTTGTACAGCTGGGTCAGTTAGTTCACTGTGGCACGTTGTTACTGAGATACAAGACGTGCCACCTGACACTCACCTCTAGGATCAACCAGACGTGGCCTGCCGCTGTGTGATCTGTTGGATGTCTGTCCATGGTTCAACCAGTCTTGGCACATTCTTGATACCATGGTTTGGGAACAGCAACAATTGCAACTGTTTCAGAAATATTGGCAGCACACCTCTGGGCACCAACAGTCTGTGGCCAAAGTCACCATGTTTACCCATGACTGCCATGTTGCCTTCTGCTGCACAGATGCAGCCATCATGTGGTACAGAGTAACTCATCACAAGATGTCATATGCCAGCTGTTCCTAATGCAGTGATCATTCAGTGTATGAAACTTTAAAAACACACATTTTTGTGAAATGTAGTTATTTTCTGTTTGTACTGGTACCATATGTAGATTAAGACTATCCAGAATAACTACTATGATACGAGCTGTGGTGTCTTTATATCTCTGAAATCGTAGGTTGGACCCTGCGTTGATCCGTCCGGGCCGTGTTGATGTCAAGCAGTTTATAGGACATTGCACCCGGTGGCAGCTGACGCAGATGTTTCAGAGGTTTTACCCGGACCAGGCCAGTTCAGCAGCAGAGGAGTTTGCGGACACGGCGCTCAACACCTTTGAGAAGATTAGTGCAGCCCAAGTACAGGGTCACTTCATGATGCACAAAAATGACCCTCAAGCATCAATTAAGAACATTCATTCTCTAGCTGCATAAAGGACTTCTAAAGACGCATTTCAACTGGGATTTCCAGTATTATCCTAAAATAATAATGTATGATAAAATGTGCTGCGACTTTCGAATATATTTTGTGTTGCAATTATTCATTATTTTTAAGATCTGTGCTTGCTGTCTCAAACAAACATTCTTGTAGCTTACGCACAGAGGCGGAGAACCCATTCTGATCACTCCAGAGTATGGCTTCATGTCCACGGGCGGATTTGAATTGCAGGACACCCGTGCGGACGATCCGCAATTCAAGCCACCCCTAGGAAAGCATGGGCATCCGCAGCTTAATAAAAGCATGCAGATTATTTTGCAGACGTGGTCCAGAAAACAAATCGCAGCATGCTCTATTGCTGCGTATTCCGCACGGACTGCTTCCATTGAAGTCAATGAAAGCCATCCGGGCCACGGATACCATGGAAAAGCAGAAGTTAAAAGAAAAAATTTAAATGTACTGCGTATGCAAGTGGCGCCCCGGCTGGTGTTCCCGTACACATTCACCATACAGAAGAAAGCTGATCTGGCTATGGACGCAGAAGACCCAGAGAGGTCGGCAGAAGACCCAGAGAGGTCCACAGAAGACCCACACAGGTAAAAAAAGTGTCCTCTGCCACAATCAGGGGCCGAATCTAACCTGCCTGTGGGACATGAGGCCTATTGCGTAGTAAAGGGGAAATTCTGATATTGTAACAAACTCTGCCCTTGTGTATGTTAGAAAAAAATCAGTATAAGTTTTCAGTAGTGTTAAGTGAACTTTTGAAAAGTTTTTGGTTTGGCCGGTTCAGCCAACTTTTTGCAACTTTCTGAATTAGTTTGAACAGAACTGGAAATTTACCAGTACCCCTAAAAGTGGTATACAGCAACTTGGTGGTGGTCCAATGTGGCTCAGTGGTTAGCCATTGCTGTTGCTTTGCAATGTTGAGGAGGTCCTAGGTTCAGATTTGACCAAGAACAACATCTGCACGCAGTTTGTATGATCTCCATCTGTTTCTTTCTTCATAAATATATGTACTTTAAGGTGATTATTATGAACAGGATACCCACACAAACACGGGGAGCAACATACAAGCTCCAAGCAGATGCTGTCCTTGGTCAGATTTGAACCTAAGAGGAAGCAGCAGCATGGTGGCTCAGTGGTTAGCACTGTTGCCTTGCAGCGCTGGGGATCGTAGGTTTAAATCTAACCAAGGACAACATCCACATGGAGTTTGTACTGTATGTACTCCCTGTGTTTGTTTCGTCTTCATATCAATTCCCTTAGCGTGTATACATTTTATTTAGAATAAACAAACCCAGGGGGACAAACAAACTCCATGTAGTTATCCTTGCTCAGATTTGAACCGAAGACACCAGGACAGCGAGGCAATAGTGCTAACCACTGTTCACTAAACACTAGTTTTTAACCTTTGGGAATGGGATAAACTAGAATTATATTGACAGCAAGCAGAGATTTTTTATTTTTTTTGAGGGATGCAAACTTCAAGTCTGTTAAAAAGTTGCTAAATGTATTATATGACTATTTAGGATTCTTTACATCTTTAAAGAGAACCTATCATCGGGTTCAGGTAGCATGAGGTTAGGACAGGCGCACACATTGCAGCCATGTATGTTTTTATTCTGGAAACTGACAGATCTCATGTTGACTCAGGCTATTGGTATAAAGGTCCAGTTTGGCAATGAGGGAAGAGATTATACCTTTAGTCTTCATGAAATTCATTTTGTCTCCGTGTAGCTTTGTGTTGACCTTGTTAAGTTTGTCAAATATGTCTGCGAGATAGGCATCGTCAAGACATCATAGTTAGATTGCATCACGACAAATGGGTCAATAGGCTGAAGAAACTAGACTACTGTGTCAAAATGTTCATAGAAGAGTCGTAAAGCACTTTCTTCTTGAAATCTACTTCACTTCAGTGTGTAGGAGTAGACGGTCAAATTCTTTGTCAAGGCCTTGACAGAGCTTGCAGAAAAGATGTTCATTCAAAGAGTGCGTTTTTATCTTAACAGCATTAATTACACAGCGCAGAGAATCATGCAATTTCTCACATAAATGCTTAGTAACAAGGTGCTGCCGATATATCACACAGTGAACTGCTATTATGCCAGGAATAGCAGATTTTACATAGGATATAAATCCGCAATATTGACCAATCATGGATGCAGCTCCAGCGGTTGCACAAGCAAGCACATTTGTTAAAGGGATGTTGTTGTTTTTTTCTTGGAAAAATTCTTCCACTCTTGTAGATAAAGGAGCCTTTTGTGTCGGTGGTTAAATTTCTGGTAAACAACAGTTCCTCCACTACCTCTTCATTCAATTAATGTAACAAATGTAAGCTAGGACCAATGCTTCATTGTCTCTAACCTTTGACTCATCAATTTGCATTAACACGTCCAAAAGAGTTTCTTCCACATCAGCAGCCATCTTATCAATTCTTCTTGAAACGGTGTCATTACTCAAAGGAATAGATTTCACCATGGCACTCTCGTCAGGCCCCAGCATAGTACTGACAATCTTTTTAACTGTGGGTAACACAAATGTTTTCCCAATAGTATGTGATTTGCCACATTGCGCTATTAATAAAGAGATTTTATAGGAAGCAAGGAGGCCTTTGTCAGCATTGAGAGCAGATTTTTCAATTAGCTTGCCTACAGGGCTGTGGTTCACAAACTTTGACTTTAAACCTTGGAAAAATAAAACTGGCTTACCCACTTTGAATGCATTTTTGCAAGGTGATCACTCAGGCTCGAAGGCTTCATAGCTTCATTCGAAAATGCCTTTTCACAAACGAGGCACAAGGGAAGCTGTCCATTTATAGGAGAAGGTATGAATCCATATTTCAAGTATTCATTTGAACATTGATGGCATTTCTTTTTCTCAGCAAAATAATAATTAAAAACTATGTCAGGACAGCGCCCACAAGGGAGTTTAAGTAGATATAGCCCCTAGGACTAAAAAAGAATATATTAAATGGACTCACCCGGTGTTTAGCAGGACCCTGAGAAGGGACCCACTAACACCAGTTAAAGTCCAAACGACGAAACGCGTTGTACAGAATAAACGGGTGTTATATCGATTATTGATACCAGAGGATATTTTCCTTAAGGAGCGCAGTGTCCTTTTTTCCTGCTTGCTTTTAATTTATTTTTCTCAGCCATTTTTATAAAGTATGCTTCAAGAATGCACTGCTTATGTCGCTCTATCATATAATGAGGTATGACATTTATAACTTTGCTACAGATCAATCACACTGGATAACCTAAAGAACAAACTAACCCACTGTATTCCATAATGCCGCTGATTGGCTGGAGCTTTCAATTGTGTGGGTCTCTGGGAGTTGTGGTTAATATCAATGTTCTGAAAAGACACTTGGCGTCCACTAAGACTACAACTGCTAGAGACCCACCGAAGTGAAAGTTTCAAACGGTTGAAGCCAATCAGCAGTATTATGAAATACTGCGGGTTAGGTTGTGCTGTAAGCTATCCAGTGTTATTGATCTGTAGCGGATTCATGGCGTTATAAAAGTCATACATTTTATGATAGAGGCGCGCAGGCTGCACACAACTCCCATTACATGTAAGTGATTCACATGAAAATAATTGCCTTGGTTTTTGGCGGTTTCGGAGTTCACCAATTGTTTTTGGACGGGTTACTGCCAAAAACCAAGTTATCACTACTCATTTTTAGAGAAATGTAATTACTAGATGGAAAAAAAAATAAAAATCAACAAAGCAAACACAGAATGCCCCCTTTATGTGTCAACGCCCTCCTGACTCCCCTATTCGTTCCACCGTCCCCTTGAGTAGTAAAAACGCCCTCCAGGGGAAAATAACACCCATGTTGAGAACCACTGGTCTAGGTGGATTCAGGTGTGGAGAACCTGCTGCGGCCCAGCTTCAGTGATTCCATTGTACAATACTGCGCACAGAACTGCCCATGCTGTGTGCCATGTTTTTCCAGCTGAATTGCGCAGCGGTCTTCACACATCTCATTGCATATTACATGTGCATTTGTACACCCTCTATGGGGACCTTTGGTGTACAAATACTCAGAATAGAACATATTCTATCTTTTTTGTGTGACTGAAATGCAAGCACCAAAACCGAAATGTGAATCAACACAATGACATCAATGGATTCTATTCTCTGCGTATTGCGCATGCATTGAAACCAATCTTAGGCTTCATTCACACGAGCGTATATCGGCCGTGCTTTTATGCACGGCTGATATATGCCGCCCATCGGATGTATTGGTTTACAATGCATCAGTTCCGATGTGCGTATTCCTGCGGCGTAAAAGCGCCCGGCCAACCAAGATAGCGCATAGGAGCGCATTTTGGGCCTGGCACTTTTATGTCGGCCAGGAAACCTAGTTCAGGAACTATCTTCCTGGCCGGAACATGTTGGCCACTGCATAGACTCCTATGTCACAGAAGGGAGCTGACTGTTTGCAATGGGAGGGGGTGGGACGGGAGCTAGCCGATAAGCTCCCGTCCCACCCCCTCCCATTGCTGGCAGCCGACAAGGGACGGAGAGGGGGAGACAGTTTAGCATAATTGGAACAGTTTTTTTTTAAGATTTCCATTTTAGTGAATAGTAAATTCCGTACATCAGTTATTAACGGTCTTCAGTCTATAATGAGCGCATCCTGCCCGTCATCTACCAGTAATTAGTGCCGGCGGAATCTGCAGGGTCCCCGGGCAGAAGAAATGTTCTGTTCTCAAAGAAAGAACTATCGTTACCTCATAATGAATCTTTAATTATAGACGTGAATTGTGATGTTTTCCAATAAAAGTCCATTCATTATTAACAGGATCCTGAATGCTTTATTTGCAGCCAAATGTGTTTTTACGGCGGTCACTAACTGGTCCTACGTTAGACGCCATGTTTTTAAAGCAACCTATGTAAGGCTTGTACAGGAATGACATGCAGGCTCCTACTCCAATGACCAGGAGCAGGAAAAATCCAATGCTGGGCCATTTAAATTACTGGGGGTCATGCACAAAGCCTTTAACGCCAGTTTCTGGTGTAAAAAAAAAAAGTCACAGATTTTTGCACAAGTGGACACAGACAAAGCAAAAAGAGAGCAATTCCATTTCTATTTAATAAGAGAGGCCTGAACGTCCCACAAGAAAGAAAACAAAATATATTAATAAGACTGTGAATTAAAAAAAATATATATTAAACTTGAAAATATACTATCCCGAAGCTCTATTGGTCAAGAAAGGGTTAAAGCTTGAGATCTATTAGTCCCTGCAGTGTCTGCTCTCTAAGGAATCTTCCACACGGTACGGAATTCTCGGCAGGACCCAGCACCGATGTGCATTTTGTCAATTTGCGCGGATTTTGTTACATTTGTAACTTCAGAATGCTTTCTGCAGCACGTCTTGTGCAATTTCTTTTTTTTTTTTCCTGCAGACTTTATTTACGGAGTAACACCTCTTGTACGTTTGAAATACGCAACAACGGTCCAGCAAGATGTACCGTAATTCTGCAGTAGAAAGCTTTTCTGCTGCAGAAGTTAAAGGGGTTGTCCCACGGCAGCAAGTGGGTCTATACACTTCTGTATGGCCATATTAATGCACTTTGTAATGTACATTGTGCATTAATTATGAGCCATACAGAAGTTATAAAAAGTTTTTCACTTACCTGCTCTGTTGCTAGCGTCCTCGTTCCCATGGAGCCAACTAATTTTCGCCCTCCGATGGCCAAATTAGCCGCACTTGCGCAGTCCGGGTCTTCTGCTCTCTTCAATGGAGCCGCTTGTGCAGAATGCCGGCTCCGTGTAGCTCCGCCCCGTCACGTGCCGATTCCAGCCAATCAGGAGGCTGGAATCGGCAATGGACTGCACAGAAGAGCTGCGGTCCACGGAGGAAGAGGATCCCGGCGGCCATCTGCACCGGTAAGTATAGAAGTCACCGGAGCGCGGGGATTCAGGTAAGCGCTCCGGTAAGCTTTCTTTAGGTCCCTGCATCGGGGTTGTCTCGCGCCGACCGGGGGGGGGGGGTTGAAAAAAAAAAAAACCCCGTTTCGGCGCGGGACAACCCCTTTAAGCTTGCAGATTTGATGTAAAGATGGGCGGATTTTAAGAAGCGCAGGATTCAAGCCCCTTACGGATAACATTGTGATGCAGAAATGTCCGTGCGTCCTAATTCCACCCCACGTGAAAGGTTCCTAAAGAGGGACCAAGAATAAAGGCAGCAACTCTTCGGCATAGTAGCGTCAACCAGCTGTTGCTGTAGGGCACCACGGGCAGTAAGGAGTGCCAGGCACCACTCATATGGTTATTTGCAGTGTGTGCAGGGTGTGAGAGGCGCGGTAGGGCTGAAAGGCTCCTCGGCGTATGGCAGGGAGTGAAGGGGGATACAGGACAGGGGTTGGGGGGGCTGGGGGGGGGGACATGAGTAGCAGCAGTCCTGGAGCTTCCCCAAGTTTAATTTAGTTAATATAGTTATTTTTGCAGTCATTAATTTATTATTTGTTGAGGCTGAAACCGCCCTTTAATTGTTTTTCGTTAGAAGCGTGTTGTGTCGGACGCCAGCGTCTTCGCTGTTTCTCATTTCCAGTTAATGGAATCTTTCATCGTTTGTCTTCAGTTCTTCCATCTCTGGGATCAGAATATTGACATTATACTTATATTTTCCTCATTGGCGTTCAATGAACTGCAAGTTGATTGGCTTGTTTGACACAAGGACAACACGATTTTTGGCTCGTACGTCCCCGAGGTTGGGGTCAGGCAGTACCCGGAACTTCTTTATTAACTGTGGATTTAAAAAGGGACAAGAACATCATGAATCTTCAATAAATAATGATACGACCCCTACTGACTATGGAATGTACGGGTCCTGAAGGGTTAGGGTTCACTAACACGAGCGTATGTGTCCGCATATTCTTCACACACGCAAAGTACGCTGTTCGCGTTAAATCCCAACAGCCTATATTGGCGCGTATTAGATGCGTAATAAACACCAAAATAGGACATGTTGCAGTTTTTTTTTATACATGAAAAAAAAAAAACGCAGGGGTGAGTGGCCCAATAGGAATCAATGGGCTTTTAGCACCACATATTACGTGCGCCCTGCGCAGGACACATACACCTAGGGGAGCCCTTACAGAAACAGGGCTGCTGGCATAAGCAGCGCCATACCTGTCTATAGGTTGCATCTAATGTTATAGTTCAGCTCTATTGAAGTCAATGAGGCTGAGCTGCAATACCAAACACGAGATATGGGAGGTGTGGCACTACTTTTTGGAAAGAAATTTGCCTTGATTACATAATCCGAAAAAAACTATTTAACTCTTTCTGTTCAATTGTCAGACATCTTCCGATATTATAATTTATCCTTTACAGCTTTGATGTTAGAAGACATCCGAGAGGGTTTTCTTTTTTAACTGTACTTGGTTGACTGCTCCTATCCGACGTAATACCACCTGTAGTACTGGCTTTAACAAGCAGAGAGCGCCAATCGTTTATGGGCAGAACATGAATATAATTGCAAAAAAAAAAAAAAAAGGATTGAAAAGTGTTAAAGGAGTTGCAAAAAACAGCAATGTCACACTATTTATTGGCTTCATTGAGCTGAGTGCCGTTGTGTACAGTCTGCGTACGTACGTCCGTATGAACTTACCTATAGTGTTTCCTCTAGTACATTGCCCATTGGTGCGAGCTAACACCAACACATAGTTAACCCCTTAACGACCGGGCCATAGCCTTTTTACGTCCTCCCGAAGTGGGCTTTATTCTATGAGGACGTAAAAACATGCGTCCTACAGATAATAAAGCACCTCGGGCTCTGGACGTGACAGCTCCATACTGTCGGTGCCCGCAGGTAGCCGACAGCATGGAGCTGTCATCCCGGGCTGCGGGGGGACCCCCCCCCGGCAATGCAATCGGCGCTATCCAATCAATAGCGCCGATCAAATAAAAGTTTAAAAAGTTTTTAAAAAGTTAAAGATTCAGCTGAAATTACTCACCCGGGTCCGCCGCACTGCTCCCCGCTGTCCTGGTCCTCCGGGTCCCGAAGCCGTCCTTCTGCGCATGCACGCCAGGCGGCATTACGTCAGCCGCATGGGCAGAAGGCCCAGCGGCGCTGGAAATTTTAAATCTCCTGGCTCCTGTAGGTAGCTGGGAGGCAGGAGATGTCAGCGGGGTGAGCGGTCCCCGGTACCGCGATCGCCGTTATCCATTGGATAACGGCGATCGCGGAAAAGTGAATAAAGATGTTAAAAAAAGAAAAGTTTCACCTCCCCTCATGGATCGGATCCATGAGGGGAGGTGAAAATACTCACCCCGCTTCCTCCATGTCCTCCGGCCGGTCTCCGGACCCCCCGCTAGCTTCTGCGCATGAGCCGATGTGGCGCTCATGCGCAGAAGGCCGGCGAGCCCGGCAAATTTAAAATCTCCCTGCACCCGGCTATCACAGATAGCCGAGTGCAGGGAGATAGGACTGGGGACCGCTGTATGCAGTTTCCAGTCATATGATCACCGTTATCCATCAGATAACGGTGATCATATAAAGTTAAAAAGTAAAAAAAAAAAAAAAAAAGTTAAAAGTTAAAAAAAGTTAAAGTTTCATCTCCCCTTACGGATCGTATCCGTAAGGGGGGATGAAATTACGTACCCAAGGTCCCCGGATTTGTTCCCTGATGGGATGTTCATCTGCGGACATTACCCCAGCTTCAGCGCATGCGCCCGTCAGCATGATGGCGGACGCATGCGCAAAAGTGAAAGATTGCCCAAGAAATTTAAAATCTCCCTGCTCCTGGCTACCAAAGGTAGCCAAGAGCCTGGAGATGTCACGGGGAGCCGCGGTAAGCGGTTACTGGTCACGTGATCGCCATTATACAATGCATAATGGCAATCACGTAAAAGTTATTTAAAAAGTGGCAGTTTCATCTCCCTTCACCGATGCGATCGATGGGGGGAGATGAAACATCTTCTCGGAGGCTTCCGCATTTGAATCCAGATGCGATTATCCTCCATGGACCCTTCCGGCTGCTGCGCATGCGCCCGCCGGCAAAATGCCGGACACATTCGCAGGAGCCGGGGAGCCCAGGAAATTTTAAATCTCCTTGCTCCCAGCGACCAATGGTCACTGAGTGCTTGGAGCAGTGACCGGTGGCCTCATTGAGCGGTCCCCGGTCACGTGATAAATTAGCGATATAACATTAGGCCGGTCACACATGACCGGAGAAGAATTACGGGTTCTGCATGCGCTTGATCAGCGGTAATCCACTGAACAATCGCATTGGATTACACAATTCCCCCCAATTAGTGGGTCGAAATTACGGAATCCACTCGCAGAAACAGAACATGGCATGCTATATTTTACCGTGGATATCCGCGACCTAGAGCCCATTGTGTTCTATGACTGCTGATATACTAGCAGCCCATATGCAAATACATTGTGTACGGGGTGCGGGTACCCGGGTCATCTCTAAGCGACGGCGCAGGAAATATAAACAAACAACGGTGTACTGCGCACGACCGCCTGTGTGAATAGGCAGTTATGCGCAGTACATTACGTGGCCGTACGCAGGGTCACAGCCGGGCTCACAGCTGGAATCCGCTGCTGGCCTCCGCAAGCGGATTCTGCATACGGCCGTGTGAGCCCAGCGTTATTCAGTCCGCTACCTGTAATCCGTAATTTACAAGAAGCCCCGGGAACGCTCGCCTTCATGCAGTTCCAGGAGCAGCTTGTTGAGCGCCTTCTCTGTGAGACTGCTGCACCGCAGCAAGATTCCAAAGCCTCACAGAGCGCCACTTTTTACACCCCATACCTGCCGCTGAGGTTACGAAATACCCCCCAAAAAGCATGAGAGGAGGCGGAATACCCGGTTTTCTTGCCCCATGTGCCCAACCCAACCAGCCTCCGTAATTACCCCTGTCTTCGGACATAAAACACAGCTTATATTATTACCTTTATCTAATATTTAAGGAATGCCAAAAAATGGGGATGGCGGGGGGGATTATTTTTAGGAAGTCAATTTTTTTCCGTATAAGTGGGCAATGGGGCCTGGAATTTATTTAGTTCTGCCCTGAAATCCAGCGGGCATTCCCTCCTTTATGGGCCTAGCCATGGGTCCTTTAAGTAGATTAGGGCCACAATGGGTATGTTTCTGAACACGGGACAAACAGGGGTATCCATTTTGGGGTGAACATCTTCATTCCTATGTACACTGGACAAAAACAACTGTTTTTAAATTGACACAATTGCCAAAAAAATGAAAATCATAATTTTTTCCCTTCTGCTTGGCTTAGATTCATTCAAAAACTGTGAAGTCAAAAAAGTCATTGTACCCCTAGATAAATTCGTTAAGGGGTCTACTTTTCAAAATGGGGTCACTTGTGGGATTCTCCATCGTTTTGGTCACTCAATGGCTATACAAGTGGGCAATGGGGACTAAATCTTCAAGCAAAATTTCTGTTCTGAAAGCCACCGGTTGCTCCTTTCATTTTGGGCCACAATGTGCATACAGACGTAATACTAGGGCCACAATGGGTATGTTTCTGAGCACAGGACAAACAGGGGTACCCATTTTGGGGTGCAAGTCTTCATTCATATATGTGTTGTACAAAAAAAACTGCTTTTGAAATGACAGAATTACCAAAAAAATGAAAATCGTAATTTTTTTTCCTTCGGCTTGGCTAGGATTCATTCAAAAACTGGGAAGTCAAAAAAGTCATCGTACCCCTAGATAAATTCGTTAAGGGGTCTACTTTTCAAAATGGGGTCACTTGTGGGCGTTCTCCATCGTTTTGGTCACTCAATGGCTCTACAAGTGTGCAATAGGGCCTAAATCTCCTTCAAGCAAAATTTCTGTACCGAAAGCCACCGGTTGCTCCTTTCATTTTGGGCCCCATTGTGCATCCAGACATAAGATTAGGGCCACAATGGGTATGTTTCTGAGCACAGGACAAACAGGGTATCCATTTTGGGGTGCAAATCCTCATTTTCATGTGTACTATAGAAAAAATTCCTGTCTTTAAAATGACATATTTGCAAAAATATGAAATTTTAGTTTTTCTCTTCTAAATTGCATTGACTCCTAAAAAAAAACTGCGGGGTTAAAATACCCATGACACCCCTCAGTGAATACGTTAAGGGGTGTAGTTTTTAAAATGGGGTTACTAGTGGGGGTATCTATCATTTTGACTTCTATGAGCCTTTCCAATCTTGGCTTGGTGTAGGAAAACAACGTGTTCCTCAAAATGCTGAAAAGTAATGTTAAATTTGTACGTCTCCTAAATGGTTAAAAAAAAAACGAAAGTTTTTCCAATGTGCGCCCAAAATAAAGTAAACGGATGGAAATATATATCTTAGGAAAAATTTCTATATTATGTTTGCACATATTTGAGATATTGCAGTTGGAATTGCGAAAAAATGACGATTTTTTCAAAATTTTCCCAATTTTGGCGCTTTTAATAAATAAACACAAATTCTATCGGTCTTTTTTTTTTCCGCCTAAATGAAGTACAACATGTGGCGAAAAAACAAACAATGTCAGAATCGCTTGGATATGCAAAACCTTTCTGGTGTGTTTCCATCCTAAAGTGACACGTGTCAGATTTGCAAAATTTGGCCTGGTCATTAAGGCGCAAACAGGCTTGGTCACTAAAGAGTTAATACCCCATTAGCATAGAGATTCTCCTTTCAATGGACTCCTCCTCTTGATTAACCGTTATCATAACAATTTACCACTCGTCATTGGAAATCACTCCACTACCAGTTCGTTAATAGGTATATTCCCTCATTATTCTGATCTTTGCACATTAATAAAAACCCATATTTATGTATTTGGGTGACCTTTGGCCACCAAAATTGACATCTTTTCTTTTTTATTCCCTCAAGGTTTTGGCCGTTTTAAGGGAACCTGTCATCTTTGAACATCACCATAAACTAAGTTATAGTGCTGTTCGGGGATGTGACATGGAACAAGGGGATGCATTTTTTAAAACTCGCCTGCTCTCTCATTCCAAATATTTATGCCGGTGAAATCCATGCGTGGTTTGAAAATCTGACGGATTTCAGACCATTGTGCTCGCACACTCCCATTGATTTTTATGTTGCTGTTCGGAGGTGACAGCTTCTCTTTAAAAAGGTTGTCTTAGAAGACAAACTATGTCTCTAACCTCTATACAGGTGTAACGCAGCAGGTGTGGACCTCCTGTGTCACTGATTAATTTGGCTTCAGTTTCCTTCTGAGGGCAGCGCCTAAGAGTCCTCTGGTTTGCACCTTTTAAGCCCTTTTAGAGGGATATGGTTTTAGCTACTAGGAACCCGCTGGTTGTTTTACCAGGAGTAGTCTCATTGTAGTGACAACTGACCCAGGCTGGCTGAAAGGCACCAGAGTGTGGTACCAAAAGAAAAGGCAAGAACAAAGTCAGTGTAACAGGCCGAGGTCAGCATAGATGAAGTTCATGCAATATGTACATCAGGATAGAGGCCAAGACAGGTGACAATCAGGTACGATGTATTCAAAAAACAAGCCGAGGTCAAGACAAGCAGAGTTTAGTAAAGCTGGGTATACAGGCAAGAGTAAAAGCAGGTAGCAAGGCAAATATTATAACACCTTTGCTAGAAACTTTTTGCTGAGGCAACTTCCAGTTGGAAAAGGTGCCTTAAATAACCCAAAGACTACTAGGATAGGATAGGGATGACAAAGCTAGGTATAAGCACTGGCCCTTCAAGGGGGCAGGTCTAGCATGTGCCTGCATCCTATTGGCCGAAGCAGCAGACACCAAGTAGGAGGATGCCGACAGCCATAACCGGCGGAGGGTGAATAGAGGCACCTCCAGGTGTGTCTAACGGCCAAAACAAAAGCTATATGAATGTTATAGGGGGGGGTCCTGACTCAGTATTCCCTGTATAAGCAACTGGAATAAAAGGTCTTTTTTTACAGTGTTGCTAATAATAAATGCATCAAAGTTTAAAAACCTCTCCATGGCTCCTACCTGGCGCTATCCACAGTTTTGCATGGCCAATGCTCCTACCAGACTTCCTTTAATCTTTACTTGCATTAAATAAAAAAAACCTGTTAAAAATATGTATTAACGTATACCTGAGAAAGAGCCAAGTGCATTTCCAGCTCAGCCACCCGGCGACCTAAACAACCTCTGACCCCAAAGCCAAAGGGTAGGGAGCTGAAGGGATGATGCTTTATACCCTCACCCCGCAGCCACCTCCGTGGAAGAAATCTGTTTGGAGCTGGAAAACTTTTCTCATCTCTGGAGAGCACATAGTGGCAGAGGATGAACTGCGTCTGAAATAAAGAAGCCATTTTCAGTATATCTACATTACAGGTTTAGAAAGTACTCATTAATTGATCGTATCATATAGGTTTCTTTATGGTGATTTTTCAAAAAAAACTTACATTCTTGGGAACCATGTAGCCGTTTAGAATTACTTCTTTGTCCACTATAACTCTACCATTCTCTGGAACTACAGGATACAACCTGAATTTAAAAATGAATAGCAAATACCAAGAGTTTTAGGCTAACATTTCAAGGGGTTGTCCAGGTTTAGAAAAAAAAAGATGACTACTTTCTTTGAAAAACAATGCCACACCTGACCATGGGTTGTGTCTGGTATTTCAACTGAGTTCCATTGAAGTCTATAAACAGGTGTGGCTGTGCTGTTTCTGTCAAGGAAACGTGCATCCATAATCAGGCTTGGCGGTGGTAACCATACCTCCCAAGTATCCCTTTTTTGGATGGACAGTCCCTACTTTTGACCCAAGTCCCCGTTTGGCTTTTAAATGTCCCTCTTTCTGACTTTAGAAATTGACTTGCATTAATTAATTTAGCATATTGCTCCATAAACCAACTGTATGGTTTCAACCATTAAAAATAATAACTTTATTGATTAAAACGCATACATCTAACAGGTAAATGCTGAACGCGTTTCGGCCAGACAGTGGCCTTTGTCAACAGCTGAAAAATGTAGTTAACACATAACTTTTATAGCAAGATACAAATCTATGCCCTTGATCAAAAGAAACAGAGTAGCCATGGAAAACCCATTTAAATTACTTATTTAATTAACATACCGCAGGGTTTCCTTGACAACTGCTTTCAGTAGAGGCATTTTAGAAATATCGTCAGTACTTGGAACATGGTCAGGGATAACCTGGATCACCTCCTCATACAGCGACTGTTGAATTTCAGGGTTTCTTGCCAATTCATATAAAGCCCAGGTCAGTGTATTAGAAGTCTGGAATAAGGAGAGAAATTTAAATTTATAGATGGAGTTACAATTGCTCTTAATATGGGGTCACTATAGCTCTTGTGTAGTGGCCCAGGGTATTAGTGTATCTTGACGCCACCAGAAGCTAGGGATTAGACAGGGAAAATGCCCCTGTCAAACCGCTGGCTCCCGATTGGCGCACTAGGTAAAGGTCCTGCAACCATCAGGAATGGCAGATCGCTATGCTGCAGCCCTCTTACCCGGCTCCGTGTGACTGTCTCGCAGCTGTAGGCTTCTGGCCATCTGGGACACGCACTGCATTTGGCAGTCCCCCGAGAACGTTGCCTCCGTTGTGCACAGCAGTGTCATCACTGCTGTGCTCCTGGACGCTCCGGTCGGTGGCAGTCAGTGTCTGTGGCGTCAGCCCTCTCATCTCCCTGCAGCGCCACCCATTACAAAGCTACATCAGGTGGGTGTGGGAGTGTGCAGTGGTGGGTGCTTGGGGACCGAGGCTGGCGTGTGCTTCAGGACTGTGCGGCTGCCGCCTCTCACAGTCTCTCAAGTGGTATGAGAGAGGCTATAAATGTGAGTGCTAGAGAGCGGGAAAAGGTTTGGTCCATTTCTTCTGGGTTCCTATCAAAGAGTGCTGGTTACATGGGGGCACCTTTAGCCCTCATGTAGTGAAGAATGGAGGAGGAGGAGAGATTTCCCAGAGTACGTGTTTAAGGAAGGACAATGGAGTGAGCCCCCAGAGTGAGAGAGAGTGAGCAGCGAGCGAGTGCAGTCTTTCAAGGCCTAGTGCAGAGGTACTCAATTGCTTGTTTCACGCCTGTGCTTCCTGAGGTCTGGGACCGCCCAGTGGAAGTACTCTACAGTCATTGTTCACACTCAAGCTTCCCAAAGTCTGGGTCCCGCTGAGTGGAGGTACTCTAGCTTCTCCAATTCCTACACTTTTCAAACCTGTCATTTGTGCATTGTATCGCTAACGTTTATCCTGCAAGTAAAAGTTATTCCATGTCCTGACCATTCTCGGGGATCTGAGGTACTATATTTACTGTCTGTGGCTCATTTATTTCCCCGCCGATAGTCATGCCGGGGTCTACCAGAATGGTGGCATCACCCGTGACAACTCTCCCAGTTTATTGGGCATCCCCATGCCGGGGCTGTCCTAAAGAGAGGCCCAGTGCTGCCCTCCCTCCAGGATGGAGCGTGGTAATTGCCGCAGTGACAAGCCAGCATCTTACCCTCCCCCCTCCTCAACGTAGGCTTGGTGTCTGGGGTTACCCTATGGAACGCTGCACTTGCAGTGGTTGTGGGGCGACTAGACTGGGCCAGAGAATGTAGTCACAGAAGGACTCCTATACTTGAGGGGAAACAAAGTCTCATCTGCCTTGTCATTTTAAGAAGCGAATGACAGCACTACTAGCTCTTTCGCTCTTGCGCAGCCTGTATAGACAAGCGGATACATCATTGGCTTTTTCAAATGAGATTCGTTTAGTGTTTCACATTCGCTGTACGAGCAAATGAAAAGGATGGAACAAGTGCTGATTAAACTGAATGATAAGTGAATGAGCCAACAATGGTTTTTATGCATGCATAACATGAACGACAGATGAAAAGCGAAGTATTCTTGTTCGCTGTTAAGTCATTGGCTCGCATTTAGACCCAACGAATATAGTTCACTTGCACTCGTTTGAACGATGAATCGTTCCATCTAAAAACACTTTAAGCCATCAGCCTTATAAATGGCTCATGACTGGTGGAGGCTCAGGAGCTTTAAATTATGCCTCTAACTACAACTACCATCCAAAGATTACAAACCGTGTCCACGCCAGCTTGCAGCAACTCTGGCAGAGCCCCATACACCTCTTTCACATTCATATTTCCATTAGTGAGCAGATATGTGAGATAAGCTCCTCCCAAGTCCTCACCGCGCTGCAAACGTCCTTCAATGTCCTTTATTTTCTTATTAATTAGATTTGTCCCTGAAATTCCAAGTGATAATAAAGATATACTGGTAGAAATTAAAGATAGTTCACAAAGTTTTGCGGACATTTATCCAAAAAAATCTACATTTTTAAAAATTTAGAGGATAATGAATTATTAGTACTACTAATACAACAAGTTTAGACATATTTTTTCCTAACTTTTTTTTAGTTGTCTAAATATCCAGCTGACCTGATCACTTTATGTGGGGCAAGAAGCCACAGAGAGGGACCTTTCACACGGGACGGAATTACTCTGCAGGACACAGCCAAATCCACAGCTGCGGAATTTCACATCAAAATCTGCAGGTAGCTGGCAGATTTTGGTGTGAAATTTACTTTGGCTTGCGTTGTGCGGCCTATTCCGTTTTGTGTGAAAGGACCCCGAGAACTGCATATGGTGGTATGGAGAGGAACAAGACGAGGTTGCATTCTATCATCACCAATCGTCAACCTGTATACAAAAACAGCCATAAAAAAAAATCAATTCCAGAAGACATCAAAATTGGCCTTAAAGGAGTTATCCAGGCAGTGCCTGCCTGGATACGCTGCGGTCGGAGTAGAGGCATTGCTCTGACCCCTGTGTAGTGGTCAACATTTCTAATTGGAAGCACAGCCCTCATTGACATCAATAGGAGCTGCTCTTGTAATTGCAGCTGCAGCTCCCATTGACTATGAGCGCTGGCCACTACAGAGGGGTGAAAGCAGCACTTCCGCTCCAACCCCTGTGCATCCCGGCAGGGTCTGCCTGGGTAGCCCCTTTAAGATTGGTGGTACAAACAACAATCTGAGATATGGCAATGACACTACCCTACTGGCTGAAAGTAGAAAAGGTCTGGAGTGACTTATCCTTTAAGAAAAAAGTGAAAAGATTGGATTGCGATTGAACATCAAGAAAACAAAGGTGATGAGACTTCCAAAAATGGAACATAAAAATCCATAATGAAGAAATCGACAACAGAGCAGGGCTTTTTTTCCCTTGATTCCCAGATTGACAGAAATGGGGACACAATACCTGAAACCAAGAGAGGATTAGTCTCTGAAATGAAGCAACCGGTGAGCATGAATGCCACCTAGAAAAGTAGGGATATCAGCAATCCAACTAAAGACAGTCTAGTCAATGCGGTTGTCCTCCCCATAGATACCTATGGATTCGAGACTTAGATGATGATAGACATAGAAGAGAGAGCAACACATTTGAATTGTGGTGTTGTAGGAGACCGTTGGGCATTCAATGGACAGTAAAAATGACCTGGTCCTGGATTGCATCAAGCGAAATATTTCCCTAGAAGCCAAGATCATCAAGCAGGAATTATCCTACTTGGGCCATGTTATCCTACTGGGGCCATGTCATGCACTGCTATTCACTTGAGAAGGCTGGAAATAATCGGTGGAAGAACAAGACTGCCCAAGAACTCCTTGACCTGATATTGCAAAATCTAACACTACCATGAGCCTGAGTGAACTAAAGGCAACACTAATCAGTAGATCTGTATGGAGGAGAACGATCCATAAAATGACCAACAATTGATTTTGATTCAATAGACAATTGAATTATCTACATTTATAGTTACTACTTTTATGGTTTGCTAGAGTCACATGATGCAGTTTTACTTACCATAATTGAATATTATATCCCAGGACTCCATAAATCTTCTCCAGTAAGGCAGCCTGTATGTGAGCCAGCTTGGAAGTCGTTCTAATATATTCTGGCTTTCTAGCATGATGCCGATAGAATTTATGAATTTTTGGGTTTCCTCTGGAATCTCTTTTTTCAAACACCCAATACGAGTCTCAAATATGACAGTACCTATACCTAGACACATGCAACGCACAAATTTAGAATTTATTAATATAAATGAGTAAAATCAGTTATAGTTTTTTGTATTTTTTAAAGGGGTATTCTTAGGCACTGTTTGACTATCCCCTTCTGTAACTCCCATAGATTTCAATGGAGTCTCCGGTGAATATGCAGGATGGGAACTGATGAACTAGGGTCACCAGACCACCATTCTCAAAGTAGGTTGTGGTCCCAGAGTTAGGACGCGTACCTGTGAGCCATTTATGGCTTAATATATGCTTAACATAAGAATAACCCTTTAATGAATGGCAAATCTCTGTACTTACTTTCAAAGGCAAATTTATACATCAATCCGGCAACGTTTTCAACTGTGCGCCCCGATGGACTTTCTGCTTTCAGTTCCTGGATCTTGTTGAAGAGATCAGGGAGAATCTCGTTCAGAGATTCCGCATAGTGCGCTGCCTCTGTAGGTTTCAGCATCTTCTGGTTGAGTACTGAGCGCAATGTGTGCCACCGATGCCCCTCTCTGCAGATAGCAATAATTACAGAATTAATGGGACACTGCAGCAAAAGTGCTTCAGAAATTCAAATTTCCTGTGGGGATGGTGTAATGTGTTGAGTTTTCTTTCTATATTAACAAATTTGCAGCTGACAGGCTTTAAAGGCTACGGTCACATTTGAATAGAATTTTTTACTGCATTATAGTTATTTTTGTGTTAAAAAATTCTTCAATTGGTATTTATAAAAAATATTAAAGCATTTGTCTTCAGAATTTGGGTGAGGAGCAGTATCATCACTCCTTAAGGAGAGCACCTAGAAGGTGAGTGAGGAGACTTATAAGGTCATGCATGCTCCTCTGGGAAATGTATGCAAATAAGGAAGATGAACAATAGCTCTGCAGCGCCACCTATTGGATGGCAGCATTCCTGCAAATCAAGCTTGGGTGTATTCTCATGCATTGCACTCCCATTCTGTATGCTGCTCGACAGTGGAGCTCCCCAACAGCTCAGTGTCCAATCACTCCAGGTGTCTCCTGAATACTCATTTAAGTAATATTCTGAAGTCTAAGGCCAGCTTCACACAAACGTAAGTGCATTTGAGCGCACTTTAAAGTAACGTGTATGTGTATCGGCGTATTTTACTGTACTCTTTGCACCTGCAAAGCATGTTCATTTGCACACAGCAAACAAAGATATTAGTCTTAAGCATGGGTATAACAATGGGCTCAGGGGCCCAGGTGCAATAGTTCAGCTCGGCCCCCCCTCCCCTATAGCTGCACCCATACGTAAACCGTGTTGCCTACATCTGCAAAATGAATGTACATACATGATATAGACCATTGGCATAAGCTTTCCAAACATGACTCATTTCCTGGACTACATAAAACTTTGTTTGTAGCCCCTTAGGCTAATTTCACAGAGATTGGTTCAATATAGGGCCGTGGATCACAGCCCAATATTGCGCTCGCCAACCTGAGATTTTGCCACAGATGCAAGGCATTTTTGTATCAAAAACGTCTCGCGTCACTCTGGGGAAGTAGCAATCCTTCGCGATGGCCGACAATGGGGAAACTGTGCATTGCATCGCGTGCACCTAGCACATTGTACGATGCTGCCACCAGCCCCACTGAAAACAAAGGGAGATGTGATGCGTGAGCACGCAGTAAGATAGGGTTGCAGAGACCTCATTTCTCTTGTATATAAATAGATATGTACAGCTGGTATAAGTTTTACCGTGTTTCCCCGAAAATAAGACACAATCTTATATTAATTTTTGCCTCAAAAGAGGCCCAGTGTCTTATTTTCGGGGGTGTCTTATACTTACCTAGCTGACGGCGTCTTGGTGCCTGGTAATGGGGCTTTGAATACCCCATCTCCAGCAAGCGAGTGCCTTAATTGAATCACAAGCACTGTGGCTGAGCCAATCAGAGCCGGCACTCGATGTACCAATCACAGCCATTCAGTGATGTCATTCACTGAATGATCGAATGCCAGCTCTAATTGGCTAAACCAATGGCGCTCGTGATCCAATCACAGGAATCGCTTGCTGGAGGGGTATTCAAATACCAGTAAGAGAATGCTGTCAGCGCGGAGGACACGGCAGCCTGCTGCAGCACCGGAGACCAGTGCAAGGGACTGGGATGCTGCTGGCTAGGTGAGTGTTGCGGGGTTTTTTTAGCTACTGTAGCTAAGGTTTATTTTCAGGGGAGGGCTTAGATTTCAAGCCCCCACCTCCCGAAAATCAGGATAGGTCTTATTTTTGGGGAAGCATGGTACGTATCCTGTATATTTTATAGCAGGCTAATGCTCAGCCACACACACAGGGAGGTCACAGAAGCCCCCACAACACTGTCACATTTCAATGACTGCCCGGTCATCAGATTTATCGCCAATAGAACATGTATGAGACCATCTGGGATGCCAACTACAACAGCCTACAGGTTTACACGATCTAGAGGCTCAGTTACAGCAAATGTGGAGTGATATGTGAAAGATACCATACAGAGCCTGTATGCCTCCATGCCCGCACATATCACATTGTGTATTCAAGCTAGAGGCGGTACAACAGGGTACTAGTGACTCTACGCCCTCCTGTATCACATCTTGTATCCATGCTAGAGGTGGTACAACAGGGTACTAAAGCCTCCATGCTTGCCCGTATTACATCTTGTATCCAGGTTAGAGGTAGTACGACAGGGTACTAGACCCCCCCCCCATGCCTGCTTGTATCACATCTTGTATCCATGCTAGAGGCAGTACAACAGGGTACTAGAGCCTCCATGCCTTCCCATATCACATCATATATCCAAGCTAGAGGAGGTACAACAGGCTACTAGTGCCTTCATGTCAGTCCCTATCACATCTTGTATTCAAGCTAGAGGTGTACAACAGGGTACTAGAGCCTCCATGCCCACCTGTATCACATCTTGTATCTGAGCTAGAGCCTGTACAACTGGGTACTAGAGCCTCCATGCTTGCGCGTATCACATCTTGTATCCAAACTAAAGGTGGTACCACAGGGTACTAGAGCCTCCATGCCAACAAGTAGTAATAGTGACCCCTATATAGTCCCCAATAGTAATAGTGACCCCTATTGTGACCACAGTAGTAATAGTGACCTCTATTGTGGCCCCAATAGTAATAGTGACCCCCACAGTGGCATCAGTAGTAGTAGTGTCCCCCATTTTGGCCCCAATAGTGACCCCCCACAGTGGCCTCAGTAGCAATAGTGACCCCCACAGTGGCCTCAGTCACAATAGTGACCTCCATAGTGGCCCTCAGTAGTAATAGTGACTCCACAGTAGCCCCAATAATAATAATAACCCCCTCAGTAGCAACATTAACCCAATAGTAGCTGCAGTAGTAATGTTACCCCCCTCAGTAGCCCCAGTAGTAATAGCTTCCCCCCCAACCCAAATACTTACCTCTTCCTTGTAGACAGTGCTGCTCCTCTACTTCTCGGCGCTGATCCCGGTGCACACTGACATCAGTGTGTGCACCCGGAAAGCTTCCTCCCTTCTCCTCTCCTGCAGAACTAAGGAGAAGAGGACTCGGGAGGAGGATGTTGGTGCAAACACTGAGGTCAGAGTGTGCACTGGGATCAGCGCCACTAACAGCGCCGCTAAGTTATTACCGGCCGGGGAGCCGTAGTTCCCTGGCCGGTAATCACTATCACGGTGAGCAGCCTTCAGATGTATTTGCACTCTTATTTGTGCACACAAAATCTGTGCGCACAATATACAGAGAATAGAACCTATTCATTTCAATGGGTTCATTTTTATTTTTGCACGTGTATTACGCCATGTGAAAAAACCCCGAAGCATGCTCTAGTTTAGTGTGCATTTGTGCACCAAAAGAGTCCCTTAGGAGTCTATGGGTGTGTGCAAATATGCAATGGATACTCGCGAAATTGCGCAATACGCTGTACAATTTCACAAGGAAAATAATGCAATAGGAACTAATTAGGCTAAATTGCCATTCATCACAGGGCACGGCTGTATCCCGTGCCCAAGTGAAATGGCCCAGTCAACGCAAAAGGTATGGTACAGATAGTACATTCAATAATATACATGAGAGGAGTGGTAGTACAATTTATAAATTAATATGAAAAGTCTGGCATGTTGGAAAGGAAGATTATGTTGTGGCTTGTTTTAATAAAGAACATAGAACACCTCATGATTGGGCACATGACTGGCCGATACCTGGCTGGAGAATTTGGCCAAGGGAATCATCCTGCATAAGTAGAGGGAGATTTTTTAGTATGATTTGTTTAATGTCAAAAAGATCCAAACTAAAACTAGTAGAAAAAAAACTAAATAAAAATTAGATGCAGCATCAGGTGTTTCTGGTGTTGTCTGAACTGCATCAAACAGTTACCCTATACAGATAATCTCCTACTTACGAACAGGTTCCTTAGGAAGCTGTTCGTAAGTACATTTGTTTGTATGTCCAAACAAATGCTTGTATGGAGGAGGATCGCGGGTGGATCCCGCTCCATACAACTTCGGGTGCAGGCTGATTCTTACAGCCGACACCCAGCCGCAGCAGCTCCAACAAGCCGTGCCGCTCATCGGCGATGCTAATGCTTTAAATGCCGCTGTCAGAATTGACGGCAGCATTTAAAGCATTAACAGTTCCAACAAGCAGTTCAGAACTGCTGCCACCGAGTGTCGGCTGTAAGAAACAGCTGACAACAAACGTTTGGGGTCCCATACTTATCGCTGGATGTCGTGTGGTTGCCACGGCAGCCGAGGGCCTTCTGAAAGGCTTGATAGAAGCCTGTCCAATCACTGTACAGCATGATAGAATGCTATAGCATTACATCATACTGCAGGACAAGCTTCTTCGTATCTTGCGACGTTCGTAACTAGAATGTTCGCAAGTAGGGGAGTATCTATATTCCATGTATTACCCAAAATTCATAAAAACATAATTTCTGCTCCTTTACACCCAATGATAGCTAGTAATGGCTCATTATTTGAACCCTTCAGGCTCACCCATATGGTGGTTTAACTGCCCTATTTTTTTCCTTTAGCTTTCAAAATTATTTTTATGTTTTTTTTTCCTGTGACATAAACAGTAGCGCAAGCCACACTGTAGCTGGGGATATAGAGAGGAGAGATAGAAGATGCTATCACTAAGAAGGATTAGAAATTCCCCCAGAGATTCCCCCTCAAAAATAAAAAAGACCAGAGTGGTAGCAGCTAATCAGCCGCCAGCCTACCACAAGGGCTGGTGCTGCTACTGTTTAGCTTTTGAGGACATTTCCACTTTTCTGTCTGACGTACTGCTAGGAAATAGGTTCCTGATGACGCTGCGATGATTGCAGCAGAAACGCGTCAAACCGCGTTTTTCTGAAAAGCAAACGTCTCTGTCCTTTATATGCAGCCTATGGCTGTTTTCCGTTGAGTACGGTCCATTATTATTGTCCTTTTTTTGCTAAAGGAATCTACCCACAGTCCTTGTGACTCTCAGTTAGATTGTGCACACAAGAGGGATTTATCTATATCCCGTGCACCATCTCCTGACAAGGATAGACTCCTTTCAGTGGAAATCTCCGTCTGGTTTTAAGCATTTAGTGCGCAATAAAAGGGAAACCATATATATCCCAGGCACAAACCAGACCAAGGAATTTCTAATAGTAGACCAAGGAAATTTCCGAGTTAACCCTGAGTATACTATTCTGGTTGACCCTTTAACTAAACGGCTTCAGCTACACCACTTGCATCACGTGGTAGCCTCTGACTATCGCCAAAGCCAGAATATCTGTTCTTACTAAATTGAAATTTATTGCTCTCCATGAAATCCGGCATCCCCCACTAGAGCACTGTTGGGATCATCCGCTGGGGAGCAAAAAAATTCCTTTTTTATGTTTTTTGTGTGTCCTTCGGAAACTTGTATTCCAAGTTCACTTTTAATGCAATATCAATTAAAAGTTATATTTTAGTTATTTTCTCTCGAACCCTACAGTAATTAGATTAAATTGGCCATCTGGTGTTCGTCCTGCTTCAGTGATTTTTTTTTTTACATTTCTAGTTTGTTTGTTTTTTTAGTATATTTATGTTAAAATAAAGTATGGAAACGGGTTCCTTATTTTGTTTCGGACATTTTGATATATAATATGTACGCTTTTGGATTACAAGGTGCTTATAGCGACTGTTTTATATATATATATATATATATATATATATATATATATATATATATATATATATATATATATATATATATATATATGTGTGTGTTTTATCCTGTAATTTTGTTTTACTTATTTATGTAATTTTTACTATCAGTGTCCCCCATGATGTCATCTGGGCCTCTGGGGGACATTCACATGTTTTTGTTTATTTTATTTGACACTTTCCCACTGTAGCTGGGCATCCATAGGAGCCCCAGTCACAGGGGAATAGAACCCCAGTAATGAAATCAGTCACTGGCAGAGCTGGTTTGTCACTGGCAGTCACTGGCAGAGCCCTCATTGATTGCTATGTACTTGGGAAAGGAAAAGCCAGAAAGGGTTAAAAGCTGTTCTGCCTCTGATTGATTGTAGAGGGAAGAGGCTTAAATCCCCACCGTAATTTTACATATGGCTGGGCTTTAAGCTCGGGACCAGGCACCATACATTTACAGTGCCTGGTCCTAAATATACCAAGGCCGGTACAGGTTTTAGATAAATTAGAGTAGTTTGCTCACTATTCTTGGATCACCATAGAGATTTACTCTCTTTAGACAGCTATCCACACAGTGGAGCCATTAATGCCCGCAAACATCATCTGGATGCTTGTAGCAACATCTTTTTTACTTTCTCCAAAACGTTTTTTTATGTTTGCCAAAACTTTCCTTGAGTATATTGTTGCCCCATGGGCTCATCCTTCTCCCCGTCCCTTGCTAATCTCTATATGTCTCTATGGCCGCCTGCAGACGAGCGGGTCAGATCCGGCGGCGAGAATTCTCGCTGCGGGACCCGACCCGAGCGCCTGCAGGGACGAGCGCGTATTCACCCGCGCCCGGCGGCCCCGACTCTTTCATGTGTCGGCTGCCGGCGCATGCGCAGACCGGAGCTGGCGGCCGGCAGAGTGACGTTTTTGTGCGGGGCTCGCCGCGCGACATTTCGCGCGGCCAAACCCCGGCCGTCTGCATAGGATTGCGTTTGTTAACGCGATCCTATGCAGGCTTTGAGCGGCGGAAATCCCGCTAGATTTCCGCCCGTGTGCAGGCAGCCTATGAGAGGAGTCTTGTCTATATGACTCCCATAACCTATTTCTGCAAAAGATCCATTGGTACGGAAGCAGAGGTGTAACTTGAAGCTCCTGGGCCCCAATGCAAAACCTGGAATGGGGCCCCCAACTGTGTTTTATTCATTGTACTGGGCTCCCTATATGGATAAAAGAGGCCTCATGGGTCCCCCAAAGCTCCTGGGCCCGATGCAACCACATCCCTTGCATCCTCTATACTTACACCCCTGTACGGAAGATATATAGACGACCACCTCCTTATCTGGCAGGATTCCCCTAGTTTGGTTTCCCATTCTGTTTCCTATCTCAATTATAATAGTTTTCGTCTCTCTTTTACTTTTCAGCAACATTCTTTGTCTCTTTTCTTCATGTCTTTCTAATTGGAGACCCTTTACCCAAGAAAATAATACTAGATTGTATAGGAAGCCTTTTCAGGCAACTTCTTATTACATGCACAGAATTGGCACCCCGGTCATGTGGTTAAATATCTCCCAACAGGAGACTTTATTAGAGCCAAAAGGGAATGCTCATTGAAAAAAGATTATAATCAAGAGTATTGTGATATTACTAACAAGATGTGCCATTGTGGTTACCACAGCGGGATCATAAATAGGGCCCCAAATATACAGCATCAAAAACCAGGTACAGTGTTCTGCGAAAATAGGACCTACCCTGATAATAAGACCTACCCCAGACTTCAGGGGAGGCTTGAAATATAAGGCCTCCCCCAAAAAATAAGACCTAGCTATCCGGCATTAAAAAAAATAAATTCTATATTCACCTGGTCCACAGTGTCCCGATGCTCTCCCGCGGTGCTGCGGCAAACTGCGTCCTCCCCGTCTGACAGCTGAGCTTCTTCCTGATGACAGGGCTTTGAATACCCCACCTCCAGCAAATCGAGCCTCAGCCAGCCAATCACAGCCGGTGCTCGATGAGCCAATCACAGACACTCAGTGATGTTATTCACTGCGGATGTGCCGGGGATCGGATGGCTTCCATTGACTTCAATGGAAGCCGTCAGTATGGGATCTGCAGGAAAATGGAGCATGCTGCGATTTGTTTTCTGTACCAAAAAGGTCCGCAAAACAAATCCCCATGCTTAAATCATTTTGCAGACATCCATGATTCCCTATGGGCGGCTTGATTTGTGGATCTCCCATGTGGGTTTTGCAAATCAAACCCGCTCCTAGACATGAGGCCATAGCTTGAGACAGATCTGACAACATACACCTTAACCCTTTCCAATCCACTGTCTGACCTCTGAAGACATTATGATTTAAGGCTGTACAGCTCAGATGCTGGAAGACATCCGTCGGGGCTCTCTTACTGCATATTGCCAGCATCTCTGCCGTCGGAGCCTATCCAACGTGTCACCTCATGCAGTACTGGCTTTAGCCAGCATATAGCTGTTGTATAACAGCAGAAAAAGAGCAAACCCCATAGGAAAACCAGGATACAAATAGGATTGGAAAGGGTTAATGCCGCATCTGTTTTTTCTTTAGGTTTTTCTGCTGGTTTTAGTGTAGATTTTTTCTGACATTAAACAAATCATACAAAAAAAATCTACCTATTCTAATGCAGTAAACTCTCTGAAGAAGGCGTGTCACAAACGTGCGTGAGGGGTCTAGTCCCCACACTATGGTAGACCTCTGTGGAGCCTTAGTCCCAATATCCATGGGCGGATTTGATTTGCGGAATCTGAATGGGTCACCCGGGCGGAAGACCTGCAATTCAAGGTGCCCATAGGAAAGCATTGGCATCCGTAACTGAATTTAAGCATACGGGTTTGGGTTGCAGACCATATGGTGCAGAAAACAAATCGCAGCATGCTCCATTTCAGTGCGGATTCCGTGCAGACTGCTTTAATAGAAGTCAATGAGTATGGACGAGCCGCAGTGCATCTGCAAATATAATTGCGAATGCACTGCGGATTTGAAGGTTAAAATCAATTAGGGAGGTGGGGAAAAGGCTGGGAGGTGGGGTTGCAGATTTTTTCCGCGTGGATGATCTGCAATGCATCCGCGGCTGCGCTCTCCTCTGTCGGAGTGCCGGCCGCAACAGAAGAGCGTGCGGCCAAGCCGCTCCAAAACCCACGACTAAGTGCCGCGAGTTTTGAAGCACTGCTTTCAAGGTGAAAATCTTGCATTTTTCCGCTGCAGCCAAAGCACGAGATTTCCGTCAGGAATATGCCGTGTGGGAACCCAGCCTAAGATATGATTTATGATACCCTGCGGCTTTTGTTAAACTATTCTTATGCAAGAGGTTTCCCTTGTCCAAATTCTCCAGCCAAGTATCAAATTTGTTGCCAAGAACATGTGTACAATGTGCAATATGATAAATCCTAGCTTAATTACAACAATACTACTTTGACAACTCAGAATTTGCTCAAGACTAAAGGTTGTTTCCAATGCAAAACAAAATGCATTTCGGCCAATGCCTCTTCATCAGTTATACACCTGATGTTAGCTGTTAGTATGTGCGTGCTGTACCAGGCAGAGGTAACAGCTAACATTGCTGAGCATATCTCTGGCTCTAATCCCCAATCAGGTATAGTGAGACTTTCCCTCCCTGCAGCTTCCAGACATTTTTTGGAAATTCACCAAGGGGATATATCCTCATTTAAGGTCACTGGCACTGAAAAGGTATTCCACCAACAGGTGGAGATTGGTTTAAATAAATTGCTTTCAAGAGAGGCTTACTGGATTATGGGGTTATTATACATATTTCAACATGGTCTTAACCTCAGATCTGATCTTATGTTTATATACTAATGTTTTTGCATTGTGTTTTATTGTCTTTCCTGGGTTTAATCCTGCACATCATGTTACCTTTAAAATACTTGCTTCTTGTGCAAGCTATATGCTATGACTAAGGCTTGAATTCTTACCAAAACGCGTAAGCCCCCGTTCGCACATGTGAACGTTTTTCTCTTCCTATGGGTATATGCTAATAAGATTCATTTTTTATGAGAAGTGCCAGAGCTATAGGCCGCCTGCACACGGGCGGAAATCCCGCGGCGGGATTATCCGCGGGATTTCCGCCACTGAAAGCCTGCATAGGAGTGCATTACAATACGCACTCCTATGCACACGGCCGCGGTTTGGCAGCACGAAATGTCGCGCGGCAAACAAACTGCGGCATGTCCTATTTCTGTGCGGGGCTCACAGAGCCTCGTACAGAAACGTCACTCACCCGGCCGCCGGCTCCGGTCTGCGCATGCGTCGGCTGCCCGGCAGCCGGCGCATGAAAGAGCCGGGGGCCGCCAAGCGCGGGTGAGTACGTGCTCGTCCCTGCAGGCGCTGGGGTCGGGTCCCGCGGCGGGATTTCTCGCCGCCGGATCAGACCCGCCCGTCTGTAGGCGGCCTTAGACATAATTTTTTCCACATTGCATCCCTGAGAAATGAAATAGTTATATCTTGTTGAACGTAGCACCAAAAAAAAAAAATAACAATAATTTGCTCGGTGCTAAAGGAGGGTAAACCCTGCCTTCCACTGTTATCCTTGTAGTCAGTGTAAGAAGAAGAAAATGCAGCTGGCATTTGACAGTCACTCCCTACTTTACGTAAACAGAAGAGGTGGGGCTACACGCAGGAGGTGGCACTTGGGGATGGCAGATTAAGTTATGTTAGATTCATGTGAAATTAAAATTTACTCAAGATGATATTCACACATATGAATGTGAGCCTGCAGGGACACAGTACTCCTACATTTAGCGACGTGCTCTGGCACCTACAGTGCAGTAGGCCACGTGGTTGACATGCCACGGACCTACAGTAATACGGAGCACAATGATGAGTATGAAGTGCCACAAGGGCAGCAGTTAGTGATGATGAATGTAAATACATATACAAAGTGCCTTGTCCCACAAAAGTAATCCCTTTATTTGTAATAGACATAGAGGCAAGAGATGCCGAGGAAAGTAGAAGAGATATATCCTCCACCTATAATGCATTGACGCCACATGCGTGGAGTATGGAGACTGTTCTATAGATACTGTGAGACAGCGACGGGCAAAGTACTTGAAGGCAGACATATTTCACCTAGGATGCTCTCCTATGAGGCTTTAGGGAGCACTTGGGCAGATACGTGCCACCGAGCAGCCTGGGCTCGGTGGAGGAAGCCGGCAGTTGTGTGTCAGTAACACTAAGTTACTGACACGTTGTAGTTGGTAGGTGGCTCCAAGCCGCATAGTCCGGGCCGGCTTTTCCTGGAGTGGTCAAAGTGAAGGGTGGGATGGCCACTCCCACGTACCAGGTGAGGCTGGTACCAGGCCTCATAAAGCCTGGGCCTGCCGGTCCTAGGGGAGGTGTGCTGAGACCTCTGCAGGTCTGAGAGCCAGCCTGGCTGTGCGCAGCAAGCGTTTGTTTTTGCAAGTGAGTAGTCAGGGTCGGTCTATGTCTAGTGAGTGCTCAGACGAGCAGGAGTTACTTTATGTTGGCCTGGAGTTAAGGCCTGTTTTTGCTTTGTTTTATGCTGAAATAAACCCAGGCGAAGCCTGGACTACGAACTTTATCCAGAGTGTCACTGTCTCTGACTGTTTACGCCCAGATTGCTACCTATCCTAACGCTAATCCCTCACAATACATATGTTATAAGTGTGAAAACAAGAGTTAATTATATGTAACGTTAAACGTATTTGTACCCTCCCACGGAGTGACGTATAGTGCAGTTTGTTTAGTAAAGTTTGGTTTTTAGAAAATGTGCTGCCTCTGCATATCACTGATGCGCCATAAATGACACCACCACTTGCTTTAAAGACAGGTTCCCTCCAAGGGTGGCGATGGATTGACAATTCATCCCATCTTGGACTTTGATAAATACTTACGTTCCATATCCAATGTCTTAAACAGTATCACTGATTTAAACGAATGACACTTTCAAAAGAATCCCTCGAACCCTCAGCTGGTCTTCATACTCACTCGGTGAGCGGTCCATAGGAATATCCCCTCAGGTCCCGATGTTTCTTCCAGAGATTCATGTCTGCCCTCATAGGATACTTTCCTTCTTGCTTTAATAGAGTCTCCAAAAGATTGGGACATGCTATATTAACCATTCGGTCCTCTCCAATGGTAGATACCCACATGGGTCCATACTTCTTTTTTTGTTTTAGCTTAAAAGAAAAATGACAAGTTACATATTAGATCCTGGAGGAACATGTAACATCCACCTGCTGGAAAACCTTGTTACAATCTCAAAAGGTGGTACTTATGTAATAATAGCAAGTCATTGTGAATACACCCTAAACAGGATTTTGGAACCTATCAGACAGATGTGAATCCGCCTTGCCCCACACTGATTTAGCTTAGGACTATAACTGGAGTCAGAACTTGTTGGACCTCTGTTTTTACCTTGACCTCTCTAAGAGGGACTTGGTCTTTGCTGCTGCAGTCCCCAAGCGTACTCACAGAAATAGTTTTGGTGGTGTGGCTGCTGAAGCTACAAGAGGCCGAGGCACAGTACCCGAGGGTGTGAAAACAGACGTAAACAAGCAAAAAGCCAAGGTCGGGGCAGGCAGCATAAACTTCAACACAAGAAGGTGGTGGGTCAGGGCAGGTGGAGCAGAGTCCAGGGCTTTACCACAATTGGAGTGCAACTAAATTGCTTAGGCATCCATCCTTCAGCATTGATATTTAATACAGCAGGTTCTGAGAGAAGATTGGTGGGGGACAGATAATAGTTAAAAAAAACCTCAAGGGAAAAAAATTCCTTCCTGACTCCAATCTGGCACTCAGAATAATCCCCGGATCAACAACCCTTCTGAAGTTATTAATGATTATAACATATAATATTTTAAACACTCAAGAAAGACATCCAGGTCCCTCTTGTGCTCTTTTATTGAATTTGCCATCACCCCATCTTCAGAGTTCCATAATCGCACTGCTCTTACAGTAAAGAACCCCCCCCCCCATGTTGTGTAGAAACCTTCTTTCCTCTAGACATAGAGGGGACCCCCTTGTTACAGTCCTCGGTATAAACAGATCATGGGAGAGATTTCTGTATTGTCCCCTGATCTATCTATATATAGTTATTAGATAGCCCCTCAGATGTCTTTTTTTCTAAACTAAATAACCCCAATTCTGAGGTATTGTAGTCCGCCCATTCCATTTATTACTTTGGTTGCCTGTCTTTGTACCCGCTCAAGCTCTGATATGGCCTTCTTGAGTACCGATGCCCAAAACTGTACACAATATTCCATGTGTGGTCTGAGCAGTGACCTGTAGAGAGGAAGAACAATGTTCTTGTCATGTGCCCCTAGACCTCTTTTGATGCACCCCATGATCCTATTTCCCTTGGCAGCAGCTGCCTGACACTGGTTGCTCCAGTTAAGATTACAGTTAACTATAATCACCAAATCCTTTGCCATGTTAGGGTTATCCAGTGGTTTCCCATTTATTGACATGTATTTCCCCTGCCCATGTGCAGAACCTTACATTTATCTGCATTAAACCTCTATTGCCACATTTCTGCCCCCAACTTATCCAGATCCTGCGCTCTCTTGTGCTAATTACTTTACGTAGTTTGGTATTGCTATTTTACTGAACAATCCTTCTTCCAGGTCATTAATATATTAAAAAGAATAGAGCCTAATACTGCCCCCCATGGTACCCCACTAATAACCCCCCAAACACTGCCCCCTGTGGTACCCCGGTGACAACAATGACCCCTCCAGTATTGCCCCGTGGTACCCCACTGGTAACGGTGACCCTTCCAATACTGCCCCTTGTGGTACCCCACTGGTAATGGTGACCCAATCAGAGTATGTACTATTTATAACCCCACTCTGCTTTCTATCACTGACCCACTTATACACATTCTTGCCCAGACCAAGCATTCTCATTTTATATACTAAACCTTTTTGTGGCACTATGGGCTGGGGGAACCTGACTGAGAGACACTGCCTTAACCTGGTCACACTGAGTGAAAGAGAGCGCTCTTATCCCAGGATGCCCTCCTCACTAAGATTCATGAATATATACTACTGTTATGTACTGACTGTTCTGGCTGTCTGCCATGTAATACTGATATGAATGAACAACACTAAATAGGAGGGAGGCGTGAAATGCATTTCTATTCTCTAACTTCTAAGGCGATTGGAAAATTTACCCCTGCAAACTTAAGAGAAAATGTCATGTTTTATAGGGTCTAGTTAAGTAGATTTACATAGAATGCTGTTGATAGGAAAATGTCATACTGTAGTTCCAGTGTTAATTAGAGTGAAAGCTGCTACATACTCGTAAGTAAAGCTATAAATGCTGGAATGTTTTCCCAGGAAACAGTTATATAACATATAAACCTATAAAAATATACACCATTCAAAATAAGATCAATCTCTTTATTAACAAAAAGTAAAATCACAGTTAAAAAAATATAAGGCACATTAAACTACTGGGTGAACAATATACCAAGACTATCACGAACTCCAATCCTGTACATATAATTATAATGAACACAGAGGCACCACATATTCTTATTCACGTATCCTTCGCAGACATGCAAAGTCCTACATCTGGGCAAGAAAAATGAAAAAGTGACTTACAGAATGGGAAGAATTGAGCTAAGCAGCATATGTGAAAAAGACTTTGCTATACTAATGGATCATAGACTGAACATGAGTCAACAGTGTGATACAGCAGCAAAAAATGCTAACACAATTCTGGGATGTATTAAGAGAAGCATAGAGTCTAGATCACGTGAGGTCATTATCCCCCTTTACTCTTCCTTAGCCAGACCTTATCTGGAATACTGTGTCCAGTTCTGAGTACCCCACTTTAAAAAAGACAGACAAACTGGAGCAAGTTCAGAGAAGAGTTACCAAGATGGTGTGCAGAGGGATCAGCCCTATTTCTTATTTGCACAAGGAAAGACTAGAAGCAATGGGATTAAACTGAAAGGGAGGAGACACAAATTAAATATTAGAAAAAAAGCTTCTGACAGTGAGGGTGATTAATGAGTGGAACAGGTTACCATGGGAGGCGGCGAGTTCTCCTTCAATGTAAGTGTTCAAACAAAGGCTGGACAAATATCTGTCTGGGATGATTTAGCGAATCCTGCACTGAGCAGGGGGTTGGACCAGATGACCCTGGAGGTCCCTTCCAAGTCTACTATTCTATGATTCTATTATGTAACTAACCGACACATGTTAATGTTAATAAATATATAAAAAAAATATAGATTTAATACAAACCCAGAGGTTGCTTCACGCCAATGTACGTTTCCCGTCCAGCTATGTGAAGGCATAGTTTGAAATGAGCCTTTGTAACACTTTCATGGCAATACATACCAATCCCCACAAATAGAAATAAAAACTAACACCTGTTCCCCATATAGTGTAACAGCACAAAGATGGATGCGAACCGAATGCTAAGGCATACATACTGGCCTACATCACAGCATGGACCACAACGTCAGCAGACGTGATTCTTGGAAAGATCCTATAGTAAGAAATCTATAGTAAAAGCATTAGAACGGACCAGGAATGCTAATCGTACATCTTTGCTACATGGGAATAAAGTGCATAAAGAACCGAATTCTCAAGTAAGATTTATCGCAGGATGTACATCAAGATCGTGTGAAATGCGTTTGACCATTAACAAATTTTAGGACGTACTGACTTCTGATGAAGCATTAAAGCCTTATTTACCTTCACCATCCAGTATAATCTTGGTGAATTATTGGTACGTAGCTCACATACTGGCTAACAATCAGAGAGAACCTTTGGGCCTAAAAGGTCTCAAATGGGGATCAGGTCCCTGTGGTCAATGTGTGACATGTACTAATAATAATAATAACCCAACATTTCAACGTATATCATAATTGTCATAGCAAAGGGTTAAGGGTGAGAGGTATCAATCCAGTACTATTTAATCAACGGGGTGATGATCTTAGAATACTGGCACAAATGAAATCTTAGGTGGATTTTCAGGTTTGACACGGTTACACCTAAAGGTCTGAATGAGAATATCAGTTTTGCTTCCTTCTTATAATCCCTCTGTCTTTATTGTGTTATTATAATTTTTTATTTTTAGTCTTAGCCTTTCCCATTTTTCATTATTTTTTTTTGTTCTTGTTTATATATTCATGCACTTTATATGTTTTAATGGTGTTCTTTCAGCTCTCTAGATTGACCTAAATTTTGATGTAATATTATTGGATGCAATTGTAATCAAGTGGATTTCTTATGGAGTTTTCCTATCTTCATTACTATTTGATTGTCATTAGTATTTTTGTAAAAATAAATAGTTCATTGTTTTTCATTTATTTTTTCCAATTTGCGACACTTCTATGTACAGTTTGATTTGGTGGTACTCGTAGTAATGTATGTATATATTTTATTATGAATTTTTTGAAACTCGATGTGAAATGTATGTCAGGGTGTGGGGACCTCTGGGTTTGTATAAAATATAGATTTATGTACATTTAGGCCTCCTTCATGCAGATGACACGGCATCGCCATGAGAAAAATTGCTGCAATATCCCGTCGCTGGTCCGTGCGATATCACTGCGTCTTCTTGCGACAATAACACAATCTTGTAGCACTACAAAGTCTCATGTGACACTACAAAGTTGCGCGACTTTATATCATTACATGTTAGGATTTTCGGGGGTGGCTAAAATATAAGCCCTACCCCGAAAATAAGCAGCAACAGAAGAAAAAAAAAATAAATAAAAGTATACATCACCTCTCCCACGCTGTTTGGGGTGCCGGCGCAGCTTCTCCCCGGGTCCTGGCACTGATCATCTTCATCTTCTGGCTGGGGATTGAAAAATCCCCGGCTGCTGGAAGCACTGGCGGTGATTGGCTGACACTTAGCCAATCACAGCCAGTGCTCGATAAATGGCTGTCATTGGTTTAGCAGTCACGCTGGTTTAGCAGTCACGCTGCTAAACTACCTCCCCCCTCCCTTCTCCGGCCGCTGTCATTGGCTCGCATAGGAGTCCATTCAGCATCCGACGTATTCTGGCCCAAAATATAGTTCCGGGACTATCTTTTGGGCTCGATGTAAAAACGCCGGGTGTAATATTGGCCGGCCGGACACTTTTACGTCGCGAGAATACGGCCATGTGATCTGATGCATTGCAATCCAACGCATCAAATCACAGTGTAAACCGTCCGACCGTGAAAACAGCAGGCCGATATACGCTCGTAGGAACAAAGCCTTAGTCATAAGGCTTATGTTATATGGATCTATCACAGAAACTGTGTTGAGAGGGACTTAGGAACTTCTGTCACAGTTATTGCTGATGATCACACAGCTCCTGTCACACAGGTATAATAGAGGAATTTGTAGCTCATCCTACTAACTGCACACTTATGGTATTTAGCTTATTTAGGTGAATATAAAAGATAATGCTAATTTAACTGTCCTCCCAGCAGGTAAAAATGGTATAGCCTCAGCCAATGCTGTGCTGATGCATCATGGGATAGAAATGAAACTGCAAGTAAAAAAATCTCATTCTCAAGATGGTGTCTGATACGTATCAGACAGGGGGCTACACTGCAGGGAAGTGGCTCTAGTATACAGAGGAGACCTCCAAAGTGTGACAGGCAATCAGGTGAGAAGGGTAGGCATGGAAAAATGTGTTTTTGCTGGAGTGGCCCTTTAAAGGGAATGCCTATGATAATAATGTGTTTAGTACATAAATGTTATAGAGAGTGTAGGATTAATGTCACATAGATTGATAGTTGAGATGGAACCGTGAAGTGTACAATATAGTGTAACTATGTATTTTATAATTAATAATTAATGTGTAGCTTAGGGCTCGTTCACATCACAATTTTTCGTTTCTGTTTGGCATTTGCATCAGGGAAGCTGGACATGGTGATTAGTTTAAAGTGGAAAAGCAAAAAGACTGGTGGAATGTTGCAACCTTCCGCAAATGAACCATAGAGAAGAGAGATTATGCGTATTGGGGTGATGAGTAAGGTTTTGGAGGGCAAAGTTAGGTGGGCAGTGGTTGTGGCTGATAGATATAAGGTGCCACGCAGGAAATTCAAAGTGCACGCATGCACTCACATGTCTGATTAAAGCCCGTCATTTCAGAACATTATTATATACTGTTAATAAGAGGTACAGAGCTGTGACAACCTCTCTTATCTGCTGCTTACTTAGTCTGCGATGACCTTTGGAACTGTTAGGATTGCCCGCATTCTTTGCCAGACCTGTATTGATCTCGTACTTGGCAGTGTCTACCTGGTAACTAACGTTACTGGATGAAAAAAAATATATATAAAAAAAAAAAAATCACTGAATGATTGTCAGGTCTTGTCTAATCAGTTACAGAACAGAAGGTGATAAGTAAAAATAGAATCAGATATAGCTAGAAGTTGAAAACTGCAAAAGTGGAGTCGCCCAAACCGGACCGGACCATCAAGTGGAGCATCCGTCCTGAAAAGGACGACCCCACACTAAGGGAGAGAGACCGGAACTGATCTGAACAACTAACACTAAAACCCCGAATAACCAAACTGATGAAAGCTATCTAAAATTCTCTAAATACAGAGTACTGCAATACAGGCTTCACTGGTATAGGACTAGTACACAATTAGTATAACTAGCAGCAAGTGTCCCTACTAGTTGGGCTAAATAGCCCTAGAAAGAAACTGTTTGGCTGGCTGAACTATCAATTATTTCAGCGAGCCTAGCAGCTAGACAGCAAATAGGGTGCTTAAACCTTTCCTGCTCAGAACAGACTCAAGACGTACAGCCTATAGTAATCCAATGCCACATAATTCTAGAACATGTACTGAATGGCCATCTAGTAGCGTGTTGGCCTACTTTGGCCTTTAGAACTGCAGTAATTCACTGTGGCATAGATTCCACTAGGTGATTAAATTGTTCTACAGGAATATTGGTCCATGCAGACAGGAAGCTTCTTGTAGTTCCTGTAAATTAGATGATAATACTGGCATGCTCTGAACAGCTGACAGGAAGGGGTCATTGATTCATGCTGCTGACACCAAATTTTGACCCTCCCACCAGTACAGTGCAACAGATCTGGATTCAACTGACCAGGCTTTTTTTTCCTGCTACTCACTGATACAATTTTTTGCGCTCTTTTATTCACTGGAGTCTTGTTTTTCTGTTTCTCTTAAATGGAAATGGCGCTGGTGTAAGAGGCATCCCAAAAGGGGTAGAAGATTGTTATGGTGATGAATAGAAAATGCACCACAAATTGTGCCACATTATCACAAGCACCAAAAGCTGTGCCAAATATTTGCACGGTCGAATTGTGCATGCCCAATGAACCCTCACTGAATGGCTGAGGCTCCCCCCAAAAAAGGACAATGTATTACTGTGCAGCAAGAGAGCATAGGGAGATAGGGAGTGATACTGTGAACTACAGGTGCTGCTGGAGTGGTTTTCCAGAGGGGTGCAATAGTCTGCAAAGAAACTGTTGTCTGCACAATGAGATGCGCACCACTGGAACACATCACAGACTGTGAGAAAACAAGTAATATGGTAAGTACAATGTCCACTGCACAGAGGGATCGGCATCTGCCTACTGCAAGAGCCACAAGGAATCATACGTGTTACAACTACAACCTGGGGGAAAGTGGACAGCTGAATGTGACAAGGAACCAAGGAGAACAGCACAATAGAGTTGTATTCCTGACTTGGGACAAGCTTGAGTCAGTAGATGCGATGATTCCCGAACAAAGGAACTGTAAGTGAGGCCAGCCTCAATTTTAACAATAGGTGTGCACACAAATAGGGACAAAACTAGTTAAATCAACAGGCCTGTTATATAGTGGGCTACCACAATGAGGGAGATTGACTATGACTTTGAGACAGTATTACAGGAGAGCAAGCCTACATTATAGGTGTGAGTCTGAACACTGTGCTTCGAGAAGACTGTCAATAATAGTAAAAATATAAATCTCCTAAGGCCCATTTAGACACAATGATTATCGCTCAAAATTCACTCAAAAGCCGCCTTTTGAGCGATAATCGTTGTGTGTAACTGCACTTACATCGTGCAGTTTTCGTTATCCCGTCGCTTATCGTCGTCTTTCAGCGTGCTGAAGGACCACGATGAGCCTTATTAGGAATTCACAGTGGGATACAGCTGATACTATTGTTTCAGCTGTATCCAGCTCCCTGATGACAGGCTGGGTATGAAGAACAGAGCTGTCCAGCTGCCAACAGTGTGCTATTGACAAAAGCCACTGTCTGGCCAAACGCGTGCTGTTCTAAAAGCTTCATCTAGAGCCAGGGACCATCCAGAATGCTTCTGCCAAATTGCATTCTTCGCAGATCTCTCTCCTGCTACTCTTGCCAGAACAAAAGAATTTGCAAAATTCACAAAAGTCCTAAGAGAAGAAAATATCCCATACAAATGGGGCTTCCCAGTAAAACTTGTTTTTCAAGGACGCAACTACCCACACCATTTCCTTACCTAAAGCAAGCAGATGTCATGCTCTCCAAATGGGCACATAAAGTATACTCTCATATTGACAACTTTTCAGTAGACAAATGGGTGCTTCACAAACTACATTCAACAGATATAGGTCTTATAACCAGGTCTTATCATGCCCCTGTTTCCCAGGCTGAGATGTACCTCTATAGATCCAAATTAATTAATTATAGAAAGGGAGACAGGGCTTCTAAACTTCTGGCTAGGAGAGTAAAAATCACTGAGTCCAAAACTAGAATCCCATTCCTCTATGACACCAATAACAAAAAAATCGTCAATCCCCATGAAATAGCAGAGGAATTTGCACATTATTACAGCTCACTATATAATTTAAAAGATGACAAAAGCACACCACAACCTGATGCGTATATTATCAAGGGCTTTCTGGAAAATGTTGCACTTCCTTGTCTCTCCAAGTCACAGTCTGAATATCTTAACAGGGATATCTCCCTTACAGAGATTTTAGACACTATTGCGTCTTTGAAAATAAATAAATCTCCTGGTCCCGACGGGCTATCTAATGAATATTATAAAAAAATTTCAAATATATTAGCCCCTTATCTCTCAAAAATTTTCAGTTATGCCACTCGGCTGGGCTCCTTTCCTTCAGAGATGCTGAGCGCCTTGATAGTTACAATCCCCAATGCGGGAAAGCAGCTTACCTCCCCTGCTGACTTTAGACCCATTTCATTACTTAATTCTGATGTTAACATTTTTGCCAAGATTTAGGCGTCTAGACTTAATTATATTTTACCTTGCCTAATCCAAAACGACCAGGTGGGTTTCATAAAAAACAGACAAACCTCAGGCACCACTAGAAGATTTATCAACCTGGTGGAGGTGACCGAGTCTGGTTGGATTCCTCCTCTGCTTCTCTCACTAGATATGGAGAAGGCATTTGACAGGATATATTGCGGGTATCTCAGAGCCACTTTGCAGAAATTTGGTTTCGAGGGAAATTTCTTATCCGCTACAATGTCCCTGTACTCGTCTCCTAATGCCGGTGTCTACTCATCAAGCTTCAGGTCAAAAACTTTTCTAATTAGTGGCTGCCCCATGTCCCCACTAATATTTGCTCTACTAATGTTATTGCGTGTCATTTACTCTGCTCAAAATTGAAGAAAAATCTAATGTTTCAAAAAATAAAAAATAAAAAAGATAACAGGCAGACACTGGCACACTTTAAGTAGATTAGTAGGGCATAGTATTCAAACCTCCTAACACATTCAGACATGCATACAAGCAGTTGAATGCAAGCAAGATTGTGTTACTTTTCATACTCCCTCCTGCACATTAAGGCCCGTTTACAATCACAGTTAACTTTCAAAAGATTGAAAGATCAGCGATCAGTTTGCAGTAGGTCTGAGCTCTGTAATTAGCTCCATTGTTCAGACATGTGCTGCTAAGAGAAAACCATGTAATCTCTATCTCCCTGTGGAGAATTCAGCACCATGGACAGCAGGCACAGTGTGTGGTCCTGCTTATCAGCTGTTCTGCCAAATGATGGTTTTCAAGCAGAACTGAAAACTGTCATTCGGCAGAAAACTGAAAGATGGGCACATTTAGACACAACGATTATTGCTCAAAAAATGGCTTTTGAGTGAATTTTGAGCGATAATCATTGGGTCAAAAAGGGCCTTTAACTTTAACATGGTCAATGTTACGTCTCAACATTATGCAATTAAATGGTGCAATGAAATAATGCATTTTTAACTTTAGTAATACAAAATATTTGTCTTATTTAAATATACAAGGGGGTTATAGATAACTTTAGAGTCTTTTGGGGGCTTAATATAAACAGGAGTCTCTAGAAAAAAAAGGGAGTCCCAACACAGTTAAATTTTCTCAACACCATGTCACCTTTTTCACAATGGGTGGCCTGGTGGGTTCCTCTGACTCAGATCCCGTAGAAAACCCAGTTGGCATGACATTACTGCTCCATGCATGAATTCCAACTGAGGAACACAAGGAAGGACTGGCACGCAGGAAAGTGTCCACTTCACGGTCATCTCTAGTACTGTCCTCCAACAGCTCAGAACAGTCTGGGGATTGCCGCCGCAGTGTAGAAGAATCTACTGTGTTCGGAGTCTCTCTCTGTACAGGCCCCCAATGGACTATGCATTCCGGCACAGGCAATGTCCTGGAAGCAATCCATGGTGCATTTACAAGTCTCTCGCGGGATACTGCAACAGGGACAACATGTGGGGATCCACTTGGACGTTCCCTCTGCTCATCCACAAAAGTAAAGGCAAAGTTCCTATCACTGTATTCCTGGATGAAAGGCAGAAGGTGTACTGGCAAAGCATCCTTTACTTCCTGGTTGTCATAGTGGATAAGAATTCATGATGGGGAGTTAACGGCTCTCTATGAATCCATCCCCTGCTCGGAATCTCTGCAGACTCTGGAGTTTTTCACCTGTTGGAGACACATTAGAAGTGGGAGCAATATGTCCAGTAGGAATAGGGTCCCAGATGAGAGGTTCCCTTACTCTTCTCTCCGGCGGAGGTGAAGCGGGCAAAGATGGTGGCACCAAATTCCACCAGCTCAGGCTCGTCGCTCTAGTAGAAGCGGGGTCTTGATGGTCTGGTGAGACAAGTCTAGAAGTTCATTCACCAAACTTGGTGACTAGTCCTCTGGGCGGTCCTCCGCTTGCAGCTGTGGCATTGGCTCTTGCTCTGCGGTGGGGGTGACTGCCCCTACTTTTCCCTCAGCCACAGAAGAAACTGAGTGATGACAAAGTTTTATGGGTTCTGTGAAGGCAAGGGAATAAGAAGCTTGGGTCTCCATTTTGTCTTCTCCTTCCTCTTGAATAAAGTGTAACACAGGCAACTCCACTTTATCCAAAAAGACTACAAAATTTCTTCTCAGAGTATAATGCATCATTGACACATAAGAATGAGGATTAAAATCTTTTTTACTCTGCATTTTCTTGCAGGTGACTCAGCCTTGACACTATAACTTGGCTCGAACTGGACACAACTAGACAGTGCTTTGTAAACTCAGGCACGGGTACACTTATTTTCCGTGTCTGGAAAAAGTGGATGCACTTTTTTCTCTGAGTTTTCTCAGGAAGGTGCAGAGGTACAATCCTGTTCATGCACGCCAAAAACTCAGCCCTGCAGTGTTCGAAGAGCAGGCCCACAGCCGAGCAGATGGCAGGGTAGATAAGGATTTCTGTCACGGTGGCTCTACCATCTCCTCCCCTGAAAGCAGCCAGGGACCCGTCCAAGTTACTGCTGTAGGAGGTCACAGGGAAAGGGGAACTAGTGGTTACTTTACAGTCAGTTGTCACTCGTAATGCCACCATTCCATCCTCAGCAGTGAACCTTGAGGTGAAAGTAGTCAACGCACTGGGATAATTTTATTAGCAAACCGGGAACAGTCGGCAATGCCCGTTTACTTAATTCCAACAAAGTTCCAACAAATAACAGCAACAGTCCAGAAAAACACTTTACATTCTCAGAAGGTGGTGTGGCAGGGAGGTTTTCTTGGGGTAATCCAGACAATCCACATTTGCAGTTATCTGTGAGATCCTGCTCCTGGCAAACTCTTTTTTCTTTTCTTACTCTCTACCAATCATCACACACTCCCCTCTGGTGTCCTTTTCTCTCCCAGTGCAGATAGCAGCACTGGCACCTCCGGGGTAGCGTAGGCCCAGGCTAAGCTGATGGGCATATTTCAGCTTCTCCCAGACAGTGTCTGTGTGGCTCCCTTGCAGACCTCACTCCCACAACCTTTTACAAGAAGACTTCAAAAATTCTCTCTCTCTCTCTCTCTCTCTCTCTCTCTCCCCATTACCAAAATATATAACACAGTCACATGACATACAACATAATAAATTTCTTTATAATTTTCTTCTGCAGCACTGGGTGAGACATAACTCACCCAGTGCTGCAGAAGTGTGATACACATCAAATGCATACAATACAGAAGATACTAACAATACAAATGTACAGGCCAAACATTTAACACTATGGAGGGGCCCTGTTAACTCTGGCCCACTACACCAGTTCTGGGCACCCCACTTTAAAAAAGACATAGACAAACTGGAGCAAGTTCAGAGAAGAGTTACCAAGATGGTGAGTGGTCTGCAAATCATGCCCTATGAGGAACAGTTGAAAGAGTTGGGAATGTTTTAGCTTGCAAAAAAGAAGGCTGAGAGAAGACTTAAACGCTGTCTACAAATATTTGAAGGGCTGTCACAGTGCAGAGGGATCAGCCCTAGACTCATTTGCACAAGGAAACACTAGAAGTAATGGGATTAAACTGAAATGGATGAGACACAAATTAGATATTAGAAAAAAAGCTTCTGACAATGAAGGTGATCAGTGAGAGGAACAGGTTGCCATGGGAGGTGGCGAGTTCTCCTTCAATGGAAGTGTTCAAACAAGGGCTGGACAAATATCTGTCTGGGATTATTTAGTGTGTCCTGTACTGAGCAGGTGGTTGGACCCGATCCCCATGGAGGTCTCTTCCAACTTTACCAATCTATGATTCTATGAGTCCTCCAACCTGGGATTAGCTGTCAGGTGTTGTATTCCTTGGGAAGTCAGGGGCCTACCTAGATCAGGAGATGTAGCATCCTGCTCAAGGTACCTGGCATTCACTTCATCTGCCCAGCTCACCAATGCTTTCTCAGCAACTGTTTTGCCCTCCATTCTTGATAACCAGTTTGCTTTCTGGCCTTCATCACCACAGGTAATAAACGATTCCACATCCATGGTAACTTTTCACTAACCTTTATTCAATGATGCGTCGCTTTTTACTCTTGGCGCTGGAGTGGCACACTCCATGGCGTCTGGAAGTCATCCCCATCTCTCTCGCTGCTGCTAGGCCTTAGGCTTAGGGTGGTTTCACATCAGCGTTGGAACCACGGTTGGAGGTTCAGTCGCAAATTCGGCACAAAATACCAGTCCATTCATGCGCTGTTCGGTTCCATCCTAAGACAGAGCCGTTCAACCACAGGGATTCCCCTTTCCTGCTCCCCGAACGGAGCAGGAAAGTGTAACCCACAACGCAGGTGTGAAACTACCCTAACTCACTACACACCAACTCGGACTGGCTTACTTATAATCTCGCCGGATAGACATCACCCAACCTTTCCAGAGAAATAGGGACTTCTGGCACATTGCATCAGAAATGTGTTTCCACACCCAGCACCCAGAGGGTACAGTGTTGCTCTCAACATACTCTTTGCAAAAAGACAGTGCTAATATCAACTTAGAACTTGTACAGAACATTGTTTTAACGTTTTACATGAGCCTGGGGAAAACACAATTTTTAAAGTTAGATTTCACAGTTTTAAACCGATTGTATCAAAAGTTAAAATTGGGGAGTCACACTACAAAAACTCTGTTGTCGCAACCTATATTCTTGTAAGAGGGTAAATTCTTGCATGTGACCCTTGACTCGGGACCAAACTTTAGAACGGCAGCAATAAAGAGATGAACACTACGTGCAACTAAAGTAACTTTACTTTGTGCATGACAACTAATGTGATGGTAAGGAATGGCACATGGACAAATCTACATAAGCAATACGCATAATTTCAATGGGGTCATACACATTTGTGCATTTTTGAGCGCGCATTTTGGCCGAGCAAAAAAAGATGGAATATGTTCTATCTTTCTACATATTTACACACCAGAGGTTCCGATAGAAGTCAATGGGGTGGGGGGAGACAAATGTGCAATGTATACTTAAGGGGGTGCGTGAAACATTGTATAATACCGAAAAAGAACATATAAGGAACTCATTAGATGAATTAGACATCTCAATTGGTGCTTCTTTGTGTCCCACGAGTAACAAAGCAGGAAACAACAGTAAAGTATGCCGATACGCACACAAAAAAAAGCCTTGTTCATAAGCTCTGTCCATCTTCACAGCAATTTTTTTATTCTGTCAGTCATTTAAGGAAAACCCATCACCAGATTTTGCTTCTTTGAACCAGTGGTAGCAGTAAATCAGTCAAGAGCTTGATATCAGGCTAAGAAATCTGGCCCGATATGGCGCTTGCGAATATGTGTCTTACCCATTGATATGAGATGTTCTTCATGCAAAATCGCCTCGCATCACTTCTGTGAAATTGCAATCGTCTGGCGCATGTTTCAGGCGCGATAGATGATCACAAGTGTTTCCTATTGATTTTAATAGGAAACATCATATCGCACTTGCGTGCATATCACACGTCATTCGATGTGTTTGACTGGCCCATAGCAAACATGCATTCCGAGGCTGGTGAAAAATAGGAAATACAGTAATTTTTTACCTCGCTACATCCCTGTGAGGGAAAACATCACACATATGTATAACTCCATTCAAAAGCATGGAGTTCATATTCGCACATGTTTTATTCATCTTGCAAAACACAAAACTCACGCATGAGTCACACTGCTGTGAATGTAGCGTAAGTGTGCCTTTTCTGTATAAAAGGGCCTTTTAAAACCCTGGCACCGTATGGTAGGTTGATTTGAATGGTGGATGAATCTTCATCGCTTGAGCCCCCGAGGTCTCCTCTGTAAAAGGCCCCCTCTCAGTTTGATGATGTGGATGGGGTCTCTATGCCATTCACAAGCTACTCTAAATCTTCTGCCTGCACCACACATCTTGGGAGCAGCGCATACGCAGTAAAAAGAGGTGTGTCTGCCCACCCTATGGCAAAACCAACTGCAAATGTGCCACTCCCATAAGCGTGAGATCAGCTGAAGGGTACATCATCCACATCAATCAAGTGGAAAGAGGAAATGTTTACCCTGGGTGGCTCAAATGGTCCAGATACCCCCGCCAGACCATTCAAACCAAATTACCATATAGTTCTTTTTTACAGCAATGCCAGTCTTAGGGCAGTTTCAAACAGCATAGGCGCAACTACGCTCACCGGCATGGAGCGTAGTGGCGCCTGAATGATGGGAATTTCTTCCCCCTCGACGGCTTCTCAAACTCTGTGCCAGAGCGCAGGAGTTTGAAAATAACCGTGAGAAGGTGCCGCACGATCTTTCCCGCAAAATGTATTCTCTACCGTGAGAAAAAAAGGGCAGGTCCTATCTTTTCTCAGCCGTACAATTGCAACGTCCGAGGAGCAAGCCCACAGCCAAGGAGACAGCAAGGTAGAGAAAGACCTTGTCATGGGGCCCTACTTCTCCTCCCACTAAGGGTAGCTCGGGACCCGATCACATTACTGCTGGGGAAGATCACTGGGATAGTAACCGGGGGTTACCTGTAGTCCAATTGTCACTTGTGACGCCACCATTCCTTCTTCAGGGATGGATCTTGTAGATGAATAAAGTTGTCCAACACCAGCAGAGTGTATTCTAGACTAAACCGGGAGTGGTCGATCCTGTCCATTTACTTTTAATACCTTTACGCTTGCATAAAGTCAATAACTTGAAGAACAGTTGCAGTAATCACAGCTTACAAATATGATAGCTCAGTGGAACTCACGGGGTATTTGTAAAATCCACAGTCCAAGTCATCTGCAGGTTTCTTCACTCCCGGTACTCACTTTCTCTCTCCACTGGAAAACATTCACACTTTCTCCTCTTCCGCTATGAAGCGGTTTTCTTTCTTTCGGCACTCAGCAGACTTACCAAGGATTCCTGGGTTGGGCGGGCCCAGGCTGAGCATAAGGAAGTTGCTCGGCCTCCTCCACACTTCACACACAGACCGATCTCTCTAGTGTCTGTGTGGCTGACTCAGATTCTCCTTTTCTCTCCAACTCCCTCTAACTCACTCATTGCATTCTTGCAAACATATATAACATCACATGACCACGAACGATATATTTTACAAACAGGACAGAACATACTAGACTTTCAGTCCTACAGCCATCAAATGCACATAAATCAAATGCACTTCACAAACAAGAAAAGACAAGACAGTGACACGAGACAGACATAGAACATTCTGGAGGGGCCCCATTAACTCTGGGCCACTACACAATTAACAGCCAAGAAAAGAACTAGGGAAAATGAAACCACTGAAATCCTGCTGAAATCAGTGGTTTGGTTTTGTCCCATTTTGCGGCCACATATACCACAGCCACATAAGTGGACAAAACCACATTCGCCTGAATCCGCCTTAATGGGCATTAAAAGAAATATGTTTGTAAGGCATTATTAACTCTTTCCACTTCGATGACTGACCTGTTCCGACATCATGAAATTCCTCTAGAGCTCCGATGTCGGAACAGGCCCGCCACTGCAGAAGCCTCTTGACCTCAGCTGTCACTCACAGCCGAAATCAGGAGGATGAAGAGAGAATGCGGAAGTGTAACTTCTGCATTCAGCCTGGCGATCATGTGACCTCCGACACCCTCCTGATCACGGCTATCACTCACAGTAGAAATCAGGAGGGTGAAGAGAGAATTTTTATTTCCACATTCCCCTGGTGATCATGTGACCGCCGGCACCCTCCTGATCTCTGTCAGAGATCAGGGGTGAAGGGAGAATGACTTCTTGGAGCTGGGGAGAATGGACGAAAAAAAATTGGAATTGAAAAGGTTTAATCCCTTCACACAAAAGGTCATATATATACCTCCTCTGTTAGCCCCAGAGCCATACATGGCAGGTGTTGCCTGTCTTTGACACCTAGCTGCAGCAGCAATGATCTGTCTGTTAGTGATTTATATGCCACTGTCAATTCTGACAGCAGCATATAAATACATAGCAACATAGTATGTTAGGCTGAAGGGAGACAATGTCCATCTAGTTCAGCCTGTTTCCATTCCCTTGTCGATCCAGTGGAAGGCAAAAAAAAACAAAAAACAATGAGGCAGAAGCCAGTTAGCCCATTTGGTGGGAAAAATTCCTTCCCAACTCCATAATGGCAGTCAGAATACTCCCTGGATCAATGCTTGATAGTTCCTACCTGAATAACAACCCCGCTGGTTATTTACTGTCTATATCTTGTAATATCATAGCGCTCTAGAAAGACATCTAATCCCCTCTTAAACTCCTCAATGGATTTTGCATTCACCATGTCCTCAGGCAGAGAGTTCCAGTCTCTCTGCTCTTACAGTAAAGAACCCCTTTCTGTGTTGCTGATGAAACTTTCGTTCCTCTAACCGTAGCGGATGCCCACTTGTTACCATCACAGTCCTGGGAATAAACAGAGCATGGGAGAGACAGAGACTGTGGCATGTAAGAGGTTAACAGTGGGGGTCACTGTCCCGATTCACCCCCGCTGTTGCAGCAGGAGGCAGTCTATCAGTCACAGCCGACTCCCATTTGCGGGTTAGCGCAGGATCTCTTCTGATCTTGCACTGTCCACAGGGCGTAAGTGTACATACTGTAGCGTTAAGTACCTCGCTGCCAGGACGTACACTTACGCCCTGTGGTGGAAAGGGGTTAACAAATAAAATGGCAAAATAGTTGCATGTTTTTTAGTATATTTTATGGCAAATTTATTGCTGTCATTAAAAACATAACTTGCACTGCAAAATTCAAGCTCTCATATAGTTACATGAACAAAAAAATTCAAGAAGTTGAATTTTTAAAGAAAGCGGGGAGAAAAGGAGCAAAGAAGAAAAAAAGAAGAAATGGCAAAAGAGTGAAGGGGTTAATGACTGCTAAACATCTACCAGTTGTTCTAAAGAGCAAAACCTGCCAACAGGTAGGTTCCAATTAGGAACACTTCACACTTGTATCTAAGACGCACCTTAGGATGGAGCTCAGGGTGGTTTCAGACGAACATATTCGCAAATATGTTCACCAGTACAGAAGGTACTTTTGCATAATCGAGGTTGGCAAGAAGCAGCTGATACATCCGTGCCAGCAGATAATTTGATTATTTTTGCAATCAAAATGCCAGTTTACACGCTTGCATGTTACACCCTTCTCGTGGAATACAATGGCAATTAGATGCAAAATTAGGGCAGCTGTCTTCTTCTCACTCCATTGTATGCTGGGTAACTCCCTTACGCTCCTTTTTTTTTGATCTGCCATAGACTTCTATGGCAGCTTTCTGCATAACACGGACAAAAATACAGCAGGTCTTATCTTTCCTTGTATGAAGATTTTGCGTGGCAAAAACACGTTCGTCAGGACAAATCTATTGAAATCAAGGGCTTTGCTTCGTCGCATTATATGGGTGCGATTTTCACATGTGGAAATGTCTCCGCAAATATGTTTGTCTGAAACCGCCCTTAATCTGCTGCTGCAAACCATTAGGGCTTCTTCACATGCCCGTGTTTGCGTGGGTATTTGCACACGCTAAACACTAATAGACCCTATTGATTTCAATGGGTTCGTTATCATGAGCACTCTATCTTTCTGCACTTTGTGCAGCAAAGCTCCAATAGAAGTCTATGCAGGTACGCAAATATGCAAGGGGAAGCATGAAACATTGCACAAAATGCGAGGAAAAGAACAGATCTGCACCTCATTAGGCTAATTAGTCTAAAGAATGGATTTTTGTGAGCTTTGCATCTTGCAGAAATATCCTGCACGTGTGAAAGCTCCCTTGGGTTACGTTCACACATAGCAGAATTGGTGTGTATTTCCGCAGCAGAAAATCTGCACCGTGATTTTTACAGTTTCATAACGGGGCTAAAACATGCCTGTCTGTTTAAGCTCTAAAAATGTACAATAAAGTAACTTTGTGATGGGTTTTGCTGAAAATATCTCCCTAATCCCAATCCTGGCAGTACATGGTTTATGACAGAAGTAAGGGCCTTTTTACACGGGACAACCTGTCGGGTGCAGATGCCCCACAGATTGCCCCAGTGATAATCCTTCCTATGCTTTTACACAGAAGCAATCAACACTCAGTGAATGGAGGCCGGGGATCATTCTGACCTGTCCGCCTCCATAGAGGAACAACTTCCTATTGACTCGGGCCGATCATCATCCAGTTTTTATGCGTGCGAATGATATTATCATTCGTTGTTCAGTCTGTACATGCACTTACACTGAGTGATAATTCTTCAGATTCTCACTGGATCACGGGAATTCCATGTAAAAGGGCCCTAACTCAAAGGTCAGTTTGCTCCCCCCAATCTTCCCCCTTAGGGTCTACTATTCTCTTACCTCCAGTTCATGTGTAGAGAAGAGATACCCCCTCAGGAAAACCCAGTACAGTGTCTCCAGTTGGCTGGGTCCTGGCAGGTCATTAATAGTTTTGAACTTTCTTCCATGATCTTCCTGCAGTTCTGAGATCCCCAGAGAAGCCTTATACCTGGCCGCAGGGAGTCTGTGGGAAGTTTGTAGTATGGAGCAGACACGTCTGCCAAGCCAAGCTGCGATCATCTTGCAGAAGAGTTTGCTCTAATCAGCAGCGTGTAACATCCTGCAAACTCAGAGTCCACCCCCAGCCCTCATAGGCAATGTTCGTTCTCTAGGAGCTCGTAAATAACCCTAGACGTGTCTGCACTGCCTCCAGAGACTAGAAAAGAGCATTGGCCACAGAATAGGATGTTAAAAAATTCTGTTTCGTTATCTCTATTTCTGGGAAAGCTGGATGAGAAACAATACAACTTCATAGGGATTGTTGCCAACTTTTCTAGAGTCCTGAATGGCAAATTTGCCTATTTCTACAGCGATACTTGATCCACTCCTGTGTTAGGGCTCAGTTAGACGGGCGTATTTTCAGTTCATCAGTTTTACAGACAAGACACAAACCCATTATAGACTTTTCAGATGTCAATTTTTCCACATGAACTAATGTTAAATGTGTACATCCCCTAAATGGTTAAAAAAAACTAAAGTTTTTCAAATAAAGTCAACAGATGTAAATATGTATCTTATCAAACATTTGTACAGAGTGTTTGCTCATATTTGAGATATTGCAGTTAAGTGCTTATTCACACGGGCGTATCTCGGCCGGGTTTTCACGCCCTAGCCGATATACGCTGCCCCTCTGATGCATTGGTTTACATCCCACCGCTGATGTCCCCTGGAGTTGACAAAAAAAATCTTGAAATTTTTTTTAAGTCCAAACGCTCCAGGCACTGGCTATGGGGACAGACATGGCTGGTTATGGCGGTGGGAGCTCCAGGAGCTGGGGGCTGAGGCAAGTGAGAATGCGGGCTGTGAGAACCGGGATGGGGAAAACCCCAGGGAGGCGGCCTGAAGGCGGCTGCTGTTCCCTGGTAGTCTCTCCACGTCCAAAAGGGGGGCCAACGAATCGTGACTGTGGGCAGTTTGGCAGGACTACTAATGATGGAAGACAGGAGACGGGGAGAGCCAGTGACAGCAACAGGGTGATGGCTGCACCAGTGGCCGGGGGCAGTATCAAGAGGCCGAGGAGTCCGTCGCGATCTCCTGCTGCGGCTGTGACAGCTGCAGCGGAGATGAAGGGAGTCCCCGCAGTGATGCGAGGCAGTTTCCTTGTGAAAAAACCTCGCATCCAGGGGTTTTCAGGACTGCGAGGGTGAATCGCCCTCGCCAGTGTGCAGGAGCCCTTATTCTTGTGTAAATGCAGGTGTAACTGATCAGTTTTGCCTCACATGTGTTTTGTTTTTTTCTTGTTCTAGATTTTTCAGAGAATTTCCCAAAGGAGTAAACCGGACTGGATCATCACACGCATTGAGCATTCAAAACTGTTGGAGTGACCCGCATGGATGCATTATTTTTTCGGGGTTTATTTATTTATTTTTTCTTCAAACAGAATCGCAGCCACAATTAAAATGATAAATTCTACTATTACTTTGTTTGCTGCTCAGTGACATTTTACAATTATGTATTGCTTGGGTACAAAACAGATTGGCAAAAATGTAGAACTGATTCGTCTCCCTGGTATAAATGTCTCAGATTACTTGTCTTTTATGATCTACAGAATCAGCTGAGTGACGGAAAGTAGCAAGGCCTATGGTTATGGCAGACTGAAGTCGGAAATGTATGGTAGATTCTAGCAAACTAAAGAGGTTCTTTCTTTGTTTAAAGACAGTATTCTTTCAGCTGGTAACCCGCTCGGAGCTCTCAGCGATATCTCCGAGAACAAAGCAGCTCTCAGCTTTCCTGCTGTTCTCGGAGCTATCAGCTCAGCGGGATACCAGCTCAAAGCTGCGAAAACAAAGTAGTTGTATGCAGATGACAGCACTCCTGCTGTCTTCTGCATACAGCAGCTGCCTTAATTTAGACGCTAATAAACTCTTAAGTAGCTAATTAGCTACTTAAGAGTTATGCAAAGTGATTGCTCAAAACTGTCACTCAAACTGCCATTTGAGCGATCATCTTTTCATGTAAGTGGGCCTTAACTCAGCACTGTGCTATGTAGTTTTCACACCTCCTGTTCATTTCAATGAGAGCTATGAAAACATTGCTTGACTGTTTCTATGGGCTCTTGCCAGATGGCCGGTAACCAGTGCAGTGGTTTCCAATCATGGCTATGAAAAGTCGAAATGGGAATACCCCTTTAACTTCTTAATGTACATTTACATCCTGCAGCATCGGGGTATGTATGAAGAGAGATCGCGGGGTGACCTCTCTTCATACAGCACAGGCGTCAGCTGTTTATTACACCTGACATCCATGGGCAATAGCTGCAATCAACCGCACGGCTAATCAGCGCTATTAACCCTTTAAATGCTGCTATCAATTTTGACAGCGGCATTTAAATCCCCCAAAGGATGTTCGGGGTTTCCTGTACAGCCCCCCCGCTATGAGATCGCACGGAGCCGTGTGGGTATCATGGTAGGCGGGGGCCCTCTGAAAGGCCCCAGGGAGTGTCTCCCATTGTTTTCAATGGGAAACCTCGCATTGCACCCATGTGCACCTAGCATGTGATGTGATGTTTTTCCGCCGGCCCCATTGAAAACAATAGGCGAAGATGGCCCCCCCAAATATAGAACATGCCGCGACACAATTGCTCATGTGTATAACTCCATTCAAAAGAATGGGGTTCATATTCTTGCGAGATTTGTGCGTCTCTCAACGCACAAATCTCGCACGAGAATCTTGGCCGCGTGAAACCAGCCTAAGTCAAGAAATGAAATAACAGACATGGCTCTTGAAAAGGGGGAATGAAGAGACTAAAGCAAAAATCTGCAGCCGTCCGGTTATGGGAGCCATTTGGTCATTGTCTCTGGGAAATGTATAAAATGCTGCCCTTCATTGAGCCCATTACTGAGGGTGCGATCTGTAGTAGAGCCGTGTTTGGGGAGATAAGCTCAGTAATAATGAGCTGATACAAATGACGCTCCGGTTTTGCCCTAAATATAACACTAAACTCTGAGAACTCTCTGTGTTTTGTAGAAAAGGGCCCACAAATACAAAGTTTGGTAACATCATATCCTGGGACGTATCTTCCCATTATCCACCTGCGGCTTCTCCCCTGAACCTCTCAGCAGTCACACACACGTTCCTGGTCTCTGGCTGTTACATAGTGGCAGAATGAGCCAATCAGGTGCTTGCTTACTTGACAGTTAGAAGCGACCAATCAGACGCTTGCTCTTAGCCTGTTACTTAGCAACGACAGTTGGAATGTGATGGAACTGCGGGTCATAATGCTGGGGGTTATAAACACCCCAGCAGCGGTACTGGCAGATAGGAGACGTCACTGGGGCCTTTCTTCTGGGATGGAAGTCACATTTTGTCTTTTCTCTCTAGAGCTCCTACCCACTAGCGTTTTTTTTAAAGCTGTGACATTGCTGAATTTTTTTAAATGCAAATGTCAATGGGACTTTCTAATGTTAAAATTGCATCGCAAAAAAATCGCTAGTTTGTGATTTTTGGGCGATGTGATTTTAACATTAGCAAGTCCGATTGACATTTGCATCAAAACAACACAGCGATGTCGCAGCTTTAAAAAAAAAAAATGCTAGTGGGTAGAAGCCCCTATGGTGACAGTTTCATGAAGAAGCTGATGCATGAAAGTCTTAGGAGACGGCAGCCCAACAACAACCTCAGCTCAAAGGCTCAGCTCCAGCCTCCTGGTGACTGTCCATTATCTACCAAACACCTCCCAGGTAGGAGAAGCTATGAGCAGATTACAGGGGATGTCGTGTGGAGGTCTACAGTGATGGGGACAATATAGGGTTAAGCAGTGGGGCCAGGATGACTAGGAGATGATGGGGGCAATAGAGGATGAGCTGTGGGGGGCCAGGATGATTAGGAGATGATGGGGGCAATAGAGGATGGGTGGTGGGTGCCCAGGATGACTAAGAGATGATGGGGACAATATAGGATGAGGGGTGGTGGGGCCAGGATGATTAGGAGATGATGGGGACAATTTAGGATGAGCAGTAGGGGGCCAGGATGACTAGGAGATAATGGGGACAATATAGGATGGGTGGTGGGGGGGCGAGGATGACTTGATGATGATGGGCACAATATAGGATGGGTGGTGGGTGCCCAGGATGACTAAGAGATGATGGGGGCATGAACGTTTAGGTTGGGGGCAGGATCACATGATGTGCAGCATAGTAACTGGAGATTGGTGCATTATGTAGTAATGGGCACCTCGTGGCATAAGTAAGGAGGAGGAGATATCAGTAAGGACAATATGAGTCCAAGTGCAGTATGACTGTCAGTAAGATACAATGTATGGGCTTCTTCAGACAGCCGTGATTTCGTCCTGTTTTGTGACTGTGAAAATAGTTTCATTTTCACTAGCGAGATTCTCACACTTTAATACTGCGCACGAGAATAGGTAGGACCTGCCCTATCTTTCTTGCACGTAGTTTTTGTACGTGTGAGAAAGACAGGACAAGACTTATCTTTCTGGGTTTTTTCAAATTCACTCACAATAGCGTAGAGTTTGAATAGTCAACAAAAAAAAAAGACTGCTGCACATGCAGATACACTCCGCAGCGGTAAGGCGTATCTGTGCAGGCGCCAGGCTGGTTTAGCTCTCATGTGATGTCTTATATAAGGTGATCAGGGATACAATTGTTGGACTGTGGTCACATGGGCTCGGTTCAGGTTGGTTCAGATAAGTGATAAACCGAGCTGCGGAGTGATAACGTCTGTATGTGCATCCGCACTTATATTACACTAAGGCCTCATTCACACGGGCATAAGCTCATCTCGGCCACGTAAATAGGCTGCGTATTTACAAGACCGAAAATCGATTATCCCCAAGAAAAACAAAAGAAGGTATATATAAGTGATGTGGTGGGAGGTGTGCTGGGTGAGCGATCAAGACCAAGGAGAGGTGTATGTAGATGAGTTATGTCAGGGCAGAAGGATAGCAAACAACCGAGGGCCGACATATAGTCATCCCTCCTCCTGGTATAGGACAGATAAACAATTCTCTGGTATCCATCTATCAATTACAACAATTAAACATTTTAAGTAAGTTATGATTTTCTGAAATTAATGTTTTGGATGCGGCATTGAGGGCTGAAGAGAAGCGGCTGCAGCCAATTTTTCAGTCACTTCTTGTTACCCCATTCATGTAATAAAAAATATTCCTATAGGGAAGCACAAAATAAGGGCTTATCCACACGTCTGTACATCGGCCGGGCTTTCATGTCTGGCCGATATACAGTATCCCTTTCTGCAGGGGGAGGAGGTGGGCCGGGTGCAGTGCACTGAGCTCCCGCCCCTCTCCGCTCCTCGACGCTATTTGCAATGAGAGGGGGCCAGATGGGGTGGAACTTAGTTCCACCCCCGCCTCCTCCCCCTGCAGAAAGGGACACTGTATATCGGTCGGGCGTGAAAACCCGGCCGATATATAGACATGTGAATAAGCCCTAAAATTGTACAAAAGAGGAAATCCGTCTCTTTGCAGACGACTTCCTTCTCACTCTTTCTAGGTGTCTTCCCTCTTTCCAAAATGTAATCGCTATGCTGGAGTCCTTTGCAGCAGTTTCTGGTCTAATAGTCAATATAGACAAACAGAAGTTCTCTATTATAACACCCCTTCACACCTGCGAAAACTCAGAGCCCATTTTTGAGTTCCACTCTCTCTCTTACACTGCATTACATATTTAGGTATCAAGATCACCCCTTCCTTAACCCTTTAAGGACACGGCCTATTTTGGGCTTAAGGACGCAACAATTGTTGGCAGATTTTCATCTCCATTTTTCGAAAGCCATAACTTTCTTATTTCTCCGTCGACGCGGCCAAATAAGGGCTTGTTTTTTGCGTTGCAAACTGTAGTTTTTATTGTTGCCATTTTGGGGTTCATAAGACTATATTGTACATTTTTTATTCATTTCTTTATGATAGCAGGAAGAGGCAACAAATCCTGAAAAAGATTTTTTTTACAGTGTTAATCGTGCATTTTCCACTTTTCAGCAATAAAATTTTTTGGGGGGAAGTGATTAGTTTTTTTCTAAATCGCTGCATTCAAAGTCCTATAACTTTTTTATTTTTCAATGGACTGGACTCTGTGAGAGCTTATTTTTTGCGAGAGGAGCTATAATTTTTATTGATACCATTTTTGGGTACATAGGGCTTTTTTGATCACGTTTATTACGTTTTTGGGAGGCAAAATGAAAAAAATAAGCACTTTGCCTCCGTTTTTTAGGGTTTTTTTAAACGTTTTTTGCCGTGCAGGAGAAAAATCATCTTCAATTTTTTTGTACACGTTGTTACGGATATGACAATACCAAATATGTGGGAATTTTATTTGAAAAAAAAAGTTATGCCAATATGGTAAAAAGCACAAAAAAACGGATTTTTAATATATTTTTTTACATTTTTGTTTTTTTTACATTATTTTAATCTTTTTTTTTACACTTTTTATGTCCCTGTAGGGGACTTGTACAATCACACTTATGATCGCTATGATAAAGCATTGCAAGACTTACTGTTTGCAATGGGAGGGGCGGGACGTGGGCAGAGCTAAGTTCCGCCCCCGCCCCGCCCCTCCCATTGCAAAAAGTGTCAAGGGGCGAAGATGGGCAGGAGCTCAGTGCACTGCTCCAGGCCCGCCTCCTCCCCCCACAGAGAGAGACAGCGTATATCGGCAGATATATGTACGTCGGAATAAGCCCGAAAAGTGTGAAATTTAAAAAAAAAGGCAATGTGAATGACCCCAGAGGGCTTATATGTCACGAGGGATACAGATGTTACAAAAATAAGTTAATAAAAAGAAATTACAGAATAAAATAAAAAAATATATAAAAAAGAAAACGACCCACGGCTGACGCTAACTTAACGCATTGTCATATGCACCCTGTAACCAGAGACTACACAAATTATATATCAAAACATCCAAAACAAAATGAGGAAAGCATATTTATATATGCCTACGCAAACAGAAATGCACAAACACCTGCCTAATATTGTGTAGTTCTCTCATGACACCACAACAACTCTGATCCATTGAGGGATGATCTTCACATGATGTCTCTGCATCCGTCCTGTGGTATCTGGCATCAATATGTTAGCAGTAGATCCAGTCCTGTAAGGTTGGAGATGCAGTTTGCAAGGTTCAGACTTGCTTCTCCACATCTCACAGATGCTTGATCACATTCAAAAATGGGGAAGTAAACTCAGCACCTTGAACCACAGGTGTAACGTGAAGCTTCTGGCCCTGAAGCAAAATCTGTAACAGTGCCCCCAATTATAATTTCTGTACAGTTTTTGCAGTCTGGTAGGATGTATTAGCCTGTCACTGCCAGTAGTGAATATTGTTGTCATGAAGAGCTGTACTTGGTCTGCAACAATGTTAAATAAGTGGTGCGTGTCAATGTAAGGGCTTATTCAGACGTCCGTATATCAGCCAGGTTTTCACGCTGGCCGATATACCATGTCCCTTTCTGCAGGAAGAGGAGGCGGGCCGGGAGAAGTGCACTGAGCTCCCGCCCCCTCTCCGTCCCTCGCCACTGTTTGCAATGGGGGGCAGAACTTTGCAATGGGAGGGGCGAACAGGGCGAAGCTAAGTTCTGCCCCCCATTGCAAACAGTGGCGAGGGGTGGAGAGGGGGCAGGAGCTCAGTGCACTGCTACCGGCCTGGCTCGCCTCCTCCCCCTGCAGAAAGGGACACGGTATATCAGCCAGGTGTGAAAACCTGGCTAATATACGGACGTGTGAATAAGCCCCAACATCCACATGAATGCCAGGACCAAGGTTTCCCAGCACAACAGAGCATCACACTGTCACTGCCGGCTTGTCTTCTTCCCATAGTGCAACATGGTGACATCTCTTTCCCAAGTAAGCAACGAGCACATTCAGAGGCCCACATGATGTAAAAGATGATATGATTCATCAGGCCGGGCCAACTTCTTTTATGGCCCAATTCTGATGTTCACTCGCACATTTTAGGCTTTTGGCAGTGGACGGGCGTCAGCAATCTGACCAATCTGCAGTTATGCAGCCCCATACTCAGCAGCTTGCATTGCACTGTGTGTTCTGACACCTTTCATAGCCAGGATTAAAAGAATCTGATAGTTCCTATGACCCCATAAACTAAATATATGGACTCATAGAGGCTGACATGCTGAATCTGGAGATATAACTATCATACTTCTCTGTCTCGGTGCGCCCCCGCTGTCTGCTTGCAGCGCTGCAGCTTAATGCATCCCACAAACTACATAGGCCGTCCTCTCATTATGTATCCAGGTACAAATATCAGCGGGATGGCTGCAGCTGCAGCTTTACAGGTTGATTTAACATAATTATCACATCAGCTGATTGAGCGTGATCGCCCCGATCATATCGACATGCAGAATAAAGGGAATATGTCAGTCCTGTTTTTTAATCAAATCATTTTTTATTGAAATTGAAATTTTAATACATTTACCCCTTAATTTCTGTATATTTATACATAGATGAGCGTACTGTACGTAAAAATACAAACATAACATTTCCCACACAAACAATACATGTAAACATGAATGAACAACTCATACACTCCCTCATTCCCAACAAGACTAAGGGCTCATGCCCACGAGCATTGCAGGATATGCCCACAGATTTACGCCGCGGGAGAACCGCGTTTAAAAACGTGATAGTCCCTGCGAATGATCACGTAGTTCCGCAGTCTCCATTATTATGTTATAATAATGGAGACCTGCCGCAGCGTGAATCCACAGAAAAATATAACATGCCACGATTTAATTTCAGCGGCGGAATTCCGCAAGTGAGCATTGGCAGGCAGAAAGCTATTAGGCTCAATAGAACCTAATAGCTGCGGAATTCACACGTAAATTTCTGCCGCAGGTAACGCAGTAGAAATTAGTCCGTAGGCATGAGCCCTTACTCTTCCCACCTCCTCACCCCCCCACCTTCTCTCCCCCTCACCTCCTCTCCTCCTCTACATCCCACCAACATTTCACCACTATCTCAATGCAACCAACACTCAATATTGACTGTCCATTATATATACCAGATCATCATCCTCAAATTTACTCAAACTTAGGGCTTATTCACACGTCCGTATATCCGCCGGGTTTTCACGCCTGGCCGATATACGGTGTCCCTTTCTGTGATTTGTTTCCCGCATAGCATCGCGGGGCCATGCAGGATAACATTGCTCATGTGCATGACCTCATTCAAGAGAATGGGGTACATATTTGTGCGAGATTTGTGCGTCTTGCAACGAACAAATCTTGCATGATTTTGATGCCCGTGTGAAGGCAGGCTTAGTCAAACAATCTCTTTTTTGATATATCGCTCTATCCAAAAATATAATCTCCCTAAGGGCGGCTTGCAATGGAAAGGGGTGGGGCTAAATTCCGGAAGTGCACTGCTCCCGACTCTTCCAGCCTCCACCCCCTGCAGAGAGGGACACCGTATATCAGCTGGACATAAAAACCCTTCCGATATACGGTTGTCTGAATAAGCCCTTATCCTTATACCAAAATCTCCCCCTGCCGGCGGGGCAGGGTGCATCCAGTGGGCAGTAATCAATTTCCATATCGGGGTATAGAGTTCTCTAAACTCCCAAAAGAGTATACCCATCAAACCCGTCAGCAATACCCGATACGCATAGTCTGGGATCAAAACCATTTATTTGTCAACTGCGTCCCAAAAACATTCGCTCATGTGTGGGAGAATGGGGTTCATATTCATGCAAGATTTGTGCGTCTTACAACACACAAATCTTGCGCAAGAATCTCGGCCGCGTGAAACCAGCCTGAGTCAACAAAAATAATAACAGATATATATAATAACAGGGGAATGAAGACACTAAAGCAAAATCTGCAGCCGTCTGGTCATGGAAGCCATTTGGTCATTGTCCTTTGGATATGTATAAAATGCTGCCCTTTATTGAGCCCATTACTGAGGGTGCGATCTGTAGTAGAGCCGTGTTTGGGGAGATAAGCTCAGTAATAATGAGCTGATACAACTGACGCTCCTGTTTTACCCTAAACATAACAGTAAACTCTGAGAACTCTCTGTGTTTTGTAGAAAAGGGCTCATAAATACAAAGTTTGGTTAACATCATATTCTGGGACGTATCTTCCCATTATCCACCTGTGGCTTCTCCCCTGAACCTCTCAGCGATCACACGCACGTTCCTTGTCTCTAGTTATTACATAGTGGCAGAATGAGCCAATCAGGTGCTTGCTTACTTGACAGTTAGAAGCGACCAATCAGACGCTTGCTCTTAGCCTGTTGCCTGGCAACGACAGTTGGAATGTGATGGAAGTGCAGGCCGGAATCCTGGGGGTTATAAAGGCCCCCGCAGTGGTACGAGGCAGATAGGAGACGTCACTGGGGCTTCTCTTCTGGGATGGAAGTCACATCTTGTCTTCTCTCTCTATGGTGACAGTTTCATGAAGAAGCTGATGCATGAAGTCTAAGGCTAGGTTCACACAGGGCGGATTTAGCCCGTATTTGCTGCGGTCTGCCGTTGCATATCCACATTGCGGCCAAACCGTTGCGATTGCAGTGCAATGCAGCACAAATGAGTTTGGCCAAAATGCTGTTCTCACAGGGCTTTTTTTTTCCCGCTGAGCCGCAATGCGGATAAGCAACGGCGGCGCGGTTTTTATAGACTCAGCATGTTCATTCTTTCGGCGTATCCGCCGCGTTTTTTCCTCCATAGGCCACCATGAAAGCAGCAAAAACCACAATAAATCAGCAATAGCTTATTGTATTGCGGTTTTGGGCAGCGGTTCCGCTGCTGAAATTTCGCAGGAAGTGCTACAGCGGCCATTTTAGCACACTGGCGCCATTTCTGGCGGGACCTCGTGGCAAGCAGCAGCAGCAAGCTGGAGCTCCTCCATCTTCACCACCACCCGCAGCGTGGGCCTAGCGGCAGCATCACCCCCATCGTCCCCGGGGGCACCAGCACCACAGGCACAGCGTGAGCAGCAGCGGCAGCATCACCACTGGGTGCACCAGCACCACCGGCAACGTAAGGTACCAGGGGGGGCAGCACCACCACCGGCGGCCCTGCTGCCACCACCGCTACTGGCGGGCCCCCTGCCACCACCGCTACTGGCGGGCCCCCTGCCACCACCGCTACTGGCGGGCCCCCTGCACCCGCCGCTACTGGCGGGCCCCCTGCCACCACCGCTACTGGCGGCCCCCTGCCACCACCGCTACTGGCAGGCCCCCTGCACCCGCTGCTACTGGCGGGCCCCCTGCCACCACCGCTACTGGCGGGCCCCCTGCAGCCGCCGCTACTGGCGGGCCCCCTGCCACCACCGCTGCAGTCGGCACCCCTGGCACCACCTACTGCTACAGGCAGCACCCCTGGCACCACCGCTACAGGCGGCACCCCAGCCACCACCGCTACAGGCGGCACCCCTGCCACCACCGCTACAGGCGGCACCCCTGCCACCACCGCTACAGGCGGCACCCCTGCCACCACCTACCGCTACAGGCGGCACCCCTGCACCACCTACCGCTACTGGCGGCACCCCAGCCACCACCGCTACAGGCAGGCCCCCTGCCACCACCGCTACATGCGGCACCCCAGCCACCACCGCTACAGGCGGCACCCCAGCCACCACCGCTACAGGCGGCACTCCAGCCACCACCGCTACAGGCGGCACTCCAGCCACCACCGCTACAGGCGGCACCCCTGCCACCACCTACTGCTACAGGCGGCACCCCTGGCACCACCTACCGCTACAGGCGTCCCCCCAGCAACCACCGCTACAGGCGGCACCCCTGCAACCACCGCTGCCAGCACCACTACCAACAGCAACGAAGCCCCAACACATGCCTTATGATACCAACGGCGGAAGGTAAACTTATTATGCATGTCGTACACTCATTCCCACATTCATCACACAGCCAGTGCTGCAGGCTATGGATCTGCAAACCTTTTTTTTTTATTTTATTTTTTCAGGCAGGAAGTTAATAGTAATCCACCCGACCTCAGACAAATAGAAGAGATGGCGTGGTACCAGCGCATGGGGATTAACGTCTCGAGAATGATTATGCTGGTGAGTTAACCACGTCTTTCATCTTTCGTCACATATCTGAAGCCGGCGGTGGGTGAGTGTAATTTGTGTCCGCACCTCTGCGAGCCACGAGCACAAATACAGAATGGCGCCAGCAGCCTGACGAAATGAGGCAATGCCAAAGCCGCCTTTTGGATTGGCCTATGGTCACTTCACAGTGGCAATTCGGCGTGACAAAACTACGCGGAATGGACACTCATGTGAAGTGACGTTCTGCTCGAATGCATGTGCTTATATCCCTTTCTTGTAGGTTGAAAGTAAGCCCCAAATCTGGGACACAGCCGACGAGGGCTACAGTGACAGAGATGTGAAGGCGGACGTCTGGTTATCAGTGTGCTCGGGGATGTATCCGGATTGGGACACCGCCACAGCTGCCCGTCAAAATGAGATATGTAAGTTGACATTCGTATGTACATAAATTGCTGATTCCCTTGCTATTGCAGCGATGATGTGTCTGATTTACCTGCATTGTTCCTTGCAGCAAAAAGGAGAGAATGAAGAAAGGTAAAATTGGATGGCCTTGTGTGTAACATTATCTTTACCTTGCAGTGAAAGATGTCAAAAATCGATGGCGGTCTGTCCGCGATCGCTACAAAAAGCATGAAAAGGAGTGTGAAAAGAGTGGCTCTTCTCCCTCAAAAAAGAAATGTCCAAATGCTGAAGAGCTGGCGTTTATAAGAAGCGGCAGACAACTGCGACCGTAAGTTCTTTGCGCCACAGCCTCACTGCAAACTGGTTGTCCCGTGCAAGCAAGTGGGCTTATATACTTCTGTATGGCCATATTAATGCACTTTGTAGTACATAGCGTCTTAGCGCGTGTGATCGGGCGATTACACACTGAAATTGGACAGGATCATGGCGACGCGGACGCCAGCGCAGGGAAGGTGAGTTCCGTATGGCACATATTTAATGCACGATGTATATTATTATTATTATTATGGCCATACAGAAGTATATAACCCCACTTGCTTTTACGGGACAACCCCTTTAATATTGTTGTCCTCCTCTACATAATTGTTGTTTTATCTTACACAGAACCAGCGGTAACGTGCAGCCGTCGCAATCCGCGAGCCAAGAAACCTCAGAAGAATCGGGCCAGCAGGCCACACAATTGTCCGCTGATATAGAAATAAATGCAGGTACCCCAACCTTGGACAACAGCCGAGTAAGTGCACCTGATTCAGACCCCAATTGCGTTAGCATTGAAGCGTCGGGACAAACAGCGTCGGCTAGCAGGCCAGGGACCCACAGGGAGCCCAGTTGTGAGCCGGCCGGACATAGCGTTGTTACCCGGGGACGTAAAAAAAAAAAGAGCTTGATGCAGCCGAAGAAGCAATGGCACTGTTGCGCCGCGCTGACACGGAAGACCAATGGGATACGATGGGTGCGGCAGTGGCGGCACGCATCCGTGAGTTATCCGCAGAGCGTCAATGGGCAATATCGCCAGTTATTTATGCTGCTCTGGAGGTCTTTGCGTCTCCACGCCCTCTCGCCGACTCATGCGAGATTATAAAGGCAATGAAAAATGCCGCATTTGCTGTCAACCCCTCCTCACGAAACTTGTTTCCATCACAATCTTGCCCTGAACAACCAGACAGGGTTGCAAGGAAACCAGGCTATCCCATACAGTATGTTTCACACGATAGTGGTTTCACGGAGAACATGACGAGCGGTTCGCCATCACAACAGTCGTTCATGTCACTCATGAACAGCCCTTTGTCACAAACATCACAAAACGCTACCTCAGTATTTAATTCACCACCGGGCAGTTCGCAAAGAAGTGAAGTCACATACAGGACTTATACGGCACTTCAGTGACCCCTCATTCATTGTCGGATCACTGCAATGTCGTGTAATTGATAGGTGCCGTTTGCATCTTCTCAAGAGCCATAATCGTGTGGTACACAACATGGGATTGCCTGGTGTCCCCGTAATTACTCTTGAATGCTGAGGGGGAAGATTGTTAAAAAACTGTATGTCCTCTAACCTGAGCTCCCTGGCTGGCTACAACGCGGCTAAATGCAACACATTCCTTTGGCTTTCTTTCGTTACTGAGTAGATTTTTTTGGGAAAGAAAACAAAGGAATCTATCGTGTATGTACATTTGGCCGTCTGTGTGCCTTACTTAGCACATATTGTCTGGCTACTAGCTGGATGGCTGTCCTCCAAGGTTGGGGTAATGGTAATTCTGCAAGTCTCTGTCATTTGTTATTTATTCTTTTTTAATTTGTTCTTAAAAAATGTTAATGTTGGGATTTCACCCCGAGATACCCAAAACAGGAGATGTGAGTCGTGCGTCTGGTTGAAGTTAGATTATTTTTGTTCCCTTACTTGAGGCTCGCTATCTCACTTCTCATTGTGGTGGCCCAACTCAGCCAAAATAAATCCCCCCAAAAATTAAAGAATTAATCTGCTCACGAAAGTGTTCTGCCAAATTACTTTGTTTTTATTTAGTAACAACTTGAAAAAGCAGTGCATTAGCGCAAGAAACACGATTTTTCTGTTGTGCAGTTTGTCATGCCAAGCCGCAAATAAACATTTTGCTTGAACTTGGTCTTCATCGTTCTTCTGGAGCTGGTTGCCGGGGGATCAAACTGCGATTAGGGCTGCACACCACCCACACAGGAGTACTGCCATGGCACGGCGCCTTCGGGACTATGGAAGTAGTCAGTGAAGTGTTCGCATACCTGCACAGCGGTTGCAGCAGGACGTCCAGCACCCCAGTTGATCACCGTGTCAAAGGCAGGGTGGAGTTTTTCCACATCTACCTCGGGGCGATATTCCCGGAGGTAGTTGTGAAGAACACAACATGCCTTGACAAGGTCATCAACTGTGGTAGGGTCTACCATTAGGGTAGTCCCTAGAACCCTCCACTGACTAACCATAATCCCGAAGGCACATTCAACCACTCGACGTGCCCGGCTCAGCCTATAATTAAAAATCCTTTTCCGGGCATTCAGTCCTCTTCATGGGTATGGGCGCAACAGGTTCGGCATCAACGGCAAAGCCTCATCCGATACCATCACGAAGGGGACTGGATGTGTGGTTACGGCAAAGGTTGTGGGGCTGGGAGCGTGATGCCATCTCGGAGAATTTGCATCCCAATCTGTGATGTTCGCAGCACCCGAGAATCCCCAGTACTACCATAGGCGCTGACATCGATGCAAACAAATTTAGAATGTGCATCAGCCACCGCCATCAGGACTACAGAGAAATATTTCTTGTAGTTGTAAAACTTTGAGCCTGAGTGCGGTGGCTGAAGCACACGGACATGTTTGCCATCAACCGCGCCTATGCAGTTAGGAAATTTGGCAACAGTTTGAAAGCCTGCTGCAACACGTTGCCAAGTCTCCTCGGATGGTGAAGGCATCACGATGGGCTGCAACGTCTGCCAGATGATGCTGCATGTGCACCTTACAATTTCAGCGATGGTAGATTTACCAACACGAAATTGGAGATGCAGGGATGCATAGCTCTCTCCTGTGGCCAGAAAGCTGAAAAGGAAGCAGAGAAAAAGGGGAAAAGGATTAGTAAAATCAAAAGAACAAAAGTAGCATGTCACATACAGATCCACAGATTACATTTGCAGCATTTTCAGTAAATGGAAAGATGTGGCCAAAGTGACTGGAACTTCCTTGCTATCTGCATTCCATTACAACAATGATGTTGAATAAAGCCTAGACTATTTGTCCATTTTTCCTCTTCATTTATCTGCATCGTATCGTTGCACTACATGGGCAGAGTAATTGTGAAAAAATTAATTTACCTGCGCCATTCCTATACTCAATGTTGCTTAGCGGGACAGATGCAAAGCGGTGGGATTTTTTGGGGTTTGTCACCTCCGGTAACTCGGCTCTGAGATCGTGTTGCCACAGGGGTTTGTAATTGTGTTGTCAGATTATTGGGTACAGGTGCACTAGCTAGCAAGGGATTTATATGAAAAGTTACCGTTTGATATAAAACGACAACCTAAACTTACTCCAGGAGCTGACTGATGCACCGGTAGAGTACACCTAGGACTCACACATACGCACATCAACGAGACTGAACTGGCAATGAGTTATGGAGCACTGTGCAGGGGATCTAATTCCATTGCGCTCCCAGACGGATACGTGCGTGCCATAATGCTATGTCAGCGTACAATGCCATTTTAAGCAGTCTCCAGTCAGACTCAATCAGTAACTAATTGTTACAAAAGGCATATTTTGGTTACATACCGAAGGGTGATGAGCAGCCTTTCCTCTGCAGTGATCGCTTTTCGCATTCGGGTGTCCTGAAATGTGAGATCCCGGCGCACCAGCTCCAGAAGACGCTCGAAAGCCTCCTGCGGCAGGCGGCAGAACAGGATGAACTTCTCCGGATGGCTAGAGAGAGAAAGACAGAGAGAGACAGTGTGAGACTGTGTGTGTGGTCGGCACAGAAAGACATTGCATCAGAAAGAGAGAGAGAGAGAGGGAGAGAGAGAGGGAGGGAGGGAGGACAGAGAGAGAGAGAAATAGAGAGATAGAGAAACAGAGAGATAGAGAGGGAAAGAAAGAGAGAGAGAGGGAAACATAAGGGAGAGAGAGATATACAGAAAGGTAGAGAGAGGGAAAGAAAGAGAGAGAGGGAAAAAGAAGGGAGAGAAATATACACAGAGGTAGAGAGAGGGAGAGAAAGAGGACAGACAGAGGGAAAGAGAGAGAGAGGGAGGGAGGGAGGACAGAGAGAGAGAGAGAGAAACAGAGAGATAGAGAGGGAAAGAAAGAGAGAGAGAGGGAAACATAAGGGAGAGAGAGATATACAGAAAGGTAGAGAGAGGGAAAGAAAGAGAGAGAGGGAAAAAGAAGGGAGAGAAATATACACAGAGGTAGAGAGAGGGAGAGAAAGAGGACAGACAGAGGGAAAGAGAGAGAGAGAGGGAGGGAGGGAGGACAGAGAGAGAGAGAAACAGAGAGATAGAGAGGGAAAGAAAGAGAGAGAGAGGGAAACATAAGGGAGAGAGAGATATACAGAAAGGTAGAGAGAGAGAGAGGGAAAGAGAGAGAGACTGGGAAAAAGAAGGGAGAGAGAGAGATATACAGAGACACAAAGAGAGGTAGAGGGAGAGAGAGAGAGAGAGAGCGCGAAACAGTGATTAAATAACATTACTGCTTCAAGAGCGGCGAAGGCTTAGGAGACGGTGGCCCAGCAACGGTCTCAGCCCGCAGACTCAGCGCCCCCTCCAGGTGACGTCCGTTATCTACCACCTCTCAGGTAGGAGGAGCTATGAGCAGATTACAGGATGTAGTGTGGCGGTATAACACCAACATAGCGCATGCTGGGGATGTTTACATGCGATACCCATGGTGTAAATAAACGCTCCGGTGATCGAACTCATTGTAATCACAGGGCTCAATCCGCTGCGTATTGTAAGCAGAAGGACTGCACACTTAATGCGCTGCGCAGATCCGCTCTTATGGACGCACCCTAAGGGCTCCCACCCACTAGCGTTTTTTTACTGCGAAATTCGCAGCGTTTTTTTTTTCGGCAGGGGTCTTTGGGCTATGGGAGTTGTAAAGCTAAAATCGCGATTGCGCAAAATCGCGATTTCGCGGTAAATCGCGATTTTAGCTTTACAAGTCCCATAGACCCCCTGTAGAAAAAAAAACGTGCGAATTTCGCAGTGAAAAAAAACGCTAGTGGGTGGGAGCCCTAAGGGTGCCTACCCACTAGCGTTTTTTTTCCCTGCGAAATTCGCAGCATTTTTTTCTCTGCAGGGGTCTATGGGACTTGTAATGTTAAAATCGCGATCGCGCAAAATCGCAATTTACCGCGAAATCGCGATTTTGCGCGATCGCGATTTTAACATTACAAGTCCCATAGACCCCTGCAGAGAAAAAAATGCTGCGAATTTCGCAGGGAAAAAAAATGCTAGTGGGTAGGCACCCTAATAGTGCCATCTTGGGGCATTGCTTCATTAGCGTTTGCCTCTGTGTTGTACAGTATAATGATATTTGCTTCCTGTTTTCCCTGATTATATCAGTATGGGCTTCAGCACACTTGCGTTTTTCTTTCGCGTTTTTTTTCCGCGATTGTCAATGGGACTTTCTAATGTTAAAAACAAGTCACACAAAAATTGCAAAGCGCCAACTTGTGATGCATTTTTAACATTAGAAAGTCCCATTGACAATCGTGTGCAGGAGCCCTATATCAGTACATGTTTATTACCGGCGGTCTCCATATCAGTATATCGGTACATGTTTATTACCGGCGGTCTCCATATCAGTATATCAGTACTAGAGATGAGCGAGCACCAAAATGCTCGGGTGCTCGTTACTCGGGACGAACTTTTCGCGATGCTCGAGGGTTCGTTTCGAGTAACGAACCCCATTGAAGTCAATGGGTGACCCGAGCATTTTTGTATATCGCCGATGCTCGCTAAGGTTTTCGTTTGTGAAAATCTGGGCAATTCAAGAAAGTGATGGGAACGACACAGCAACGGATAGGGCAGGCGAGGGGCTACATGTTGGGCTGCATCTCAAGTTCCCAGGTCCCACTATTAAGCCACAATAGCGGCAAGAGTGCCCCCCCCCCCCCCACACTGTCAGCATAAAGATCGTTCTCCTCTGCCATAGCTGTAACAGCAGAGAAGAACGATGTTTGCCCATTGAATTCAATGGAGCCAGCAATACAGCAGGTTCCACTGAAAACAATGGGCTGCCGGCGATCGCAGGATGAATTGTCGGGAAGGGCTTAAATATATAAGCCCTTCCCTGCAATTCATCCAGAAATGTGTAAAAATAAAAATATATCCCGGCGTATAAGGCGACGGGGCGTATAAGACGACCCACCAACTGTCACCTTATACGCCGGGAATACAGCGGAGCAAAGAATAAAAATCATTACTCACTTCTCCTGGCGTTCTGCGGTGCTCCTGCAGGCTGTCGCTCCCTCCTGGTCCCCGGCAGAGCATTGCTTTCTGGACACAGGGCTTGAAATCCCCGCCTCCAGAAACACACGTGCCTTCAGCCAATCACAGCCATTCAATGACATCATTGTCATTGGCTGTGATTGGCTGAAGGCACGTGTGTTTCTGGAGGCGGGGATTTAAAGCCCTTCGTAGAGAAAGCAATGCTCTGCCGTGGACCATGAGGGAGCGACAGCCTGCAGCAGCACCGCAGAACGTCAGGAGAAGTGAGTAATGATTTTTATTCTTTGCTCCACTGTATTGCCGGCGTATAAGGTGACAGTTGGGGGGTCGTCTTATACGCCCCGTCGCCTTATACGCCGGTATATATTTTTATTGTAACACATTTCTGGATGAATTGCAGGGAAGGGCTTATATATTTAAGCCCTTCCCGACAATTCATCCCCGTGCACGCCGGCAGCCCATTGCTTTCAGTGGAACTTGCTGTATTGCTGGCTCCATTGAATTCAATGGGCAAACATCGTTCTTCTCTGCCACAGCTGTTACAGCTGTGGCAGAGAAGAATGATTTGTCTTCTATATGTTCTCAATGGGGTCGGCGCTGCTGCCACCGGCCCCATTGAGCGCATATAGAGAAGAGAACAGAAATCGCAGATCGCACATAGGTGCGATCTGCGATTTCTATGGCCTAAGAAGGACCGTTGGGGTTCTTGAAGCCTAAAATAACTCCTAACGGTCTCCCTATAGCAGCAGCACTTTCCCTGATTTATGTCAGAAGGCATCTGTGGCGAGCCGCGGGAGGGCAGATTTTAATAGTCGGGTGACACCTAATCTCGCCAGCCACTCACTGCAGGGGGGTGATATAGGGCTTGAACGTTGCAGGGGGAAGTTGTAATGCCTTCCCTGTCTTTCTATTGTCCAGAAAAGCGCGCAAATTTCTCAGGGAAGAAAATGAAAGTAACCCGAACACTGCGTGGTACTCGTTACGAGTAACGAGCATCTCGAACACCCTAATACTCGAACGAGTATCAAGCTCGGACGAGTATGCTCGCTCATCTCTAATCAGTACATGTTTATTACCGGCGGTCTCCATATTAGTATATCAGTACATGTTTATTACCGGCGGTCTCCATATCAGTATATCGGTACATGTTTATTACCGGCGGTTTCTATATCAGTATATCAGTACATGTTTATTACCGGCGGTCTCCATATCAGTATATCAGTACATGTTTATTACCGGCGGTCTCCATATCAGTATATCGGTACATGTTTATTACCAGCGGTCTCCATATCAGTATATCGGTACATGTTTATTATCGGCGGTCTCCATATCAGTATATCAGTACATGTTTATTATCGGCGGTCTCCATATCAGTATATCAGTACATGTTTATTATCGGCGGTCTCCATATCAGTATGTTCAGTGCTGGGATGCTGCTATTACAGGGGGATTACATTGTAGGGGATTGTCTTTTTAGCCTTTATTCAATGTTTAATATTAACAGCATTGTTTTCCTATCTGAGTATTTTTCTGGCTTTACATACCTAAAAAATATATATGATGGAACTTTATATACAATATATAGCTACATTATGTATTTATCTATATAAGCTTGGTGGTATATAACATGTGGTGGTATAATTGTATATGGCGGTATTATTTATGCATACAATAAATGGCAGCATTATCTTTATGTAGTACCTAGTGGTATTATGTATGTAATACTGGGCATGGAGCATAATCCGTTTATATAGTATATAGTGATACTACTTATATTTACAGTATATGGTAATATATACAGTCTATGGCAGTGTTATATATATACAGTATACTGTGGTATGCATTTTGCATTTGCTGTTCAGACAGTATCTGGTGGCATTATCTGTATATGTGGTGCACTGTGGTACTATTTATGGGTATTATTGTATCTTGACATCACCAGGAAGTCCTGGGGGAGACAAGGCTGACAGGGGGCTGACCACTGTACCTCACTGGCTGCAGACAACGCTCCTCTGCAGGTCCTGGCAGGCCACTAATCTGCTGCTGTCCCGGCTCGCCTTGCTGATGGAAGTTGGCTGCTATAAGTATCTGTGGCCTTCCGCCACTACTGCTGTCGCTGTGCATTTGGTGCCTGCTGTCCCGGCTTCGCTGTATTTGGTCCTTGTTGTCCCAGCTCCCAGCCCTGAAGGAAGGTACCCACTGCTGTTGTAACTGTGCATGGGCGCCCCCAGGGCCGCGCTGTCCTCCTGCATTCAGCTTTTTGTTGAGGCTTGCGGCACTGACGGGAAGCCTCTGCGGTGAAAGACAGCAGAGTGGGGGGGGGGGGGGGTCATTCTTCAGCCCTGGCTGTGGGGAATCCGATTCCTGGTGTGGGTATGGGTATGCGCAGGAGGACAACGGGGCCCTGGGGAGCCCATGCACAATTACAGCAGCAGCAGGGACCTTCCTTCAGGGCTGGAGCAGGGACAACAGGGACCTAATACAGCGGCAGCAGGGACCTAATGCACAGCGACAGCAGCTGCAGAGGACGGCCACAGATACTTACAGCACCAGCGGCCCAGCAGCGGGGAACTTCCGTCAGCAAGGCGAGCCAGTATAGCAGATTAGTGACCTGCCACACCTGCAGGGGAGTGCTGCCTGCAGCCAATGAGGTACAGAGGGCATCACCCCCCTGTCAGCCTGGTCTCCACCAGGACTTCCTGGTGGCATCAAGATACAATAACACCCTATTTATGTGTACCGTATAGGGTGGCGGTATCATTAGTTGTGTATCTTAGTGTCACTGGTATGCACTGACCCCTGTTGGTTGATGCATGGCTTAACAGAAGAATACCTGCAGCACAGTTAACAACCTTCAGAGATAAAATAGTGAAGCATGCTGCGCTATTTTATCCAGAGATTTGTGTCTGACCTGCGCCGGTGGGTCCAAAATGCAGCCGGGTGCCATCTGAGCACAGAATTAAAGAGAGTTAGGCCGCCTGCACACGGGCGGAAATCCCGCGGCGGGATTTCCGCCACTGAAAGCCTGCATAGGAGTGCATTACAATATGCATTCCTATGCAGACGGCCGCGGTTTGGCCGCGCGAAATCTCGCGTGGCAAACAAACCACGGCATGTCCTATTTCTGTGCGGGGCTCGCAGAGCCTCGCACAGAAACGTCACTCACCCGGCCACCGGCTCCGGTCTGCGCATGCGCCGGCTGCCCGGCAGCCGTCACATGAAAGAGCCGGGGCCGCCGGGCGCGGTAGAGTACGCGCTCATCTCTGCAGGCGCTCGGGTCGGGTCCCGCGGCGAGAATTCTCGCCGCCGGATCTGACCCGCTCGTCTGCAGGCGGCCATAAAGTAATAAAAACAGCCTTACTTTATCCCTAGAATAACCTGGATATAACAATAAGGACCCTGAAATCGTCATTATTGTATACATTGGGTTTAACAGGAGCCAAACCGGGTGATCTCCACAGTAATGAAAGAGCAGGAATCATTCCGACAATACTGGAATATACGGGAAGGGGATAGAAAAGAAAACAGAGGGGGGGGACGGGACAATGTATATAAGTAATGACCACGGGATGGGAGGTGTCCTGGGTGAACGAGCAATACCAAGAAGAGGCGGAAATAGATGAGTTACATCAGGGCAGGACAGGCAGACAACTGAGGACGGACATATAGTCATCCCTCCTCCTGGTATAGGAGGTTCTGTAGATACATAGAAATGTTTGTCAATTACACCAATGTAACATTTTAAGTACGTTATGATTTTCTGAAATTAATATTTTGGCTGCGGCATTGAGGGCTAAAGAGAACCGGCCTCAGCCAATGTGTATATTAGACCGGCCTCAGCCAATGTGTATATTAGACCGGCTGCAGCCAATGTGTATATTAGACCGGCCTCAGCCAATGTGTATATTAGACCGGCTGCAGCCAATGTGTATATTAGACCGGCCTCAGCCAATGTGTATATTAGACCGGCTGCAGCCAATGTGTATATTAGACGGGCCTCAGCCAATGTGTATATTAGACGGGCCTCAGCCAATGTGTATATTACACCGGCCTCAGCCAATGTGTATATTAGACCGGCCTCAGCCAATGTGTATATTAGACCGGCTGCAGCCAATGTGTATATTAGACGGGCCTCAGCCAATGTGTATATTAGACCGGCCTCAGCCAATGTGTATATTAGACCGGCCTCAGCCAATGTGTATATTAGACCGGCTGCAGCCAATGTGTATATTAGACCGGCTGCAGCCAATGTGTATATTAGACCGGCCTCAGCCAATGTGTATATTAGACCGGCTGCAGCCAATGTGTATATTAGACCGGCTGCAGCCAATGTGTATATTAGACGGGCCTCAGCCAATGTGTATATTAGACCGGCCTCAGCCAATGTGTATATTAGACCGGCCTCAGCCAATGTGTATATTAGACCGGCTGCAGCCAATGTGTATATTAGACCGGCTGCAGCCAATGTGTATATTAGACGGGCCTCAGCCAATGTGTATATTAGACCGGCCTCAGCCAATGTGTATATTAGACCGGCCTCAGCCAATGTGTATATTAGACCGGCTGCAGCCAATGTGTATATTAGACCGGCTGCAGCCAATGTGTATATTAGACCGGCTGCAGCCAATTTGTCAGCCACTTCTTGTCACCCCATCCATGTAATAAAAATATTCCTATAGGGAAGCACAACATAAAAGTGTACAGAAGAGGAGACTTATGCCTGAGAATATGAGGTAACATCATAAACTTACTGGATGACATTATCCTAATTACACTGAATAGCGCAAAAATATTGTCTCAAGAATTGAAATCACTTATTATTAGATTAAAAACACCCACAACCACCAGGAAACATTCATACAATACATTTAATCCTTTAACGCCACAGGGCGTAAATTTACATCCTGGCTACAGGGTGCTTAATGGAACATGATGTAAATGTACGTCCTGTTGATGGCGCAAGCTCAGAAGCCCATGCCATCCTACAGCGGGAGTCGGCTGTGACTGTGGGGATTGATAGGAACAGTGTTCCCCACTGTTAACACCCTAAATGCCGCAATCCCTTTGTGACGTCATTGGCCCTCTGCGATACAATCGCGGGGGGGGGTGAGGGGTTACTGGGCCGTGGCAACCGGATGTGAGACATTGGTGTCCCGGACTGCAATGGCATGTGATCGCTATTGTAAGCGCTAAGACAATGCAGTAGAGAAGTCCTGTAATGCATCATCATAGCGATCATAGCTGTTATGGTTCAAATGACATAAAGTAAAGATGGCAGCATCAGTAGGTGCAGAAAATCCAAACAAAGTTTATTCTCCCATAACAAGCAACGTTTTGATCAACAATTTGGTCTTTCTAATCATTGCTGCAGAGTGTTTGTGCTTCAGAAGGGCAGCATATTATAGTTCCAGGTCTGTGGGGCTAATATTGTAAACAGTACGGAAAAAAGTAGCGACATTTATATAATAACCCCATGTAAAGCTGCTTTCACATAGGCAACGCAATATTGCCACAAGAAAATCGCAGCGATATCCCATTAGTGGTCTGTGCGATATCGCTATATTTTCTCACAGCGATACCACGATTTTGTGTTGTTACAAAGTCGCGCAACTTTGTAGTGCACTTTTTAGCGATATTTTTTTTTATGGTGGGGGCTTGAAATATAAGCCTCAGGGCTTATTCCAATGTGTGTATGCGTATATCGGCCGGGTTTTCACGCCCTGCCGATTTACGCTATCTTTCTCTGTGGGGGAGGAGGCAGACTGGGAGCAGTGCACTAAGCTCCTGCCCCCTCTCCACCCCTTGCCACTGTTTTAAATGGAAGGGCTGGCAGGGAGGAGCTAAGTTCCACCCACCTCTTCTCATTGCAAATAGTGGCGAGGGGTGGAAAGAGGGTGGAAAGAGGGTGGGTGGGTGGGGGGGGGGAGCTCAGTGCACTGCGCCCTGCCCGTCTCCTCCCCTTGCAGAGAGAGACAGCGTATATCGGCCTAGCGTGAAAACCCTGCCGATATACGCACATCGAAATAAGCCCTTACCCTGAAAATAAGCCCTAGCCGTAGTAGAAATAATAATAATTTTAAAAATTGCCTAAGAGACGCTGTCATCTCCGCCTTGTCTTCTCCTGAAGCTCTGGCACTTGCTTGTAGATTTCAGCCATCACTTTCTGGCCAGGGGTTTAAATTGCCCGCCTCTAGGAAGCACTGGCTGTGATTGGTTCACGAGCGATGCTGCTCAGCCAATGAGAGCCAGTGCTGGATGAACCAATCACAGCCATTCAATGTAATTTACAATATTTTCAACATACAATGCTCATCCTAGAGGCAATTAATATTGTATGTTCTATACTAGAATACTGAAGCTAGACCGCAGCCCAGGCTGTGATTTATGCACTTTAGTTGTTGTGCCACTTTGTTGGTCTGTTAGGCAGAACACATTGATTTATTATGCTGCATGATGTGCACATACACTTTATGTTGCCCCTACTTAAGCAGTATGTAGTGATTGTCTACTGCATGTAAGGCCGCTCTCACACTACCGTTTTTTACCGCATATCACAAATGCGGGTTTTGCGCACATAATACGCAGACACTAACTTTAAAAATCCAGCATTAGTGTCTCTCACACAGCAGGCAAAATGCACGCGGAACAACAACAAAAAAGAACATACTCTATCTTGGCGCATATTATGCACCAAGATAGTGTATGAGAATTTGTCTGCATGTAGCATTACGCCGTCTACTGCGGGAGATACGTGCGTGATGTGTGCCAGCACTTTGTTTTTCGGTGATGTCATCTTGTAATTATTCTTATTGGTATACAGGTAGGCATCAATCTCTGGTTTTAACCCCCTACATTCTGTGATCTATGTAGATCGCAGCATGTAAATGGATCACACAGGGAGCATGGACCTTCTCTGATGTCATCAGACCTCCGTGATGTAATCGTGGTGGGCCCTTGCGTTACCATGGCAACAGGATGCCAGACACTGGTGGCCCTGCTTGCCATTGCCTGTGATCGCTGTTTTAAGCAGTACAGAGGTCCTGTAATGCATTATCAAAGCGATCATAGATGTTATGGTTCAAGTCCACTAACAGGGACAGTAAAAAAAAAAGTTAAAATAAATAAATTGTGTAAAAAGAAAAGTATAAAAAAAAACTTTTTTGCACACTTTGCCCTATTAGTAGAAAAAACAAAACAAAAAAAGCACATATTTGATATTGTCGTATGTGTAACGACCTGTACAATAAATTGATTGAACACACTAATTTTCTTAGTTTTGCCTCCCAAAAAAATGCAGTATGGGCTTATTCAGACAGGTGTATATCAGCCGGGTTTTCATGCCCAGCCGATATACGCTGTCCCTCTCTGCAAGGGGAGGAGGCGGGCCTGGCCAGCAGTTAGTGCATTGAGCTCCTGCCCCCTCTCTGCCCTCTCCCTGCCCCCTCTCCGCCCTGTCCCCGCCTCTCACAACTATTTACAATGGGAGGAAAGGGGCAGGTGGAACTTAAACCCCCCCCGCCCCACCCCTCCCATTGCAGCTAGTGGTGAGGGGCAGGGACAGGGCGGAGAGGGGGCAGGGAAAGGGTGGAGAGGGGGCGGGAGCTCAGTGCACTGCTCCCGGCCTGCCTCGTCCCCTTGCAGAGAGGGACAGCGTATATCAGCCGGGCGTGAAAACCCGGCCGATATACGCCTGTCTGCATAAGCCCTAAAAGTGATCAAAAAGCAGTATGCAACACAAAATGGTACCAATAAAAATTACAACTCGTCCCACAAATAACAAGCCCTCACAGAGCTCCATACATGGAAAAATAAAAAAGTTATGGGACTTTGAATGCGACGTTGTAGAAAAGAAAAAATTTGCAAAATGAAGGGTTTTTATTGTGGAAAATGTATGATGTCATTTATGCTGCATGATTAGGCAAGTTTCACATGGGCGAGGGCGATGTTGGGCTGTGAATCACGGTCCGATATCGCTCTCGCAATCCCTGGAGACAAAGGGCGGTATTGCAAAAAGATGGAACATTTTGCAATGTATTTCCCGCAGAGCATCGTGTGGCAATGCTATGCAAAAAAAAATCACTCGTGTATAAAGCCATTCAAAAGAATGGGGATCATATTGGTGTGAGATTTGTCCATCTAGCATTGCACCCGTCTCACACGATTTTCGGAGCCGTGTGAAACCAGCCTAACGCTGTAAAAAAGAAAATGAATAATGGCAGAATTGATGTGTTTCCTCTACCTGCTCTAAAATAAATTATTAAAAGTTTTACAAGGCATTACTTGTATCCAAAAATGGTACCAATAAGAACTACAGGTCGCTGCACAAAAAAACAAGCCCTCATACGGCCATGTCAATAAAGAAATAAAAAGCGTATTGTTTTTGAAATGTTGAGATGAAAGTCCCCCCCAAATTAGCCATGTTCTTAGGCCTCCTTCCCACGAGCGTGACGGGGTCCGCCGCGTAATATTACGCAGTGAAGCCCGTCACGGCGCCCCCCAGAGCCCCTATACTTACCTGCGGGAGATAGCGTGAAATCGCTTCCCCGCCCACCACCGCCGCGTCACCGCCCGTCACCGCCCACCACCGCCGCGTCACCGAGCGTGTCACGTGACGCGGCCGGCCGTGTCACGTGACGCGGCCGGCCGCGTCATTTGGCGTCAGATGACGCGCGGCGGTGGGCGGGAAAGCGTTTTTTCACGCTATCTCCCGCTGGTTACAGCGGGAGATAGCGTGAACGGACGGCTTCCATTGACTGCAATGGAAGCCGTCAGTGCGTACAGCCCGTCCTCACCCGCAGAAAATAGAGCATGCTGCGGGTGAGGACGGGAGAAATCGCGGTGCGTAATTCCGCGCTGGAATTACGCATCGTGAGCATTGTGCTATTAGGTTCAATAGAACCTAATAGCTGCGGGCAACGCAGCGGATTTTCGCCGCGAATTACGCGGCGGAAATCCGTTCGTGGGAAGGAGGCCTTAAGGGGTTAATGGGAGGATGATATCCTAATGCATCTCCGAATTTCTGGCTTTTTAGTGGCTATCTTTGTCCTTTATTAAACTGTTTTTCATTAATTGTTTAATAAATATTGATATATGACATGTTTTCGGACATTTGTTGCCTCCTTTGGATTTTGGTTGCTTATTGCAGGAGCACCAGGTAGCAGTTGGAGGAGCATTTGTAGGTTGTATCAATCTGTCAGAAACAATTGTATAAAGAACCCTAGAAAGGATTCAAGAAGACGCTCTAATGTGCCATCTTGTGGACACTTTTCAGTATTTCAGCTCATTCAGGAAAAAAATCATATAAAATTAATACTGAGGCTCCGTAGTGGTGGTTTATACTGACACTTACCTAATCTGCTACAAAGATAGAAAAGTAAAGGGTGGCATTAGGTGGGCTCTCTCTAGGGGGTCCTTAAGGCTGGGTGAGTAAGGGAGACTCGCTAAAGGAGGAGTTACTAGACTAGATACAGAACAACATTAAAATGTGTAATTTTTTACTCTACACATTCATAGAAGAGACAGAAGAAGACCCCAAATATAGGAATGTTTATTCTTGATTGTCTCTGTATTTATAATCAGTCTACTTTTTACTTAAGGTTCTACGTTCCAATTCTAAACGTAAATGAAATATGAAAGTTCAATAAAATCTTTTTGGACATAGAAGATTAACATCTGGTGGAGGTTTTTATATATATATACAGATATTACTTAATCTACTAAGAGGATTGACCTCTAGTGTACATAAAATACCAAATTCCTTTTGGATGGTGAATGTTTAAAAATCCAATACTTGAAGTGTTTTTACTGCAGTACTGTGAAATGTTGTGCATGCACGCAGCTTTGGGCGTTTACTACTTGTGTATCGCACGAACCATGACATGGTTGCTGCACTTTTGTGGAGCCATAGAAGGGTTCTGCTGTGTCTTTCGGAGGAGCATCTTCCACCTTTGGATATTAGAAGACATTTTGGACCTTCCATCAAGCTTGAGTACAATAGCAAGCTACTTGAAGAACATTTGAGGCCTGCATTCATCATTTGTGAACACTTAGCCAAAGTAAGTATACAATGTATCTATATTAAATACTTTGATTTCAATACATTTCTATAATGCCCTTATCTTCCTATGTCTTTACTGACATGATCTTATGTTTTTCTCTTGCAGGCCAAAAAAATTCGCATTTTGACTCTTGGAAGCCATGGACGATACACTTGAAAGAAGGCCAGAATCGGGTTGGATGGTGAGTATGTTTCAAAGTTCAACATTCTGTCATTATTCCAAAACCGTTAAAAGAGACTCTATGCAATCATCATGTATCAGAAAGCTGAAAGGCTTAGATCTGAGATTGCATTTTTTTACTACTTTATACAAAGTTGCTTTTTCACTAGTGCAAGGAAAGGTCAGCGGAGGAAGACAATCTGCTTGCAACTTGCGTGACCCAGGCATTTCTTCACCTGCAGTCTTCAACCATTGTCCACTCCAAGCCGGGTACATCTACTTCGAGACTAAGGTAAGAAGGACACTTTTAAATTCTGGGTTTTCTTGTGCAATGTTCACACATTTTGCAATAATAGATGCAGTAAAAGCACTTGACGAAGTGTTTTTACTGCAGTACTGTGAAATGTTGTGCATGCACGCAGCTTTGGGCGTTTACTACTTGCGTATCGCATGAATCATGACATGGTTGCTGCACTTTTGTGGAGCCATGGAAGGGTTCTGCTGTATCTATCGAAGGAGCATCTTGCACCTTTGGATATTAGAAGACATTTTGGACCTTCCATCAAGCTTGAGTACAATAGCAAGCTACTTGAAGAATATTTGAGGCCTGCATTCATCATTTGTGAACACTAAGCCAAAGTAAGTATACAATGTATCTATATTAAATACTTTGATTTCAATACATTTCTATAATGCCCTTATCTTCCTATGTCTTTACTGACATGATCTTATGTTTTTCTCTTGCAGGCCAAAAAGAGTCGCATTTTGACTCTTGGAAGCGATGGACGATACACTTGAAAGAAGGCCAAAATCCTGTTGGATGGTGAGTATGTTTCAAAGTTCCACATTTTGTCATTTTTCCAAAACCTTTAAAAGAGACTCTATGCAATCATCATGTATCAGAAAGCTGAAAGGCTTGAATCTGAGATTGCATTTTTTTACTACTTTATACAAAGTTGCTTTTTCACTAGTGCAAGGAAAGGTCAGCGGATGAAGACAAACTTTCTGCATGCAACTTGCGTGATCCAGGCATTTCTTCACCTACAGTCTTCAACCGTTGTCCACTCCAAGCCGGGTACATCTACTTTGAGACTAAGGTAAGAAGGACACTTTTAAAATCTGGGTTTTCTTGTGCAATGTTCATACATTTTGCAATAATAGATGCAGTAAAAACACTTGACGAAGTGTTTTTACTGCAGTACTGTGAAATATTGTGCATGCACGGAGCTTTGAGCGTTTACTACTTGCGTATCGCATGAATCACGACATGGTTGCTGCACTTTTGTGGAGCCATGGAAGGGGGTCTGCTGTATCTATCGATGGAGCATCTTCCACCTTTGGATATTAGAAGACATTTTGGACCTTCCATCAAGCTTGAGTACAATAGCAAGCTACTTGAAGAACATTTGAGGCCTGCATTCATCATTTGTGAACACTAAGCCAAAGTAAGTATACAATGTATCCATATTTCATACTTTGATTTCAATAGATTTCTATAATGCCCTTATCTTCCTATGTCTTTACTGACATAATCTTATGTTTTTCTCTTGCAGGCGAAAAAGAGTCATATTTTCACTCTTGGAAGCGATGGATGATACGCTTGAAAGAAGGCCAAAATCCTGTTGGATGGTGAGTATGTTTCAACGTTTCACATTCTGTCATTTTTCCAAAACCTTTAAAAGAGACTGTGCTAGATCATATTTTCTCCAGCAGGCTTCGGGGGATTTCTGTAGCTTCCAAATTGTATAGTGTGCACACATCATCGACCAGATCAGACACAAATGCTGGTCTAAAACTGGGAGAGTCTCTACCCAAATGTGTAGAGTCTCAGGCTTTTATTATAACACATGATAACCGCCCTTTAATGGGCGTGCAACAGATTACATCAGTAACATATATATATTCTTATTCGCTGGGTTATATAGAATTCCCCGCCTCCCCCTCTCCCCACTTCTCTCAAGTAGGAGCCTTTGTCTTAACAACGTGGCCAAACCTGAAACTGAAAGTAAATATCTCTTTGTTGAAGAAGATTCTGTGTGGGGGGATGGGGAAGGACTGGGAAAACACTCAAGATGAACACAAGCAATAACATATAACACTGTGATTTAACTCTTTCCTTATGCAGCAGAGTTCCACATTAGGCTGAAGTCACAAAACACACATCTTTTCACCATTGTCCAGCAATTACTATAATGAAATTATGCAGTCATTAGCCTCTAAGAGTTAAAGTCACTACAGCTGCGTAATACATCTAGTTTAGTACAAATCAATAGACATTTTACACTGACTAATCATAATGTCTATCACAATCCACCCTTAAAATGTCTATCCTCTAACTCTTCCCGTCAAATTTTCACAGTTCTCTGCGTGTGAGCCTATAATCGGAGCGCGTTGAAGGTTCGATTTAGGGTCTTCAAGGGGGTGTAGGACTTGTCCACTCCTTCTGGCGATGCATACTGCAAACTCATTGTAGGAGCGGCTTTTCCAGCATCCGTTTCACATTTCTCTCTGAGACAGGGGATAACACAGCAGACTAGAACGAAAAAGATAATCAGTTCACATACAACAGCGACGCCCGTCTGTGCCAGGATCCTTTACCACCCGCTCATCCATGGCGAGTACTGGTCCCAAAGCTTAGCTCTTTTTAGTTATCCCTTATTTTTTTAAACTTCCCTAAGGGATCTGTCCTCCCGTACCGGTATGTCCCCAGACTGTAAGTCCCTCCATCCCCTGGGCTTGGATCTCCCATGGTTAATGTAAAAACCGCATTAAAACCAAGCAACATACTAAGTTCAGCCTTCCAATACCTGCTGTCCTTATTATTCTCAAGGAGGGTTATACGACTAATTAGGGATTTCCCGCTCTTATCTTTCTTATTTAAGGCACTTCGCGGTTTATAGGACTAGTCTGTTCCTGCGTTCCATCCCACTAATCCCCAATAACGGCAGTCTTCTCCCCAGATGTTATCAGTGGCGCAAACATATTGTATTCCCCGCGTATATAAGTCATATAACCAGCTGGGCTGGGCTAAAACTGGCCTGCGGTGAGATCTTGCGCCTAGACACGGGACCACAGTACAATAGTCGAGGGAATATGCGGCTACTTGTGCATTGGACGAGTTATACTAGAAGGTAACCATACCTTCATATTCTTCCGACTAAGGATTCCAGTTGCCACCCTCCTCTCTCACTAGCCCTAACCAGAGTAATGTCCTTGGCACAACTAAGACTGGTCTCCCGGATCTGAAGCTTTCTTACAGTATGAAGCATGGATCCATGTAAGTCTTTCGGCTAGTTTCACAGCTGTGGCAGTAGTCAGAAGCACCTGGTAGGGGCCATCAAATCGAGGCTCAAGAGGGTGCTTCCTTCGGAACTTCTTGACGCACACCCAATCCCCAGGCTGCAAGATGTGTCCCAGTGTCTGCCTCTGAGTCTGGAAGAGAACACCTGTGCATAGGCTTTGGTTAGTGCTTTAAAAACGGAAATCACATACTTAGTCAACACATCAGATTGTAATTGTAACTACTGAGGATAGTAACGACCTAGCCTTGGGGCTAGCCCAAACAATCTTGTAGGGAGATAATGTATGATCCCCCCTGGGTTCATATCTAACACTGAATAGGGCTTTTGGATGGCAGTCTTTCCAAAGTGGCGTCATTTTTAAGTATCTTACTTTTTAGCGTGCCACTAAGTCTCTCCACCTTTCCACTACTCTAAAGGTGGTAGAGTATATAAAAGGCCTGGGATACACCCAGAGCAGACATGACATGTTACATTCACCTGCGGTTTATACCTCTGTCTGACTCTGAATCACTTCTGGTACCCCATATTCACAGTTTACCTCGTTCATGAGCTTCTTTGCGGTTACCTACTTGTTTGCCTTGGTAACAGGGTCGGCCTCCAACCTGCAAAGACATCAACAACAACAAGCACGTATTCATGCTTCCCAACAAGTGGGAGCTGAACGTAGTCAATTTGCAATCCCTGAAATGGGTAGAGTGGTCCCGGCAAGTGTGATGTGGCAAATTTACTTCTGCCCTGACTCACCTATGGCATAGATCATGCTAAACTGGACAAATGATGCAGCAGCTACAGAGAACCCAGAAGTCGCCCGTCCTCTTTCAAGCGTCGACGTCCTTGCTGCTTTACTAGGTGGGTCTTTCCGTCCATCAGCTGGGCCATCATGGGATACAGGAACTGTGGTGGGCAAGTGCTGTTGACTGTTCACCACACACTGTCCTGTTTCTGCTGCTCCCATATTAGTCCATTTATCCTTTCCTTCCTTGCTGGCTTGTAACTGTAAAAGTCTTTAGCATATCAAAGTCCAAATTTTGTCAATGTCCAAAGTTTTTACCACTGACTCATGCTGTCAGTATCTTTCTTCCTTCTTCCACGGCTTGAGGGCCGCTGCCTTTGCTGTGCTGTTGGCGAGGGTGTCGTCTCTCGCTTCTCCAGTGTAGGAATCGGTGCGAACTCTCAACTTTGTCAGGTAGAAGTAGGGCCTCCATGAGACTCTGCACCGCTGCACCATTCTCAATTGGTTGTCCTGCTAAGGTAAAAACTGTCTGGCCTTCCATATTGGGCCGTAATCATGAGCTATGCCAGATGCATACCAGGAGTCAGTGTAAATGGTTGCCGTCTTACCTCTCGCCATTCTACTCGCCTCAGTGAGGGCCTTCAGTTCCGCTTCTTGTGCTGAGACATGCGGATGCAGAGTTTCTGCTTCTAGGACATCTTGTTGTGTGACCACTGCATATCCGATGTGGAGTCATCAATCCTCACCCTGGTACCATCTGCAAAAAGCTCAACATATGCATCGTCAACAGAGGTTCCGGTAACTGTTTGCATACCTGCAGTTTCTTACTGTATTAGTACTAAATAATCGTGTTGATGTTCTATTTCACATGGCTCGGAATCTTGTAGCACAAAATCATTTATTTCCTTTTTATCTTATTTCATTTATTTATTTATTTATTTATTTAAACCCAACAGCTGATCTACAACACCTAGATTATCTATGACCCAGATCACCTATGCCTCCTCCCTTTTGAACCAGAATACTCAATGGAAAAAGAGTAATCGGTTCAAACTAGTACAACGTTGAAAAAGGAAACCAAGAGGCACAAAAACAAGCACTTTGTAGGTCAAGGTGACATTGTATGCAGCGAAGTCTGAGCGAAAATCTCCTTAAAATTTTTTTTCTTTTTTAAGGAGATTTTTTTTCCAGGTCGCAGTTAGCATTTTTTAACACAAGGGGCGCAACACAAGTAAAATTTTACATCACCCAGTGTAATAGTATTTCAGGGAATGTCCAGCGTTTAACTTTCACTCTCCTGTCGGAATATAATTATAGCTTCAGTGTAGACTGACACTAGAATATACAAAAGACTTAAGGAAAAACTAAAGAATACGGATGAATTAACATCCTACTCTGGGCAATTTAGTCCCTCTTTCTCACATAAAAAGTAAAATTACTTCATCAAATTGCGTGAAAAAGTTTGCTGGGTGACTATAGGGAAATTATTCCATCTGTAGGAGCCTTCCGTAACATCATCTGTCTGAACATCCATTGGAGAAGCAGGCAGTGGAAAACAGAGCCCCTGGGAACATGAGAGAGCGTCCCCTGTCATGAATTCCTGGCCTCTGTCCCCCATGCATCAACTCCAATCTTCCATGCACTATAAATCAGCTTAGTCATCTACTATGTCCCAAGCTGTATCTTCACAAAGGTTTGTTTCCCTGAACTTATCACACATCCAAAGTGGCCACATCTTGGAGTGTAACAAAGTCCGGTCAAACAAAACCTTACTTCAGACAATCATGAGGTTAGCACTGGATACAGTGGCGTTAGGGAATGTAGGCCTCCCAAGTGCAGCAAAATGGCCACCAGAAGCAGAAAGGGGCAGGGCTACAAGTTTCCCAGGTGAGGCAAGATGGCTGCTGGAGGAGGAAGGGGCGGGGCTTAGTCCTATCCCGGATTGAAATGGCCAGAAGTAACATCACACACCCTGAAAGTGAGCACATGGGGGGAAGTAACTTCAGGGTGGGGGCAGGGCTCACCACATTTGCTGCAGAGTCACACTATGTGGGGTTTTAAACATTGCAAGTGCGGCCGCCATTACAGGGAGGGGCTGTAGTCAACACAAAGGCATTACATTGTTCATAAGCAATACACATCCCACACTACACGCTTTCCCCTCTTGAATCTCTTTCCTACATTATACCATCTCCTAGCAAAAACTAGCTAAAACACCTTTCTTTCTGCTGGGCTTCCTGCTCATCTTCTGAAAACTTTCTACAGTCTATCTTACCATACTCATTTCTTTTCTTTCTGCTTATCTGTCCATAACCTGACATTTCTTTCTGCAACTTTTCCTGATCCTTTTCTTTGTAAAACGTTTCTACATGTTTTGCATATTCCAAAACATCCTGCACTGATCCCGTATTCTATTCTGCCTGCTTATTCTATCCTATTTGAAATTTCTGAACACAATAAGACTCCTTTACCAAATTCCACCTCTTCACATTAACACTATAGGCAAAGGGAACAAACGGGTTAACTGGGAAAAGCTTTCAGTGGCTTAACTTCAGTCCACTCTCTTATCAGTAACCCTCCCCCAATAATAAACACTGCACATTAAATCTATAATACCGAACAGACAGGATTACTGGAGAATACCCACAACTGCTCAAAGTATATATCTCACCTACCTTTGCAACAACCCACCCTCTACTAGTAATCCCCAACAGCACTCCCTGCACACAATCTGAACAGGACATTTAGCTATACATAGAGACTGACGATTATTTTCAATGACCAAGACCTCAACAATATCCGGAGACTTCTGCCGTCACACCACGGCTATAATTCCCGCGTATATACCTTTCCACATATGAGAACATTACAAGCTCAATCATACAGGTGCATACGCGTATCATAAATTTTCCTAACCTCACACTAGTTACCTAGGAGTAAGTGTCTCTCTCTGGCGTGTTCCCTCAGACTTAAACAGCCAAGTCCGCCCTTCTGACACATTAACCCTCACAGAATTTATCTCTTGGTCTTGTATACACAATCTTTAACCGTCTCAGACATATACCCAGCATACAGAATACCCCTTAGGCAGGTTAAAACTGTGTTTTTTTCCGAGTAGAAAGAACTATATTACCTGCCTTTTATTGATTTATCACTCTGGATCAGAAACAGGCAGATTAGCAGTTAGAAATCAGCTCACATCGGTAGATTTACATAAAGCAATCTTACCGTGTTCTGTAGATTTTCGGGCCCCTGAGTTCTGCGTGCTATCTGCTGATCTCTGTATTTTTCCAGAATGAAAGAAATCAAAAATCTCTACTCGGCCCACCCAGGAGACGCCAATTTGTGCTAGATCATATTTTCTCCAGCAGGCTTCGGGGGATTTCTGTAGCTTCCAAATTGTATAGTGTGCACACATCATCGACCAGATCAGACACAAATGCTGGTCTAAAACTGGGAGAGTCTCTACCCAAATGTGTAGAGTCTCAGGCTTTTATTATAACACATGATAACCGCCCTTTAATGGGCGTGCAACAGATTACATCAGTAACATATATATATTCTTATTCGCTGGATTATATAGAATTCCCCGCCTCCCCCTCTCCCCACCTCTCTCAAGTAGGAGCCTTTGTCTTAACAACGTGGCCAAACCTGAAACTGAAAGTAAATATCTCTTTGTTGAAGAAGATTCTGTGTGGGGGGATGGGGAAGGACTGGGAAAACACTCAAGATGAACACAAGCAATAACATATAACACTGTGATTTAACTCTTTCCTTATGCAGCAGAGTTCCACATTAGGCTGAAGTCACAAAACACACATCTTTTCATCATTGTCCAGCAATTACTATAATGAAATTATGCAGTCATTAGCCTCTAAGAGTTAAAGTCACTACAGCTGCGTAATACATCTAGTTTAGTACAAATCAATAGACATTTTACACTGACTAATCATGATGTCTATCACAAGACTCTATGCAATCATCATGTATCAGAAAGCTGAAAGGCTTGAATCTGAGATTGCATTTTTTTACTACTTTATACAAAGTTGCTTTTTCACTAGTGCAAGGAAAGGTCAGCGGATGAAGACAATCAGCTTGCAACTTGCGTGACCCAGGCATTTCTTCACCTGCAGTCTTCAACCATTGTCCACTCCAAGCCGGGTACATCTACTTCGAGACTAAGGTAAGAAGGACACTTTTAAAATCTGGGTTTTCTTGTGCAATGTTCACACATTTTGCAATAATAGATGCAATAAAAACACTTGATGAAGTGCTTGTACTGCAGTACTGTGAAATGTTGTGCATGCACGCAGCTTTGGGCATTTACTACTTGCGTATTGCATGAACCATGACATGATTGCTGCACTTTTGTGGAGCCATGGAAGGGTTCTGCTGTGTCTTTCGGAGGAGCATCTTGCACGTTTTGATTTTAGAAGATATTTTGGACCTTCCATCAAGCTTGAGTACAATAGCAAGCTACTTGAAGAACATTCGAGGCCTGCATTCATCATTTGTGAACATTAAGCCAAAGTAAGTATACAATGTATCTATATTAAATACTTTGATTTCAATAGATTTCTATAATGCCCTTATCTTCCTATGTCTTTACTGACATGATCTTATGTTTTTCTCTTGCAGGCCAAAAAAATTTGCATTTTGATGCTTGGAAACCGTGGACGATACGCTTGAAAGAAGGCCAAAATCCTGATGGATGGTGAGTATGTTTCAATGTCCCACATTCTGTCATTTTTCCAAAACCTTTGAAAGAGACTCTATGCAATCATCATGTATCAGAAAGCTGAAAGGCTTGAATCTGAGATTGCATTTTTTTACTACTTTATACAAAGTTGTTTTTTTACTAGTGCAAGGAAAGGTCAGCGGATGAAGACAATCAGCTTGCAACTTGCGTGACCCAGGCATTTCTTCACCTGCAGTCTTCAACCATTGTCCACTCCAAGCCAGGTACATCTACTTCGAGACTAAGGTAAGAAGGACACTTTTAAATTCTGGGTTTTCTTGTGCAATGTTCACACATTTTGCAATAATAGATGCAATAAAAGCACTTGACGAAGTGTTTTTACTGCAGTACTGTGAAATCTCGTGCATGCACGGAGCTTTGGGCGTTTACTACTTGCGTATCGCATGAACCATGACATGGTTGCTGCACTTTTGTAGAGACATGGAAGGGTTCTGCTGAATTTTTTAGGAGGAGCATCTTCCAGCTTTGGATATTAGAAGACATTTTGGACCTTCCATCAAGCTTGAGTACAATAGCAAGCTACTTGAAGAGCATTTGAGGCCTGCATTCATCATTTGTGAACACTAAGCCAAAGTAAGTATACAATGTATCTATATTAAATACATTGATCTCAATACATTTCTATAATGCCCTTATCTTCCTACCTCTTAACTGACATGATCTTATGTTTTTCTCTTACAGGCCAAAAAAAGTCACATTTTGACTCTTGGAAGCCATGGACGATACTCTTGATAGAAGGTCAGAATCGGGTTGGATGGTGAGTATGTTTCAAAGTTCCACATTCTGTCATTTTTCCAAAACCTTTAAAAGAGACTCTATGCAATCATCATGTATCAGAAAGCTGGAAGGCTTGAATCTGAGATTGCATTTTTTTATTACTTTATTACACACAGAGCCAGAATACACAGCATACAGCAGCCACAATGCAAACACTAATAGCAGATAATAACCTGACTATAAATGCGAGGCGTTAGTTCATACATTGGCCAATGAACTTAAGCTGCAAGCCCCGGCAAGGCCCCTCGTATCTTGCAGTCCCTACTCTAGCAAGACACATCTTGTTTTTACTGCAGTACTGTGAAATGTTGTGCATGCACAGAGCTTTGCGTGTTTACTACTTGCGTATCGCATGAGCCATGACATGGTTGCTGCACTTTTGTGGAACCATGGAATGGTTCTGCCCTATGTTTTAGTCTCAAGTCAAAAATTATTTCTTCCAGATCACCTGCTTTAGGGCTTATTTAGACGACTGCATATCGGCTCGGTTTTCATTTCGATATATGGTGTTCTCGTCTGCAGGGGGAGGGGAGGATAGAAGAGCCAGGAGCTGGAACTGAGCTCCCGCCCCTTGCCACTATTAGCGATGGGAAGGGCGGGACGGGGGCAGAGCTAAGCGCCGATACTTAGCTCCGCTGCGTCTCGCCCCCTCCTATAGCAAATAGTGGAGAGGGGCGGAGTGGGGGCGGGAGCTCAATTCCTGCTCCTGGCTCTTCCATCCTCCTCCCCCTGCAGATAAGGACACCGTATATCGGCTTGGCGTGAAAACCAAGCCGATATACGGTCGTCTGAAATAGCCCTTAGATTGCAAAGCATTGGTGAATTGTTCACATTTAGTAATTGTATCCCATGCAGGATCGTTGACTCCGCTTACACTGAACGCTTATCGTTCATTTTGACTTGTTTGAACAATTTTTTGAACGATAATCTTTTTGTGTAAAAGGGCCTTTACTATGACTTCTAGCCACACTGAGTATTATATGCTTCACACCTAACTAATCTTTCCCTCTTAGCCATCCTAGCCGCCCAACTGTCACTAACTGTCTCCTCGCTCTCCAGTCAGGTGGATACCGATCTCTGATGGGGCTGCAGAGTCCTAGTGCCTGCCCATAACTGCTGAACTGCAGCAGTAGCAAATTACATCAGGGTTATCTCAACCCAATGAACAAGGTAAGCAATAAATCTCAACTTTTGCATGAATGTCACTGTTTCTCCTTTCCTATCCATTGTGCTGTATCCTAGCACCACTACTAGCAGTACATACATAGCATTACTTAGTTACTAAGAATTGCAACGTTGAATATAGTAAACACATATCAATGACAGAACTAGCAATAACAGAAGTGCAGACATGACTCAGTCCATGCAGGTCTACATTCAAGGGGAAACATACAATACAACACATTATATGTGGGAGGAGGCATGATCCAATCCATGCAAGCATGGACTGCTCACAGGCTCTGGGGGTTGGTGGGGGAGGGGGGTTACAAGGATGTTGATCGTTTGGATAATTTCTTTGATAATACTGATTAATTAACAGTATATTTGTATTACTTTTAGGTCTTTTCAAGTAACAGCCTCTTTGACAATGGCAGGAAGATACAAGGTAAACAATGTATTCAAATGGTTGTTTTGCGTGATTGTCTGCGTATGCTGCTGTACTCCTTCGGCACACAGGTCCAGTTCTCATGCGCACAAGACACATACTTTCCATGGATTAAATGGCTATAAGGTCCAGATATGTTCTTTTCCCCATGTTTTATGCAGTGTTTCATGCTTTCCCTTGCGTATTTGCCAACCTGCCATAGATTTCTATGGAGCTTTGCAAAACGCAGTAACATAGAACATGCTCTTGAGAACGAACGCAAATGCCCGCACAAACACGGTCGTGTGAAGAAGCCCTAATAAACATGCTTATTTGTAAATCCACAGCATGCTCATTTTTCTGGTATATGTGGATGGGATGTTTAATGCCACATCCATGTGCATTGTACTGTAAACTGCTGTGGATTTTCACTGGGAATCTAAAACACCTGGGTATGGGACGGAAATCCTGCGGAAATCTCGCAGAATGTTTGCAGTGTGACTGCACGTAAATTCCGCCAGCTTTCCACAGCTGAAAGGCAACTTCAAAACTTGCACCATTCGGCACAGGTTTGAATCGGCTCGTCTGCCTCTTTTCCGCTGCTGAAATCTCTCCCCATAGAGAGGAGAGAGCTCGCAGCAGAAAGCGCGATACAATTGACATACCGCGGCTTTGAATTCCGCGCGGCTTGGCTGCAGCATGAGGATCAGATTTTTGCAAATCTTGTCTACTTTGCTGCTTAGGCACATAATCTGCATAGAATAGAATCTGCCCATGCACGCGGCTATGGGACTTTTTCTTACCCCTCCAGATCCAGAGCAGGTCTCCTCTGTCACGGCCGGACTTCTTTCTTCTGCATGCCAGATGCGTCTGGGCACACCCGGCTGACACGCGCCCAGCGAATGCGCAGTGCTTCTTTTTTCAAATCTCCTGCTTTCTTGCGGGATCTGCGGCACATATGCAGTGTCAGGGGCGGGTGTGCCACGGATCAGACAGCTTTCATTGGCTTTAATGGAAGCCGTCAATGCGGGAATCTGCAGAAAATGGAGCATGCTGCATTTTTTTCCCCGAGCGTGTGATCCATGTGCCAGGAAAAAATGACAGCCGTAGGTATTTAATTACCTGCGGATGCCCAAAGAATGTCTATGGGCAAGTTGAAATGTGGATTGTCTGCACCAGTGACCTGCGCGAATTCCGCAATTCAATTTTGCCCGTAGACATGAGGCCTTAGTCTTTGGTTTAAGTTTGCAGGTGAAATCTCCTTGCAGAAAGTCCGCACAGAAATTCCACAACAATTCCACCCCGTGTGAACCCAGCCTGAGGGTGACTACCCACTAGCATTTTTTTTACTGCGAAATGTGCAGCGTTTTTTTTTTCTGCAGGGGTCTATGGGCTATGGGACTTGTAAAGCTGAAATCGCGATCGCGCAAAATCGCGATTTCGCGTAAATCGCGATTTTAACATTACAAGTCCCATAGACCCCCTGCAGAAAAAAAAACCCCTGCGAATTTCACAGTGAAAAAAAACGCTAGTGGGTAGTCACCCTTAAGGTACATCTATTGCATATCTGATATTGTGAACACACTTTCCCATAGTAAATGTTGATAATTGAAATTTCTGTGACTATAATCTGAGAATATAGCAAAATTCCATGTGACAGTGATAAATCAGCATTTCGGGCCTCCCAGATGTTGTTCACATAGTCACATATAGCTGAAGGGATGAAAGAAATCACAAATGTGTGCGCACTGCCTGTTTACTGTCTCTACTATTGTGAACAGCCTATTTGTAACAGTGATATATTTAGTTAGAAATGTCATAATGAGATGTTTATTACATGGCGTTACAAAGTAATGGACAGATCCATAAGACAGTTTTTAGTGTCTAGTTTTGTTTGTCAATTTTTTTTGCTTTCGTCTTGTAAGGCCTCATGCCCAAGGCCGGGTCGGAATCCGCCTGCGAAATCTCGCAACGGAATCAGACCCGGTGCCCCTCAGAGACCCTACACTCACCTCTCCGGATCTGCTGCGAGTGTCTCGTCCGATGAGCTGGCGCGCATGCGCAGTGCACTGCATGACGCACCAGTGTTGGGCTGTAATGCGAATTCCTGTGATACTTCCGCTGTGCTCACAGCGGAAGTATCGTGGGGCGGACAGTTTCCATTGACTGCAATGGAAGCTGTCTGTCCGTTTTTCCGCATGGAATAGAGCATGCTGCGATTCTCCCCCGCAAGCAGAAAATCGCAGTTGATTTCCTCTCGTGCGCAGGGGAGAATCATTTAACACAACATGTCTATAGACGGACATTGCTGCAGAATTTGCGGCGGGTGTCTGACCACGATTTCCACAGCAATAATCCGTCCGTGGGTCATTTACTTATTTCTCATCTAACAGTTTGTGATTTTCAATATGAAGCTATTAAGCCAATTGCTGTATGTTTTACATGCTTAATTCCAGACTCTTAAAAGAATTGCCAAAGATATCAAGACAATGTGTATAGTGTGTAAGGTGTTCCGACAAAAACTGAAAGGATTAACAGAATTTCAGATCTTAAGGCCAAGAGAGCAACGCAATGATATAGGATTCATGGAAGATGTAAGAAGCTGGTTTCATTTTTTTCTTCTTATTTGTGCCTGATACAATTCTTACTACTGATGAGCGAGCATTCTCGCTAAGGGCAATTGATTCGGCTGCCGGCGGCGGGCGGGGAGCTGCGGAGGAGAGTGGGGAGGAACGGAGGGGAGATCTCTCTCTCCCTCTCCCCCCCCCCCCCACTCCCCCCCTGCTGACTGCTGCTACTCACCGCTCCCCCGCGCCGGCACCCGAACCTTTTGCCTCGAGCGGGGAGATACTTGCTAAAGGCAATGCTCGCTCGAGCAATTGCCCTTAGCGAGTATGCTCGCTCATCTCTAATTCTTACCATTATTTTGTATAAAGTGTAACAATTCAGAACCGTTGTGATTGCATATTGCAGCATTATACAAATAAGTATTGTCTTCTTTATTAAGCCTGAACATAAGTAAAACGACACAATTCAGGGCCGCATCGGGCGCTTCCTCCAGTCTGCTGCAAATACATATACAGGTGACAGACCTGAGGAAGGAGCCAGTGCCTCCTTGAAACATGTAGTTTTTATTGTCTCCAGTCTTAAAGGGGTGGTCTCGCGAAACCAAGTGGGGTTATACACTTCCGTATGGCCATATTAATGCACTTTGTAATGTACATCGTGCATTAAATATGAGCCATACAGAAGTTATTCACTTACCTGCTCCGTTGCTAGCGTCCTCGTCTCCATGGTGCCGTCTAAATTCGCCGGCAGCTTGCTTTTTTAGACGCGCTTGCGCAGTCCGGTCTTCTCCTTTCAGCATGAGCCGCTTCAGTGTGCTCCCCGCTACAGCTCTTCTGCGCATGCGCAGATGAGCTGTCACTGCTCGGGAGCGCGCTGGAGCGGCCATTCTGTACCATCCTCTGTTAGAGGAAGGTGCAGAGCCGCCCAGCTGTCCGGAGAAGCCGCCCAGCTGTCCTGCCGTCCAGCTGTCCTGCCGTCCAGGTAAGTGATGGGCCGGGGGGGCTGCCGCTGCGCCGGGGGGGGGCTGTCGCTGCGCCGGGGGGGGGGCTGTCGCTGCGATGGGGGGGGCTGTCGCTAGGCCGGGGGGGGCTGTCGCTGCGATGGGGGGGCTGTCGCTAGGCCGGGGGAACTAGCGCTGGGCCAGGGGGGTAAGTGATGGGTCGGGGGTGATGTTCACTGACAGGTGAAGGCCCCGGAGCCCAGCGCTGGGCTCCGGGGCCTTCACCTGGGCTCCGGAACCTAGCGCTGGGCTCCGGAACCTAGCGCTGGGCTCCGGAACCTAGCGCTGGGCTCCGGAACCTAGCGCTGGGCTCCGGGGCCTTCACCTGGGCTCCGGAACCTAGCGCTGGGCTCCGGAACTTAGCGCTGGGCTCCGGGGCCTTCACCTGGGCTCCGGGGCCTTCACCTGGGCTGAGGGTCTAGCGCTGGGGAGCCGGGAGCGTAGCGCTGGGGAGCCGGGGGCTAGCGCCGGTTACCTGCTGCCTGGCGGTGGGTGACTGGTCGGTGGCTGCGGGGCGTCTGGTCGGCGGCTGCGGGGCGTCCGGTTGCCATGGAGACACAGCTGGCAGCGTCTCGGGAGCGCGCACGTCGGGCTGCAGCGAGCGACGGGGAAAGAGCCGGCGGCCATCTTGGGGAAACTTTTATAAGTTGCTGGAACGGTAAGTACGAACCAGCTAGGAAAGTCATTTACAGGGGTAATTAGTAATGTATGTTTAATTAGGGGGACTGGGCAAAAAAAAAAAAATCACTGCTTCCTCGAGACATCTCCTTTAATGAAGATAATACCTATTTGTGGTGCATACCAATCTGTTATCTGTTGTGCAACCCTTATTAACATGTTCTGTTGAACAGTCATATTATGAACTATAGAGGAAGTGAGATCGATTAGACAGAAAAAAGTCATTGGGCTGTACATATATAAGTGAGATTTTGACAGATTATGATGAGGGGAAGATATAAACATAGATGTATAATTTATACTGGATGAGTGTCCGCAAACGATGCCCAACACTCGTCTCTGTGTCTCCGCGCTCCGGTGCTTCTGCACGGGAGCTAGCAGAACTGGCTGGATCACCACATATGGTGGGATTGCCCCATGGTAGTATCCATATGGCAGGATATGAAAAACCTATACGAAAGAGTGTGTAGAGAATCACTCACCCTGACACCTGAGCTGGCACTTTTGTCCATTACCCACGAGGATGCTCACTCACTCAAAGCAGGCTTGCTAAAATTCTTTATCATAGCCACTAGACAAGTGATCCCTAGATTCTGGAAACAGAGCTCAGAGATTCCTAGAAGTGCATGGGTAGGAGTGATGGATGAGATCGAGAGAATGGAAAGGCTAAGAGTGGCAGAAGACCCGACGGGATATGACAAGTTTTTTTTTTAAATTCGTTTTATTTTGACAAAACAAAGGCATTGTAGAATACAGAATAAAGAGAGTTTTGTTAGGTATAGCATTGTTCATACATACATTTCCATTATATTAGGATCGATATATCTTATTACTGTATTCCTCGGATAACTTGACAACAATAAACTTTTTAACTTTTCCCAAAACGGTTCTGCTCTGATTTATTTCGGTTTTGATAGAAGAACTGTATTGCAGGTCTGCTGACACTTATCTAGGGGGGGGGGGGGTGTTGGTCAGGGTTCGAGGTTATTCCGTATGTAAGGTAGAATGGGAGTCGATCCATATCCCCCATACTTTCCCAAATTTGGTCGGGCATCCTCTGTTTTGGTAAATGATCTTCTCGTAAGAGATTACAGTGTTTACCATTTGTATCCAATGTAGGGTAGAGGGAGTCTCCACCGCCATCCACTTCATGGCTACTGTCTTACGGGCCAGGAACAGGACATTTTCAAGAAAGATGCGGGTGTGGTGTGGCCACACCTCCTCCTCCAATAGGCCAAATAACGCCACCTTGGGGTCTAGATCAATAGTCAGTGGGGGAGGTAGTAGTGCGTTTATAAGGTTGGTAATTTCCGACCAGTACTCATTAACTGGGGGGCATTCCCATATCAGATGCCAGAAGTTCGCGTCTGGTTGACGGCATCTGTGGCAAGCATTTGAGGATGCGGTGCCCATTCTGTATAAGTGGCTAGGGGTAAGATAGGCCTGATATGTTATGTATAATTGGATTAATTTGTTATTTACAGCGGGGGAAACTACCAGGTGGGACTCAGAGATGTCCTGCCATTCCTCAGGTGTGAGAGATGGAATAGTTCGTTTCCATTTGTCTTATGCTGTAGGTGGATTAGGGGCTATTTTTGCCGAAAGGAGATGCGTATATAGGGCCGAAATTAGCCCCCTGGGTCCCTGAGACTTGAGGATGCCGATTGTAGGGAATTTAGATATATGTGTTGATGTGGGTGGGAATTGGGAGTTCAGAGCGTGTCTTAGCTGGAAGAATCTGAATAGTTGGAGATGTGGGGACTGCAGCTTGTCGCGTAGTTCTGTGAATGTAGGGAATATTTCGTCTGTATATATGTCGTTTAGTGTGTGTACCCCTTGAGCCATCCAATATTGTGGATCTGGGATTGATTGTAGGGCAGTGAGGCCAGGGTTATTCCAGAGACAGAGCTCGGGTAGTGTATCTCAGTATTGTTGCAGCGCCTTCACCTCCCTCCACACCCCAAGGGCAAGTCTATGAAGCGGGACTACGTCGGAGGGGTTAGTGTATTGCGGGAATTCTAGGTAATTTAGAAGATTATTGCCTTTTACTTGCTTTGCCAGTTGTTTGTCTGCTATGGGCAGCTCTCTATTCAGGACCCAGGTCCGTATGTTTCTCAGTTGTCCTGCCAAATAGTAGAGTCGGAGGTCCGGAAGGGCCATTCCGGCCTGCTCTTTGGGCCTTTGTAATATCGACAGACTTAGTTTGGAGCGAGTGGAGTTCCATACAAAGGAGGTGATTAGGGAGTTTAATGTCTGGAAGAAGCGTTTGGGGACTGCTACTGGCATGTGCTGTAGTATATACAAACATTTAGGCTGTATGGTCATTTTAATAAGATTTATGCGCCCTGCCACAGAGAGCGGTAGTTTGGTCCATCCTTTTAATGTGTGTTTTATGTCGTCCAGCAGCGGGTCAATGTTTTCTGCTATAGCGTTATTGTGATCATACGGCATTAGTATCCCCAGATATTTGAATGTTTGGACTGGTTTTAGCCCATACTTAGTTACACAGGGGTCATTTCCGGGGTTAGAGTTTGTATATAGGATTGTCGATTTAGACCAGTTGACGTACAGACCCGAGAAACTGGAGAACCTATCTATGTGGGTCATGGCTTGGGAAAATGAGTTCATTGGGTCTGATAGAAAAAGAATTGTATCATCCGCGTATAGTCCCACCTTACTCTCGAGGTCCGTCCATCTAATACCTTTTTCATTGGGGGCGTCTTTCAGACGTATTGCCAATGCCTCAATGGCTATGGCAAATAGGGCCGGGGATAGAGGGCATCCCTGACGGGTACCTCTTGCCAGTTGGAATTCGGGTGATGGAATGCTATTTACCACTACATTCGCGCTCGGGGACTTATATATGATTTTGATCCATTGTTGGAACTTGGGTCCAAATCCAAATCGGGCCAGACAGGCCTCGAGAAAAGCCCACTCCAATGAGTCAAAGGCCTTTGCCATGTCCAACGAGACCAAGGCCCAGGGCATATTGTGTTGTTTTCCCAGTTGCATGGCCGTCTGGACTCTACGGATATTTATTGTCGTAGATTTCCCAGGCATGAAGCCCGTCTGGTCCGGATAGACAATGGACAGAATCACTTGATTTAGTCTAGTTGCTAGGATTTTGGTTAGGATTTTGTAATCGGCATTTACCAGTGAGATTGGGCGATAGGAGCTACAGTCTGTCGGATCCTTTCTGGGTTTCTGTATCACCACTATGGAGGCTTTGTAGAATGAGGGTGGGAGGGTGTTATCTATTTGGGCTTGATTTAGTGTCTCAAGTAGTAATGGGGCTAGTTGTTCACTATATTTCCGGTATGTTTCTATCGGGAGACCATCTGGGCCGGGTGATTTATTAGAGGCCATATCTCTGATTACCTGCTGGATCTCCTCTAGCGTGATAGGGGCTTCCAGAAGTTCGACCTAATCTACGGATAAGGTTGGGAAGTTTAGATCCTCCAAGTAGCTTAGGACGTCTGCCACTGTGCTTTGAGAGGAAGAGTTGTACAGATTGCTATAAAAATCTTTAAAACAGTTTGTGATAGATGGGCCGTCAGTCAGCTCCACCCCGCCCTGGTTTTTGATCTTAAGGACCGTATTAGTTTTATTTCCCCGTCTAATGAGGCTGGCCAGTAGGTGACTGGATTGATTTCCCAGTTCAAAATAATGTTGTTTGGTAAAGAATAATTTACGCTTAGCTTTAGCATATATTTGGTGTTTGTGAAGTCGAAGTAGGCTAAGCCAGGCTGTTTTGTTGGCATCTGTAGGGTTGGATGTGTATATCTTTTCCGCCTCTATTGTCTGGGTTTCTAATTCTCTGTCGGCCTGGGCTGTCGATTTTTTAATGTATGAGATGGCGGACTTGAGGAATCCCCTTACGTAGGCCTTTAGGGTGTCCCATTTCAGAGCGGGGTGGGTGTTCTCACTGTGGGCCTCTAAGAACAGGGATATATGGAAAGGCACTTGATCATCTGGTCCGATTAGTTTCAACCAAAAGGGATGGAGCCTCCAAGTGGGTACTATATTTTGTTGGGGGAATTTCAACGTTAACAGTATGGGGCTGTGATCGGATATGCCGCGTGGGCAGTGCGTGATTTTGGAAAGAAATATTGCCAGTTCCGCTGAGCTAAATATATAGTCGATTCTTGCCAGTGCGCTATGTCCCGGGGAATGGCAGGTGAACTCCTGCACGTCAGGGTGTTTGAATCGCCAGAGATCGATCCAGCCGACACTGTCGATTAATTGTTTAAGGGAAGAGCTTTGGGTGGGGGTCGTATTAGAGGATATGTGGAATCTGTCTACGGCTGAGTCCATTACCATATTAAAATCCCCTAGGCAAATCACCCCCGCCGAGGGGTATTGATGAGCGTATGTTATAGCGGATTGTAAAAGATGGAGGTTATTATGAGGTGGGTTATAGATAGATAGGATAATGTAAGGTTTGGAGTCTATTTCTCCGAATGTGAATATAAACCTTCCTTCGGGGTCCCTGCGAATGTTGATGGGGTTCCAACGCAATGACCTATGGATGAGCACGGAGACGCCCCTAGAGGAGGAGGTGTGGAAGGAGTGAGCCGCCCATTGCACCCATGGCTTTGCTAGGGTGTCGGCCTTTTCTTTAATAAGATGGGTCTCTTGCAAACTTATAATGTGTGCGTTAGTTTGCCGAATATACGTGAAGACCGCTCTTCGCTTAAGGGCGGTGCCGAGACCTCGGACGTTCCAACTAAGACATTTTAGAGTCATTGCTGACTGTGTGGATATGTGTTTGAAGTGTTGCCTCTGTGCCCCTAGAGTAGGGAGGAAGGGGGAAGATCTGTGGGTGTAGGGAGGGGAGTTGTGTCAATGCAGACCTGCTAAGAATATTATTGAAGAGCAGATTTTAACATTTTAAACCTTTAACCTCTGACATTTTGCTTAATTTCGGCATAAATGTCAAAAACATCAAACAAGAATAAAACAATTTAGCTACAATCTATACAGAAGTAGCAGATGTTCCTCTAATATGGGGGGGGGGGGGGGAATATCCCGGTGGCCTACAGAGGATCATGGGCGTTTGCCAGATCTGTTGGCAATTTAAAGATATTGTCGCCCCATGCTTCAGCGTCTATAGGTCAGGGGGGTATCAGTCGCATAAGATTATGAGTTCAGAGTCCTGCCATAGATGTTGCGGGTTCAATCGTCTTCCAGTATTTGCGGGTGCGTATCCAGCCACTCCAAGGCCTCGGTGGGGGATTGAAGAAAAAACACTTTTCCTTGGGCTACGATACGTAAGCGGGCTGGGTACGCCATTGAGTAAGGGATGTTTCTTTCTTTGAACTTTCTTTTGGCGTCTATGAAAGTGGCCCTTTGCTTTTGTAGCTCGGCTGAAAAGTCAGGGAATATGGAGATTATTGCGTTATTATACTTTAATGGGCCCTTTAGTCTAGCTTGACGAAGTGCCGCATCACGATCTCTGCGGTTCAGAATCCTCACTAGGAAAGGGCGCGGGGGAGCTCCCGGTTGCGGTGGTTTTGTTGGGACCCGGTGGGCTCTTTCCACTACAAAGTGCGTGGAGAAGATCTCGCCACTTAGCAAAGACTTCAGCCATGTTTCGGCGAATGTTTCTGGGTGGGAGCCTTCTGACTTCTCGGGCAGGCCAATTATCCGTAGATTGTTACGGCGTGACCTGTTTTCTAGGTCATTCGTCTTGGATTGGCAATATTCTGCTACTCGCGTGGCTTTTTTAACTGCCGCAGAGAGCGGGCGTAAGGAGTCTTCTGCGTTGGAGATGCGATCCTCCATTTCCCGCATTCTACCTCTCATGTTCTGCAAGTCTTGTCTCAGAAGCGAGACGTCAGACTTTATCTCTTCTATTTTATTAGTGAGAGAGGACTTGCAGGTATTGATTGCTTCGAGGAGCTGTCGCATAGTCGGTTCCAGCGGCTGCCCTCTCTCGTCTTCGGGCTCCCTCATCTAGGTGGGTCGTACTGGGGTCTTAGAATGGGCAAACTCTTTTAGCTTTTCTGCTGCCGAGCCACTTTTGGCTCGTGTGCTCATGGTGAAAGATGTGGATTGGTATAGTGGTTTATGGAAGTGAGTGGCCCTTCCTCTTCTCCGTCCCGAGATTTTAGGTTTCAGTAGGTTAATGCGTCTCTTACAGAACTTAGATGTTATCAGCAAGAGTCTTTGTAGTTATGCAGTTAGTGGTTGTTAGAGTTTCTGCCTTTTCCCGTTCAGTGTAGTATGATATAACGAGTATGAGAGAAGTGACTTATGGCAGGCGTCTTATGGTAGAGCCGACAGTTTTGGTGCGGCTTTGCAGGATTTAGATGTGATTAGCTATCCATTCCTTTCAGTTATGTGGTTGCCGTAGTTGTTAGAGGGTGAAGGTCCCGCGTCCGGGGCCACAATTATATAGGATTTGGTAGAGTCTATGCCCAGTTGTAAAAAAAAATTTAGAAAGTGGCGCTGACTCCTTGCCACGACACTGTTCGCCACGGGCAGAGGATCGGGCGGGCAAGGTTTTGAGCGTAAGTAGTCCGTTCCTCGCGCCCTCCCTCAGATGTTGTTATGTAGCCAACAGCTGAGGATGTTTTGTTCCCCCCAGGCGGGGTAGTAGGGGCCTATTGTTGTAGGTTATATGCCTGGTGTATATTCCCGGAGGGATCAATGTCTCTTGATGAGTGCGTTGTCTCTCTGCTGGTTACTTACGGTTTAGTTGCCGGCTCCGCAGGACCGGGTTCGGGAAGGGGAGTATTGCGGCGCGAGGTTTCGGGGGCCGCCAGGTGTCGCGAGCTGGGCCACAGGTCAGTGGTGTGATGGTCAGGCCGGCCTTGGCTCCGGCTGGGTCCGTGGCCGTCTATCCGGTAGCCGTACCGGCCAAAAGGACTCTCAGCTCGCCGATTTGCAGGTGAGGTGGCCGCTGAGGCTTAGATCAGGGCTCTTGTGTGACGTCCAGCCCCACTGGGGGACCGTGGTGGGATGTTGCAGGACGGTCCACCAGGCTGTGTCGCTCGCGCAGCCCCTGCACGGGGTGAAGAGGTCCAGAGGCTGCGAGCCAGGTAGCCCCTCCCGTCTGGGAAGGGGTTAATCCCTCGCCGGCTGCAGAGTCTTCAGTCGCTCGGGGTCGGACGTCGGAGCGAGCCGAGCCGCGGACCCGGCCGGGGTCCCAGCAACAGGTACCGCTTGTCTTAGGATCGCGGGGCGGGCTCCCCAGGCCGGAGGGATGGTTCCCGCGCGGTCCGCGCGTCGGCACAGGCAGGCGGCAGCGGAGGTCTCGGGGCAGCGGGGCCGCTGAAGCGGCTTACGAGCCGTGGCTCTCCCCTCCGTCTCAGCGCAGCAGATCCTTCCCCCTCCCGGGGGGGGGGGGGGGGTGAGCCGCTCCGTCCCGGGGTCCGGGATCCAGCCGGCGGTGATCGGGGGGGGAGGGTCGGCTCGAGCGGGGCGACCGGGTCCCGGGGAAGGCTCGCCGGGCAGGTCTCAGCCAGCAGAAGCAGGCTCACAGGTCCTTACCCGGCTCTTTAGACAGGAGGCTAGGGAGGTCAGCGTCGGAGCGAGCGCGGGAAAACAGGTAATGGCGCCGCTCCCCTTCTTCCCAGGCCCGCGGCTCCGTTATGGGCACAGGAGACTCCAATCTCCTCCAGACGCGGTCTCAACGTCCCCTCAGGATTTAGGAGGTCCTGGATGATGTCTGGGGTCCCAGGATTTGACTCTGGCCAGGATTATGACAGGATTTTAGGCTTTCCCTTAGGGAGCTCTCCTCACGTGCGACTGCTCATGTCGGTCGCTGGCCACGCCCGATATGACAAGTTTTATCGAAGTTGGGCAACTTGGATAGACATAAGAAATACACCCATGTTCTCAAGATGGCTTGCCACAGGCAACTGCGAGTGAGTGTGTGGTACATAGACAACAACTAGTAAAAGTAAGGATGGATCATGGATGCCCCCCCCCCCTCCCCCCCTCCCCACCTTCCCCCCCTCTCCCTTGTCTTTTCCCCCATGTCGGTTTGTACCCTACCCCCCCCCCCTTGTTAACGTTAACTATAAGAAATCACGCGCATAGGAAGAATATTTAGTTCAAAGAGTTTTATTGGTTGATTTTGTACAAGAAAATTGAAAATGCTGCTGGTTGTTTTTCACAGGTTTGAGTTGTACAGTATCGTCAAATTCTCCCATATGTGTTAAAATTTTTACAAGTTTTGTTAACAAAAAAGCAATAAAAACACTTTGAAAGAACTGGCTGGATCACGGAGCGGCCAGCAGCCTTAACATTGAGCTTCATCGCTCATCTTTTATGCAGCATAAAAGATGAGCGATGAAGCTCATCGTTAAGTTTAAACAGCTGCCGTTCAATAGCGAACGGCCGCTGTGTATCTCAATGGAGAGGGGCGGGGGAGCGAGAGGAAAGAAATCTCCTGCACTGCTCCGCCCCCTGCTGGCCGCTCTATGTGTGAGCCAGCTGTGCTAGCTCTCGTGCTAGAGCATGGGAGCGTGGGGATACAGGGACGAGTGTTGGGTATCGTTTGCCCGACACTCGACCAGTGTAAATGGGCCTTTAGTCATTTCTTTACAATTTTCCTTCTTTTTGGAACCACTCTTGACTGTATTAAAAATCACAATAGACACTGTATCTAACAGTGAGAAGTCTTAGTGCAAAGTCATTTATGTCAATAGCAATAAAAGCAAACCAAATAAAAATTAAACTTATTTCCTAGTACATACATAATTACATTAATTAAACCCTATTGCAAAAATTCTTAGTCCAAAATACGAATTTTTAAGTGAAAAGAAAATTCGCTCCAAAGGTGCCTGTAGCCTTTAATTGTACATAAACATATATGATTGGAATACATGTCAGATTTCCAAGCATATGGATGTATTCCTCGTTAGCCTGATTCTTAAGGTGATGTGATATCATGGTGTGCCGTGCTATCAAAGTGATTTATGTGCATTTTGAATTGCTTTACAATGGGTTTTGCTGCTTTAAGATAAGGGAACAATTGCTTTTTAATGGGTGAAGATAGATAACTTTCTGTGCTGCGCTATCACAATCAAGCATAAAGTTCATGCATCTGTATCTGCGTGGAATATATTTAGCATCATAAAAGTATTATAAAATATGTGACTAAATGTTTATCTAAACTGTTATAATAAAACTTACAAAGTTTTGCTTATATTTATTTCAGGAAATCAAGGAACGCAAATTCGCATTCGACCATACTTTGTTCAAGACTGGACAGGTGGTACAAACTGAACTTTAACATTGAGACATTTCCCAACAATGGGTCTAGTCATGTATAAATGGGTTATCCTATTAAGACAGACCTCTTTTAGCTAATGGCCATTGGTTCAGCTTCTATAATCCTAGATGATCAGCTATTACCAGCCGTTCAGGAGTAAAGGCCCATTTAGACGCAACGATTATCGCTCAAATTTCACTCAAAAGCCGTCTTTTGAGCAATAATCGTTGTGTGTAATTGCACTTACATTGTGCAGTTTTCGTTATGCCGTTGCTTATCGTCGTCTTTCAGCGTGCTGAAAGACGACGATCAGCCTTATCAGGGTATCCCGTCCCTGATAACAGGCTGAGTATAAAGAACAGAGCGTCCAGCTCTGTTCTCCATGCCGGGCACAGAGCGCTCGGCTGTATAACAGCCGGGCGCTCCGTGCAGAAAACAGCTGGATGCAGAAGACAAGCGGGGACACCCCACTTGTCTTCTGCATCCTCCGCTCTGAGTGCTCGACTGTATAATAGCTGGGTGGTTGGAGCGGGGAACAGCTGGATGCAGAAGACAAGTGGGGACACCCCGCTTGTCTTTTGCATCCTCTGCTCCGAGCGCTCGGCTGTATAACAGCCTGGCGCTCGAAGCGGGGAAACAGCTGTATGCAGAAGACAAGGAGGGACACTCTGGTTGTCTTCTATATTCTCCGTTCTGAGCACTCGACTGTAGAACAGCCGGCCACTTGGAGCGGGGAACAGCTGGATGCAGAAGACAAGCGGGGTGTTCCCGCTTGTCTTCTGCATCCAGCTGTTTTCTGCACGGAGCGCCCGGCTATTATACAGCCGAGCGCTCTGTGCCGGGTATGGAGATCAGAGCTGGACGCTCTGTTCTTCATACTCAGCCTGTTATCAGGGACGGGATACCCTGATAAGGCTCATCGTTGTCTTCTGCATCCTCCTCTGGCAGCGCAAGGTGATCGCTCATCTTGAGCGATCATCTTGCACTGTAAATAACACAACGATGATCGCTCAAAAGTCGCTTGAGCGACATCTTTTGAGCGATTATCGTTGTGTCTAAATGGGCCTTTGTATGTCTAGTTGGCATCCGTCAATCTCAGCGGCACATTTTATTGGGAAATGCAGCTACAAGCATCATGATAGGGACACTTTTAAGACTTGTTCTTTTGAAATGTCAAAGGAAGACTATTGGAGACACACGGTCAGTAACTATAAAGAAAAAGATGTACAAGAATGTTAAAAATGAAAGTTCTTGTGAAAAATATCAGTAATGATGAGTACAACTTATGACAATGTCTATTCACAATCTAATCTATTGTAAGGCATACCGTCCACCTCCATCTATAGTATTGTGTTTTTTATTGCCTCTAATAGGATCAATTCCCTAGAAAAGCGGAGCGCATCACATTAAAAAGGCCAGAATGGAGAACAGAAATTGAAACCAAGTTCTTGTGCAGTATCCTGCAGCGTATCTCAAGTTATCGGCAATATAGCAACCATCTTCAGATGCTACTAGCCAAGGTTCTTCGGATGGAGAGGTACAAACTAAACCACAGTGTGAAGTACTACCTTATATTATGACACATTGTATAATTTCCTTTATCTACCTACTTTGTCTTAAATCTTAAAAAATTTATTTGTTCCAATTCATTATAAAAAAGCCACTTGTGAAATGCTGCTTGGGCCTTTAGCCATTGTTGAATGGAAGGTGGCTTCCACAATGTAATGGTCAGCAATGTTAAAAACTTTTGTATATTGGCTAACTAGAAATTGTACATGCAAGCTTTTGAGACTGTTTAATGACCCTTCACCAGTCAATGGTCAGATTACAACTGAGGAATCATTTTTACCCAACAGAAGAGAGACATTGTGGGGTTAATTTACATTTAACGAAGGCAGGGTGACAAATGGGAGGAAGGCGCAGTATTTACATGATGATAAACTAGAGTTATAGGACTATGGATTGTGTATAAGATGAAAGGGAAGAGGTGATGAGTAGGAAATCACAGAAAAGGTTGATGGGTGTGAGATGTCCAGGTGGCATGACATATACCCAATGTTAAGGCCATGAGTTGATGTCAGGGAAGTCCTCAGTTTAAATTCCCATATTTTCTTCTTCTGTCATTTTTTAAAATGTCCTTTAAGTATCAAAACGTTTAGATCCATTAAACTGTGATCCAGCCAAGAGAAATGGATCCCCACAGGTGTATCCTGCTTCTTTGTAATGTGAATCTGTGCAAATTGATCCTGGTCTGTAGCTTCTATTTTGGTTCTCCAATATAGATTCCATCAGGGCACCCTGTACACCGTATCATGTACACCACATTGGAGGATGTACAGGAGAAAGCATCAGTGATTTTATAGTCCTGTTGTATGTTGTGTACATGGATGGTGTCTGTTGGCAGGATGTCGGTACAGGTCTTGCATTCACTGTTGTTACAAGGGAAAGTGCCTGTCTCTGATGGCGATGAGGGCACTTCTGACGAGAAGAGTTTACTGGCTGTTTGTACACAAGGAGAGGTAAATCCAGGAATAGTTCCTTAAATCTACTGTCTTTGTGGAGTATGGGTTTGACATCAGCCGTGGTTTACCTTAGTATCTTCATCTGAAGGTTGTATGTGACCACTAGGGGCGCCCTGCTGTTCTCTTCCTTCTGTTTGTATTCCAACAAATACATTTGCAGATTCACTGCGGGTTTGAAGGTTAAAATCAATTAGGGAGGTGGGGAAAAGGCTGGGATGTGGGGTTGCGGATTTTTTCCACGCAGATAATCCGCAGTGCATCCGCGTACATCCACGTGGAAAAAAACGCAATTCGCGATCTCCCGCAAGCAATCAAAAATTAATCTATGATGACTCGCAGTGCATCTGCTGCAGAAATCCACATGAAAAATCCACGAGTGCCGTGGACCTGAGGCACTATTATAGCAGACTGGAAAAAGTGTAGATGTATCAATTGAAATCCCATCTTCAGCATCAAACACTGAATGCAGCATGAAAGGCAATTGTTGCACCCCTCTGTATCTTTACAAATAAACGGACATAAAGCAGACTTAACTGTTTTATCTGTATATGATGGGTTGAGCCAATTGTCCCTTGGTCACTGACTTCTAATGTACTCTTCCGCTCTGTTTGTAATTATAGGTTCGGACGTGGGAGAGTCATTATCAAAAAAGGCCACACTGGCAGCAGCTTCTACTTCATCTACTCTGGCTGTGTTGCGATTTGTAATGACAAAGATGGGATCAGTGCCTTTGTGGATAGGGAACCTATTCTCCTGCATGCGGGAACTAAATTTGGGGTAAGAGATGTTATAGTTGTTACTGTTTTATTGCAGGAACTACAAAAATGAAATCTACAGTTCAATTCTGGAATCTTAAAAAAGCCACAAACGTCATGTTGTGTCGTAACAGTTATGTCATACAATGTCACTGTTTAGGCCTCCTGCACATGGGCGGAAATTTCGCGGCAGGACTTCCCACAGAATTTTACACCCGTGCCCGCTGCCATAGGATACCATTAGATAATGCAATCCTATCTAGACAGCCGCAGTTTGACCGTGCGAAAACCCCCGCGGTAAACAAATCGCGGCATGTCCGATTTCTGTGCGAGCCTCGCAGAGGCCCACATGGAAACGTCTCGGCTAACGCACCAAATCTGCAATGCACATGTGCATTTCTGGCGTTCTTTTTTTTTTTTCTGGACAAAGTTCACCATGTAGGGGAAATAATGTGCTACTTTGATAGATCGGACTTTTACGGACGCGGTGATACCAGATATGTATTTTTATTTTATTATTTAGATTTTTTTATTATAGTTAATGGCAAAAGGGAGTGATTTAAACTTTTATAACTTTTTTTTTGTACAACTAAAAAAACTTTTTTGATCTTTTTTTTTTACTTTGCATTCAAGTCCCCCTGGGGGACTACAATATGCGATGCTTTGATTGCTCCTGCAGAATGACGTAATGCTACAGCATTACATCATACTGCAATTTTACAGGCAGCCTATTAAACCACCCCACGGGGATGGCTTGATAGGCAGTCTCTCAAGGCAGCCCTGGGGCCTTTCAGAAGGTCCCCGGCTGCCATGGCACCTGCACGGCTCCCCCGATCTCACCGGAGGGGGGCCGTTGTCAGAACTGACAGAGGCATTTACAGGGTTAATAGCCGCGAGCGGTCGATCGCAGCTATTGCCTGCGGGTGTCAGCTGTAATAAACAGCTGACGCCCGCGCTGTTTGAAAAGAGATTACCCCGCGACCTCTCTTCATTCATACCCCGACGCTCCAGGACGTAAATGTACTTTAATGTCCTGGAGCGGGAAGGGGTTAAAGGCTTATTTAAACAAGCTTATATTGGCGTTTTCACAGCCAGCCGATATACACTTCCATCTGAACAGTTCCCTCCCTCCCTCCCCTTAACTGGCTCTTTTTCTTTATCCTTCCCCTAGGGCTGTTTTCTTTGTGAGTGGGTGGGATGGGCGGAGCTAAGCTCTTGCCCCGCCTCTTGTCCGCAGCCAGAAATGGTAGTGGTCAGGACAGAGCACAGCTTAGCTCCAACCCCCCACCCCCCGCCCCCATTGCAAACGCCGGAGTGGAGGAGAGAGGCAGAGAGCCAGTAAGGAGGAGGGAAGGGGGGGAACTGCTCAGATGGAAGCATATATCGGATGGCCGTGAAAACACCGTCCGATATACGCTTGTGTAAATAAGCCCTGTAAATAACATCGTAAGCTCGTGTAAATAACACCATAAAGGTTTTTCATATCCAAGTGATTCTGACATTGTTTTTTCACCACATGGTGTACTTCATTTAGGCGGTAAAAATAGACCCATAGAATTTGTGTATATTTATTAAAAATGGGAAAATTTTGAAAAAATCATCATTTTTTCACATTTTCAACTACAATATCTCAAATATGTGCAAACATAATATAGAAATTTTTGCTAAGATATATTTTCCATCTGTTTACTTTATTTTGGGCGCACATTGGAAAAACTTTCGTGTTTTTTTAACCATTTAGGAGACATACAAATTTAACATTAATTATTAACATTTTGAGGAACACTTTGTTTTCCTGCACCAAGCCAAGAGGCTTATAGGTGCCCGAATAATAGATCCCCCACAAATGACCCTATTTTAAAAACTACACCCCTTAATATATTCACTGAAGGGTGTCATGAGTATTTTGACCCCACAGTTTATTTTCAGGAATCAATGCAATTTTGCAAATTTTTGCAAATACATCATTTTAAAAAACTGGATTTTTTTTCTATAGCGCACATGAGAATGAAGATTTGGACCCCAAAATGGATACCCCCGTTTGTCCTGTGTTCAGAAACATACCCATTATGGCCCTAATCTTCTGTCCCTATGCACAAAGGGGCCCAAACCGAAAGGAGCAGCCGGTGGCTTTCAGAACAGACATTTTGCTTGAAGGCGTTTCAGGCCCCATTGCCCACTTGTAGAGCCTTTGAGTGGTCAAAGCGACAGAGAGCCCCCACAAATGACCCCATTTTGAAAACTAGACTCCTTACTGGATTCATCTAGGGGTGTACTGTGTGTTTTGACCCCACAGTTTTTAAATGAATTGAAGCAAAGCAGTAGGAAAAATTATAATTTTTGTTTTTTTTTAAATTGTTTCATTTTAAAAACTTTTATTTATTTTTTGTACAGCACACATAGGAATGAAGACTTTCACCTCAAAAATGATCCCCCCGTTTGTCCTGTGTTCAGAAACATACCCATTTTTGGTCCTAATCTTCTGTCTGGATGCACAACGGGGCCCAAACCGAATGGAGCATCAAACTTTAACTGTCTTTTAACTTTTACGTGATCGCCATTATCCATTGGATAACCGCGCTCACCGTGGCCCTTGGTCACTGCTCCAGGCTCTCAGCTGCATTAAGTAGTTAGCTGCAGGAAGATTTTAAAATTACCCTGCGGCTTTAACGCATGCGTCCGCCAAAAGCTGGGGTAAGGTCCGCTGATAAAATTTGGGGCCTTAGGAAACAAACTTTTCTTCTTCTTTTTTTTTTTTACACTTTTTTTTAACTTTTACATGATCGCTGTTATCCATTGGATAGCAGCGATCATGTGACCGGGAACCGCATACAGCGGCTCCCGGTGACAGCTCCCTGCTCTCGGATACTCATGCTAGCCGGGAGCAGGGAGTTTTTAAATTTGATGAGACCTTTTACTAATTAGATTGGGTTGAGATCAGCGAGGAGATCTGCAGAAAATTGGACAGAATAGCAAATATTGGCTGCATCTCCTTACTTTCTGAACCAACATATCTCTTAGGTTAAATTCAGATGGGCGAACAAAATATAGGGCCGAGAAAAGCAGCCTGATACCGCGCCTGCCAACATGCTTTTTTTGGATGCAAGGTGTTTTTCATTTAAAAACGCCTCACATCGCTTCTTTGAAATTGCGATCCTCAGGCTCGTGTTTCAGTGGAGAACATCACATCGCACTCGCATACACATCGCACAGCATTAGAGATAAGCGAACGTACTCGTTAAGGGCGATTTCGCAATCAAGCATCGCTATTTTCGAGTACCTGGCTACTCGGGTGAAAAGATTCGGGAGGCGCCGGGGGGCAACGTGGTGGAGCGGGGGGTAGCAGTGGGGAACAGGGGGGAGCTCTCTCTCTCCCCCCACTCCCCTCTGCAACTACCCGCTCACCCCCGGCGCCCCCCGAATCTTTTCACCCGAGTGGTCAGGTACTCGAAGATAGCGATGCTCGATTGCGAAATCGCCCTTAACGAGTACATTCGCTCATCTCTACACAGCATGTCTTTAAAGGTGCTATGGAAAACAATCGGGTGTTCCGAAGAAATGCCAAAAGATAGGCCTTGAGTTTGACACATATGCTCTAGATTGTGCAGACTTGTAGGCTATTGAAGTTGGCGTCTCAGATGGCCCCATACATGTTCTGTTGGCAATAAATCTGGTGACTGGGCCTGCTATAGCAGTGTGCCAATGTTGTGGAGGCATACAGGGAATCAGGCACAAAGCCTTTTATCCAAATTTCTGTTGTAAAAAAATGTCAAACTTTTGCTGTAGTGGGGATTTGCACAGTTTATGACTTTTAGGCTTTTTTGTAAAAAAAAAAAAAAAGGTGGGGTTTATCATTAGGAGGTGTGTCTACTGCCGACCAACAAATTTAGGTATGATTTACGCCTGAAACTGGCATAAGTTGTGCCAGAAATGTACACCAGGTTGAACCGGGTGTATATTGCTGTGTAGGCACGCGGAGATGCCGAGATGCCCCTAATACATAGCGTTGCAAATGCCGGGCTTAGAAGGTTTCCCCCACAATTCAGGAGGAATAACAGAGGATGGCAGAGTGCAGAATTTTAAGAAAAGATGTATCTTTGTTATTTCACGGGGAATACAAGTATTTAGTAAAAATAATGTCAGAGGACATTAAGGACCTTTCTGAGAAAAAATGATGCAAATCTAAATGTACCTGTGTTCTAGGATATTGCACTAATACAAGGCCAAAGAAGGAACTCTACAGTGGTCTGCATGGAAGAGACTGTGATGTTAGTTGTTGATAAGGAAGATTTCTTCTCAAATAAACTGGATGTGGAGCTGCAGAAAGAATGTGAATGCCGCTTCACATATTTTAGGTGAAGAAACTCAATGGTAATCTATTTAATTAATGAAGTACAGCAGTTATCAACAAGGTGTTCTTGTGCTAATATATTATTCTACTTTACCTACGACAATACCCTAATTTACTATACCAGGACTCAATTACTGTTTATTGGGACAGTTACATTATTTTCAAACATTTTCATGACATCTCAAATGATTGCCGTACAGTAACTGGTACCAACCCATTTAAACTGCAAGTTGGTTTCCTGTGAGGTTTTACTCGACCCGTAATCACAAATAAGGGATTGAAAACCTACATGTACACTCATTGTCCAAAAAAAAAATCAAGGACCTGGAAGGAGTTGTGATTGTAACGGTGATATAAGTAAGTGATTACAATATCTGAGCAGAAGGATCATTTATGTCAGAAAACTGAACACCTGAAGGGAGGCTCTAGTACCCTGTTGGGCCACCTCTATGGTGAGAATGGAGGCATACAGGTTCCATATGGTATCCTGCGGCATATTAGTCCACATTTGCTGTAACTCATCTTCCACATTGTGGAAACTCGTAGGTTGTCGAAGTTGGCGTCCCAGGTGGTCCCATACATGTTTTATTGGCTATAAATCTGGCGACCAAGCAGCCATGGAAATGTGACAATGTTGTGGGGACATTCCTGTGACCCCCTTGCTGTGTGCAGCTGAGTATTATCCTGCCTCTTAGAAGCCGCCATGAGAGGAACACATGTGGCTGCAGGATGTCCTGAAAATATCACGGAGCTGTCATTGTCCCTCATATCACTAGTAGGGGTGACCGACTGTTGTATGTGATGGTCTGGGGGAAGCCATCAGTGGGGGCAGTGTGCCACTCCATAGCAAAGGCAGGATTGGAGCGCTCACCCCGAGGTCTCCAGACACGAACACGGCTGTCGTCAGCGCCCAAACTAAACCTGAATTCATCGCTGAAGACACTCTGTAGCAGCCTAGTCTCATCGTTCATGACACCACAGCAAACGGAGGCAATGGTGGGTGTCAAAGGCAGTACATGAATGGTTGCTGTTAAACCAAATGTACTTTAGCCAACACCTCTCCTAACAGTACCATAACTTAGTTTTTGGTGCTGTAGGGAGGTGATTGGTTCCGTTTAAAGAGAAATTGTGCTTTCTAAAAGGTTTTCACATATCCTAGAGACATGTAAAAAGTTATGATCACTACAGTCCGGCTGTCTAGACCCCCAACAATCACTAGAATAAGTCAGCTGAAATTCTCGTCCAAGGGGTGTCACTGCTTGTTAGTGGAAGATGTACTCAATAGAAAGTCTTTGGGCCCATCTTTAGCTAGTGATCAGTAACAAGGGCTCAGATGAGCAATTCAACTGACTCGTTCTAGCAACTGTTGGGGGTCTCAGTAGCTGGACCCCAGCAATCAAAACTTTTGACATCCTGCCTATGACATGTTAAATGGTTTTAGAAAGGGCAGTTACACTACTGTGCCATATATGGAGCTGTCTCTTACCTGCAGCAAACAGCTAGAAGTAGGACACCCCTTTCAGATTGCTAAAGCTGTTCAATATCATATTGCAATATAGCTTTTGCTATGTTTTTTTTCCACAACTTATTAGTACATGGAATGTGTGGTAGAAATATCAGCTTCTTCACCTTCCAGCAATCTTCAGTTCCCCTTCCCTGCCTGGCGGCTCTGTAAGTGTTCACTGTAAAGTTGTGAGGAAGAGAAGGGGGATGGAGCTGCAGTTTCTCTGACTTGGTGTTTCAGTAAGCTGGTAGGGAAGGAAGAGCAGAGGGGTATCCTTCTGATTCTTTACACCCTCCCAGTAGATAGTTCTAGAGGACATGGAGGGGGATGGCTAAGAAACAGACAACACTGGTTGGACACAGAATATCTGCTGCATCTATTATACATCTATTACAATGTTGTGTGAAGGTGCTACAATTGCTAATTAACCTTTTCTTCTGCACCCAGATCTCTGGACATATTTTCCCAATGGCCACTTCAGCACATCAAAAATATTTCAGAAAGTTGCCAAACCAGCCAATATATGTTTGACCAAGTAGTAATACAGGACTCAAGGGAAAGTGACAATATAGCATTTATCACCGAGGTAAAAACAGCTGAATGTACTATAGGAACCACTAGACTGCTTTCATACATCTTTGTTTATACTGCTCTTTGCTTTTTGTACACTCAAACCTCTCGGCTAAAGTTGAAACCAATGAAACTAGAGGTAATAATTTCCATAGGAATCAATGTAAATCCAATTAATTCATTCTAGACATTCCAAAAAACACACAAACCACATTTTTGTACAGCGTTTAACGTTGCTTTTTCAGCGCAGCGCTACACGCTGTACAACGTTCCCATTCATTTAAATGGGGCTGTTCACACAAGTGTTTTCGGCCCTGCGTCACTCATTAAAATGAATGGGCAGCAGTTTCAGTGCTGCCGAAAACGCAGCACAACTTGGTACCGCATTTTTGGCAGCACTAAACGCCCTAGCTACACTGCCTGAGAGAGAAAAAATTATATACTCACCTAGCAGGTGCTGTCGGTGTCCTGGGGGCTGCTCTCCGGAGCTCTGTGCGGGCTTGTCAAGCCGGCATAGCATCTTGCTAGTGACGGGGGATTGAAATCCCCTGCCTCCAGCAAGAGATTGCTCTGATTGGCTGAGTCGGCTGAATGACAGCCCGCTCAGCCAATCACAGCTAGCGCCGGATGCTCCAAGCACAGCCATTTATCCATGAATGGCTGTGATTGGAGCAATCAGTGAATGCCTGTGACGTCAGCAGCGAGGCCACATGGGCAAAAGTGACAGGCATGGAGTAAAAGTGAAAAATGTTGCAATTTTTTGCACAAAATACCATGCGCCAAAATATGCCACTTCCTTATGTTAGACAACTGGCACAACTGCCTTGATAAATAAGGAATGAAAGGAATTCTTAATTTATCATACAGTAATTCGGCACAAATACCATTATATGATTCTGTACAGTGAATGTAAATATGAAACTAAAGCTACTGCTCTCTAATCGTTGTTCTTACCCCGTAGGGTACTTGTGAAGTGTTAAGACTTGTGAACCTGACAATGTGCCCATCATATCACAAATGGCTTCAAGTGTCTCTACCTTGTGTGAAAGCATCAGCTGCTTTGCCACCAAGTATGTATTAAGTTACTATTAGGCTATTGCAGCTTAAAGCGACCCACTGGTCCAGGACAAAGATGGCTGCACTTCTTTTCTGACTGCCTGATGGGCACTGCATTATTATGCATCATTAACATAAGACATTACACAACGCTATGATTGTCCACTGCTGACCAGTCAGAGCAGCATGGAATGTCTTAGTCTACCGAAACATACTAATGTACAATGTGTATCAGGTAATTAGAGAGTCAGTGCGGCCATCTTTATTTGTCCAGGACTCAAGGGTCTCCTTAAGAGGGTGCTTCCAATTCAAACTTTCATGGCATATTCACAGGATATGCCATCAAAGTCTGATAGATGTGAGTCCCACCTCAGAGATCCGCATCTATCTCTAGTTCTAGCCCTACCATTATTGGCCCAGCTGAATGCAGGGGATGGTGGGAGCCAGAACTATGGTTAGTTATGCAAACAGCATGGTGCAGCCCACTCTGCTTTTTCCGTAACAGCGATCGGACCTATATCTCATACTTTCATAGCATTTTTTCAGCATTTTAAACGCTTGTTGAAACCTCCAATGTATTTAGGCCACACACACCTTTCTATGAAGGAATGGCCCTTTGTTGGAGACAGTGACAAAAAGTGTCTGAAAATGTCTAAAACGCAGGGATGAAGGGATTCCACAGCCGCAGCTAAACAGATTTCCCCTCCGTGGCTGTCACAGCTGCTGCATAGGATGACAGAGTTCTCCCATTGTTTTCAATGGGGCTGGCCCTTTTGAAAACAATGGGCGATATCGCAAAAAGATAGAACATTCTGCGATTTATTTTTTTTCCACACAACATCATGTCAGTGAAAACATCGCAAATGAGAATGAAACCATTGAAAATCATTGCTTGCATAATTCTGCATTTTCACTCTCACATTGCACGATTTTCTCGCCTGCGTGGAACTGGCCTAATTCCGCTAAAAAAAGAATACTCTGGAACTCATTAGATGAATTAGCCATTTCAATCAATGTGTTTGTGCCCTGCGAGCGAGAAAACATGCCCTGCGGGCAGAAAAAGTGCAGTTTAATACTCCGACACGGGCACAAAAAAGCCTCATTCATAGTGAAAAATGTTTTGCTAAGAGTGCTTTCACATTTGCGCCGGGGGCTCCGCTTTCGTATTTCGCTCAGGGAGCAGGAAAGGGGAATCACCACGGCTGAATGCCTCCATCTGTGGATGAACCAAACAGCGCTGGGCGACTCCATTGACTATAATGGCGTCTGCCCGCTTTCCATCCAGCTGGCTGGCGTTTGTTTAGAAGAAAGTGTTGCATGTGGTGCTTTTTCTTCCAGTATTTTCAGCCGCATCTGTTATGGAACCTTTATCCGCATGTGAAACCACCCTAAAACGTGCACCATTGCGCATACGTCTGTGTGAAGCCAGCCTTAGGGTATAGCATGATGCAGGAGACCACTGCAATTATTAGTCAGAAGCAGAGGGTTTCTAGCCTGAGATGCCAGGACACTTCCCTGATTCAGGAACACCAAGTGAATACTTGACAACTCATTAGCATATGGCGCGTCAGCAACTAAAATGTGGTTTTTCTTTGGGACCCTTGCAGTATGATTACACTGGATTCCTCAGGCCCTGCGGTCAGACTGCTGATAGATTCCCTTTAACCCCTTGAGTGGCGGGTTTCCTACTACCCTGTCGTGCCCACTAGGGCAGGTTTTTTAAAATGGTCTAATCATTGAATTTCAACTAATTTTGCAGTTGCGTCTCAAGAGCCATAACTTTTTCATTTTTCCATTGACATGGCCATATGAGGGCTTGTTTTTTGCGGGACAAGTTGTGATTTTTTTTAAACAGGAGGGAGGAAAAAAAGAAATGGGGAAAAAAGACAAAAAGGGGCCATGTCATTAAGGGGTTAAATAATGTATTAACTTCCTTCTCTGGGTCATTACGACGCACACGGATACCACATGTGTGATTGTATTTTTGATTTTTTACAAAATAAAGGGAGACAAGTGTTTTTATAATTTTTTAACTTTTTTATTTTTTATTTTTATTTATTTATTTATTTTTTGTCCCTTTAGGGGACTTCCACAGGGACCCATCAGGACCCCTGATCACATTCCGGGGGTCCGATGGTGACAGCCCTTTACATGCTGCAGTGACAGCCCTTTACATGCTGCAGTCACATAGACTGCCGCATGTAAAGGGTTAACACAGCAGAGATCGGAGGTTTTCTCTGATCTCTGCTGTAAGAGCTGGTACCTAGCTGTCCTCTCACAGCCAACCACCTGCTCTCCCTGCCACAGAGACCATCGGCTTGCTTCTGACAAGCCGATGGTCTCTATGGCAACCTGTAAACAAAGCAGGAGATTGCCGGCATATCGGCAATATCTTCTGCTGGTTTTTCAAAGCCCTTGCTTTGTTCTCTGTGGGTCTGTGCAGGCAGAGCACACTGTCACAGCTTGTGGCATTGTGCTCTGCAGCTCCCATAGTGATACATAGCCCGGAGATCTTCCGGGCTATGTCGCTATGGGCAGTGGAGCTTGTCCCGGAAAATTTCCGAGCGTGCCACTCAAGAGGTTAAACTGTCTGATAAATGTTTGTAACGTTTGTGTGTCAAAATTTGTATTTTACAAGCATCAATCTACGATGAAAGAGAAGAGATGAAGAAAAAAGAGCGAGCCAAAAGACTGAAATGTCTGACAGATGAGAATGTGACTAAAAGGTACAACCATTGCAATGTCCTAGAGACTGGAGTTGTTGTAAGGTATAGATTGCTTCCAGCGATCTCACGGGGAGGGTCATATTCCTGAATGTCAGCAGCTGTCAGTGAATTTCAAAGTTTTGTGTCTGTGATGGCCTAACATTGTTGGGCAGATCCCGACGCTCCGGACTGCCGTGCCACATATAGTCTTGTGGAAGGAAAATGCCAGGGAATCTGAATGATCTGTCTGCTCCACCAGGACTTTTATCCATCAACATACAAATCTCTGATTATAATTTAGTTGTCTCTAATTTATTAAAAAACACATTCACTGATCAGCTCTAGCATTAAAACCACCTGTTTAATGTTGTGTAGGTTCTGTCAAAATAGCTCTGATCCATTGAGGCATTTTGTGGGAATTATTATTAAAACCTTAGTTTCAGGTCCTTTAAGATAGGTAGGTTTCAAGTTGGGGCCTCCATGGATCAGACTTGTTTTTCCAACACATCCCTAAGATGCTCGATCAGATTGATATCCAGGGAATTTGAAGGCCAAGTCAACACCTTGAACACTTTATATGCTTCAAAGCATTCCTGCAGTGTGGCAGAGTGTGATATCTTGCTGAATGAGGCCACTGCCAGTACGGAATACAGTTGCCATGAAAGGGTGTACTTGGTCTACAGAAACTTTTTGGTAGGTTGTACATCTCCAAGTAACATCCACATGAATGCCAGTAACCAAGACTTCCTAGCAAATATTTCCCAGAGCATTACAGTCCAAAGTCAAACTGGTGTGTGGTAAGATGGATATATATCTGCCTGCCTGACAGAGCGCAGAATTGAGGGAGTGAAAGTAGATCACCATGGCCCAATTTGCGATAGCCAACATTAACTGTTTCAGCAATATACACAAAGTAGTTCTTCTGTTGAATCTGACAACTCAGGCTAGCCTTCACACCCAACCAGAATCATTGAGAGTTGGGTCCTCTTGACTCTGTTATCAGTTCACCAGTTGTCCTTCCTTGGAACCTCTTTGGTTGATACTAACCATAGCATACTGTGAACACCCCACAAGAGCTTTTTAAAAAAAAATCTGACCCAGTCTTCTAGACATCTCAATCTGGCCTTTGTGAAAGTTGCTCATATCCTCGCTCTTGCCCATTTTACCCGCTTTCAACACACCAACTTTAAAAACTGATTATTCATTTGCTGCATAATACATCCCATATAATCAATGTTATTCACTTCACCTGTCAGTGGTTTACTGTTATAACTGATCGACTTATACTGTGTACATCTATCTATCTATCTATCTATCTATCTATCTATCTATCTATCTATCTATCTATCTATCTATCTATCTATCTATCTATCTATCTATCTATCTATCTATCTGTCTATCTTGCTTAATCTAAATGGTGGTTGGAAACCTTGTACATTATAATAGCATTAGATGTAGTCCTCCAGCTAGTGGCTACATATTATGTTTAATATGGGGCATCATGTTGTATCTTGCCCGCTTCTTGTCCACCTCTGCTCTCTAGACCTGTGTATACTTTTCTGAAATGTGTGCACATTTCCCTATTGGATTGATATTTAGTTACCTTGCAGCATAACTTTTTCTATTGTTTAATACGTATATAGCAGTCACAGGCATATTGCGGTAGACTCTACGCCTGAAGGATTACATGATGTTGTGGCTGCAGCAGTTTACATGCATATTGATTTGCTACATCAAAAAGAGTTCTTTGTGAGTATTACCTTTATGTGATCATGTAAATAAAGCCTATTAATTAAAGAAAAATGAAAGGGAACCTATCCTATACAAGTCGATAGGAGAGCGTGCGCACGGGACTCTAAAAAGGGTCAGATTATCATTTTTTGAAGGTGGAGAGGAAAAAACATAAATTATAAAAAGGGCTGTATCATTAAGGGGTTAAACTGCATACTGTAGTGGACGGGCAACCAGTGCAATGACGGGCACAGGGTGTGGGCATCCGTTGGACAGAAATATGAGCCTGGTTGCTGCATTCAGGATACTTTGGAGAGAGGAGCATGTAGTAGTGTGTTTGTATATGAAGGGGGTTATTCTACACTTATAATGTATTAGTATGCACCTGTATGCTAATCCATTATGCTTTGAGTTACTATGATACTGTCACATACTATTGTTACTGCAACTCGCAGTGTGCCCTAATAGCTGGCTTAAGGCCCAACGATTATCGCTCAAAATTCGCTCAAAAGCCGTCTTTTGAGCGATAATCGTTGTGTGTAGCTGCATGTACATCGTGAAGTTTTCGATAAGCCGTCACTCATCGTTGTCTTTCAGCATGCTGAAAGACAACGATGAGCCTTATCCAAGGATTTACAGCAGGATACAGCTGATATTATTGTTTCAGCTGTATCCCGCTCCCTGATGACAGGCTGGGTATGAAGAACATAGCGGTCCAGCTGTGTTCTCCATACCCCGCTCAGAGCGCTCGGCCTTTATAACAGCCGGGCGCACAGAGCAGAGAACAGCTGGTTGCAGAAGACAAGCGGGGACACACCGCTTGTCTTTTGCATCCTCTACTTGGAGCGCCCAACTGTATAACAGCCGGGCGCTCGGAGCGGGGAACAGCTGGATGCAGAAGACAAGCAGTCACGCTTGTCTTCTGCATCCTCCACTTGGAGCGCAAGGTGATCGCTCAGCGTTCGAGTGATCATCCTGCACTGTAAGTGACACAATGATTATCGCTCAATAATCGCTCAAAAGACATCTTTTGAGGGATAATCGTTGTGTCTAAATGGAACTTTAGTGTACAGATAGCCCTTTTTAGTTTTCCAAAGCTGACTGTGCATGATGTCCCCCAAACCCTGATTGTGTAAACAGGAAACCCAATGACTTGATTGGTGGGTGTCCCCTGATCATGTTGCTGTCTTTCTTGAATGCCTTGATCACAGGGTTAAACTACCAGAATCAAAGGCTCCTTCAATCCAAGCCATTAGATGAGGAGCTCGATGGGGATCGGAGCTCTAATATAAGACTGCAGTAAGAATGAGTATTAGTGGTTGTTTAAGGGTTAACGACTACTTCCAGAACCTTTAGGATCTTGTGGAGTACTAGTTGAATGCCAGAATGGCGACTGCAATCTGTATATATAACTATCCGTGTCAGGAAAATTATTCAGCGGATTTAGGAATATTATTTATAATACAAAGGTGTTGGCTATTTTGAATACACAAAATACTCGAGACAAACCAACGTGTCCCTTTGTGTGCTGCTCCACTATGCGTGAACATACCCCAACAGAAAAACTGTCAACCAATCAGATCACAGCTTTAATTCTGACAGGTTAAAAAATGAAGACTGAGCTCTGATTGGTTGCTATGGGCAATTTCTCTTTTAGACAGTTTTGATAAATTTCCACATGTTTAGATGGATATTCACTCACACAGCATATAGTGGCATAAAAAACATGTATCTCTTTCTTGATTCCTCATATTTTGATATATTTTATACACTTTTTTCAAATTTGTTTCAAATGTTTCTTATTGCAAACCTTAATTTTATTTTGCTTTTCAAGCATTTAGAGATGCACTTGTCCTGGAGTTTCCTTACTACCTAACCCAATTGGCTGATGACTGGGGATTCTCCTTTAGTATTTTCTGCCAGAGAGAAATGTCTGTAAAATCCATTTTCAAAATGAATGAAGTCGTAGTTTTTAATGTTCTTCATTGCTCAAACTTGGAGGTCTGAAAAATGCAGAAATACAATATGTCACTAGCAATATGGTCATCACTACTTTTCGTCTTGTGTGGTTGTGGATTTAATATATATTACCTTTCATTTTCCAGGGCTTTCATATATATTACCTTTCATTTTCCAGGGCTTTCAGGACAATCAGCAGCAGGAGAGACAGAAAGATCATCGAGGTTTAGTTTTAGTTAGTAAAGGTTGTAAAATTATCCACCTCAAGAAGGCCACACTTAAAGAATTTTGTGACCCTGAAACAACAGGAAAACTTCAGAAGTATCACAAGAAACACCCCAGGTAAATAATAAAAATTAACACATTTACCTTCTTTAACTCATTTTTTCCCAAAGTGTAGAATTTGTACCCCAGTAGTTGTAACCATTTTCGGTCTTGCACAAGTGCCCTTCACAGGTTTCTTCTCTGCCTTTCTCTTCACTCTGTACCATCTGTTTACATTGGCATGCATTGGCCTTCTGTTTATGGCGCCATCCATGATGGATCCCTTATGATCTGTCAGGTATCTTTTTCTTTTTTTCCTGGAAAAATTAGCTGACAAAGCCTGATCGAAAATAATTAATGTACCGTATATACCGGCGTATAAGACGACTTTTGAACCCCGAAAAATCGGGTCTGAAGTCGGGGGTCGTCTTATGCGCCGGTAATACAAAAAAAAAAGTGTAAAAAAAAAAAATTTCATTACTCACCTCCCCCGGCGTTCTGTCGCGCTCCGGCAGGATGTCGCTCGCTCCTCGTCCCCGGCGCAGCATTGCTTTCTGAATGCGGGGCTTGAAATCCCCGCTTCCAGAAAGCTAGTACACACGCCGGCAGCCATGACAGCATTGAATGGCTGTGATTGGCTGAAGGCGCACGTGTTAGCAATCACACCCATTCAATGATGTCATTGAATAGTGTGATTGGCTGAAGCCACGTGTGTTTTAGCCAATCACAGCCATTCAATGATGTCATTGAGTAGTGTGATTGGCTGAAGCCACGTGTGTTTTAGCCAATCACAGCCATTCAATGATGTCATGGCTGCCGGCGTGTGTATTAGCTTTCTGGAAGCGGGGATTTCAAGCCCCGCATTCAGAAAGCAATGCTGCGCCGGGGACGAGGAGCGAGCGACATCCTGCCGGAGCGCGACAGGAGGCCGGGGGGGGGTGAGTAATGAATTTTTTTTTTTTCTCCACTGTATACCGGCGTATAAGGTGACAGTTGGGGGGTCGTCTTATACGCCCCGTCGCCTTATACGCCGGTATATACGGTAGGTGTGAACAGAGTTTTACTTAGTGCAATGGTATAACCTTACCACAGTGCATATTGCTGTCATTTCGCAGACACAGCCATAATCGTTAGCCCATATTGGACATTTCAGTTGTTCAAAGCGGCCATACATCTTCAATGATTATGAACAAAGGATGAACTATCTTTCTGGGAACAATCTTTCATCCAGCTATCGTACAAAAATTTAAGATGAGGCCAATGTCTTTCGAGATAGTGACAGTCTGTCAGGGGTTAGCTAAAATGATCATTCGTTGTTACACTTCACCCAAAGAACAAATGTTTTAGTTAAAATTAGCATTTTCATTAACATTAGTCTAATACTAGTAATTATTAGGAAATTATAGCACCAGTGTTTCTGGTGGCACAATGTACATGAACATCATAGACACACACACAGCTCTGCTACATGTACATCACATACAGCTCTGCTAAATACATTCTTCATTCCACACAACAGGAATCACAACAAGCATAGCAGAGTCCTGCAACACACTGATCAACCGCTGGTCATGTGACCCCCATGAACTCCTCCCACACAGGTGACTAATCACATGATGATGACAGATCCTGTAAGCACATGGCTGCTGTCTGGCCGCATATTTGTAGTTTACGCTTAGGTTAAGCAGCGCTACTGATTAGAGCCACCTGATTGGCTCTTCGGCACCACGTGACTACACAGCGTGCACCCGCATTGCCTTCAGCAGCCGTGCACTACACACTACAGTTAAGCAGACGTGCACTACACACTACACTTAAGCAGCACGGGGTTAGGGTTTAGGGTTAGGCTTAGGGTTAGGTTTAGGGTTAGGTGTAGGGTTAGTTTTAGTGTTTACGGTTAGTGTTTAGGGTTAGGGTTAGGGTTGGGGTTAGGTTCAGGTAATCCTAACCCTAAACCTAACCGTAAACCTAACCCCGTGCTGCTTAAGTGTAGTGTGTAGCGCACGTCTGCTTAACTGTAGTGTGTAGTGCACGGCTGCTGAAGGCAATGTGCGTGCACGCTGTGTAGTCACGTGGTGCCGAAGAGCCAATCAGGTGGCTCTAATCAGCAGCGCTGCTTAACCTAAGCGGAAACTACAAATATGCTGTCTGGCCATGCAGGTTTTTAATTGAAGGACCTGTGGTGATGTCACCGTCATGTGATCAGAGGTAGAACTCAGAGCCCCGGTAACTGATCCCATGATGGTAGCATCTTCACATGTAACTCACATAGTCATTCACTTACAGACAGGTGTTCATTAGCATTCCATAGCAACTGAGGCCATGGGGGTTTGTAGGGGATGTAGTCCGCCCATAATTTGCACATGGATGAAGGACCTGTGATGATGTCACTGCCATGTGATCGGGGCAGAGCACGTAACTCACTCACAAAGAACCCAGGTGTCTGATCACATGACGGTGACATCATCACAGGTCCTGTAAGCACAGGGCTGCTGTCAGGCTCTGCATGTTTTATGTTTTAGGACCTTTGTTGACATCACTGTCATGTGATCAGGGGCGGAGCATGTAAGTCACTCACGGACAGACGGTTGGGCGTTTGTATTTTGATGCATAGGCACCTTCAGGAGAAAAAAAAAATTGATCAACCATCAAATAACTTTATGATATCAGATTTGATAGCTATTTTAAGGCCTGTGTCACACTAACGTATTTGCGCAGTATTTTGCACGGGCAAAATTTGAGTGCGCAATATGCAGTAAATAGAACCCATTGATGTCAATGGATTCATTCACATAAGTGTATTTTGTGCATTCACTTTATACGTACAAAAAAAAAACATGTAACATGCTCTATTTTGATGCACATTTATGTATGAAAATAGCACATATTGAACTAATTATTAACTTAATTGCCCAGTTCAATGAGTGGGTACATAGATGCTTGTTTGCTTGCGTGTGTAAATGCGCTTACACGCGTGTGACACCGGCCTAAGATTTGTGAAATTTTATGTTTCAAAAGGTTTTATTGAATTTAAACTTACAGTTAGCAACACTCTGCCTCGGAGTCCCCGCGCAGGGGGCTAAGGATATTTTGCAGTACAGAGCTCTCACAATTCAGACGAATGTGCATTATTAATATTGGGAAGGTGTTAGGGTGGAGAGGGGGGTGGGGGAAAGGTTGAGGATTCTTGATAGTATAGCGATCTTGTCAGCAGGGGAGGGGGGGTGGTAAGGTGGGGGGGGGGCTGGGAAAGGGGGGAAAGGTAAACAATAAACATTAACAAAACGAAATATATACAGGGTACAGTTTTTAGGTATATGCTCATGTTTAACGCCATCTCATTTTGCCTTGTTTTTAGAGAGGGGGGAGCTGACCTCGATGTCATCCACCCATTGTTGTGTAATGGCTGAATAGGTGTGCAGGGTGGGACTGGGGTCTATTTTGTTATTTTTGGGGTGTGACCTTTCCATTTTTCATTTACAATCTTACCACGTAGGTCAAGTTTGGTATGTTAATATGTGTTACCCATGGATTCCACACCTTTTCAAATTGCTGGACCATGTCCTGTCGTATGGCAATGAGCCTCTCGGTCATGAGGGTTTTGTTGATGCGGTTTTCCAGCCGCTCGTATGGGAGTGTCGGTTTGCGCCACTGTTGTGCTATAAGGATTCGTGTTGCTATTGTAATATGTTGAAGAAGTTTAAAGGGGTGTTACGCATTCCAACCGGTTTGTCTCCCAACAGCAGCACAAAAGGATTGGGTCTAAAGGGGGTGCCGCTCACTGTGGCTATAAGATGGGAGACTCTTTTCCAGAGTTCCTGCGCTACCGGGCATGTCCACCAAATGTGGAGCTGTGAGCCGACCTCGTTACATCCTCGGAAGCACTGGCTGGATGTCTCCGGGTAGATTGTGTTTATTCTTTCTGGTACTAGGTATGCTCTATGGAGAACCTTCAGGGATGTCTCTGTTAGGGAGACCTGCCAGCTGTTTTTGCTCAAGGTATCACAGCAGTGGTGCCATCTCTCTATTGATAGGGATGAATGTAGGTCAGATTCCCACTGTAACATGTAGGAGGGTTTAGAGTCTCGTAATGATGTATTTAGCATGTTATAGAAGTGGGAAAGAATGCCTGGATGAGTGGGGCAGAATTTACACATTGCCTCCATCTGGGTCATTTTTGTCTTCGTGCCGGAGGGCAGAATAGAGGACCAATAGTGGAAGACCTGGGTTTTTCTCCACCATTCTTGTGGGAATGGTTTGTATTGGTTGGTAAAGGTAGACATCGAGGTCAGCTTGTCATGTATTAGGAAGTCATACTAGGTCGTCAGTTTGTTTGTTTTCCACCACGTGAATTGGGTTCCCTCTAAGCCCGGCGGGAACTCTTGGTTGTGTAGTAAAGGGATGAGAGGAGAGGGGGTGTTCTTGGTGTTAAGCTTGAATCTGACTTGTCGCCAAAGTAAAATGGAGTAGAAAGTGAAGGGTGAGCTTGATTTGAGCCCGGGCGGGAGGGGAGTTTTTGTCCAGAGAAGAGCTGGCCAGGTATTTGGGGTAAATTGAGATTCTTCAATTGAAGTCCACAATGGGGAATGGCGACCGGCATAAACGGGTGGGATTTGTGCCATGCGGGCGGCTTTGTAATATTTCGTGATGCAGGGTACTGATAGGCCACCGTATTTTTTGTGTAAGCACATAATGGATTTGGGAATTCTGGGTCGTTTATGTGCCCATATAAAGGCGAATATTTTTTTCTGGAAGGCTTGTAGGTCCGCGGTTGGGACATGTATTGGGAGAGTTCTAAATAGGTAGAGTATTTTGGGTAGAAGGGTCATTTTGACGCTATGGATACGGCCTATCCATGAGAGGTATGGGCAGTCCCATCTCTCTAGATCTAGTCCTAGTTGGCGAAAGAGCGGTTCATAGTTGTGTTTGTATAGTGAGTCTAGTGTGTTTGTAATTTTGATTCCTAGGTAAGGTAGGTATTGTTGTTGGGTTTTAAATTGAAAATTAATTTCAGTTAGTTTTTGTGTGTTGGGGGGGTATTGCAGTGAAGGATTTCTGACTTTGTTTGGTTGATTTTCAGGCCCGAAATGAGGCTGAATTTTCTTAGTAATTCAGTTAAGTTGGGTAGGGAAGTTAATGGCTTGGTTATTGTTAGGAGTAAGTCATCAGCAAAAAGACTTAGCTTATTGTTGGTGTTACCTGTCAGGATTCCCGTAATGTTGGGGTTTTCCCGTATGGCAATTGCCAGAGGCTCCATTGCCAGTGCGAAAAGAGTGGGTGAGAGTGGACATCCTTGTCGGGTGCCTCTAAGGATTTGTATCGGGGCTGGCTGGGTCGATGGGATTTTAAGGAATGCTGTAGGTTTTGAGTAAAGTGCTGAAATTATTTTTAGGAATGGGCCTGCAAATCCCATTTTGTTAAGAGTTATTTGGAGGTATTGCCGTGATAGAGAATCGAAGGCTTTTTCTATGTCTAATGCTAGGACCGACATGGGGGTGTTGGTTTTGTTTGCAATGTGGATAAGGTTAAGAATTTTTCTAACATTGTCGGGTGCTTGTCTAGCTAGGATGAAGCCCACCTGGTCTCAATGCACTAGTGAGGGGAGTATTCTATTAATCCTATTTGCTATTATGGAGGTAAATAATTTTAGATCTACGTTGAGAAGGGAAATGGGCCTGTAGTTAGAGGAGAAGATTTGTGAAACTTTATTGGGGTGTTGCAACCAAAAATAATTTTTTATTCTCTTTCTCACAGTGACGATACACTTTGCAAAATTTTTCTGCAACATAATGACTGGGAAATCTTCAAGAAACATATAGTGAGTTCACTCGTAAAGCCTATTACTACCAATCGGTATGAGAAGGAAAAGAAAAAGAAGCAGATTTATCTATACTCATCAAGCACCAGACAAGCTGGAACATTAGATCTTTCTTCTGTCTCCTTTGACAATCAGAATGGTACATATGTGACCCAGATGACTATGTCTGATGCAACAGCACAACACTTTGCAAGTCCTCAGAGCAGAAATGTTCAGCTTGTTCATGCCATTACAGTACCAGTGCCTAAGATGAAGGATTACTAATATTAGGCAGTGAATTCTCATATGATGTTGGTCATTCACAAGCAGATTTGTAGCAGCAATGTAAAATACACTGAAGGATTGCACCGAGATGTGTGTTATATGATCTTAGACGTAGTCATAAAAGACATAAGTAAACTTCTGTGTGCTCTTATCGAACATAGGGTGCAAAGAGGGATCCTCTGTCCTTTCAAATGCACAACAGCACACAAGGAGCAAAACGCACCCAGGAAGGGAATGGAAATGTACTGTAAGCAGCTGCTGATTGGCTGTTAAGAACATCCTGCTTTCTGTTTGAGGGCAGACTAGTGTATGACCATGGATGGATAGTAGGTGTGAGCTATTTATTATATTGCATTACACAAGGGTTATCAATTTATTCTTGAGTTTAAAAATTTACAGTAAAATTCTGTAAACTGTGAACGCATACTAGTAGATATCTGAAAATACGTAATGAAAGTAAAGTTAACTAACAGGCTTACAGAAGGCTACATAGGGATGGAAACGTGGATGGAACTGGGAAGTAGCCATAGTGTTTAAGGTGTGAAACAGAGACCTCTTTATTTTGTGCCTATCAGTCTTTTTAGCTGGATAGAAAAGCGTCATCCTCTACATTTTTCTATCCAACTAAAGGGACAGAACCTTGTGAAATGGAGACCAAAAGGGTCTCCGCTTTACACATTAAACACTATGGCTCCATTCCAGTTCTGCCAAGGTATCCTTTCCCATGCGGTTTTCTGCATAGAAGATTGAAAGCTTGTGATGTGAAAGAATCCTTGGGCCAGGCTCACATGAACGTATATGGCAGCGTGCAGACTTTTTGACACTTTTCACTTCTTTCTCAGCCCTAAACTGCAGCCTCCCATGACGGATCTCAGTGCCGAAGAGCTGGCTGCTTAATTCAAAAAGAAAATCGACAACATCCGGAAAGAAATAACCTCCCAATCCCAGACTAGCCCCGACGCTAGTCTCTATAGTACTACATCTAGCTCCTGCTCACTCTCTGTACCCAGATTGACGACAGAGGAAGAAGTCTCTAGATTGCTTTCCTCTGCTTGCCCCACCACCTGCGCTAGCGACCCTTTTCCCGCACACCTCCTCTGGGATCATTTTCCACCCAGGACATCATCTTCCACCTTACCACCATATTCAATCTCTCTCTGACCACTGGCAATTTCCCCTCCTAATTCAAGCATGCGATCATATGCCCACTGCTAAAGAAACCAACTCTTGACTTGATTGATAATTCTTATTACCGACCCATCTCAAATCTCCCTTTCATCTCCAAACTATTAAAACATCTGGTTTACTCCCGCCTTATAAGCTATTTATCAGAAAACTCTCTCCTTGACCCCCTACAGTCTGGCTTCCGCCATCTACACTCAACAGAAACCGCCCCTACAAAAGTGTCAAACAACCTCTTGAGAGTCAGGTCGATGGGTGACTACTCCCTACTGATCCTCCTCGACCCCTCCACAGCATTTGACACTGCTGACCACAAACTCCTTCTCAACATGCTTCGCTCCCATTGGCCTAAAGGACACAGAATATAAAGAGTTTGCATTCCTAGTAAGCCAATTATCCCAAGCTTACCAAATCAGTTTTTATGCGGATGCGAGCTTTACCTTGGATTTTGGAAATACTATTGACGTCATTTGGATTGTACAAAAATATATGTGATTGTTCTACACAAACAAAGGCATGGTTAGCTTCTGGATTAAATTCTGTGTTTTGATTGCTGAAGTACATCACATAGCAATGTATCCCTTCTTTCATTCTGTAAAATTTAAGGTGACCATTCACATCTAATATAAGTAAGCCTACATTCTTTTTCTTGCACCACACTTTGACCACTTTACTTTAACTTTGGTGGCTGATTTTGGTGTCATTAGATAACCACTTCACAGAGGCAGTAAGGTCCCAATTACTTAATTAAGCTCACTTTTAGGACCCAAAAATATAAATTCATAAAAATTAACTTTTAATAAATATTGCTTAAAAACCTTATGGACACACAAACAACAACAAAAAAAAAAAATCCACTATCCGGTAGGGAATGTGAAATTGTATCATACAGTAACACTTCAAGATCAGTATCGATCTTGGACGTTTTCTTTATTATGTCTTTTACGTTCAAAAGATAGCTCTTTTTTTGGGGGGGGGTTTTGGTTTTAATGTTCCAAAAAACCTATGCATTTTTTCCGAACCTGAACATGATGTCGTAATCAGCCGGAATCTACATGCAACTCATATAGTCCAATGTATAATAGACATGAGATGTTTTTATGTACAGAATAGACCTTGTAATTGCCCAGATGTTTTTATGTACAAAATAGACCTTGTAATTGCCCTACGCGTTTCGCCCACTGCGTGGGCTCCTCAGGGGCTTAAGTATCTCCTGGGATGATTCCCTGGAGAAAGGGTTATCAGTCATCAACTGAGTATAGAAAATTGTTTATAGATTAGGACTATAATCCATTAGAGGCAATGAGTAAGTATAGGTAAGGTACTGTATTGAATTAGCACCCCACTATGAGGAGTGATCGCTGCAATAATACCTCTTAAGCTGATATGCGGTACTTAATAGCCTAATAATATTTCCTAGAGGAACAGTGCCCAGTTATCACTTAGAGTGATGTTTTGGTCAATACCCAGATAGTCTGCGCACTAAAAAAAGGTTCCCCATTAGATGACACACATGCTCACCACCACCATAAAATCATTAAACTTGAGTTTAATAGCTTCGGTGAGCAGTCCGGCGAGTGTAAAGTTACAATGTAATGTCTATGGCAGCACAGCTGTGTCCGCACCAGAGGGTGTGTAGCGTTGCGTTGCTAAGCAACACTGATAAAAAGCCTTCGCTGGCAAACAGTCAGATGGCAATCAGTGCACTGACGAGGGATAGACAGTCAGTAAAGCTACAAGGGGGAGAAGGGAGAGAAGGCAAAGAGTGCAGCTGAATGTGAGGGGAGAAGAAACACAGCAACACACATGGCAAGCAGTGAGGACAGACAGTCAGCAGAGAGACACAAAGAAAGACAGCGAGACACAAAGAAAGACAGTGAGACAGACACACATACAGTGAGATAGAGAGAAAGCGAGACAGACAGCCAGCGAGACATACAGAGAAACAGCGAGACAGTCAGCCAGACAGCCAGTGAGACAGAGAGAGACAGAAATGAGATAGAGAAATAGACCAGCTGCACACAACCATGTTTGAATTGCGTAATCTGCGATCGTCTCCCACATGGATGATCCGCGGCATTCCGCACCAATTCAAAGCCATGCAGCATCCGCATGTCCTCTCACATGCGGAGGAAAAATCTTGTGGACGGCAGAAATGTTTACAAACATTTTTCCAATTTTTTTAAGTTCACGTAGCGAATATCGCGTCAATCTAGTTAAATGAACATCTGCTAAACCTGCTGGGTGAGACTGGCTGACCAACTAATGACTCTCCTCTAATGGCAGTTTTCACACAGGAACAACTGATGGGACACATTTTCAACAATGAACTATTCCTATGGTCAGCTTCTAGTACGAGGGCCAGCAATGTCTTAAGTAAAGCATTCTACAACGTATGCTTCTTCTTGAGAACAAGTATTAAAGAGTCCACACAAGGGAAAAAAGATCTGAACCACAGTGCACCATTCTCTAGTTTAGTAATATAAGTAACTACTGTTGTGCTAATCATAACATTCTGTTAGTTCCAGGAGACATGAGTTAAAAGTCTTGTCTTGTTAGGGACAATCTCTTTCAGAATGCAGCCCCAAGGGCAATCACCTGATCGCCCGGGTCCTGGTCCCCCACCCCTGACAAACAGCTGATTTTTCAGCAGCTGTTGAAGGGGAAATGTAGTATTATATGTCGACCATTCAGATGAAAGGCTGTTCTTGTAATACAAGGATGGCTTAAATCTACTACAACCACTTTTACCAAGTGGTTAGAAAGCATTGATCCAGAGAACAAGTCTTCTTAAGCTAACAGCATTTTTTCTTTAAAGTAAGACAAGACACAGCATGACAGACTGTCGGTTTTTGGCAGGACAGAGTTTAGGCAGCAAGTGGTGACATCATATAGAGAATACATATATCTTATACCGTCCTCTCTACATGAAGACCAGTCTATGTGGAGACACCACATGTTTGTTGGCACCTCGAATTAAACAAGGAACCCTTCATTCTCTGTCCAGTTCTTCCTCAGCTGGCCTGGCGGGAAGCTATAAATCTGTCCTAGTAGGTTAAATATATATAACTATGAGGCCTATGAGATGAACAATACCACAGCTTTCCCTCAACAGAGTTTCTCACTGGTTTGGGAAAACCGGTGAGAAATAGTTGTGTCCCATTCTTTGCGGGTGTTAAAAAAACCCATACTGTCCTTCTTGGTACGTGTGCAGACATGTGACCAGCTCTGGACAATCCCCTGCCTCAGACGCTGAGACCAGACACTGAGTGCAGTGGTCACAGCTGGCATGTACACGTCACTTGAAAGTAAGAAGATGCAGTCCGGAGCAGCTTCGGGGAGTGAGAAGGGGAGTATACACTGTAGTTTTTTTTTTTTTTACACTAACACAGAGCAGCACTACTAAAGTATAATAGGGCACTGAGGGGCATTATTACTGCAGAAAGGGGCACTATTACTATATAAGGGGGTAATAAGGGTCATTATTACTATATAAGGGGGCACTATTACTGTATAAGAGGGCATCAAGGAGCATTATTACTGTAGAAAGGGCACTATTACTATATAAGGGGGTAACAAGGGTCATTATTACTATATAAGGGGGCACTATTACTGTATAAGAAGGCATCGAGGAGCATTATTACTGTATAAGGGGCACCGAGGGGCATTGTTAATGTATATGGGAAAATATTAATTATGGGGGCAGAAAGAGGGCATAATCACGTGTGGGGGCACAAAAGGTGGCATTATTAATTATGGAGACAGAAAGGGGGCATTATTACTCATATGGTCAGAAAAAGCATAATTATTACTTATGCTGGCATTATTACTGATGTGGGATAAAACAGGGCACTTTTACTGTGTGGAGGGCACTAAAATCAGCATATATATGTGGGGCCTAATTGCTATCTAGAATACTATGTATTGTGTAGATGTGTGGAAAACGTAAAGAGGGTGATGGAAAAGAAAAGAGCCAAAGATTATGTGTCAAGTTCTGCAGAGACGAGCTATGGCTGGGATAAGTTATTGTGGCGATCTGGGCCCGGATAGAGAGGAAAAGGGTAAGAGAATTCCACCAATCTGAAACGATGCCATCAGTGATCAATGCAGGTAAGTGCAGTGTAATTCCTATTACTGTGTAGAGCAGGTATTTAACTTATTTCGAATATAATAGTACTATGAGAGGGGTCACTGAGAGACACTTGTTTTGAGGTGGTCACTGACAGGCACTATTACTCTGAGGGGATGAAAGGGGAGTGTGGCTTAGTATAAAAGCATGTGGTCTAAAATTTTGTTGCAACACGTTATGCGTGCCGAACCTTCCTTTTATTTTTCTGAAGTTTTTGCCAAGTAAAGTATGGCAAAATAATTGTCCTGGCTGGGGGGCAGGGGTGGCCCATCCTGACTGAACTACTCTATATTTGTGGGCAACATGCTTGGGACCAGGGAAGAAGTACTTAGGAGACATACAATGTGGCTTTGACTTCCTCTCCTACTTTTGTGGATGCCTGTGGTGCCAGAAAATGCATTTTATGCAAAAAATACCACAGGCATTTGGTGGAATATTTTTTTCACATTAGATTTTGAGCAAACATAATCTTTAAAGTCAAGGTAATAAGCTATTAAGCAGGAAAATATGTTTGAAGATATATTTTGGAACAATGTTTTTTCAATGCATGTGTAGTGGCCCGGGGTCCTACAGGGTAGTCATCCAGTCACCAGTTCTGTAACACCTAGCTACCGTGTTTCCCCGAAAATAAGACACCCCCTGAAAATAAGGCAGCCCCTAAAATTTGCAGAAGTCCCAAATATAAGGCACCGCCAATAGTAAGGCATAGTAAAGTGTGCAGGCAAGTCAAGAGGCCTGTCCCCTGCTGCCATCCCCGTTGTCTCCTTCCTCCAGATGTATAGGTAGATCTGCAGACAGTCTGCTGTTATCCTGTCCCTGCTGTGCTGTACGAGTGTGCTGTTGTGAGCTCCCCTTGCTGGCTGGAAAAGTCCATACTGTATGTTCTGTTCCTGCTGTACATGTCTGCTGTGATGAGCTCCCCCTGGTGGCCGGAAGCTGCTATACCATCCCTGCTTACAAGTGGTACAGGAACTTCTGTCTGCAAACAGGTACGTTACTTTACAGCCCTTATTTTTTTATGGCTCTGTGTGTGAGTCAGGCAACCTGTGTGTGATTCTTTAGGCTGGGTTCTCACAGAGCGTATTTCCAGCGGAAATCTCGCAGTTTGGCCACAGCGATAAACAGCGAGATTTCCGCCGGGAAAGCGCTGCTTCAAAACCCACGGCACTCAGCCGCTTGTTTTGAAGCGACCTGGCTGCACGCTTTTCCGTTTCTGTGGCCGGTGAATCCGCACTACAATGCCGGCATCTCCCAGCTTTGCCGTGACAGATTCGCTGTCCCATGTGGACGAGATTTCTGAGAAATTTCGTCCACAAAGCTGGCCAATTGAGGGATTAGCGGCCACAGACGGATTTGCCGCGGCGAAATAAGACACCCCCTGAAAATAAGACGTAGCGCATATTTGGGAGCAAAAATTAATATAAGACGCGTCTTATTTGCGAGGAAACAGGGTATGTGCTCCTAGGAGGTTGAGAAGGTGCCGTACATTGGAAAACCTCTGTTTTCCCTCTGTCTTCTCAAGCTTCAGCTAAACTGCTTGGCAACAGATGGCTGCTTATTGGCTGCTTGTCATGCAATCACTGATAGGTAGAGGGGGATGGTGTGATAGTCCAGGGTCGGAAAGGTTCAGGGTGAGGTAGGATGTTAGGGGGAAGTGTAGACTGAAAGTGTGGGAGTTACACTGGAAGTGAAGGGTTGGTGGGGAGGAGTTGGTAGTGAGTAGTCGTCGGAGGTGGACGTGAGGGAAGGTGCAGTAGTGTGGGGTGGATTTAGTGTGCTCCAGTGGAGAAAGCAAGGACTCTACAAGTTTCCTAACAAGCTACAGTGTGGAGAACAAAGTGTGGGACCCACAATCACAACTGTGAGTTGCACAAGCCCCTGTTAACAGTGGAGCCAAGGACTAAAATATCTTCGCCATCTGCCTAGCAATCGCCAGAGTAACCTTACAGATAACTAGGACTGTGGGAATTTCTCTGAGTAACCTTTAGGAGAGAGAGTGTTGAAGTTTTCAATTGTTTATGCATCATAAATGAAAGTGTGGAGCAACATTATTATCTACTTTAAAGTGAATCTACTGCCAATTGCTGAAAAACTGTATGAGTTGTTCTTGCAAAAGTTTAACTAAAGAGCTGAAGCAAGCTGAGTATCTCCAGTTTGCACATCAAGGCTACAAGGACTCGTGTCAATTATTTCTATATACATTCCAGGAGTCCGTTAACTTAGAGATACTGGCGTCACATGACAAGTCCCCATTTAGTATTTAGAGACTGTCAAAACCCTTTTGCCACTGTGCAGCGACCGAGTAAGGCACCTTTGCTGCCATTACCGGAAGAGATCGCAGAGCCACCCGTGACATCCATCTTGTTTTCCCCATGGTCTTTCCCACTTTGGCGCTCTCCGCTCCGATGCTGCAGATGTTTTATTAGATTAGAATAATATTGGATAGAGGAAATTTCAGTGTAAAACAGCATGATAGCAACACTGCCAGTGAGGAATTAGAGACAGATTTCTCAATACTTCTGTACATAGTAATTGTACACACCCAGTCTAAAGTAACCACTGATCTTTGATTACATTGCAAAAGTAAGAATTCCATTGTGTTGTCATGTGGAACAAGGACTGTAGTTCGCAGGAAAAGAATGCTTTAAGCAGTGAGGGTCTAAAGGTCTTGGCATTTAATGCACCAGATATCTTTAACAATAGAAATATATTGGAAAAAATGATACACGTCAATGCTAACATATCACAATGTGGTTTCTTTATGTTTAGTTTCTGCAGAATTTTCACATTAGGTCCCATTTACACAACTGTTTTTGTTGTTGGGATGTACTTTACATGGCTTTATTCTACAAAGGGTGCCATTGTTAGTTAGGGCTCTTTCACATGGCCGTAAACGTTGTTACGTGCGCCCTGCCGGCGCAGTAAAGACGTGTAAACAGGTGCACAAATCTAACGTTTATGCGCTCGTTCAGACAACCCGGGCCCAGCACATATACGCTGAGGCCACAATGCTGTTGGCCGTGGGCAGACAGTTTAGCTCTGCTAAGCCGTCTCCCCTCCTCTCTCCTCCCCTCTGGCTGTTTGCAATGGGAGGGAGCAGGACGGTGACGGAGCTAAGCTCCTGCCCCCTCCCCACCCCTTGTCCGCAGCCAATAATGGGAGGGGGCGGAGCAGGCAGAGCTTAGCTCGGAGCCCTCCCATTGCAAACAGCCGGAGGGGAGGAGAGAAGGGAGAGGGAGTTTAGCAGTCATGCTGCTAAACTCCCTCTCACCTTCGTTCTCCGGCTGCTGATATTGGCTCTTATAGGAGTCTATGCAGCGGCCGACGTATTCAAGGCAGAGAGATAGTTTCAGGACTATCATTGCTGCCTGGCGTAAAAGCACCTTGCGCTATATTTGCAGGCCAGGCGCTTTTACGCCGCAGGAATACGACTGTATGATCTGATGCACTGGAATCCAATGCATCAGATGGTAGCATATATCACATTTTATGAGTTTTCATGGCATCTTTTACATGGGCTGAGGTCTTTTCCTTGTTTACCAAGCACAGTTCTGTACATTTTGTATTGGTTCTGCCTGGTACTGCACTTCAGTCCTATTCACTTGAATGGGATTAAACTGCAATACACTGCAGTACCAGGTACAGCAGCTACATCATGTGTGGAGGTCGCATCGTTTGCAACCGAACCCCTAAGCTCGGGGATCCCAAAGAATCCCCTCATCACAATAGCAGCTAAAGCTGCCTGTCCAATCACTTTCACTCCCAACCCTACAACTACTTGGAAAAGACAGAGTGGAATCTATAAACCTGGGCCTGGTTTATGCGACTTTCAAAGGAGGGTTAAATGGGCATCTCCTCCTCCAAATGTAGGAAAAATAGGTGAATTAAAGGGTAGGTACAGTCCCCTGAGAAGACATGCAATTTATGCATCAAAAGGAAAGCAGTTCTGCCAAAATTGTGGTACATTTGCATAATTTTTGCTGTGATTTGGAGGCAAATTGCCGCAAAAGCTTGAAAAGTAAAAATATACAGGAAAACACTTTTTATTAAATGGCTGTCTCTGCAGTCAGGCAAGAACCACCACCTGAGGCAAAGTTCTCACTTTGCCTTGCGGAGGATGCAGCCTTGCTCCTGCCACAATCAGCAGCTCAGCAGAGAAAGCCAATGGTGTACATTTGATATGCTTTGGTCATTAGCAAAAGTTGGACATTTGACTCGGCTCCAATGTAAGAATAGCAAACTTTAAATTACAGTTATAACAACACGGAGAATGTGAAATTGAGCAGGGTGATGTCTTATGCTGCCCATAAAAGTCCATGGAGAAGAGAGGGTGCAGGAGGCTGTCGGAGGAGGAGTTTACTGTGTTTTTGCTACTGGAATCACACTACACTGCTCAGTACTTCTCTCGTGTCCTTCATGATGATTTTATTTCTGAGTGTGTGTCACAGACAGGCAGCAGAATCTGCAGATTTCTCTGTGCACAGTGTATAGAATACAGCAGAACAGCAGGCTCCTCCCATCAGTTCCGAGAAAAATGAAAATCAGACATATTGTCTGCAAAGGGGAAAATAGTGATACATGCAGGATACAAGTCATATAATGGTCAGAAATAGTGTTAATCCTCATGTTTACATGGCAGCTCATTCTAAAGACTCATTTGAGAGGTTAGGTACACTTTAAGGCTGGATTCACACGAACGTATATCAGCTCGGTTTTCACGCCGAGCCGATATACGTCGTCCTCATCTGCAGGGGGGGGAGGATGGAAGAGCCAGGAACAGGAACTGAGCTCCCGCCCCCTCTCTGCCTCCTCTCCGCCCCTCTGCACTATTTGCAATGAAAGGAGGTGGGACAGGGGCGGGGCTAAGTCACGAGAATTAGCCCTGCCCCTCCACCCCGCCTATTCCCATTGCAAATAGTGCAGAGGGGCGGAGAGCAGGCAGAGAGGGGGCGGGAGCTCAGTTCCTGCTCCAGGCTCTTCCATCCTCCCCCCTGCAGATGAGGACGACGTATATCGGCTCGGCGTGAAAACCGAGCCGATATAAGGTCGTGTGAATGCAGCCTAAAGTCTATAAAGAGCCACCAGTGCAGTCAATGAAATCTTTGGCTGCTGCTTTTTATACTGTCCAAGTGGAGAAGCAGTCATCTGAACTCATGGCAACTACCCCCATGATACCAATTACTAGCACAATCCTAATGATAACAGAATGACAGTGCTAAATATAACCATTTAGTGATGGTCACATGTTGGTGATTTTTGCTGCTCAACATCACAACGGATTTCAGCCAGTTGCCATTATATGGAAAAACAGATCTCTAAACTATTTTGACATGTTGGATTGTTTGAATTATTATTGGATGTGGTCACTGGCCAAATAAGAGATGTGTGCCCCATCAATAGAAGATCACCCAATGTTATCATTTAAGGCATAAGTAGATAGATTGGTGATTTTTTATTTTTTTTTTACTTTTAATTTATGACATTATCATTCAGAAGGATACATTTCAAAGACCAACCACGAATAACCAGATGTTCAGAAAATGACTGTCTGAAATCTCTAAGAAGGGGTTTGTGGCATTAGGGCTTATTCAGACGACCGTATATCGGACACGTATTCACTTGCGTTTTTAACATTAGAAAGTTCCATTGACAAGTGGAAAAAAAACACAGCAAAATTGCAGCAGAAAAAAAAACGCTAGTGGGTAGTCACCTTAGGGCTTATTCAGACAACCATATATCGGCCAGGTATTCACAGCAAATAGTGCAGAGGGGCGGAGAGGGGGTGGAGAGGAGGCAGAGAGGGGGGGAAGAGCTCAGAGCACTGCTCCTGGCTCTTCCAGCCTCCTCCCCCTGCAAAGAGGGACGCCGTATATCGGCCAATGTGAATACGTGGCCTATATACGGTCGTCTGAATAAGCCCTTAGAGTTGTATCCTCTCAGCCTCTTCCATCTCTGGTGCTCAGACTGAGGGTGACTGAGTAGAGACCAGGTTCTCTTTCTCTGTCCCAGAAAGACAACCACGCAGTTAGCAGAAAAGACCAGAAGACCTCACTCCAGCATCTAGCACTTACATACATAAAAGGAGGTCACATGACATACACATAGATACTTTCCCAGACAGTAACCCATTCAGTGCTCCAAAGGTGCAATACACATCATATTTATACACAGACGACAGTGGAAAAACACAGAAACACAAGACTACATAGATCATCCAGAAACTTCCAGAACACATGTACACATTAACTTCTGTACCCTCCATTAGTCCTGGAATATCTGGGGATATAAACATTTTTATAATGTGTCAATACAAAAAAATATTTATAAGCATGTCAGGAGAACAGAGCCAGGGGGAGGATGATTCATGAATCTGCCATCCTAACTACTGTGTGGCGCTCCAGACAAGAATAAATGAGGTGATCACGCATGACTGCAGCTTTCTTCATTGTAGTTTATGGGAATAGTGAAATACTGAGCCATTTCAGCAACTATCCTAAACTACCGTGAAAACGGCGGCCGATATACAGTCCTGTGAATAATCCCTGTGGCTGGGCTCACATGAGCATATTATATAACACAGAGTTTTACCACTGTGGGAGCCGGCTTATTGCTGTGTATGGGCTCACACCCGCTTACGTTTTTTTAATGCTGCGATATCGCTGCGTTTCTTTAGCTCGATTGTCAATGGGACTTTCTAATGTTAAAAACACATCGCAAGTTTGTGATTTACAATTTTTGTGCGATGCGTTTATAAGTCCCATTGACAATTGCGTCAAAAAAACGCAGCAACATTGTGTGAAAAAAAACGCGCTAGAAAAACGCAAGTGTGCAGAAGCCCTAAGGCAGCATTTTTGCACTGCGCATGACAGTGTACCTCACACATGCTGTAATGTGCAGTCTGGCTTGTTTCTTCTTTTTCTTTACTTCTCTCCCTGACGCTTAGCGACATTGTGTGTAAACGCAGCACTTATAATGTAATTGCGTATATTTAGCATTTATTACATGCCCGTAGAGAACAATAGGGCTCTGTCGTGCGCAATAAGTGGTACAATGGAACATGCTGCTATTTTTTTATGCCCGTATTAGGCCTGTTTTGCGGGCATCTCTAGTAACCTGCGATGTTTTTGTCTCGCAATGTCACATGCTACAAAACATCGCTTATGTGAGGGAACGCATAGGAAAGCATGGGCTTCACATACACACGATCTGTAGCACTGTCGCATCGCAAGAAAATCATGCAATTTTGTTGCCCCTTTTGTGAAACAGGCCTTATGCGCAATGTACATAAGCAAGTGTAAATGGATCAATGAAAATCATTTTCATTGACTCCATTTACCACATATTACACACTGTTAACCCCTTAAGGCTATAGGATGTACATTTACATCCTGGAGGTTAGTGGTTTGTATGGAGGGAGACCGCTACATACAATGCGGGTGTTGGCTGTTTCTTACAGCCAACACCCGTCGCAACAGCTCCGATAAGCAGCACCGCTGATCAGAGCTGTTAACTTTGTAAATTCTGACAGCGGCATTTAAATGCCCCGATCTGTAAAATTACAATCTATCAAAGTAATGCATTATTTACCCCACATGGGGCTAACAACACCAGAATTGCGCTTTTTTGGTCACTTCATTTCCAAGATAAAATTTTATAAAAAGTAATCAAAAAGTCAGAAGTACTCCAAAATAGTATTAATAGAAACTATAGGACATCCTACAAAAATGTAATTTCTTTGGAAAAAAATAAAAGTTGTACAGTAAAATAAAAAAACTATATAAATTTGGTATTGTAGTAATCATACTAACCCATAAAATGAAGTTGTCAGGTCATTTTTGTTGCAGTATGTATGCCGTAGCAACCCCCCCCCCCCCCCCCCCAAGGTGGCGGATATTTTTTTTTCCATCTCACTAAACTTCTTAAAAAGTTTTTTTAGTACATTATATGGTACATTAAATAGTACTATCGAAAAATAACTCATCCCACAAAAAAAAGCCCTCAGACAGCAACGTCGATGGATAAATAAAAGAGTTATGATTTTTTAAAGGGGGGCAGGAAAAAACGAAAATGGAAAATAAAGGGCCGTGTCCTTGAGGGGTTAAATTACGCTGGTGAGCCTACCCTGTACATTTTTTAGCATTTTATTTCAGCACTTTATTGGGTGGGAGCAAAGTACTGTACATACTGTATGTAGTCAGCGCCTCCAGTCATACTGATGCAGCTATGAATGTCAGGCTTTCTCTTTTGAAACTATTTTAAAACAGTTGTATGTTTTCTAAATAAACAGAACTGGGCTGAGTGAGAACCGCCTGCAAGAAGCGTTTCAGAACAGATTTTTATGTTTTGGAACCTAGCTGTGTATTTTGGAAAAGCCAAACAAAGAAGCTATTGATGTTATTACAAGACATCTTTATTTTTCCATCCAGAGCAGGAGACAAGTGGACTGGTACAATGCCACTACACCGCCAGCCAGCGTCATAAGCTACGTTATGCAGGATAATCGTATAGGAGCAGATTGAGGCCTCATGCCCACGGCCGGGCCGGAATCCACCTGCAAAATATTGCAGCGGAATCAGACCCTGCGCCCCCAGAGACCCTATACTCACCTCTGCAGATCCGTCTCATCTGGTGAGCTGCGTGCATACCCAGGGCAGTGCATGACGCAACGGCTCTGGGTTGTGACTCGGATTCTCGTGGTACTTCTGCAGTGCTCACTGTGGAAGTATTGCGGGGCGGGCGGCTTCCATTGACTGCAATGAAAGCCGTCCATGCGATTTTCCGTTATTAATGAATAGAACATGCTGCGATTCTCCCCCATGAGCGGAAAATCGTAGTTGATTTCTGCTTGTGGGCAGGGGAGAATTGTTTAACATTACATGTCTATGGACGGACATTGCTGCGGAATTCGCGGCGGGTGTCTGACCATGAATTCCGCAGCAATGATCCGTCTGAGGGCATTCGGCTTGAGGGCTCATGCCCACGACTGTGTCTTCACTGTGTATTACGTGTGTGTTGCACGGACGCGTGAATGAAGTAAATCAAAATCAATGAACTTTCATTGATCCTTGCACACCGGCGTGTGGACACTGCATATTGATACACAAGGGAAATAAATCACAGCTTGCTCTATTTCTCTGCCTACTTGTGCAATACAGGGTTTTTTTTGTTTGTTTGTTGGTATTTTCCATGCCATCGCTTACCTAGCCCATACGTAATGTTAATCAATGAACAATAGAGGCCATCCGCACGGATTCACATGTAAAATAGAGCATGCTGTGATTTTTCTTCTTCCCGCAGAATACACAATTCATACCTGCGAGTGTGAAGAAAAATTCAGAAATGCATGCCTTTCATTACCCGCGCTGACGCCAATCACGGAATCTGCTATTCAAATCCGGTCATGTAAGACCAGCGTTATAGAGACCAGTGTTTTATATGCCAGTCTAAAAAAAGGCTGCGCTGACATGAGGTGTGCGAAATGCATCCAGAGGCACAGCGGAAGTATGGCAAGAATCTGCGTCACCACCCAGCGCTGGCGTGTCATGCGCTGCACTGCATACGCACGCTGGCTCGCCGGGTGAGACACTTGCGGCGGATCGGGAGAGGCGAGTATAGGGTCTCTGGGGGGGCACCGGGTCTGATTCCACTGCGATATTTCACAGGCGCAATCCAAACCGGATGTGGGCAGAAGCCCTTTAGAGGTGATTTCTAGAGTGACTTAAATTCAACAAGTAGCATTTTCCACCAAACAGGATTTTCTATGGTGTGATTTTGGACATTTTGGAATAAAAGATGATCTTTGCAGTAGGGCCACTTTCACATGGGTGTCAAAATCTTGCAGTTTGCTCGCGATGTGACAGTGCTACAAATCATATGTATGTGAAGCCCATGCTATCCAATGGGATCCTTCACATTAGGCCGCTTCCACACAGGTGACATGATATCGCATAGGCTTGAAATATGTCATAGCTGCATTAAAAAAAAAAGCCACATACATCACCTAAGAAGCACTGTCATCTCCACCGCGTCTTTTCCCCGCCTCCAGGAAGTGCTGCCTCTGATTGGCTGAGTGCTGCGACGCTCAGCCAATCAGAGCAAGTGCTCGATGAACCAATCACAGTCATTGAATGCGATGGCCGTGATTAGCAGAGCTGCAGTGCTCAAGCACCAATCAGAGCCAGCACTTCGTGGAGGTGAACCCCTGACCAGGGAACGCTGAGGGAAAACTTCAAGCAAGTCTGCCGAAAAAACCCGGCAAAGGAGCGCTACAAAGTCGCAATATCGCCGCGAGATAACGTGTTGATATTGCACAGAACAAAGATGCGATATCGCTGTTGCCCGTGTGAAAGAGGGCTGAATGTTTTGTAGGTATTCGAGTGATTTGGGCTACAACATGTTGCTAATGATGCAGTAGGCATCATGTAAGGCACGTAACCACTCATCTCCATTACTTTGGAAAACACATATGTCACTTCAGCAATCACCTCCTTCCATTATATATACTAGTATATACACCCATATATATCACTGTGCTCTGCCAGCTTTAGGTGTGAAATATGATTTGGTAATGCAGGCTAAGTTCCCATTGAAATACACTGGAACTTGGACTGCAGTACCAAGCCAGGCCACTGCAGCCGAAGCGGAGCTGTCTGCTTCTGGCAGAAATCAGCTCCATGCCCCAGCGCAGAAGCTGGACGAGCAACTGATCGGTGGACCTGATATTGATTGCCTATTCTCATTCAGACCAATTAAACGTACATATTGGTTCACAAATCAAAACTGCGCATAGAAGTCTATGGGAGTGTTCAGCAAACCGCGGCGGATGTTACACGCGTGTGCGCTGCATTTTTTAAAAGCATGTTGCCAGGAGAAAGTGCGAACAAAAAAAGTGACAACAAATGGGACTTCTTACGTTTTTTTTAATGTGCGCGTCAAAAACTGATGACACACGGGCGTAAAGAAAAAAAAACACTTATATGCAGTGAAATCGGTCCGTTTTCACAGCCTGGCATTGCATACACCAGTGTGAACGAGCGCTTATCGCATCAGCTTCCTCCACAGCGCACCTGAGGGTCAGGTGTTGCGCATGCGCTCTTCCTCCCGGCGCTGACTGTAACGCTGTGAGGGGTTTGCAGGGTCGCCCATTGTGCACCGTCCTGCATCTCCCGGCGCCGCTCCGCAGCGGGTTACCGAGGGGAGAGTCCTCGGCAGTCCCGGTGGTCGCCGCCGGGTCTAGCACGGTGGCGGGCGTGGTTATAACACGTCATTGGGGGCAGGGCTAGGAGAGGCCGCCCGCTGCGCGCTCCGGGGGTGACAGGTCGTGAGTGTGAGGGAACGCGGAGAGGACGACGCCGCCCCGGGACAGGGTGACCGGGAACACTACAGGCTCAGCCGGCCGAAGACCTGCACGGTAGGTGTGAGGGGGACGGGCGGGAGCGGCGGCCAGCTGGCGGGGCCTGTGCTGATGTGGAAGATGGAGGGAGGGGGGCTGTCAGAGTGGGACACCAGGGGAGACCCGGGGGGGGGCTGTCTGAGAGGTGACACGAGGGGCTGTCAGTGGGGGGACACCAGGGAAGACCCAGGGGGCTGTCAGAGTGGGACACCCGGGGGAGGGTTGTCAGAGGGGGGACACCAGGGGAGATCCAGGGGGGCTGTCAGTGGGGGGACACCAGGGAAGACCCAGGGGGCTGTCAGAGTGGGACACCCGGGGGAGGGTTGTCAGAGGGGGGACACCAGGGGAGATCCAGGGGGGCTGTCAGAGTGGGACATCAGGGGGGCTGTCAGAGGGGGGACACCAGGGGAGATCCAGGGGGGCTGTCAGTGGGGGGACACCAGGGAAGACCCAGGGGGCTGTCAGAGTGGGACACCCGGGGGAGGGTTGTCAGAGGGGGACACCAGGGGAGATCCAGGGGGGCTGTCAGTGGGGGGACACCAGGGAAGACCCAGGGGGCTGTCAGAGTGGGACACCCGGGGGAGGGTTGTCAGAGGGGGACACCAGGGGAGATCCAGGGGGGCTGTCAGTGGGGGGACACCAGGGAAGACCCAGGGGGCTGTCAGAGTGGGACACCCGGGGGAGGGTTGTCAGAGGGGGGACACCAGGGGAGATCCAGGGGGGCTGTCAGTGGGGGGACACCAGGGAAGACCCAGGGGGCTGTCAGAGTGGGACACCCGGGGGAGGGTTGTCAGAGGGGGGACACCAGGGGAGATCCAGGGGGGCTGTCAGAGTGGGACACCAGGGGAGACCCCGGGGGGGGGGGGGCTGTCTGAAAGGTGACACGAGAGGCTGTCAGAGGGGGGACACCAGGGGAGACCCAGGGGGCTGTCAGAGGGGGGACACCAGGGGAGACCCAGGGGGCTGTCAGAGGGGGGACACCAGGGGAGACCCAGGGGGGTTGTCAGAGGGGGGCACCCGGGGGAGGGTTGTCAGAGGGGGCACCCGGGGGAGGGTTGTCAGAGGGGGGACACCAGGGGAGATCCAGGGGGGCTGTCAGTGGGGGGACACCAGGGAAGACCCAGGGGGCTGTCAGAGTGGGACACCCGGGGGAGGGTTGTCAGAGGGGGCACCCGGGGGAGGGTTGTCAGAGGGGGGACACCAGGGGAGATCCAGGGGGGCTGTCAGTGGGGGGACACCAGGGAAGACCCAGGGGGCTGTCAGAGTGGGACACCCGGGGGAGGGTTGTCAGAGGGGGGACACCAGGGGGGCTGTCAGAGTGGGACACCAGGGGAGACCCCGGGGGGGGGGGGCTGTCTGAAAGGTGACACGAGAGGCTGTCAGAGGGGGGACACCAGGGGAGACCCAGGGGGCTGTCAGAGGGGGGACACCAGGGGAGACCCAGGGGGGCTGTCAGAGGGGGGCACCCGGGGGAGGGTTGTCAGAGGGGGGACACCAGGGGAGATCCAGGGGGCTGTCAGAGGGGGGACACCAGGGGAGACCCAGGGGGGTTGTCAGAGGGGGGCACCCGGGGGAGGGTTGTCAGAGGGGGCACCCGGGGGAGGGTTGTCAGAGGGGGGACACCAGGGGAGATCCAGGGGGGCTGTCAGTGGGGGGACACCAGGGAAGACCCAGGGGGCTGTCAGAGTGGGACACCCGGGGGAGGGTTGTCAGAGGGGGCACCCGGGGGAGGGTTGTCAGAGGGGGGACACCAGGGGAGATCCAGGGGGGCTGTCAGTGGGGGGACACCAGGGAAGACCCAGGGGGCTGTCAGAGTGGGACACCCGGGGGAGGGTTGTCAGAGGGGGGACACCAGGGGGGCTGTCAGAGTGGGACACCAGGGGAGACCCCGGGGGGGGGGGCTGTCTGAAAGGTGACACGAGAGGCTGTCAGAGGGGGGACACCAGGGGAGACCCAGGGGGCTGTCAGAGGGGGGACACCAGGGGAGACCCAGGGGGGCTGTCAGAGGGGGGCACCCGGGGGAGGGTTGTCAGAGGGGGGACACCAGGGGAGATCCAGGGGGGCTGTCAGAGTGGGACACCAGGGGAGACCCAGGGGGGGGGGGGGGGGGCTGTCTGAAAGGTGACACGAGAGGCTGTCAGAGGGGGGACACCAGGGGAGACCCAGGGGGCTGTCAGAGGGGGGACACCAGGGGAGACCCAGGGGGCTGTCAGAGGGGGGACACCAGGGGAGACCCAGGGGGGCTGTCAGAGGGGGGACACCAGGGGAGACCCAGGGGGGCTGTCAAGAGGGGGACAACCGGGGGAGGGTTGTCAGAGGGGGGACACCAGGGGAGACCCAGGGGGCTGTCAGAGGGGGGACACCAGGGGAGACCCAGGGGGCTGTCAGAGGGGGGACACCAGGGGAGACCCAGGGGGGCTGTCAGAGGGGGGACACCAGGGGAGACCCAGGGGGGCTGTCAGAGGGGGGACACCAGGGGAGACCCAGGGGGGCTGTCAAGAGGGGGACAACCGGGGGAGGGTTGTCAGAGGGGGGACATGGGGGGGCGGTCAGAGGGGGGACACCAGGGAGGACACAGGGGGGGGGGGCTGTCAAAGTGGGACATCAGGGAGGGACACAGGATGCTGTCAGAGGGCTGCTGGGTGACAAGGGCGACGACAGTGTGATCCCAGTAGTCGGTGACTAGTCAGCAGGATATGAGAGGCTACACAGAAGCACTGAAGGATCCCTTCAGTGTTTCTATGTAGTCTCTCATCCTGCTGACTGGTCACCGACTACTTACTGCTGTGTGGTGACATGGCGCCCCCATACGGTTGGGACATCTGCGCATGTTGACTTGCTTTGGCTGTCCGGTTGCGGTCCACCTCTCAGCCCGTCACTAGTTGTCCCAGCGGAGCGTCTGCTACTTCTGGCGACCCAGTAAAACGGCAGCAGTGCCACGATGTGCTGGTATTGTGGCTATTTTCAGGTATCTTGGGACCCCCGGTGTTACTAGGTGTTTCTGGTTTTCAGCATTGATTTCCATGTTTGCCCTTCAGTTCCGTTTATGTACATCTTTGCTGTAATCAGTAGCGCTGCAGACCGCTGTTTATTCCATAAAAACAAAACCCTTTGAAATCAATGACTAACCACGGCCCCGGCACCACGGCCCCCGGCACACGGCAGAGCAGGTTCCCCATGCAGAATCCGGCCCTGGGAGCAGCGGCGCCCGCGCGTACCTGATCACTTTCATCTGTGCTGCGGATGGTCCGCATTTCGAGCCGTCGGACATGCGCAGTACAGATTTTTTTTTTAAAGTCCTTCTCCCGTGTCATCACCTAGCGATGATGCGGAATCCGCGACCCTTCTGCAATGTGATTGCGGAATTTGCACAAAAATAGAGCATGCTGCAATTTTTTTTCCCCTCCACTTATGGAATGCGCAATTGGTTTCCGCAAATGTGCACGAAGAATCGTCTTCCCGTAGCACGCTATGGGCGCTATTTTCTGCGGAAGCCCGCCGTGGACTTTGCAGCAAATATCCGTCTGTGGGCAGGAGCCCTAAATAAAGAAGCGACAAGCCCCGAGGCAGATGGAACAATAGACTCCTCATGCCCGTGTTACAGAAGACAAGCGGAGAGCAAGACAGTGCGACACAAGAGAAAACTGTATATCTAGAGGGAACCGGCCACCAGGCTCATGCCCGGGACACACATGCCCATTCAGCTCATGTATGATTTGGTCTATAACGCAGCTGTGTTTCAGGAAAACCATACTTAATAGTTTGACTTGGAGCCGAGCTCTAGAGCCGAAGGAGTAGGCCAAGCTGGGCTCTTCCTGCCTGCATTCTCAAGAGCGACAAGCAGGGAGATGACTGTCGCTCTTGATGCCGCCCGTGGTCCAGACAGCACACACCTGGTGACGGGTTCCCTTTAAGAGGTTTTTTACCATTGTGTCAGGTTCTTTCCATACCCTACAGACGTATTGGGGAGCTTTACAATATTTTCCACCTGTTAATTTAGGAAATGTTAGTGATTTCTGTGTCTCACTGATACGGAATCCTCTAGCTTTGCCACAATGTGGTTGCGGGCCGGTGAAGGATCTCCTCAGTCCTTCGGAGTAGGTGGCCGGTTTCTTGGATGGGCTTGATGACTCGGATGAGGCTGAGTGATGCTTCTCATGTAGCAGTGTGATAAGTAGCTAAGAAATGTAGATGATAGTGACGGGAGGAAGTTATTATTAGCCTAGGCTTTGGGACCGAAGCAGCAGGGAATTCTGTAGTGCCGTGTCCGCGCCCCTCCCGTGGCTACAAGTACTATTCTGGTGATTACTGCAATACTTGGCAAAGGTGGAATACTGTGTGCCGTTTCAGCCCCCTCCTGCCTTGGCATCTCGGGTGTATATCTGATAAAGGATGGCATTGCACCACAAGCTGTCATTTGATGCAAGTAAAAGCTTGTTACATTTTATTTCATAAGGGTTTCACAAATAATTTCACTGTAGCAAGTAAGGAACCCTTCACATGCTTATGTGTATCTGAGGGTGTGTGCAAATAAGGCAGATGGAACAATACCTCTGCAGCGCCACCTATTGGATGGCAGCATTCCTTCAAATCAATGTTAGACTCTTTATACAAGCCTTGTAACAATGACTGGGAATTGAAAGCCAAGCCAGAATCCCTACACAGACAGCTGTTTCGGGGTGTCTGCCCCTCATCAGTATGCAGTAGGTTTCTGGCTTTGTCACACCTTCCGTCTGCAGGTTCCGTTGCAGATCTGGCACCAAATACTGGAAGAAAAAGTGATACATGCAGTGCTTTTTCTTCCAGCCAAAAGCCGGGCAGCTGAGCAGAAAGCAAGCTGACCTCTTTATAGTCAACGGGATCCGTTGGACGCAGTTCAGCTCTATCCTGAGACACAGAGCTGTTCAGCCACGGGGATTCCCTTTTCCTGCTCCCAGAATGGAGCTGGAAAGTGAAACCCCCCGACGCAAGTGTGAAACCATCCTTAGGCCACTTTCACACCTGTGTTAGGGCGCATTTTAGGGTTTCCCTGCTTCGGCTTTGGAGGAGAGAAACTAAAATAAGACGGAAAGAAATTAGTTTTTTTTTATATTATACCCCATTAATTTAAATGGGGTTTAAACAGAAAAAAATGGAAAGCAAACAGAGAGGCTTCCGTTTGCGTCCATTCTATCTGGTTTCTGTTTGTATGGAACAACAATGCTACAGACTGTGCTATTTTCCTGTCCAAAAAAACCCCGAAACTCAACAGAATGGGAGCGGATGGAAGCCGTCCTGTTCTTTTTCCAGATTTTTTAAAACCCCATTGAAATCAATGAGTAAAAAAAAGTATAAATTTTTTTCAGTTTTATTTTAGTTTTCTCTCCTCTGAAAACAGAGCAGAGAGACGGAAACCGTGAACTGAGCCCAAGGCAGGCGTGAGAGCACCTTCCCTGCTCAGGGGCCACGCTAATCTTCTCTGTATCTCTCCAGTTGTAGGATATGTGCTGCCTAAACACAGCGCTGATAATATTCCTGAAACCTTTGTGAAATGTAGCAAGCTTCTACTTGCATCAAATAAAAGTCTGTGGTGCCATTCCACTCTTGACCATGTGTGCATGCATTACTCTTGGGGATGGTTTTAGCTTTTTTGCTGGTTTTTTTTCCTTATTGACAAATATGAGAAACTGAAGGTGCAACTACTAAACATCAAATACTGTAGAAACCCCTTTATGTACTCCCCAATATCAGCGCTAAATGTATTGGGAAAACAGGATAGCAGAAAAAATATTGTGCTGTTTGGCTATTAGAGGAGAAGAAAGAACACTAGGGACTCTTAGTTAGGAGTCCGGCGCTCTCCCTGACTCCTGCCACCCCTTCAGACCATGATTGACTGCTGCTGATGTATATAGCGGTCAGTCATTGCGGAGGGGTAGCTGGGAGCTCCGGGCTCACTAATACAGCGAGTGACTCTACTAGAGTCTTTCTTCTCAGCTAATTTCCAAACTGCACAATATTTGATATATTCTTTGGCATGATAGCTAGTTGGGTCCGGCCAGTATAACGTGCAGGGCAGCATATTTTCATGACCATTCTGTATTAGGCCAAGCCGTATTTTCAGGCCATATGCGGTCCATGGATAGCGCACAGCCTTATTATAGCCCATGAGGCTATTTGCATGCACCACTTTGGTCCATGTGAAAAGAATCATGGTATGCAATAGGACATACAACATGCCGTGTCCGTGTATAGCGGACAGCACAGGGACTGGTATTCGTGTGCTGTCTGATGCGAGTTGTACCAGGAAACCCGTACATGGCGGTGCGCCTAGACATTAAAGGGATTTTTCCTTCCAGAAGCTGGTGATCCCGCGTTCCACTTCCGGACTCCTGGCAGGTAGCTGACTTTACCGAGGGGAAACTATTCATACAGGTTGCAGGAAAATGTGTAATATTACTTACTAGGACATACTGTATGAAAAGGGCACAGACACTCTAAAGTATACTCCAGGGGTAGTCTCCCGTACAATAGAGCAAGTGTGTGATACCTAAGGAGTATGGTGCACGGGTCTATGACCTTCATACGATATCCGCTGGGCATTGCATGTCTGCCTCGTTGGCTGTACTGCCCGGGGTGAAGACCATGCCTCATGTTAGTTTCGGCAGTGTCCTTGGCGGTATACGTTAAGTAGCACCTGTCAGCATTTCTGACATGTCTGTTTTAAGTAAATACTTGCATTCCTCATGACATTTCAGGTCCGGATCATCTTTATTTAAAACTGTGGTGTTCTTTCTAGACCTTTCTGAATGGGTGTTACCAGCTGGGGTGTACATATATACATATAGTCTGTCATTCACCGGTCATACTATGTAGAGACTCGCTCTTTTTACAAAGAGAATGAAACAATTGGTCATTATCAATCTATTAATACATTTCCAGGAAGAGTAGCAGAGGAATAGGATAACACCAAATTCTAAGAAAAGTTGCTTCAGCATTCTTATTTCATTGGGAATACAATTACAATTGCAAGACCAAGTAAGTGAACTCTATGGAATTACCTGGATTTCTGCAATGATTACTTGGCAATCGGTCCACGTTATTATCCTCTCTGGGTAGCTCTCCACCGCACAACTATCAGTCGGATGGTCACAGAAGCGTACAAACAGTTGTTCGTTTGTTTTTACACAGAAAGTGGATTGTTCGTTAGTTGTTTGCCGAGATATCGTTCGTAGCGAGGATCTCCATGCAAATTCATTTGAATTTAGACACCGGTAACTTTTGATCAACCGGCAACTGTTTTCTAAGGTAAGCTGAAACAAAATGACTAGCAAGCGAATTATCACTTGTCACCTTCTACATTTTTACACAGAATGACTGTCATTCACTCTTACAATCATCCTGTGTAAAGATACCTAAAGTAATTATTAGGGTGGCTTTACATAAAATGACTATCGTCCTAATTAGGCCTTGTTCACACAGGTGACGCGGCATCGTCGCAAGAAAATCGCAGCGATCTATCGCTTCGCTGGTCTGTGCTATATCGCTGTGGTTTCTCGCAGTAATATTGCGATTTTGTAGCACCATATGCAAGAATTTTTTTGGGGGGTGGTGGGGTAGAGGGGTTGGACTTGAAATATAAGCCCTATCCCGAAAAAAGCCCTAGCTGCAGAAATGTTTTAAAAAAGTATATGAAACCTTAGAAGCATTGTCCGGCGCTGCTGCAGCTTCTGCCCATTCCTCCCCACTGTTCTTCTTCATCTCTTCTGGCCGGGAATTGAAAAATCCCCACCTCCTGGAAGCGCTGGCTGTGATTGGCTGACGCTTAGCAAATCAGAGCCAGCGCTTGATGAATGGCTGTGATTGATTGGCTGCTGCTTAGCCAGAGGCAGTGCTTCCCGGAGGCAGGGATTTTTCAATCCCTCGCCGGAATAGATGAAGAAGAATAGTGTCGGGGACCAGGGGTGAAGATGCGGCTGGGCTGACAGCACTTCTAAGGCGATGTATACTTTTTTCTTTTCTTCTCCTGCAGCTAGGCTTTAGGTTATAGCTTTGACAGTAGGGTTTCCTACTGTCAAAGTTGCATCATGCGAAAATCGCATTTTTATGCGATGCAACAGAGAGGAAGGCTCCATAGGGAAACATGGGCTACAAAACCTCACGAGTTGCGTGCATATCGCGGGACCCGCAAGGTTTTTGTGTTGGGATGTCACACACTCCAAAACATTGCATGTGTGAAAAGCTATTGGAATGCATGGGCTGAATGAACACTCGATTTGTCACATTGTCACAACGCGACTTTGTCGTCCGTGTGAACAAGGCCTGAATGCTCAAAAGAGAAAATGTAAAGAGTCTTTCTGTGTAAACGGGGGACGCCATCAGGGTGACAAGTGATCATTCGCTCAATAGTCACTTTTTGTTTCAGCTCACCAAAAAAGGTCTCTGTTTTGAAGTAAAGTAGCCTGGTGTAAAATCAGTTGTCCGCATTTGAATGACTCTCTAATTGCGTAATAAAGGTCCCATAGAAGTCTATGGGGATTGTGCAAATATCCACGCTATATCCAACGGGATCCGCAGTACGCTGTACAATTCTGTGGGAAAAGAAACACAGCTGGAACTCATTAGGCTAAATAGTGATTTAAATTGGGGGTGGTTGTGTGTCATGTGCGAAAAGTACAGTAAAATACACCAATATATGCCCAAAAAAGCCTTGTTCATAGTGCAATATGTTGCGCTGAGTCATACACAATCGCACATACGCCCATGTGATGCCACCCTGTGGCCACTCGCACACAGGCGGTTTAGCTGTCATTTAAAACGCCTGCTAGAAACGCTGTACTGAGCTGCCATTGATTTTAATGGGTCTTTTGAGACGAGTGTTTTAGCGCAGGGTTTCTAACGCCATGCTAAACAAACGCTGTCTGTTCTACTTTAGTTAATTGCAGCGCTTTTTAATGCTCCACATCACCCATTGCAGTGATCGGGCTGTGTTAAAAAGGCTGCGTTTTTAAACACGGCGTTTCAGACGCCTGCGTGAGACTGGCCTAAGGCTGCGTTTCCACACTGCAGTAACTGGAGTATTTCCTGATGTATACCTCCAATGGGATGCCCTAACATGGCTATTCTGCGCCAATACAGCGGTATATGTGGCCCATAGAATCCCATTGTGAAAAAACAATACCGCGTGGCAAAGGTTTTCTTTGACTGGATGCTTCTGTGTTTGATAGCATCCACACTATTTCATGCAGTAATAAAAAACGGAAGTCAAGGCATACTCACCGGGCCAAAAGGGCACTAGGTGTGTCGAGTGCTTAAATGTGGCTATCTCTGCCAGTCTTATTGAAATGAATGGAGCAGTAATGCACATGTGTGACCACCGCTGCGTTCATTCCGGACCTTCAGGACCCTTACTTGTGATTGCAGGGAGACCCAGCAGTTGGACCCCAGGTAATCTGCTAGTTATCCCCTATCTGGTGTTACTTGCACATTATGGTGTCTGTCAAAAATGTTGTAAGTTGCCCTGAAATAGATATATGTAACTTCATTGTGAAACATCCAGCTCTGAAGCCAAGGAAGGGAGATTAGATAATGCTTCCTGCTGTAAATCCCCAGTTTCAGTTGTTTCCTAAGTGGATAGAAGTAGTTAAAGGGGTTCCCGGGTCCCCAAGATTTTATAAACTTTTTATATCTTTAAAATAAAGACCTATGCATAGCCTTTATATGTATGTTTCATGATCCATTCTTCAATGCGCAACTGTTTGTTTGGGACTTGTAGGTTCTGGACATGTCTGAATGGCAGCTTACATAATTTCCCACGCTGCCATGCATCCCTTTCTGCCTGCTCGCCCGCGGCACTCCGGAGTTGTCTCCACTACACCTCTTTGGCTAGATCCATTAATATCTGCCTGCAGAGCTGTGCCATATCTTATTAGCCAAGTAATACATAGTTTGCAGTATTGCGATACATGGCCTTGTATTTTGCCGTTCATGCCAGGAAACAATCCTATAAGTTCTAGCCATGCTTCCTTTATACATGGGATCTGGGGGGCTCTAAACCTGTTTTCTATCATACATTGAGCAGAAGGCTGTGACGTTGTACAACTTGTCAAAAACATGTATGAAGTCCCATAGGTGACTGTAGCCTAAAACATAGGTTGTGCGTAGCAACCAATCAGATAGCGGCTTTCAATTTGCAAACTGCATTAGGAAAATGGGAGCTGCTATCTAATTGTTTGCCATAGATATATCTCCTAATATGCCTGCCACTGTGTGACTGGTTACCCCCTGCTCCGGGCCTGTTGCCCCCTGGGCTGAGGAAGGATGAAGTGGTTACTTGTTGTACTGTGCCCTTCTGCCTTCTCCCTGGCACTGATGGAAGTTTGTGAGAACTTGTTTGCCCCTTCCACCCTCTTGTCCTCCTGTCTCCCAGCTTCAATGGCAGGGAATGAACTGGCCCAGAAGCTGCGGCTCCTCTTGGTGCTGAAAGAAGCTGCATATTGGTGTAACGCTGTGGCAAAGTTCAGTCTCATGTAGGAATATGCATGAGGCGATTTACGCTTAAAAAATAAATTACCTATACCGGCATTACTGTGACCTCTAGCTTAGACCCATGCACGGCCCCGTGAGTGTCGATGTGACGTACATTAGGGTAAGGCTGACCCAGAGGGGAGATCATGTGAAATATGTATGTGACCTCGCAATCATGAAGAAGAGGAAGTAGGTGGAATCGCATGACCCCGGCTTGAATCGAGGCCCTCTGGAAATTTCAGTCAGTCGAGAAGTGATTTACAAGAGTGTAAACAGATCAGTAAGTAAATAAACACTTCTTCATGTTCGGGAATTCTCCGGGTCCGGCCGCAGTGATCGGGCTTAGGTTGTATATTTAGATTCATTGAAAATGTCTTTTGTGTTTCCACTTACTGACAGCAAGCAGAGATCTTCAAAATGATGAGTAAGTGGGACCTAATGTATATAAAAGTTTATTAGGTCACTGAACTTTTCATACAGTGGTGATTAGGGTTGGTCTAGCAGTATATTTATGCCTCCGGAGCACAGATATATAGCTTTATGGTTACTGGTTCTGTCAGCACTTCTTGTATTATATATGTATGTCCTGGGCTTCTCAGCATGACGCCACGCCACATAGATGATATCCTGCACTGCCGTGGCACTTCACAGTGTTGGGGTTCAGGTGGCTCGGGGAAGGGGGGGGGGGTCTGACTTAGAACTTGACAATTAAGTCAAAGGGAGGATCATTCCTGATGATTTGAGGCATTTACTTGGTGAATGCAAATTAGATAGAAGCCAACTGATTTGCTTCATACTTGCTTCAGGGCAATGTCTGTTGTAAGCAATTAAAAGCAATAGCCATTTTACTTCAAAAGGTATAACATTTGGATTGTAGTTAATTACAGTCTGTGTGTATATAAAGCATTTATAGCTGCTGTTCTGCAGTTTTTCCTTTCTTGTGAAGTTTTCTGCCCATCGTTTCCTGCTGCGGGCTCCGTGTTACCAATTATAATTTATTTGCCTGTATTGTGCTTATTCTGGACTAACGAGGGTTCTCTTACGTGGGTTATCATCAGGGTTAATCAAGTGACGATTGAGATCAGCGCTCATTTATTACCTCTTTCCATCCACCGGGTCAGTCTCTATTGGGGGTGAGTTGTACACTTTGTATTAAGCCGGTCTTCTGCTAGCCAGCAGTGAGTGCCTGGATGAGTAGGGGTCTCAGCAGCAGACCCTCAATCATCAAAACGTTTGACTTATGACATCTCATAAGTATTTGGAAAACGCGATTACACTTTAAGGGTGTGGCTATTTCAGTCCATAATACGGACCAAAATTGGACATACCGTGATTTCCCCCCCCCCCTTCACGCGCATAAATACGCGCTTGAAAAGCGCATGTCTGAGTACCCCAATGCAAATAAATAGGGTTGTCCTCTATTGTCTTTTCCGTTAAATGTGAGTTATTGTCTTGATGCGGCAGCATGGGCCTATGAATGGGTTAAAGGTAAGAGTCACGTTTGCAATTATCCGCCTGCCTGCCAAGCTCACAGCTGATCCAGAGGAATTTGCGCTGTTGCATATCTCCCTCTCTCTCTGGATGGAGCACATTCTTCGTATCCCTCCACTAAAGACGGCCTTCTATTAACAATTCATTGCCCTGTTAGTTTGTCATTCTAGAAAACACTCACACTCAGGCCAGTTAGTGCCCCCTGGCAGCATGGCATCGCCCCGGGTCCTGATAATATCACTAACGCTGTCTTGATACGTCAATGTCCCTTTTGGGAATTCAGGCTTATTCTTTGGCTACATTCCGTCCGCACACCGGATACGTTGCAGTTTTTCATGCCTGCCTTCCAGATCGCTTCATGTATAGTAATGCAGAAACTTGTTTAACTTATTCTTTTCTTTTCGTGATATAACTAGGCGCTTGATAGCAGGATAGTCCGGGGATCCTTTAATGAATGGAATGACAAGCCCATGGGGCATTTTCAGGACTTTATCGTAAATCCTGTCGTGATGCATGTAACTTCGTCTAGTTGTGTGTGGTGGTGCTTTGACAGGAGTTTTACCCTTTCCAGTCCAATTTTGGATTCAAGTTTTCCTAGGGGGCTTTCTTTTATTGCCATTATTCAATGGCGCCATCTGCTGGCTAGAGCCAGTTCAGCGGAATGGGACAAGCTGGAGAGGCCCACCGACAACAGAGAGGCCAGTAATATACAGTAAGAATACCCTGCCAGACGTCTTCCGACATCGGAGCTGTACTGTCTTCAATCAGAATGTCCTCAGATGTCAGACAGTGGATTGGAAAGGGTTAAAAGACCTGCCGGTCTTAGTATAACTTTCCAGCGCACAAAGCACCTAATACATGACGGGGCTCTGAAGTGCATGCCAAGTCTGGCCTGGCGTACATTATATATAAATCTGTTGCCACGCCCCCTTCTGACAAGCCCTGTCCACATTTCACAAAAGTGTTGAGGCCAGCACAGAAAGCAGAAAAGTCGCAAAAGTTTTGCACCAAACTTTAACTTTTGTAAGCCAATTTTCTAGTGAAAAGCTATAGTAAATGTCTCTGATTGAGCCAAAGTTTGCATCCTCAGGGCTACTGAAATTGGACATATTGTAAAATAAAATGAGTGAACATGTGGCGCTACGACATCTTTCTGCACTTCCCGGCAATTATTTCTTGGAAGATCTAACAGGCAGTATGAAATGGCTGATTACAGGGAACAATAGATTGCATTCAAGTTCTGCACAGCAGTTATAAATAAGGCACATAAGGTCTGGGGTCCTTTTGTTAGATGTCTTAATTAGTCATCTACAGGCTTTATTAAACAAGTGATCTGAATACAGCCGTTAACTATTTCTTGGGGCTCCATGATGTGTCCGCTGTCGTCTCGGTTGTGGAGAGGTTTACAATGTTCTGTGTATGTACATCTATGTATGTGTGCGCTATGTACCGGATTAGATCAGACATTATAAATGTTACCTAAACCTCATTATTTAGCGTCTTCGGTGGTATTTAATGAATTGTCTTTCTTCTAGGTGACATATTTCCTTTACAACATAATGAGAAGAGAACTTCCTGATGTGGCTGCCAGGATCGTCCTCGCTGGATAATGGATGTGAGGTCACCTAATGACTAATGAAGGACTTTGGGAGTTTAAGAAATAAAACTTTGACTGTGTCTGGATTACCTGCACTTCTTGCAAGTCTCTCCGTTTTTTCAGGCCACCAGTGTTTTTGTCGTTAGAGGAGGTCCAGCCTTACTAAGTATGTCCAAGTCCTGTTAAGCTGGTTTTGTGCCGGTTTGATCTGCGGAGAACTCGCCTCGTGCTTCTATTTTGTTTGCCTCTGGGAGTATATCAGCGACAACGTTAATGTAAACTGCTACGGAGAAAGCGCTGGGCAATGTGGATGGACTGGTTGTGAAATCTAGTTGTGAGTGTGAAGCGGAGGTCAGAGGATGGCGTCCAAGGAGCGGCTCTGCGAGCTGTGGATGCTCTACTGCAGCAAGGTAAGGCTGGTCTCCAGCTTGGAACATAGATTTGGGGAGGGAATAAAGGGATGAGAGACGTATACAAGGTGTCTCTATGTACCTGGGATACTTTGTGAGGAGAGTCCTTTGTACATACAGTTTATAAACATTTAGTCAGTATTAAGAATTCTGTCTCTTCTCCCCCTCCAGTCTTCCCTCGGCCTCTTCCCTTGTCCCCCTCCAGTCTTCCCTCTGGCCCTTCCCTTCTCCCCTCCAGTCTTCCCTCTGGCCCTTCCCTTCGTCCCCCTCCAGTCTTCCCTCTGGCCCTTCCCTTCGTCCCCCTCCAGTCTTCCCTCTGGCCCTTCCCTTCGTCCCCCTCCAGTCTTCCCTCTGGCCCTTCCCTTGTCCCCCTCCAGTCTTCCCTCTGGCCCTTCCCTTGTCCCCCTCCAGTCTTCCCTCTGGCCCACTCTGTCTTGGGTTTTCATCTTTTATGCCAAGAAGGAGACCTGGATGGAAATATAGGGTTTAAAGTGTGAAACGAAGACCACCAAGGATAGAAATGCATCGTCCACCAGAGTTTTTTGTCCACCTTAAGACTGACAGAAACCGGAAACTTTGTAAAACACAAACCATCATGTTCTCCCTTTTCACATTAAGGCTGGGTTCACACAGGGTGGATTTGTTGCGGTTTTGCTGTGTTTTTTCAGAAGAACTGCTTCTGTGGCAAAACCGCTTCCAAGGTTATTTTTGTCTTGCATATTTCCTTGCGTATTTTCTGCGTGGAAAATCTGCAAGTGTTTTTTCCCGCAGCGCTTTTTTACTTTTGCCGCGGATTTTGCTGCGTCCATAGAGGTCTATGGACAAAAAAGCGCTGCTGAATAGTCAAAAGAATTGACATGCTTCATCTTGAAAAACCGCAGCAGCATTTCTGCACTGCGGTAGTGCGGAAAAAATCCGTCCTGTGAGAACAGCTATTTGCCCAAACACATTTGCACTGCATTGCACTGCAAACACAGCGGTTTTGCCACAGTGCGAATATGCAACAGCAGAACCGCAGCAAATCCCCCCCTGTGTGATGCTTACCATAAGTGTACTTCTATTTATGACTATGGCTGTATGTTATGGCAAAGGTTTAAAAAGTGACAGTGTGCGGTGTGGGCCATCTAGATGACTAGGCAGCCATGCATGCCAGGAGCATCTGCTGCTAAAATAATAAGTCAGCATTTATTTTAAGTCTTTTAAATTAAAATCTTCATCAAAATCCTATCTATATAATGTATCCACCTAAATGAACAAAACCCGTAATATACCGAACAGCTTATGAGCACTACATGACGAATCGTTATGGTGCTAAAGTCCAAAATGAATCTGGACTCTAAGGGGTTAAGATGCAAGCTTGTTCCTGCAGCATCCCCCTGGAGCGCCCTGTGCAGCGCCGCCCGACACACGGTGTGCTTCCTGGTATGCAGAGACACAAGGCTGTAGTTGGGGATGAAATGTTTCCTAGCTTGTCGGCAAACTGCGCGCCTCCTGAATACACTGCATGCACTGTCTGTATGAACTTTAGGGCCGCATAGCTGGCATTGCTTATTTATGTCCTGGCAGTCGCACAACGCCAGTCTCTCCACAAAGCAGAGGAAATCGGTGCTTATCCATAATATTGTCAGCGATTTGTAGATTCTGCGCTCGCTGAGGAATATTGGGGCAGAGTTATGAATATAGTTACATGGACTCGTGCCCTGATGAATCTGGTGTATGCTGCAGTAGAGGATGGACTGGTACACGACCCGTGTGGGTAAACAGTATAATAAAGCTGCAAGAAGTTAAATGGTCACTAACTCTTCAAACAACTTGTGCTTATGTGATGGGCAGTATGATAACTAGCTAAAGTGCAATTTACTTTTTGCCTAAAATATCTTTGTGCTGAAAAATCACTCAAGAGCTGGCCATTAGGGCTCTCCCTTCCTTACAATTTTCTGTCCGCTAGTGTTGTCTTGGGAAGCCCCGCTCTAGTTAACAGAGATAGAATGGTAGAGTTGGAAGGGACCTCCTGGGTCATCGAGTCTAACCCCTTGCTCAGTGCAGGATTCACTAAATCATCCCAGACAAATATTTGTCAAGCCTTTGTTTGAAGACTTCCATTGAAGGAGAACTCACCACCTCCATGGCAACCTGTTCCACTCATTGATCACCCTCGCTGTCAGAAAGTTGTTTTTTCTAATATCTAATTTGTGTCTCCTCCCTTTCAGTTTCATCCCATTGCTTCTAGTCTTGTACAAATGAGAATAGGGCTGATCCCTCTGCACTGTGACAGCCCTTTAGATATTTATAGACAGCCATTAAGTCTCCTCTCACCTTTTTTTTGCAAGCTAATCTTTTCCATATTCTTTAACCGTTGCTCATTGGTCTGCAAACCATGTCTTCTCACCATCCTGGTAGCTCTTCTCCAAACTTGCTTCAGATTGTCTATTTTAAAACTGGAGTACTCAGAACTGGACACAGTATTCCAGATTTGGTCTGACCAGTGAAGAGTAGAGGAGGATAATTACCTCCCGTGATCTAGACTCTATGCTTCTCTTAATATATACCAGAATTGTTGTTTTTTTTTTGTTTTTTTGCTGCTGCATCACACTGTTGACTCATGTTCAGTCCATGATTTGTTAGTATATCCATGTCTTTTTTGACATGTGCTGCTTATCCCAATTCCTCCCATTCTGTATGTGCTTGTTTTCATTTTTCTTTCCCATATGTAGGACTTTACATTTTTCCTGTTAAATACTGTACTGTTTAAGCTTGTCCAGATCTTTTGAGTCACCTCTCGCTCTTTCTTATCTAGTGTTAGCTATCCCTCCTAGCTTTGTGTCATCAGCAAATTTCATTAATTTCCACGCAAGTTCTCTCATGTAGATCATGTCATTGCCCCCACATGTAGATTCTGTATCCTGCAAGAGTAATATCAGGGGTCTATTAAAGGTTCCATATAGAATTACTGATCTGTATTACAGTCCAGAGCTGCATTCGTACGTCTGCATTTTCCAGAACTGACTTCTTCCATCTGTTGATGTAATGTCTGTATGCTTTGGAGATTTGCATCTTGGGTAATGTAGTTTCTGTAGGCACTGTTCAGTAACAGGACACAGGCCAAACTTCCCGTGACATTGTATTATAATCCAAGCTCAGCGATGCGTTTAGGGGTCTGTTTATTAACAAGCTTGTGGAATTGCCTCTGGAGAATTTGCAGCATTTTACAGAACAAGCATGGGTGAGAGTTCAAGGAATCTTATCCAATCAGAATCCACCGTGGAAGCGACCTGCAGTGCGGATTTTAAACCCACAGTGTGGTCATTCATCCCACGGATTTCCAGCAAAGATTTTTTTTTTTCATGGCAAATCTATAGCATTTCTGCGCTGAAACTCCTAAAGTAAGCCGCACGACTAGGTGTGTTTTTGCCATAGCCGCTTACCCCATGTGGTTGCACCCGTTAAGTTCCACAACTGCATGTGAAAACTGTACTAAAAAATGCAAGTTGTGAGCTCGGCCAGCCGTTACCAAGGATCAGTGCAAAATAAATACTACATTTGGACTCTGTTCACGATTCTTTTCGGTCGGGTTTCCATTGCTGTTTGATGACCAGAATAGAACAAGATGCTGTACTATTCTATCTAGGGAGAAGAAAAATAATGAAACAGACAAATGGACAGACTCCATAGGATAAGGGGGACACAGTCCGAGACTGGTGCCGAGACCCCAGCCACCATGGCTGAATATGGCTTCACCATTAGAACTCATATACTTTTGCGCACTCTGGGCAGTATTTTGCATTCATGTTTCTAAGCCAAAAGGAGGAGCGCAACATAAGCGCAGAATAAGTATAGTTAGAAGCTTTGTACCTCTTCTGGTTTTGGCTTACAAATCTGGGTCAGAAACGCTATCTTTTCTCCTTAGGGAGAGCACCTAGTCGGTGAGTGAGGAGACTCAGATGGCCATGCACGCTCCTCTGGGTAATATGCAAATAAGGGAGATGGAATAAAACCTCTACAGTGCAACCTATTGGAAGGCAGCATTCCTTCAAGCCAAAGTCAGACTTTTTATACAAGCCTTGTAACAATGATTTGTTTTAATTCCCAGTCATTGTTACAAGGCTTGTATAAAAAGTCTGACTTTGGCTTGAAGGAATGCTGCCTTCCAATAGGTGGCACTGTGGAGGTATTGTTCCATCTCCCTTATTGGCTTACAAATGATCATACAGAAAAATGGATCGTAACGGATCCTTTCTATCTGACATAGCCAGTGTGAACAGGGCCTTCCACAACCCCATGTGTAGATCTAAGTGAACATACACCTTTAGTAGTCCTAAAGTGCTGGAATGACTTCTTTTTTTTTTTTTTTTTTAAACTTGTTTTTATTGAATCAGGGCAAACTTTGACATTTCAGATGCATTTGTTATTTTGACTTCACAAATATAAATGTCATCCTAATTCACTTTTACATAACATTTTTATATAACTGGGAGAGTTGGGGAGGGGTATGGGGGGTCGGGGAGTCGAAACATAAGGAAGGGAGGGAAAGACACTCACAAAAACCAAACAAAAAACCAAAACCAAAAAAAAAAAAAAAAAAAAAAAAAAAAAGGGGGGGGGGGGGGGGGAGAGGAGGGAGGGGGTCGGTCCGGCAAGAAGGGACGGGGGGGGGGGGGAGGGGAGAGAAATTTTGCATTAAACCAAGCTTTTGACCCAATTGGTATTTATACACTTAGTCTTTTGGACTTCGTGCTGGAGATCTTCGAAAGGTATGGAGACCCCGCGCGGCCACGGCACGACCAGTGATTCACCCTATATTGGTGTGTCCCCCACTGCCGCCTGCTCCTGGAACCAATAGGTGTGGTGAAAGCAATTTTTTAGTTTTTCTTTTACTCTCTGTGGCATCAATTGGATGAAACTTCCCCATGTTTCGAAGAAAGTTTGTACCATTTTCTCCTTAAATAATGAAGTTTCCGCCCAGTCCATTTGAAATAGGAATGCAAGTTTTTCCAGGAACAGTCTGAATGGGGGGCCTGTTGGTTGCACCCAGGTCTGCAGGATGGCTTTTAGGCCTGCTGCTGCTATAAAATGTAGTAACTTTCTTACTCCCCTTGCACAATGATATGTCTTGGGGTCTAGATATCCAAATATTGCCCACGCTGGTTCTTGTGGGCAGAAGTTTGTCAGGTGTGTTGTAGTGTATTCGCGTATTCGGGACCAGAAGTTTTTTATCAGTGGGCATGTCCACAAGCTGTGATATAGATTAGTGTTTGGTTCCTGGCATTTGAAACAGTTTGGGGTGTCGTAGATTCCCATGTAAAATCCCTTAATTGGGGTGAGGTATGATCTATGGGCTATCTGTAGTCTCATCTCCAGAAACCTAGCTGATGGCAGGCATTTGTGGGCTGATACTAAGGATTCCTTAATTAATGTAGGTGTGAGGTCTGGGTTATCCAAGGACCATTTCCCAACCCCTGGATCAATGTCCTCTTCTTCCCTCATGTTCCTTATTGCTCTGTATATTTTCGATATCATTCCCCGTGCTCCCGTTTTCTTGGAGATCCAAGTGTCTCCTGTCTGTGTCCAGTCGTGTTCCTGGAACTGCGGTGTAAGGCCTGTGATATAGTGTCTGACCTGTAGGTATGAGAACAGTGGAATAGGGATTTCGGGGTATTTTTGTTTTGTTTCTGCATGAGTTAGGATTCTTTTTTCCTTTTTGTGCAGTAATTTATCTATTGAGTCCAACCCGTGCGCCTTCCATTCGAAAAAGATGTTGTGGGGTTTTCCGTCCTGAAAATTGGGGTTGTTTATGAATGTCAAGTGTGGGGATATGTGTGGTGACGTTTGACTGTCTCTACGTAGTTTATTCCATGCTTTCCACGCTGCTAATATCAGGGGGTTATGTTTAATTTGCTTTGACAGTTCTGAGTATGGTTGGTGGAGTACATTTTGTAATTGTATTGGCTTGGCCATTATTTGTTCTAGTGGCGTGTTTGTAAAGTGCGACTTGGAATAAATCCAGTCATGGATAAATCTCGCTTGTGCTGCTAGATTATAATCCCTTATATTTGGTAGGTTGGTGCCGCCATTGTCCTTGTGTTTGTGTAGGGTTTTAAGGGCAATGCGTGGTCTTCCCCCTCCCCAAATGAATTTTCTATATAGATAGTTGATCTTCTTTATGTCTTTCAATTTTAGAAATATGGGGAGTGAATGCAGGATGTATAGTAATCGTGGGAATTCTACCATTTTTAAGAGGTTGATTCTCCCCAGAAAGGAGACCGTAAAGTTCTTCCATACATTTAGGGTCGTTTCTAGTTTTTTGACGTATGGTTCAATATTTGTGTGGTAGAGTGCAGAAGGGTTTTTTGTGAGTTGAATCCCCAAATATTGTATGGAATGTTTTTCCCATTTGAATGGGTGTTGGTTTGCCCATATGGGTTTCGCTGGTCCTCTAAGTAGTAGTGCTTCTGTTTTGTCCAGGTTCAGTGTGTAACCTGAGAGTTTGCCTATTCTTTCTATTTCCCGTAATAGGGGTGATAGTGTTTCCCTAGGGTTGTTGACTATGAGTAAGAGGTCGTCAGCAAATGCTTCTACCTTTATCCTCGTTTCTCCGTAGCACGCCCCTGTATAAAGTGTGGTGTGTGTTAGGAATCTGAGTAGCGGGTCAATTGATATGTTGAACAGTAATGGTGAAAGGGGGCAACCCTGTCGAGCTCCTCTAAAAAGGTCGATGTGGGGGGTATTATGGCCATTGACTGTGAGGATTGTGGTGGCGTTTGTTTGTGTTGTGTTGATATAGTTTGCAAAGGTCTGTCCAAACCCTCTTTTTTTCAGCAGTACATTTAGGAATGGCCAGGCCATTTTGTCAAAAGCTTTCTCAGCGTCTAGGCTGAGGAGCATTGTTATGGGGTTTTCAGGGTTTTGTGCTGCCACAGTTGCCGCTATGGCGGCCCTGATGTTTTTTAGGGCACTACGTCCTTGCGTGAAGCCCTTTTGCGATGTGTCTAGTATGGACGGTAGGATGGTTTGAAGTCTGTCTGCTAGTATTTTGGATAAGAATTTATAGTCGCAGTTTAGTAGTGCGATCGGTCTGTATGATCGCGGGTCAGTCGGGTCTTTATTTTGTTTGGGGAGTAGAATTGTTCTGGAAGTGCCAAAGTCCTCTATTTGGGTATCTTCCATGTATATTGCATTATATAGTTGGGTCAGCACTGGTACTACGTCTGTTGTTAGTATTTTGTAATATTCTGTTGTGAGACCATCCGGTCCCGGTGTCTTTCCCCCTGCTGCCGCTGCAATTACGTCCCGAACCTCCTCCTCTCGTATGCCTGCATTCAGTACTGTTTTTTGTTCCTCTGTGAGTCTCGGCAAGCTCATAGTTTCTAAAAAATTGTGGATGTCCTGTATGTTTGCTGGTTCTGCCCGGTATAGGTTTTCAAAATATTCGTAAAGTGTTTGGGTTATCTCTTCCTGTTTTGTCATCAGGGTATTATCGTTGGTGCCCCTTAGGGTTAATATTGGTTTATGTGGCTGTCTTTGTTTGGTTAGGTTTGCTAACAGTCGCCCCGTCTTGTTGCCCCACCTATAAAATTTATTTTTTGTTAGTTGTGTTTGCCAATGTGCATGTGTATGTACGAATTCATTTAGCAGGTGTTTTGCTGTGAGGAATATTTGATATGAGTTATCATCTTGAGCGTCTATGTGTTCTTTTTGTGTTGTCAAGAGAGAACTGTGTAAGGCCTCAAATTCTGTTTGGAATTTTTTCCTTTTGTGGGACACGTAGCTTATGATGTGACCTCTCATCACTGCCTTCGAGGCCTGCCAGAAGAGTGCTATGTTGTCTATGTGTTCGCTGTTGTCGTCTGCGTAGTTATGCCAGTGTAGTTTTATGTATTCTCTAAACTCTTCCGATTCCCGTAGGTAGGAGGGGAAACGCCACAGCCGTGACAGCCTCCGAGAGGGGACCAGTTGTAATGTTGTTGCGATCGGTGCGTGATCGCTTAGAGATATCGGATGAATTATAGATTGCCGGTGGCAATCGAATATTTTGTTCGATATTAGAAAAAAGTCTATCCGAGAAAACGAGTGATGGGCGTTGGAGCAGCATGTATATTCTCTGCTGGTTGGGTTTGAAAGTCGCCACGGGTCGCACACGTGAAGTTGGTCTATTAGTGTGATTAGCGCTTGTGTGGTTGGGGTTGGTTGGGTGGAAGGTCCTGTTCTGTCTAGTGAGTCGTCTTGTATGCCATTAAAGTCTCCCCCCAGGATTATGTGGTCGTTTAGGTAAGGTTGTAGCTGTTCAGTTAATGTTGCATAGAATTTTGGTTGGTCTGTGTTGGGGGCGTATATGTTCACCAGGCAATATGTTTGTGAGTCTATGCTGACCCTCAGCACCAGGAATCTCCCTTGTGGGTCTGCTATGGTTTGTATCATCGTGTGTGGTATGTTTTTCCTTATCAGGATGGCTACTCCTCGTGATGCTGATGTATGTGAGGCTGTGTAGCATGTTTCTATCCACGGTGCTCTCAGCTCGCCCTTTCCCTCTTTTTTCCAATGTGTTTCCTGCAGGAATACAATGTCTGGTTTGTGTCTCTTCAAGTGTGCTAGTACTTTTTTTCGCTTAATAGGTGTGTTAAGACCATCTACATTCCAAGATAGAATTTGTAGTGTTTTGGGTGTGTGGTAATCTGTAGTCTCTACGTCTATAGGCATGTTAATGTATGTGTTTTGGTCATATTTACCGTTGTGAGTGCCTTTCTGTCGTCACATCCCCCGGTCCCAGCGAGCCGTGGGTGCAACTGAATAGTGGTCGTGCCGTGTCGGCGGGGCCCTTCGATCTCCCTGTTGGGTTCTCTCCTAGAATTCAAATGGGTCATAGTGAAAAACATAGAAAAACTTATATAAACATAAAACATGTATGCAATCTTTTCTTTTGCATTAATGCTGCCACATCCGCATTATTTGGATCAGGGTCGTGTTGGGGGATCAGGGACCCAGTTCCCTTTTTCTTTCTGTCTCATCCTCTTCCGTCTTCTTCTTCCAGTTGTAGGTGTCTCCTTGCGTCTTCCGGATTGTTAAATATCAGAGTTCTATTGCCTTCTTGAACCCGAAGTTTTGCGGGATACAGCAGTTGGAAACGTGTGTTTTGTTCGTGTAGGGCTTGACAAATTGGAGTGAATAATTTGCGTTTTTGAGAGACTGCAGCTGAGAAGTCCTGAAATATGAGGATTTTCACTCCTTGAATTATCAGTTCTTTTCGTCGTCTGTAGGCCTGTAAAACCTCCTCTTTCGTTGCCCAGTGCATGTATTTGGCTATCACTGGTCGTGGTCGGGTTCGGTTGTTGCGTCCGTCTCCTGGTGGGCCGATTCTGTGGGCCCTTTCAATTATTAACGGGTCATTTGGCATGTTGAGTTGAAGGGCTTGTGGTAGGTCAGTGGTTAGGTATGTCGAGAGTTGGGCGTTGGTTACCGATTCCGGGATTCCCACAAAGCGTAGATTATTGCGTCGATGTCTGTTCTCTAGGTCGTCTATTTTTTCCCGGAGTGCTTCGGTTTCTAATCGGCTTCTTTGTAGTGAGGCTTCTAAGGTGGCTATGGATTGGTCTGTGTTTTGGGACTTTGCTTCCAGCTCTGTCAGTCTTTGGGTGTTGTCTGTAATTTGCGATAGAGCTGAATTTATAGATTTGTGCAATGTCTCTAATCTGTTGTCAAATAATGGTAGTAATATTTTTGAGACCTCTTGCGCCACCATTGTGGCCTGTGTCATTTCTGCACTGTTATCCATCGGTGATGTGGCGGTTTGTGGAGGCGGAGTTTCAGGGTTTTGGTCCGATGTTGTTGTGGCTCGGGGTGAGGCGTTTCTTGGGGAGGGTATGGGTTGTTGAGTGTTCTTGCTCTCTTTTTCTTTTGTACTTTTGGTCGGTCTGTTTTTCTGCTTTCCCCCTGAGTTTGTTTTGTCTATATCTATCTGGCGTGTTGCTCGCGTTGAAGTATTTGAACTACGTTCGTTTAGATATTTGTCCATATTTCAGTTTTCGGTTTTGGTGGGTATGCAGATTTAGTGTACGGAGAGCTGCTTTTTCCCTGTATCCAAGTTCGTTATTGTTTTGTTGCTGGTTTTTTCTGTGCGGATGCGGCTTCTCGTTTAGTTATTATTCTTGCATTTTTGTTTGAGTGGTTCTATTGGGTTTTTCTGGTGGATTTTGTTCTTGTTGTGTTCACTTCTGTCTCCTTTCTCGCCTCCACTCTATTCTGCAGGGTTGGGGGGTCTCTGTTTTGCTGCTGTCCTTCTCCTCCTGTTCGTTTTCTTCCCCTTCTCCACCTCCCCCCCCCCCTTGGGGTGTTCCCCCCCCCCTTTAGGCGCGTTGCCCTTCTATGTTCCTCCTTTCTTTTTCTCCCCCTCCTCTCAGGCCTTGTTTATGCCCTTGCTGTGTTGTTGGGGCACTGCCCCGGGCCACGGTCTGGTGGGGTTTGTCTACAGTTCGTATGGGGGCTTATGTGTGGTATGACTTTTGTTTTCCCCTTGTTGTTTTCCCTGTGGCCGGTTTCTAGGGTGAAGTGTGGGTGGGGGTTATCCAGTCTTCTGTGGGGGGGTTCTGTGTCCTTCCCCTTACTCACCGGGCCGCTGGTATCTCCCCCGAGGCCCCGCGCCTCAGCCCCTGTGTCTCGTCGGGTCACGACCTGCCGGCAGCCCCCCCTCGGTCGGGGCCGGTGATTCGAGTGCCGCCGGGCCGCGGCGCGCCTCAGCCAGGGAGGCCGGTCTCGTAATCGCCGCTCCCGCGGCCACCGTAGTGGGCGGGGTTTGTCGCTGACGTCACTGCCAGAAATTTAGGCCGCGGCTTCTGGTTCTGCTAGGCCGCGGCGCTCCGTTCGCTCCGCGGGTGGCGGTTGTGCCCCGGGGGGGATCTCCGGGTCGTCCGGATACCCTGGGGAGGTTACCTCTCTCGCGCCGCTCCGTGTGCCGGCTATCGCGGCCGGGTGGCTGGATCGCGGCTCACGCCGCCGCTCTGCCTCCGCCTCTCCGCCTTCTCCCCGTGTGCCGATGTCTCTCAGCGGGACCTCCGGGCTCCCCCTGGGGCTTCACGGGGGCCCTCTCCGATCAGGGGACCTCGCGGCCCTCGCGACCGGAAGTCCGGGCCCCGGTCTCAGATGTCTCCCAGGCCGCGGCACCCCGGGGGACCCTGGGTGCGTCTCCTGTCGCGGTCAGCGATCCGGTGAGTCCCTCCGCTGGTTGGTTGCGTTTCGGTGTGTCCTGGGCCCCGTGTCCTCTCTCTCCTCCCGCCCGTGTCCCGATTTGGGGGCTCCGCGTGTCGCGTTGCGGGGTCTCCCGGGGGCTTCCCGGGTGTCTTTGGGGTGTGGGGGGCTTCTGCCTCGCAAGCCAGGGAGATGTTCGTCCCCGGCAGCTGCTTTTGTAGGGCACCAGAGGGTCCCGGTGGCTCTGGGAGGCTGTGTTCGCAGGAGCTCTGTAGAACACGTCCTGCTCCCTCTGTGTCTTGGGCGGAAGTTCGGAATGACTTCTTTAATGGGATTGTACAAGAGTCACAAATTAACCCCGCTACAGAATAGGGGATACTTTGCTGATCGGTCCGAGTCCCACTGACTCCATGAATGGGGTTCCCGTTCTCATCACTGCAGGTTTAGTGCACCTCTCTTCACAGTGAGGAGGAAACTAAATGGAGCGCTGGTTGCTTAATACCTGCTGCCACTCCATTCACTTTCAACGGGACTGCTGGAGATAGCCAAGCGACCACACATGCTTGGCCAGCACTCCTTTCATTCTAATGTCACTGGCTGGTGAAGCGACCCAGCAGTGACAGGCAAAGGGTACACTGGATCGGTGGGGGTCTTGGCTGTGAGATCCCCCACTGATGAGCAAGTTATTGCCTATTCCGTATGATCACCATGTGTTAAAATAACAAACCAACTTAACGTACCGTTATACGGGCTGATAGTCGCCCCAAATCACTCAAATGAGCAACTATGGGCCAGTCCCTGCCATATACATACCATCCCTGACAGGGCGCTGAGCAGGAAGGTAATTAATTAGTCATTCTGTTTCAGCGAGCTGAAATGGAACGACTTCTGAGTGAATCATCGCTCTGTATAAACTCCGTTTCTGAGCGATTGCCTGTTTGCAGTGAATGGAGGCAGGCGGCCGGAAATGTAACCTCTCCAATCTACTACTCAGGTTCGAGTTTGGATGGACATAAGTCTCTTAATTTCAACGAAAATAGCTGGTGTGCCAGTTCTGGCACATGATGGGCATGAACGGTGCTCAACGGACTCCATTGACTATAATGAGGATCATCGACTCTCCATCCTGCTCCTCAGCATGATGTTGTTCTGTATTGTGTGCTAAATCTGCGCCAGAGGCTCCTATGTGATCAGATATGACTGTAGTATTTGGAGACGTGCGATCCTATAGTTCTGTACACATCTATTCTGCTTTGTATGAGACTTCATTCACTAATCCCCCAGTTGTATAGTTCTGAGTATGAGAACAGTGATTGGGAGCAGTTCCTTATTACTGGAGTCTCCTTTCTTCAGGTGGCTGTAAGAAGTGTATTACATGCTGTGCCAGTGATTCACCTGGGAGTGTCTGCCGCTGTGTTGTGACAGTGTGGCTTTCATCGATTGTATCAGATCATTGTCACAGCAGAGTTGTACAGCCATTAGTGCGACAAGAGGTAGATTGGGCATTGCTCAGGGGTATTGTGGTGAGGCACAATGGCTTTGGCTGTTTTCTAAGCAGTGTCCATGATGGCTGGCTGGGTGTTTCATAGCTCCATGCCAGGCCTAATGATTAAAAGGTCTGGTCAGACCGGCTCTGTGTGCCATGTGTCCTCATGCTTCTCGCCTGTTATGTAAGCTCTGCATTCCTCATATTTAGCTGCTTAACAGAGGCTGTTGTTTTCTGGTTTTTTTTAATTAGAAACTTTCTCGCTACAAAATCACGACTTTAGTTAATCCTTAATTCTTAAGCCAGTTTAACACATTGCTCAGGGTCAGATAAAGCTACCTGAAGGAAAAATAACAAGTCCTAAAGACATTAGTATGTTGTCAGGAGGATGATAATGGAATTAGAACTGTTGTGTTTGTGTCTATTTATCAAACTAAAAAGTCTTGGTACAAGATAACAAAGTAACCACATACAAGTAAACTGTGGTTACCGGGGCTGACCAGTTCCTAGTAAAAGCTCTATTATGCCATAAACTATCATGCCTTATTCCAGGGACCTCCAAATCCCCTTTTCTTAATTTCAAGGCCCCTACTGCCCACTGCAAACGTTGGATGCGCTACTGCCTGTAAGAATGAAGATGATAGTGGTCAAGTGATTTAAGCACATGACTGCTTCCTTAGCTCCATCCACTCCTGCGAGGATACAGATCTTTGTTTTTTTTTTTTTTTGTTGTTTTTTTTGCACTTTTCATAAAATCACTGTTTATCTTCTGCTGCAGAAGCCGAGTGCCGAATCCTCTTATTATTCACCTGCTGCTGATTGAAAGCTTTCTCCCTTCTCCCAGTACGGGGAGAAAGCTACCAATCCGCAAAGGAGTGAGCAGGGGAGCCAGCAGCTCATGAATCTTGAGGACTCTAGAGTTCGCACACCTCGTTAAAGGGGTATTCAAGGTAATATGACCTTTTTCTACTAATTCTGCCCTGCATAATCAAGCTCCTTTCCCATATGCATTTACTAGATATCACTAGCTGACTGGCGTCTTAGCGGCTCAGTCATGTGATTCTGCTGGCAATAAATCTTAGTTCTTTCTCTTCCGTTGATGTCATGTCCACCTTGTCGTCAGGAGACAGACGAATGAAGATATAATATACTTGAGGAGCTTGGTGAGAGATAAAGAAAATGCAGATAATGTTTGTTTATTTTATTTTTTTTTGTAAAATTTCTGTACAGAGAACCCTTTCTAGGCCCTCCGGCACATTGACCTATTTAGGTAAGAGCAAAGTACATGATCGAGCAATAGAGTGGGGTCTCTGTCACTGCTCTGGTACCCTCAGATGGGGCAGCATATAAACCTGGTGACAGATTGCTTTTAGACTGTTGCATAAAGCAGTTTAGTAAATATGTACCAGCCTCGTTCTGTGACATTGTAGTCCGTTCAGCTAATGAACTTCCATCATTTAGTATCTAAAATAAGAAAGGCACGGAATAATCTGTGGGACTACACCCTTCGGGTACGGCACTGTCCTATCCACAGTAATGGAGGGTGTTGACTATACTCCTAAAATATACGTTTTTGTCCGACCTTTATTTGGCAATAGTTTCAGTGAGATTATCTCTTTAATGTCATTACTAATTATAGTGCAAGAGTTAATTATTATGGGGAGGATTGGGAGTTCATTGTTACTGGGAGGTTCTATCCTTTCTATAGCTGGATATCTCGTGTGTGCTGAAGTAATTTGCCACTAATTACATCTGTTTGTAGAGAACTTCCTATTTCATGTGTCCAAACGTACTAAATACAGGTGATCGGATGATGTCACTAGGACCGAATATGATTCTATGATGAAACATTCCTGTGTTCTTGTGTGATTTCAGACTATTGGGTGTGACTTGTGTCCCGGGCTTCAGATGGTGACTGTTCTACAACAAAACCTAAAACTTGAGTTGGTCAGGCCATAGATTTACTACACGGAAACTGAAACCCTCCACATGAGTTGACTTTAAATGGGTTATAAGAGTTCTGAAAAACATGACTGCTGTCTTCCAAAAACAGTGCCACACTGGTCTACAGCTTGTTGTTGGTATTACAGCTCATTCGCTTCAATGGCGCGGAGTTGTAATGTTGAATAAAACAAAATATCCATTGTAGGGTAAAAAGGCTCACATGCGCGAACAGGGACCTACACATTTAGGCAAAAAACTAAGCCTTAATCATAGCCTATAGCTTACACAAGAAGAAAGTAAGTTAAAGGTAACAGAATATGACATAACAAAAGCCTGCCCACTCCTACTAATGAATAAACAATCAGGAAATTAATTAAAAACACTACATAAACATTAGAATATAAGGTCGCATGCACACGGCCGGGTTGGATTACGGCTGCGATTACTCACCGCGAAATCCGCCCCTGTGCCAGCCAGTGACCTCGCATACCTGTCTCGGATGCAATACGGATGGGCAGGCTGACGCACCGCCGCACGTACGCAGTGCAGAGAATGACGCGCCGGCGACTATGCGGATCCACGACGGTTTCGAAATTGACATTACGGAATCGCTGCAGGATGGACTGTTTCTATTGACTGTAATAGAAGCCATCCGTGCGAGTCTTGCACAAAAATAGAGCATGCTGCGATTCTTCCTCCACGAGTGAAAATCACAAGTGATTTCTGCTGGTCTGCGTGGAAGAATCATTTTACTTTGCATGCTATGGACGGACTTTGATGCAGAATTCGCAGCGAGCATCTGGCCGTGAATTCCACAGCAGAAATCCATCCGTGTGCATTGGGCCTAAGATCAGATCTAAGGTTAAGATCATGTGAACTCTAGGGACGTCTTCTGGGTGTAGCAGTCGTTCCGGTTTTCTGGTCCGACTGCGCACACTGGTGAGTTCCCCAATTTCATTATTTTGGTCTCTCCAAACGCTATTCTTATATTGGTTTAGTGTGAAAGTTTGAGACAGTCCAGGACTGTCGCTCTCTTAAGATCGCACAGCACTGGGAAATCTGACTTTTTTTTTCAGAGTCCTGTCCTTATACAAGTGTATGGGAGCAGCGCATGCATGGGACTCAAAGAGCCAGATTTTATAGCGCTGTGCGATCCTCGGAGGGCGACAGCGCTGGATCGTGGGAGCAATTGAGTATTAAAAATATACTACCCTGCACCCTATTGCATTCCTTTTGAAACCCCTATAAATTATAACATGGGGAAGGATCCAAGATACCGGAGGTTTCAGGTAAAATGTCAGTTTTTATTAATTTCGTCGTTTAAAGAGTACAACTTTTTGGCCGCGCAGATATAACAGTGTGCAACTATTTAGTGGGAGATTGACTTACCCCACTATATGAAGAACTCTTATGTGATTTTTAGTGTCTGGCGTGACCTGGAGGGGGCAGTGTGGTTAGCCCCTAAATGGTTTCAATAGCTGCAAACTTTGTGTATGTGTTAGGACACAAAGCTAGGAGGGGTAGCTAACACTAGGGAAGAGAGAGAGTATTCAAAAAGATCTATAAAAGCTTGTACAGTGGGCAGTGACTAACAGAATGGTATTTAACAAGGAGAAATGCAAAGTCCTACATCTGGGCAAGAAAAATGAAAAAAAGCACATACAGAATTGGGGGAATTGGGCTAAGCAGCGGCTCATGTGGAAAAGACTTGGGTATACTAATAGGGTATTATTGTATCTTGACGCCACCAGGAATTCCTGGTGTAGTGAAGATTGACAGGGGGCTGACGCCCCCTCAACATGATTGGCTGCAGTGCTTTTTATTCGGTAGGTCCTGCAAGAGCACGAAACTGATTTACAGAAGGCATAGAGGAGGTGCCGACGCTGCTTCCACACAGCCCCAAGTGCAAGTGCGTTCCCCAGCAGTGCCACCGAAGGGATAGCACTTTGCTTGTCACCTGTCAGCAGGGGAGCGGCCGTCAGGGGCCAGAACGGCGAACTACAGTAGGGAGGCCAAAGTAAAAATTTTCAGCTTCACCAGGAGCATTAACTTTCCTTCTGAGCTGTCAGCGGGGGAGCGGGCATCAGGGATCACAAAGGGGGCCGCCATACTTTATTACATGTAAATGCTGCCATGTTACAGTGGTAACATGGCAGCATTGACAGGTATTCATGTGTGGCTATCAAGCTAAGTAACCTTCAGCATAAGGCTGCAGGGCAGGCACAAATCAATCCACACTGTGCTGCTAGGACCCTATCAGGAGCTCATGGTGTGACAGGGGCGTTCCTCCTGTGAAACCCCTAGCTTGCGGTGGCGTCAAGATACAATAATACCTACTAATAGATTATAGACTGAACATGAGTCAACAATGTGATGCAGCAGCCAAAAAAGCAAACACAATTCTGGGATGCATTAGAAAAAGCATAGAGTCTAGATCATGTGAGGTAATTATCCCCCTCTACTCTTCCTTAGTCAGCCTTCATCTGGAATACAGTGTCCAGTTCTGGGCACCCCACTTTAAAGAAGATATAGACAAACTGGAGCAAGTTCAGAGAAGAGTAACCAAGATGTTGAGCGGTCTGCAAATCATGTCCTATGAGGAACGGTTAAAGGATCTGGGAATGTTTAGCTTGCAAAGAAGGCTGAGAGGAGACTTAATGGCTGTCTACAAATATCTGAAGGGCTGTCACAGAGCAGAGGAATCAGCCCTATTCTCATTTGCAGAAGGAAAGATTAGAAGCAATGGGATGAAACTGAGAGGGAGGAGACACAGATTAGATATTAGAAAAAAACTTTCTGATAGTGAGAGTGATCAATGAGTGGAACAGGTTCCCACAGGAGGTGGTGAGTTCTCTTTCAATGGAAGTGTTCAAACAAAGGCTGGAGAAATATCTGTCTGGGATGATTAGTGAATCCTGCACTGAACAGGGGGTTGGACCCGATGACCCTGGAGCTCCCTTCCAGCTCTACCATTCTATGATTCTATGTCTACATCTGTTTTTATTTTGGCTTGTAAAAGGTTCTGCGTGGCTGAAACGCTGCAATTGTTTTTTAAAGATGAGCTAAATAAAATTTTATCCAACACTACCAGGGCTGTGGAACCTTAACCCCTTAAGGACACGGCCTACTTTGGGCTTAAGGACGCAACGATTTTTGGCGGATTTTCATCTCCATTTTTCAAAAGCCATAACTTTTTTACTTTTGTGCCGACGCGGCCGTATAAGGGCTTGTTTTTTGCGTGGCGAACTGTAGTTTTTGATGGTGCCATTTTTGGGTACAAAGACTATATTGTAAAACTTTTATTTATTTATTTTTTACAGTGTTACTCCTGCAGCATAAATGACACAATAATTTTTTTCTGTGGGTCAGTACGGTTACAGCGATAACAAAATTCTTATATTTTTTTTTAGGTTTTTCCACTTTTCTGCAATAAAACCCTTTTTGGAAATCTTTTTTTTTTTCTTCTAAATCACTGCATTCAAAGTCCTGTAACTTTTTTAATTTTTCTATGTATGGAGCTCTATGAGGGCTTATTTTTTAGCGAGACGAGCTGTAGTTTTTACTGGTGCCATTTGGGGGAATATACGGCTTTTTTGATCACTTTTATTGCATTTTTTTTTTAGGCAAAATGCTAAAAATTCGCATTTTGCCTCTGTTTTTTGTGCGTTTTTTTTTTTTTTTAATGCTTTTTGCCGTGCGGAATAAAAAGCATATTCAACTTATTGTACTCGTTGTTATGGACGCGTCAATACCATATATGTGCCACTTTAAATTTTTTTTATACCTTTTTTTTATACTAATATGAGAAGCATAAAAAAGGAGGTTTTTACTTTTTTTACAGGTTTCTTTTTTTTTTTACCCTTTTTTTTTTTCTTTTACACTATTTGTGTCCCTCTGGAGGACTTAAAGGACAGCACTGATGATCGCTGTGATAAGGCATGGCAGGAGTTCTGTCCTGCCATGCCTTATCGCTTATACAGCGATCATAGGCTCTGGCATCCTGTTGCCATGGCAACAGGCTGGGCTCTCTGCGATTATATCGCTATGCCTGACAGCCGGCTCCCACTGCGGGATAGCGCGAGATCTGTTATGATCTCGGGCTATCCCTATGACGTAAGGGGCTATCTCCCATGACGTTCCCTTACGTCATGGGGAGGGAAGGGGTTAAAGAGGTTGTACTAAGAATACAAATTGTCCTCTGCCCACAGGATAGGGAATAACTTGCTGATTGGTGGGGTCCTCACTGCTGTGACCCCCTGCGATCTTGAGCCCCGTGTCCCCTTCTGCCTATTACTGCAGGGTTTGCTTTTCCCCTCGCAGTTACGTCAAGATAAATGAAGTGCCGACGGAAATATCCGAGTCCCATTGAAAGTGAATGGAGTGTTTGAGAGAAGCGCTGGTCACCCTATCATATGGTCTCCTCCTCACTGTGAGGGTGCAGTAAGGGACACAGGAACCCCTTTCTCAAGATTGACGGCAGTCTCAGTGGTGAGACCCCCGCTTATCAGCAAGTTATCTTCTATCCTGTGTTTGGGGGATGACTTGTAATCTTCGTACAACCCCTGTAACCATGTTGCAATATTTATAGGGGTTTTAAGGATTTACTCACCACAACAGATGATGGAATAGAATGATATAATCAGGAGTCAACAGCTCCATTCTTGAAGGACATCCTAGAACTATCTGCCACCTCCGAGGCCTTGGATTCTTACCTGAGATGATAGTTTGGTGGAAAGGCTGCACCAAGACAAGTGCAGAAGGAAGGCCAAGTAGTGCATGATGAACCCCTATAAACTATTTCAGCCATTATTTACTAACGTGGCAGAACAATTCTTCTTTCTATCCACGTGTAATCTATTATTTTGGGTTATGCTGTGTGGGATTATTTTCTACTTATGCTGTGAAGGTTCTTATTGCTGGACCATAATTCGTCACATTTGTATCAATTCTTGCACTAGTGTTGCAGTTGCACTTTTCACAGGTAGGAATGTCTCTGGGAGGGATATTAATGTGCCATCATACAGAACCCTTTTCAGAATACGGGGGTGTCGTGACTTGGTTCAGATAAATATAAACTAAAGACAAACAGAAACAAGCTAAATGACAGGTGGGGTTTCTTACTAAGTAATTTTAAGCAAGTAGCTATTCTAAGAATGGTCGCGGCGCCAGGTTCCTCTGCTGGGCCGCAGCATTCTTACTTTATTTGTCATTCTACTGTTTTTAGAAGATGGAAAGTCGCTGATCTGAACCTTGTAACACTAGTTTCTTAAATTGGAAAATTCTGAATTGTTTCAGATTTTTTTTTTTGTCCGCTTAACTGTGCCGGTGCTGAAATTGAAATACCAACCCCAGCCACTGCGCTATGATCAGCGCTTTCTGCAGTGACTGCTGCCCTGGGAATCAGCTGATCGGTGGAGATCCCTTTCTGATCATCTGTTGATGACCCATTGGTCAAATTTTTTTTTTTTTTTTTTCAAAGTCCCGGAATACCCCTTCAAATCCTGGTGCAGTATGCTTAGACTCTGCTGGGGCTCTGTTTTCCTGAGCATTCCCTGTGGAAGTGCGACAACTTAAGCCAGTTTTATTAAAATGGTTGAGATCTGTCATAATTTGAACATGTCCTTTTTTACAGTATTTTAGTATTAATGCAGCAGTTCAGCCCATGGGAACAGACCAGGCACTAGCTCACTCCAAACTTTTTGAGCGGGTTCCTTGATCTGACGGCATATATTATGCCATGATGTACACACGAATCAGAGTTGAACCGAGCATATTAATTTTCCTTTCTATACTGTCAAGACAATTATTCAGTATACAAAGCTATACTTTATATCCAGAAGACGTTCCTCAGCAACAACCATTCAGATGTCCTTACCTGCAAGCGGGTCCATTATGATGTGAGATTGAGGTCTGGGTTGATAAAGGTAGAGCAATTATTGTGAAGGCCTAGCAAATGGTAAATGGTACTTGCTGTGTTTCCACGATAAGCCCTACCCTGATTTTCAGGGTGGGGATGGGGGCTTGAAATATAAGCCCTTCCCTTGAAAATAAGCCCTAGCTATACTACGTGGGGGGATGGCTGTGATTGGTGCATCGAGTGCTGGCTCTGATTGGCTGAGCACATCACTCGAATGCCAATCGGAGCAATCTCCTGCTGGAGGTGAGTTTTTCAACCCTGTTACCAGCAAGAGAAGTTTTCTTCAGCGCTGACAGCTGCAGGCAAGCCTGCCCGGAGCTATGGAGAGCAGCAGGAGGGACACGGACGCCGCCTGCTAGGGGAGTATAAGACACCCCTGAAAATAAGACCCTGTACCTCTTTTGGGACGAAAATTAATTTAAGATAGGGCCTTATATATATCAAAGTTGGGATTATTTTTAGCAGGTTCTGGAGTACAAGGCGCTGGATTAATGGAATTTTAATGCAGAACAAAATGTTTATAATAGAAGTTTTTTCCCCCCATTTTCCTTTGAAGTGGCCACTTTCATAACTGTTTTTTGACCTTCAGAGTAAAACTGTAGAATTTTCTGTGAGCGGAGTCATTGTGTCGCCAGAGTCCTGCTTTGTAAATATGTGGATGGCTGTAACGTTTATCTCCAAGAACCTGTTCTTCTGGAAACCAGAGCTGATCCCTCATAGCAGAAGAATGCATCTTACAATGACCTTGTACAGGGTGTCCCACTTGCTGGAGGCCTGGAAGAATTGGCTATAACCACTAATGAACACGTTTTAATAAAATGTGGTTGAAACCTACCTTTCTCAGTGAGAATCAGGAACCCCTCATAACATGAATGTGTTTATTTAATCCTGTCTGACTTGTGCCAACTTGTTCAAATCAAAGGTTAAATGTAGAACTAAATAACTCTGTCTCTAACTTCCTTATGTATATGGACCGGCAAATATGCTTCAAACTTATTAAAGGGGTATTCCAGAGAGTGGATATGGTTTCAAGTTCTCACCCATCCAGTGGATAGGTGAATAGTGATGAATCTGTGGGGGTCCGACTGATCCTGAGAACTGGGGTCCAGTTTCCCCTATACTCTTCGCTGCAGCCTCAGCAATGAGTAGTAGATAGAATGGAGCGGCAGTCGTGCGTGCGCAGCGTCTCCATTAATTGTCGTTGGGACTGCTGGAGATGGAGTACAAAGCGCTCGGCTGTTTTCATCAGCCTATTGAAAAAAATGGAGGGGCCAACATTCTATTCCGTGATGACACTGTGGGTTGGTAGAAGCTACCTGGAGGCAAGGCAGGGGGGAATGGGAAAATGGGACCCCCACCTAATAATATGAAAAAAATCACCGGAAAAGGGAAAAAAAGTTACAATATCACAGAAAAGTATGGCCATATTTACTTACCAAAATACTAGTAGGACACAGATGGGGCACACAAAATAATGGCCACTCCCCTCTTTGTAGGTTGCTCATTAGTACTTTACATCTATTACAAGCTCCTCCATGTAGCATTTGGGCTTTCTGCATCTATTATGAAGTGGTGTATGTGCCGTCCCATCTGTGTCTTACTAGTATGGCCATACCTTTCTGTGGATTTGCACACACAACGAGGATCATTTCCGGTGACTTCTGTCTTGTGTATGGATAGCTTACGACTGGCATTTAATCGCCAGTAAATTTCCCCAATTGTCTCCCTGGTAGAAGCTTTGTAGAATATACTGTCGTAAAGAACATCCCTGCAGGCAGGTTTTCTTGGATGTGACGTTAATTATGCGCCTAGTGTAAGTGCTTGAATAAAATCGATGTGGTTAGTTTGTCATCTTGGCTTACATAGTTGCCCCTGGAGTGGCCACATACGATGGTGGTTTCGGGCTTGTTTCCTTGGCCACCTGTTTCTTATTAATTATACTATGTGGCTGGATCAGTGTAGAACAGTTGGCTTTGTAATGCACACAAACTTGCAGTTGTCCATGTGTCCATATGATAGATCATCATGTAGGTTACAGAATGACTGAATACTGGACATAATGAATTTATGAGTGTTACTTTTCAAAGTAAGTTAGTTACATATTACATAGAAATACGTCTTGTTAAAAAAATGACCAATAAGAGATCGGAATGGATACGTTTTCTTCAACAACGCTATTTAATAGTTAAGAAAGCCCTCTCTCCGGCTTGTTCGGTGTGCACACGCTGATGTCGTCGCACCCCCACTTCATGGATTGAACCACTGCAGATCACACAGTTATCCCCCTATCTTATCAAGTTGAGTCCTGCACTTTCTTAGATGTTAATCTGGGTTCTTTTCTGACCTTCTAGAGGAGTTGCCAATGGTCTCTTGGTGAAATCCTGGTCACTCCTGGGAAGTTTCACCACCATCCACGTTTTCTCCATTTGTGGGTTATGGCTTTCACCATAGTTTGCTGGAGTCCCAGAGCCAAAGCAGTTCCTTTGTAACCCTTTCTTATCTGCTAGATTTCAAAGCCTTTTCATTTGTCTTTGCATTTCTTCAGAACGTGACATTATGTGCTGCTTCTTGAGATCTTCATCTGCTTCACATTGCCAGGCCAGTATTGTTTAACCCTTTCCAATCCAATTTGTGTCCTGGTTTTCCTAGGGGGCTTACTCTTTTTCTACCATTGTACAACAGTGCTATATGCTGGCTAAAGCCAGTACTGCACAAGGAGACACGTTGGATAGGCTCCGACAGCAGAGAGGCTGGCAATATACAGTAAGAGAACCCCGACGGACGTCTTCCAACATCGGAGCTGTACAGCCTTAAATCATAATGTCTTTACATGTCAGACAGTGGATTGGAAAGGGTTAAGTGCTGCTTAGATTTGACAGGTCTGGCAGTAATCATGCCTGGGTATGGCCAGTGAAATTGAGCTCAATTCCCTTTTGGTTAACTGGTTGATTTTAGTAGCTAAGGGGACAGTTACTTTTTCACATAGGGCCAAAAAAAAACCTGCATTTTTTTTTTCCTTCAATAAATGAAATAATTTAAAAGTGGGGTTTTGTGTTAACTTGGGTTATCGTTGTTTAATATTAAAAGCAGTTTGTTGATCTGATCTGAAACATTCATTGGAACAAATTGATTGTTAATGAGTATTAATTACTTTTTGCAGGTAATCAGCAATTTTACCCACAAAACTGTGCTGCTATTAAAAAAATCAATTTAGAAACTATTACGATTTGTGATCAAAAACCGCATGTTAAGGTAGTTTTCAGCAGCACCGCTGTGTGCATTCCGCCGTAGTATCGGTTTATAGGTTTTGAGAATTCTCTGAGCATTTAATTCAGGATGCTAAAAACCTGGGGAAAGCAAAGGATCTCCAAGACCAAGTAGATCAACTTTGTAAATGAGGATATGAAAAGTTATCCACCGATCTGAAAATGCCAGTCAGTTCTGTTTAAACTCTGATCAAAAATGATGAATTCTGTTAATAGCAGGTCACTGTTGGGTAGACCAAGAAATATTTTACTCACAACTCCCATAGGGTTAATGCTTGAAATTGGTAGTATATCAGCTGGATAGTGCAGAGACAAATTAAAGCGTTAGTGCAAACTGTTGCCAACAAAGGGCAAAACAAAAAAAAAAAGGGGGGGGGGGTTGGTACCGTGTCAGCCAGTGGAGTAAAATGTGACTGTCCTCAGTAAGAGAAACCAAGTAATCTTGTAGATATGATACCTTTTAATGGCCAACAAAAATACATGATCTTATAATAAACTTTCGAACCTACTTGGGGTTCTTCCTCAGGCCCCATGCTCTTCCTTAGGCCGAAAGCTCGCTATAACATCATGTATTTTTGTTAGCAATTAAAAGGTGGTATATCTATAAGATTACTTGATTTCTATTACTGAGAACAATCAACAAAGGGCAATGACTTCTGGTAAGGAACTACATTCTAATGGTAAACATGAAGAAAAACTTCAAACATCTCACCCAGGATTTGAACTCCGCTTTCTTGCAAGGCAAACACAGGCCAGGATTACAGCTAGACTGGCCGAACGCTACAGGAAAGAATGTAAGAAACGCGCGTGCCCGACCATAAACCTTGGAACTACTGGAGGTCAGCTCCAATAGCAACAGAAGGTACACAGAGGTTTGGGATGGGGTTAGAACAGGGATCATAAATCCATAATGGTAAAAAAAAAATTGACCATTGCTTGTATTGTATGATGCAATTATTTTGGTACACTGATACCACTGAGATACCATTGTGATCTTGGTACTACCCCTTTTAGTAAAGTTTAAGACTGTATTACAAAAATATAAAAATGCTTATAAAAAGGTAATGTTAGAAAGGAAGGGACATACAGTATATACAAGACCGTTACAAAAATAATAGGAACAAAAAGCAGGATATCAGCTCTTACTGATAAGAGGTCTGGGTCCTAGAGGACGAGTTGGGGATTGGCAGATCCTGTACAGTCTACTGGAATTCTGACCAAAGGGGTCTGCATTCGTAGGGTATTAAAGGCTCCCCCAGCCACAACTTTTACCTCCCATGCATGGCATCAGAGAAATGCAGATTGATTGGATGCAAGCTAGGACTTCCATATTTCATAACGCTTTTTTTAAAATCCATTTATAGCCCTCAAACATGATATAGGAGAAATTAGTAGTTCAGTTGATCTTGGCTTTAGATGATTGTTGAGACCACACACGGCAGTTCCATTGACTAACACAGCGGCTCTGATGAACAGTTCTGCAGGAGTGTCAGACATTTGATGACCAGATATTGATTACCTATTCTGTGGACAGGTTGTAAGTAATTAAAGCTGGAAAACCCCCTTTTCTTCTACCCTTTAACTCAAGAACATTGTTCCACTGCTCAACATTGATTGGTTCTACATCTCCCATTTATCCTTATTGCTCGAAGGGTAGCTTTGTAGGTGGTCAGGAAGGATCTGACTACATAGGAAGGAAATAACCTGTATTCCTGTTCCAGCCTGGCTAATCAATGACCAGGTGTGAAGAAATATCTAAGGCACCTATGTTTCGGCCTCAGAAACTGGCCATACTAGCTATCTGGGAGATCATAAGAAAATTTAATTTGGTGAAAACTTGTAAAAACTTCATTGGATTTGACTAGATCCAAATATATTATCCCTCATGTTTCCCCCTGTGTAAAACGCTCCAATCAAAACCTCTCAGGGAGTCTTGGGTTACACCAGAGGGGCGTAAGTGTAAAGTTAAATTTCCATAATAGATTTTTGAGTTTGTCCTATACTTTAATAATTAGTTCAAGGGTAGAGAAAAATTGCCCCTGATGTCTCCAGAAACCTGATCTTAAACCAAGCTAAGGATGCTCTAACCAGTCATTTGAGCCTTGATTCTACCTGCAGGACCCAGCCCAGAAGACTCCCCACATCCCATCAGATTAGAAACTGTCAGAGTAAAGAGTACAGCCATGGGTTTAGAAGGAGACCATCTGACTTAACCGTTTGCAGGGTTTCTAGTTTAATCCTAGTGTTTTGGTTGTACGCCCACATTATTAGATCAGACAGGCTGTTTTGCGTATTCTAACTTTACCACACAAAGTACTGATGCCCCATTCTTTAAAAAAATATATCTCAAGGTCATACGATGACCTGCAAGAATTAAGCCTGTTGTGTTAGTTGATATTTTGGGCACAATATGCAAGCTCACAACCCATGTTAAGGGTCCTCATTGTTTTGTAGGGTCAATAAATACACTAGTCTTGCAAACTACTCACAGAACTTGAGATCTATTCTTAAAATCACTGCAAAAACCATACTTGCTCCTACAGTGGTAAAAGGGCAAAGGTTGATCCAGAGAAAGGCCAAAACCCCTGTAGGCATTTAGCTAGTTTGCCATGGAGCAAAGTTTCCCCTTTACCCCAGAAGAAGACAATCAGTCCTAGACCCTACATGAAACCTATTGATGTTGTTAGCATAAATTTAATATCTGGTATTAAAGAGATTTCTGGGACCTCAGGATGTCCGTATCAGATTGGTGGGGATTTAATCTTAAATTCATATGGGTGAGCAGAAGAGATTTACTGTAGCAAGTGTTAAATCTTATACAAAATCCTTGTTCTGGTCTTGGCGTGCCCTCCGAATTGGTATGCATGTCTGGATTTTTCTTTGTGTGTTAGGTGATCTCATGTTAGAAGGAACAGAGGCTGAAAATGCGTGGAGAGGATTGCGTACTTTAGATTGATTTTGCACTACACCATGGAAGGAATGTATTGCCCTGCCCTGGCTGCACTCCCTGTTTTTGGCGTTGTTCCCAGCTCCCTTTTCCTCTGGAGAATTGAAAATTGTGATGCAGGCAAGGGAATGAATTATGACCTTGACGTATCGAAGGGCAAACTTAAGAGGTGGTACATATTTGGCATTTATTTTTAAATATTGCTCTTGCAAATAATAATCTTTATTTATATAGCGCCAATATATTCAGCAGCGCTTACAAAGCAGGGGGAAACAAACAAAACCACGGTTACATAGTAATCAGTTGAAGTAGACCGTAGGGGTAAGGGGCCTGCTCCAACGTGCTTACATACTATAGATAATGGGGTGATACAGAAGGTAAAGAGGCTGGCGGTGTGCATGGTATGGCGAGGTGGAGAGTGAGGTATGCTATACAGCTAAACAATGGTTAGACATAAGCCGTATAGCGGCTGCATTGGTATGACTGCAGGGGGCAGTTGATGGTGGCTAGCAGGGATTGCAGTCACTAGGACAAGGAGCATGTTATCAGGCGGAGTACAGAGGGGTTTGGTTTAGGAGATGTGGTATGCCTCCCTGAAGAGGTATGTTTGTAGAACACTCCCGAATTTTTGTGTGCCAGGGATTGCCCAGATAGTTTTGGGTAGCGCGTTCCAGAGGACAGGTGCTGCTCTGGAGAAGTCTTGGAGGTGGGAATGAGAGGTTCTAAATAAAGCCACTGCAACCACTTTAACGCTGTCGTTTACAGACATTCACTATCGGTTGTATTGTTGGCGGCATGTTGGCTTTATAACACACCTCTGCCCATGGAAGTGACACAGTACTGGCTTTCTGTTTATCAACAATGAAGATCTGACTGAACTGCGTGTCGTACCCAGATAGGAAAGTGTTTGGACATCTTCACAGAATGTGGAAATGTGGGAGGAAAGATTTAGAAACAAAATATATGATTTATTTTGTAATTTAAGACTGTTCATGTTGGCCTCTTGGTTTATGTTAGAGATGGATGCGGGGGGGGGGGGGGGGGGATCTGAAGAGAAAGGCGAGCCGATATACGTTGTCTTTCTCTGCGGGGGGGGGGGGGGGGGGGGCTGGAAGAGCCAGAAGCAGGAACTGAGCTCCCGCCCCCTCTCTGCCCCTCTGCACTATTTGCAATGAAAGGAGGTGGGATGGGGACGGGGCTAAGGTCCGCGAATTAGCCCCACCCCTTCCCGCCTCTCCCTATTGCAAATAGTGCAGAGGGGCAGAGAGTAGGCGGGAGCTCAGTTCCTGCTCCTGGCTCTTCCATCCTCCCCCCCCCCCCCCCCCCCCCCCTGCAGATGAGGACGACGTATATCGACTCGGCGTGAAAGCCGAGCCGATATAGGTTCGTGTGAATCCACCCTGAGGTACATATAATGTGTTTGCATAACTTAATTTTTTTTTTTTTTGAGGGGGTGGGGGAATGGAGACATCCCACTCAACAGTACCCCAACCCCTCATCCCCACCCAAAATTCCGTAATTTCTTTTGGGCTATATTTTTATGGCGTTGACCATTAGGTAAAAATAGCAACTTTCTGGATCTGGATCAGCACAATTACTGTGATATCATCAAGTTTTTATATAGTTTTTTAAAACTACATTTACACAAAATAAAAAAAAATAGAGTGCGGCGATGCAGATTAAATTAAGATCCATAGTGGTTTTATTTTTCTGGTAACTGAGCTAAATGAGGTCTTGTTTTTTGCAGGAAGTCTTCAATTGGTACCATTTTGAGGTACATATGATTTTTGGATTGACCTTTTAAATGCAATTTTTTATTTTGTTTGTGGGCGCAGGAGGCAAAGAAAACAAGCAATTCTGGCATTACTTATTACTTACATTTTATTTTTATGGTGTTCACCATGTGTGCTAAACAACATATTTCCATTGTCTGGGTCGTTATGAATGTGGTATTACCAACTATGTGTTGCTTTTTCATTCCTTTTTTTTTGTATTCATTAAAAAGTTTTTTGGGGTGAAAAAATGTGTATATTTTTAAACTGGATTTTCTTCTTTAAAGGGGTTGTCTCGCGAAATCAAGTGGGGTTAAGTACTTCTGTATGGCCATATTAATGCACTTTGTAATGTACATCGTGCATTAAATATGAGCCATACAGAAGTTATTCACTTACCTGCTCCGTTGCTAGCTTACCCGTCGCCATGGTTCCATCTAATTTCGCTGGCGGCTTGCTTTTTTAGACGCGCTTGCGCAGTCCAGTCTGCTGCTCTGAGCACGAGCCGCTTCAGTGTGCTCGCCGCTACAGCTCTTCTGCGCATGCGCAGACGAGCTGTAACTTCTCGGGAGCGCGCTGGAGCGGCCATTCTGCTACCATCCTCTGTTAGAGGAAGGTGCAGAAACTTCAGCCGCCCAGCCGTGCCGCCCAGGTAAGTGATGGGTGACGGACTGACGGGGGTGACGAGTGACGGACTGCCGCTGTGGCCCCGGGGGCCTGCCGCTGTGGCCCCGGGGGCCTAGCTCGGGGGAGCCGGGGCCTAGCGCCGGTTACCTGCTGCCCGGCGGTGGGTGACTGTGGCCCAAGAGCGTGTGCCGTGGTTGGCGGCCGCGGTGGGTCCGGTCGGCGGCTGCGGGGCGTCTGGTTGTCAGGGAGACACAGCTGGTAGCGTCTCGGGAGCGCGCACGTCGGGCTACAGCAAGCGACGGGAAAGCGGCCATCTTGGGGAAACTTTTTATAAGTTGCTGGAACTGTAAGTAGAAACCGGCTAGAAAAGTCATTTACAGGGGGGCTTAGTAATGTATGCTTAATAAGGGGGACTGGGCAAAAAAAAAATTCCACTGCTTCCTCGAGACAACCCCTTTAAATTAAACTTTTATTGAGTTTTTTTAACCATGTTTTTTTTTTTTAGTCCCTCAAGGGGACTTGAAGATGCTGTTGTTCAATCGCTAGGATAATACACGGTTTTACTTATGTACTACTTCGTTCACACTACGAGGTGCTGATGGGCGACGGAAGGAGCCCCTTCCCCCTGTCATCTGCTTACATGTTGCAGTTGCTATTGAATCTGGCATGTAAGGTGTTAAACTGCCAGGACCTTAGGTTACTCTGCTCCTGGCGGTTAGAGCAGCAGCCTGGCTGTCAGTAGTTGGCTAAACATCCGCCTTTAAAAGCTGCATGTGCAGGTTTAACCCTTTCCAATCCACTGTCTGACGTCTAAAGACATTCTGATTGAAGGCTGTACAGCTCCGATGTCGGATGCAGGGTATTCTTACTGTAGATTACTGGCCGCTCTGTTGTCGGAGGCCTCTCCAGCATGTCACATACCGCAGTACTTGCTCTAGCCAGCAGTTGGCGCAACTGTATAATGGCAGAAAGAGAAAGCCCCCTAGGAAACCCTGAATCCAAAATTGGATTGCAAAGGGTTAAAGCTCTTTAGGAATGTTTGTAAAAAGGTGTGTTGGCCGTCACTATGGGGCTAAGAATAATGCTGTTATCTGGAAGGAGAAGAATGGCGTAAATACAGTTAACTTTAAAGAACACAAAAGCTAAATATATCAATTTTCAAGAAGGCCACTAGTACTAAAATGTAACTAAAATCTATATATCCTTTACACTACTTTTTAATAAGTGTGAACCGACCAAACCGACCAGTCCTGGAGTATCAGGTGTTCTGGATTATTGGATGGTCAAAGAAATGTAAATAGAACTCGTAAAGATTGAAAAAATTGACAGAGAAAGCAACGACTGACACGAATGCGGGTTTTGAATTGGATGAGTTTTCTTTTCCTTTATGCACAGGCTTCTGCTGCTCGTTAATCGGCTTGGATTTGATCAGAAGCCAGTGTAAAAACTTTAGGAGATCCTTGTGGAGGCTCTAGATAAGGCTGGGGGTCCGAGAGCCAATATAGCAGAACGGATGGAAAACCCAAAAGGAGCTAAATGTTTAATAAAAACAGATTGCAAAATTGTTGTTCTTCTATCCCATAATACAGATGCATCCAATGTAATCTTCTATTTTTCTCAGCGGGATCCTGGATGGTTTTAAATGTAACATTTTAGTAGTACGTATGGACACTGTTAGAATCATGAGTGCTAGTCCGCTTAGTTGGGGTCTATTCACACGGGTGATTTTTCACAACTGACTGCATATGGACGGCACATTGACCCATCATAGTCAATGGGGCTATATAGACTTTTTTATTTTATTTTTTGCTATACAGACCGTAAAGACTTTGCAGCGTGTCGTGTTCTAGACTCGTTTCTTGGACGATGCTCACCCATTCAAGTTTCGGAGTGCACAAAAAAGAAATTAATAAATAACCTACATGGAGGGACATCTGCGTGTGCTCGGTTTCTCACTGATTATTTCTAAGCAATGTTAGAAAAAAAATTGGGCCGTCTTTCTCTTTTACATTTTTTTTTTTCTTTTTATTATTGTTGCATGTGAGAGAAAAAAAAGGATGACACATAGAAGTTAAGTAGAAGCGCACATACAGTGCATAGAGATGTGGCGCGGACATACGGATAGATTCAATTCTGTTTGGTGACGGATCAAATTTCGCCATGCTTTCCTGAAAAAGCTCTGATTGGTGGTTGTTTTCTCCAAGCATCATCTGTTCTGAAGTTTTGGTTTCTGAAATGTTTTTCTTGAATATTTTTGTCTTACAGAAAGACCCGGACTATCTGCAGCTGTGGTTGGACAGTTTTGTTTCTAGTTATGAACAATTCCTAGATATTGACTTTGATGACCTACCAACCAGGTAAAACATAAATGTATCTGTTAGCATGCATGCTTATTCGGAAAGAGACGTGTTTTGGAAATTGAAGCATTTATCCATATAATGATTTAACATAATCAAAGGTCAAGTCCAGCTGATTGACAATAGGTGATGATGACAGCTTAGTTTCATCTCCTTCTCCCGCGGTGACCTTTGCTCATGTCACAAAGTATGGCTACAATATGATGTTATAGAAATCGCTAGGTTTCTGGCTTGGGCTTTTGCATCTAGTGATATTTTACGTGGTATGACCATTTTGGCCATAGTACAGGGTTAATGTGCAACTTGTGATGGTCACTGTCATTTTTTTAAGAAGACTGTAATTGCTATACGTCAACGTGACTGAACGTTTGCTTTCAGTATTTTATATAAAGCTATTTGAAGGCTATAGACACCTTTCCTCTGTTTTTATTGATAATTTGCTCTTTAAAAGCAAAATCAAGTAACCTTCCAAATCATTAAACGTTTTCTACCATGTTCCTACTGTAGAGTCTGTGTAACTCCTTTGCATAGCTGGTTGTGCTGCTGCTTCCAACATAGAGTCAGCAGCAAATAGATCTTGGTTGCTGTCAGATCAGCCTCTTCCTCTTTCTACTTTTCCTTTCCCTTCTCTCACTGTTGGAGACACCAGTGGGGAGGAGAAGGAAGACTGTTATATATATTAGGATAAAATAAGAGGTTGGGGAGGACCTAGAGTATGCAAAGGTAGAGATCGCACATTCAGATGCACTGCATCAGTGTTTGTGTCTGCTCAGAGGTACTCTACAGCAGCTGTATGTAGGAGTGTGAAGCACTACAGGAATGACGTGCTGATACCTGAGAGCAGCTGCATCCTGGACACTCGGCCCTCACATCCAGCATTCTCAGAGGGACACAAACACATGAAAAAAGTTTGTATCTAGGAGCAGATTATCAGGGGGTCTGAAAATGAAAGATTGCAACCAGAAACGTAGTACATCTTTTCAAAATCAAGGTAATCCCTAACATATAGAACCATCTTTTTTTTTTTTTTTGTCAAAGGTGTCCAAACAGGTCTAGTAGCACCATGCTTGAAAAATGGCATACTACATTTCTTCCATAGTCTGCTAGTTGCCTCTACAATATTTGCATAGCACGGCCATTAGCATTCAGTTGAAATGGCAGCCACACTACACAAATAGTGTAGCGGTGCTGAGCCACAACTTAATAACTCAGTGACGCAAGATGAGTTGGTGGTGATACATCTGTATGCATTTTTACAGCAGCCACTAAAAGTTCTTATGCTAGCTCTAAGGCCTCATGTCCATGGGCGGGTCAGATTCCACATGCGTCAGCCGAATCCGACCCTGCCTGCAGCTGGTGACCCTGCGTACCTGTCTGGGTCCGCACATGTGCAGTAGAGGGTTTTTTAATTTTTCAAACTCCTGCTTTCCCGCTGAACCTGTGGACCGTCTGCAATGTTGATTGCGGACGGGCCGCAGATCAGACGGCTTGCATTGACTTCTATGTAAGCTGTCCATGCGGGAACTGCAGCAAAATGGGGCATGATGTGATTATTTTAGACGCGAGCAGAAATTGCAATTGGTTTCTGCTCGAGGACATAAAGAATTGTTTTACCATAGCATGCTATGGAGGCTTATTGCTGCAGAATCCGGAGCGGAACACCCGCTCTAGATTCCGCAGCAACAATCCGCCCGTGGACATTGTGCCTTAGGCCGTCTGAGGTGCTCTAGACAGCTGGGCTTGGTCTCTAATGGCTAGAAGCAGAGCAACTAGTGACCCTGGCTGTTTAACACTTTACATGCCATGATCAATAACAAGGGAAGGGGGCTCCCCCTGTCATACAACGCACCCTGTGAGGCAATTGTAAGGTGCTGATGGGTTTCCATGGCAACAGGAGGTCTATCACTATAATCGTATTGGCCCAAAGAATGACGTTAACATATTGGTTATACTATAAGGTGAGGGCTATAAAAAGAAAATAGGACATCAGAATTGCTACTTTTTCCCGGAACTCGGAGTCGTGGAGTTGGTAGAAATGTACTGACTCAGACTCTGTCTTGTATTATATTATAATATATATAACATATATATATATATATATATATATATATATATATATATATACTATATAATATAATAATTTATTTCAATGCAGAATATTTCCTTTAATAGGAATTTAGGAGCATTTTGAAATTGTCCTATAAATGTTCGATTCATCTAAGCCCCTATTTATTAAACATTGATAACTAGGATGTGGAAAGAGCAATAGAAAATCTATTATTGTCTTTCCTCCCATTAGGCTGGGTTCCCATGGGGCAGAGATTCCAAGGAAATCTCAAGGTTTGGCTGTAGCAAAAAACCACAAGATTTCCACAGGATAAGCGCAGCTTCAAAATCCACGGCCGTGGGTTTTGAAGTGGCCTCGCCGCCTGCATCTCTGCGGCGGCCATCTCTTCCCATAGAGAGGAGAGAAGCTGCTGCGGAAAAAAAAGAAATGACATGCTGCGGCTTAATGTTCCGCGCCGCTTCGCTGGTTCCGCTCGGCTTTGCCGCGACAGATTCGCTGTCCTGTGCGGACGAGATTTTTGCATGGTTGGCTCAACCTGGGTTAAAAAGCGGTAGGCGGAATTGCCGGACAGTAATTCTGCATGAAATTTCCGTGGCAATTCCGTCCCATGTGAACCCAGCCTTAGACTAAGTAGCCTTATTCTGCTTCTTCAAGGCTTTTAGTTGAGATGAGTCTGTGCTGCATTATCTGCACATGCTCAGTAGTGAAGCTCCTCCTCTACAGACAGAGGAAGCCGGCGCTGGGCATTGGGCATGCCTGCCCTCATTTCAGAACTGCTATAAAAAACAGGAAGACCGTATTAAGGCAAGTAAAAGCATACCTAAACTTTGCATAAATCGGTAGTCCAGGGTTTGTTCCCTCCAGGGCTGTGGAGTCTGAGTTGGAAATCTGATTCTGATTGTGGGAAAATTAAGGAGTCAGAAGTTTGGCTTACCAACTCCACAGCCCTGTCTTTTTTCTTTTAGCAACTTGCCAAAAAAAATAATATAAAAAGCGATGAAGAAACTGCATGTACCCCACAATGTTACCAACTGAATCTGCAACTCATCCCGCAAAAAACAAGACCTCCCATAGCTCTGTTTTTGTAAAATTATTTTATTGTATAAGAATTGTATTGACCTGCAGAATAAAGGTAACCTGTCACTCTTATAGCGTTCAGTATACCAAGTTAAAAAAAAAACAAAACCTGAGCTAAAAATACTAATTTATTTTTTTCCTCACCCCCCCCCCCCCAAATGTCGAACTCTACATTAAACGTATCTCAAAGTGGTACCATTTATAAAAAAAAAAAGGCCTCATATGACTGTCAAGAAAAAATAAAAATGATATGATTCTTGGAATGCAACACTGAAAAAAGGTGTAATTGCCTGGTCATTAAGGCGCAGAATAGGCTGGTTAATAGGAGGTTAAGTATATTACATGGTTCTCTTTGTGTTCCTGTTATTGGGTTCACACAGGGCGGATTCCCGTCGGAAATCTCGCGGTTTGGCCGTAGCAAAAACTGCAAGATTTCCGCCGGGAGAACCGCCGCGGTTTAAGCCGCGGCGGCTTTGAAGCGGGCCGGCCGCTTGCTGTTCCGTTGCGGCCGGCGCTCCCATAGAGGAGAGCGTGGCCGCAGTGGAATGAAAAAAAGAATGGACATGCTGCATATTCTGAAACCGCGGCGGCCGCCGCCGCGGTTTCAGCCGGATTTCTGAGAAATCTCGTCCACATGGCTGGCTAATCCCGAGATTAGCGGCCGCGGGCGGTATTGCTGCGTGCGGATCTGCTGCGGCAAAACCGCAGCAAATCTGCCCTGTGTGAACCTATGGTTTTGTCTTACAAATACTGATCCAACACACTGACCAAAAGTGTGAGTAGAGTTCACATACGGGCCCATTGCCTTTTAGCTGTACTTTCATCTACTTCTCATTACTCTTTGCAGAGTCGATGATGAACCCCCAGGATTATCCATGCTTGAAGACCACATCTTACAAGTCCTTAGGCTCCAGCTGCTGTACTGCGTGCAGAAGACGGCGGACGGCCTGGAGGAGGAGCAGCAGGCTCTGTCACTACTACTTGTCAAATTCTTCATTATCATTTGCAGGTGCGTTAGTATTTACTATGCATTCACCAACGTCCTTGGTGGCTTTTTTTTTACTGCAATATAGTTATTAGATTTTTTTTCTTTTTGCTGTAATACAGGCCTATTATTCGCAAAATTCGCTGTTTCCTACAATAATTTGAGTGATCACCCCGTGTAAATGCGGTGCCATTTAGGTTTTCACTGTAGGTAGAAGCTGGCTTTCTGAATAAGCGGACTTCTCTAGCACTCGGCAATCAGCTGTTATGGGAGGAAATTCCAATGAATGGCTGACCACGTAAAGATGAGAGGGGCTGGACCCGCCAGAGTGGTTGCCGTTCTGAGTGGAGGACCTGCCTTTATGACATCATATTACTTATTAACTTTGCATGCCCATAAAGGTGAAAAGGTCAAAAGGAGAGCAATTTATGGAAATGGCAACTGTTGGCCTTTTTTCGGATCACAAATGTATTCAATATAGGAGGTGGGCTGAATGGATCATTATGTGGCCCCTTTCAGCTCTCTACAGTAACTTGCCACATTAAGGCTTCCTTTACACACTAGTTTTTGTTTGTGACTTTTTTTTGGAGTTACAGAAAATGCCATAATTTCCATGTGTTTTTAGAAGCTTTTCTTTTTTTCCTTATTGCATGTGTGGTTTTCCAGTCCAGTGGGAAGATGCTTGACAAAATGCCAGTCCTGAAGCCAGCTGTGTTTTGGGGGGAAAAATACTAGACTGACCCCAAAAAAAGCACAAAAATGAAGCAAAATGCCACAAAAGAAACACTGTTTATATTGCTTTTTATATTTCCATATTTTTATATTAACCACAAAAGTGTCAAACCCTCCTAAAGTAGCTTGCATCATTTGCATAGTGACCCATATTTGCCTCCCCCACCTACATTGTGGAAATGGGTGTCATATAAATCTCACAAGTGTATATTTATGCCCCCCATGTCATGCTAACATGCTCTTAAACTGCTCTCATAAAAATAAGTATATAAAAACGTATTATTTCTCAGCACACATCTTTTCATGGTGAACGGGGTCATTCAGTAAGATGACAAACATGCAATTTACTGACTTGGGCCCAATGCTCACGGGCGTATTTGCACTGCGGGATCCGGAGTGAGCGTTCGCCTCCGGATCCTGCAGCAAATACTGCCCATAGGACATGCTAAGCAAAATGCTTTTCCATGTCCATGAGCGGAAATCAACTGCGACTTCCACTGCGAGATCTCGCAGTCTGAATCCGACCAGGCCGTGTGCATTCGGCCTTAGCTATAAAGTCATCCCGCATGACTTTATAAACCTAACATTCCCCTCCCGATGAACATCTAACAGACATCCTGAATGTTGTGCGGTGTCAGATGGGAAGCATACTCTGACTACTGGAAGTTGGCTCCATTGTTCTGTTTGCAGTTGTGTCAGCTGTGTTGTCACCTGCCTTTTCCTCCTTTTACTGGAAAGGTTGTTTGCCTAACTGGGTTTATTATTTAATTTTCTATTCATATAAAACAATATTATCTAATGATCTGTTCTCAGGAATCTGTCCAACGTAGAGGAGATTGGATGCTGCTCGTACATTAACCATGTGATTACAATGACAACGCTCTATGTCCAGCAGGTAATCTGCTTTTAAGCTCTAATCTGTTGTTTTTGGCATTGATGATTGCAATCAATTTATCGTTCCTGCAAAAAGCAAAATCCTATTTCACCTATGTCGCTTCCTTGATTTGGCTAGTTGGCAAATATAAAAGGAAGCATCTTTGTAACCGCTTTGTTAATTTGCTCAGGTATAGGTAACCATTCACAAGCAGACTACCTGCTGCTGGCGGACCTTGGGGTTAGAGATTTATCTAAGGGTATATACAGAAGCAGCAAGTTAGTTGTAGAAACTTAAGCAACTGTCCTATTCTTACATATGGACTTGTAGAAATCTACATCCATTGTATAAAGGCAACGCCATTCAGATCTCTGGACTCAGTTTTTCATCCTCTCATGTCTAGTTTACGGTGATTCACCGGCTCCTCTCATGATCATGGAATGAGTAATTATTGTGACCTGAGATGCAAGGAGTGTGGAATATGTTAACAGCCCTATTAGACTGAGTTGTAAAAAGCATTTGACCTTTTTATTTTCCTAGATTTTATCACTAATGTGCCACATTATCACAAGTCAAGAAGCCATTTATTTGGGGCAAAGGGAACCTGAGCAGATAAACATAAGGCATGACAAACCTACAATAATAAGTAGCAAGCACTTAAAAGATATCTGCTGTAACGATCATTTAGACTCCCAGTGATTTTCAGAATGAAGGGATAAATAGACTCTGCTGAGAGCTGTGCCCTACTTGTTCCCATTACCAATTTTTGGTTTTCATATTTATGTGTCTCTATGACGTGTTTTGTTATTTTAGCTGTAAAATACAGGAAAAACAATCTGTAGTGCTGATCTTACAGGCAAAAATACAGAAACCATGAATGGATTCCAATAAAGTCCACTGCCACTATATTAGCCTAGCACTTGGACATTGGCTAAAATGGCTCAACCTTTGATAAATGTGGGATGAGGTAGTATAGAAAGTTGCTGCTAAGCTTTTAATATTACAATGATTAAGCTTTATTTATGTGTAACCAGAAAACCCTTTAATTGCAGGAAATGAAAGCTTGGATTTAATTGCTTATTTCCTTTTTTTTACAGGGAAGTAACAGATGTTTTTTTCTTTAATGTAAATATAAAATGTGTAGCCTTGCAGGATGGTATTGCTTCAGTATCGTAATTGCTGATGTAGTGAGATGAGTAAATCTGTTATTGTAAAGTCTGATATTGATCATCTATTTTTTAGCAGAGATATTTGCATTTTTAAGCCATTTTTGTAGAAGTGATCACTGGTTAGCCATATTAGTTGCCCTCTTTGAATTGGCTTCAGTCTCTTTGTTGATAGAACATGCTAAACTTTAGCAGCTGCTCCAAGTTTTCTTGACATACAGTAGATTTACTACTTCGCAATTCAGTAAACAGTGATAATTCTTTTGCAGCTTAAAAGTAAAACGAAGGAGAAAGAAGTCACCGACCAATCCCCTATAGAAGAATTTGTAAGACATGCGCTGGTGTTTTGTGAAAGCCTCTACGACCCGTATCGGAACTGGCGGAATATTGTGTCAGGGTACGTCTCATGAAGAATTCCAGAGCATTCCAATACTAACAGACATGAAAACCCACATTGAACATGTACAATTGTGTCATTGTATAGAAATCAAATATGTATTATCTTAACCCTTTCCAATCCACTGTCTGACGTCTGAAGACATTATGATTTAAGGCTGTACAGCTCTGATGTTGGAAGACATCCGTCGGGGTTCTCTTACTGTATATTGCCAGCCTCTCTGCCGTTGAAGCCTATCCAACGTGTCACCTCGTGCAGTACTGGCTTTAGCCAGCAGATAGCGCTGTTGTATAATGGCAGAAAAAGAATAAGCTCCCTAGGAAAACCAGGATACAATTTGGATTGGAAAGGGTTAATGTATATTCCGTGCCATAATTCTTGCTGGAGTACGTCAATTTGGTTTTAATCTTCTCTCTAAACACTGGGCACAAAATGTGTCTACCCCGTGTTTTCCCAATGGACGATACGCTTCCACAATATCAGCACTTTGTGAATATCCAATGATGGAGTACTCATTACTTTTCATATTGCCATTTTTTGTCATTTTCATCTTTCTTCACCATAGCAAACAGCATATCTTGTATTTTCCTAGTTTGTTTGGGGGATTTTGCACACTAGCAAAGCAGAGTTCTGGCCGCCTCCCTTTTCCCATATGATTCCATTATCAGAGTGTTAAGGTCCAAGGGTAGGCAGATGTTAGATATCCGTAATGATGAGATATCTGCCTGTCCTTGGTTGCTCCATAGTAAGGCTTCTTTTACACAGAGAGACAAATCATTTGCACCAGCGGATGATGACAGATGCAGCCTGTTTATAGAGACCGATAGATCATTTACAATTTTGTTTGGAATTGTGTTCGCAAATCATTAAATCGTTCCAGTGATTGTGTACAACTAAATGATCGCTGTTCACATGCAACAACATGCAAATGTTATTTTATGCCTTTATAGAATAATGGCCCATTTAGACACAGCGAGAATCGCTCAAAGCCGTCTTTTGAGCAGTTCTCTTTGTCTATATGCAGGGACATCGTGCAGTTTTCGTGCACAAGTCGTTGATCGCTGAATTCTAGCTTATTAGAATTGAGCGATCAGCTGTTATCAGCGGAGCAGGCTGTTATCACAGCTGGCTGCGCTCATAAGATTCTCTCTGCTAGTTTCTCGCTGTGAATTCACAGCAGGGACACTGGCAGTCAGAGTGGAGATGAATACAGCTGTTTGCTTATGCAAAACAACTGTATTGTTCTATTAGAGGTAGTGTCCCGCTCCGCTTGCATATTCTATAGTAGCTACTTAGCTACTATAAAGTATGCAAAGATGATCACTCAAAACTGTCACTCAGACAATCGTTTGAGCGAGTTCTGAGCGATCATCTTTAAGTGTAAATGGGGTCTAAGCCATGAACGAGAAGCGCTGTGGAATAAGTTGGCGCTATACAAGTAAAGATTATTTTATTATTATTAGAAGCAAACAAATTGGTTGGGTGTGTTTAGACTGCACAATTATTGTTCAAATTTGCACGGTTCAACAACTTTTTTTGAACGATGATCGTTCCGTGTAAAAGGACCCTAACTTATGACACCAGAAATGTTTATGACCAATCTGGAAATAAGTGTGTTGCTACTAACCTGGCGAATACTTTCAGAATGTCTTTCATACCTCCTAATAATGAATCGCATTGTCTTTCAGACGAACAATCAGTCCTGTGGAAAAAAGCAGACAGAAGTACAAAGCGGCTCCGCTAACCGTAGAATTCATTCCCTTTTTTTACCGTAAGTACTGATGTCGCACAGAGACTAAGAACTACATTGTCTTGTGTGATTCTTACGGATAATCTCTCTCTGTCTTAGAATGTTTCCAAGAAAGTGAGCATCTCAAAGAAAGTTTAAAATGTTGCCTATTACATCTGTTTGGAGCGGTTTTATCTGGTGGGCAAGTAAGTGGTCCCTCCCCATTATGTTGTATTACACATTTCACACTTTTATATATTCATGACGTTTGTTGCATCATTTTACAGCTTTGATCAGAATACAAGCAATTTAACTGTGTACCCCTTTTGTAGAAAAATGCTCTTCTGCTCATTTCCCCTGCCACCATGGAAGTCCTAATGCGTGTATTAGCGGACTGTGACACATGGGACGAACGTGACCCAGATGAAGTGAGTCGTAAAGCGGAGCTAACTCTGAAGTGTCTGACAGAGGTCGTGCATACCCTGTTAGTCAGTAGTTCTGACCAGCGGCAAGTGGAAATCAGCACTATTTTAGAGAATTACTTCAAGCTACTTAACTCTGACCACTCTGCATTACCGGGACTGAGAAGAACCAGGCAGTGGGAGAGCAGGTTCATCACTCTGCAGATTAAAATGCTAAGTAAGTTTTCCACTTGTTGGTATTTAGGAGCCTTGGCTGTTAAAAGGCTTCTTTGTATTCCACATTTATAACTGGTACATGTGTCACATTTGGTCTCCAAGTGCTGATTCTGGGAACTAAAGGTGTTGGTGAAATCAACATCGGATCAGTGGGGCTCCAACTCTTGTCAACCATGCTTGAATGGGCATCGACACGCCGAGTGCTGACTCTCATTATTTATGCAGCTCAGTACAGCACAGCTCTATACTTTTAGTAGGGGCTGTGCCTGGTATTACAACTCTGTCCCATTCACTTGAATGGGCTGAAACTGTAGTGAATTATAAGACCAGGCACAGCTGATTCTAAAGGTACAGAGCTGTTTGACAAGGTGCCAAAAGTTGAACCCCCACCGATTTTTGTATCCTAAAGATACGTTATCGGTTGTACAGTCCTGACAATTTCCTTTTAAAGTTGATTTCTACTAAAATTATCAAGGTCCTAGGGGTTAAAATATGGAACTTTTTTACAGATTTATTTGTTTTTTTGTCTTTTTTTTTTTTTTTTTTAAGAATTCCTGAATACAGCCTTTATCCCTAATTATGTCATTGCTTTATGTATTCATTTACTTTATTTTTATGTAATGCTTTATATTTCCTGTAGATTGTATGACTGCTATGTTAAACTGCAAAGACAGGCCAGTGCTGCAAGCAATCTTCCTAAATAGCAACTGCTTTGAGCACCTCATCAGGCTGCTTCAGAACTGCAGGGTAAGGCGGTTTTATTGGGTTTGGGTGGATTGTATAGAGAACCACTTGAAATGTGCAATATGCTTTATTAATGGAAATTTGACATCCGTGTTCTTGATCATGTAGTCTGTTAAATGATGTTCAAATGATTCAGCCATTCATATAATGCAAACGTAATTGCTGTAGCATGTTAATATGCATGCGTTCATTGCATCCATTCAGTGGTGTAACCATTCGTAGCCATTGTGTAGGACCGCAACCACTATGCATGACCCTAAAATTAACTCTGTTAACAAACCAGCAGCAATAACACATTGTGTCAAACCTTTAACGTCATTGTCATAAGTATTTAAGTATATGTTTTATAGTCCGGAATATGTATGGTGAAACAAGGAAAGGCCTCTAATCTCACATGTAAAAGTATTTAGTGAAAAAAAAATTGATGGAAGCAATTACTTTAAAATATTCAATTACTATAATTAGTAGTAATCGACTTCTTTTGAATGTAAATGTAATAATAGCAATATGTTTTAGTACTCAAGCACATATTTTGTTACCGTAGCACATCTGTGCTGTTTGTCATGGACATCTATAAATGCCTATAACTGTGAAAGCAGGGGCGTAACTATAGAGGATGCAGGGGATGCAGTTGCACCCGGGCCCAGGAGCCTTGGGGGGCCCATAAGGCCTCTCTTCTCCATATAGTAAGCCCAGTACTATGAATAAAGCATTATAGTTGGGGGCCCCGCTCCAGGTTTTGCATTGGGGCCCAGGAGCTTCACGTTACACCTCTGCATGAAAGACTTGTCCTGACAGCGTTAACATAAAATGAAATGATTCTGTGCATTGCACAGCTGGTAATCTGCATATTCGGGTATAGAGACCGATCCCTCGTTCTCCTTGGCTGCTGCTAACCTATAATCCACCTTTCTGCAATGTTCTTGTCTCCATCCTGCAGCTCTTGTTAAGCGCTAACACTAGAGGGGCAGACAAGAGTGAAAAAGACCTTGCCAACAAATTACTGACAGAAATGCATGAAAATCAGGTACACATAGCTGCCGACAATATAAGAATGGTCTGAAGCTGCTCAGAATAACATGGCCAGCACCTTACGCCAACCTACCATATGGGTTTTATTCAAATCACATCTGCATGTTAATATGGTGAATACATGATGAGGGGTTCCATCTGCATCCCTTTAGCAGATCTCTGCATTTATAGCATCTAATAACCCTGGACAATTGGCTGCTGTTGCCTGGGAAAGCTCTGCTGGCACCCATGTCTTTTGCATGGACGCTGCAGGGGAAATATAGCATTATACGGTGCCCATTGAAATGATTCTATGACCATCTAATAGTTGGTCACACCAAGTCTGTAAGTTGTCTGTGATGGCTCATAGAGGGGATACCTAGCATGGCACTCCTTCCATGACATTCATATATGCCAAAAAGGCTGATAGAAAAGGCTTGTTCTCCTGATATAGTAGCTCTTTTAAATAAATCTATTGGAGAACAGAATATCCTAGTCCTTGGACTGCAAAAATAGGAAGTAGTCATTGGTTGACACTTTAAAGGGGTTTGCTAGGAATTTTGAAAAAGTTTCTAACAGTAGAGAACTGGCTAAGAATAAAAAAATCACCCACTAAATGTCCCTCCTGTCCATTGCAGCCGCTTCATTACCGGAACATCCTGCATTAGTCGAGAGCTGCTCATCATCCACATGGCCACTACTGCCAGTCGCTGCTTTCAGCACTCATGAGTGTATGAAAAGTACGTGAAGCCAGTGATTGGCTGCAGCAGGTTTGTGAATGTTGTCTGGCACTTGACCGTTGCATGAGCTTCCAGGAGTGGAATGGTTGTACTGGATCGGGGGCCATTAATTGGTTAGTACTGCTTAGCGTTTACTCCTGGAAAACCCCTTTAAATGTGCGACGGTAGACCTGCTTTCTGTAACATGTATGTTGTCACATTTGTTTTATTTTTTTCTCCTTTAAAATGAGCTGCCAAAATTAGCCACAATATTTGGGTCAACAGCCATAAAATTGATTAAGGTTTCAGCCCCTCCTTAATCACAAGCTTTGGCTGAATATAACGGGTACATGTTAAGGTAGTCATGATCTCACTTTCTTCTACATAGATGATAGATTGAACTCGCGGTCTTAACATTTTGTTTTTAATCATGTTTCACTAAAAAAATCGTTGTAATGGAGAGATTTATGTAAAGGTGTTCTATTCACATATTGAACCTTAATACGTTACTTTATAGAGCCCTTTTAAGCTGAGCAGTAGTAATGTGCTGGCCGGGTTATTCTGCACTAGACCGTAGCAATAACAGTAATATACCTTCATAACAAACATAGTAGCTTCATTTTTAGCTGTTTCAGGGGATTGGTGTTCTGGGCTTCTGTGTATGTATGTATGTATGTATGTATGTATGTGCTTCTGTGTGTATAGTACGTTTACAGACTTGTAGAGTAAATGCTATATAGGATTTATCTCCCTCCTAGTATTTATAAACCACACATTACCTTTTTATTTGACACCAAGCTAATGTTATATGTAATTATGTCTGTTCTCACATCTTCCGTTTATCTGTTTTGGGCTTATTTCTTCAGTGCTGCTCTGTTGACTCTGAGACTTGGACTACTAAAATGACTATCCACTCGCTAGATACTGCGGTCTGACAGATCGGTAATTTCATGGCCAAAATACATCGTAATTTGCCCCTTTTCAAAAGTATAACTGTCTGCCGTGTTATCCTCATGTCAGAACATATTTAACACAAATCCATTCATATATTTATCTTGGTTGCAGCTTTCTGTGGCCTTGGCAAAGCAGCATCATATGTGCTGTACAAATTCTGGGAATAGATTATGAGAACATACTTTAATGTTCTATGTATTCCTAATAAAATACTACGTTGTCAACAACTATAATGGGAACATCACTATTTTTTAGAAGGCAATGCAACTTATTTAAAGGGGTTCCTCACTACTTTGTACTTCCTGGTTTCAGCTGACCAGGACATGTGACTACTGACTACGTTGTATAGTCACTGATTACAAGCCGCACATGGCAACAGCTTTGGTTGGCGTCAGTGGGAGATCATTTTATCATATATAAAATGTATAATATATTTTTTTGTCATTTTTACTTGTTTCTGTAACTATTTTTTTTTAACAACTATGTCACCCATCTCATCATATAAGACCTCTGGGGGTCATTTTCATTGTCCTTTTTTTATCCTTTTCAGCTGTAGCTATGGCATCTTTAGGAGTCCCAGTTACAGGGAAAAACATCCCCCTATGTTGACAGACTAACAGAGCTGATCGGAGTCTGCTAAGACACTTCCACTTACTCCCTTCACTATATAATGCTCATTGAGTGCTATGTAGCCTGCAAGAGAGCGGACAGAAGCGGTTAAAAAATGCTTCTGCCTTCTCCCAAGAGTCCTCTGCTAACTAACAGCTGGCTACTCGACCTGCTTCTTCTTGATTGCAGGAGCTTTAATCATGTGCCATATTTTTGCTGTTGACCAGTATTAAGGCCCAGGACCAAGCACTGTAAATTTACTGTGCTTGCTCCTTAAAGGGGCTAAAACATAACCTTTATTTCATGTATTAAAACCAGAAACTGTATTAAACCCCAAAAGACCCAATACACTAACTTCAGATAGTTTATAGAGCACCCGTCCCTAGGAGGGCGACCCTGTCTGCATCCTAACCTTAACTGTCCCTATTAAACCTTATTTAGGTGGAAGGCCACGGGTAAATAAAGGATTTTATCAGCCACAATTGAATCTGATGCCCGTTGAAGTGAAATATCTAATATTTCCATCAAGACTATAATACCAATGACACTACTATGTATAGGGTTTCCCAATTGATGTCTAAAATCTACATCAATCACAGGACAGTAATTGGGAGCAAGCTTTTGTATGAACACTCGCTTGGCCAATTACCTTATCTTTCCGTGTAAACGGGCCTTTAACGTACAGCTGCTGGTAGCTTTATATCTGAAATGCTATTGCTTCCACTTTCTTCACAGCAGTGAGTGTGTGTACTTCTCTTCATTCTTATCTTTGCTTTACAGGTTATTAGACGTACTGGTGGTGGGATTGTATTGGTATTGAAGCACTGTAGTATCGCATTGAATAAAGCGCTAATATTTTGTTATAAACTCTTTATTTTAATTAACTGCAACTAGAAAATCCAGATGTGTCCAAGACGAAAAAAGAATTACAATTGTGTTCAGTTGTTCCCGTCTTTCTACTCTCTTAGGTTTTTCAGGAGCAGTTAGACTCTTTGGTCGTCTCTACAATTAAAACACTTACAGCTGTGAAACACAAATCGCCTGGAGCGAAGGTAAAAGATGATCAGCGGTCAGATCTGTTTCCAGTTTTTCAAATTTGTCAATTTGTTCTCCGTTGTAAAATCAGTGTAACTGTCATGGTATAGTCGGTAATGTGTATTCCAGGGTCAGGACTGCAAGGCTCTGTCAACTTAGGCCTCAGGTCCGCAGGGAAAATCAGGCTTGCGCAAATTTCTTCTGCAGATTTCTACTGCGGATGCACTATAATTGCCTTTTTTTCATGCGGGAGATCCATTGAGATAGAGCTCCCACACTCGTGATCCGCATTAAAATGCAGCATGCCGCGTTTGTTTCTTGCGAGTGAAATCCGCAAATCACTTAAAATACCATCCACGGCTATTTAATTAACCGCGGATGGTCAGTGCATTCCTATGGGATGCAGATTTGCTATTGCTAAATATAATTCCCCCGTGGACATGAGCCCTTTTAGTTAAGTTGGCTAAGTAAAGTTGTAAAATAGTTTTCCCCCAATTATAGATTTATTGTAGTCTGAAGAAACGTTCTGGTTAGAATTATTCATTTATCCAGATACTATTTACAAGTCTGGTGATGTGGAGTTTATTTATTTGTCACAGTTTTTGTCTTGATTTTCAGAAAGAATCAAAACTGGTGCATTTTTCATGCTATTTATAAAAAAGACATGCAAATAAAATTCTGACGCTTTGCACATAGAGTCCTTTTGGAGTTTTTATCTCATTCCACAGTTTTTTGGATCAATGCAAAACTACAATATTTGTAACAAAATAAATTTATAACAGTTTTGACGGGTTAATACAGCCTCTCACACCGTAGTTTTTGTACAGGAATTAGCACTGTACAACGCTCCCATTTATTTCAATGGGGCTGCTCACACAGGTGTCAAAACGCTGCACTTTGACAGCTATGCATGTTCTATTGTTGGCCATTTTTTTTTAGCTGTGCGTCGCCCATTGAAATGAATGGGCAGCGGTTTCAGTGCTGCTGAAAACGTGGCACAACTCGGCACCATGTTTTTGCCTCCAGCAAAAGTTTGCTCTGATTGGCTGAGCCCACGCTCGAGGAACCGATCAGAGCAATCTCTTGCTGGAGGCGGGTTCTTCAAACTTTGTCACTAACAAAAGATGCTCTGTCGGCGATGACAAGTGCCCGGAAGCCTGCCCGGAGCTGTGCTGAAAACGCAGCCAAAACGTTGTCAAAAATGCATGACACGCTGCTGAAACTGCACTAAACGAAATGTTGAAAAATGCTGCGTTTCTGCAAACGTCTGTGTGAGGGAGGCCTTGGGCTGGATTCGCACCAACACTCTTAATTTCTGTTCGGTTCAGCAATAGGCGCCATACAGCAAAATGAACTGTGGTGCAAGATCCAGCATATGATGGGCAAGAACATATACCCTGCTGGAAAATGCCTCTTGGAAGCTGCCATGAGAGGAACACATGTGGCTGCAGGATGTCCAGAACATATCGCTGAGCTGTCATTGTCCTTAATACCACTACTGGGTGGGACCGACTGTTGTATGTGATGGCCTCCAGACCATCACACCAGCAGTGGGAGCAGAACTTAAAATTATAGTTTGTTTTTCATCTACTTCATTGTGCAGAAGCAATAGTTGGAAATGCAGGGAAAGTGGTGTGTTGACCATAGCAACCAATCGTATCGCAGCTTTTAATTTCATATTGTGCTTTAAAAAATGACAATTTCCGTAACTCCCCCAATATGTAGCTAGAGTCATCCATTTAATCCATTTCCTAAATCTTTATCCCTCTCCTTCTCCACCTCCCCCCTCCTACTAGCAGATAATGAGAAATGAAAATGAGTACATGTATGATGACAGTTGGGAAGAAAGGGTGGGTTAAAGATGGCTTTTCTTACAGTGCCTAGACACACACATGTTTATGGTTACTAGGAGGAGAATTTTTTCCCCCCTGCCAAATCTTTAGAACACAGTTTCCGCAAATGTTTTCCATTCGCTGATTTCCAGGCTTAGTGTCCCCAGCCTTTTAACAATAACAATTTTGCTACTGAGTGAATAAAATCTGCCTGCTGACGAGGCTCTACTGACTTTCCCCTTCAGTCCTGAGATAACTGATTTGAGGTCAGGAGATCATTATCAATTAAATTAGTTGAAACTCAGTCTTTATATACAGACACATGTAGCGACCACACGTAGCTGTTTATGTGCAAAAACTTGTCAATATTAACACCATTGTTTGAAATCCGTGCCAATGTGCAGTATAAGCCCTGGTCAGCTCAGTGTTCCTCCAGCGTGCATCTGTATCCTGAATGTACAGTCTTTGATTGTTGGTACTGTGTATAAAAAAGTGATAGCTGCTCTTATCATAAATCCAGTTAAGCTTTTAAGGGGTTGTTTAGCATCTTATAAAACCTAATGAACTGTACATTATACTTCGGGAATACAGCATGTGAAATGCATTGTTATCCTTGGGCTTTTCCAGTATTTGACTTTATATAGGCCTATCCATATATGAGATATATATGGTCAGAAGTCCAGCACCCCCGTGATCAGCAGAACAAAGGGGCCATACAGGAGCTCTACAGCCCCTTCTGAGCCTTTTGTTCTGTTTGGTGGAGGTCCCAGAGATGATACCAGTCTATGGTGTATGCACGCTGAATTACTTAATACCCGGCTACAGTTTTGACTACTTGGTGTTATACGTTAATTGTAATTTGTGTATATATTATACAATTTAATTTTTAATATATTTAGGAAGTATTTAAAGAAAGAATTGGCTATACTCATTTGCTTGAGGTGTTGAAATCCCTAGGCCAACCGTCACGGATGTTACTTGAAGAACTTCTTAATATGGTAAAGTTTTAATGTGTTTTAATTTTTGTTAGTTACTTTTAAGTATGTAACTATTTTCTTGGAGCCATAAGGCTGTATGTGTACTTGAAGGAAGAGCACCGTATTGTTACCTTGTCTGCTCCACCTCAGACTCCAATTGATACTATTTCATCTCCCCTTTTTGACCATAAAGTAAATTTTCACAGCATGAGGGCAGATTCTGCACCCCTGTTGTATTTTCTTTAATTTGATGCAATGTCACTGAATTGTGAAGAGCAAAATCCCGTGTATTATGTAGCTGCTGTAGAAAATCTAAACAGATGTGTTGTGTTTGCCCAGCAAATACCCACAGGCTTCCTTCGCGTTAGTAGTTTGTCCAGTTAATCAAGCTTAATAACTACGTAAATGAAAAGTTCTACAATATCCTTAGGGCCAATTCATACTCCAGTATTTTGTTTCTGTTTAGCTGTTCTGTTGTGGGAGCAGCTAAACTGAAAGATAATTGAAAATTGAAGCAAATGGATAGCTTTCCTCTTGCTTCCGCTTTCCATTGACAGCAATGTTTAATCCGTTAAGGACTAAGCTTGGTAAATATACGGCACTTCGTCCTGGGCTTTAAGCCCCACGGATAGCAGATGTACAGTGCGGGATTAAAGCCTCGACTCCTGCAATCAAGCAAGAGCAGGTCGGATTCTCAGCTATCAGGCACAACAGAGGACCCGCAGAACAAGGGATTTTAGCAGCATCTGCCTTCTCCTTTGCTGGCTACATAGCACTCAATGAGCTATACGTACTAAAAAGTGAAAGTGACGTGCCAATAACATAACTGCCAGTTGCCCCACTGTCACAGCAGAGCTGCGGGGTCCTAGCAGATCCTGATCAGCTCTGTTAGGGACTACTGTCACTGCAGGGGCATATTTTGCCCTGTAACCGGGGCTTCCATGGAATGACCCCCAGAGGTCTTATATGATGCCATGGAGGAAGGGGGGGGGGGTCATAGATGGGGGGAAAAATGGCAAACTTATTGAAATGGATATTCTTAAGTTTAAATGCATGCCTATGGGCACAAAACCTGAAGCCTTTTCTTTCAGTTTAGCTGCTCCCATGATGGAATAATGAGGCTGAAACAGAAAACTCTAGTGTAGGTCTATATAGTTTGTGTCACTTTTTTTCCACCGTTTTCAAGATATTTCTTTGTCGTCAGTGAATGAGAACACTGATACAATTATATTCAGTCTAGACAGTGCTCTTTGAGATAACCAGCCTGGACTCTAGACTAAAGGTACCGTTACACGTAGTGATGATTGCCTGTAAACAGCGATTTTGTCTGATAGTCAGCCCAGATACACACCGCCACCAACAGGGCACTGACTGAGAAAATTAACTCATTTGTTCACTTGTAGTTGCTTGGTTATTAGCTCAAATAAAAACCAAGCAACTATCGGCCCCTGTTCACTGGGAATGGAAGCAGGCGCCTGGAAAAGATCTCTGTGCCCTCCACCTCCATTCACTGAACCACTATCCTCCTGGGTGAAAGCATAAGAGCAACAGTCATCCCATGTAAAGGTAACTTAATACATTGTAACAAACTACAAGTGAGCCTTGTGCAGCTGCTCACAGAACATTGCCTACACTGGATACAGTTGTATCTACTTTTCAGCCGAGAGCAGATCTATACAGATGTATAGTCGCTGAATATAAACAGTTCTCCTCGACTGGCAGAAAACAAATATCTTGAAAATAGTGAGAAATGGAAGACAAAGTATGTTGGAATGCTGAATACATGCTGCTGCTCCATTCACTTCTGTGGGACTGCTGAAGATAAGCCAAAAACCAGCGCTCAGCTTTCTCCCGCAGTCCTATGAATGGAGAGGCAGTCCACATGCTTGATCAGTATGGTGGGGGGTGTGGGACCTCTGTTTTTTATGTTCGTTAGGGGTCCATGGTGGATGACATTTCAACAGGAGTTATTTATTACATGTAGCAATGCAAACATGATGTTTGTTTATTTTTAATCTTCATTATGTAATTATTATATTCACAATGTATAATACTGAAGAATATAATGTTTTAAATAAAGGAACCATTAAAGAAGCCCTATCTACCTATCTATTCTTGTCTTTAGAGATGAGGCAAAAGTGTAAAAGTCTGCCATTAATTTTTCTGGGCATGATCCAGCTTTTAGATTCATTCCTTCATAACTTCTCGCTGTATTGTTTCTACTTTCAGGCTGTAGAAGGAGAGCATGCTGCGGTGGGGATATATGGCATAAGCAATGTTCAGCCCCTGCTTCTACTTATACAGTGGTTACCAGAAATACTGTCCCATGATCTGCAAATCTTCATCTCTGACTGGCTGAAGCGAATCTGCTGTATAAACAAGCAAAGCCGTACAATGTGTGTCAATGCTAGCATGGTCATCCGAATAATAGATACTTTAAATTCTCATCATTCTCTACATCGAGTCTGTGCGGAAAACTTGATAAGTCTATTAGGCTCATTAGGCAGCCAGTCAATGGGTTCTGAAGAACTGTTTCATCTTATCGGCCTGCTGCGGATGGATGAACCCAAAAAGAGCCATCCGTATGTTGTTCCTGTGACCCGAGCTATGCTTACTATTGCCCGTAAGCAGGGGTTGGAGAGTTCCTTGCAGTACTTTAATCTGTCACACAGCTCATCAGGAATTGCTTTACCTACAATTCAGAAATGGCCTGGCTCTGCATTCACGTTTTATGCCTGGTTTTGCCTTGACCAAGATCAAGCCACCTTTAGCTTTTCAAGTAGTGGTACGAAAAGAAAACAGTTATATAGGTAATGCATTCTTCATCACTTTGTAAATATATTACGTTTTCAGTTATTAATTCTGCTAAATACATAATGGAAAAATAGCAAACTCTTTTATTATTAAGTTATTTTGAGTGTATTCTACCTTTATATAAGAACTTTATTTGGTATTCTAAAGGTGCCGTAAACCTTCAATGCTTGTTGGCCAAATGCTCATTCATCCGACAGCCATTTCTCCCAACTTCCCCATACACATGAATGCTAGGTTTGGACAAGTGTTCATGTATTTTCCATAGGGAGAGTGAAAAAGCCACTTTCAGACTTCTCACCTGCAGGAACAACAGGATTGGACATGAAAAAATTCAGAATTACCCAATCCTTCGTTCCCCCAACATTAATAGTCAGGAGGAATTGTTAGGCTTCTATACATATACAATAGTTGAAAGGCTTTGCTGAAATAATTAGCTTTGGCCATCTTTTTCCTAATGTATACGGATGGGAGCCTTAAATGCGGTATTCCAGGCATTTACTATTGATGACCTATGCTCAGGTTAGGTCCTCATTAGTTGATCAGTAGAGGTTTGCCGCTCTGGATTCCCACCGAACAACTGATCCTCCAGTTCGCTGTAAGTGGAGCAGGCCGGACATCCACATTGGTGGTCAGAGTCAGAAGTGTAATCAATGGCTTTATTCCCATTGATTTTAGAGCCTTCATTGCGGTCAAAGCCTTCTATTACATTTTTGACTCTGACCGCAATGAGGAGCTGGAACTGTTATAAGGGGCATCTCTCTCATTAATTTCAATGAGAGTTGAAGCAGTCTATTACACTTCTAGCCATGACCACTGGTGATGACATTTGGCCCTGCTGCACTGACAATGGACTAGAAGGTAAGCTGATTGGCAAGGATCCTAAGCGGCGGTCCCTCTGCTGATCAGCTATTGATGAGCTGTCCTGAGGGTAGGTCATCAATAGTAAATGCGCAGATTAACCCTTTAAGGTGTGTGTACAGTTAGCTGTTACCTTTCAAATGGGTTATTTATTGATGTGGCATATCAGCATAAAGGAAAAATAATTATGGAAGCAATTCTGGATTTGTGTCAACAGCATTAAAAGAACCCTATTCACTTGCATTTACCTGCCATTGTGTAAACGTTCACCTTTTTATGCTCAAAGCATAGTCTTGATATTATCACTGTATTGGTATCTTGCAGTTACCATAATTTTCATAGTGACTGCAAAATGCCAACAGTGATTTATGGATACCGTTTTTTTACAATAAATCATTTAAAAGTTAATGTTCCTCCATTCTTCATATGAAGTTTTGGTTTCTTTGCTTCCAGCTTTTTTACAAGCAGCGGCACAGGATTTGAAGCTTTTATCTCCTCCTCTGGTTTCCTAGTCGTGGCAATGTGCACCAAGAAAGAATACACTACTGTGAAGTTACCAGATCACTGCTTCTGTGATTCATTGTGGGTAAGCAGAACTTGTTATATTGTCATTCTGGTTGATTTAGGTAATCTGACCTCTGACTCCACCAAAGTACTGAATGTAGTATATACATTAAAACCGTTTAAATAGTACTGTTGTATTCTTGCTGAGACTGTTTAATAGAGGATATCTCGTCCATGTTATAGCTTGCAGGATCACTACTGGGGCATTTGTACTCTAAATACAAAGATTTTTTGCCCACCAATATCTGTCAGACACTGAACTGCTGAGATATTGGATATGAGGTTTACAGGTTTGTTGTAAATTTTCAGTAGTGACTGTGTTTCTAAGTTCCAGCAGTTTTAGTTCAGGTGTCGGCATGCACTTTTCTATTCATTGTCAGCTCCATTTAACTCATTTCTGGCTTACGTCAACAGCACAGCATCGCAGTTGTCCATGTACCTGCAAAAAGGTCCTTAGGATTTTTTGGACAGAGCAATGTCTACATTTATGTTAATGGTCAACTGAAAATCTCCTCGCCTCTAAAGTTTCCCACTATGAGTGATGTAAGTATGGAAATAAAAAATGTTAGTTTGTTTCCTCATCATTTTGTATAATTGGTTAAGTGAGCCTTTGTTCTAGACCTAAATGTACCAAAGGGCTAGACCCGTGATTCCCAACTGGGGTGCCATGAGAGCCTGCTAGGGGTGCCACAACGCTAGGAGCAGATTGGCCTTCAGTCCAGCCAGAAAAATCCTAGTGGGCTGGTCACATCCTGAGATCTCCCGCAATTACCGCTGCTGTAGGCATTCCCCTAAGCCTCCAGTTTATGCTTTTTCTCTTTCCACTCCTCCCCGACTTCTGCTTGTGCGTTTATGTGGTACATGACTCTGCAACCTGGAAGTTGTGAAGGACTGAAGTGGAAGGAAGGACCGATGGAGTGGAGCAGCTTAGACAGCAAAGTGGTTGAGTGTATTGTGTGGTGTTTTTTTTTTGTTTTTTTTTTAATTCTACAGCATAAAAGGAATTGGAAGAGCACTATTACTGATGGCGACAACAAGGGGAGGGGAAGGGGGGATTATTACTAATGGGGCAATAAGGGTATTGTTTTTACTGATGGAGGGCTACAAGGGACAGCCTTATTACTGATGGGGCAATAAGAGGGATCACTAATAATTATGGGCAATAAGGGAGATCACTATTACTGATGGGAACAGAGGGCAGCAGTATTAATAACAAAACAACAAAGGGCAACATTTTTAATGATGGGGACAATATAAAGGAACATTTTTAATGATTGGGCAAAAATAGTAGCATTATTCCAGATGAGGGCATAAAAGAGGGACTTTTAATACTGGGACTAATAAGGAGGGCGCTGTTACTACTGGGCCCACTGGGACGGTGTGCTATTACTATAGGGGCCACTGGAATACCGGAGGTAAAAAACATATGTCATGATGAACTACATTCCTAGCCATGTCCACTGACCGCACCCATTTTTGGTAGGGGGTGCCTTGTGATAGTTTTTCTAGGGATGCCGCAAGGCTGAAAAGTTTGGGAGACACTGGGCTAGAGTGTGGGAGGGAACAAATATATTTAGACATGTATGTAACATCTGGCAAATGCCAGATGTTACATACATGTCTAAATATATCAGAATTTGTAAATAAAACAATAGTTCATGGGCTGTAGTTAGATCCAAGAAATTCATTAAATAAATAAGAACCAATCACATGATTCATATTTCGTTGTCTATGCCGTGGCTGCCAAACACCTGGGGGGAATTTATTAAAGCTGGCTTTCATATGCAGGGCTTATAGTGATGGATGGGCAGCTCAGGCCGCGCACGCCTCTTAGTAAATTTGCATCCTAAACTGTCCATGCACCAGAAATCTATGGGTCCATGGAGGCACTGCTCCACTAAATCCTGCCCACGTCTCTTGCAGCTTTTGAAAAAAGGCAAAGGAAATGTAAAATGTCAAAAAGTTGCAATTTATTGAGGAAACCTTACGTCCCATAATTTGCAATTTTTCAGAATTTGAGAACTATGGCTCAAATACAATAATAAATCCCACTCCCTCTTCCTCAGTTTCATAAGAATCATTTGCTGGGTGGCACCTTGTATTTTAAGCATATGGATAATTTAGTAAATCAATGAATAAACTTGAAGATTTTTTAAAAATGATATACATAATTTATAAATGGTAACACAAAGACTTTTAGGATAAGTTTTGTAGGATGATTATTAATATACATGCATTTATGACATTTTTCAGCCTTTTACTTCTTGCTGCATTGGATCTGCTGGGCAGAAGACCAACACACCACCCCCATCACAGATAGCAGATCCACCTGTGTCTCCTCCAAGTAATACCAGTAGGTCATCACTGGGCAGCATTCTATCATCACCATCCAGAGGCGGGTCACAAGGAAAAAACGATTCTGTCAAAATAATTTCGGCTGGGACGCAAGATAGTGAATGGGGGACCCCAACATCACTTGAAGGACAACTTGGATCTGTTCTCATCTTCCACGATGCATTGCAACAAAATCAGATTAAGGCTCTATACTTGGCTGGTAAATGATTTAAATAATGATGGTAATATTGAATTGAATGCCGTTGCTTGCATTCTAAACACTGTAGACCTGCATTCATGTATCTCTGTGTTATATTTTACCAGGTCCTAACAGCTTGAACCCCTGGAAATCGCAAGACACTGAACTAACAGATTTACCCAGCAAACTTCTTGTTTGTTATACGCCAAAGGTTAGTAAGGACGCTTTGCTGCTATACTTTCTGCATGAATTCTTTTCGCATACAGTGTATTATACTTGAATGTATCCCATGTTTTTTTTTTTGTTTTTTTTTAACTAGTTTTATTGAAAAGTAAATAAATTAAAACACCTTTTGTAGCATTCTAGTACATCAAAAGGCATGACAGATTAACATACAGCTGAGAACATATGACACAGAGGGTAATTTACCCCAATATCATTTGTCTTTACATAGAGGGAAAAAAGTAGGAATTTAGACCTATTGTTAGTGGGCGTCTGATTCCAGCTCCGAAATGTCCCCCCCACCCGTTCCTCCTTCCCGCTCTCCCCCGCCGGCACCCGAATCTTTTGAGACGAGCGGGCAGGTACTCGCATAAAGCACTACGCGCTCGAGTAGTTTGCCTTAGTGAGTATGCTCGCTCATCTCTAGTCAAAACATATTACACATGACTTACAATATTACATTCATTTAAATAGTCAGGGGGTTACAAAGTTGGGCAAAATGTCGAAAATTACATCTCAGGTATTACTTCTTACAGAGTAGAATAAAGTAAAATTCAAAGTTTTTTATTCCTTTTATTAGATAAACCCCTACTGAAACAAAATATAATCGGCCTGAAGAGACCTGAACCAAAGCAACATTAAGGGAGAAACAAGTATAAAGACAGTAGGGAAAACACGTAAGGGGAGGGGAGGGGGTTGGGCTATGCTTGTAGCTTGTCATATCAGTGCACCTGAGTTGAAAGGGTACAAAAAACTCTTCTGTTAATTTAGCTCCGTAAATATATACCTCATATATTTATTGGGGAAGTAGAGGATATACTTGAAGGTGAGCTAGAGACCCCTGGGAGGGTCACAGATCTAGCTGTTGGGTTTCATAGACGCATAGTGAGCGAGCATTGATACCAAGGTGACCAGGTTCTTTCATATACCGCTTCACGGTCTTCAAGAATAACCACCAGTCTCATTAACCATAATCCATGACCTTTTTATTTTAACCAGACCAACACTAACTGATGTTCTCCTCCAGGAGCGAGCGATTGGTGTGGCGAGTTACATTTGGTTATGTAACAAGTTGAATGTTTGTTTTTTAGGAGCTTTTTGTCTGCATTTTTGAAAAACACAACTAAAATTAGGTTATTCAAATACGAGAGAAGAGATAATCAATCATTCGAGGAATGTAGGTTTAGTTGTAGTAAAGCTGCAGAATTGTATTTAATGAGTATTTTTCTTTTGCAGTATAGTTTTCGAAGAATCAATGGAAGTTCTATTTGTTGATATGTCTTATCTGTTTAGGCTTGCGGGAATAACATCTGCCTTGATTTATCACCCAACCTATTTCATGGACGATTGACTGGGAACAAAATTGTTAACTGGGACATTAAGGTAATGGAGCAAGCTTTTGCACAATCTTCCTGCACACTTTGTGAGTTTCCGTGCTGTGGTTCCATCTAAAATGCTAAAAAAACTGCACTTAGCTGGAGCTTTAGAACCATAGGCTTTGGTCTCCATTGTGAAACCTTGTGAAATGGAGACCACTGTGTTCTCCACTTAACAAAATTTCTGTTATTTTAGGAGGATAGAAAAAGCGAGGTATTCCGGGTAATAGCTACAGATATAGTTTTTAATTTTGATTCTGAACTTTTACAAATATATATATGCACTATAATTGCTATAGTTTTGATCATCACAAGTTAAAAAATGAGTAATATTGAAGTTCCTTTTTTAATATCCATACAGAGCAGTAGCCCGTTACACCAGGTGGGGCAAATGTCACCACACACAGACGTGTAAATAATTGTATTGCACTAAAGGGGTAAAAGATTTGCTACAAAACAACATGCAATCCTTCACAGGATATTTTCAGTATGACCATCATCACACAGGATGCACAGCTTCAACTTCAACGGCATCCTTCCTGGTTACCTGTGAAAAATACAAAGCAGAACATATGTATGGTGACTTTTGCCCTACCCTGTACAAAAAATACAGAATTTATGCCAGTAAGTTATAGCATAGCATTCCTATACTTAGGTTATGAAATGTTGCCAACCAGTAAAGCACGTACTCGATAATGTAACTGCTTGTTTTACTTATTGTATAAAGTTTGTATATACTGTGATAACTACAATATGTAATAAACAGGCAACAGAGAAAAACTGATCTCAGTCACTGCATCTTTTGTACCATTTTTATGGCATTCTGTTGTCTAAGTTCCATTAGATGACTCATGGCTACTATAAACTGTAGTCTGCGGTCAGATGAGGATAGGTAGCCATCAGAGTTTGAGAAAATTGCCATAAAATCAGTTCCCTAATATGAAGATAAAAAGTTTGTCACTCCAAGTACTTATATTATTAGATTGTACAGTTAGCTGAAAGACGGCTTTGTAATAGTTAATTATTATGGCTGAGCTTTATTTCTATTTCAGGACATGATCAACTGCATTGGTGGACTCAGTACATTATTTCCCCTACTGGAGCAGATCAGCTGTTTAAACGAGTTTGTTTGTGACAAATCTGAAAGTATCAGTCTTCCTCCAGAGCTGCTGACACCTACAGAGGGAGATTTCGTTGTTGTGCCTTCTACAAAAGCGTCAGGTATTACCTTCTAACAGAGAAAAAAAAAAGAAAATTAGCTTACCTTTCCAGGGATCTTGCACCTGACCGCTCTCGCAGACACACTCCTTCTTGCTAAAACATGTACCTACCAGTCTCAGTGGCTCCATGAAAACAAGCAAATAGGGTATTCAGTTTAACTTGCAAAAAGTGTTCTGCTTTATTCAACGTGCCATAAAATACAGGAATGCATTTATTGCTTTCTATGCTGATATTTATTGTGCACTGATACATAATTTAGATTGACTTGGTGTCAATTTTTCACTTATAACTAAGATAACCTTAAGGGTTTCTGTCCACGGGCGGGTCGGACCCCACATGCGGAATCCTGCAGCGGCGTTCGACCTGGTCCCCGGCTGGTGACCCATGCATACCTGTCCGGTGTTGCCTTCTCTGTGCTGCGAATGTGCCGGCCTGCGCTCTGGCACGCATACGCAGTACAGAGGACGCCACGCCGTCACTATGGCAATGACACAGCTCCCACGGCCATTCTGCAATGATGATTGCAGAATGGCCGCCGGACGGACGGCTTCCATTGACTTCAATGGAAGCCGTCAGTGCATAGCCTGCACAATATCGCAGCATGCTGTGATTTCTTCTCCGCGAGTGGAAAATCGCAATCGATTTCCGCTCGTGGGCAGGAAATCGCGTTTTTACATTGCATCCTATGGGCTGCATTTGCTGCCGAGTCTGAAGGCAGAATCCTGCACCGGACTCAGCAATGCAAATCCGTCCATGGACAGGAGCCCATAGGGTGTTTTTTTTCTCACATAAATAAGTCAAATTTTCCTGCCTTTCATGGTATTTTTACGTGGAACAACTGTTGCTGATGTGCTTTGACACAGGAGTGATGATGGCTCGCTGAATGGAGGCAGAGCACACTGCACAACTCTTCTAGCCACCCACACCCATTCCAAGTGAAAAGGCAGTCGTTCATAGATCAATAGCTGCATGCTTAAATGTGCTGACAGTCACTTGATTATTAGGTGAGCTAAAAACTAGTGATGAGCGAGCATACTCGCTAAGGGCAATTGCTCGAGCGAGCATTGCCCTTAGCGAGTACCTGCCCGCTCGAGAGAAAAGGTTCGGGTGCCGGCAGCAGGCAGGGAGCTGCGGGGGAGAGCGGGGAGGAACGGAGGGGAGATCTCTCTCTCTCCCTCTCTCTTCCCCCGCACCCCCCTGCTGACTGCCGCAACTCACTGCTCACCCGCGCCGGCACCCGAACCCTTTCTCTCGAGTGGGCAGGTACTCGCTAAGGGCAATGCTCGCTCGAGCAATTGCCCTTAGCGAGTATGCTCGCTCATCTCTACTAAGAACCAAGCAACTCTGACAAGGGAGTAGGTCTCGCTCACTTGTCCTGAATAGGTCCCATGTGTAAATGGGACGACAGTTGCCCATAATCACTCTGGTTCAATTTGTGTGTTTTTCCTCACTTTGTCCCACTTAGAATTATTTTTTACATTTTCCAGTACTTTATATGATACATTAAATACTGCCATTGAAAAATACAACTGCTTCTGCAAAAAATGAATCCCTCATGTCAACTGAAAAATCAAAACTTTTATGATTTTCTAAAAGTGAGAATATCAGAACTGCCGAATGTGACCTGGAAGCAGGTGCATCCATGACCCTCTGTCATGAAAGGGTTAAGTAAATGAATCTGATGTTACATCATACATAGTAAGCCGTATAATGCTCACATTCTAGTGCTGCAAACATATTTCAACCGTTCACTGCTGCCAGGGAATTAAGCATTCAGGTCCAAAATTAAAAGCCTGCTCTGGAAATCCCCAAACATTTCATATGATTTATAACTTAACAAAATAAAGAATATCTTTAGAAATACTAACTTAAATTAGGACAATAAATTGAAATTTATGTCCGTCTTATTGGGGCTCATTTGGCTCAGCATAATGTGTGGCATGTGCTTGATTATTTTACTTTTTTCCTCACTTGGTTGCTTGTACTAAATGAGTTTGTTCTCCCTTAAATAGAAATATGCCACTGGCTTCCTAGTGAGCTTGTCAAAATGAGCATACTTGCAGTGTAAAGCACTGGGGAGGAGGGGGATGATGAAAAGGTGGATTTCAGATTACCTAAAGCTGGCTGCACGTTAGGGATTTCAGATGGCTGTTTTCAGATTGACTTGTTTGTTAGCCTGTGAAGGTTATAATCTTAAGGCCCATTTAGACCCAACGATTCTCACTCAAAATTCGCTCAAAGCCGTCTTTTGAGCGAGAATCGTTGGGTGTAAATTCACGGACATCGAGCAGTTTTCGTGCATGAGTTGTTCCTTGCTCAATTCTAGTTTTCTTGAATTGAGCAATGAACTCTTATCAGCGGTGCAGGCTTTTATCACAGTCGGCGCACTGATAAGATTCTTTCAGCTCACCTCCCACTGGTAGTTCACAGTGGGATGTGAGCTGTAATCCTGGAGAACAATACAGCTGTTTGATTATGCAAAAGAGCTGTATTGTTTGCTAAGGGATCGCGGCAGTGTCCCACTCCGCCTGCATAACTCTTAAGTAGCTACTTAGCTACTATAGACTATACAAAGATGATCGCTCAAAACTGTTACTTAAACTGTCGTTTGAGCTACTTTTGAGTGATCATCTGTCAGTGTAAATGGGAGTTTAGACTATATTCACTCAAGTTAAAGTGGTCAATGGCAAACTAATCTCTGCCATGATCTCTGGCCTAGCCTGGGCTTCTATGCAGAAGATACACATCTGTCATTACAACTACAGCATCTATGAACCATTGAAAAAAATCCAACACGATATGAAGGGGAAACCATAATCCTTGACCCAGCCACAGGCAAAGGGAATTTACTTCTCATCGTTCTCACTCCAGGAGGATATGAAGAGGTAGAGGAAAAGAGTACAAGCATGGGAGGCTCGCAACACGGGTGACTGAGTGTCACTCCCTTCTTCCCTGCCGGTTCATGGCGAGAACCCCCTCCTCCCCTATTGTTTACCCCCTTCTCCCCCTTTTCTTTTATGTATCTTAATTCGTTAAACGTACATTGTTCAAATCTCAAGATCCTATAACAGTCTCGAAAAAAAACAATCTGTTGTCAGCCAAATGATATGTACAATAAAATTTATTTGAACCAGAAAAAAATCCAACACAGTAGATCAACTTCCCATAGATGTCATTGGGTGGCATCTGTGTCACAAAACGGCACCAATGATCAGCAGAAAATCCTCTGTCGGCCTTTTCAAACATAGAAAATCTCTAATTTATAGCAAGTTTAAAGGCTATGAAAACCTGTGTACGTGAAAAAAGTCAACACACATATCTTATTAAGTTCCTGCAGAAGAAAAATCATGCAGTTATTTGTTTTCTTTCTTGCATTGAGTTTTCCTTCTCATGCATTTAGAAAACCTCATACTTGGCTTGCAGGCTTGCTACATTCAAATTTATGGCTGATGGGTGTTCCTAGCACTTATCAGCACAAGCTCATAACAAGCTTTCAGAGGTTGTAAAGCAAAACCACGCCCACTGAATACTACACAGCTCTTTCATCCTCTCACCAAGTATCTGCTGGTCCGTTCCCCCTCACTGCTGAAAAGAGCAGTTGATTCACTCGACATGAATTACAGCCCTCAGTAATAGTAGCTTTCTCTGCTCTGTCCTCCTGATCTTCTCCACCATCCCACGACACTGTCATACGGCCCTCAGAGGAAATGCAGTGAATATACCCTTTTGTAATTGTGCAGTGACTTAAAGGGGTTGTCTCACGAAAGCAAGTGGGGTTATACACTTCTGTATGGCCATATTAATGCACTTTGTAATATACATCGTGCATTAAATATGAGCCATACAGAAGTTATTCACTTACCTGCTCCGTTGCTAGCGTCCTCGTCGCCATGGATCCGTCTAATTTCGCTTTCTTCTGGCATTTTTAGACGCGCTTGCGCTGTGCGGTCTTCTTCCTGGTGAATGGGGCCGCTCGTGCCGGAGAGCTGGTCATCGTAGCTCCGCCCTGTCACGTGTGCCGATTCCAGCCAATCAGGAGGCTGGAATCGGCAATGGACCGCACAGAGCCCACGGTGCACCATGGGAAAGGACCCGCGGTGCATCGTGGGTGAAGATCCCGGCGGCCATCTTGGTGAAGGAAGAAGTAGGAAGAAGGAAGACGTTGCAGAGCGGGGATTCGGGTAAGTAATATGTTTTTTGTTTTTTTTTAACACATCCATTGGGGTTGTCCTGCGCCGAACGGGGGGCCTATGGAAAAAAAAAAAAAAACGTTTCGGCGCAAGACAACCCCTTTAAATTTGCAAAACTGAAAGAAACCTAAGCAGCACCAAAAATTCACAATAATGATACACTGTGACAAAGGTCTAGCGCAGAGCTGCCTTAATGTTTTCTTTTTTCTGTTCTCTAGTGATTTCAATGCGTTTATAGATATATACACAGAAACTTTCAGTTGGCTTGCATTGTATTTCTGTTTTTTAATTGGAAAAATAGCATTCTGTTAAAAAAGCAGAAATATAGTGGAATGAAATCAATAGGGAAAACAACAAGTATTTAATTACATTTTCTGCTCCAAAACCGGAACAGAGAAACGGAAAGATCTAATGCTGATGTGAACCAGCCCTAACAAGCTTCATTTATAGTTTGGGTAGTATTGATTGTGTTAGTTTGGATTGTCTTTTTGCGTCTCAGTTAAAATAAAAATGCTATATCTCTTTTGTTTACATTGCAGAAGCCCGTCTGGAAAGGAATATTATAGCTACTTTTGTTTTGCTGATTAAACATTTTATTCAGAGACATCCAATCAATCAGGAAAATCTAATGCATTCACATGGAGTTACAACATTGGGGGCTCTGCTACAAAAGGTAACACTGTTGCATATTTAAAAGACTCATATAATTGAGATCTACTAGTCTATCCCAGGTGGAGACCCAAAACAAATGTGTGACTTTGTTCATTATTATCTAAAGCTGGCCATACGTGCTAGGTATTCCTTCTGACTACCCCATACACGTGCGTACTTGGCACGGCCAAGAATGCTTGTGTTCTCCATGGAAAGAGAGGAATAAGCTGCTGGCAGACACCTCTGCCCCGATCCTTCTTGCCCCGACATCTGCAGTCGGGAAGAGCCAGGAGGGCACCCTTCCACCCAATAGATTAGATGGTCAGCCAAGATTAATGACTTTGAATGACTTTATGGTCAGCCAGGTTTGAATGACTCTTTATAGCCAGCTTAATCCTCCAACTCTCATATTAAAATTGAAATAACTCTTCCAGAATTTTTTTTTATTGCATCTTTTGCGTTTATGTCAAATATAATTGGTGCATAACTCTTGTTGCCTTAAGTGCATTTTAACTCCTTAGCGACATAACTAATTTTAGCCTTTAAAAAACATTAAATAGCATTTCGCTGTAGTGTTGTGATTTATTTTTATGGTTTTCACTAGGTAGTACTTTTAAAGTAACCTAGAATAATGTGTTAAGTACATCATTCCTTCGGCCAGTTTTTACAGTTCACAAAGTGACGGTCAGCAGTGGTGAAAAAAATGTACAGCTTATAATGAATTGTTTTTTTTGTTTTTTTTTTAACTAGACAAATGTCCTTGTCTTTGTCATCACGCCTCCAAATGTACTGGCATTATTACTAACTTATGAAGATGATGTACTTTCAAGGCTTCATTTTCTAAATTATTTTGTTACATCACTGATGATAAAAATTCTCTATGAAATGCTTATTAATGGGCAAACACCATAACCTTACTGTGTTTTGCTATGAAATGCTTATTCTATTTTGATCGAATGCTGACAGGGCACGGTGAGCTCGTGATCAGCTCCTGCAGTACTAAGTTTACTATATAAGATGTACTTAATAAATGTGCTTCAGAAGAAGAGGTGCTTGAAACACCATGTTGTGTGTTTCATGTGTATTTTTCTCCGATGCATCATATATACCTGATTGATAAGGCTACAATACCTTTTGAGTATCAAAGTTTACTTTATTCTATGGGTCATTAAGCTGACACATCCAGTTTAACCAAATTTTCTGTATCCCCAAATAATTTAAGTAGTATTAGTCCCCAACCAAGCTCTACATTGAAATATAAATTTCCAAACTCAATGTGTTCATCTGAAGCTTCTCTGATTTCATATATGTTTGTTGAAATATATTTTAGTACACCGTAATTAATTCTGCATCCCAAGATAAGGAGTGACAAGGTTTGACTACTGCTGCTGCAAATTCTGGGTGCTGACAACCAGGGTGGAGAGCCCCTCTACCTCTAGGTGGTCTAAAGCTATTGGCCCTTAAAGGGCCACTTAAAACACAATTCTCCAACCCTGCCTCTTCCCCTGATTGCCTGTCCCACTCTGAAGTCTCCTATGTATATTGCAGTTACTTCTGGGCAGTGCAGCCTCCTATCTGATGCTTTTCAGGCTCCATCTTGATGCTGAGATATCTAATTTCACTATTCTGTGCTATCAATCTCTTGATGCATCAGCACAGCATTGCATGAACACCTAGAGACTGCACCATCACTGCTGCAGGAAAAACACTGCCATTACATACTGTACTCGCCTTAATAAACTACAGACCAAAAGTATGCAGTCAGGAGGAGAGACCTGTAATCTAACCTATTAGAACTTTGCGACATGAACAATCATAAGCAGCAACTATGATGGGAGTGTTTGTGTCCCCCTCTAAAGAGCATGTTTGGATATCGATCCCGAGGTTCTGGAGAGCGCAGGACCCCGTACATGACTAAACTGGGTAACAGCTATAGATGACATTGGCCGTATGGAAGAGCTAAGGGCCAGAGATGACGATACAAATTCGTCTTGCCACTCCACCTGGGAGGCCTGGTTGACGTTTCGCACATCCACTGGGTTTGAACAGTGGTTGGCGAACGGGATCTTGCCTAATCATTAGCTGGTGAGGGGTTAACTGACTGACTGGTATTTTGGGGGGGTGGCCCACAACCTTCTTTTCTCTTCTACCACCTTCTTCTCTGTCCCCACCCACTTTCCTACCTTTCCTCGTACATCTAATTCTTCTGTCTATGTTTACGTTTACCCCCTCCTACCCCAACGTCTCCAGTTGGATTTCCCCCCTCGGGTTGTGCCCTGTAGATCGAATAGTATGAAAATGTTATAAGATTGTTAGGATTAGACATTACCTACTCACTTCATGTAACTCACTAGAACTCCTACCAATATGACGATTAATGAAATAATAAACTACAGAGAGCTCTTTAGAAAACATTTTACTTGTAAGAGCGTAGCCCATCAACCAAATGTTTATGGGAATTGACATTGATTATATCACATTTTGACCCATAAAGAGCCTGTGGTACATGCCATGTAATATCATACAGGAGTTAAGCTGAGAAACTGACTAATTTGAGAATACATTAACCCAAGTAGATCTGAGCTGGTCAGAATTGAGATCACATGACCACCAGAGGAGAATGAGGCCATCAGTTTCACATAGAAAGGAATAACTAACCAAGGTAATACTAGCAGACTTATAGTGTATATACTGGGGGAAAGTTATGTATTAACTGAAAAAAAAAATTCACTGAAGTGGCCTTTAAGACTGGTTAGTAGTTCATGGTTCAAAAAAAATATGGATAGGATGCTTACAGAGGTGATTTTTGTGACATCCATATAGGAGTTGTTTACTTTGGAAGACCGGTCCTGCCAGCAGGCTACCTGGTAAATGAGCTGATTAAAGGGCGTTCTGCTGTTGACTGTAATTACTGAGGAATCACTTTGTGATTTATCATTTCCTGCAGGAAAAATGAAACTTCAAATGACTTCCACTGAAATTAAAGTGTGTGGATGCACAGACATGCCAAGTCCTGCCGCACAGCAGGAACCTCTTAGCGCTGGCTTTCTGCTCTCACTAATAGAGAGAGCTGCAGTGTTTGCCCTCTATTACCCAAAGAGAACAACCTTTATCTGTAATCACTGTCTTTTACATTGTGCTGGCTAGACTAGTATTGTAATAGATGGATGCAAGGAGCAGCACAAGTAGGAAGCTTCTCAAGGGCTTCCTGAATGCAAAACAAACTTCTTCATTTGACAATCCACTGGCAAAACACGCTGCGATGTTTCACCCTCTACTGTGGTCTTTGTCCAGCTCGAGTAAGAGTGGAACATACTGCTGCGCATACAGTTGTACATACTTGTCTTGGCTGCTGTTTCATTTTGGGTTTTATGTAGAAATACCGTTGCAGGCAAAAAAATGTAATTGTTGCCCAAAGTAATCAATCGTTCACCTCTCGAAGACTAAGGAGAGCCATTTTTAATTGCCTGAGGCACCCGGTTGCCCCACTGCTAACAAGTATACAACATCTTTCTGGTTATCCTCTACCATCACATGTTATTGTGTATGCTGCTCCCATAGTTGTTCTCCTATGTCTTTTTGTTCCTTTTTGGATTTGTACAATGGTAGAAAGCATTCCTGCAATATGGTAAGGACAGCCATATAACCGCCCACATGCAACATGAAAGTTATCAATGCAATTACATTCATTTCAGTGGAAGGAAAGTAAAACCGTATTACAAAATAAAAGTTAGATTTTGTGGTGCGCCCTCCGTCACATGTTGACACACAGTTGTCAATGAGCTTTCAGCCTTTCTAAACCTATGCCATATAATATAAACATGTGACGTTTTCTAGATTGCTTCTTGACCTTTGGTTAGTTACATATAATGTGTTTTACACTCAGGTACCAGGCCATTTCATGGATGTCAATGTTCTGATGGCTGTCCAGCTACTGATAGAGCAGGTATCTGTGGAGAAGAACACTGCTCTCTTGCAACAGATGTACCAATTTCTGCTGTTTGATTTCCGCATCTGGAATCGCGGTGATTTCCCCTTTCGAATAGGTGATAATTTCTATAGATGCATAGAAGAAGTAAGGGTGCATTCACACTGGCGAGGTTCACGCACAAGTTCCATCCGATTGTGATATGGACGGACCTTTTGTGTAGATTGATAAAAAATAATGTTATCATTTTTAGAATAAGACTAAATAAAGCATAACGAAAAGTGGATGCACTGTATTTAATGGGTTTTAAACTGCTCTGAAAAAGCTGCCTTATTATTATGGCCAAGGCACAGTTATTCTGTCGATTCGGTTACAGACATGAGGCACATTGACGATTTCTTTTTTTTTCTCTCCTTTATCTATAGGACACATACAATACCTGTCAACCATCATCAAGGACAGTAGAAAACTCTTCCGTAAAAAGTATGGTGTTCAGTTTTTGTTGGATACAATCCGAATATATTACAGGTATGGGATTTAATTTAGAAACAAGACAGCTGAGGGGTGACCTAATAACTATGTATAAATATATCGGAGGTCCATGCAGAGATCTCTCCCATGGTTTATTTATACCCAGGACTGTAACTGTAACCAGGGGTGCCCTTTACGTCTAGAGGAAAGAAGGTTTCTGCACCCACATGGAAGGGGGTTCTTTACTGTAAGAGCAGTGAGACTATGGAAATGTCTGCTTGATGTGGTGATGGCAAATTTGATAAAAGGGTTCAAGAGGGGCCGGGATGACTTTCTTTAGCGATTGCAGTATTATATGTTATAATCATTAATAACTTCAGAAGGGTCGGTAATCCAGGGATTATTCTCATTGGAGTCAGGAAAGATTTTTTTCCCTTTAAATGAAGAAAATTTGTTTCTGCCCCATTTTCCTTCCTCTTGATTCAATATTGGGGAGTAATTTCACAGAAGCAGGTAGGTCTATAGTATTTAAGTTTGGCCCTTCACAGTTATAGACTAAAATAATAATTTTTATTAGATCCTTTTTAAAAAACAGATATGGGCTATACAGACTCACAAAAACATAAAGACAAGGGGATATAAAGAACCCCTTTCACACAACGATTCTTATAGTCAAGAGGCACTGATCAACAAGATCCTGGAATTATCCAGTATCCTTGACAGGATCGTGTTTATGGTCAATACCTATGGTATCAGAAGTGAATAGACTCAAGCACTTTATACTGGAATCCCTTTAAAAATATAGTATGAGGGATAGAGATTTCGACTGTCAATGCAAATTTCGGTGCTTAGTCAAAATTCTCTTGACATATATTATATATGGTCAGATAGATATGATCAGCAGAAGTATCGATAGATCAAAAGCAATTTTAGACCCATAGATGGTCTGGGACATACAGATGGGTCTATCGATACGAGCTCAAATTCTGGCTCTTATTACGGCTCCATATAAGTGTGATCAATAGAAGTAACGATAGATCTAAGCGATTATAAACCCAGCAATGGTCTGGGGCACGCGAATAGATCTACCGGTGTGAGCTCAAATTTCTGGTTCGATTAAGGCTTAATCGAACCAGAAATTTGAGCTCACACCGGTAGATCTATTCGCGTGCCCCAGACCATTGCTGGGTTTATAATCGCTTAGATCTATCGTTACTTCTATTGATCACACTTATATGGAGCCGTAATAAGAGCCAGAATTTGAGCTCGTATCGATAGACCCATCTGTATGTCCCAGACCATCTATGGGTCTAAAATTGCTTTTGATCTATCGATACTTCTGCTGATCATATCTATCTGACCATATATAATATATGTCAAGAGAATTTTGACTAAGCACCGAAATTTGCATTGACAGTCGAAATCTCTATCCCTCATACTATATTTTTAAAGGGATTCCAGTATAAAGTGCTTGAGTCTATTCACTTCTGATACCATAGGTATTGACCATAAACACGATCCTGTCAAGGATACTGGATAATTCCAGGATCTTGTTGATCAGTGCCTCTTGACTATAAGAATCGTTGTGTGAAAGGGGTTCTTTATATCCCCTTGTCTTTATGTTTTTGTGAGTCTGTATAGCCCATATCTGTTTTTTTAAAAAGGATCTAATAAAAATTATTATTTTAATATTGGGGAGTAATAGGCTGAATTGGATGGACGTTTTTTTTTTTCAGCCTTACAGACTATGTTACTACGATATGTATTTGGCGGGGCAGTGAGTAAAGTCAACCTCTTATATAGGAAACGCAAAATATTTTGATAAATAGGTTACAAAATACCAAATAGTTGTGATGTGATGTAAAAAATATTCATGTTTTTTGAACAATGCAATTTCTGCCTTTTTTTGTTTTGTTTTTTTGCTGCCTTTCCACCCAAAATATAAGTGTAGTTTAAAATTCTTTGATTTCTCGTTTTGAACTTCTAGTAAGGAGAACTTTTTGTCGTCTGAGGACTTGACTACAATAAGAATGTCTCTATTTGGACTCATCAAATACTTTCTCAGCAAAGGTGGCACACAAGAAGAGATTCAGAGTGTTATTGGTTACATCGCAGCCACTAGTGATGAAGAACAGGTGCTTAATCTTTTTCTTTTATGGTCTGTGAAACGATTGCATTTGTTTCATCGTTTTATCTTTTCTTTCAGCTATATGGAATATTGGAAATTGTACAAAACCTTCTAAATACCACACCCACTCAAGATCAGCTGTTTCTACTTCTATTTGAGCCTGGCAGTGCTGATATTCTTTATGCATTGCTGCTGAATCAGAGGTATTCTGAGCGACTGAAGGAACTGGTGTTCAAGGTAGGGTCATAGCCTTATCAAAGTAGACTATCATTCAACCACAGGGATAATTCATATCAGTTCTCGGTTCTCTCTGCCTACTGGCTTAGATGAGATGTTATGTAATAGACATTATTCATATCCAGGTCTATTTTACGCCTGCATTCAGTGTTTGCATAGTTCTGGTAATTCACTAAATTCTCTAGTAATATCTGAATTATGTTTGTAGCATAGAAAATGCATCTTAGGTCGAAAGCCCACGGACGGAATATCACTGCGGAACTCGCGGTCAAACACAAGTCGCGGTTTCCGCAGCAATGTCCGTCCATAGACATGCTGTGTAAAATGATTCTCCCCTGCCCACAAGCGGAAGTGAACTGCGATGTTCTAATTTGTGCGGTCAAACGCACAGACTGCTTCCATTGCACTGTGCATGCTCGCCGGCCAAAACTCTCGTGGTGGATCCGGACAGGTGAATGCAGAGTTCTAAGAAAAGATGATCCCTAATTGCTTCATTATAGAGAATACGAATATTTTGTAAAATTGATCAGGAGAGCTAACGAGGATGTGGGGATTTGGGATCTACTATACTTCTTCATCCTTTCAGTAAGTGATGATTCCTTGTGTGTTGAAAATACAAACTAAAATATATTTAATCATTTTTGACAGATATTAGAAAAGATGCTGAATTGTAATAAAGTATATGAAAAAAGCAAACTGCGAATTCGACTAAGAGAAGTGGGATACTCCGGACTGGGTTTACTGGTAAACGCTCCTGTCAGTACGTTACTCATTAAAGGACTTCTCAATCAAGTACTCAGGGCAGGTAAGCTTGTTTCATTTTGCTTTCAGATATTTGTGTGGTGTTTGACAGCACTTTAAAGGGAACCTGCCATCACTTTTTACCCAAGTAAGCCAAGCACAGCGCTATAATTGTGTCCTACATGTGTTTCCCAAACTTATTTTGCAATGTCTCTTAGCTTTTGCCCAAAAGTCCACCTCTTTCTTCCCCTTTGATGTGCATGACATACAGAGCACAGCAAAATCTTGCACTTTGCGCTACGATTTAGCTGACTTCCGCATGCACAGATAACCTTTCTTTTTTTGGGCAGCTCTATCATGTACATCGGTGCTTGCATTGATCAGCTTACCGTAGTTGCAGTGTAAGCGTGAGCTATTGCAGCGCTCTGTGGAGGATGTGGGTGTCATCTGCTTCATAGGGGAAGAGAGAGGTGAGCAGAGATGGTCCGGCCCGCCCACTGGACCTCTCAGCATAATTTACATGCACCGCAGGAAACTTTTAAACGGTGATTCCTCCGGTATGCTTTTATAAAGAGACATGGCAAAATAGGTTTGGGAAACACATGTAGGTTGTAATTGTGGCACTGTGCAGGCTTTACTTCAGTAAAAAGTGATGACGGGTTCCCTTTAATTTTATTCCGTAGCTATGTTTTTAACACTTCGTAATCGGTGTTTTCTGGCATCTCTGTCCTCTCAGTAATAACACACAATCCACATATATTGTATGCAGTAATGTACAATAATAAGAAATGACACTTTTAATTCCTTTTTATATTCCTCTCTTGAGAAATTGTGCCGTGTTTTTATTTTTGTTTTTGTTTTTTTTATCAACAACGCTTGTCTTGCCAAAATCTAGATCCAGTTATAAACTACAGAGACCTGCTAGCCATTGTACACATGTCTTACAAGTCAGATCTAGCGGTACGCGTTGCCATCTGCAGGAAGGTGAGTAATGTCTATATTTGTTTTTCCAAGACATGACCTTTCTGGGAACATGAATAGTAGATTATAAAGAGATTTTCCAGTTTTATGTAACTAATACTTAGACGGTGATACAAAACGTTCATTATGATGTTTAATATAATAAGGCAGATTTACTAATACTGTAACAGCCACACAGTGCATACTTTAAGGCCTCATGCACACGGGCACGCACGGATTCCACTGCTGAATCCCGCAGCAGAATCCACCCATGCCTGCAGAAATAGGCATAAAAAGACAGGTTCTTACCTCTCCAGATCCAGTGCGGGTTTCCTCCGTCTCGGCCAGATCTTCTTTCTTTAGCACAGCGGATAAGTCTGGGCACGCCGGCCGACGTGCTCGGCACATGTGCTGTGCCTTTTTAAAAAAAATCTCCTGCTTTCCCGTGGATCCGCGGCACGTCCGCAGTGACAGCCTGAGGTGTGCTGCGGACTGGACGGCTCCCATTGACTTCAAAGAAAGCCGTCCCTGTGGATTTGCAGGAAAATAGAGCATGCTGCGATGTCTTCCCGCATGTGCGATCCACACACCGGGGGAAAAAAATCATATCTGCATGCTTTTGACTCCTCTGCGGCCGCCCATGTCTCCCTATGGGCGGCTTGATTTGTGAATCTCCCACATGGGTGCCCCCACGCGGGTTCCACAAATCAAATCCACCCGTGTGCATGAGGCCTTAGACTAGACAGTTTTTAAATGTATTAGATGTACCACAATGACTGCTGAATGATAAATCTAGCATATCTTTAGACTGTCTAGTCTAATTTTCTATTACCCACTACCTGATTTAGTTTGCAACAAAAATTGCTCCAAAATTTGGTTCAATTTTAAACACAGGTGTTGCTTTTAGGCCATGCCCCTATTTCACAAAGCCACACCTCTTTGTGGGACTAGGCATTAAATACTGTCTGAAAGTGTCCAAAAATACATAAATGTGGTGCAAACAATGTAAGCAGTTTTCTGGCACAGTTTGCGCCACAGAACTGCCACATTTGCAATGGTAAATCTGCCAGAATGTGTTTCAAATCCTCACTATTGCCCAGATATTTGCTGTGAGTGAATGAGGACACAGTTGTTCACATGTAAAGTCTGTAATCCTGTACATAGCATTGTTCTGTTAAAGCAGATAGCACTATAAACATTTCAGTGGTCCGGTTCAATGAGAGCTGTGCCTGCAGTACTAAACCGGGCCACTGCCATACAAAAGTGTGGTCTGCACTGATAGTAGACTCTGTGATCAGTTGATCAATGGGAATTCTGAGTGGCGGACCACAGCGATCAAGATCTATGGTAAAAGTCCTGGACAACCCTTTTAAGTTTGCCGTGCATGCTACAGCTGATCTGCTCTAACCACGTAGCGATCGCTGCTAAATGCCGAGTGACACCTGGAATTGATAGCAAGTATAGGTGCTGCCCAATAATTCCAGGTACTTTTTAAGTAAATCGGTGGTTATCTGCATGCGGTTAGAGCAGATCAACCTCAGCGTGGACTTGGCACCCTTAGGTCAGCTTCACAGCATAATTGCTGCGGTGTTTCCACACCGGAAAACCCGCAGCAAATGTGCTTGAAAACTGCAGTAGCCAGATCCACACTAAAATGGGAGTTTTGATGCGGTTCTCCTGTGAATATTAACCCTTGTATTTCAAGGGTTGAAATCTGTAGTATAAATAGGCACGCTGCGGATTTGGGATCCCCACTTTCTTCGAACATGTTGCATATTCATTGCAAAAGTTTTCCTCCCCATGCGATGGAGACTTTTGAAATCCTCTTCTAATGTAAATATTGGAGATTTTCCACATCATAATCCACTGCTGATGTTCCTCAGCATTTTCGATACGTGTGAAACCACCCATAATGCATCTGGTAGGGAACTTTTTACCTTAACTTCATTATTGTTCCTTCCAGAAGAGCCTGAATTTTCTACATCCTTTAATGCCTGTATTAATTATTTAATTTTCCATTTAAATTCACAGTGATCTATTTCAGATATTGTACAAATAATGTTACTTTCTAACTATTTCCCAGGTTCTTCAAATCCTCCAGTTCCAGCCAGATGCAGCTTCACAAATCGCTCAGCAAGTTGGCTGGCAGGATACTTTTGTGCGCTTTTTTATGAAGGAAAACTCCGAATTTAAGAATAGCAGTAAAGCAATTTGCCAGGACATTAATAAAGAGGAGGATAAAAATTCCAGAACTGAAGAGTCACAAAGGAATCATTTTGGGAAGGCCTTTCTGGATAAATCCAACGCCACAAATGGTACAAGCAGCAGCTGGTGTTCTGAGGAAACCAGGTCTTTAAATTCTAGTATCCAGTCTGCAAGCATAATTGAAGATTGCCCATCTGTTAGTGAAGCTCAACTCCAAGTAGAGGACCCAGAAGTATGGCCTAGCGATCATTCACATCTAACGTTAGAACTGGCTCATTTTGAGTTAGGTGATGGTGGAAACCAAACTCCGGGAAGCATATCCAGTACACCTTCACCTGTAGAGTCTTCCAAGTCTTTTAACTTGGATCGTCTTGAAAAAGAATCTGCCTGCTCAAATAATATACTTTTTAGAGATGATCTCTCCCTAAGTGTGAATTTGGACAGCAAAGAGGTAAGGCATCTTTCCACTGCCATCTAATTTTTGACATTTTCAATTATATGGCCTATTTGACATAAAGTTATAAATCTACATTTTACTTCCTAAGTCTACATTACCCTCGTGTTTAGTCAATTGGCTCCAAGTAAACAGGGCATAATAGGTTAATAAAGTGGCTGTATACTACCAGATCTGTCAACGACTGAGACATTTGTCACTTCTATGTCCTTAGGACAGATCTATCTGCTACAGGACTTCCTGTTTAAAAACGATTCACCATATGTATAAACTGTGCCCACTGTGTGTGTTGAATACTGTCTCTAAAACCATGTATGTCCTTCAGGACTGTGAAGAGGAGCTTGTGCAACTGCTTGCAGACATTCTGCTCTGTCTTATGTGGAAAGGCCTGGACAAGTCTGACAATGCTACTTGGGTTGAAAGAGGACAAGTATTCTCCGCACTATCCAGCCTTGAGGTGTCGAATGAATTGCTACGACCATCCGATGTAATTAAACTGAAGTAAGTAATTTTTCCACACGTGCCAGCTTTTAACATCTCTTCTTGTTTTCTTCATATATTCTTATTAATACATTTCATGACTTCGCCATATAATCTTCTGTACACAGCTTGTTGGAGAAAATGCCAGAATGGGCTGTAACAGAAAATCGAGATCCCAAGACCCAGGTCAATGCTGAAAATGCCAACAGACTATTGCACATTGTACAAGATTTTCTGCAAGCTGAAGGTCGGGTCAACACTTCGTTGTGGACAGAAAAGGTTAAGTATTTCTATATTTAGGAAAGGCTTCACAATTACAAAAATGTTTTTTTACAGGATGGATGTGGTAGAAAAAAAATACATTACTGATTCTTGTCTATTCTAATTCTGCGTGGTCACCACTACTCTCTGTATGTCTTAAATGATGTTGTGTCAACCAAACTGATGTCATGTCATTATAGATGTCGTCATAGGAAAGAAGAGACTCCGAAACCTACAGATTTTGAAGTTGTTATAAAATTTCAGAAACCTCCCTTAAGCCTGATAAGACCAAAGAGTCTTAGTTTTTTTCATCCCTGCCTTCCAAAAGCCATAGCCTTTTTTTCTCTCCTATCAACAGATCCATATGACAAATCATATGAGTGATTGCCTTTTATGTAATGAGTTTCATCTTTTGATGTTGCCATTTAATGCACCATATACTGGACTGACATTTTTTTAAAAAATATTTAAGTGGGTTGAAGTGGGGGAAAAAAAAACTCTTACGCCATTTTTAGTGAGATTTGATTTTTACAGAATTCATGGTGCTGTAATAGTGGCATGTTAGCCATGTTTTATAGTACAGTTATTGTGATATCAAATTTTATTTTTATATTGTACTACTTTAAAAAAAATCCAAAACGGTTTCCCTCAGTGGGCCGTGTCAGGGCTTGTTTTTTTTGTGGGCGAATTGTAGTTTCTATTAGTACCGTTTTGGGGTACATGCAACTTTTTTTTATTGCTTTTTATTCAGTTTTTTTCTTGGTGACAAGGGGACCAAAAAAGTGCGGGTTTGGGATTGTGTATTTTTTTCTGACTACGTTCACCAGATCAGATAAATGTAGTAATTTAATAGATTGGGGTATTTTTGAACATTACATTTTTTTATATACTTTTATTTAAACTTATGTTTTGGGGGTCCTACAAGGTGACTTGAGCTTGTAATTAATTAGCTTTTGTATTGCTTTGTATTGTGCTTTTAACATTCGTTTATAAAACCCTGCCACAGCCCCTTCCTTCTGCCCTGCCATTTCAGTATAACAGTATCTAAATGGTTAAATGGCCGGAATCAGTGTTATGTCCAAACCCAGCCATTATGTCAGTTGTATTTTACCGTCGGCACATGCCACATATGGAACAAGCTTTGCTTCCAAGCCTGCTCTATACTAAGCCCCAGCACAACATAAATTAATATCCGATTTTGCAAGAGAGTTACTGTCCTAAAATCCACGCATTACAGGGTTAAACAAGTTGCACTTAAGCCTCCTGCACACGGGCAGGTCTGACCCCACATGCGGGATTCCCGCAGCGAAGTTCAACCAAGTTCGTGAATGGTGACCCCAGCTTACCTGTCCAGCGGCTTCTGCACGCCCCGCAGATGTGCCGGCCGGCACTCCATTGCACATGCGCTGTAGCGGCCCGCGCTGGGAGGGTGTCACGTATCCCGTGATACTTCCACAGTGCTCACTGCGGAAGTGCCGCAGGACAGATGGCTTTCATTGACTTCAGTAGAAGCTGGCTGTGCGTAACCCGCATGCCGCGATTTATTCCCTGTGAGGGGAAAATCTGAATTGATTTCCACCCGTGGAGATGAAATAGCGTTTTGCCATTAAACACTATGGGCTGTATTTGCTGTGGAGTCTGGAGGCAGACGCCCGCCGCAGACTCCGCAATGCAAATACACCCGTGTGCAGGCGGCCTAACTCTGTATCCAGTACAGTACAATGATCCACATGCCCATATAATATCTGTAGTAATATAAGAATGATATCTCTATCCTGCAGCTGCTGGAGGAGATAGTTACTCTCATGGACAGCCTGTCAGTCTGGTACCCAGCTGGTCTAGAATCTGAGACCCTTTCTCAAGTAGAGTTCCGTCTACTGCTTGGCTTCATCGGACAGGACAATCTGCAGGTTTGTTGAATGTTTTACTAAGTTGTCGGCTATTAAACCCAATCATTAAGAACAATGAAGCAAAAAGTGTTCTACTTGACTTAAAAACACATGTAAAGAAATTCCTCTATTCTTCATATTCCTCTGTAATTAGGTTCCTACAGCTATCTCATCAGAAAAATGTAGACATGATGTTTAAAAAGTGGAGATTAGTTTCATGGAAAATTTTGCACTGTTTGTATTCTGCAGCTTCTACATACCACTGTATATGGACACTGCAGTCTAGGAAATCCGTCTGTGTGCTGGACTGTCTGCCTAGTGTTCAGCTCCCATCTCTCCTCTCTTGCACTTTCTATCAGCTAATTTATTAACTTTACAAAATAAACATTATAGTCATAAATTAGCTGTTAAGAAGGTTTAGGGAACTTAAAGCCACGGGCCCTTTTACACAGAATGACTCGCTTTATTGCTGGATCTTGTGAAACTGAACGATAATCATTCAGTGTAAACGCAGCTAGTGAATCCATTCACTTATCATTCAGCATTCAGTTTATGTAAGCATAAAAATCAAATGACGATCAGCCCATGTAAACAGGCAGTCCTTCATCTGTCTACGACTGCCTGTTTACTGTGAATGGAGGTGGGTGGCCCAATCCGCCTCTGTTCACTAAATGACTGACAGCACTGCAGAGATAATCATCCCATGTTAAAGGACCCTAAGTTGTCAGTCCAGCACACTGATGAGTGCATACTGTGTAGTATTATGTAGAGGATTCCGAAGGCAAACAATGCAAAATCTAAATTTAAATCCTGTTGCAAAAATGATTGTCAGCCCAAAATACATACATTTAAGTGGAAAAAAAACCCAAAGTGCCCATAGCTTTTAAGTACTAATCAAGGTTACATTTGTATGCAAGGAAATAGAGCGCAAGAGCCATCTAGTGGCCATGCATCAATAGTACATGCCTAATACCAATTGTGATGTAGTCCCTTAATCAGAAAAATAGATAGTAAACTGTAATTACACAGTACAAACTAGATGGCGGCACAGCTTCTCTGACTATCTGATGCACATTGTGCACTAGTAAGCATCGGTAGTCTATGACACTATATGAAGTGTCTTAATCTAATGATGCACTCAGTGTGTATCAGGTAGTCAGAGAAGTAGTTCAGCCATCTTTGTTTGTCCAGGACTGGAGGGTCGCTTTAATAAACTATTCACACAGCTGATTTTTATGGTAGATAAAAGCTAATTCATTTTAGCCACCTCTAAATTATGCCAACCATGGTTGGCATTGGGTGTTGCAGCTCCATAGCCATTCGGGCTATCGGGTGATTTCTTTTTCCCCCCCTCCCCTCCTTTCACCTCCTACTGTCAGGTTATAGAGTTAAGGTCTGGCCGCGAACACAGACATATTTGTGTTGTTAATACTGTTTACACTTAATAAAACAGGAGAATAATATAGGTTGAGCCTAATAAGGAATTGTATCGCTCAATTGTTACATATAATGAAAGTAACTCATTCCTTTCTGTATCGTGCAAATTCATCAATAAAATACTTTTGAACCATAAATTATGCCAGACATTTAGCGCTAACTTCAGAAAACTTGCCGCTAATGCATGGTTATCTTGCAAACAATGCCTATTGCTGTGAGAACTGTCCATTCTTCATTAGGTATGTGCCATGGCTACTGCAAAACTGAACACTTTGTTGCAAACAAAAGTGATTGAAAAGCAGGAAGAGGCTTGTTTTCTACTGGGAAAACTGGAAGGGATCCTCAGCAAGTCCATTCAGGAGAAGTCTGAAACCTACTCCTTCCTTGTTCCCATCGTAAGGACTCTGGTCTCTAAAATATATGAGCTGCTCTTCATGAACCTCCATTTACCATCACTTCCAATAACGAACGGCGGCCCTTCCTTGTTTGAAGACTTCCAGGAATATTGTGGGTCTGAAGAATGGAGGATCTTTATAGACAAATTTGTAAGTTTTCTTTCTGTTTTTATTTGCAGTTTAGGACCCAGTAATCCTGCATCTTCAGTCACCGTGATTTTAGGAGATGCTGCTCCTTCTAAGAATACAAGCTTGTGTCTGAAGCATTGAGTGAATGTTTAAGCGCAAAAAAACATTTCGGATTACATTCGGATAACATTTCGTTATCAGTTTTGTCAAACTTTACCTTTTCAGGCTGGTTTCTCACAAAATTGTAAATGTGAGACCAGTCCCAGCAAACTGCATTGTGATACTTACTAGATACATTACTTTATTCTCCTTTAAGAACAAAGAATTTAGACATTTTGATTCTTCTTTCTCCAGACATCTGCCATCATTAGATGATAGCCAGTCTGCATGTGTTCAGCTTAAGCTGCGAAGACGACAATAAAATTGATATGCTGTGGAATATAATTCCGCGTCACATGTCAGTTTATGTGCCGCTTGGCCACAGCGTGTGGACGAGATTTTTGCAAAATCTCGTCCACTTTGCTGGCTAGTCCCGGGATAAGGAGCCGTGGGCGGAATTGCCATGCGGACTTTCCGCACAGAAATTACATAGCAATTCTACCCTGTGTGAACCCAGCCTTAGTGTCTCCTTAGGGTTCTTGTTTGAACGAGCGAATGGCATCACCGCTTGCTCATTTGCTCTCGTGCAGCCTGTTTAGATAAGCAGATTCGTTGTTGAACCATTCAACAAGAATCATTCTGTATCGTTGATTGTTTCGCATCTGCTATGTAAAACACTGAACGATCAGTGTTTAAATTGAACGAGAAATGAGCGAGTGAACGATTATTTTTATTCCTGTCTAAAATGAATGACAAGTGAGAAGCAAGCAATTCTGGTTTGTCTTCCAATAATTGGACTATCGCTCTTTTGAACGATAATCATTCTGTCTAATACCATCTTTAGGCCTCATGTCCACGGGTAAATTCGGGCCCGCACTGATTCTTCATGCAGAATCTCGCAGCAGGTCCTTCCTTTCCTACAGGCATGAGGCCAGAAAATCTATTCTACTTACCTCTCCGAACACTGCGGAGCTCCCCTCCGTCACGGCCAGATCTTCTTTCTTTGGCCCGGCGTATGTCCTCGACACGCTGGCAGTGTGCCGCGCGCATGCTCTATGCACATCATCTTTTTTTTTTTTCTTCAATCCCGCTTTCCCGCGGCACAGCACAAATACAGCTGTGGGTGTGTCGCGGGACTGGACGGCTTCCATAGGCTTCAGTGGAAGCTGCAGGAGCCCCACACAAAATAGAGCATGCTGCGGGTGCTTTCTCGCACGTGCGATCCGCGCGCCAGAGAAATATGACATCTGCAGGTATTTAATTACCTGCGGGTGTCCAATGATTCCCTATGGGCACGGGTCACGGATGCGGGACACCCACACGGATTTACTAATTCCATTTTGCCTGTGAACATTGGGCCTTAGTCCTTGCTTTCTCCTTGATGTTGTCCAGATAGTTTGTCATTGCTGTTTGTCATTGCTAAGAGATATCTGAGAGCGTCTGTACTAGGACACTTACTGAACCTGACTACAGTGTAGACTGTTTGTAGTCAGAACCTGCTAGGTAACCACAGGTAGACCATGCAGGAGTGATGCATAGCTAAGATAACTTCTGTTTGTATTTTATAGCTTTTGATCTCAAGTGAACTTTTGTATATAGGGTGAGAAAGTGGCCAAACCTCAATTATATTCAGCAAGGATACTTTCCTAAGTAATGGCTTGTTAATAAGAAATGTGCAAAATAAAGTGTTCTGTAAATGTATTCCTCTACTGTTAACAGATTATCCCTTACATGAAGCAGTATGAAGCGGACACATTTAGTAAAAGTCATGAGCAGATGGCTTTGTACTGGAAGGACTGCCATGAAGCACACATGGTGAATATGCACAAGCGGGAACGCGAACGAGGTGAAAGCAAGCTGAAATTTCAGGTATTTCCTTATATCCCTACCCTGAATGTTACAGGCTGGACTCTTCTATTCTGTTAGAAACATTGTTTTTTTCCGTGGTTATTTCTAAAAACCACTGAATGTTCTTACATGGAGTTTCAAACCTGATTCGTTTCTGTCGCTATGTAGGAATTCTTTTTGGAGCCATTTAATAGAAAAGCGCGTCAGGAGAATTTGCGTTACAATAGTATGCTGAAGCAAATCAACAGCCAACATACTGCCACTTTAAGACAATGGAAAGCAGCACAAAGATACCTTACCTGTGAGCGTGGACCTTGGTCTGACAGGTACGTTTTACTTCAATGCTCTTTCATCTAATGACTCCTCTGTATGGTGTTTCTTTTTAATAATCTGTATTGTTGTAATTTCCTCTAAGGAAGGAGAACTGGGAATACTGGAAGCTCTCCAATGTTGAGAACTACTCGCGTATGAGGCTCAAACTGGTGCAGAATAACAATTTTGACCCCCATTTAGAAGCAAGCAATTTGCGTGATAACTTGGGTAAGTTGCTTTTTAGATGGTGATCTCTCCATAGTGTTTCATTAGAAAACATAACCAGTACAGAATGTGGTGTCTTGTGAAAGTACAGAGGTTTATTAGATGCCTTCTTTTATTATGTACCCACCTACAGAAGAGAATTTGCACAGCCACTGTATGTTTGAGTTATATATGAAAAGATTTTTTGTCCTGATTGATACATTTATGAAACAATGAAATCTCAGGACTCACTCTTATTTGCACAAATGGATGGCACAGCAGAACATTTAGGCACCATATGTGCACCTCACTGAAGGGGGAGTGCGATTATTGCATAATGATTGATACATTTGACATCACTGGTACACACACTAAATTTAAGATGCTATTCCCTCTGAAACAAATTCCGAAACCTAACGAAATTCTGCTCAACTAGAGGCCCTTATCGGTCTGTGCTTGAGCATTGGAAGACTATTGTTCTGTCCAGGTGTACATCTGGATGCTGTTTTCGGCAGAGGACAAAGGCTGAAAGGATGTGTAAATGGATCCCCTAAATGCAATCTTGACGTACATATACATTGGATGTGCACAGGGTTCCTTAAGGAGCTGGCTCGGAAGCCAAGCCCGCACCATGCACTGTGCGGCTATTAGATTCTACTGTTCATATTGACAGCAGCATTTTAAATGACCTGCCAGAGGGAGGGGGTTCTCTGTGTCTCCCTAACCCCTCTCCCCCACGAGACGAGTGCAATCTTCAGTCTGTTTGTCACTGCAACCTGGGGCCTTGTTGAAGGTCTCCATAGCTGCTATAGATGTTTGTATATTAGGCAGGTCTTAGTAGAATGCCTGTGTAGAATGCTTTCACAGCCATGTGCATGTAATGCAGTTGTGAAGTATATTAGTATATTTTAGAAATCAGCGAATATTTGTTTATTGCAAAAAATTAATAGAGGAGTTTGAAAAAGCAACAAATAAAACCAAAAATAATAAATGGTCCTTAAGGGGTTAACGTCACTTTATGATAGGTGGTGTTTGATAATGCAGTAGTGACTGTAGTACTAAATGACCATTATATGATCCTATCTCAAAAGCCAAGCAACACTGATACAGCGCTCAGTCTACTGGCACCTGCTAAAGATCTAGTTCCGACCATGAGTCCAAATTTCAGTGACCTCTTTATAAGACTGCGAAGTCTGTTTTACTGGTTATTTGACATCAATTATCATTATTTGATATTGGTGCACATGTAGCTTCTAACAGTCTGGGCGCCACGGATTTGGTAACAGTTATCTAGCCATCTACTAATTCCTATGTTCTTTGTGTTTTCAAGAATTGTGAGTTCAAGAGCAGAAGGACAATGGCAATGAATAATTCTGCATTAAATTGTCTCTTTTCTGCAGGTGTCCAACATGCCGAACTATCTAGTGAGTCACTACTGCTGGAAGCTGTAAAGCAAGTTAAAGTTAGTGACTTAGAAGATGATGGACTTGAGCTCCCTGAAGAGGATGCTACCGTTACAATGTATGTTCTTCTTCTAGCTTCTACATTTTGTAAGGATATTTACATCAGTTTTATCCCATTTCTACCCTTTGTTGCCTTCCACTTTTGGGAAAGACAAGGAAATAAATATTTGCTGATCCTCTAAATGAAGTCATCATAATAGTAGAAAAAAAGCATGGAGGGATTATCATGCCAAAACTGTTGTAAGCAAATAGCAAATTTTGGTGCAAGTATCGAAAAAAGTGGGTGAAACTTGTCGGTGGGGCGGGGGACGGGTTATGGCCACTCCGTTCCTTGACATGTGAGTGTAATGTCAGAAATTTGTGTAAGTTATACCAGAATTCCATTCCAGCTCATGGCTGAAGTTTATTTTTGTTTTATCGCATGAATGGCTCATGGTGCATCTATTGTATGTAGAGGCTTCTTCAAACATTAGGTGCCCCTGTTTTTCGTTGGAGATCATATGAAGACTGGCATATGCCTAAAATGCTGGTATTCATAGATTGCCCCCAGTATACATAAGAGAGCAAAAACAAAATCCAGAGTTAAATTAAGTACTTGAAGTTTCTTAAACATTTATATTAACCTTTTCCAGTCCAATGTCGGGCCTGCCCCGACATCATAATTTCCCTCCACAGCTCCGATCTCGGGGCAGGCCCGACACTGCAGTGCAGGAGTGGATCTGCACCCGATCGTCAGACACATCGGGTGCAGATGCATTCCTGCACTGGTCGTCATCGAGGACCCCCGAGGAGAAGGCAGAAAGGGTTTTTAACCCTTTCTGCCCACTCCTTTACACATTACATAGCGCTCAATTAGCGCTATGTAATGCATAGATTCCGGCCGGCGATCATGTGACCGCCGGTGTTACCTGACCCCCGGCGGTCACATGAACGCCGAGCCGGGAGCCTGCACCGTGGAAGGACCTGCTTACCTGACCGGCGTCTTGTGCATTCTCCTTCTGTCTCCCGACCCGGCGATCATGTGACCGCCAGGTGTCACCTGACCCCAGCGGTCACATGATCGCCGAGCCGGGAGGCAGAAGGAGAATGCGGAAGACGCCAGACAGGTAAGCAGGTCCCTTCCTGCACCCTCCTGAAATCTGTCAGTTCAGGAGGGTGCAGGGAAAATGTATTTTTTCTCACCCATTCTCCCAGCTCCAATTTATTTGGAGCTGGGGAGAATGGGTGAGAAAAAATAAATGGATTGGAAAGGGTTAAGTCTTACTGTATCTTTGTTATATCTCTATCTTCCCCCTCTGCTTATCCAAAGTGATAACACAGATGGCCATGTGTGAACTCACAAGACTGGGAAGCTAAATGTTTTATAAAGCGTTAGCATTAGAGATGAGCGAGCGTACTCGTTTCGGGTGTTTTGCACTCAAGCACCGCTTTTTCCGAGTAACTGACTACTCGGACGAAAAGATACGGGGGGCGCCGGGGGTGAGTGGGGGGTTGCAGAGGGGAGTTGTGGGGGGGGGGGGGGGGGGAGAGAGAGCTCCCCCCTGTTCCCCACTGCTACCCCCCCCCCGCCCCCGGCGCCCCCCTAATCTTTTCGCCCGAGTAGTCAGTTACTCGGAAAAAGCGGTGTTCGAGTGCAAAAACACCCGAACCGAGCACGCTCGCTCATCTCTAATTAGCATCATAAGGAACAATGTTTCTCAATTTGCATGCTCAACCCCCAGTGGGTTAGGATTTCCAGATTTCCCTTGCATTGCACTGTTATCATTTTATTATCAGAAATTAGCACAGGTGCTCTGCTTATAGGATATCCTCATAATCCTGACTTGTTTAGGATTGCTTAAAGAGGTTTTCCGGAGACTGGGCAAAATTTTAAAAAGTTCCCAAATGTTTCCACTTATTGCCATTATTCCAAATGTCCATCTAAATCATTAAACTGAACTCCAGTACCTTTTTCTTGCTGACCTGCGCCACCACTGCTTTCCAGACAGTTTCAGATTTTCGCATGATTTAAAATGGTTTCTGCTACTACAAAACTACCTTTCCACAATGCCCCACTGCCAGTTACTGAGGACATTCACAACTGTACAAACTGTCGTCCAGATAGAATTTGAAGGCGTTGAGCATATAAATTATAACCATTGGGTACGGATGGAGAACGAAGCAGGGGTAGACCACAGATAACGCCACATCTCTTCAGCTTTGTAAAACAAGTTAGAACGTTATGTTGCAGAATTACATATTGGTGCCCTATGAAGCCTGTAACTTTCACTTTGAGTCGCCGGAATACCTCTTTTAGAACTAGGATTAAGATACACTGATGCAGGACTTAGTCCTGGGTACTAGTTCACAAAAAGAATGCCATAAAGTTTTAAAAAGTAGAAAAAAAAATAGCCCAGTAATAAATACAGTAAAAAAAAACGTATTAGCGTAAAGTGCTCTCTGAGGACAAGGGTGCAAGCAGCGGGGAGGCGAGTAGTGTGGATTTTCTTTTTGTTGTGTGTTTAATTTTATTTACCTAAAATTAAGCTGTGATATGGTTCGGATAGGTGACACAGAGTTAAGTAAGGTATTGTTTAGAGACACTCACTCCCTGGTTTTCGCTGTGTCCCCCTCTCAAGTCCGTATGCCACACTGAATGTAACTGAAATAAAATATATTCTTATTAAAGAAATGACAAAGAAGAACAGAGTCAGAAGGAGAAAAGCGTTTTATCTGAGGACTGCGAGCTCATAACTGTAATGGATGTAATTTCTGGCCACTTGGAAGTTACCACTCAGCATATTTATTTCTATGATGGCAGCACTGAAAAAGAAGAAGGTAAAACTATTCTACGGTTTCATTTTAACAAATGAGCAAATTAGATTTTGGCCCTTTTCACATCTACACTAAAACCCCGGATGATGACAGCATTGTGCGCTATTTAGTATGGGAAAATTTGGACTGACCTGCCAGGGGCTACACAGACTCCATGATGGGGATTAAGGTCCTGCTCACGCAGTTTGGGTCCAGCATGTTCCTATAGGTCTGTTCCTATTCTTTCTGTTTGATTCTGAAGTTGGAGTTAAACAGAAATAAAAGTGCAGATGTGAAAGAGGCCTAAAAGTATGATCACACAAGATTTTAATAGGTAAATGTTTGAATGGTAGAAGTTATTGGTTTTGTGTGTAGTTTTAACTACTTAATGAAAAAAATGTAAAAGAAGTTATTTGCCATTTGCCCTTCTCACAGAACAGAAATAAAATGCCAACCATAAAATCAAGATTGTGACTTAGTAATGTACTACACATATAGCTGACACACATATTCTTAATCTTACTAAGTATCATATCTTTATTTTGAGTTGAAAATTATTTATTTCATCTCTCTTATTAGGAGTCAGAGCTCCATATTCTGTCTAAAGAGCTCAAAATGCAATGTACAGCCGTGTAGCCAAAATGGCCTGCTCATGAGACAGTGGTACTTGGGTTACAGGCATCTTTAAGATATCTTCAAGACATTAAATAATAAGAGCAGAGTGACTGCTCTAAAGTAGGGGCGTAACTAAGGGGGTGCAGAGGATGCGGTTGCACCCGAGTCCAGCAGCCTTAGGGGGTCCGTAAGGCCGCTCTTCTCCATATAAGGAACCCAGTACTATAAATAAAGCATTATAGTTGTGGACCCAGAAGCTCCAAATTACGCCTCTGGTCTAGAGAGTCTGTGCTGTAAACTCCCTTATCCGTTCTCTGAAGTAGACAAGTAATTAGCTATTTAGAAGTTATGCAGGTGGAACAGGATACCCCAGCGATGGCTCAAAAAAATTATGCAGCTGTTTTGTATATGCAAATAGCTGCATTGTTCTTGGCACTTTCAGCTGGTGTCACATGGAGAACTGCCAGTGGGATACCAGCTGAAAGAATACCATCAGCACCGCCCGCTGAGATCAACTGAGCAATGAACAAACAGTGCTCGATGGCCAAGTGTTTAGATGCAATGATTATCGCTCAAAAAACGGCTTTTGAGCGAAGTTTGGGCGATAATTGTTGTCTAATTGTGCCTTACCACATCTCCCCTTTTATGTAAATGAGTGATGGTTCCTAGGAGCAGAGGTTCTTTTTATTATTTTCCTATCTAATAAACCTTTCAGGCCTGACCATTTATAGCATAGCATTTTTTACAAAAATATTAACCCCTTCATGACACGGCCTATTTTGGGCTTAAGGATTCAACAATTTTTGGCGGATTTTCTTCTCCGTTTATCAAAAGCCATAACTTTTTTATTTTTCCGTCAACGCGGCCGTATGAGGGCTTGTTTTTTGCGTGGCGAACTGTAGTTCTTATCGATGCCAATTTTGGGTACATAGACTATATTGTAAAATTTTTTTATTTTTTTTTTTAAATGATAGCAGAGAGAGAAAACGCATCAATTCTGCCATAGATTTTTTTTATTTTTTTTTTACACCGTTAATCATGCAGCATAAATGAGACTTTCCATTTTTTCTGCGGGTCGGTACGGTTACAACGATACCAAAATTCTAACTTTTTTTTAGGTTTTCCCACGTTTCTGCAATAAAAACCCTTTTTTTTGGAAATCTTTTTTCTATTCTAAATTGCTGCATTCAAAGTCCTGTAACTTTTTTATTTTTTGATGTACGGAACTCTATGAGGGCTTATTTTTTGCGAGACGAGCTGTAGATTTTATTGGTACCATTTTGGCGTACATACGGCTTTTTTGATCACTTTTATTGCGTTTTTAGTGAGGCAAAATGCTAAAAATGAGCATTTTGCCCCAGTTTTTTAGCTGTTTTTTTCCGTGCACAGTCAAAAGCATGTGCAACTTATTGTACGCATCGTTACGGACGCGACAATACCAAATATGTGGGGTTTTATTTTTTTTTACCTTTTTTTATGCTAATCTGAGAAAAAGCATAAAAAATGGTTTTTTTACTCTTTTTTTTTACATTTTTTTTTAATTCATTTTTTAAATCTTTCTTTTTTTTACACTGTTTGTGTCCCTCTGAGGGACTTTAACACTGCCCTGATGATCGCTGTCATAAGGCATGGCAGAGCTACTGCTCTCCCATGCCTTATCGCTCATACAGCGATCTCAGGCATAGGCAATACAGGACGCCAGTGTCTGGCGTCCTGTTGCCATGGTGACAGGCCGGGCTCTCGCGATGACATCGCGAGTTCCGGCCGGAGACACAGAGGGAGCCGCGCACCCTCTGTGAACTCTTTCCCTGCCGCGATCTACTTAGATCGCGGCAGGGAAGGGGTTAACAGCGGGGGATGCATCTCCGATGCCCCCCCGCTGTTGCAGCGAGACGCCGGCTGTGACTGACAGCCGGCTCCCGCTGCGGGATAGCGCTGGATCATATGTGATCCCGCGCTATCTCCAGGACGTAAGTTTACGCCCTGTTGCGGGAAGTACCCCGCTCCCAGGACGTAAACTTACGCCCTGCAGCGGGAATGGGTTAATGCATCCTTTTCAATAAAAAGAACAAGTGCGATACATATTTTATATTTCTTTGTGTAATCAAAAATAAGAAAAAAAACGGATAGGAATTCAGTTTTTAAAATGACAATTACCAAGAGATATAGAATAGTTAAAGGTTAGTTACAGCTCACCTATGATTTATTACATTGCCAATACACCTGAAACCACTTGTACCTCTTCCTGCAGGCGTGGGATATGATTTCAAGTGGCTGCTTTCTCAAATAAGGGAGATTCACTTACGCCGCTATAACCTAAGGAGATCGGCTTTGGAGATATTTCTAGTTGACCAAACCAACTACTTTCTGAATTTCAAAAAGGAGGTAATAATTTGCTTTCATTTGGTTAAAATCATAAAAATTTGTTTCATATTAGTGGTAAAATTTACATTTACAGTAGATAAATTGAGCAGTCCAGATTTTATTTTTAAACCTGAAATAAATGTTCCTTTTTAATGTTCTCTGATCATTCAGGTCAGAAATAAAGTATACAGCCGCATTCTTTCTCTACGTCTTCCAAATTTATATGGAACCCGGTCACCACAGGAACAATTGAAAGCTTCAGGCCTTACAGAAGTAAGTGACATGATTGTACACAGTCGTAGAGTGCCTGCAAATTCATACGTTCTTGCCTGTGTTCGCTACAGAGTTTTACAATAAAACACTCACAGGGGCAAAAGGCATTCATGTCCCGGGTCCATGCTGTATGTAGTTTAGGCAGCATGAACCTGATGATAGAATTCCTCTAAGTAGCTTGGAGACAAAGAACCACTTATTTTTCTTTTTCTCTGATTGGACAGCATTGGCTATGGACGCCTATGTATACTTAGCTCATCGTTGACCTCTTCTGTATTCCTTGCGCACCATTAGCTTTGCCCCTAATAAAGTCCGTGAATACTGAGTGTGTCTGTGCTAGTGCTTGCCAATGTTAAGCACCATGGTCCTGGACCACCTTAGATGTTTGCTGGAAGCAGTCCTTTGAAATTGTTGTCCCAGAATGACAGAATGTTCTACAGTTTCCTTATATGGGTAATATTCCCAAGTGTTTGGACAAGATGATTCTTATTTTGGCAAAGACCAAGGGCGATCTCATATGGCAGCTAAACCAAGATACTATCTCAAGGGAAATCTCTTCCACCCACACCTCAAGTAGTATTAACCGCAGATGCATTCTCTCTAAGGTGGGAACTCCTTACCAAGCTCCATGTACCCCAAACAGGTGGTCTCAGGAAAGGGAGGAGGCTCTTGTCAAATATAAAAAATGAAAGCCTTCAGTTTTTCTCTTGATTTCCAAGCTCTTCTGCAGAAGACTACAGTAGTGGTCCAAATTCCATGGGACCTCTGTCCCAACTTTTCTCCCAGATTGTCAAAAAATGGGGAGTCCCAAGTATAGAAGTTCTAGCGTCCAAGGAAAATACCAAACTGCCCAGGTTCTGCTCTCTCAACTTATAATATTACCCGGTGTGTCTAGATGCTCCCATACTATTGATTACTATGGTCTTTCAGAAGATCATGGAGGAGAGGACGTCATTAATAACAGTAATCCTGTTCTGGCCCGAGAGGGCCCGGTTACCTCTCTTATTAGAACTTTCCAGGAGTACATTGTGGAAACTTCTTGATCTTCAGACACTCCTCAGTCAGAAGGGACTTATTTCACCCTTGTCTGACCAGATTCCCTCTGATGGAGACAGACAAGTTAAGTTTAAGGAATTTGGTTCTACCTAGCTCAGTAATTGATGCTATATTCTCCTCCGAAAAACACAGACCAAACAAAGTTTACCACCGAGTTTGGTCTGTATTCCACTGTCTGAATTTCAAATATCTTGCTTCTACCTCTATATCATCTACCCTCTTCTTTCTTCAGGAGGGTTTTTGAATAAGCCTCATTCTTGCTACCCTAGGAATGGTGTCACTCGAACGTTTTTGCATGCACAGCTTTTACGCAAATACGCAGTGAATAGAACTCATTGGTTTTAATTGGATCGTTTACATAAGTGTATTTTGCATGTGCATCTCGTTCATACAAAAAATATGCAGCATGAAAAGAGCACATATTAAACTAATTAACTTAATTGCCCAATTCAATGAATGGGAGCATGGTTGCATGTGTCTTTCTTCAAGCACTATAGGCTGGATATCTGTGTTGTAGTCTTCAGTTTTTGGCTTTCGGATACTCGAAGAAGCGTCTGCAAGGTTTCCCTTCCTAATCCCTTCCTCTGCTGCCTCAAGGATAACCAGGAAAATCAAAATTTGCTTACCTGAAAATGTATTTTATGGAGTCCAATGAAGGCACAACTCTCCCCCCTTTTAATGAGTTTAATAAATTGTATTGCTTAAAATGTACACAAGTGGTTCTTTGCCTCCAACGTATTTAAGAGCATTTATTGAAAGCGTATTAATTATGCTAATTCTTTTATTCTGTCCAATCAGGCAACATAGGAACTTAACCCTTCTTGTGTTGCCTTTGGACTCCAGAAAATAATACTCTTCAGGTAAGCTGAATTTTTGACTATTATCTTTTTTTGTTTTCTCTAGAAATGGGTGAATAGAGAGATTACAAATTTTGACTACCTCATTCAGCTGAATACAATAGCAGGAAGAACATACAATGATCTTGCACAGTACCCAGTGGTAAGTTACATATAGAACAATGTCCAGGACAGTATAACAGGTTATGGATTGTATTGTTTAAAACCTTTGCTGCTTTTATAAGATTACAGTATAAAATGGGCCAATAGCCTTTATAGCAAAACTGCGTTGTTTGTTTCAGTTTCCATGGGTGCTTCAAGATTACACATCTGAAGAGCTGGACCTGAACAACCCAGCTGTCTTTAGGGACCTATCCAAACCCATTGGAGTACTGAATGAAAAGCATGCTGCTGCTGTACGAGAAAAGTAAGCGACAGGAAAAACATTCTCGCAATGTTCTAGGTGTTCTATAATGATGATGATCCAAATTAATGTGAAAAGGACCTATGATGATGATCATTTACTACGATATACCCAGTCTGGAAAGGATCACAATCATGATATGGTTGCAAAAAAATTGCACTAGTATTGTGCTTATCTAAAACTTGTCTTTTACTTGCAAATTATGTGTTTTGTATAATTTAAGCATTTAAATTTTATTTAAATGGACAAAAGTTAACGAATGCATGAATTCTAGGTATGAAAACTTTGAAGATCCTTCTGGAAAGATTGACAGTTTCCACTATGGTACACACTATTCCAATGCTGCTGGTGTGATGCACTATCTCATTCGTGTCGAACCGTTCACTACCCTGCACATCCAGCTTCAGAGTGGAAGGTATATTTGAGACTAAGATGCCTGTTTAGGGCTAATTTCACATGGGCGAGTGCGATAACAGTCAATGAAACTCGGCCCAATATCGTGTTCGCCAGCATGTGATCTCCTTGAAGGCATCGCATCCGCTCTTGTTAAAAAAAACACAAAGGTGTTTCAGAATCTCGGTGTGTTTCTGATTGTTTTCAGTGGGAAACCTCACATCGCATTTGCATCCATCTTGCATGCTGTGCGTTGCTTTGCCGGCCCCAGTGAAAACAATGGGCGATGCAAGACATTCCGTGGGAACGTCCAAAGATAGGACATGCTGGAAAAATTCGCTCATGTGTATGACTTCATTCAAAAGAATGGGGTTCATATTCGTGCAAGATTTAACTGTTTACTACAGTAGGTCTATACGAAGACAGCAAAGGGCCCTGTGCAAGAACAATATATGGGCGCCTTGCTCTTAAATATTACAGTATACAACAACCTCCTTTTAGTAGTATCTGTCGCCAAAATGCCACTTCTCTGCATGATTACAGCTGTTATGTACTACGTACTATGTAATTGGAATTCTTCAGTAACTTACACTGGAGTTGCCCTGACTTTGAAATATATCCTATAGCAAGTTGACTCATGAATATTCATGAGATGTCGTTCAGCCCCATTTAAAGCAGCTGATTAGTCATTCATGTCACCTAAAATATTGGGGTAAGTCTCATTAGTCAGAGTCCTCACTGCAGCTCTAGCCTTCAGACTCATTCGGACACAAGATGATCTGTCAGACGTCTTTGTAAGTTAAAGGAACTGAAAAACAACAGGACAACACTGGAAAAAGAGAGATTATTTACCTGAATGTCTACGAGAGAATATATCACAAGCTGAGATAGATTACGCTTTAAAATTTGGTGATGGTAGAATTTATTCCTCTACCTAGTCAGAATTCTTCCAGTGATTGTGAGTTATGATATTCAGTAGCCTGGTACCAGTAGTTGGAGGCTGCTTCAGGATGACATTGGGGTGCTTGGATATACTGTTTTGCTTTTGTATAGAATAGAACCTCTGTAGATCATCATTAATTTCATCTTCTCATACTGTTGTGTAGATTTGACTGTGCAGATCGCCAGTTTCATTCCATTCCTGCCACTTGGCAAGCTCTTATGGATAATCCAAATGATGTGAAGGAACTAATTCCAGAGTTCTTCTATTTCCCAGAGTTCCTCGAAAACAAAAATGGTAAGAAAGACCACAAACATGAATTGGATGATTGCACATATTGACACAGTGCACCCAAGGCATCTTTATATTAATGTACTAAATTCATCAATTGGCACTTAGAAATATTACTTAATCTTAGTAAACATCAGCAGATTGTATTTGTAGATCCACATTTTGGAGAGCCTAATTTTCTTAAAATATGTTTCAACATCTAATTCAACAATACCACTTAAATCTTTTCTTATATGGCAATGTGCCTGACACCTTGCCACTGACGTATTTTCATTGCGTTCCCCGCGGCGATAATCCGGCCGCGGGGAACGCAGTGAAAGCTTTCCATAGCGTTCTATGGAAAGCGGTTCCACCTGTCCATGAGCGGAGAATCATTGCGATTCTCCTCTCATGGGCGGGAATTCGCAGCATGCTGCGAATTGCCGCCATTCTCCTCAGTCAGCCTATCTGTCAGATAGGCTGACAGCAGACATCTGTCTGCCGGCTCCTGCTCCTGGGCAGCAGCTCCCGCGGTGGAGATCTGCCGCAGGATACCGCAATGCCCGTGGATAGGCAGCCTTAACAATCTCTTTAAAAGAAAGCTTCACTTAAAGCCAAATACTCCTTTATGTTCTCTTCATTTGACATAATTAAGTGCCCAATTGAACTGCACCTCTTTCTCCTTCTTGCCACTGTCCAAAACCAAGTGACAACTTGTAACATGATTTAGGAGATCAAATGGAAGCAGAGAGGAACCTGAGATCTGATACAACAGTAATGTTGATATTTGTAGACATTTCTTTGGTTTACTTTGGGTGGATCTTTCCCATACTTTTTCCTAGTATATTTGCATTATTTACAGTACTGTGGGAGGGGAGCAATCCTTCTTAGTGTAAATATGGGCAGTGTTCTAATGTGATAATGTAAGTATAAATGGTGTTATAATTAGGAGTCCTCTATAAAATGTCAAGGAATACTTGTCAGAAGGCGGCCATAAACAATAGGCAAAACGTCAGCTGAACCCGATGATTTCAGTGGTACACACAAGTCTAAAGGACAGATATTTCAAGGAGCAATTGTCAAACGATAGCATAAAGCAATACATATACCATTAATAAATCTCTCCATAAGTCACAACTCGCAAACGCTCCAGTATAGTGTACTTTAACCCATTAAGGACCAGGCACTGTAAATTTACGGCGCCTGGTCCTGAGCTTTAAGCACCACCGATAGTAAAATTACTGAGGCACTTTAAGCATCCTGCTCTGCAATCAATTAGAGGCAGGATCGGTTGTCAGCTGTTAGTGACAGCTGATAACCCGGTGAAGAAGGCAGGAGGGGGGGTTAATCCTTTCTGCCTTTTCCTTTGCAGAGTACACAGCGCTCATTGAGCACTGTGTAGTGAAAGTGAGTCTTCCGCTCCGGGAGCCAGGGGATCATGTGACTACCGGGGTTCCCTGCTACAGCAGAGCTGGAGGGTCCTACTAGACCCTGATCAGCTCTGCCAGTGAGTATTGTCATTACAGGGGTTGTTTTCTCCTGTAACTGGGGGTTCTATGGATGCCCCAGCTACAGTGGGAAAGTGTTAAATTAAAAAAAAAGAAAAAAAAAAAAGGTCCCCCAGAGGTCTTACATGACGTCATTGGAGACATAGATAGTAAAAAACATTATTCCATACATCAGTAAAACAATATTACGGAAGTAAACAGCAATACATACATAAGAAAGAAAATAACACAAAGCCAACGCCAACAAAAACCGTCGCCGTATGCGCCCTATAAACCAAAACCATACATATTATATATCAAAACATCCGAAACAAATGGACCAGTTCCCATACTTTATTTTAGCATAAATATACTAAATAAAAAACATAACTATAAATGTTAAAAAAATCATTTTTTTTTTTAGCATTTTACCCCCCAATAAAACTAAAAAACAGAAAAAAAAGTCAGTCACAAAGATATTTAAAAAATCGGCCTATATGTCATGGAAAGAAAATGCAGTAAAAATAATTTTTGTAGCTAAAGGGAAAAAAAATAGGGCAGTAAGACCGCCACATGGGTAAAATCCCTAAAAAGTCTCTGGTCCTTAAGGGGTTAACAGAGTCAAAAACAAAGTCACCTACAACTGAACAACAGAGAGAGTGAAAAGTAAGGGAAGGGGGGAAAGACTGATATAAGTCCCGCAAACCCATAACCACAGCCACCTCGGATCAAATCATACATGGCTATAATAGATCTGATAGTAAATTTATTCTCAAGAGAGATAAGCCACCACCACAGGTTTGCATCGGCTTATTCCTGTCTCGCTGTTGAGAACACATGCATACTTTGCATGGTATCTGTATGGAGATATCAGGAGTAATAGCTATCGGCTCATTAGCCACCACTAACTAAAGTGTATGGCCACCTCTGGAAATAAACGCCATGTGTTCTGTAACTCATTACAAAGTGTGAACTCTTTATATTTTTATGAGTATTTCTATTCATGTTTGGTTTATTTATTGAAGGATTTGACTTGGGAAGGCTACAAATTTCCAAAGAGAGAGTAAATGATGTTATTCTTCCAAAATGGGCCCAAAGTCCTGAAGATTTCATCAGAAAGCACAGGAAGGCCTTGGTATGTGGTTTTGCATCTTGAAAGTTGTGACTTAATTGCTCAACTACGTTACTCAAAGTTGATACTTCTTACTTCTAACCACTATCACCAGGAGTCAGAATATGTGTCTGCCCACCTTCATGAATGGATAGATCTGATCTTCGGCTATAAGCAGAGAGGACCTGCAGCGGTGGAGGCACTCAATGTGTTCTATTACTGTAGCTATGAAGGTAGGAGTTTTATTCTTAGTGATAGTGCATTTACAGGATGATATCGCTGAAGAACACTTGTTGACTTCAATTTTAAGAGCCCTTTGCTAGATATGATATATAGAATAGTCAGCCTCTTCTACCTCTGAATAATGTAATAAAGCTGTAATACAACCATACTTAAATTAGTTCTTCTTAAGGGCTATAATTAGAGATGAGTGAGCATACTCGCTAAGGACAATTACTCGATCGAGCATTGTCCTTAGCGAGTACCTGCCCGCTCGGAAGAAAAGGTTCGGCTGCCGGCGCGGGTGACAGGTGAGTTGCGTTCATGAGCAGGGGGGAGCGAGAGGGAGAGAGAGATCTCCCCTTTGTTGCTCCCCACCCGCCACCGGCAGCCAAATCTTTGCTCCCAAGCGGGCAGGTACTCGCTAAGGGCAATGCTCGATTGAGCAATTGCCCTTAGCGAGTATGCTTGCTCATCTCTAGCTATAATTCATATCACCGTTAGTGCTTCTGTCCTCCTGTCCTTTCATGGGATCAAGAAAACTGAAGCACCCTCTTTTACAAGAATAAAACAAATGGTGCCAAACAAATGCAATTATGATCTAAGAAACAGCAGAAAGACACTACATAACATATGACGATGGAGATGGAGGAGGAGGAGGAGGAGGAGAAAAAGACAGTGAGCATACAGGCCAATTTGTAAAAATCTTACAGAACAAAGTGGAACTTTAACTATCATGCTGCTTCCTGTTACTGTTAAATGTTTAGTAATCTTAAGATGCCCCCTGCGCGGGGACTTAAACAAGCATAACCTTTTATCATTGTGAAAATGTAATTAATATTTTTGAAACTATAAATGGGTCTTTAGGGTTTTAGGATTTGATTTGTCTGCCGAATATAATGAGTAGAGGACTTTAAGGACTGCCGCAATATTAGCAGGAACATATTTACATTCATGGGAAGGCTTAAGAACCTCCTGGATGTATATCCTTAGGTTCTGTTTGGAACCTTGGTTCCAGATTTCCATGAAGATCCAGAACTATGACGCAGATGGTAAGGAGCCCTAACATGTGATCTCTGTTGTTCAGTAGATTTTAAAACCGTTAATACTTCTATTCATTGAGAGAAAACCGCTAAATATGTTTATGCTTGTAACATCAGGTGCTGTGGACCTAGATGCAATTGCAGATGAGAAAGAAAGGAAAGCAATAGAAGGAATGATCAACAATTTTGGACAAACGCCATGTCAGCTGTTGAAGGTATAACTGTGCTGAAAGTAAATTCTAGCTTTGCTGTCTTTTTATTACATACTTATGACTTTTCCATAGCCCAGTATACACTTCTCTGTACAATATTACTGCCTTTGGGCCTCCAATATACCAGGTTGTTGAAAATGTTGTGATGGAAGTTGCGCCAGTGCTTCGTCATTTTACCAGGGCTCAGCTCAGCACAGCAAATTAAGAATAAATTCGACTTAGATGATTTTTTTTTCTCAATGAGAAAAATAAAACAAAAGTTCTCCCCCGCTCACAATGCTTTTTTTTTTTTTTAATTCTTGCACTTTGGATTCAAGCCTTTTACCTGCTAAGTTTCCTCTGTCCAGGACCTTATTAGTGTGTTGGGAAGAATGATGGCTGCTACCCAGACTTTGCAACCAGCAATACAACAATATAGCTATTATTGATCAATAAAATATGCCAACCATTCTGGACCATGAGGTGTTGGATTAGGGGAACTTTTAATCATGAAATACTATTATGTATTTCTCGTCCGTATCATTGGGGGCCACAGCCTAGACCATGGGATATAGCCACTGCCCTAGGAGGCGACACTAAGCAAAAAAGTGTTAGCTCCTCCCCACCTGGCTATATCCCCCCTGCAGGCACTCAGCTAATTAGTCTTTAGCTTAGTGTCTGCTAGGAGGCAGACGTGGCTATTCGCGGGAATCCGGGGAGTCGGGGCTTTTCCCTGGCTCTACTGGCCTCCCGGGGGAGACGCAGGCAGGGGGTGTCTCCACCACTACTGCGGCGTCTCACCCAGAGAAGAAAAAGGGGCCCGACCATGCAATGCGCATCTGAGTCGGTTACCCGCCAGCCATAGGGCTCCCCCTCCCTGGAGTAGCGCACTGTCTGACGGTGACGCGTAGGGGGCAGCACTGCTGGAGTGGTCGACGCAAGGCAGGCTGTGGCTCCCAGGAAGACACCCCCCTTGGGACTATGGACGGCGCAGCAAGTATTCCGGCGCAGACAGCGCATACCTTAAGGAGCATCAGGACGCCGGCGGCGGCAACGGCGGTGGCAGCGGCAGCGGCGATGACAGCGGCAATGACAGCGGCGATGGCAGCGGCAAAGGCGGCGGCAGCGGCAGCTCTCCCGCCCAGGGATAGAAGCTTGCGTGTTGCAGGACGCCGGGGCGCTGGCCGGCAGGCCACTTCCGGGCACGGCGCTCCGGGGGGCGGAGCGCCGTCGTCACGGCCGGAAAGCGTCACTTCCGGGTCGCGGGGACGCTTCCGGGCCAGGCCACGCCCCCTCCGACCGGGATGAGTTAAAAAGTCCGCATGGACAGAGAAATGGCCGCGCTCCTGGGCACTTCAGTTGCTACCCCTCTGAGCCCAGCACCTGCAGCTCTCTGAAGCACACAGCAGCCTTCCAGCCTTCCAGCCGTGCAGCCCTGCAGCCCTGCAGTTTTCCTCGGCAGTTTCCTTCTGCAACGGAGAAAGCACCCGGACAGCAGCAGCACCTCCTGTCTCGGGCACCAGCAGCAGGAATAACTCCGCAGCAGTCCCTGCCACAGCACCTGCCGGGTCACCAACGCCGCGAGATCGTATGGTACACCAGCGTCGACTTCCGACAGCATCCAAGCGTCAGGACCAGAGGCTCCAGCTGGACCGGGGGAACCGCAGAAACAGATGCTAGACCGGGTAAGCCCTGCCCAAGGCAGCACTTTGCGGTGTTCTCCCCTTGCCCTCCCCGTCCCCCCTGCAGGCATTCCTGTAACGGTACTTAGCTTACCCGCTACCTGGGAATTGTTTTCTGTTGCCATGTCTGACCCTAGATCAGAGGGTTCCAGCCCGGCCGAGGGGAGGGTGAAGCGTGGCGCTTGCACTATCTGCAGCGTTAAGTTCGCTTGCGGTCAAGTCGACCCCCGCTGCGCTAGAAGTGCCGCGGTGCGTGCAGCTCCAGGGACCCCGGTGCCCCCCGCCGCCCCTGTGGAGCCAGGGCCCGAACCCCAACGGGCAAGGTCCCTGGCCGCTGCCGTTTCTGGCTGGGCCACATTCTCTGCGGCGATTTTTCGCCGGTTAGAGTCCAGCTCAGACACGTCCTCCTCGGAATATGCACGAGGGAGGGCACGCAAGAGGAGGAGGTCCCGTAGCAGCGTGGACACTCCCCATAGATCGCGCCATACCGGGAGGTCGTCTAGACCCTCAAAGTCCAGACTATCCAGGGACTATCATGGCCATCATGGGTCCAGGGAGTCCGTGCATACTAATCATAGATCAAGGCATTCTTCACGGTCCCGGTATTCTGCGAGACCAGCCCGGGCTCGCCATGAGTCCCCTCGAGCATCTTGCTCATGGGCGCCCCGGGATACGGCGCAAGCGGCAGGCAAGGGCAGTGGGTCTGAATACTACGACCACTCTGCAGGCTCGTCAGTTTCGGAACTAGACGAGGAACAGGTGTCGCCTAGCCAGCCTAATATACGGCCTGGTAATATCCATAAGAGAAACCCTCCAAGTAATGGAAGAAACAGTGGAGACGCCTCCTTCCGCGGTGTCATGTAGACAGCGACAGGTCTTCCCAGACCATCCGGATTTTTCGGAGGTCCTTAACAGGGAATGGCAGAACCCGGATAAGAAATTTAGGCAATCCGGGAAGACTCGGAAAAGTACATATCCATTCCCAGGGGGCCTGAAAAAGGGTTGGGCGGTACCTCCGGTAGTTGACCCGCCAGTGTCGCGACTGTCTAGAAGTTCAGCACTGCCAACAGCCGAGGTAGCAATGCTGGCTAATCCTCAAGACAGGAAGCTGGATGAGTGGGCAAAAACCGTGTTTTAAGCCACAGGCACCGCCTTACAGCCGATGTTTGCGGCCGCATGGTCGGCAAGGCATCCATAGCCTGGGCCAAGCAGCTACGGAGAGACACTGTAGCAGGCTCTCCACCAAATGGGTTGCTCAAACCAACAGACAACGTCATACAGGCAAACAAATTTGTATGCGCAGCAGAACTAGATGCAGCCAAGTTCGTCGCCCGGGCGTCCGCTGCATCGGTTGCGGCAAGGAGAACTCTCTGGCTGAAAAAGCTGGTCAGCAGATACAGCATCCAAGATGGCCCTAACGAAATTGCCATTCGAAGGAAACAGGCTGTTTGGACCTAAACTGGATGACATGATAAAGGACGCTACAGACGGCAAGAGCACGTCGTTACCACAAATGCCGGCAAGAAAGGAGAAGGTTCCACTAAAAAAGGAAACCATTTGTTGTAGATCCTTTCGGCGTTTTTCATCCCGCCCAGGGTCGGGGCAGTGGTCCTAGTCTACAAGAACCCCGACGGACGCAAAGAGGGGCCCCTCTTTCAAAAACAAGGCAAACTTGGCGATCCCGACCCGGAACATCTAAAACAGCGGGATCAGAGAGCGCGGCATGAGATGCTGCCCCCACCCAGTGTCACCACGGGGGGGGGGCAGGCTCTTCCAATTTCGGGAGACATAGGGGAGGCGCATGAGCAACAAGTGGGTGCAGGAAATTGTGACATCCGGTTACGCAACCGAAGTCACGACTCTCCCACGGAACGCATTCTGCAGGTCCGGAGTGCCTACCACCCCGGAAGGAGTAGCCAACCGACAGCAGGCAGGGCGGAACCTTCTGGCACAGGGGGTTGTGAAACCGGTACCGGGGGCACAAGAGAGGCAAGGGTTCTATTCGAATCTTTTTTCTTGTACCCAAAAAGGACGGCAGAGTGAGGCCGGTACTGGATTCAAGGAGGTTGAACCAATTCATCAGAACAAAACATTTCCGGATGGAGCCAATCAAGTCCGTGATAACCTCCATGCAACCAGGCGAATTGCGGTCATCAATAGATATCAAGGACGCTTATCTCCATATCCCGATTCGGGAAACACATCAAAAATTCCTTCGTTTCGAAACACAGGGAAGGCATTTTCAGTTTACGGCACTGCCATTCGGCCTGTCTACCTCTCCAAGGGTCTTTACGAAGGTACTAGCAGCAGTGATGGCGCCGCTCCAGGCGGAAGGTATATCAGCCATTCCATACCTGGACGATATACTAATAAAGGCACCGTTGGGGGACGGCAACATCAAAAGTTTACACGTCACGATGAAGATTCTAGAAGAATTCGGCTGGATAGTGAACCGCGAAAAATCATGCCGAATACCGACGCAACACTTGGAGTATTGGGCATGATATTCGATGCCAGCCAGCACCGGGTCCGACTACCTCAAGCAAAGGTAGACAAGCTCCGGCAGGGGGTCCGGTCCCTAATATAGGGGAAACCGTTAACCCTCAGAATGGCTACCCTGGGCCAGATGGGGCAGCATTCGAGGCGGTTCCGTTTGCCCAGTTCCAGTCAAGGAAACTACAACACTTGATATCGGCACGCTGGAATAGGGTCCGGATGACCCTGGAACAGCGAATCCAGATGACCCCTCAACTCCAAAAGTCACTGAAGTGGTGTCGGGGACCTGGGAGACTTCAGGCGGGATGGCCTTTGAGCCCAAGTCGCTGGACAGTAGTGACGACGGACGCCAGCCTTTCAGGTTGGGGCGGAACACTAGGGGACCAGTCGGTTCAAGGAGTGTGGTCTCAAAAAGAGACAAGGCTACAGATTAACATCCTAGAGTTGCGGGCCATCTACCTGACTCTCCGACACTTCGGGCCCAATCTCAAGAGAAAGAAGGTACGCGTTCAAACGGACAGCACCACAGCGGTGGCCTATGTCAACCGACAAGGAGGAACAAGGAGCGTGTCGGTAATGAGCAAGGTAACAGGCATACTAGCGTGGGCGGAGAAGCATCTGAGCTCGATGTCCGCAGTCTACATTGCCCGGAATAGAAATAACTGGGTGGCGGATTACCTAAGACAAGAAACAGTGGATCCCGGCGAATGGGGGCTGCACCCAGAAGTATTTCGGACGATATGCCGGAAGTAGGGCTCGCCAGACGTGGACCTCAGGGCGTCCCGACTAAATTACTAGCGACACTCATTTATGTCCCGAGCGCGGGATCCACGAGCAGCGGCAGCGGAGGCGCTGACCATTTCGTGGGAGGAGTACAAGCTCCTATACGTATTTCCACCCATTCCTCTCATACCGAGGATCCTAGGGAACATCAAGCAGGAAGGATGATCAGCAATATTAATAGCACCAGACTGGCCAAGAAGAAGCTGGTACGCGACCATCATAGAAATGCGGCTCGACACACCGTGGCATCCTCCAGAGCAAAGAGACCTGCTATCCCAGGGGCCTTTTTTTCTACACCCAAATTCCAAGTCTCTACATTTGACGGCTTGGCCGTTGAGACCGAGGTGTGGAGGAGGAAGGACTATTCGGAGAAGGTTAGCCAGACTATGATACGGGCCGGAAAACCAGCCTCATCTGCAATTTATTGTAGAGTCTGAGAAGCGCTCCTTCACCTGTGTGAGGAGGGGCGGGTACAACCGATACAATTGTCGGTGGCCGGAATTCTTGCATCCCTACAATCAGGCCTCGAGGTAGGATTGAGGGTAGGCTCGTTAAGGGGACAGGTGTCGGCATTAACGGTACTGTTCCAAAAACCAATCGCAAAGAGGATGGCAGTACGTACATTCCTGCAGGGAGTCGTCCATACGACACCCCTGTTTAAACCCCCGGTCCAAACTTGGGACCTTAATCTCGTGTTGGACACTATGACGGGCCAGCCGTTTGAGCCGCTGAAGGAGATTCATAGGAGACTACTGGCCTGGAAGGTGGTATTCCTCGTCGCCATTACGTCAATCCGTAGGTTCTCGGAGCTGGCGGCTTTGTCTCTACAGGCGCCAGATAGGACCGTCCACCCGGACAAAGTAGTGCTGAGGCCATCACCCGAGTTACTACCAAAGGTGGTATCTCTGTTGTCAGACTAATGAAGAAAATTGTCTTGCCTTCTTTTCGTCCAGATCCAGTACAAAAAAAAAAAAAAAAAAAAAAAAAAAATATATATATAATAATAAATGCTGCACCACCTTGGTCGTGGTAAGGGTGCTAGGATCTATGTGAAAAGAACAAAGACGTTTCGTAGGACCGACACCCTCTTCGCTAGTCCGAAGGGGACCCGAAGGGGCTTGGCAGCCTCAAAAGTCATCCTATCCAAATGGATAAGGTCCCTGATAACAGAGAAGTATCGCACCTCAGGGCGCTTGCCGCCATGTCGGGTTACGGCCCGCTCCACACGGGCGGTAGGGGCTTACCGGGCAGTCCGTCACGGAGCCTCAGCCCTTCAGGAGGGTAAGGCAGCCACCTGGACTTCCTTACATATGTTCTAAAAATTTTATAAGGTCCACACAGCTGCATCATCCGACGCCGCTCTTGGCCGGAAGAGCTTGCAGACGGCGGTCGTTGACCGCACAGCCGAACTCTGAATGCCCACCCAATATATTGTTTTCGGGACTGCTTGTGGACGTCCCATGGTCTAGGCTGTGGCCCCCAATGATACGGACGAGAAACAGATATTTTTGGTATAACTTACCGTAAAATCTCTTTCTCGTCGCGTTCATTGGGGGCCACAGCACCCACCCCTTATTTATTTAGGCGGTTGCTGGAACTTTCTGTTCTTCGGTCATGGTTCGGCAGAAAATTGTGCCAAAGAGGTTGTTTTTGGTATGTATAAAAACATAATATGTATAATCGTACTCCCACTGGCTTCCTACTGCTTGCAGACAGACTAATTAGCTGAGTGCCTGCAGGGGGGATATAGCCAGGTGGGGAGGAGCTAACACTTTTTTGCTTAGTGTCGCCTCCTAGGGCAGTGGCTATATCCCATGGTCTAGGCTGTGGCCCCCAATGAACGCGACGAGAAAGAGATTTTACGGTAAGTTATACCAAAAATATCTGTTTTAGTAACGATAGATTTCTGCTTAACACCAAAATAACTTTTTTTTTTTTTCTTTTTGTCCTCTTCCAAATGTATTATTAGTAGAAATAATGTGCAGCATCTTCACTAAGTAAATAAATATAAACTTTAATAAAGTAACTAGTTGCTAAGGCAGAGCAGAAATGTCCTGTCTGAGGAGGCTTCACAACAATATTTTTTAAAGAGGACCTGTCTTGGCTTTGCAGATCCTTCTGACTCGAACAATGTCGCTCCTTTTTCTCTACTCCCTCCCATTTTGGGCTCTTGGTTTTAGTGTGAATGTGTCAGGTGAGCGGTTCCTATTGCTCGCCGTCATTCAAGTCTGGCATCACTCATTGGCAGTGAGCAGTTGGGACCGCCCACCTGACACATTTACAGCTCTGGGAACTGAAACTAAGTGGAGGAACGAGTGGGAGTAGAAGGAAAAGTGAGACATCGCTGGAGTCAGCATGGCCGCGTTTGAAAATCTATGCAGCTGGCCCTACTAACATGAGGACATGACAGGTCCTCTTTAATTATGTCAATGAAGTTGGTGTAAAATCTAAACTCAAGCAGGATGTATACTTCTGAGTAAGACTGTGTTTAAAGCTGATCTGTCATCTGACTAGGCTGCCCTATAAGTCAAAACGGCACAAAAAATATTGCACTATTTTGCTAATGTTATGTGGCTGGTGTATTCATGATATTAGTGCTCCCCCACTTTCTTAGTGATTGATGGGCTGCTTTATATGCAGATACACAACGGCCAGCGGTCAGTCTCTGCGGGGAGAGGCGGGTATGCGCTGACAATTCAGTGTAACCATTTTGAAAGCAGTGAGGAGACAAAGCTCAATCTATCAATTTTATTATTTCTTCTTGGATTTTGATGAACTGCCCATCACTTTGATCATTAGCTTTTTAAATGGATTTGCAGCACATGACCTTTAGAAGGCAATAGAATACTTGAATTACCAAATTCTATATTAATATAGATATATAATAATTTTGTGTCAAATATCTTGATTGTGTTTTCCTTTCAAACTTTCTCCAAATACAATACAGGAACCTCATCCAACTCGGCTATCTGCAGAAGAAGCTTTACTGAAACAGACAAAACTAGACAATGGAACGCTAAACTTGTTCCAAAACCTCACGGAGCTGAAGTCATTCTTTATAAAGGTACATCTGGAGAATGTGTCGCTCATAAAATAGTAGACTGCCAGATTGTCATAACTTTACAAAAGTCAGTTCTCACAAACCATTATTCATGTTTTCCTATAGTAGAAATAAAGTCATTCTAAATGAATATTCTTAACTTTTTTTTTTTTTTTTGCCTTCAGGGTATTAGTGATGAAATTCCTGTGGTTAAAGCCGTTGTTCCAAAGAGTCAGTTACGCTCCTTTATATCTCAGGGAAGCCCAGAAATACTGGTGAGTTTTCAAAAATTGATTTTAATTTAATAGGGAGTTATTGGATGAACCCTAAAAGCCATAGGACCGTTACAGATGGCTGATCATGCTCTTTTGTTTATATGTGGCTTCTTCTAGGCTTCTATTTCACACGAACAGGTTCATTATACCCATTATACCCAAAAGTAAATAGATCTTGCTGATTTAAGTCAGGTAAATGACACTTCAAAGTGAACCTGCAGCCACTTTGTTTTTCAATGACACATGTAAAACGTCAAGAACAGTTTACTTAAACCAAGTCTTTCTAATCATTTTCTACTGGCTCCTCATCTGCCAGAACATAATGATGCCTGTGCCTTACCACCAGTAGTTGCAATCCATACCAAAATTATATATTTCTCTTTTGTCTCCTGAATCCAGTATGACATTACCTAAAGCAGGGTACAGTCATGGCAAAAAGTTCTGAGACCGAAACAAATTTTAGTTTACACAAAGTTTGTTGCTGCAGTGTTTTTAGATGTTTCTATGGTATACTGAAGTACAGTTATAAGCATTTCACAAGTTAATAAACTTTTATTGACACATACATCGAGTTTCGGCAAAGACTCAATATTTACAGTGTTAACACCTGTGTTTCAAGACTTCTACAATTCGCCCTGGCATGCTGCATATCAGCTTTTGGGCCAGATCCTGACTGATGGCAACCCATCTTTGCCTAATCACTGCTTGGAGTTTATCACAATTTCTGCATTGTTTGTCCACACACTTCTTGAGGATTGACCACGGGTTCTCATGAAGCCTGAGATCTGGGGAATTTCCTGGCCATAGACCTAAAATGTCAATGTTTTGTTCACTGAGCCACTTAGTTCCCACTTTTACCTTATGACATGGTGCTCAGTCATGCTGGAAACAGTTTGTCCATCACCAAACTGATCCTGGATGGTTGGGAGAAGTTGCTCTTGGAGGATTTTTAGATACCATTCTTCATTCATGGCAGTGTTCTTAGGCAAAATTGTGAGTGAACTCACTCCATTGGATGTAAAGCAACCCCTTTTAGAAGTGGCAGCAGGCAGGTGTTGGTGCATCTGCATGCACAGTGAGGTGATGGCTTTTGGAGGCTGGTCTGGTGTCAAGAAGGACAGTAAGAAAGCCACTTCTCTCCAAGAAAACATCAAGGACCGATTGACATTCTGTAGGAAGTACAGGCATCGGACTGCAGAGGACTGAGGTCAAGTTATTTTTTCTGGTGATGTCCCCTTCAGACTTTTTGGGACATTTATAAGAATGATTGTCCGGAGAAGAAAAGGTGAGCGCTACTATGAGTCCTATGGATAAAATAGAAAAGCCCCCCGCGCTCCTATGCACTTAGGATAGTAAGAACGATATAGGTCTAGTGAAGGGTATGACGTACTTCGTTGAAGAGCCCTATACACATACAGGTCTCCTCTCAATCCAGGAACGTCCTTAATGAGCCAGAGGGAGGTTTTACCGTTTTTATTGGTGAAGAGACAAACGTGCAGACACAGGCCACAATAGAGGGAAAACCAATAGAGTACAATGAATTTCGGAGACGACAACTTCTCCCAAACATCCAGGACCAGTTTGGTGATAAACAATTCTTTTTCCAGCACGATGGAGCACCCTGTCACAAGGCAAAAGTAATAACTAAATGGCTTGGTCAACAAAACGTTGAAATTTTGGTTTCCTTGGCTAGGAAACTCTCCAGATCTCTCTCCCTTTGAGAACCTGTGGTCAATCCTCAAAAAGCGGGTGGACAAACAAAAACACAGAAATTGTGATAAAACCCAAGCAGTGATTAGGCAAGAATAGGTTGCCATCAGTCAGAATTTGGTCCAGAAGCCAATAGGCAGCATGCCAGGGCAAATAACACAAGTCTTAAAACATAAGGGCAACAACACTGTAAATACTGGGTCTTTGCCTAAACTTGATGTATTTGTCAATCAAAGATTTAAAAATTATGCAATGCCTATAATTGTACTTCAGTATACCCTAGGAAATCTGACTAAAAGATCTAAATACACTAAAGCAGAAACTGTCTACGCTGTTTCTAAAACTTTTTTTTTACATTGAATGGTGCTTACGGAAACGGCACAGCTCTCGGTGCTACCCTGTTTCCGCATTACCCATTCTCTTCTTTAGGAGTTACGTAAACTACATACAACAGCCAGTTTTGCAGTTTTCAAAATCCCAGCCATAGTTGGTTATGCTGGTGAGAAGGGGTTGAGGATCCTTGTTTTAGTGATGGGTGCGGGTTCCAGAGATGGTAATTGTATTTGTCAGATATTTTTGGCATATCCGGTGACTGTCCAAGATTGGAATATCCCCTGGAGGCCCGTAGTGTATGTGCACTGCAAAGGCAAGGAAACCTTTAGCCATTTGATATCATTAAATTAATTTCACTAATTTTATGTCTGTCTGGTTTAGGTAACAATAAATCAGAGCTTAATTATTGGGACCCATGGATGGCTACCATATGAGAAGAACATTTCAAATTATTTTACTTTTACCAAGGACCAAACTGTTTCTAATCAAAAGTAAGTGTAACACTCGATAATAAGCACAAAAACGTATTCTCTTGTTAGTTAAAGGAGTTCGATTTTTAACTCCTGCCTGTATTTACGCAATCATAAGAGCTGTGTCTAATCCTGGAAACCCCTTTAAGGCCAAAATCTTCTTGGGAGCTTAAAGTGTGCTTCCAGTTATAAATAACTCTCCATAGTGCAAGTGAATATAAGAAACTTTGTAATATATCTTAATGCAGAAAATGCCTTCTTCTATGCTTATTAGATTCCTCCCCTCTCGCCCACTGTTTGCTCTGAATTCACTGATTAAAATCCATATACAATAGGCAGAGAGGAGATGGATTTTCCGTTTAACTGAGGGATCAGATTACAGCTGACCATAGATGTTTATGGAGAAAGAAGCACATGCTAACATTTTAAAATCTAATGCACATCACAGTAATTCATTTCGTAATAGGCTCACTGCACCTGGTCTAGCTGCTTTCTTTGTTTTCTATGCTGTATGACGTTCTGCCTAAAAAATATCTCCACTTCCTGTGACATCTTGTCAGGAATTGCTACTTCCTTCCCTGTCCAAAGCCTCCGACATCCTATGAGCAGTGCATGATGGGAGGACAGGAGAAAAAGCACTGCGTTGTATGGCTCATGCATAGTTCAGAGTGCCTTAAAGGGGTTGTCTCGCGGCAGCAAGTGGGGTTATACACTTCTGTATGGCCATATTAATGCACTTTGTAATATACATCGTGCATTAAATATGAGCCATACAGAAGTTATTCACTTACCTGCTCCGTTGCTGGCATCCTCGTCGCCATGGTGCCGTCTAACTTCGGTGTCTTCTTGCTTTTTTAGACGCGCTTGCGCAGATGGATCTTCTCCCTTCGGCTGGTCTCGGAAGCATCTGCGTTTTGGCTCCGCCCCCTTGTACGCGTCATCGCGTAGCTCCGCCCCCGTCACGTGCCGATTCCAGCCTCCTGATTGGCTGGAATAGGCATGTGATGGGGGCGGAGCTACGCGATGACGCGTACAAGGGGGCGGAGCCAAAACGCAGATGCTTCCGAGACCAGCCGAAGGGAGAAGATCCATCTGCGCAAGCGCGTCTAAAAAAGCAAGAAGACACCGAAGTTAGACGGCACCATGGCGACGAGGATGCCAGCAACGGAGCAGGTAAGTGAATAACTTCTGTATGGCTCATATTTAATGCACGATGTATATTACAAAGTGCATTAATATGGCCATACAGAAGTGTATAACCCCACTTGATTTCGCGAGACAACCCCTTTAAGGTCCTGTCCATCTACTTCAGCAGGCTTTCTTTGGCACTAGGAATAAGTTGTAGGACCTATGAGTTGTGGGCGGAGCTACAGCACTGGCCGATAAACAAGCTGTATGCATGCTGGGAGTTGTAGGTAACAATTTTATTGCTGTGTTTACAGTGTAATTGATGCATGTAAGCACAGCGTCAGATCAGTGGCTGCACAGGACGAAGAAGAGGGTCCAGGACTGAGTTAAAAGATAGATTGCCACTACTTGGCTTTACTTCCTAGATTTGAGCATTTTCATAATTTTCGTTTTGTGCTCTGAAAACCCCATTTTAGCGTAGCTCAGAGCTTACTTCATGGCTGAATATTTCTCTGCATTTGTTGTGTCCTTACATTGTTGTGTTTTTGGGAGTTTTACAGAAGACCGCTTCTGGGTGGAGGGATGATGTCGGCAGCAGTGACTGTCATCGGGATGGGACTTTGCGTTGCCTTCAGTGTGGAAGAAAGGAAACAAATCATGGCTTTCATTTTCATTTTCAGAACTCAGAGGGTTGTGTCTGGCCCTTTTGCTCCTAGCCTTGAGATAACCGCAAAACTGTTTGTGGTGTCCCATGATGGGAAAGTATTGTTCACTGGTGGTCACTGGGATAACAGCATCCGAGTAACTTCATTGGCTAAAGGCAAAGTGATTGGACAACACATCCGGCATATGGGTAAGGACCTAATGTGTATACATTAATAGATCTTTTTCTTTAAAGGGAAGCCGTCACCTGCCTAAAGCACCATAAACTAACTTATGAGGCTGTAAGGCAAGATGACAAGGGGGTGGGTGCTATATTTTTCATACCTGCGCACTTCCTGGTTCCCGTGATGCTTTGCACTGAAGTCCGTGCGCCACGGAGTCCCGTGCATGTACTCTCCAATGCAAGTCTATGGGAAAGTTTGTGTACAAGACTCTGAAATAAGTCAGGTTTTTAGCCAGCACACTGATTTCAGTGGCAGGAAGCAGGTGAGTATTAAAAAAACAGCACCTTGCCGAACAGCATCACAAGTTAGTTTATGGTACTTTAACCCCTTAACGACCAGCCCATAGTGTTTTTACGTCCTGCCCAAGTGGCTTTATTCTCTGAGGACGTAAAAACATGTGTCCTGCAGAGAATAAAGCCACGTGGGCTCTGGACGTGACAACTCCATGCTGTCGGTGCCCGCAGGTAGCCGATAGCATGGAGCTGTCATCCCGGGCTGCAGGGACCCCCGTCAATGCGATCGGCGCTATCCAATCGATAGCGCCGATCGCATAAAAGTTAAAAAAAAGTTAAAGATTCAGCTGCCCTGATGGATCGGATCCATCAGGGCAGCTGAAATTACTCACCCCCGTCCGCCGCACTGCTCCCCACTCTCCTGGTCCTCCGAGCCCCGAAGCCGGCCTTCTGCGCATGCGCATCAGGCGGCATTACGTCAGCCGCATGCGCAGAAGGCCTGGCGGCCCGGGAAATTTAAAGTCTCCTGGCTCCCGACTCCTGTAGGTAGCCGGGAGGCAGGAGATGTCAGCGGGGACCTCCTATGAGCCTTTCCAATCTTGGCTTGGTGTAGGAAAACAAAGTGTTCCTCAAAATGCTGAAAAGTAATGTTAAATTTGTACATCTCCTAAATGGTTAAAAAAAAAAACGAAAGTTTTTCCAATGTGCATCCAAAATAAAGTAAACGCATGGAAATATATATCTAAGCAAAAATTTCTATATTATGTTTGCACATATTTGAGAAATGTGGCACCTGACCATCAGTAAAATGTTGCTCACAAGGTGCAAAAAGGTTGTGGCCTTCTGATCTCTGGCATTCCCCTCTTCTGGTTGGTACCTTTGCAAAGGAGCTTTTCAAACTGATTTGTGCACATATACAATATATACAGTTCAGGATTATCCGATGAAGGTCTTCAACTGACCAAAACGTCAAATGCGTTTTGACTGGATTTAGTACATGAAATAACAATAAAGTGATTATTAAGGCACATTGGCTCTGTAAGATGAACTTGAAATGTAGAAACTTGTTTGAACTGCAGTGGAGTCAGTATTACAGTAAAATATCTTTTCTCATTTTTCCATCTTTTATCCTCCATATGTATTAGACATTGTAACCTGCCTAGCAACAGACTACTGTTGTATTAATCTTATTTCTGGCTCTCGGGACAGAACATGCATGATCTGGCAGATAACACAACAGGTGCGTTATTTTTCTTATATAATCTATTTTGTACTATTCATATAGAAGAGTAATGTTTTAAGATGTACATCACCTGCAAAAATCATTACCTAAGCAATTAGATATAAGATTATGGAGCTTAGTTATGTGGCCTATGGATCAGAATGTGGCGTATGGTTCTGTGGTGTAGTACAGAAGAGGTTTTATACTTTTAAGGGCCAATATCCACCGGCGGGTCGGATTCCACGCAGGGAATCCTGCACGGAATCCAGCCCTTCCCGCATCCGGTGAGCCCTATTTACCTGTTGAGCACTGATTGGTTGCTATGAGCAACAAAGGACATTCTTATTTATAAATCTCCCCCTATCTCACTGAGGAAGCAGGGGGACATAATCTTCACTTGATCCAAATATACAAACGCCATATGGATTTTGTCTTGGATTTGAACCCAGGATTCCAGGGCTACAAGGTAACAGTGCTAACCATTCAGTCACCGTACTGCCCTATTCACAATATTTTTATTTTTTGGTCTCCACCTGAATTTAGGTCTATATTTTAGAGGGTTTTCTGTAACTCGGATGGCTTGTACTTAGAACTGGTCATTAAAGGGTTTTTCAAGGCAGCACTGGCTGTTCATTACCGGAATACACCATGGTCAGAGTGCCAGTGTAGTGGCTGGCACCTGTAATTGCAGGTGCAGCTCTCATTGAAATCAATGGGAGCTGCGCCTTCAATTACAAGCCCAGCTTCCATTGATTTTAATGGGATCTGCAGCGGTGGCTACCGCTCTGACCCCGGTGTATCCTGGCACTGACAGCTGGCATTGCCTGGAAAACTCCTTTAATATCAGGTTGGTGGTGTGCCAAACTCTCAACACCCCACCAGTCAGCTGTTTGAAGAGGCTGCACCATTCGTGTGAGTGCTGTGGCCTCTTCATTGTATACCAAGCTCATCACTGTAAATGTCAGAGTGGTTGTGCCTGGCATTGAGAATCAGTCAAACTCATGTGATTTGGGACTGAGCAGCACAAAGGCCATATGACCAATAAATATGATGTCACAAGTCAGCAAAAAGGCTTCAGTGCTCGCACCAAGTACCATGGCCACTTTAAATAGCTAATTGGGGTCTATGGGATAGCTTTTGCCGTTTGGTATGTGCCTGAAGATTATTTTGAAAATCTGGAAGAATGAGAATGACCTGTTCACATGCATTGTTACGCTTACTATTGGTGGTGTGGCTCTTACCTTGATTTGTGGTTGTGAAGAACAGCGAGGAATCCACGCACAAAAGACTTCAATTTCCAAATACTATAACAGGTCAATGCCTTTCATTCATATGAACTTTTATTTACTAGTGGAGCTTTTTGTGCAACAGTTAATAAAAAATATATTTTGATCTATAGAAAACAGGTAGAGAGATGTATTCTATCATTTTTATGTATTCTTTCCAGGGTGGTGTTTCTGGCGACCTCTCTGCTAAGCCTATGCAGATCCTGTATGGACACACGGATGAAATAACAAGTGTTGGCATCAGTACTGAGCTGGACATGGCTGTTTCTGGATCCAGAGTAATATATTCTACTACTGCTAAATATTTATTTTAAGGAAAAAAGAAAGGATATGGTTTAGAGAGTAGATTTTTCTGTTGATGGTCATTCTTCTTGTAGGATGGGACAGTAATAATTCACACAATCCGAAGAGGCCATTACATGCGGACCCTGAAGCCACCAACTGACAGTTCACTTGTCATGACTATTCCTAATTTGGCAGTCTCCTGGGATGGACATATTGTCATTCATAGCAGCCTGGAAGGGAAAGGAACTCTAAAGGTGAGTCGTTTAGTATTGCTGTCAATGGTTTGCTCTTTAAGGGTATGTTCACACGTAGCAGAATTTATGCGGATTTTCCACAGTGGAAAATCCACATCAAAAACTGCACCATTGGTGCGGATCCACAGCAAACGTAACACTTTCTACTTAGAGTGTGAAACTGGCTGTGAATCCACACCAATGGTTTGGATTTTGACAGTTTTTTTTTCTCCTTTTTTTCATTTATCTTTTTCTGCTCCTTGACTATGGTGAGTTCAACCAGCACTCCTGGGGCAAGGGAATACTTGTGAGCCTTCTTCAATTCCTCCACATCAGAATTAAGGTTCTTAATCTCAGTAGTCTTTTCCCTTCTTCAGTCTGGCCCCATACTTAATGTACCACAAACTACATATTTCAGTGTTTCCCACTGCAGAGGAAGTAGGATCTGGTCCACCGCATGAGAGATGCTTGTAATGATATCTCTATTGCAGTCTGCATCTTTTACCCAGGACTTATTAGGCCACCAAGCCCATTCCCTGGCCTCCATCCCCGGTAGATCCAACTGGAGAAAAACTGGGGAGTGATCAGGCCATATAGTTGTACCAATCGTGACATGCTGGTGGAACATTGGGGCTTATTGTGATATTTAAAAAGTGCCAAGCGCTGGCGAGAAATACGTGTAATCTTTTGTGTGCAAACTGGACAACCCCTTTAATTTCTTGCCCTGATCAACATTTGGTAGATAAATGCTCCCAATAGTGTAGGTTTTAGCGTGAATCTTTGACAGTACTAATTAAATCTGCCCTATTGGCAGACCAACGGTATCGGCAGGATATATTGCAAAGACCTATGAAATGCCATAGACATGCCCAGTAATTTAGAATCCGGGTTCGAATTATGCATCCAAGCACTGCAATATCTTGAGTGTAACCCAGGAATGTGAGTCTCCTGAAGCAACAATATTTGCGCCTTCACCTTATGCAGCCCATAAAGAATTTGTGATTGTTTTTGTAACTTAGTATGTTAGGCTGAATGGAGACAATGTCCATCTAGTTCAGTGATGCATTAAAACCCTGTACATTGAAAGGCCAACTTAATTAAAGGCTTCATCATGGTGGCAGATCGGCACGAAAAAGGAAGAGGTGGTTAGGGGGGAAAAAGGGGGAGGGGGTGAAGAAAAGATGGAACCACGAAGAAAAAAGCTCAAACAAATAGCTATAAAAAACTGTAAACCCACAGACAGTCCCACTACAGCTCAACAGGAAATAAACTATGGAGCTATAGATACCCCTGAAAGGGTGCTAACCCTAAATGGAAGCAGTCTTCCAACGACAGTAACACAGAGACCGCTACATAGGCAACAGTAATATAGTATTATAAAATATACCCCTATCTGAAACTTAGATCTGGGCTATAGAGACTTCTGCTGTGGATCCTGCAACGATACTGTGTAAACTTGATAGAATGGATATTTGGGATCCCCTCTGCTATTGTGAACAGCAATATGAAACTCAGATTGGCACTCAGTATCCAGTAGTGCCCTGGATACATTTAGAGCAGAAAACAGGGTTACACAAAGGACCCTGTCTACCTAGCCCAGTTATCATGTCCTTTGGATATAGCCAGAGAACAACAGAAAAAAATTAGCATAAGACTCATAGAATACTTGCTGTTTGCTAGAAGAGTCTCTGAGCCATCATACAGGTCTACCTCCATCTTGTGAACCATCAGTGTGCAAGCTGCGTACAATTTGTCTACTAGGTTATTAGAGAGAAGGAAACCGAAACACGGTAGAAAAACTAGTAATGTCCGGAGTTGCTGGAGACTTATGAAAGCTTACTCAAGACAATTGGCATCTGAAATGTTCCGCCCCCGAGTCAGAAGAAGAAAGGATAATAGCTGAGAAAACATCAGCAAAGAACCCCGCCATCACCCGCATGTGGGGTCTTTAGTGGCTCACTGTCTCCCTGTTCTAGGACCTCCGAAGTTCTGGACTTGTCTGTAGAAGAGGAACAGGGTTCCAGTCAGGCAGGCACCACTCTGGTAAGCCCGGGGGCTTTAGTGAGTTCAGCCAGGTCAGAGGGATCTCTCCGTTCATGGTGCCTCCCTTTTTGTGCACGACGAGCAGAAGAGGAAATCCCCATGAATACGCAATATCATGTTCCCCTCGGATGCCAGCAAAGGTGTTGCACCCTACATTGAGCGAAAGTGGAACGTAAGGGATCTTTTAACAGAAAGATGCATACTCCATCAAAGTTTCAGACATATTGCGAGCCTTTTGCATGATTTCCTGTTTTACAGTATAATACGGGAGGTGATAGATCATGTCCCTAGGCTTGTTAATATCAGGATTGATGGGGCCAAGGGTCATATTAGCTCAATTTATTTCGAACGCCTCCATTTTTTTGACGACCCCAAATCATGCTGAATAAGCCTTTCAGTGTAGGAACCAAGTCAGTGGTTTTAGTTTCTTCAGGAAGAGCCCGGATCCTTATGTTGTTTCCTCTATTCCGGTTTTTGGAGTCATCATGAAGAGTGTAAAGTTGCTTAATTTGTTGATCATGGATATCCCACTGGATGGATACTGAAGGTCTGAAGGTTTAGCAGAGAAGTTGCCCTGGTCTGGGGACAAAGCTTTTACTTTATCTCCCAGAGCTTGAATTGTTGCTTTTATGGAGCTTAATTCTTGTTTTAAGACAACGCCAATCTTTCCACGAAATGTTCCATTTTTCCATTCGGTGAACTCAGCAGTCCACTCGGTACACCGTTTGTTCTTTTATGGTGTTCACTGTGTGGGATAAATGAACATTATACCGTAATACTAATTATGTTGTGGGTTGTTTTGTGCTTGTCATGTTAAGGCCCGTTTAGACACAATGATTACTGCTCAAAATTCACTCAAAAGCCATCTTTTGAGCAATAATCGCTGCATCTAAAAGCGCGCCCATTGTGCACTATTCGTTCATCGCTGATGTCAAGCTAGCTTGAAAACAGTCGTCCTGCTTATCAGGACCACAGGCTGAGACCTCCAGCTGTTATCTGCACTCAGTGAAAGGCTTCATTTGCTCGCTAATAAGCTACTAAGTAGCTGAGTAGCTACTTCGTACTTTATGCAAAGTGATCGCTCAAAGCTGTCTCTCAAGCGGCCTTGGTGCCATTATTAGGCCTCTGACTTCCACAGCAACCTATTGGCACCCTGCAATCACATTACAAAGGTGCCGATGGGGTGACCGAGGGAGATCCCTTCATCTAACTGCTTAAATACTGGAATCATAATTATTTTTGAGCTCTGCCATTGCAGGCAGGTTTCAGTTTGTCTTTCCCCTCCAGAGCCCGGTCCATACACTGTTCTGTAACATCCACTGTAAATATACAGAGAATGCTGGGAAGTGGTTGGTTAATTTCCACAAAGCTGTGTCCTACCAAAGAAAGTTTGAGGCATACATTTCACATGGCTGGAGGCTATAGTTACTTAAAAATGTGTTTCTGTCTGTTAGAACAAGAATGCCTTACATCTCTTCAGTGTGAATGGAAAATACCTTGGCTCGGAGAGCCTAAAGGAGCAAATATTGGACATGTGCATCAGTGGGGAGTACATTGTGATTGGCAGTCGTCAAGGACATCTTTCTATACGTGATCTCTACAGGTTAGTAATGGAGGCCCATCAGGATTAGAACATCTGCTGTAGGCAGTTTGGCTGTTGAATTTTATATTAGCAGGATAGAGAATTAAAAAAAAAAAAAACCTATCTACCTAATGCATTACATTACATCTTGTAATATTTTGTTGCTGTGAGCAATTGTTTATGGGGTTACAGAGGTTGTAGCAGCATTCACAACTCCTGCTTTCGAAAAGCAGGGCCCATGGAGAATATTTTCTTTGTGTCTTGTTTATAGCTACCCCATGGCTTTGTAGAAAATTACACATGAACATTAAAGGGAACCGGTCATCACCTTTTGAGTCCCATAAACAGTTATGGTGCTCAAAGCTGAGGCAACGGGGAGTCTGGGGAACGCTGATTCATGCTCACCGGACTCCCCATTCCTGCGCTCCAGCTCTGCGAAGAGTCACATTGTGTGCGCAGCAAACTTGTAGGGACTCAGTCAGTATGAAACGCCATTCCCTGTTCCCTCACCTCTGAGCCCCATAATGCAGTTTGATATAATGACAAGTTCCCTTTTAACTATGATAAGAAGTAAATTTGAAAATGAATTGTGATGCATAAAGTCAATGTAAATCCGGGTAGTGAGTGGAAGAAACAATTCTTATTTTGAAATTGTCATAAGATAAATATATATATAATATAACCTAATTCTACTTTGTTTTCTATTACTTTCAGTTTGAGTCTCTGCGTTTCGCCTCTTATTATGCGGGTTCCAATTCATTGTCTCTCTGTGACAAAAGAGAACAGCCATATACTGGTGGGACTAAATGATGGCAAACTCATCGTTGTTGGTGCTGGCAAGCCAGCAGAGGTGAGGACTATTAAAATTGTGATGTACATCAATTACAAGGGATAGTAAACGGTTAGATTTAAATAATGAATTGAGCCATTAATGTGAAAATGAAAGTGGCCAACCTCACCTCCTCGGTGGAGCGGGACACATTCTGGACCTCCATTTTATTAACCCCTTAGTGACCAAGCCTGTTTACGCCTTAATGACCAGGCCAAATTTTGCAAATCTGACACGTGTCACTTTAGCATGGAAAAAGACCAGAAAGGTTTTGCATATCCAAGCGATTCTGACATTGTTTTATCGCCACATGTTGTACTTCATTTAGGTGGAAAAAAAAGACCGATAGAATTTGTGTTTATTTATTAAAAGCGCCAAAATTGGGAAAATTTTGAAAAAATCGTCATTTTTTCACATTTCCAACTGCAATATCTCAAATATGTGCAAACATAATATAGAAATTTTTGCTAAGATTTATATTTCCATCCGTTTACTTTATTTTGGGCGCACATTGGAAAAACTTTCGTTTTTTTTAACCATTTAGGAGACGTACAAATGTAACATTACTTTTCAGCATTTTGAGGAACACTTTGTTTTCCTACACCAATCCAAGATTGGAAAGGCTCATAGGAGTCAAAATGATAGATACCCCCACAAGTGACCCCATTTTAAAAACTACACCCTTTAACGTATTCACTGAGGGGTGTCATGAGTATTTTAACCCCACAGTTTTTTTTCAGGAGTCAATGCAATTTAGAAGAGAAAAACAAAAATTTCATATTTTTGCAAATATGTCATTTTAAAGACAGGACTTTTTTCTATAGTACACATGAAAATTAGGATTTGCACCCCAGAATGGATACCCCTGTTTGTCCCGTGCTCAGAAACATACCCATTGTGGCCCTAATCTTACGTTTGGATGCACAATGGGGCCCAAAATGAAAGGAGCAATCGGTGGCTTTCGGAACAGAAATTTTGCTTGAAGGAGATTTAGGCCCCATTGCCCACTTGTAGAGCCATTGAGTGACCAAAACTATGGAGAACCCCCACAAGTGACCCCATTTTGAAAAGTAGACCCCTTAACGAATTTATCTAGGGGTATAATGACTTTTTTGACTTCACAGTTTTTGAATGAATCTAAGCCAAGCCGAAGGAAAAAAATTACAATTTTCATTTTTTTGGTAATTCTGTCATTTTAAAAGCAGTTTTTTTGTACAGCACATATATGAATGAAGACTTGCACCCCAAAATGGATATCCCTGTTTCTCCCGTGCTCAGAAACATACCCATTGTGGCCCTAATCATATGTCTGGATGCACAATGGGGCCCAAAATGAAAGGAGCAACCGGTGGCTTTCGGAACAGAAATTTTGCTTGAAGGAGATTTAGTCCCCATTGCCCACTTGTAGAGCCCTTGAGTGACCAAAACGATGGAGAACGCCCACAAGTGACCCCATTTTGAAAAGTAGACCCCTTAACGAATTTATCTAGGGGTAGGATGACTTTTTTGACTTCACAGTTTTTGAATGAATCTAAGCCAAGCCGAAGGGAAAAAAATACGATTTTCATTTTTTGGTAATTCTGTCATTTCAAAAGCAGTTTTTTTTGTACCACACATATATGAATGAAGACTTGCACCCCAAAATGGATACCCCTGTTTGTCCTGTGCACAGAAACATACCCATTGTGGCCCTAGTATTACGTCTATATGCACAATGGGGCCCAAAATGAAAGGAGCAACCGGTGGCTTTCGGAACAGAAATTTTGCTTGAAGGAGATTTAGGCCCTATTGCCCACTTGTAGAGCCATTGAGTGACCAAAACGATGGAGAACCCCCACAAGTGACCCCATTTTGAAAAGTAGACCCCCTAACGAATTTATCTAGGGGTATAATGACTTTTTTGACTTCACAGTTTTTGAATGAATCTAAGCCAAGCAGAAGGAAAAAATTACGATTTTCATTTTTTTGGCAATTGTGTCAATTTAAAAACTGTTTTTTTTGGAAAGTGTACATAGGAATGAAGACTTTCGCCCCAAAATGGATACCCCCATTTGTCCCGTGTTCAGAAACATACCCATTGTGGCCCTAATCTACTTAAAGGAAACATAGCTAGGCCTATAATGGAAGGAGCACCCGTTGGATTTCAGGGTACAACGGAATAAATTCCAGTCCCCATTGCCCACATGTAGAGCCATTGAGCGTCCAAAACGATAGAGAACCCCCACAAATGACCCATTTTAAAAACTAGACCCCTTAACAAATTCATCTAGGGGTGTACTGCATATTTTGACCCCAAAGTATTTGAATGAATCTAAGCAAAGCAAAAGGAAAAAATTACGATTTTCATTTGTTTGGCAATTTTGTCAATTTAAAAACTGTTTTTTTTGTACAGTGTACATAGGAATGAAGACTTTCACCCCAAAATGGATACCCCTGTTTGTCCCCTGTTCAGAAACATACCCATTGTGGCCCTAATCTACTTACAGGACACATGGCTAGGCCCATAATGGAGGGAATGCCCGCTGGATTTCAGGGCAGAACTGAATAAATTCAAGGCCCCATTGCCCACTTATACGGAAAAAAAATTGACTTCCTAAAAATAATTCCCCCCCCCCCCCCCACCATCCCCATTTTTTGGCATTCCCTAAATATTAGATAAAGGTAATAATATAAATGCGTTTTATGTCCGAAGACAGGGATAATTACGGAGGCTGGTTGGGCTGGGCACATGGGGCAAGAAAACCGGGTATCCCCCCCCCTCCTCATGTATTTTGGGGGGTATTTCGTAACCTCAGCAGCGGGGATGGGGTGTAGAAAGTGGCGCTGTGAGGCTTTGTAATCTTGCTGCGGTGCAGCGGTCTCACAGAGAAGGCGCTCAACAAGCTGCTCCTGGAACTGCAGGAAGGCGAGCGTTCCCGGGGCTTCTTGTAAATTACGGATTACAGGTAGCGGTCTGAATAACGCCGGGCTCACGTAGCCGTAGGCGGAATCTGCTTGCGGAGGCCCGCAGCGGATCCCAGCTGTGAGCCCGGCTGTGACCCTGCGTACGGTTGCGTAATGTTCTGCGCATAACTGCCTACTCACACAGGCGGTTTTTTGTTTGCATTTCCCGCGCCGTCGCTTAGAGATGACTCGGGTACCCGCAGCCCGTACACAATGTGTTTGCATATGGGCTGCGAGTATATCCGCGGTCATAGAGCACAATGGGCTCTAGGTCGCAGATATTCGTGGTAAAATATAGCATGCTGTGTTCTGTTTCTGCGAGTGGATTACGTAATTCCGACCCGCTAATTGGGGGGAATTGTGTAATCCAATGCATGCGATTGATCCGTGGATTACCGCTGATCAAGCGCATGCAGAACCTGTAATTCCTCTCCGGTCACGCGTGACCGGCCTAATGTTAGTTCGCTACTTTATCACGTGACCGGGGACCGCTCAGCGAGGCCGCCGGTCACTGCTCCAAGCACTCAGTGACCGTTGGTCACTGGGAGCAAGGAGATTTAAAATTTCCTGGGCTCCCCGCCTCCTGCGAATGTGTCCGGCATTTTGCCGGCGGGCGCATGCGCCGAAGCTGGGGTAACATCCGCGGATCAACATCCCACCAGGGAACAAATCCGGGACCTTGGGTACGTAATTTCATCCCCCCTTACGGATACGATCCATAAGGGGAGATGAAACGTTAACTTTTTAAACTTTTTTTTACTTTTAACTTTTTTTTTTTTTTTTTACTTTTTTACTTTATATGATCACCGTTATCTGATGGATAACGGTGATCATATGACTGGAAACCGCATACAGCGGTCCCCAGTCATATCTCCCTGCACTCGGCTATCTGTGACAGCCGGGTGCAGAGAGATTTTGAATTTGCCGGGCTCGCCGGCTTCTGCGCATGCGCGCCGCATCGGCACATCGCAGAAGCCAGCGGGGGGTCCAGACACCGGCCGGAGGACATCGGCGGACCTGAGGTGAGTATTTTCACCTCCCCTCATGGATCCGATCCATGAGGGGAGGTGAAACTTTTCTTTTTTTACACTTTTTTAAACTTTTTTGCGATCGCCGCTATCCATTGGATAACGGCGATCGCGGTACCGGGGACCGCTCACCGCAGTCCCCGCTGACATCTCCTGCCTCCCGGCTACCTACAGGAGCCGGGAGCCAGGAGATTTTAAGTCTCCCGCGCCGCCGGGCCTTCTGCGCATGCGGCTGACGTAATGCCGCCAGGCGCGCATGCGCAGAAGGACGGCTACGGCGCCCGGAGCATCGGGACAGCTGGGACTCGTGCGACGGACATCGGTGAGTAATTTCAGCTGCTCCGATGGATCCGATCCATCAGAGCAGCTGAATCTTTAACTTTTATTGCACTTTTATTTACTTTTTTTGCGATCGGCGCTATCCATTGCATAGCGCCGATCGCAATGCCGGGGGGGGCTCCGAACAGCCCGGGATGACAGCTCCATGCTGTCAGCTACCTGCGGACACCGACAGCATGGAGCTGTCACGTCCACAGCCCGAGGGGCATTATTCTCTGCAGGAAGCATGTTTTTACGTCCTCAGAGAATAAGGCCCACTTCGGGAGGACGTAAAAACACTATGGGCTGGTCGTTAAGGGGTTAAGGTTTACTTTAAAATTACTCAAGTGGTCAAATTGTGTAAACTCCCGGAGAATAACTGGGAAGGATATCTGGGGCTGGGACATTAAGAGGTCATCTGCATATAATGATGCTTTACAAGGTTGAGGACCAACTTGTAGACTGCGCACATCAGTGTTCCGTAGAGCCGGTGCTAGATGCTCCATTACTATGGCATACAATAGCGGGGATAAGGGGCGTCCATGGTCAGGTCAAACAGGAAGCTAGTCACCTCCTACCACTACAATCTCCCACTCTGCCTCCATTCAGTCAGTGATGATCATTTCTGTGAAAAAGCATAGAAACTATCACCGCTAGAATGACCTGTGGGTCATCCGCGCCTGACAGGTCGTCCCGTGTAAAAGGGCCCCTACACACAGACTTCTGCACCATCTGACTACTGTGTGTACCAATGTTCACTCAGCATAGTACAGTTACAGATGTGCTGGCGATTACAAGCACTTAATGTGTTTAGGGCTGTTCTCCTGGGCCTTAGAACAGGTCGATTCAGACTCTATTAGGGAATAAACAATTGTTCATATGGTTGATTTCTCCCCTATAGAGCTTAAGAATGGACAGCAGCATATCCCTCCTTCACATGGGGAGACGTGCTGCCTAAAAGATGCGATGACCGGATGAATGGGTGATAGACAGCACATGCACAAGGTCCGATCAGGCAGAAAAATATTTCTAGGAATGCTTTTGCACAATAATTGAGCTGTGTATAATATCTGTGCAGTGTCTGCTCCTCCAGGACCCTGTAGTATGCCCTCATGCCATGCACAGAGACTCGTGCCCTCATGCCATGCACAGAGACTCGTGCCCTCATGCCATGCACAGAGACTCGTGCCCTTATGCCATGCACAGACACTGGCAGGACGCTCTCCTCTTCTATGTTCTGATAGAGAACGGATCCCTCAAGTAATTCCTTACAACCAGCTAACAGATAAATGCAGGCTAATTATCATGAATTCTGTTAAATAGACGCTGCAGACAAGTTAGATGTTTATATTACGCAGCGAGTCTCTTATTTGATGCTGAACAATTTTATTTTAAAAAGTAGTTGTAAACTTTTCTTTGTAAAATGTAAGACGCACCAGAGAATTCCCGATAATTAGCGTCCTAATGAAAGGTTTCACACCTGCAATTTTTTTCAGCAAACATAGGAGTTGATAATAAAGAGAAGTAAGTTTTTCTGCTTTGCTTTTCCTTCCTTTTGTGCCCACTTCTGGTTAGACTAACAACCTGCATGTGTGAATGCTGCCTTAAAGTGGTTCCATAATACAGATATTACTTGTCTGATTAGACTTTTATCATATGCAAGGCTGTGTATTTGGCCGAGGGCTGCATAAGCATTAGGTGACCTGCATCAGATAATTCCCCAAACAGAAGCCTTCCCTATATTACCAGAGGCACATAAATCTAAAATAATCAAGAAAATCTAACTATCATTTTATTGCAGCCAGCACCCACAATATTTTAAACGTCCTAAAATTGCGATGTGCAAGAAACGTTATCATTTTGCCAAAACATATGTAGTTAAAGGTGTAACAGGATCACAAGGCATCCCCCTCAACAGGATAGGTAAATAGCTTGCTGATTGGAGGGGATCTCACAGCTGAGAAACCCACCAATCCCAAGAACAGGGGTCCCTTGTGTTCCACATCCTCCTCATTGTGGGCTTACTGAATTGAATTTCAATGCCCTATCCTTTTGTTTCCTAGGAGATAAGATGGCTTATCTCCCCAAACACAGGAACATTTGGCTGAGCCAAGTGTTCACATGTATGGAACGGTCATGAAAAAGCGCTTTTGGACAAACGGCAGTTGAATGTGTTACTGCAGCTTAACAAAGCAAATAATTTTGTATGCCGTACCGTCACCATGCAGAAAATGTAGATTTGTAGCAATGTGAAAACCCACATTCTTTAGATCACAGTTAACTTTTGGAGACTTCAGTGGCAAGAGAGCTGGTTGTAAATGGGAGGTGGAAAAGTGTTCTTGCCCCCCCCCCCCCCCCCATCCTTCTTTGCTCTCCATCCATGACTGGGTAGACACACAGTTGCCCCAACGCTCCAGTGACTTGCCAGAGACCTTTCATCTAGATCAGGGATCCCCAACTCCAGTCCTCAGCGCCCCCAACAGGTCATGTTTTCAGGATATCCTATAGTAAGAACCCCTGTGGCAATGTCTGAGGCACTGACAATAATTACATCACCTGTGCAACACTGAGGAAATCCCGAAAACATGACCTGTTGGGGAGACCCGAGGACTGGAGTTGGGGAACACTGATCGAGATCCTTAAAGAAATGTCTGCTAGAAATCCAACGAGTAGAGAATCAGTTCTTCTCATGAGTTACTCGTTAATGGTTCATGTTTAGGATTGTATGTGCTTCTCATTTCCTAAATGTGATGTTATTCCATATTGGCTGTTTTCGTCTTTTGTACCATCCTTTTATTTGACTGGTGGATTTTCTTTTACTAGGCGAAATCGGGTCAAATTTCCAGGAAGCTTTTTGGATCTAGCAGGAGACTCAGCCAAATTTCATCTGGAGAGACTGAGTATAACACCCAAGATTCCTAATCTGCGACTGCTCAGAAAGAAGAGCACATAATCTGAAGCCTTGTCCTATTGTCACATGAAGGCGACACACTACATTGGTGGTGGATCCCAGAGGATGGACTCTACACACAAGTGCATTTTTTGCCTCCTATTGCTGCTTAATCTTTCTGCTGCTAGATGAGAGCCAACAGCTGGCGGCAGAAGAGTTATGTATGAACTGGACATACTGTCCCCTAGAAGTCTCCCCTCCTTCCTTTGATTGCACTACTTGTCTTTTTATGTTTTCCATTAATAAGCATTCTTCTCATCCTGGGGCTTCCTAGCACTACTGGGGAATATCACTCCATTCCTCCTTTGGGTAAACAACGCGGTCTACTTTTAGTCTTTTATGACTTGTTCATAGTATTTGTGCATTTTGGAAGGTTTTAGTTTTATGTAACTGGACAGTAAAGTGACAAATGAAACCCTTTTATATCAAATGCCCCCGATTTAGTTTCTAATGAATTTTTGTTAATATGTGAAATATGGTGTTTTTATAGTTCTCTTTTTTTGGATGATTTGAACCTATTTGGCTGGTTTCATTCCAGTGTTGTAGTAATAATTTACATTTGTGCCTACTAAGTAATCATATTGTTTTGCCTAGCAAAAACCATTTCTCTAAGGAGGTGGAGTAGTCATGGAGCTCCTGGAGGATGGATGATAGTATCTGCATTTATACTAATTACATTACACAGGCTCCCATTCCTATTTATTTGAAGGTTCCCCTTAAAAATAAGATGATTACAGGGTGTGCTGCTACTTGGGACTCTTAACAGCAAGTGTGAAGTTCCCCTGTGCTACCCTCATAGAGGAAAATAAGCATTCTGCAGTTCCTATTGAAGTGAGTGGGCCGTCCATATAATGCATGGACATACTGGTTCCACCAAAGCAAGTGGAATGGGAATCCTGAATTAAGGGCCTCTGTTAGCACCCGTTCCCTCACCTACATTACGGTGCGCAAAGGTGAGGGAACGGAGAGTCCAAGGAGGGTTTATTTTGTGCTCACCCGATCCCCCGTTTCTGGATTGTGTCCCTGCAAACTTGGTGCATGCACACAGCTTGCTCTTTTCAGATGGCTCCGTGCGTGCCCTCTCCCATCAATCTCTGGGGGAAATCTTACGAATAGAGCCATCTGATGAGTCAGCTATGGGTGCACCATGTTTGCAGGGACACAGCGCACAAAACAGTCTGGTCCTTAAGGGGTTAAGGTGCAGCACTGAACAAATATCACAGATACAGAAATACAAGATAGAAATTGCTATATTGTTACTACATGAAATGGAATGGGAACAACGGCATCAACTGACCTGATACATTCACAATGCTAATGCAAGAACTTGTGTGCAATCATGTATAATTCTCTCATTGTATACATGTATTATCTGCTGCATTATACTGTACATTGCATTATTATGTAATATGCCAAGAATCCACTTGAATTACTTTAGATCGCTTTCATTCCACAGGCTAGTCAAGCACACTCTGACTTTGTTCACAATTTGTACTTCCCTTAAAAGGAACCTGTCACCAGGTTTATGCCGCCCGAGGCAAGGGAACATGAGTCGGGGACGGGTATGTACAGAGCGCTCATTAGGTATTGTTCGGAAATACTGCAGTGTTTCACAATAAGCATACTTTGAAGATTCAATCCGAATGGAGCTCCGTGGAGTTGGTGATGCATTGGTTTTTCCTTGCCCGGATCGCCTAGAGTGATATCGGTCTCTTTCTATATACAAACTAGGAGAGCTGTCACTCTAGATGATACAGGCAGGAAGAGGCCAGCATGGTGCCGCCTCCATGACTTGGGTATTCCTGGGCGCACTGTACATACCCGTCCCACGTTCATGCTACCTGTGCTTCGGGCAGCATGTAGAACTTAAGAAACACATGTGGCTGGCACTACTATTAGCCGAGATTACGAATGGCCACAGACTTATGTAAACCATAACTTATGAACACGGAAAGCAAGTGTGCAAGAAATGCCAAAATATATACCAAAAGTCTTCTTTATTGAACAATCCTGTATGATCACATCAAGTTAAAAAAACACTTAACATTTCTTAATACAAACAAGAAGCGAAAACACAAGGGAGTCCTACAATAAAGACTCTAATCTCCTGAGATTTTCTTATATAGAGTGCAGACATGCAGCTATCTGGTTTAAATAGGACACTTTACAATGTAACAGCAGCAATTAAATAAACTAGCAGGATTCCAGTGCAATAAATAATGCCCAGAGACCGGGGAGCAGAGATCCAAATAGCCCCATAGTGAGAAATACTTGCGCAAAATCTAGCCAACTGATTGAAGCTAAATCAGACCTAATGCATCCAGCGGAGGGGAGATCCCGCCAAGGTGCTGAAGCTGCATGCTAGTAGAGAGGAGTCTGAAGAACCCTACGTGTATCGCCTCTACCCGCAGCTCCGTCAGGACTGTGGAGGTTCAGAATTTTTAAACAATTTTAAATAGTGTTCCTATACAAGAATCACCTGTGTATCTCCTGGTTCTACATGACCCAGGGCCCGATGGCCGAGCTACCCAGAGATGCCCCATTCTACACGCTATATGGGTGGAAATGGCAACCTAGTAGAGACAATGATCAGTATGGACTAGATGCTGCAATACGCCGTGCAGGCGGAAGATCTGAGGGGATTGGAAGGATAGTTGTGTTTGGGATTTTCCCATGTATTATGCAGTTTTAGGCACTTTTGTAACTCTGTTTATACAGGATTGTTCATTCCAGCAGACTTTCGGAATATATTTTGGCATTTCTTGCACACTTTCTTTCTCTGTTCATGTGTTATGCTCTAGAACATAGAGAAATGAATACACAACAACAAAGGCACAGAGTTCAAAGGTGTCCTTTATATATTTGTACTCCCTCCCATTCCCACGCTGTGACGCCTGCTCTATGGAATGAGATTATGGGGCTCATCAAAGTTGGCTTTTTTTTTTTAACAACCAAAAAAACATGTTCAAAACCTATTAATGCATTAGTCTATTTTCTTATTACTCTTGTAGTCCATTACAGACAGATTTAATGAATGGGTTTGTTTGTATCCTTCCTGCTTGTTGTTTGCTACTTTGAACAAAGTGTCGCCTGCTACACGGACTCTGTGCCGCTCCCCAAACTCAGACAGTTGGGGCACATTAAGGCCGGTCTTAAGGATATGACTGAAAAATGGTTTTCTTATTACTAATATATATAGTTTCATTTTATGCAATATTGCAGGATTTTTAAAGTTCTGCCAGAGAATAGAATATTGTTATGGGGTCCAAACCTGTAAATATGATCTAGTCCAGTATGTGTCAGTGGGTGCAGCCAATCTTAGTGGAGCGTAATGTAACGCTGATACCGGACAGAAGTGCAGCCATCCGTTGGTTTATATTATTTTATAGTTTTTTGTTAGTTAATTTATTGGACTGACCTTCTGTACAGATCATATAACAGAACGCATCAGAAAGTGTTGTGATCCGCCGTGTTGGCCGGAGATTCACACACCGCAGGGTTTGTTGCAGGAAGCTCTTGTTTTGGCGGCGACTGCTGCCGACTCCGTTCAGCCGGACAAAACCGCTGCATCACATTCCTGCAACAGATCTGCCGTCTCTGTGATCACGGTCTAAAGTCTCTTTTACAATGTAGGATTTTATACAATGTGTTGATTAATTTGCTGCTGTAACGATTCCAAAAAGGTTTTATTTAATGACTCTACTTAAACTGTTTTAACATCTAAAAAGGTCTCCAAACACTAAACACCTAATTAAGGAATGTAGAAGGACCTTGTCAACCAAATATTTAGCTTCATATGTGTCTATTTGTGAGTTTTATGCTTGAGGTTAACCTACTGATGATTGGTAATATATTATGTATACTACATTCTTCACTTGTGTAGGGATATACAATCATGTGCTACATATGAAGCCTGTAACTTTACATTTCCTGTTTCTTTTATGTCATTTAAATGTTAATTCATGACTGTTATATGGCATCACCATTCATAGATCTACAAGTGATCAAACATGTCTTCCAGGGATTTTTTCCCCCACGTTTCATGTATTTATAGGCTTGGCTCACTAACGGGTTATTCTATTCATTAACACCAGGTTTATATGCTTGGTGTTCAACAGATGTGTTTAGGTTCTGAAATTGATCCGAGTTTGTCATTTGGAAAATCCTGTTGAGATGATGATGTGACGCTCAGCTGCATGAGAAAAGGTGCCCGTACCCATTAGACAGACGACGTCAACCAAAACCATTGTTCGGCTGAAATTTAACAGCAAACGGTTGTTTCAGCAGGGCGATGATAGTCCGTTATCATCTGGAACGAAGTTGGCCACGTTTTGAAATTTTGACCCAGTAGTTGGATGGAAGAATTTTAGAGCACAGAAGGATCTTTCAGGTACGAATGATCCTTCTTTGAAGTATATTACCAGAAAGATCTTTTATCCGTCCGTCACCCAGTGACGTTGAACATATACGGCCATTTTGAACAACTAAAATGTGTATTAAACATCTGTGAAATGAACGTTCACCAGAATATCGTTTGTTCAACGGTGGTTCAGCTCAGCCACCTACTTCTTCTAATGTGTATGGTCAGCTTAACGGGACGGCAATACTACAACGCAATATTTTTACACCAGTTGTTCTTTACGTTATTTTGTACCTGCCTAGATATAGGACACCCCACAATGTGGAGCCAGATAGTAGGCCTTATTTTTTCATAAATGACTTAAGTGATTTTACTTTAGAAACAAGTTCTATTTGTGACTGAAGTAAAGGAAGCCTGACCTCCTTCACGGTGATCTCATTTAATTTTATGGAACTCTTCAAATAGACTCTAATTTTACTGCTTTTCTTCAGTCTACATAAATATTTCTCAGGATTTTGTGCTGACGAGTCTTCGATGTTTTACACATCTGCCTTTCTGAATAATATTTTTCTGGCTTGTACTGGGTTTTTTGTGCAATATTTTTCATGTTGTATACAGTAAGTTTTCTTCTACAAAATGATTTTTTTGTGACCTGAAATTTTAAATAATCTTCTCCTCCAGTGGCGGAAGGATCCTGACTGTGTGCAAATCCGTGAACTGCATACACTAATGGCGCTGAAAGGATGGTGTGTGTATATCGGCTCTATTTTATGTACAGGGTGGTTGTTTTTAAAATGTTTTGCACTTTTTTAGAGAATTCAGATTTGTAAACTGTAACAGTTTAATATTTTGTACAGAATATATTTGAACTGACTCTTGTAAATATGATAACTTGAAAGCAGACAGAATAAAACTTTAATGCTTGCAACTTTGGCTCGGTGTTTCATGGAATTTTTTATTTATTTCTTTAAATACTGGCATAACTTACAGCGATAACATTTAGGAAGGGGTTTTGAACCCTTGTTTGAAGCGGTCATAGTTTCTTCTTAGGCATGTGATGTCACGTTCAACAGTCGCATGCACCGAGTAGCTCAGTCTCATTCAAGGTAATGGGAATGAGCTGCAATACCAGGCATAGCCACTATACAATGTATGACACTGTTCCTAAAGCAGCTGCGGCACTTACCCGAGCACCATGGCCACTTCAAACAGTTGATCGATGAGAGTCTTGAAGTTTATCAATATCTTACTCCTGGAATACTTCACTCACTAGTTTCTGTTAATGGAAAATTTTGGCTCCGTCTTCTACTCCTATGCAAGTATTGCAGCCCCTGTAATGCTACATTCAATGTGAACATCGTCCAAAGGCTCTAGCGTGTACACAGCACAGTGTTAGGCCTCGTTCACACGAGCGTGTGTTCGTGCGTACATAGGTGCGCACAAAACTGCGCATCCACGTACGTGCAAAAACGCGTGAATTAAGCTCTGTGCTTAATGCTGCCTGTAATTGGTCACAGCACTTAGCCATTCATTGAATTCTATTTTTCGGTTCGGTTTTCTAATGCCTGTAAAAATGGGGAAAAAAAGTAGTCTGTCTGCGATTTTTGATCAGAAAAGGAACATTTTTCTGGTTGGCAACTCTGCATTTGTCTTACCTAATTAAGGCCGCCTGCAGACGAGCGGGTCGGATCCGGCAGCGAGAATTCTCGCCGCGCGATCCGACCCGAGCGCCTGCAGGGACGAGCGCGTACTCACCCGCGCCTGGCGGCCCCGGCTCTTTCATGTGCCGGCTGCCGCGCAGCCGGCGCATGCGCAGACCGGAGCTGGCGGCCGGGTGAGTGCGTGCCCCGCAGAAAATTAGGACATGCCGCGGTTTGTTCGCTGCGCGAGATTTCGTGCGGCCGTCTGCATAGGAGTGCGTATTTTAATGCACTCCTATGCAAACTTTCAGCGTCGGAAATCCCGCCGTGGGAAATCCCGCAGCGGGATTTCCGCTCGTCTGCAGGCGGCCTTAAGAGGGCCTGTCAGATGCTCTGACAAGTGGGCAGGCTGCATACCCTTACAGCAGCTGAATCCATCGCAGTTCTTTTTCTTGTAGTCCCCTTATCCTATATAATCGCTATTATATATGGAGCCGAACGCTAGTGTTCTTTCAGGTAGGTGGTTTCCACCGAAAACGTGTTAATGGCTGGCATGATTGAGCTTTAGTATTCATGAAGCTATCTAAAAGTTTAGGATATGTCCCTTCCCTATAAGCCATGTCCATTTTTGAATGAAAAGCTATTTTTATGCAGTTTTGGTATATGCAGTGCACTTTACACCAAAACTGGTGCAAATGTATTAACCCCCTTCCTGACCAGGTTTAATAAATATATGGCAGCCAGAAGTGTGCCAGTTTGCAAAACTGCCCTATACTTTCCCCTGTGATTTCAGCTTCAGGAAAGTTCCAGCTATAGTTGTGACTGACCGCCTCTGTTACCGCCTCTGGTCCAGGTGCTGACATCCGGACCGGATTGGTTCAGGTCCTGATGACGGTACCTGGATCAAAGGCTGGCTGTTAAATGTCAGACACATCCTATGCTGCAGGAATGCCATTGATCAGCAAGTTACAGGAGCTGTAACAGTAACAGCAGGCTCTGACACATTCAGGTCCTAATGTGAAGACCCATAGCAGAGGATTTCCTACAGTTTCTGGCTGTAGTGCAGAACCTCCGACCACAGCGTTCAGAATGCAGTACAATCGTTCAGGTGGTTCCGAGGTAATCTCTTCACGTCAGAGATAATGTCATAGGAATTCCCTCTTCACATGGAGCTTGCAAACATGCAGAGAGGACATGAGGGGTGCATCCTCGCTACATGTCTAAAACTACAGATCACTGCTCATAGTGTTCTAGCGGGTATTTACTAGTCGTTCACTGTTATCAGTGATCTGTATTTAGGGACAGCAGGGAACACAAATGTATTCCCTGCTAATCTGTGCCCCCATAGTAAAATAAGTAAATACCATAAATGTGTGAAAAATATATTTTATATATAAATGAAGTGTGTAAGAAAAAAAATTCTTCCCAAGCACACACCTCGCCAATCCCATGTACAACAATTTCAGACATCCTGCATGACACAAATGTGTTTTGCACAGACATCAGATGCCCATCCATTAACTCCTTGCCGTCCACACACTGCCCAGCTCTTATTTTGGGCGTAAAAACGCATTGTGAATTCCTTGGAATTGGTCATGTTTACTTTATTAGCAATTTCTTAAAAATTAAATGCGAGTTAATACGTATATTACACTATGCAGAAGAGAGGTCCGTCATCGGAGTTCTCTTCAGGATATATAACATAGTATGTAAGGCTGAAAAAAGACACGTCCATCCAGTTTAGCCTATCTGTGCTTGGCCTAAACCATTCAAAACCACCACAAAATAGAAGCAATCAATTTATTGTCACATTCATTTGCTGAAAACTATTGGTTTAGGAGGAAACTGAAGTCTTCACCAGGCTCATGTTCTGTTGGGCATTCACCTCTGTAGTGGAACAAAGAGAAATGAGACCATTACAGCAGTAGCAACTGACGGGTTGGATAGACTGGGTAATGACCATGCTTGTGGCTTCACTGCAGCTGCCAGAGTTTTAAATGTGCAATTTGAAATCTTAAAGGCCCACTCTTGTCATTTTCTTTTTTAAATTCATTACGCAATTATTCCCCTAGTATATATAAAAGCCGGTTACTGATACCTTAGTTACTTCTGTCTGAAACACCTAGCCTCTTTTTACGCAGATGGTCATGTGATCTCACTTCTGGCCAGCTCCGATCTGCTTGAGGGCTATGGATTTATTTTTTTAGTCAGTTTCTCAGCTTATGTGATGCTGTTATATGATCATTACCACAAGGTGGAATAAGGGCACAGTCATTCCTGTCACAGTTACTGATGATGATCCCACAGTTATAATAGAGGAGATCACAGCTCATTCTCCGGACTGTATACTTATGGTCTGTAGCTTATTTAGAAGACTATAGGAGCTAACTATAATTAAACTATCCCTCCATCAGGCAAAAATAACGTAGCCTCAGCTAATGTTATGCTGATGCATCATGGGATAGATGTGAAACAAAGTAAAGAAAAAAAATGGTCTGCTTCAAGATAGTGGCTGATGAGGATCAGATGGGACTGGACTGCAGGGAAGTGGCTGGAATACACAGTGGAGACCTCCAGCGTGTGACAAGCAAACAGGGAAGCAGAGATTCACCCCCCAAAAAGCTACCTAATGTAAACCTTAATATGTGTCACCTGTGTGTCTTAACATTACCTTTTAAAGAGCCGGGCTTTAGTTATTCCAAGAAGTGTTGCCTTATTCCCTTCCACTAATAGCATGCAACCCTCCCGAAGAGCCTGCAAACAAATGGAAGCTTTTACACAAAACTACAGAAACATGCAATTGTCAGCAGAGGTGAACTAAATGTAAAGTGTAGGGCACAATTAATGTTTACTTGTTACATTTCCCCCAAGTAGGAAATGGTTAAAACATAACCCCAAAGAAATGTAAAGTGCTGAACATAAATTTAGACGTGATATACTGGAGTTACCATCGTGTTAAGACGTAGATTAAATTATGCATTATATATATATATATATATAAAGCGTGCGACCTCTGGATGTCACCCCTGGAGCTACAAAGCTGTGTTTGCCCAAATACATAGATGAATATGTAATAGAGCCAAAAGTATAAAGTCCAAATGCCTAGAGGGGTTGTCTGGTTACCGGACAATATGCCCCCTATGTTGTGCAGTGTGCTTAAAAAAAAAAAAGGGAGTACTTACCCCTTTCCTGCCACCACAATCCAGCACTGCAGCCCCAATGTGGTTTTGGCATTTGCTGTGACAGATGGTGTTAATATATATGGATGGAACTCGCATGGGAAAAGCAGCCATTCATTTGAATGCATTCCCCCACATGAGCGATTTTTCACTTGGACCTATGGTTTGAAAAATTGCTGCATGTCCTATTTTTGTGTGCAGCCCACCCGAGAATAGGAGATTATTGTGTGCTGTGCGATGGAAGTTGCACACAAGAATCTCAGGAGCAACTCTCATAGCCCACGTGAATAGACCCCAACAGAAGTAAAAAATCCAAAAGGAGCCAGGAATGTAGAGCCAGCGGTGCATGTACTACCATGCAAGGGCTTGCTGCTATGGCCCAGACACTTTTGGAATTTTGCTTACTGGGATATGCTCATGCATTGGTAGTTGGCCAGGGCTGCTGTGTAATGGAGGTATGTTGGACAAGGCTTGAGATTCCAGTGCTTGCTTCTTCACTGGACAAATTATAATTTATGTTTAGCACTTCTGCTACGGTTCCATTTTCATTGCAGACATATTTAAAGACATGACATCTATTTGTTTTAATAACCACCCAAGCAAAGTAGTTGGTGAAATGCAGGTCAGGTGTGGTAGGTGACCAGTTATTACTAGAGATGAGCGAGCACCAAAATGCTCGGGTCCTCGTTATTTGAGTCGAGCTTTTCGTAATATTCGAGAAACGAACCCCATTGACTTCAATGGGAGACTCGAGCATTTTTGTATGGGACCCGCCGATTGCTGAGCTTTTTTTCTCTCCTGTGTTAGCTCTCCCTCTACCATTGACGTGCGCAGTGGGGTGGGGACAAACACTGTGTGATGCTCGCTCGAGTAGCGAGCACCATCGAGTACGCTAATACTCGAACGAGCATCAAGCTCGGAAGAGTACATTCACTCAACTCTAGTTATTACCTATATGCGCTTGCATTTCTAATAGGGTACGGGCACACGAATTATATTTCTTTCTGGTTCTCGGACTGAAAAATGAGTTTAAAAAAAAAAAACGGACAGAAGTAGCACCCGGTCATTAGAATGGATGTATGCACACTGTCTTTTTGAATTTATTTATATATATATTTGGCTTGCTAGTCTAGGTCAAATAAAAGATTGCATGTCTTATTCTTGTCTGATCTTCGGATGAGAAGAGCATGCATCAATGTAGAGTGTTCGGGCTTATTCACACAAGCGTACATTGGCCGCCATTTTCACGGCCGGCCGATATACGCTACCATCTCATGCATTGGATTCTAATGCATCAGATCACACAGGCATATTCCTGAGGGCAGGAAAGAGAGCCCTGGAACTACCTTCCGCTGCCATAAACTCCTATGGGAGCCAATGACTGCAGCCGGAGAAGGGAGGTGGGAGGGAGTTTAGCAGCGTGACTGCTAACCCCCCTCTCTCTCCTCCTCCCCTCTGGCTGTTTGCAATGGGAGGGGAGAGGAGGGGCAGAGCTAAGCTCCGCCCTGTCCCAGCCTCTCCCATTGCTGGTTGCGGAAAAGGGGCAGGAGCTTAGCTCCACCCCTGTCTTGCCCTCTCCCATTGCAAACAGCCAGAGGGGAGGAGAGGTAAGGTGAGCCGACGGGGAGACAGCCCGACGGCATATTGGCCGGGCCCGTACATCGCATGGTAGCGTATATTGGTTGGCCGTGAAAACGCCGGCCGATATACGCTCCTGTGAATGAGCCCTTCAGCAGACGGATGGAATACTTGGTGCTTTTTGCTCTATTATGTATAGATCTCGATAATTTGAAACGTTCACTTATGTATTTTGGCAAATTGATTTGTGGTTATAAGAGTATGACATTCATAAGTCACCGACCTTGTTTTTGTCTCATGCTAAATGTTAATCTATGCCTCAATAGAGATGGTAGCCATGTTATTTCTATATTTGTGTCCAGCGCTATTACCGTGCATTTAGACTTTAATTGTTCACTCTGGGTTTTCTCTTTGGCTACTATAAAATGTAACATGCAAAGGTTAAGGCACGTAGTGAAAATAATATATGTGGGGAGGAGGGAGGGCTTAAGACATTTATCTACAAGATAGGGAATAAATGATCGCTAGGACCCCAACTGAACCTGAAAACAGTACACCTGGAATGCCCTATGGGAATGCAGCGGGGGAGCGCCAGCTTAACCATAGCTCCATTCACTGCTATGAGCCAGAAGGAAATGGCCGAATGCATCTACAGGGCTCCAGATGGCAACCAAAATGCATTTGCGTTCAAGACTTTGGCAATTGTAACAAGACTTGTTTCCAACTGCAACTAGCCACGCTGCATTAATAAAATAAATCTTTCTTCTAGATCTAGCAGACGTGCCACACACTAGGCACAGCTCCTTGATGAAGACCCCACTACTGACACACCGCTAAGCAGAAGGTAATGAAGAGACTATATCACCCACTGTGCTACCCATGCTTCTATGTTCCCCTCAGCTTTCCAGTCTGTGAGCGTCTCCTGTAACTTTGGTTACTGGGGATCAGTGGAATGAGGGGGTTTGCTTCTGATTACCATGATGCAAACCATGTCCTATGAGGAACCGTTAAAGGATTTGGGTTTGTTTAGCTGAGAAGAGACTTAATAGCGGTCTACAAATATCTGAAGGGCTGTCACAGTGCAGAGGGATCAGCCCTATTCTCATTTGCACAAGGAAAGACGAGAAGCAATGGGATGAAACTGAAAGGGAGGAGACACAAATTAGATATTAGAAGACACTTTCTGAGAGCGATCAATGAGTGGAAGAGGTTACCACGGGAGGTGGTGAGTTCTCCTTCAATGGACGTGTTCAAACAAAGGCCGGACAGACATCTGTCTGGAATGATTTAGTGATCCTGTACTGAGCAGGAGGTTGGACCAGATGACCGTGGATGTCCCTTCCAGCTCTACAATCCTATAATTAGTTTGAGAACACTATGGAGCTTAATGTAACTCTACTGGGAAATGGTCTTCAAATATGAGAGGGAGAAACTTTGAATACAATTCTACTGCGGTGGAGGAGAGTGAGCTCTGAATAGCATTGTGGTTAACCCCTTCCCGCCAAAGAGCGTAAATATACACCCTGGCAGAGGGTTACTTAACACAACAGGACGAACATTTACATCCTGGGGATAGCGCAAGATCAGGAGAGATCCCACACTATCAGGCAGCGGAAACCGGCTGTCACCGTTAGCCGACCTCCTGCTGCAACAGCGGGGGTGCACCGGGGACAGCAACCCGCTATTAACCCTTTACACACTGCGCTCTATGTAGATCGTAATCGCAGAGACCCCGGCAGGTTACCATGACAACAGGATGCCACCTACAGGCGTCCTGTATTGTCATTGCCTATGATCGTTATTACTAGCGATAAGGCATTACAGAGCAGAAGTCCTGCAATGCCTTATCATAGCGATCATAGTTGGTATGGTGCAGGTCCCCCACAGGAACATATAGTGTAAGAAAAATAAAATAAATAAAAAATAATGTAAAAAAAAAAAAAAACACCCTTTTTGTGCTTTTTTCCATATTAGCATAAACAAATGTTTTTTAAAATTTAAATCCCACATTTGGTATCGCCCTATCCGTAAGGACGTGTACAATAAATTGAGCATGCTTTTTATGTTGCATGGCAAAAAGCGTTAAACGTTTTTTTCATCGATATCGCTGCGGCTTTTTTAAAGCGGTTGTCAATGGGACTTTCTAATGTTAAAAACTAGAGATGAGCGAGCACCCAAATGCTCGGGTCCGCATTATTCGAGTCGAGCTTTTCGTAAAATTCGAGAGCTCTACTCGAGTAACGAACCCCATTGACTACAATGGGAGACTCGAGCATTTTTGTATGTGGGATCTCTCTCTCCAGCCAGCCAATTTGCCATTGGCGCGCTGTGGCGGGGAGGGGCCAAAAACTAGGGCGGGGTCGAACACGGCTTGATGCTCTGAACGAGCATCAAGCTTGGCAGAGTATGTTCGCTCAACTCTATTAAAAACGCATCACAAGTTGGCGCTTTGCGATTTTTGTGTGATGCGTTTTTAACATTAGAAAGTCCCATTGACAATTGCGTTAAAAAAAAACAAGTGTCTAGAAGCCCTAAAAGTGGTTAAAAAAAACGTATGCACCTAAAAATGGTACCAATAAAAACTACAGCTCGTCTCGCAAAAAATAATTCCACACAGAGCTTCGTCCATGGAAAAAATAAAAAAAGTTATAGAACTTTGAATGCGACGATACAGAAAAAAACAATAATTCCCCAAAAAGGGGTGTTTTATTGCAGAAAAGTGGGGAAAAAAAAAAAAGAATTTTGGTAGCGTTGTAATCGTAACGACCCACAAGAAAAATGTATTGCGCCATTTGTGCTGCATTATTAACACTGTAAAAAAACAACCCAAAAATCTATGGCAGAATTGATCTGTTTTCTCTCCCTGCGATCATAAAAAAAAAAATTTATAAAAGTTTTACAATCTAGTCTATGTACCCAAAAATGGCACCAATAAAAACTACAGTTCGGGAGATAAAAGACAAGCTCTTATACGGCCGCGTCGACACAGAAAAATAAGGAAAAAAAGTTACGGCTTTTTAAAAATGGAGATGAAAATCCGCCAAAAATCGTTTGGTCCTCAATGCCAAAATAGGCCATGTCACTAAGGGGTTAAGGGAACACACTGAATGTGATTACCGTACTGAGAGAGAACGCGCTGGATGTGATTACCGTACTGCAAGGGGGTCTCCGGACGTTTACACTGGGGCACACCACTGTCTCTATTTTACTGGGGGAGTCTGGGTGTGTAATTGATTTCAGGAGGAGAATTGTGGATGATTGGATTAGACTATAATACATAAAGCACATCAATTATATGCCGTGCGTATTTAATGTTGGGAACTACATTTTTCAGTTTAGGAGCAATAGCTCCTCAGTATTTTTTTTTCAACCTGGAGCAGTGATCTACATAGAAGCTACAAAACAGTGAACGTACGCTGGATAGCATAGAGCCGGCTCTACTACATGTATATAATGAAAAGTGTTCTATATACATACAAGCACATGAGGCGTGTCTGGTTCTTCATGATACTGCTTTATCCGCTGCTCCCGTGTTTCCTGATTGTAGTTAAATAGTCTCAGTTAATAAATATTATGTAAGTTAACAGATCTGTAGAGATTTAACAATATGCAACAATATTCAAATATTTCACCTAAAAAGGTTTTCCAAGACTCAAGAAAAAAAAAATAGGGCCATGGAATGCTGTGAAAGAAAAAGGCATACTCAACTACTTCAGTGGCTCCCCGTCCGGTGCTGGAGACCGGCTCCCTGCGGCACTAGACCTGGAGGAATCCGGCTGCTGCCACGTGCTGTTCATAGTGCATGTGACTGCTAAGCCAATCACAGGCTTCGGCTGACTCTGCTGAAGGCTGTGATTGGCCGAGTGGTCATGCGTACAATGAACGGCTTGTGATAGCAGCTGGCTTCAATATAGCAGGGAATGGGGCTCCAGTGCTGAATGGGGAGTCACCGAAGGAGGCAAGAATGACTTTCTTTCACAACATTCCATGGCCCTGATAAAAATATTTTGGGGGTCTTGCAAAAGCCTTTTAACTCATGCAGGATTCTCTCTAAGGCTGCATTCACACGAACGTATATCGGCTCGGTTTTCACGCCGAGCCGATATACGTCGTCCTCATCTGCCGGGGGTGGGGGGGGAGGATGGAAGAGCCAGGAGCAGGAACTGAGCTCCTCCCCTCTCTCTGCCTCCTCTCCATCCCTCTGCACTATTTGCAATGAAAGGGGGTGGGGCAGGGCTAAGTTCCGTGAATCAGCCCCGCCCCCATCCCGCCTCTCCCCATTGTAAATAGTGCAGAGGGGCGGAGAAGAGGCAGAGAGGGGGCGGGAGCTCAGTGCCTGCTCCTGGCTCTTCCATCCTCCCCCCCCCTGCAGATGAGGACGACATATATCGGCTCAGCGTGAAAACCGAGCCGATATACGTTCGTGTGAATGCAGCCTAAAGCCGAGGTAAGCAAGCTCTTGATCACAATCGACAGGTCATATGCTGGAGTAGATCCTGGGGCTTCCAGATGTATCCATATCCTCCAGATACAGATGGTTTAGAATTAAAACTGTGGCAGAGCTCGGGGGTGATTTCCATGCCCCGCCACACCATACCTTCCCAACAAGGCACCAGTGATTAGAGCATCCACCGAGCAGCACAGAAGGAAACTTTTATCCTGATCCACTAGGCTGCAACCAGACTTTCTAAAGTTTCAGAGCCTGTGAGTGAGTCCGAATATCTAGAATACTCTCCTCGTCTACCAGAGCAGCCTGTGCCTTGTGGTCCTGCTCCATTGCATCCGAGGCAACAATAAGTCAGGAAATACAAGTGGACTCGCTTTGAGGCCAAGTTTCACAGCCGTGCACATCAAGCCTGAAGTGACCTAATGAAGGGTATAAGTGGCTTGAGTTCAGGCAACTCAACCAAAGTCTCCATATTCCGATCAGCCATACTCACCAAAGAGTAGTACACATGTAGTGGAAATGCTGGATACGTAGATGAAATTTGAACAAATGTTATTTATAAGATGCAGAATTTGTCAGTGAAGCCCTACTGATCTGCTATTGGTGACCTATCCTGGGGATATGGTACCAATAGTTTTGATCTTGGAAAACCCCTCTAAAACAATTTTTCAGTTTTTGCAGGAAGTCTCCATCAGCTTACTGCTGATACACCTATGCTGTTGGGGGCAGGAATGAGGGTACGTATCATTACTCTCCGTAATACACAGTAGTTTTTAGAATGGCACAAAGTTCAGCAACATTATAGCCTTCCATAAATGAAAACTGAGCAAGGTAAGAAAAATAAGTTTTGTCCACATTGGCTAAGACTGGTCCTCTGCACAGTTTTGGAGGAGACTAGGTGGTTTGAGGCAGGGATCTAGGCACATCGCTTGCAGTGTTCTATTGCCCATTCATTCGAATTATGATGAAAATTGAACATACCCCCATATGTTTGCTGTTAGCATTTGGATCCAGGTAATGTGGGTTTATATTGAACGGTACAAACCCAAGAGCCTGCAGAGATGGTGGGTACACAATTGGCATGTCGTTAGTGGTGTTGATGCTGACTGTAGCCACATTAGTACCAGCGCTAGACCCTATATAAGGGATTCCATCCTAGAAAAATAGCAAGAATTCATAAAACTGGTTAATTTTTAAAAAATACACACTAGTAAGAACTTGACAAAATTTAAAACGCACCTATAAAATTACAATGGTTTCCTCAAAGTTTTACAACTTCTATTCTGTCACATCCACTAGCCGAAGAAGTAGAATTTATCTTGAAGAATGAAAGTTTTTCTATGCCTTATTCACGCGAGGTCTTAATTGCAGAGATTAAGTAAAGCTGCAATCAAAATTATTCAACTCACATTGCAATTTACAGCAAGAAAAGGATCCAGCATCTATAAAACACGGCTTTATAGAGACATTAAAATCCCAAGAGGAAGGACATTAGAGTTGAGCGTACATGCTCGTCCGAGTATTAGCATACTTAGTGGTACTCGTTAATCGAGCGAGTACGACCTCTCACCACATTACCACTTCCTGCTGTGACGTGCCACCGTGCACACGGCTGGCTGGTAGAGAGACAGAGAAAAAAAAATAAAGTTCAGCATCCGGCGGGTTCAATACAAAAATGCTCGAGTCCCCCATTGACCCCAATGGGGTTCGTTACTCGAATAGAGCTCTTGAATATTACAAAAAGCTCGACTCGAATAACGAGCAGCCGAGCATTTTTGTACTCGCTCATCTCTAAAGGACATACAATGGTGCGACATGTTTCAAGCTCTTAGAGCTCATTCACGCACCTGAATGCGTTAAATGCTGCGTGTATACTGTGTTTTACGTCTGAGCCGGCAGTGAGACAACTATTACTGCGTATGGCAGCGTTTGTGCACTGTGCACGATAGCGTATCTCATGCATGCTGTCATGCACAGTGTGAATACTTTCTCTTTTTTTAAAACTCAGATGGATAACAGTGATCATGTGACCGGGAACAACATACAGCGGTTCCTGGTCACATCTCCCTGCCTTAGGCTATCTTTGACAGGGATCTTTCCTGCGGGATCATAAGATGTCTCAATAAAGCCATGTTTTATGGATGCTGGATCATTTTCTTGTTGATGCCAGTCAAATCAGTGCATCCTGCTGGTGAGCTGGTTCATTTTCTCTGTACACATTGCAATTAGGTGTATTTGCCAAATTTTCAAGATTTCATCCGTTTGCAAAATGAAATCAGAGGAGAACAATTTAATCCCTTCCTGACATGTGGTGTACCAGTATGGCTGTCAGGATTCAAACCTGCAACCTCCTGAACCCAGAGCAGCAGCCCTTCATACTGAGCTATTCAGCCTGCTCCTGTCTTCCTGATTAGTTACTGTTCCACTAATCAAGCAATCCTCCTGCTACTCTGCAAACTGAACATCCATCTCATGTACTAGACCCCGGCTTTTCCGCCTTACTTCGCTACTGCTTAAACCCTTTGTGCTGCACCGATATCTCATGTACCAGACCCTGGCTGCCTCCTTGACCTCATTTCCACCAGTGGCGGTTACAACAAACTAACTAGATCGTGACAATGGCACATGTCCGGTGTTACTATATGGAGCGGGCTCAGGAGCTGAACTTGCTTCAAACACAGCAGGTATCCGCCAACTTTGACAGTCAACACCCACCTGCAACGGCCCCAATAAGCTAACTTGGATTGCGGATGTTAATCCTAAACAACCCTTTAAATGCCGCTGTAAGTTTCTGTTTTTAGTTTCTCATATGCAGATTTTGTTTGAAAAGTTAGTAACCATTTAAAATGTTTAATTAATCCAAGTGCATACATTACCTCAATCACTTTTTTTCTGATAACTTGTATTAAGTTATTATCGTACAAAGCTTTTAAAAGCCGGAAGGTGTTCCCACCACCTGCAGTCCGGGAAAGAAAAACAGGCTCAATAATGAGGCAGTTACTTATTTACTTACCGCATTAGGCACAGAAGAGACTGGGGTGTGACTATGGGAATAAAGAACACAAGTATGACACAGACAGCAGCTCTGTCAACACACAGCCCTAATTATGGCCGTATATTAAATCAAAATGCAAAAAATATATAAATTGTGGCATTTGGGTAAGAGCAGTGAAGACGGAGTAGAGCCAATTCACAGTTACACAGCGGCCATCAGTTAATTGTGTGTGTGTCTGTGTGTGTGTGTGTGGGGGTGGGGGGTGAAGGTAAGCCCTCCTGGTGAATACAGTGTTTTTTGGGGCCATTTGTTTTAATAGCCCAACAACCTGTCACTATACTATTATACCCATAAATAGGCTGGTGTATTAAAGGGGTTCTCCTGGACTCTAATTATCAATGACCTACCCTCAGGATTGATCATCAATAACTGCATGAGTTGGAGATCCCCAGGTCAGATGTCAGTATGGACTGTGCTGTCCGCATTGCAGCAGCCCAGCCAAGTACTGCAGGCACAGCTCCCAATGAATGTAATGGGAGCTGTGCCTGTATTACCAAACCAGGCCGCTGCAATACACTGTAATATGTAGGAGCCCAGCAATCTGTGGCTAAAGGAAAGGGGAGGGCTGGAGAAGCATGGATATATGATCACCAGACTCTCCTAGCAGCAGTGGCTGAGCAAACTGTCAAATGTAAGTTTTTAAAGACTGCTGACTGGATAGACATAAGTGACAGAACACTGAAATCAGCCTGTGCGTGACTATACTGGCCCTCAGCCAAGGTAAAAGGGAGCTGATAAGTTATCTGTAGCTTTTAAAGGGAATCTAAGGGGATTTTATTTATTGTATTGGACATGGGAATAACCCTATAAGGCCGGCTGCACACGAACGGATTTGCATTGCAGAATCAGTTGTCAGCGCCACTGCATTGCAGATCCACAGCAAATACTGTTTGTAACATGCTATGTAAAAGCGCTTCTTCCTGCCCACTTGCAGAAATCAATTAGGATTTTCGTGAGCAGATGAAAAATTGTAGCATGTTTTATTTTAGTGCGGATTCCACACGGACGGTTTTCATTGAAGTCAATGGAAGCTGTCCAACCCGCCGCCCATCCGCAATTGACATTGCGAATAGGTCGCTGGTACCTGGTCACTGTCTAGCGACAGCGCGGGTAAAATAAACATTTGAAAAAGAAATCTGTACTGCGTATGTCTGACGCCGGCTCACAGTACAGATGAAGATGACAAGAGAGAGGTAGACACGGACGCCGGGTGCGGTCAGGGACGGATTCCGCAGGGGGCTCCTGCATGCAGAATCCAACCCATTCATGTACAGCTGTTCTAACGCTCATTACAAAGCCCCATGCCTTCAATCCCCCCTAACCCTTTCCTAATACCCACCCCCATTCTTCAAGAACTATATGAGTAAATATTGTGTTCTGATTATTTTTCACAACACAAAATAAGAAGACTCAAGAATTACCGATGAATATGGCCTCTGCTGTTAGTACTGATGCTACAGGATCGGCAGCTTCATGTATGCTGTCTAATGCGTAACCTGAAAGAAAAAACATCATGTCAATCCTAGCCCATGGCTTCGTTTAAATATATAAAAAGTTATCTGTACCTCAAATGCCAATCTGATCCCACCTTCAAGAGACAAAAAGTAGGTTTTCCTCACTTTTAGTAATAGTGTGAAATTACCTGTTGCCATAAATGTGTATTATCTCTGTTCACATCTGCCCCAGTGGTTTCGTTTGGTGCCTGCATAGCGGATCCAGCATAAAACACTGCACTACTTTGTCCAGGAAACTGCCAGAGGGCAGGATGGAAGCCATTATAGGCAATGTCGCAGTACGTTTCCATCATAGGACGGATCTAGCATTCGGGTTTTGTGCTCCCGTGACGAAGCAGAAAAACAGAATGTTGAAGACTGGTGTGAATATGGTCTTATGTGATAAACTGATACAATGCCAGTAATAAGCCTGGTCTAGCTGCACTCACACACCGCTGTCATATCACATTATTTATGGAGGTTTTTATTTCTGTGACTTCTGAAAAATCGTGGCAAGAAGACAAATATGATTGCGTCATGTGATTTCACGCTTTAAGGCAATTTAAATTTACGGAACAAGAAGTGACGTATGCTGAAGAAATCATTATTTGCGCATTAAATAGACAGAAGATCTACATGTAACATATTACATAAAATATGTAAAGCACTGTTACAAATCAACTAAAGGGATACTTGGTCGTTACAATTTCATGGTTGGTCAGGATGACGGGTCACACACACACATTTTTAGTTAATTGTGAAGTACAGCTACCGGTATCTCCTAATGTTCAGTCAAATTCTGCAGATGGTCGTTTTATAGAAGGTTACTTGATTTATCATAGATTTAAAATTGAAAAAAAAAATATATCAACTTTGGTGGTCAGAGAGCGATCCAGTGGAGTCCAGTGGTAATAAACAATGGGGCGGATTTACTATTAAAGCTTCAACAGTTTTCTGTAGACTGAAAACCATCTTACATGCTTTGCACCACATTTATCACGTGTTTTAGACACACTTGGACATATTTTGCCAGATCCAACAAAGGAGCATGGCTCAACCCCTTGAGTGGCAGGTTTCCTACTCCCCTGTCAGACCCACCAGGGCAGGTTTTTTAAATGGTCTAATCATTTAATTTCAACCAATTTTCCAGTCGCGTTCCAAGAGCCATAACTTTTTCATTTTTCCATTGACACAGCCATATGAGGGCTTGTCTTTTGCGGGACAAGTTGTACTTTTTGATGGCATCACTTTTGGGTCTATATAATGTATTGCATAACTTTTGTAATAAAATTTGTAGGGAGATTGGGGAAAAAAAGAAATTCTGCCATTTGTTTTTTGGATTTCATTTTTACAGCATTCAGCATGCAGAATAAATAATGTGATAACATTATTCTCTGAGTCACACGATTCCGGCGATACCAGGTTTATACAGTTTTTTTTATCTTTTGCTATTTTTGTAAATTTAAAACTTTTTTTCTTAAAAGTTTGCTTTTGTGTCGCCACATTCCAAGAGCCGTATTAATTTTATTTTTTCATTCCCAGAGCTCTAGAAGAGTTTTTTGTGGGATGAACTCTAGTCTTCATTTATCTAATTTTTTGGAACATGTAAAATTTTGATAGCTTTTTATTCCATTTTTTCTAGTGGCGGGATTAACAAAATCTGTAATTCTGGCATGTTTTTTTATTTTCTACTGCATTCTCTGAGCAGTATAAATAATATATTAAAGTCATTCTACAGGCCGGTACGATTATGCCCATACCAATTTGTAATAGTTTTTCTTTCTTTTTCACACTTTAAAAAAAAAAAAAAAGTAATAAAAGTTTAAATCATCCTCATTTTGCCATATCTATAATAAAAAAAATCTAAATCATGAAAGAAAAATACATATTTGGTATCACAGCGTCCGTAAATGACCGATCCATCAAAGTAGTGCATTATTCACCCCGCACAGTGAACGTAGTCCGAAAAAAAAATAAAAAATGCCAGAAATGCACTTTTTCCACTTACCCTGTCTCCCAGAAAAAATGCAATAAAAAGCTATTAAAAAGTCGTATGTAATCCAAATTAGCACTAAGGTAAACTATAGGACATCTCGCAAAAAAATGAGCCCAGAAGATGCAGCAGAAAATAATTTTTAAAAATTAAATGTCTTTGAAAAAAAATACAAGTACTACAGCAAAAAAAAAAAAAAACTATGCAAGTTTGGTATCGTAGTAATCGTACCGACCCATAGAATAAAGTTATCAGGTCATTTTTGTTGCAATTTGTGCGCCATAGAAACAAGACGAACTGAATGATGGCAGAATGTTATTTTTTTTTTCATTTCACTCCACTTAGAATTTTGTAAAAGTTTTTCAGTTCATTATATGGTACTTTAAATAGCACCATTGAAAAACACAACTCGTTCCACAAAAAATAAGCCCTCATGCAGTGACGTCGATGGATAAATAAAGGAGTTTAAACAGGGGGAAATGGGGCGTCATTAAGGGGTAAAATAATGTACTAACTTGCTTCTCTGGGTCATTACGACGCAGGGATAACACGTGTAATTGTAAAAAAATTAAAAATAAAATTATAAAAAGTAAAGGGAGACAAGTGTTTTTAATTTTTAATACTTTTTAAACTTTTTTTTAACCTTTTCTTTTTTTTGTCCCTTTAGGGGACTTACGCAGAGACCCATCAGGACCCCCTGATCACATTCCGGGGGCCAATGGTGACAGCCCTTTACATGCTGCAGTCACATAGACTGCAGCATTTAACCCTTTGCAATCCAATTTTGTATTCAGGGTTTCCTAGGGGTTTTTCTCTTTCTGCCGTTATACAATAGCACCATCTGCTGGCTAGAGCCAGTACTGCAGTATGGGACATGCTGGAGAGGCCCCCGACAACAGAGCAGCCAGTAATATACAGTAAGAATACCCTGCCGGACAGAGGCTGTACAGCCTTCAATCAGAATGTCTTTAGACGTCAGACAGTGGATTGGAAAGGGTTAAAGGGTTAACACAGCAGAGATCGGAGGTTTTCTCTGATCTCTGCCGTAAGAGGTGGTGCCTGGCTGTCCTCTGACAGCCAAGCACCAGCTCTCCCTGCCACAGAGACCATCGGCTTGCCTCTGACAAGCCGATGGTCTCTAAGGCAACCTGTAAACAAGCCAGTGCAGGAGTTTGAATTCAGAAGCGGGAGATTGCCAGCATTTCGGCAATATCTCCCAGCTTCTGTTTTCTGATTCTCCTGCACTGGTTCTCTGTGGGACCGTGCAGGCAGAGCACAATGCCACAGCTTGTGGCATTGTGCTCTGCAGCTCCCATAGTGATACATAGCCCGGAAATCTTCCGGGCTATATCGCTATAGGCAGTGGAGCTCGTCCCGGAAAATTTCCAGGCGTGCCACTCAAGGGGTTAAATGCAGCATCGTGTACCAGAAATGTGGCGCAAAGTTTGGTGTAAACTAAGCTAATAAGTGGTATAAAATTAGACTAGACATCCTAAAAATACACCAGATTTATCACACATTTATCATCCAGTATGAACCACTGTGATAAATCTGCCATATTTTTCCCAGGTTAGTCCTCACAACCCCCAACAGGTCATTTTTTAGGATTTCCATAGTATTGCACAGGTGATGTAATCATTGTCAGTGATAGGATATCCCCAAATCTAGACCTGTTTGGGGGTCATGTTAACCTGCAGTTTGGGAAATACTGGTTTGAAAGAGGAATAAACCAGTAGGAGTCACATTTCAATGGGTTTTTCTTCTGATAGAAAAGTGTTGGGGGGGTTAACACCCCTACTATGCTAGCATCATATAATGAAGGGGATATAAAACCTGGCTCCAAATTAAACATCTGAAGGAGCAAGAGAGAAACTAGGTCAAAATACCTATGGTACGCCTCGAAGCAACCCATCCAGGCCATGTGACTTGCTCTTGGCCATATCACCCATGTTCAATTGAATCTCATCTATAGTAATAGGGACATCTGTTTATGACAGTCATGACACGGGAGAGTATATCATGATAATCCATAAGGATAACACCAGTACCAGTGATAGAGGCAAGTAATATGTATGCAATTCCACAATCTCACAGATTTTTAGTTTGGAGTAACTTTCTATTTAAATGGGCTGTCAGAGATTGAAAAAAAAAAAAAGTTCTCAAAGGGGTCCCACATCGCGTAAAAATAATAAAGACCCCATAGCGCTCTTACTCCCCTCATCCCTGCCGGCGGCTCCAAGTCTCCGCTGTGTTATTTGTTCACAGGCTGCAGTCAGATTGATGTGCCGTACACCCGGCACCGCAGCCAATGATAGAGCTAAGCAACAATCGCTGAGCTCCGTCATTGGCTGCTGTAGCTTGTTTAGAGACGGTTCAAGCTTACTGCAGCCTGCAAAGATGATGTCAGCAGTGAGACCCAAACGGCAGGAGATGAGCGGGAAGCTAAAAGAGACGCGTATGAGCTCTATCATGTTTACACACTTGGGGACCCCTTTGGAGATTTTTTTCTTTCTAATTAAAACACTACCTCGTTCCTAAGCTGGGCCCTGTCTAAAATAACAAACAATGGCACAATCATCTCCTGGGATGTAGATGACAGGAAAGTGCTGGCATCGGGTGTGATGTCCGGGGTAGATGGAACCACAGCGTCATGTCCGCTAACTCCTGGCATCACAGCAGCCAGAATATGAGCGCTGATGCCAGGAGTGCCAATGGTGATGCTGTGGCCTCTGATTGGCCACAGTCTTCCTGGAAGTCACAGCCAATGTCAGCGCCGGCTGTCAGCTGTGTCCCAAGGCCCCGGAGAGGCGAGTATGCCCTCATTTGTTATTTTAGGCAGGGCACAGCTGGGGGAAAGGGTTTTGTTTTAATGACAAAACCCCTTTAAGAGCCAGTATTAAGAATAGCAGACATCGTCAACTAGCGATTTGTCACAGCAACAGTGGATTGATCTATTGACAAATATGAAGCCTTCACTTACCCAAGCTCTGAAACTTTTGCCTTGCAGTTTTAGCATAATTATCTCTGTCTTGCAATGCATATGGAATGAAAAGGACTCGTTTTACTTGCCTGAAAATAAAGCATTCCTTTATGTCTTTTATTTAGTACAGCCTTTTCCTTACACAATGGTATCGGCTATCAGTGCAGCAAATTAGGGTGCATTCACACGTGGTGAGGTTTGGTGCAGATCTGCAGCAGATTTCACCTTTTCAATTGAAGGAATGAAGTGTGCCGCAGATCCGTATCAAAATCCATATCAATGGAGTAGACTTTTCACTATGCTCAAAGGACGTAGTGGGAAATCCACTGGAAGATACGTTATATGTGAATGCACCCTTAAGTTTTCTTTTAATTTCTTAGAAGCGAGTCCAAACTGTACTCATACTCTGCAATTACAAAGTTGCTACCCAGATAAACAGCACATACAGACTAACCCCTACTTCAACATCTTTAAGTATCCCGAGTAAGTCAAACTATCAGATTATTACTGATCTCTATTTAACACACATACAAATGTATCAAAGTTGAGTTTGTTATTTGATACAATTCATCGAGGCATCATACTGTAGTATTTAGGCTGGGTTCACACAGGACCAAAATCCCGCAGAAATGCTGCGGAATGACCGCACAGAAAAAAAGCGAGAAATCCGCGGGATAAGCACAGCTGCAAAACCCGGGGCTAAAAGCCAAAGATTTTAGAGCGGCTTCGACAACAGCATTCCGCGACAGCTATCTCTCCCCATAGGGAGGAGAGATGCCGCTGCGGAACTGGAGAAAGCATTGACACGCTGCGGCTTTGATTTCCACGCCAAGAGCACTTTTACATATTGTATGCAGTTGGTGATTAATCATACACATTATAGAAGCAGTTTTGCAATCACTAACAAAGTAGAAACCAAATCCGTAAATCTGTAATTTAGTTCACTTACCCCCCTAAAAACTTTTGTATCTGGTCCTGGCAGTGCTCCAGATACCCCCCGCCATACAGTGTGGAGTTGGAAACAAGCAGCAGTCGCTTCAGCGTCATAATTAATAAAGTTTGTCAGGCAGAAAAGCTGCGGTGAATAGAAGCTGTGGAGAAGGATGTGAAAAGGTTAAAGTTCTGTGACTCACATCTTATAATGGCTGACGTCCGCAAGTCCACATTCTGCATGACAAAGTTCCTTTTTTTTGCTTCTCCTGAACTTTATTAGACTTTCAGATTGGATTATGCTTATCTACAGCAACTACCATTCATGGCTGCATCCCACAGGTCAGACGTTTACAACCAATTAGTTTTTTTGAATTATTGTAATAACACCGGATTTGGTCCGTGGTTTGAGGACCAGTATAGGGAGCTAATGTAAATCTATTATGTATGTATGTATGTATGTATGTATGTATGTATGTATTTACACGGCCGTTAAAAAAAATAAAATAAAATAAAATAAAAAAATAAATAAAAAAAATAAAAAAAATCACTGAAATACTGGCACAAAAACTTCTGAAAAATCTGTTCCATACCCCTGAATGGGCCCGTTCCTGATGTATGGTACAGATTTTTCTATCGCATACGTTTTTGCAACAAGTCTATTATGTGTGGCTATACCCTTAGGAGATCTACTTTATGTGAAGACTGATTCAAGTGATTGATCTGGGTACCTTGAACAGACACTTGTAGGGAACAGAGGGTACTGAATCCATTTGTTTTCTCCATGTGTCTTCTATCAGGGCACTTTCACATTTACTGGAATATTTTGCAACACGCAGTGGAATATTCTACACGTGGACAGACTATTCCACTGAAAACTGGATTTTCTCATCTGAATCATTGGGGGACACAGCAAGACTTCGGGAATAGCTTCTGCCACTAGGAGGCGACACTTAGCATAATCGTGTTAACTCCTCCTATTAGCTACACCCCACCTGCAGGCATTCAGCTAGCTCAGTTTTAGCTTAGTATCTGCAGAAGGCAGACATGTTTAGAGTAGGTTTTCAAGGAATACGTCATTTATGGGAATACAGGGAGGCAGGGCTTTTTCCTGGCCTCCCACAGTAAGGGCGAACAGTACGGTGTCTCTGCTGGGCTGTTTACGTCCGACCCAAAGAAGAAAAAGGTGGCCTTATGGCTGTGAGCAATAGATCGCTGCCTGCCTGCCATAGTGTTCCCCACCTTGGAGCAACTCCCAGCTTCCGTGACAGTGAGTGTGGTGGGGAACACTGCTGGAGACGTAGGCCATGCTGCACATGGAACACAACCAGGGGCGTATCTTTCATCAGGCAGAGGGGGGAGTATGCAGGAGGTAAGTATAATCCTCTCCCTCCGTCACCTCTCCTCTCCCCACTTTCCTTACCCTTGGAACGAAGCACGCTGCTGTCGGGGGGGGGGGGGGGGGGGGGGGAGGGAAGCCTTGTCGGGAGGCATTTCTCTGGCTTTCACGGGTACAGCTGCCTTTGGGGGTAGGGTCGCCGTTTCTGCGAGGATCCCACTGGTGGTAGCAACACAGTTAACCTTAGCGCAGTGTCCGAGAGCAGGATGACACGGACAAGGGACGGTCAGGGCCACAAGCTATGTGCGCTCTCGCTACAGTACAAGATTTACATCTAGACAGAGAATATCCCGTCTTACGAATAACATTGTTTAAAACAGTTGTCAGCATTACTCCGGGCTTGCTGAGACATGTGGTACCTTCCATGTGGCAAGAGGACTATGCACAGGAATTCTGAAGACTCATTGCTTCTCACCTCGATATGGAACGAGTGAGCCTTACCTAACGGCTAGCTCCCCTATGGTGACCGGCCTACAGTTCCTTGCAGGCAGCTTGGCACAATCTGTTTACAGGAGTGACGCAAGCTGGGGCTGTCCAGAGCCGCATAATAATGTGCGCTCTCACCACAATATGAGATTGACATCCAGTCACAGATTGTCTCGTCGGACAAACAGCCTTGTTCTATCCACGTATAGTAATAGGTCTGGGTTTCCAACCTTAGACAAGGAGCCTGGGGGCTGTGAAACAGTCTACTGGCTCCCCTCCAGTAAGCTCTATGAGACGCTGAACTACTATGAGTCTGATCCCTCTTCAGGCGGTTTCGGAACCAAAACAACATGTACTGCTTTCTAGAATGACGGGACAACTAGTTCAATCAGCCGTGGCATCTGTGATGTGATCTGTTGGGATGGAATCCCATGCGGAACTGAATTTGGCTGCATAACGGACTGTTGCCGTTGTAATTCAGAGTGGTCTTCAACTACACTCCTTGAGCGTTCTCCATGGATTCTTCCTACATGGGTACAATGCATAAGGTTCTGGTCCGACTTTGGAGCCTGTCCAACAACTGCTTCACTAAGCTGAGGAGTTGGAATGTCATGCATCCTCTGGTGTCTCATTTGTCATGTCAATTCGCTCTATGGCTGACGCGCCTTCCTTTAAGTGGATGCATTTGCATCAGCAGAAAATTTGCTGGGGTTCCTTAGCAACTGTGCTTCGACCAGGTCATTTTTATTCCTCGCGGGATGAATCATATGGGAAGTTAGCAACTAAACTTCCCATCTACAGCGAGTTCAGTTTGGCCGTCTCTGACGTTCATGGACTCTGTCTCTAGAGATTACTAACCTAGGGGTTAATATCTCTGTACACAAATGGCATTTTTCAAGGTCTTCTCGTTTGGCGCAGGCCCTCTACAACCAGTATGGCGGGGAGACACTGGTGGTGTGAGTTTTCTGCTCAGGTCTGATTCAGTTTTCGGACTTCGCCTTATACAGCGTCGTCCGATAACCAAAGCGTTTCAACCAGACAGATCCAGAAGCATGCAGCGATGCTCTTGCACTATTTCCTCCTGCATTGTTGCTGGTAAGAGGCTGTGGAACAGTATATGCTTATAGTGCTTTCAATTCTTAGCGCTCGCACCTCCCTACTCCTGATGTTTCTACAGGGCGGCCAGCAAGATTCACATATTGCGCAATCTTGTCGTAACATCAACCTTTCTAGTGCCTGATTAGAGTCATGTGCTGGATCTGTGATCTTGTAAACGGCCAACCCTAGTTGACTACCCAAAGAGTCGCCATTCCCAAGACTGGACTCCTTAGAAAACCCATAGGCTTCGTGCGGAAGGTGGATGCTGTGGAAATTGTCACAGTTTCAGTGGGCTGCTTCTTTCTCCCCGTTCTACAGCGGTACGGTCATTAACCGACAGTCTGTCTGTCTGGGATGGGATGAAGAACCTCTTGGTGCAAGTCCTTTTCACTCTACAGCTATTAAGACAACCATGCCATGCTTCAGCTGTGCAGCCTTGGGCCGGACAGCAGTGCAGGTGTTCTAGGTACCCCACAATTTGACAGGAGTCACCTGCCTGTACGACTGCCTCAAGACAGTCTACCCAGAGAAACGTGAGCCTCTCCCCTCCAGCTCTCCACCCATGGTCATTGTGTGACTCTGACCAAACATGATTGGGAACCGCAACAGGTCTTTTCTTTTTTGGCGTCTGGAATCCGGTGGAGGCTGCCGTTCAACCAGATGAATAGCTATAAGGCCTCAGTGCTCTGAAGTTTTCTACTCCATTGCCACTGAAAACACCACGGCTCTTTTCTGGATGCCTATTCATACAGAAGCTGCTACAAATTTTTTTCACGCCCTGAGGTCAGCTCACCTTGGCTAGCAATCTACCTTCAGAGCAGGAGGCTCTATAAAGGCATAGTTTTCTACAGTCGTTTTGTCATCAGGACAAGGTCGTTATCCACTTCTTGCATATTCCCTCATGGCAAGTGGTCTTTGGGTCCACTTCAGTGAAGACTTCAGTTGGCACTTATCGCTGGCGGCTTGTCTTAGGGACGCGACGGTCACAGGTGGCTCTGTCTGACTGCGCAAGATTACCTCAAGTGGCATTCTTCAGTCACCCTAGCTCTGTGCTGGTCCTCCTGACAACACAAGTCGTGTTCTTGTGCTCCGAGGTGGTCTCCTCATACTAACTCCGTTCTGCGGTAGTACAGGGTTACTGTGCCAACAACGTCATATCGTCTGGTCGTGTTACAGCACATATTACTCGGACAGCGAGTGCCTCGTACGAAGCTCCTCGTAGGGAGCTCTCTCCTGGTGGATGGATAGTACCGTTTCTCGGGCCCCTTCTGCTCCATCTCTGAGTATGCTGGATACCGGGCCATCCGTTAACGCTAGTTGCAGTTGAAGGGCTTATTATGCTTCTTTACACCTGCGGCTGCTTATATTTTCCCACCCCCTTGGGTACTGCTCTGGAACTTCCCAAGGTCTTGCTGTGTCGCCCAATGACATGGACGAGAAAGGGAGTGAATTTCTTACCGAAAATTCCTTTTTCCCGAGTCATCCTGACGGCAGACATGGAGGTTGCACCTTGACCTCGTAGGGACAGGAAGCAAGAGACTTCAAAAGGCTCCTCCCGTCTCCCATTCACCAGTGTCTTTTAAATTACTTACATGGACATGTCGTGGTTAACCAAGGAAGATATTTATTTGCTCCGAAAAAAATAACATGGTTAGTTTCATTTAACATAAACAAGAAGAGGGTAGCTTACCCGGACTTAACACAAGATAATATGCACAAATTTTCCGCATAAAAGGAAATGTCCAACATAGGAGCCTCTGGGCTACAGATTCGTGCCCGCATAAACGTTTATATAAACGTGTGAATTTTTGGGAGGGAAATACGTGCCGTCAGGATGACTCGGGAAAAAGGAATTTTCGGTAAGAAATTCACTCCCTTTTCCCGGCGTCATCCTGACGGCAGACATGGAGTATACCAGATTAACTCTTTAGGGAGGGACCACTGCCTGCAGGACCTTTCTCCCGAAAGAGAGAGATCGGAGGAGAGGTCCGCAATCGGCCTGTAATGTTTTGCGAATGTGTGCAGGTTGGACCATGTGGCTGCCTTACAGATTTGGTCCGGCGTCGCCATAGCCCTCTCTGCCCAGGAGCAGGATACTGCCCTGGTTGAATGGGCCTTGAGTCCTTCCGGGATAGCGCTGTTGCAGGACGAGTAGGCCTGCTGGATGGTGGATTTTATCCGGTGGCTAATGTGTCTCCTAGAAGCCTCTCTTCCTCTGCCTGGCCCCTGAAATTGAACAAAAGACAGTCAGCCTTCCTAAAAGGATAATGTCTGCTCTGGGTAGCATAGAATGGCCTTCCTTGCATCCAGGCTATGGTAGTCTCTTTCCCTATCGTTTTGGGGATTTTGACAGAAGGATGGGAGAATAATTTCTTGCTGTCTGTGGAATTTTGAGGCTACCTTTGGAAGAAAAACGGGGGTCTGTTTTTTGTATGACCCTATCGTCCTGGCTTAATAGGTAAGACATCTTACAAGATAGGGCCTGGAGCTCGCTTCCATGCCTTGCTGCTGTGATAGCTACCAGGAACAGTTTTAAACGTGAGGAACCTAATTGGAATCTGATCGATAGGTTGAGGGGGTCTTTGCAGAGGCTTTGGAGAACTAGGTTCAGGTCCCATGGGGGGGGGGGGGGGGGGACTGTACTACGGCTAACTGACATTCTTTCTGCCGCTTTCATGAACCTGTGGATCAGTCTATGATCCGCCCAAGGTTGGTCTAGAATGGCTGAGAGCGCTGCTACCTGCACTTCCAGGGTTCCTGGTCTCAGGTTTTTATCTGGAGGAAGTCCAAAATCTCCGCCACCAAAGTGTCAGGATTGGAGACCTCCAGCCCCCTCCAGGAGGAGAATTTTTTCCCCGATCTTATTATAAGTAGCTGAGGTTACAGGTTTTCGGGACTGGCGTAGAGTCGCGATAACTCTGGAGGACAGACCTTGTCTTAGCGTCTGTTCCTCAATATCCACACTGCGAGGTTCAGTCTCCCTAGGTTGGGGCACAGAACTGGGCCCTGCGCTAGAAGGTCCTTCCTGGATGGAAGGCGGATTGGCTCCGAGATGGCGAGCTTTAGGAGCACCGGAAACCATGCCCTTTTTCCCCCAGTGTTGGGTGATCAGGATCAGCGTTATGTTGCTCTGCTGGACCTTCTGAAGAACTCTCGGGATCAGGGGTATGGGGGAGGGGGAAGGCGTACGCCAGACTGAAATCCCAACTATGGGCAAAGGCGTCTAACCCCTCGGACTTGTCCCTCGGATCTAGGGAAAAATAGGCGGGACATTCTGAATTTTTGCTGCTCGCAAACAGGTCCACCTGTGGACTGGCCCAGGTTTCTGTAATGAGACGAAATTCCTCTTGATTCAGAGACCATTCCCCGGGGTCTAGGCCTCTTTGACTTAGAAAGTCGGCTGTCAGGATCTGGGATCCTTTGAGATGGACCGCTGTCAGGGACTGTACCGTGGACTCGGCCCATCGGAAAATCCGGGCTGTTAATTTCAGCAGGTGAAAGTTTCTGGTGCCTCCCTGGTGGTGAATAAGTGAAACGGCGGTCCCGTTATCCGAGAAGATCTTAACATGCTCCCAGATGGCCCTAAGCTCTCTGAAATTTGAGGTCTAGGCACGCAATGTCGGACCCCATTTGCCCTGGAGCAAACGCTGCCCCACTTGCGCTCCCCAGCCAGGCTGGCTTGCGTTGGTGACTACGGAGATGAAGGGCTCAGTCACCCATGGGGACTCCGCCTCTAGGTTGCCAGTTGACCGCCACCAGCGGAGGGACCTTGTGACCGCTGATGACACGGGCATTCTGCGGTCCAGAGAGGTTGTTGCCCCGTCCCAGTTGCCCAGGGTGGCTCTCTGTAGCGTCCTTGGGTGAGCCTGGGCCCAAGGAATAATGCCGATACAGGAGGTCATGAGGCCCAGGAGCCTCGTTGCGTCCCTAATCGTTATTTGTTTCTTCTGGCCACATTGCTGTGCTGCCAGCCTAAGGTTTTCCTGCCTGGGTGGAGGTAAAGACAAGATCTGAGACACTGAGTCTATCCGTACCCCCAGGAGGTCTTTCGCGTCTCGGGGAGAAGACTACATTTAGGGAAGTTAACTATCCACCCCAGTTTCTGACATAGGGAGATGATTCGGCTGGTATCCTCTTTGAGGATCTTCGGCGCGGATGCCATTACCAGGAAATCGTCCAGATATGGGACAATGTTTATGCCTGCCACATGGAGATGCGCCACCATCTCTGCCGCTATTTTAGAGAATATCCTGGGTGCCGTTGAAATTCCGAGGGGTAGGCACTGGAATTGAAAATGGTGTACATGGCTGCCCATCCTGATGGCAAACCGCAGGTACTTGTGATGTTCCGACAGGACTGGGACATGGTAGTACGCGTCCTTTAGATCGACTGTACTCAAAGTCCCCTCTTTTGATCAGAGTTACTGCAGACCTGATGGTTTCCATCTTAAACCTTTTGTAGGTAATCAACCTGTTCAGGCCCTTCAGATTAAGGATCATCCGAAACTGTTGTTCGGTTTTTTGATCAGAAATAGGGGTGGGTAGAACCCCAAGCCCTGTTCTACTGCGGGGACCTGGACTACCGCCCCCATCTGTAGCACCTTAGAAATTTCATTTCTAAAGATACCCTGCAGGGCGGGGGATTGCGTGGGGGCCGGGAAAGCTCAATAGTCTGCCCCCCACCTGGTACTTGCCTACAGGGGAAGGGGTTGTTTTTGTCTTACTCCTGCCTCCTTTGGGGTAGGACCAGCACCCCGTCTTTCCTTTGCCTCGGTATGGCTTGAAAGATGGCTGAGGTTTGTGGGGAAATCCCGTTCTTGCTTGGTCCGGGAAACTGTGGGTCCTGTCGGTAGCTCTCTTTAGGATCTCCTCCAAGTCCGCGCCAAAGATGTTCTGGCCATGAAACCGAGATGTTACAGGGCCTTCCTTTGGAAGCCATATCTGCTTTCCATGTTTTCAGCCAGACCGCCTGTTGCTGATCTAAGTAGAGGCATGCATTCCAGTAACGCATCTCTAGGGGCCTTCTGTTTACTCTGGTCGTCGAGTTCCCTCAATCAGAGGAACATCGACCTCGCCACAGAAGTCGCTGCGATATTGGACTTCAGCGTATAGGCCGTTGTTTGCCAGGCTCGTTAACCCTGTCCATCGGGTCTTTAAGATGAGAGGAGTCCTTGAATGGCAGGGCTGTCTTTTTGGCCATTATGGCCACCTGTGCCCGACGCCGCGCACGGCCGCGCCGGCATGCCTGGAGGAGAGAGGCATCTGAGCCTGTGGCCCGCCGCTCCCCCCAGCTGAAAAACAACTCCGAGCTGGAAGCGGAAGGAGGGGACTCAAGGACCTCTAGTCCGCCGCTCCGACCGTTGCGGCGGTGAACCCCGGGCGGTCAGACCTGTGGCCCGCCGTGCTCCCGGACCGCGCTGACACCCCGAAGGGAGATGAGAAGGGAAGCAGCCCTGTGGACCGTCAATCCCTACAGTCAGCCTGCTTGGAAAAGGGTGAGGGGGGAAAACAGCCCTGTGGACCGTTCCCCCAGCTGTCATCCTGCAGCTCCCTGGAGGGAGCTCCTCTTGCATGTCCCTGTAGGGACAGGAAGCACTGGTGAATGGGAGACGGGAGGAGCCTTTTAAAGTCTCTTGCTTCCTGTCCCTACGAGGTCAAGGTGCAACCTCCATGTCTGCCGTCAGGATGACGCCGGGAAAAACAGGATTTTTGGTATAACTTACCGTAAAATCACTTTCTCGACACATTCATCGGGGGACACAGCACCCACTCAGTCTGTTATTAGGACTGTAACATATGCTCCTCTTCTTTAGAGTGTTCTCTATGCGGTCGCATATGGTGGTAGAATGGGTTATAGTTCTTAAGCATTGTTATTTATTAACTATTGTTGTCTTATCCTACTTGGCTGCTCCTATTGCTTGCATATAAACTGAGCTACTGTATCCGTGCAGGAGGGGTATAGCTAGGAGGAGTGAACACTTTTATGCTTAGTGTCGCTTCTGTTGTGCACCTCCTAGTGGCAGAAGCTATACCCAAGGTCTTGCAGTGTCCTCCAATGAACATGACGAGAAAGTGATTTTACGGTAAGTTATACGAAAAATCCTGTTTTTTGTTACTCACCATAAAATAATTTTCTCAGATGTTCTTCGGGAACACAACAAACACTTCGAGTATAGCCCCTGCAACTAGGAGGTGGAGACTAAGAAAATGAAGCGTTAACTACTTCTACCACCTATACCTCTCCTGCAGCCAATAAGCTAAATTATTATGTACACATATAGAAGGAGATTAGAGACTGAGGGCTAACTGGACATGTGAGAGCTGATGAGCAGGTTCAGCTAACTCCTCCTGAGGAGCACTAGAAAGGATGCCTTGGCACAGTTGTTTCGCACATTCGGATGAGACTCTTCTTAACCCAGGATGAAGCAAAGAGAGGGTGGAGGGCCAATCCAGTCGCCTCAAAGGTTTATTTGGCAAAAGATGCCAGCCATTTATCATGTTGGTCCTGGAAAGAGGATACATCTGTCAGGGGCAATGTAGTGCGTTTGGAAAGGCAGAGGATCCACTGATGGGGAAGAAGACCACTTACTCATCGATTCCTTAGGGAATGGATGCATTACGTCAAGGCATTTAGGGGTGAGGAAACATTTATCCAGAGCAGACCACTCTTGGACGAGACATCCTCAAATTCTGCATGACTGGGGAATGTCTTGTGCAAATATTTTGGATGCTGGAAGGAGAAGGAGTCTGTGGCGGCAAAGGAATCTTGGTCATTCATATCATGTGTCTCTTTATCAGCTTGTATGAGATTGTCTATCATTGTGGAATCTTTAGAGGAGTCAAAATCCGATATTTCGTCCTAAGAGCGGGAGCCATCTCCAAAGGAGATCGCAGAGTGGGATACCATGGGTAGAGGCGAAGCAGTGGAAGGAGGCAACGGAATATGACTGCGTGACCTTGGAGACAGTTCATTTCTTGGTTCTGCCACACGTGTTCTGGTAACAATTCCTCAGCATCAGACCCTTCAATTGGATTCTGGCTGGATGTCCTACACAGCATCTTTACTGTGAACCAAGAGGCTTTCGTGAGGTTGAAAACCTCCAGAGAGTGTGCCAATTTGGGTTCAGGGTCCAGGAGGGGCATGGAGGTGGATGTCCCTGGGAGAAATTCACTGGCTGATCTTTGAAGTAGGCAGTTTGCGCAAAGAGGCTCCTGCTGACCGTATGGAAATTTGGTGCGACAATGGGAGCATGCAAAGTGTGTTGCAATGGCCGTACTCTGCTTACTGGATTCTCCTCTAGAATCTGACATTGTAGTTGTATGTGCAAAAAAAGAAAAAATGCCTAACTGCACCGTGTGTCTACTGTGGGACAGACAGGCTGAGAAGTTACAGGTGGGTTAGGGTGGCAAGAAGTTGTCCAGGGCAGGTCTTATGTTGGTCGAAAAGGTCCTCCTGATCTGTGGAGCAGAGGAGCCACAGAGAAAATGGTGTCCAGGTCATGGTAGAGGCCCAGCAAAGCAGAGTAGAGACAGGCCTGGTCGTTGGTGGCAGAAGTCCCACCCCAGGAAGTAGGGTCCCTACCAATTATGTTTTGGCCACAGTAATTGCCTATTGGAGGCGACAGCAGCCCCCTCCTCTTTCCCAGTGATGTAACAAGGGTAGGCCGGAAGAGGAAAATGACCAAACGAGGGTAGGCACTGGAAGCAGAACCATGCAACGCACTACTTGATATTTCATTGTGTGGCCAGTGCCAACTAAAAGACTGCGACAGGCTGCAGGGGCCCAGAAACCAAAACTTCCCAGAGATGCAATGCGGCGCAGGCAACGTGGCCCATCCAAAGACGGTATTGTGGTAATTTCTTAGCAGCATCTCTAAAAGATAAGAAAGCAACTGCTCAGGGATCCCTCAACATACCCAGTGGAGCAGAGAGATAAGCAAGACTGAGAATATGTGACCGCTTTACAACAATTACTAAGCTGGACACAGAACAGAAACAGCAGGTGGCGTTATTCGAACATTAGTCCTGCGATATCTGGGTAGAGAAGCATTTTTTTAAAATAATAATCATAGTTAAGATCTCGCAACTACAATTAGCATGAGTTTCCACCTAACGAGTAGTGGCTTGGTTGGCTGCGTTTACCGTTGTTGGAGTGGTGTCCCTGCGGGCTTGTTCAGTGAAGGTTTCCTATGCAGGGCTGGCCTCTTCCCTTCCTGCACAAAATAAAACACTTTGTTTTGGTTAACCTGTCTCCCCAAAAAATTTAACAAAAAGTGATCAAAAAGTTGCATGTACTCCAAATGGTCCCCACACACCCCATTGCCGGAAAAATATAGCCATTCGTCTTAAACTATGGCCACAGAAAGCTTAAGTTTTTTCATTTTTCAAAAGTAGTCAACCAAAAATAATTACATTTGGTATCGCTGTAATCATACTGACCTGCAGAATAAAGTGAGCGTGCCATTTTTACGTCGCTGTAAACGCTACTGCCCCCTAAATGGCTCAATTGCATATTTTTAAAATGTTTTTCAGTACATTAAATGGTAGCATTAAGAATACAACTGGCTCAGAAGTAACAGGCTCTTGTACACCTATGTTGAAGGAAAAGTGTAAGATTATGGCTCTTGGAAGATAGAGAAGAAAAAGCTAAAATCTCTGGTTTTGAAAGGGTTAACCCATGGGAAACGCTTAGTTTCATACTTAATGACGTCTCATTTTTCAAACTTTATGTGGGGATAACTTAAAGAGATTGTCCAGTTACTGGACAACCCCTTTTCACTAAGACCTCCTGTGTGAAAGTAATACACAGACAGAGAGATACTTACCCCTCCACAGCAGCCATGATCCAGTGCTACCGCCCTGCGGATTGTTGGGACAGATGATGACACAGGAAATCACGTGACCGATGCAGCCAATGCGTCTGCAGTGTCACGTTCTTAGACTCCTGGCATCATGGTGCCCAGGATGTAAGCACAGATGGCAGGAGAACAGGTGGTGATACCGCAGCCTCCCCATCAATCAGCTGATGTCGCTCTGTCCAGCGGAGAAAGCTCTAACCATAGCGCAGCACCACCAGATTGGCGAGGATTCGAGATGCAGACAGGTATTATTGTATCTTGTTGCCACCGGAAGCTAAGGGCTGAGCTGGGTTAGCAGGAGTTAACGCCCCCTGACAAGCCCCTAGCTTACCATTGACCGCCAGTCTTGTGCAGATTCTCAAGGCTATTTGTCTGTGTGCTGTCCATCCCCCACAGCGGTGTTACTTACCACCCCACCGCAGCTGCAAAGACTGTGGGGCGCAATGTTGTTGGTTCCTCCACTGATGCAACTCTGGCCACTGCTCCGCTCATCTACAGCTGTCACTCACCACGCCGCCGCAAACACAGGGGGTTGCGATGTCATCTGTCCCTCTGCTGCTGCCACTTTGCATGCCGCTCTCATACTGTTCTCTGTTGGCAGTGCTCCACTAATCCGCAGCTGTTGATCTGCACCCCGCCGCTGTGCCTCCGACTGTCCCCGCCACTATGCTCCGGAACATAACCGCAGCCTCTGCTGCTGTTGGCCCCGCCAGTGAGTCTTACAGGCCGCCGCCCCAGGAGCTCACCTGTGACTCTGTTCTCCCTGCTGATTCACATACCACGGCAGCGCATGTCAGTGCTGGACACCAGTGAAGGGGGACACAGACTCGGGGCTGGGGGTGACAGTGCAGGAGCCAGAAGGCAGAGCAGACACTGCAGCAGGGACCCGACATTGTGGAGACCCTTCTGTCGAATCACAGACTCTCCGCAGCCTGCGAATCTGCACAAGACTGGCGGCTAATCGGTAGCTAGGGGCTTGTCAAGGGGCATTAATACCTGCTAACCCAGCTCAGCCCGCAGCTTTCGGTGGCATCAAGATATACCCCGCAGACCCTTGCTGATCATCTACTGATGACCTGACAGTCATCAATAGCAACAGTTAAAAAAATACCGGAGTACCCTTTAAAGGGGTTTTCCAGGGAGATTACTATTGATGACCTATTCAATCAGATAAAGAGAAAAAATAGGCAGCAGAGTCCAAATCTTCAGGTGCAATAAAGAACTTGTACTTCCATCAGAACATCACATCATCATAAAGCACAGCGACGTTTCGACCGTTACATAGATGGTCTTTGTCAAGCTCACAGCTGCACAAATACACAGAGGTCGGAGCCGGAGTCTCTGAGCCGACCTCTGTATAGGGGCCGACGCTTGTAACTTTAGGCATGGCTCATTGAAATCAACACAAGCTGTACCCGCAGTTACAAGCACCGGCCACTACACAGAGGTCGGCGCAGAGGCTTCTTCTCCAATCTCTGTATTTGTGGCGCTGTCTGTGGGCGGACGATCAGCTGATTGATCAGCAAAGATACCGAGTGACGGACCCCGGCCAATCAACTAGCGATGAGGTATCCTGGGGATAGGTCAGCAATAGTAATCTCCCTGGAAAACCCCTTTACATTTTCCTGTATGCAGGGCTTCCACCCCTCCCCCCATAAATGCATTTCTTCATGCAATGTGCGATCGTGTGAAAAGATATGCGGCATGTCTTATGTCTGTGCGTATTACGCTCTGTAGAAGCCAGCGAAATCAACGGGCGTGCAAAAAAACAGTGCAATCATGTGCGCTCTTTATTGCATGTACAAATACGCCGTGTATTCGCACATACGAAAACACACAAAGGCGACCAAAACACGCTTACGCCCGCATGAGGATCAAAGAGACAGAAACGAAAAGCTAAAATCACGTACAAGCCCCTAACAATAACGGAAGGCCCTTTTACACGAAATGATTATCGTTCAAAAGAGCAAAAGTGACCGATAACCGTTCGGTGTAAACGCGCTTCTCATTCGGCCTTCGGTTTCAGCAGACATAAATATTTGCACATTCACTGGTCAGACAGTTTAACCACTTGGCTATGGAACTACAAGTCCCAGCGTGGCCCCCGCCAGCTCTACACTCCCTGTAGCCTCGGGCCGCCGCGCTGTTCCACACATTACCCACGTGTCACTAGGCAGCGGCTTCCGGGATGAGGGGTTGATTGCTCCTGGCTGGCAGGGGGTGGAGCCGATGGCCGAGTGCGCTGAGCTCGCTGACACCCGGGCCGTAGGATGCTGGACTTCGCTATCTTCGCGATCACCTTCCTGCTGATCCTGGTGGGAGCCGTGCTGTACCTGTACCCGGTAATAGCAGGGGGGCTTCACCTGTAGGGGGCAGCAGTGAGCTCCCTGCACCGCGCCTTTATACTACTATCCCATAGCAGTAGACGTGGACGGCTCGCCCCCCGCATGATCACATACCAAGGCGTGCAGAGAGAATATGCCCCATTACATTGGTGACATTCTCCTCCCTATAAGTGTCCATTACCAGAACTGTTCCCTGTGCAGATGCCAGCAGTCTAGCAATGGGAAAACTAAAGTCCCTGCGACTACCTGAGAGCTGCCAGTCGGATATACATGTCAGAGGTGGCAGCCCGCCGTCTGCTGGTGCAGGTTGCGGCAGCCCGCCGTCTGCTGGTGCAGGTTGCGGCTGCCCGCCGTCTGCTGGTGCAGGTTGCGGCAGCCCGCCGTCTGCTGGTGCAGGTTGCGGCAGCCCGCCGTCTGCTGGTGCAGGTTGCGGCAGCCCGCCGTCTGCTGGTGCAGGTTGCGGCAGCCCGCCGTCTGCTGGTGCAGGTTGCGGCAGCCCGCCGTCTGCTGGTGCAGGTTGCGGCAGCCCGCCGTCTGCTGGTGCAGGTTGCGGCAGCCCGCCGTCTGCTGGTGCAGGTTGCGGCAGCCCGCCGTCTGCTGGTGCAGGTTGCGGCAGCCCGCCGTCTGCTGGTGCAGGTTGCGGCTGCCCGCCGTCTGCTGGTGCAGGTTGCGGCAGCCCGCCGTCTGCTGGTGCAGGTTGCGGCAGCCCGCCGTCTGCTGGTGCAGGTTGCGGCAGCCCGCCGTCTGCTGGTGCAGGTTGCGGCAGCCCGCCGTCTGCTGGTGCAGGTTGCGGCAGCCCGCCGTCTGCTGGTGCAGGTTGCGGCAGCCCGCCGTCTGCTGGTGCAGGTTGCGGCTGCCCGCCGTCTGCTGGTGCAGGTTGCGGCGGCCCGCCGTCTGCTGGTGCAGGTTGCGGCGGCCCGCCGTCTGCTGGTGCAGGTTGCGGCGGCCCGCCGTCTGCTGGTGCAGGTTGCGGCTGCCCGCCGTCTGCTGGTGCAGGTTGCGGCTGCCCGCCGTCTGCTGGTGCAGGTTGCGGCTGCCCGCCGTCTGCTGGTGCAGGTTGCGGCTGCCCGCCGTCTGCTGGTGCAGGTTGCGGCTGCCCGCCGTCTGCTGGTGCAGGTTGCGGCTGCCCGCCGTCTGCTGGTGCAGGTTGCGGCTGCCCGCCGTCTGCTGGTGCATGTGCTGGTTGCGGCAGACTGCTGGTGCGGGTTGTGGCAGCCTGCCTTCTGCTAACGTCTCATTCCAACTTCTTCTCGCCTTACTTCATCCCAGAGACCAAGCCAATCGGAGTCGGCGCTCGATGAACCAATCACAGCCATTCAGTGAATCACATCATTGGATGGCTGTGATTGGTTCATCGAGCAGCGGCTCTGATTGGCTGAGCCACGGCGCTCAAGAACCAATCACAGCACTCTCTTGCAGGATAGGGGGTGTTCAAGCCCCATTACCAAAAAGAGAATGCTTTCTTGGCGCTGAGGACTACGCAGAAGACTGACGCAGCCCAGCATGAAGGTCCTGGCCGTCACCTACTATGCGGCATATTCATGTTGTGAACAGCTGACATGGGAGCCTTCATATTCCCTCTACATAGTAATATACTAGGGGGACTTCCTGGAATATCTAGCTATATCTGAAGGTTTCTTCTGTGCACGGATTGCACTGCGGGTGACTTTGTAGCTCCGCCCTGTGCAAATGTTGTACGATCTGTTTATCTAACAATAGGGATTGTTCAATGGCTTTGTTACTGTTGGCGTTCTCTTATGGGATGACTGCTGTCCCAACGATCATCACTTCTGCGCTTTATGCAGGAGCGATAACACTGGCCTACTTTTGAAAAAAAAAAAAATTCTGCTGACCTAAGTAGCTGATACAGGCAGGGATATCGCACAACTGAAAGAAGCAGCGCAAAACCGGAAAACATGGAGGGAGCTCACCTTCAGGGTCGCCGAGGGTCGTGCATGACTAAACCGCCAACAACGAGTATTTTTGCTGGTTTTACCCGAAAGAAAGGTGCTGATTCCACATACGAAGTCCAAAAATATGCAATATGTCAAATTTTTGGACAATCCCTGAATGGAGCGCTCTGGAGATCCCATCCGGCCCCCGCTCACAATAGGCAGTCGTTTGTAGATGATAAACGGTCTCTTGGTTTTCAAGTGAGCTAAAAACCGAGCAACTCCAACAAGTGAGCAGTTCTCCTGCCGGCGTCCGTGTTTACACAGGATCGCGGTCGCCCGCTCTTTTAAGCGATCACTTGGGTGACTATCAGCCCGTATAAAGGCCCCTTATCATATACATATACATATCTGACTAATACTGGTTATCTCACATTTTCTCAATTCTTTGTTTTTCTTTTCCAGTCTTCCCGACAAGCATGCGGTATTCCGGGACTGGCCCCGACCGAGGAAAAGTGAGTTATACAATGAGGATGATATGTAGATTCAGTCCAGTGCTCAATACTGACCCTCCAGGCCTGGACAAGGAAAGATGTCTTCTGTGACTACCTGATACACGAGCTGGTCTGACTGGCTCAGGCTGTCCACTTGAGCGGCGCTGGCCAATCAGCGTCTAACGCTGTATACTAATGTACAACGTGTATCAGATAAAGAGAAGCCGTGCAGCCATCTTTGTTTTTCCAATCACTTTGGAACATTTTTGCAAGATTAGACAATGGCTATTTTCTTCCACAAACAGTGCCACTCCTGCCTGTGGATAGTAATGGTATTGCTGCTAAGTTCCTTTCACATCAATGGAGCTGAGCTGCTATACTATATACAACTTATGGACAGGAGTGGTGCCTTTTAGGCCTCATGCCCACGGCCCGGGTCAGATTCTTCGAAATATCACAGCCGAATCAGACCTCGTGCCCCCGAGAGATGCTACACTCACCTGTCCGGATCTGCCGCGAGTGTCTCAGCAGGGTAGCTGGCGCGCAGTGCAGCGCATGACGCATCGGGGATGGGCAGTGGCCCAATTTCCGCGATACTTCTGCACTACTTGCTGCTAAAGTATCGCGGGACGGACTGCTTCCATTGACTTCCAAATCGCAGCTGATTTCCTCTCATAGGTAAGGGAGAATCTTTTATCATAGCATGTCTATGGATGGACATTGCTGCGGAATTTGCTGCAGGCGTCTGGCCGTGAATTCCGCGGCGATGGCACAATGCAACTATTTAAATCAAAACATTTTTCAGAACTGCATCTTAATTTGAGTTCTAATGGCAATATAAGGCCTGGTCATATCTTATGTCAAGTACCGCAGTGTAACCACTAGGTGGCTCCCTCATAAGTGCTTCATGTATTATAACTTCCTAGTGAAGTCTGGGACAAATGTAAAAGTAATAAGCAAAATAATACTGCAAAGTAAGTACAAGTAAATGGTAGCTGTGTGAGAATCCCAGCGAGATACTGTTCAATACTGGAGACTATTAGATCAGTCCAGCTCGCCAGCACTGGTAGGATGCACAGGGCAGGTTTAACCACAGAGAGAACAAAATCCACAGCCTTACCAGAGTCTTGTTTAAGAACCCAGGTAGAAACCGTAACCATCTGGAAGGAGACTGCTGGTAACAAAGGGTTAAGCTACATTTAGACGGAACGATTCCTTCTGAAAATTGTTCAAACAAGCAGAACTGAATGATAACCGTTTAAACGTGACCGAGCGCATAACGGGAATTGTGCGCTTCTCTTTCGGCATTTTGCATATAAATCAGCGGCGGCTCGTACACTTGTTGGCCAGTTTAACCGCTAATCGGTCAGTATTTCGCATTAGATTGTGAAACCCTAAAGGATAAGTGAAGGAGAACTGCACGTTTTGTCTAAGAGGGCCATTCTATGTGTCGTCTTGCCATACTGTACACGTTATTAAGAGTGTACCTGTGAGCGAATCGTTTTGTGTTAAACGTAATCGTTCATCCTAGTGCCAGTGCTTTAGAACATAAATATCACCCTTCGCCCCATGGTAGGGCTAGAGGAATCCCTTCTCAGAGAGCGCCATCGGAATGACTTCATATGCATCCCCTAATATGATGCTACAAGGGCCCCGACACTGGCGCGGGTTGTCCCCAAGCCCCTACTTCTGCCACATGGTTGGAGGTTCTGGATTTTACAGGCTCGTATTTGTACGGTCACACAGATCGGCAAAAAGGTCTCTACTAGTATTACTTCCAGCAATTATATCAGACAGCTTGTAAATTACAAACCACTTATATTGAGTACCTACTTACATGTACATCCTGTAACCTGCCAGGGAAGGAATTTGTTTTCTCAAATTGGGAATATTGGCTTCTACCTCATTGGATTGTTTTTGCCCTCCTCTGGATCAACATTGGGGAGGGGTTAATAGGCTGCACTGGATGGACATGTGTCTTTTTTCGGCATTACATACAATGTATGTTAGGTTTGACACTGCATGTGATGTTATGACTGGAACGAAGACCGTAGCCAAAAAAAGATTACTTACACACCCAGCTCTGTATGTTGACAGTGAACTGCAATACCTATAGTAGTAATAATAATAATCATCTTTATTTGTATAGCGCCAACATATTCCGCAGTCCTTACATAGACAGGGGGAATACAGAGAGACAAAAGTACAAACCTTACAGAACCACGGACGGTTACATAGTAGTCAGTTGATGGAAACAATAGGGGTGAGGGTCCTGCTCCAACGAGCTTACATACTGCAGATAATGGGGTGATACAGAAGGTAAAGGGGCTGGAGATGTGCACGGTATGGCGAGGTGGAGAGTGAGGGATGCTATACACATAGACAATGGTCAGACATTAAGCCGTGTGATGGCAGAATCGGTATGACTGCAGGGGCAGTTGATGGTGGTCGGCAAGGATTGCAGTCAGTAGGTCAGGGAGCATGTTACAGTATTACATAATTAGATGGCATTTTACTTGCGGCTATTTTGCTAGTTTTTTTTCTCTGCTTTCAGGGATGGGAATCTGCAGGACATTGTGAACAAGGGGAGTTTACATGAGTTCCTGGTGAATTTACATGAGAAGTTTGGTGCCGTGGCTTCCTTCTGGTTTGGTAGACGCCTTGTGGTTAGTCTTGGGTCATTGGATCTTTTAAGACAACACATTAACCCCAACAAGACATGTAAGTAGATTTACATTTTTATACATTTCTTCCTTCTAGGGTACGTTCACGCATTGCAGATTTGCTGTTGATTTTTTTTTTAACCAAATGGTGCAGATTTTGATGTGAAATTTACCTCTTCAAACAGGGTAGTGAAAACCACACCAAAATGTGCTTCAAAATCTGCACTGTTTGGTATGGACTTTCTGCTGCGGAAAATCGGAAGCAAATCTGCACTGTTTGAATGTACCCTTAAAGGGGTTGTACCAGAATTACAACTTTATCCCTGTCCAAAGGATAGGGGGTAACTTGGTGATCATGGGGGAATCTCACCACCAAGAGGCCACTGATCGTGAGAACGGGGGTCCTGCATCCCCAGTCCTCCTCACTGCAGGCTTACTGCACCCCCTCCGTAAGAAGAAGACTGATTGAAGCATACTGCTGCTCTAGTAATTTTCAATAGGACAGCCAGAGATAACCAAGAGACAAATGCTTGGGTATGTGTCAGCTCCATTGAAATTAATGGAGTGCTGGCCCATTCTCCATTCAGTGTGACATCACTGCAGGTGGCAGAAGCATCATAGTAACGAGAAGAGGGGGACAAGGGACCTTCATTTTCAGAATAAGTGTGTGTCTGTGTGTGTGTGTGTGTGGGGGGGGGGGGGGGGGGGTCTCAGCCATACCAAATATGTGCAGGGTTTTTTTGGAACCACAATGCGATTTTTATTTATTTTTTTTTAAATATATTTTTCCCCATGCTTGAGAAAATCTGATGCAAATTGTGCATCTTAGTCTAAAAAAATGCATCGTAGACATGTGAATATAGCAGTGGTATCACAAGAAAAACGGTCAATTTTTCACTGACCTATATCACGTTCGTCCGCGTAAATACACCCTTAACTCACAATATTCTGAGAGCCATAACTGTATTTTCCCATCAACAGAGCTGTGTGAGGGATTTTTTTCAGCATCAGTTGATCTCATTTATACAATTTCGGAGTACACATGGCATTTTGAACATTAAAGACCCAGGATACCAGTTCTGCGCAGTGATAGTGATTACAGTGCAGTTACCTCCAGTGATGATGTCTTCTCTGATTGGTGACATCCATTTTTGTTTAAGTATCCTGTCTGGGCCCAGACTGTCATCACCAGCTATAATTCATCTCTGCACACTTTTCCCTGTCGCTACCCCCAATGCCCCTTTCTGTAACTCCCCCATAGTAAATAAGGCCCCTCTGTGGCCCCTCTTAGGTATACTGCTCCCTTTTATTGCACTTCTTAGTTGTAGTGACCCCTATGGATATACGGTAGTGTACCCCCTCCACTACCTCTTCCATCATCTAGCCCCATGTAATAACTACTCTCTTCCTCCCTTCATCTCTTCCATCGTACAGTCCTATGCAAATGACGATCTCTCCCCTACTTTCAACCCCAACATACAGTCCCATGTCAACACCAAATTCTCTCTCACATCATCTCTTCATGGAGCCCCATGTAAAAAACTCAACACTTGCTCCTCAACATACTCCTCCAACATACGGTCCCATGTAAAACATCTCTTCCCTCTTTTCAGAGGATCTAATATACAGTTGCACGTAAAATGGAGCTCTTCTGCCCCATCCAATATACAGTCCCATGTAAAATCCTCCCTCCTTTCACCTATACACATATATAGATCAGCTCTGTGCAGCCTCCTATGAGCCACAGAATAGCTTTGCTCCTCCCTCACCCCCCAAGTCTGGTCCCGTCACTGATAACACTGAAAGACATTAATCCAGTGGGAACGGGGATCTGGCTGCGGCAACTTCTTCTGTTCCGGACAGCTGCATTCAGACCCCGGTCTACCTGTTGAGTACCTCCAGATGATACATTGTAGCAACTATCAGTGTGCAGCTACTGCTTGTGTGTTTTGTAAACTATACAAATGTGGCCCCTCATTATATTTTCGCAGCTGACCCTTTCCAGATGATGCTGAAGTCTCTTTTGGGATACCAGTCAGGAGTTATTGGCGAAGCAGCTGAGAGTCATATTCAGAAGAAGTTGTATGAGAACGGCCTCAGCAAGTCCCTGCAGAGTAATTTTGGTGTAATAATAAAGGTATCTTTCATTAACTTCAATATTCTAGTGTTTAACTCCTACCCGACATAGAATGTATATACACGTCATGAGCAGGAAGTACTTCCCACAAAATGATGTACCTGCCATGGTGATCGTTGGGGACAAAGTAGCTGTGCCTGCATGGGAGCCATGTGACTGACTGACTGAGTCCTGCTGCGAAGGCCCAATGTCAACAGCACGCACCGATCCGGAGTGTGGGATCCCACACAGAATACGCCCGTGCCGAGGCAATGGGACATTTTCTCATCTCTCCAGATCCAGTGCAGGTCTCCTCTGTCGTGGCCAGATCTTCTTTCTTCTGCAGGGCGGATGCGCCTGGCACATACGCAGTGCATATAATTTTATTTTTTTCAAAATCTCCTGCTTTCCCGCGGATCCTCGGCACTTCCACAGTGTCAGCTCCGGGTGTGCTGCGGATCGGATGGCTTCCATTGACTTCAATGGAAACCATCTGTGCGGGAATCCGCAGAAAATGAAGCCTACTGCGATTTTCTCCCGTGGGTGCAATCCACACGCTGGAGGAAAAATTGACATTTGCATGCTTTTAATTCTTTTGCAGACACTAATGATTACCTATGGGTGGCTTGATTTGCGTGTGTTCCGCAAATCAAATCTGCCTGTGGACATTGGGCCAAGGTCTGTCATTTTAGTAGGTCCAGCTAGAGGCATTGCCTAATAGGATATCTGACAGCTTTATGTTGACAAGTAGACTGCACTGCAATATTGACGTATTGTAGTGTATTATTCAAGAGATAAAGTATTTGCATGTTAAAGTTTCCCAGTGGAATAAAAACAAAATGGAAAAATAAGTAAAAATGAGTTTAGTCAGTCAAACACATAAAAAAAAATTAACGAAGAGTAGTATGTACCCCAAAATGGTATCAATAACTACAGGTCATTCAGTGTGTGTGTATGTGTGTGTGTGTATATGTATATGTGTATATATATATATATATATATATATATATATATATATATATTATTATATTTTAAACTTCCATAGTACTTGAAAATAAATGGCAAGTATGTTCTCTTGGAAACCCCTTTAAGAGAATACTAAATCTCCGTTGTCAGTTTATACAGTTCCAGGAGGTGTTAACGGAGAAAATGCAGAATTTTAAGAAAAGATGCTTTAGAAATATTACGCAGTGGTGAATATAAATCTTTACTACCAAAATCTGTGAACATGATCTATTTTATGGAATAGCACAAATCCGGCTTTAGTTTTTCGGTAACGTGTGCAACAGTTGTCTTCTTTAGAGTAGAGGAATGATTTTTTTTTGTGTTCTCCGCTTGCTTTTTGTGACCTTTTTTCAGATTGAATAGCTAATAATGGAAATAGAAAAGCGGACTCCTGCGGCTCAGGTTAGCTGTTCTCTCTGAAGCTGCTTTTTCAGAGTTTGTATTTTTCTTTCAGCTCTCAGAGGAGTTAGTATCAAAGTGGAGTTCGCTTCCTCAGTCTCAGCATGTGCCCTTGTGTCAACATATGCTCGGATTTGCCATGAAATCAGTTACTCAGACTGCAATGGGCAGCATCTTTGAAGATGATCAGGAGGTTCTCCGATTCCGCAAAAACCACGACACTGTGAGTGCTGTGTATGTACTGTAATACGTCTAAAGCAAACAAACCTTTCCATGACACACAAAGGAATCACCCCATCTTAAAACGCCCCCTTTTTAACAAATGATCAGTAGACCGAAGCCTTGATCTAGGTGAGGTAACACTCTTGGTACTTGAACAATTACATTTTATCACATTGTGGCCAATAATGGTTTTTCTCTGTACAATGAAGTTATACCATTTTCCTGTATATTTTCTCTGTTAATTCTTCACAGTTTTCAAGATCTTTGTTTGATGCTGTTCAATAGGAACCTTCTTTGTCTACTTCCAGAGGAAGAATATCTGCCCTGCACCGCTTGTTGCATCACACAGCTCTAATAACTGTAACGATCCATACCAGTGTGTCTATTACATGACCACGACAGGTTTTAGCCACTAGAAGTAAACAATACAGGTTCTTATTCAAGTCAGTCGGAAGATCTTGTGAATACTGTGATGATTTGCTAAAGAATATTGAAAGTCCTATAAGCTAAGCTATAGGCTTAGTAGGTGACTAACTGAATCCGGGGATGGAAATGCTATGCTTGCCTCTTCCACTATTCCCCCGGTGTGTCTGCTGAAACCGGCTCCTGCAGTGCATTGAGTGGTGCGCTAAGTAGTTCTCTCATTCTAAGTTTAGAAAAAGAGGACTACTTGGTGCGCCGCTCAAAGTGCTTACACTTAGGAATGGCGGGGATGTCTCAACCTCAAAGGATGTCCATGCCTGTAGTAATAAATTGCATTTTATACAATGAAGTGTATTGTACAGTGGTTAATACTGCTGGCTTTCAATACTGGGATATATTCAGGTTTTTTAATGCATTGATGTTCACTTGGTTTCGCAGGGAGCCGTGTGGGTGTCATGGCAGCCAGGACCGTTCTGAAAGGCCCTACAGCTGTTTTGGTAGAATGCCGATCAAGCCCTCCCTATGGGGTGGCTTGATAAAATGCCTGCCCAATCGTAGTATGATGTAATGCTATGGAATTACATCATACTGCAGGAGGAATCAAAGCATCGTTGGTTATTGTCCACAACTGAGGACTAAAAAAAAATAAAAATAAGAACAATAAATTTTACTAATTGTTGAAACAAAAAAGTAAAAAATTAAAAAAATACCCTTTTGCTGTATTTACAATAAAAGAATCTAAATTATAAAACAAAATAATACATATCTGGTACTGCTGCGTCCGGCTGTTAATGTCCGATCTATTAAGGTAACGCATTATTTACCTTGCACGCGAACGTCGTCAGAAAAGAAAAAGAAATAACACCAGAAATGTGCTTTTTTTTTTTTTTTTTTGGTCACTCCTGTCTCCATGAAAAAATGCAATAAAAAGTGATCCAAAAGACGTATGTATTAATGGTACCAACGCAAACTACAGGACCATTTTAATACCTGCCGGGGTTGCCTTCATCCTATTGCTTTCAATGGTGTGGCAGCAGCGCCGACCCCATTGAAAGTAATGGGATAGCATCGCGGTCTTCTGCCACAGCTGTGACGGCTGTGGCAGGGAATTCTTTGGTCCCCGCTGCAGTCCCCTCAGGACTAAACACTATCACAGTGCTGTCACAGTGTTCCGTGATGGGGGGACTCCCCACAGGGATTAACGGAACCCTCCGGGCGTGCCCTCATCTCCGCGGGGACTAGGGGCTTAACGGGACATTTAAAAGGTGCCTCTGGCCAGAAGCACCTTTTAAATGTCCTGCTGTAAGCAGCGGGGAAGCTATTCCTAGTGCAGAAGTTTTCATTAACTGCTGCTCCAATAGAAGTCAATGGAAACTCCGGCAAAACACACACCTATGTTCTATCTTTTTTAAGTGCGTGCTGTTTTGCGCTGCTAATTCCCCACATATGAACGCTTCTGTAGGAACCCATTGGTTCTTTTAGAAGTGTGCATTATGCGCACGCAAAACAAACACTCGTCTGACCGAGCTCTTAAGGTGTTGCAGATAACCTGTCACGTTCTGTAAGCACCATGAACTAAGTTATGATACTTACAGGCCAGGAAATGAAGAGTCCAGGATTTAACTTTTTATACTTACCTGAGCTCCCCTTTCCAGTGCTGTCACTGATGGAAGTCTGTTCTCGGTCAGTTTGGCGGTTTCCTTCAGTCAGTGTGCATGTACTCCAGTAGAGAACAATGTGAGTGCACATACTGACTGAAGAAGACCTACTGACCGAGCGCCCACTCTGAAGTATGACAGCACGGGAACAGAGAGCTAGGTAGGTATAAAAATCATACCCCCAGATTCTTCAATCCCTGCCCTATAAGCACCATAACTTAGTTTATGTGCTTAGAGGATGTGATGGGTTCCCTTTAAAAAAAAAAAAAAAAAACCTCCTGTTTATTTTCTCACTCAAACAACATACTGACCTGTTCGTTAGCTACCTGGCCAATAGGCCATATCCTGTCTGTGTGAGAAGATAACTTTATAAGTGCTATTTTCTGATATAAGGCTCCACATAAAGCTGTATATTAAAGAGTTGTGCAAAGTTTTAAACTTATCCCTTATCCAAATGTTTCCTTTCGAGGGAATGTCACAACACTTGATGCAAGTCCATGTTTAGTCCACAAACGGCAACATTTTAACTTGGCCTTACTAAGCAGGCTTGCAGTAGGCCAATGTACATCAGGACAATGCATTTTGTGGATTACAGTGGAATTCTGAATTTTTCAGATTGCACTCGGGAAGCTGCTCTCGCTTTCTTTATTTTACAAGTGTTGCGTTGTGGAACTGTTGGCCTGTTCCCACTCCTGAAGGTGGCATTCTCCTCTGAGTTGGATCTAGCCGTGCTGTTTAATTTATTCTTTTGTACGCTACTCTTGACATCTGTTTTAGTAAATACTTGTATTCCCCATGACATAGCAGTTCTGGAACATCTTTTCTCATAACTTTCTGTGTTCCTCTTATTCTTCCTAGTAATTAATTTTAGGAAAAGTTGCTCCAGAACTTTTTGACAGGTTATATTTACTAAAACAGTCCTGTCAGGTGAGTTGGCAATTCATATAAAATCATAGAATGGTAGAATTGGATGGGACCTCCAGGGTCATCGGGTCCAACCCCCTGCTCAATACACGATTCACTAAATCCTCCCAGACAGATATTTGTCCAGCCTTTGTTTGAACACTTCCATTGAAGCAGAGCTCACCACGTCCCGTGGTAACCTGTTCTACTTATTGATCGCCCTCACTGTCAGAAAGTTTTGTTTTTTGTTTGTTTTTTTTAAATCTAATCTGTGTCTCCGCCCTTTCAGTTTCATCCCATTGCTTCTAGTCTTTGCTTGTACAAATGAGAATAGGGCTGATCTCTCTGCACTGTGACAGCCCTTCAGATATTTGTAGACAGCTATTAAGTCTCCTCTCAGTCTTCTTTCTTGCAATCTAAACATTCCCAGATCCTTTAACCCAGGGGTCCCCAACTCCAGTCCTCAAGGACCACCAACAGGTCATGTTTTCAGGATCTCCTATAATAAGAACAGCTGTGGCAATGTCTGAGGCACCGACAGTAATAATAATAATAAACTTTATTTGTATAGCACCAACATATTCCGCAGCGCTTACATAGACAGGGGGAATACAGAAAGACAATACAAAAATTACAGAACCACGGTTACATAGTAATCAGTTGATTGATACAATAGGGGTGAGGGTCCTGCTCCAACAAGCTTACATACTACGAATAGTGGGGTGATACAGAAGGTAAAGGGGCTGGAGATATGCACGGTATGGCGAGGTGGAGAGTGAGGAATGTTATACACATAGGCAATGGTCAGACATTGTGTGACGGTAGAATAGGTATGACTGCAGGAGCGGTTTATGATGGCTAGCAGGGATTGCAGTCAGTAGGTCAGGGAGCATGTTATCAGGCGGAGTACAGAGGGGTTTGTTTAGGGAATGCGGTATGCCTCCCTGAAGAGTTGCGTTTTTAGAGCACGCCTGAAGTTCTGCGAGTCCTGGATTGCCCAGGTATCCTTTGGTAGTGCATTCCAGAGGACCGGTGCTGCTCTGGAGACGTCTTGGAGGCGGGCATGAGAAGTTCGAATTAAAGGGCCGCTCAGTCTGGTTTCATTAGCAGAGTGGAGAGCCCGGGCTGGGTCATGGATTGAAATGAGGGAAGCAATATAGGGGGGCGCTGCGCTGTGGAGGGCTTTGTGGATGAAGGTAACGAGTTTAAATTGAATTCTGTATTTAGCGGGCAGCCAGTGCAGTGACCGGCACAGGGCCGAAGCGTCCGAGTAGCGGCTGGACAGGAAGATGAGCCTGGCTGCCGCATTCAGGATCACCTGTGCAATACTAAGGAAATCCTGAAAACATGACTTGTTAGTGGTCCCTGAGGAATGGAGTTGGGGAACACTGCTTTAACCGTTCCTCATAGGACATGATTTGCAGACCGCTCACCATCTTGATAACTCTTCTCTGAACTTGCTCCAATTTGTCGATGTCCTTTTTAAATTGAGGTGCCAAGAACTGGACACAGTATTCCAGATGAGGTCTGACTAAGGAAGAGTAGAGGGGGATAATTACCTCACCATGATCTAGACTCTATGCTTCTCTTAATACGTCCCAGAATTGTATTTGCCTTTTTTGCTGCTGCATCACGCTGTTGACTCATGTTCAGTCTGTAATCTCTTAGTATACCCAAGTCTCTTTCACATGTCCTGCTGCTTAGCCCAATTCCTCCTATTCTGTATTAGCTTTTTTTCATTTTCCTTGCCCATTGTAGTACTTTACATTTCTCCATGTTAAATACCAATTTGTTAGTTGCCGCCCACTGTTCAAGTTTGTGCAGATTTTTTAACTCTATGGAGAATTTAGAGATCTGTATTAGAAAACTAAGCCCCATCCTCTGTGAAAAATATAATGAAAACCAGAATAAAACTGAATTGTGGACCCATGAAATTGTATTCTACGTTCATCATGGGCCTTTTTCAAGAAAGGCATAGATAGGCTTCGAGTGACGGAGAAAATGCCACTCGTGATATTTCATGTCTATAGGCTAAAATCTAAAACTGTTGCTAGAAACAAACCAATGCTCCTTTTTTATAATGAAGCAAACATTTGTACCATTTGTGTAGTAATTAATTTTCTTCCTTTTTATTTCTATTATCGGTTTAACATGATGTGTAGGAACTAAACTCTAAAATTTCAGCCTGGAAAAAAGCTCAATTGTCTACATATGAATATATTCTACCAATGTAATTTCAGATTTGGTCTGAGATTGGAAAGGGCTTCCTTGATGGCTCAATAGAAAGGAGTCCCAGTAGAAAAAAGCAGTATGAAAATGGTAAGTAATTTTTCATATATTACATGGTGAGTTCATATATTACACTAATATCACTTAAAAGCCATATGGAACGTATTTCTAATGACTTTTCTGTCCCAGCATTTTCCTTCTTAATCTCTTTCTTTCCGTTGACCCTATTTTTTTTCAAGATTGTAATCAAAGCTGAAAGCTATATAAAAAAAAAACTATTGACTGCTCAGCGCAATAATGGCACATTCCATGTGAGATTGTTTTTGAGAAATTTCCAGTCTGATGAAATCTCACTTTTGGCCGGGGGGTTGGATTATGCCATTCCTGCTTTGAAGCCCCTCAGTTATACCCAAGGAGATGTGACCTAAGCCACCGCCTCCTTCTCATTATCCTGTGTCTGCTTGTAAGACAACTGGCTGCAGCAGAAGCCTCTTCCCTCTGTAGTAGGATGTTATTTAGCCCCTCCCCTTGGTTATGCCCTGCCCACCGGCTGAAAATAAAACAGATCAGCAGGAAATTAACCCCATGCTCTCTGCAGAATTTCTACAAGACTGTTTTAGGAATATGAATAAAAATTCAGTACACTCATTATTGGGCTACTAGGCTTTTTTTTTATAGAGGATCTTTTACCATACTGTGCTTCCCCATGTAAAGGAAGCATAGTATGGGGATGGTCCACTCAAGTATTAGTCCAAATGGCACAAAAGAATACAACGCTGTATTAATGAGCAGAATGCTCCCTCACCTCGGCTTGTCCCAGTCAGCAGTGATTGACAGACTGCATTTATTCATGTATATGCATAGAAGCCTGTTGGGAAAGGTGGGGTCAGGGCTCTCCTCATATGTACACAACTACTATATGACTCTTTGAAAGCTTCAAACAGCACATTTCTTTGTGCCATTTGGAATAATAGAGTGGAACTGTCCCCATACTACGGTGCAGCTAAACACAGCAGCCTAGTGTGGTGATGTTCTTCCCGCCACATGGCGTAACTGTACATCCTGGCAGGGAGGTACGTAACGCAACAGGATGTACAGTTATGCCCTGAGGATAGCGCAAGATCATAAGAGATCTCGCACCATGTGGCAGCTGGGCTGTCACCGATAGCCGGCCTTCCCCCTGCTCCAGTTGAGTTTACAGTTAACTAAAATCCCCAAGTCCTTTTCCATGTCTGTTTCCCATTTAGTGTGTAATGGTGACTTGTATTTCCCTGCCCATATATTTATCAGTTCTAAACCTCATTTGCCATGCTTCTGTTCAAATAGATGTTGTGTTTCTTGCAAAATGAATGAATAAAACTAAAAAAAATTTTTGTACTGAACTTTTCCTGTCTCTGTAATGATGATGTATTTACTTTGCTAAAACATCCTAATTACTTTATAATGGCACTACAGAGGACATTACACTTTCTTTTCCATATGAAGGTGAGATTACTTGCCATTCCCTAAATTCCTTGCATGGCTTCTGTAGAATGTCCAGAATATTCGCATTCCAACAGTGTCAAGAATGTGACAGCGGCAGTATAAATAAGTCTCCTTCTTGTGGTTTAAGCTCTGTTGGAAATGGAAACTGTTATGAAGAAAGCCATCAAAGAGCGCAGAGGGAAGAACCCTGGCCGATATGTGTTCATGGACTCCTTACTACAAGGAAACCAGAGTGACAAGCAGGTGAGTCAACAACTACCACTAGGTAGTAACACTCGTAAACGTCTCAAATATTACATTTTTTGTTTCATAAGTTATTGTAGATCTAGGTGTGTAGTAGAGAATTTTTTTTCAATATTTTATCTATTTTTAAAAAGTTCCTTGAGGGCGACCATATTCGAGACCCTTCTTTCCCCTTTTCCCCTCTCCCACTTTCCCCCTTTCCCCCTTCCTGTATTGTATTTAGACAGTGCAGCAGGGTTTGTGTAAATCATAGAAAGGAACCTCCAAGGTCATCGGGTAAACCCCACCCCAGTCAACCCTGCTCAATGCTGCTTTCACTAAAGCATGAAGACTAGAGATGAGAGAGCACGCTCGGATACAGCAGTTACTCGAGCGAGCATCGCTCTTCTCGAGTAACTGCTTACTGGTCCGAGCGTACTCGCGGGGGCAGGCGGCGGGATAGCGGGTGGGAGAATCTACCTGACCTGTGTGTGTGTGTGTGTGTGTGTGTGTGTGTGTATATTGAGGAGAATCTACCTGACTTCTGTGTGTGTATATATATATTGAGGAGAATCTACCTGACCTGTGTGTGTGTGTGTGTGTATATATTAAGGAGAATCTACCTGACCTCTGTGTTTATATACTGAGGAGAATCTACCTGACCTCTATGTGTTTATATACTGAGGAGAATCTACCTGACCTCTATGTGTATATACTGAGGAGAATCTAACTGACCTCTATGTGTATATACTGAGGAGAATCTAAATGACCGCTATGTGTATATACTGAGGAGAATCTAACTGACCTCTGTGGGTATATACTGAAGAGAATCTACCTGACGTGTGTGTGTGTGTGTGTGTGTGTGTGTGTGTATACTGAGGAAAATCTACCTGACCTGTGTGTGTGTGTGTATATGTATACTGAGGAGAATATTCCAGACCTGTATGTGTGTATATATTGAGGAGAATCTACCTGACCTCTGTGTTATATACTGAGGAGAATATAACTGACCTCTGTGTTATATACTGAGGAGAATATAACTGACCTCTATGTGCATTTACTGAAGGGCTGTAAAGTACATAAGGAAATGGCCATGGACTGCAGGGATGGAGCATGCCTTTAAGGCTAAGAAGGGGCTGCAACCTCCAGTCTGGGGTTAAATTTGAATAAAAGGGGTGTTACCTTTTAGGGGGAAAAAGTTAGGAGAGTGGAAGGGGTGGCACATTCTGCAGAGGGACATCGGTACATGCAGCCTGAGGAGAATCTAACGGTCCTCTGTGTATAAATATTTTATTCCTCTGAAGTAACCAGGACTTCATGAAAATTTTCTGTGCAAAAAACAGGTAAACACCTGTAGCAAATTAACTCTGGTTAAGCCAGGTATATCAGCTAGTTTGGTACAAACGGACCCTTGCTGTATAATTTTAGACAATTGGCAGACATGTCTGATTTTAAAACTGAGACTTTTTGACAATTTTCAGTAGAATACATATGGATGGGGTTTCGGTTGGTTATTTTATTTCTACCCCACTTACACATAGTAGAATAAAACTGTTACAGGTTTGTTGAGAACAATTGGCATTGTAGCTCCTCCGTCAAATATGGTTTGTAGAACTTGGTCAGTGACTCTTGGGTGGGGCATGCTTTCAAATTTGTTTGTCTTTCATCAAGATATTGTTTCTTACCACTGTTAAGTCTTATTTAAGCAGTATTTCATGTTTATTTCATTTCCGAATGTGCAAACAAAATGAATCTGCTGAGGCAGATCTGCAGCAACCTGCTTTTTAGTCTTTATGCAGATAATTTTCCTTTTGACCTAGTTTGAATTTTGCTCTTCGCTGCATCTCATTATTTGTTGTCAGAATCGCAGAATCTAAAGTTTGTTCTCTCCAGGTCTTAGAAGACTGTATGATCTTTTCCTTGGCTGGGTGTGTGATCACGGCAAACTGTAAGTTTTAATTTATCAATACTAATAAATCCTGAAATAACTGTTAGTCTTAACACTTTCTTTTTTGAATTGCATCAGGGTGGAAAAGGTGCAATTTAGCCTCATTTTTATCATCTAAACATGATGTCTATGAACAAAAAAGGATTATGAAATATATACATTACTAAATGTTCCATCCACTCAATATTATTTTTAGTGTATCTGATTAGCAACTCTACTAGTGGGAGGAGTCCTGTGACAGGCCTGCCCAGGACACGGCGTCGCTGTCCCCACCGGGTGGGATGTGACAGCAGAGATGACGGCAAGATGTTGCTTTCGCTTGTAGACAGACTAGCGCTGACCTCACTGCTGCTCCGCACAAGTCCAATCCCTTTCCTGGCCGTGTGAGAGGCTAGTAATATACTCAGAGCTATGCGGGAGAGCATAAACTGCGTTGGATGGCACCATATTTATTGTGCTGGACTTGCTTTCTGTAGCCTTCATCCTGCTGAAGTTGGCGGTTCGGGCAGGAAGGGACCAATAAGCTGCATATTCGCTTGTGTTGTCAAGAGCTCAGTGATAGTTGGCTGGATGTGACAGCAGTGCTGGTGTCCTGGTTAGCCGCCTACCATCCTATATGTAGTGTCTCTAATTCCCTTGAGTTGGAGACTTCAGTCATTAGCCAATGGGTGGTGTTTGTGCGGAGCGAATGGTAGGGAGCCTGGACCAGTCCCAGCTTGCGATCTGCCCACTGAACTACGTATTTGCTGGGAGTTTACATACTTCGCACCCCATAGAAAAACCCTGATTTAAGGTTCACGCAAAAACTGTGCAGAGAAAGTTGTTTGCATACCACTCACCTATGGATACCATTGGTTTATACCCTAAAATGGATGTGACAGGCTTTCTTTGATTCAAGAGGGGATAAACAAAAATTTTGCATTAACAGTTTTGGATTTACAGAATTTAATATAATTCTTCCATCTTCATCAGCTCAAAAGTAATTAATCAACGATTACCACCCTAATGCTAAACATACACAGAAGTAATCTGTCAGAGAGATCAGAAACTTTAGAAGTGGCTAAATTAACAATTTGATACGTTCTTAAAGGGATTGTCAGGGTTAATTTTTATTTTAATATAGTTTTGGACCCTCCAAGCTTAAAACTATCTAAAATCAATATACTCAACATGACAGTAGACCACAGCATCCGACAGCCAATATCACCAGGCATAAACCTGTCACTTGAGCTTCTAATATAGAAGCCCTTAACGGTTTATAGGTCGTCATCAGTGACGTCTGTGTCTGGCTTTTTATTGGCTGCAGCGGTTACATGGATAGGCAACCCACGTGGCTACTACCGCCAAAGTGAACAGAAGCGGAATGCAGTGGCAAGCAACAGTGGGAGGAAAGTACTATTTATTTATTTCATATATATATTTTGCACCCCTCCATGCTGCCAGTGTTCTACACTCCGTAAACCCCTGCCAGCTCAGCAACACTGAAAGGCCTGGAAAATTCCTTCATAAGATCTAGCCAAGTCAAGAACCTTGTCAAGGATGTCGACCTATCATTGTCAAAGTCTTACGATTAAGAGGCGCCCTCATGAATGTAAATGCAGAGAGTTTAGCTAGAGATACAAACACAAAAGGCAAACTTTGCTTTAAAAAATTGAAAACTTGATTCTACAGAAAAAATTACCAAATGTACCAAAATGCTGAAATGAGTACAATAAGAAGGAATGGATGAGCTTCTACCACATCATCTGTCACACATGGTGGAGGCACTGCTATGGCATATGCATGTATGGTACCAATGGAACTGGCTCATTGATGATCAGAATTTATCCTGCTTCATCCATCTACAATTACAACATCAATAAAGTGTACAGAGCTAAAACTTTTTGCTCTGATTCGGTCAAATGCTGCAAAAATGATAGGACGGTGCGTATAGATGGATAATCACCTGAACTATAGCACAAAATCAGCCCAAGATCCTCTTAAGGTGTTCCGGGCAAATACTATTGATGAGCTATCCTCAGCATAGGTTGTCAATAGTTGATCGGCTGGGAACCTTGGCCAATCAGCTGATCAAGTTCTTGCTGTCAGCACTACAACACCCCTTTAAGGCAAAGCAATGGGATATTCTTCAAAGGCTGAGTCGGTCCTCTGACCTCCTCCAGCTTGAGCATGCTTTTCTCTTTCTGAAGACAAAACGGACTCCTAAACAAGCAGCAACTGAAGACGTCTGAAGTGAAAATGGAGAAACTATGTAAAAACACGCTGCAACTTCTGAACAGTTAATGCAATATTTTAGTCCTTAAATGAAAGTTTATACTTCAATCGTATTTTCATGGCTTTGTTCAGATCTATTGTAGTGATGTAGAGTGGTTGATATGATGTGTGATGGTCAACAAACTTAGCCGAAGAATAAAGTCTGTTGCCATATGAATGTGCTAGAATGAACTAGAGTAACCCTCTAAGTAAGGGTCCTTTTAGACGAACCAATTATTATTTGAGCGAGTGATGTCACCACTTGCTCGTTCGCTCTGATTCAGCCTGTTTATACAGACAGATACATCGTTGGCTCGTTCAAACGAGAATCATTCAGTCTTTCACATCCGCTGTATAAGTGAGTGCGAACGATTGAACGAGCGCTGTTTAAACCGAACAATAAGTGAACGAGCCAACCTTGATTTTTATGCCTGCGTAAAATGGACAAACAAAAAGCGAACACTTATTGTTCAGTCCTTGGCTCGTGTTTAGCCCGAATGATTATCGTTCAAACGAGCGAAAGCAAACAATATAATCGTTCCGTCTAAAAGCACCTCTAACCTTCTACATTTTGGCAGTCTTACCCCCTGGGAAGACTACTCTATGCACAGTCCAATTAACCAATGCCGTTGTCAAGACGATGATAATTTAAGGTTTCAGCAGAATGGCTATATAATCACATGTGGTTCAGCTTTTCTTTTTTTCTTTTACTTCCATTTTCTATTTCCCAGTATAAGTTAATATAGTCTTTGTTTTATTCTGCATCTGGGATGCTGTGTAGTAACTTCATAGTAGATGCAGGTAATGTTTGTTTTTTGGCTTTTTTTATTATTAATACACTTAATTTGTTACGTATGATGCATGATACATCACCCTCAAACTAGCAAAAGCCACATGGAAACATTTAAAGGGGTTGTCCCGCGCCGAAACGGGTTTTTTTTTTTTTCAATAGCCCCCCCGTTTGGCACGAGACAAACCCGATGCATGTGTTGAAAAAAAAAACCGGATAGTACTTACCCGAATCCCCGCGCTCCGGTGACTTCTTACTTACCTTGCGAAGATGGCCGCCGAGATCTTCACCCTCGGTGGACCGCAGGTCTTCTGTGCGGTCCATTGCCGATTCCAGCCTCCTGATTGGCTGGAATCGGCACACGTGACGGGGCGGAGCTACGAGGAGCAGCTCTCCAGCACGAGCAGCCCCATTCAACACGGAGAAGACCGGACTGCGCAAGCGCGTCTAATCGGGCGATTAGGCGCTGAAAATTAGACGGCACCATGGAGACGAGGACGCTAGCAACGGAGCAGGTAAGTGAATAACTTCTGTATGGCTCATAATTAATGCACAATGTACATTACAAAGTGCATTAATATGGCCATACAGAAGTGTATACCCCAACTTTGTTTCGCGGGACAACCCCTTTAATGTAGTTCATTCTGGTGTTTAAGGGAGTTGTCCAGGTTATAGTAAGTAATTTTTGATGGCTAGTAAAGATTAGTTAAACCTATTTTGTGCTCGAAATCTGCAGTATTTTGGGTTTTTTCACTTAGAGACATCCATAATGTTATCTAGTACCCAAAGGGGCAAGCTGTAGTTTCCTTCATCTATATAAAGTCCGAATCCCGCTGCAGCGGCTCTGATTGAAGTTATTATTATTAATAATAATGTTTATTTGTATAGCGCCAACTCATTCCGCAGCGCTTACAGAGTTGGCTCTGATTGCGGCCATTTAACCCCTTAGATGACATGGCCTAATAGGACTGAAGGGGTATTCCCATCTCAGCCTTTCTTGACTGACATCGGAATACTCGTGTGTCTACCATCCACCCTGGCTGGGATTATGGAAACAACAAACGCAGTTTTGCTACACTATTTCTGGATACATTTTTTTATTTGTTATGCCCCTGGACAAATCCTTTGCTAAATAAAGTTTTTCTAAATAATTTTTTTTCGGTATATGTTGTCTACATTTTTACAAATGGGCTTCTTAAAAAATTTTTTTACATCATCCAAGCCCCTTGGATAAAAATGTTTTGTTTCATAATCTTTCTTCCAACTAATAATTTGCCTTGCACGTATATACCTGCATGGTTCTGGGTGGAGGGGTTGCGACTTTAGAGTTTTACCTAGATCTCTTTAGATGAGTGCTGCCATGACTCATCATATCATTTTCCATGCGATGTATGCTGCAGATGTCTGTACATAAATTAGGCACGGCTTCTAGGAAGACATGATTGCCATGCTCTATGGATTGCACAAAACAAAAGGGTACGCCGTAGCTTTGGGAGTGAACCTATTGCGGGAGACTTGCTGCTGTCAAGAACCCTGTTGGATGGTCTGTGCCTTGTCCCCCCACAAGGTGTATGCCACCTTATCGGCACAAATTATTTTTATACTTTTAATAAAAGTATTTTTTTTGTGTCTCTAAAACTGATTTCAATTACCTAAAGTTAAAATGAGTAGCAAGTCCACAGAAAGTGTGTATTACCTGTGAAAGGCTGTTAATCTGGTGTGAACAAGATTCATATAAAGAGAACACAGGATAATACACAGAAGTAGTAAGGGTCCTTTTACACGCAACAAATATAGCTCAAAATTCGTTCAAACGGCCGAAAATGAGTGATAATTGTTACATGTAAATATGGGCAGTAGTGCACTATTCGTTTAATTGTCATTAGCCAAGGTTTTTAGAGTGGCATAAAATCCATCTTTTGGCCACTGGAAATTCGTTCAGTTTGAATGCAGTTAGTTCAGTGTTTCCAGCGGCTGAGCTATGGCTTTGTTTTGCTCTGCATATTCAATGAGTGCAATGTTTACTCTGCCAGGAGGAGAACAATGTAATGTGCTGCCAGATGTTTGCTCAGGTGTGTGAAGTGTTTATGCAATAATAATCACCTAAACACATGCCCAGCTGAGCAAACAACTCATGTAAGAAAACACAGATGATTAAAGCAATTAATTTGTTCAAATATTTTGGCAGCTGGCTTGAAGTTTGTTCAGTCCTGTAGTTGTTTTAAGCTATTTATCTTTGTGTGTAAAAGGGCCTTAAGAAAGATGATACACTCACACTATATTGTAGCAACTCTACTTATAAGGGTACACATCCATATTTCATATTGACAGGGTTGCATACGCTACCCTTACAAAAGCATAGGGATCACGCTGCGTGATATGCAATGAACTAGAGCATGCTGCGATCTTTTGCACACGCGTGTTTACACACTAATGTGAATAAATCAATAAAAGTCCATGTACTTTCATTGACTCCATTTACCGAGTATCACGCGGCCGTGTATAATACGTGCCGAAATTGGTCATGTGAATGAGCCCTAAGTTTAGGTTGAGCTCAGGGACTGTATTGTGAAAAAATGAGTAGCTTTTGAATATACCTTGTGTTTCAGCTCTTGTTTATATCCAGAGGTTGAGTACTTGTTCTGATCACATCCAGATGCAGCACTACTTACAGACAGCGAACTCTCAAATACTACTCCTGGACAGGTTTTCAGGCTCTGGATATAAACAGGAATGTTTCCATTCAATAATGGCAAAGGTCTGCAAAAAAGTGAAGAATCGGAGCACAATCTGTATTAGAAATATGCATAACTGCTTATAAACCTGATGAACTAGACTGACCTTTGCATGGACTGCGGACTACTACTTAGGAGTATTTAGATGTGGCAGACCTGTTGAGCAAGTTTCTGCTGCTGAAAATCCGTTTCGCTTATCTGAAAGGACAATACTGTGAAAAAATCCACTGTGGAAATTGACCTGCGGAGCAGATTTTGGATCCTCAGCATGTCAAGTATAGCACCGGATTTTCAGTGTAGAGTCCACCTATTCAAATGGGGCATGAATTCTGCACCAAAATCTGCAACAAAACCTGCAACAAATGGTGTGAATTTTGATGTGGAATTTCATCTGCAGACCTTCCATAGCAAGTTCCACCCCGAAATGGAAAGACCCCAAGAATGCCACTCTTGAAAGGTTTGTGCCACGATTTAAACGTTATGCGCTATCCTCAGGATAAGCGATAACCAATCAGTGAGGGTCCCCAAATGAATGAAGCAGTGATTAAGCATGTGCCCTGCCGCTCCATTCATTTTAGAGGGACTACTGAAGGTGGCAATCTCCAGCTACCCAATTGACATGAATGGAGCGGTAGCATGCATGCTTAGTTCACCCTGTCGTCATGATTTGTGTCAGTCGGATCCCCACGATTTCATGCGTATCTCCCATCCTGTAAATAGGGGATAACATAATCTTGGCACAACCCCTTTTTAAGTGAAATGAATATGGTTGTCTATTCGAATATATTGTATGCTGTTTATAACATGACTATTCCCTGAGACTCGCACTATGTTTTGCAGTATGCACATGGGCTATTTATTTTCTGACGACTGCAGAAGGTGTTCAAGAAAAGTTGTACAAAGAAATGACTCAGGTCCTTGGAAAAGGACCCATCACAATGGAGAAAATGGAACAGCTCAGGTGGGCATTTCTTCAACTGGGTGTTCAGTTCTGCTTTCTGATTTTACTGTATAGTCCAAATACTATTGACTGCTTTTTATAAAATATTTGTCATTGCATTATTAAGAGGGACGTATCACTAGAGCAGCATATTTTTTTTTATATTTTATTAATTTTTTTTCATTGACAAATATAGTCGTTCCCCCCCTTCCCCCACCCACAAAAAATAAATTATTTAACTTTTAATATTAAAAAATGACAAAAAATATATATTCAAGTCTGTAAATTTAATGCATAGCATGAAGAAAAAAAGCAAGATCTCAGTAGTTTATCTTGAGATCTCATGGTTGTGAATAAGAGCACTCAATAACAAAACTGTCCAATATTCTATGTGTGGTCTGACCAGTGACTTGTAAAAAGGAAGAACAATGTTCCCATCGTGTGCCCCATGATCCCATTTGCCTTGGCTGCAGCTGACTAACATTAAACAAAGGAGTCAGGAATTTCAAATAAACAAAATCTTCAAGGAAAACCAACGTGGCGGTCCCTTTGTGTGCTGCCCTACTGGCCTACTTTTGTAGACCTTGGTGACATTTTTCAAAAGCCTCCACAGGCTTATCTTTTATTCTTAGCGCATCCTATTAATATACTAGTAATTATTAGGAAATTATATTTCCAGTGTTTCTGGTGGCGCATCACACACACAGTAGCTTGATTACCACACAAGACCAACACAGCTTGGCTTCTTCCACAGCAGTGACATCACCACAGGTCCTTCAGCCCACCGGATCTCTGTGGTGGAGGTATGTCTGACATAATAGCTGTTTAGTTGTAATCTCATTTTGGGTTTTTTGTCCTCCCCTTTTCAAGAGCCCTAACTGTGTTGTTCTTCTGTCGGTCAGACTCTTGTGTTTTATATATATATGTTGTAGGACCTCCAATGATGTCACCAGGGCGCAGAGCGATGACCTCACCAGGAGTGGCGCATAATAAACATACATACATACTCAGACAAGTGGTCGTTAGTACTTTGATTTCCAAGTAAACAACATTCCAATGAAGCTTGCTATACGAGATGGGTCTCAGAAAATAGCCCAGTGACATGCCCTTATGAAAGCTGCGCTGTGATTGGTCGCTATAGGCAGTAAGAGAGATTTTTCTTTTGGATAGCTGGGATACTTTTCCATGGCCTACACTGTTGATCAGGGGTCCCCAACTCCAGTTCTCAGGGACCACCAACAGGTCATGTTTTCAGGATATCCTATGGTAAGAACACCTGTGGCAATGTCTGAGGTACCGACCATAATTACATCACCTGTGCAATACTGAGGAAATCCTGAAAACATGATCTGTTGGCGGTCCCCGAGGACTGGAGTTGGGGAACACTGCTGTAGATGATATGGTGGGCCACAGAGGGTGAGGCATAGCGTGTAGTTACACAATACATACACATGAGGGCAGAGTTGTTTTGATAAATTGCACCTCATCAGGCTAGATGTATACATATTACATGAGACATAATGCAGCGCACAAGTGTATTTATTCTAACCACTAAAATACATTCAAAATGAGCGTATCGATAATTTGCAGAGACTGCATGCACAACCTGCTCCAATGCTGCGCCCCATCTATAAAAAAAACAAAAAAAAAACAACGTTTTTTTTATTTTGGAAATATATTAGAAAAGAACAGATCAGACACTTTAACGGCTGTCACAGTTGTCATTCTTTCCATGGCAGAATATTTATTTAATCTCTTGTATTACAGCTATTGCCGGCAGATATTGTGTGAGACGGTGAGAACAGCCAGCCTCACTCCAATCTCTGCCCGTCTGCAAGAACTTGAAGGTAGAATTGACCAACATGTCATTCCTAAAGAGGTAAGGGGTTCTGCTGCCCAGAGAGAAGGGGCAAACTTTTGCCTTTACTAAATGTTAAATATATGCAAGATAAGAAAATGTTATGTAGCTATGATAGGGTAATAGTGAAATAAATGATGGCTTCACGGGCAGAATAATTGTTTCATTTGTGTCTTTATTGATTTGCTATATTACACTGAGAGGTTCTAACGTGTATTTTTATTCACCATGAAAATGCATGCTTGGTTGTGGCTTATCTCCCATGGGAACAAAGGATCAGACATGTTGAAATCCAATATTCCCAATATCGCTTCCGTCCAACATCTATCTCCAAGACGGTGAGAGGCGGCGGCCCCCCATGCACATGAGATCAGCAGGTTCCTGATGCCTTTTATCTCTAGCTATGCCCAGCTTTAGACCTCATGCACACAGAAGAGCATAGAAAGTCCGCTTACAAAACTAGTTGTTTGGGCTCAATAAATATTTCTAAACTACTTCATAATATCCATTACTGGACACTTGTGATTAAGACTTCTAGTCTGATGCAGAATTCTATCCAGTTCTTAAGTTGCAATTTGATTTGTATTTCCAGACTCTTGTGTTGTATGCTCTTGGTGTGGTTCTCCAGGATAACACAGCCTGGTCATCCGCCTACAGGTATGCTATGTCCAATGTCCATACACAGTCCTTATCTACAGCTTTGACACTTGTCAGTTTTAACGTATTGTAATAATTGACAAGGACTAGAAAACAGCGGTGGTGATAGATGTAGCAGTACCAAGTGACAGCAACAGGAGGATCTGGGGAAGTACCAGGGCCTGAATGAATGAATAACTAGAGGATGTGGAAGGTGAAGGCTAAAGTGGTCCTGATGGTGGATGGAGCACTTGGGGCTGTGAGTCCTAAACTGGGGGAATGGCTCCAACTAATCCCAGAAACAACATGTGAGCACTCAATTTAGAAGAGTGCGAAACGAGGAACAGCTAAGATTCTGCAGAAAACCCCTAAACTCCGAGGCCTCTAGTAGAGGACCTGAGGTTGAGGAAGACACATACCGCAGACATGAATTAATTTATTAGAATATATAATAGAATATGAATATATATCTATCTTTACCTTTCTATGAAAACTTAACTTAAATGAGCATAACTGAAAGTCTTCTGTCTACTGTCAGATTCAATCCAGAACGGTTTGAAGAAGAAACAGCCAAGCAAAACCTAACATTGTTAGGCTTTTCCGGAAGCCAAGAGTGCCCTGAACTTAGGTGAGGTTTATTTTTTTTAAGTTTCTGATCTGAGAAATGGAGTCTGAAAATTCAGAGTTTGAGGCTTTTTCTATTTTGAAATATTCAATCTTGCATGTCTAGAATGTCACAAATCTACTACTCTTTGGTTTTCTTAACCCTTTCTAATCCCCTGTCTGACGTTTAAAGACATTCTGCTCAAAGGCTGTACAGCTCCGATGTCGGAAGACGTCTGGTAGGGTATTCTCACTGTATATTACTGGCCCCTCTGTTGTCGGGGGCCTCTCCAGCATGTCCCATACCGCAGTAGTAGCTCCAGCCAGCAGATGGCGCCATTGTATAATGGCAGAAAGAGAAAAACCCCTAGGAAACCCTCAATCCAAAATTGGATTGCAAAGGGTTAAATGTGTAGTATGAGTGCAATATTGGATCAGTGTTAAATGTGCAGTAAAGAAATTGTAGCGATTTTTATTTCAGAAGCTGCAGAAAATTTTACTGAGAAGATAGATGTTTAATTCTTTCTGATCTATTGGAGTCAAAGCATTGGCAGTGGGATTGGAGGAAGACTGGCTTAAAAAAATCAATGGGGATCTTTATTTTGGGCAGTAATGGCTGAATAGTTCAACAAGTAAAGTGGGACCATCAGAGATAATGGAGTTCAAGCGATCCGCTATATCTGGCAGTCCCGTTGAAGCAAATATGCGCATGCCCAGCCTCTGTTGCCTGAATCTCTGCATACGCCAGGGCTGATATGTCAAGATCAGTAGGCGACTCAACGGTTGGACCCCCACCTATCAGCAAGTTACCTGTTGATAGGCCAACTCCTGTAAGAGGGTTTATGTGATTAAATCCCAGTGATTATCTTTCAGGAGCAATGATCACTCAGTGAATCGAGGTGGAGCGGGCCAGAGATGGTTTCCCACTACCCGCCTCCATTCACAGTGAACAGGCAGCCATTCGTAGATGTTTTGCCCATTTGCATAGGCCAGTCGTCATTTGATTTTTACGTTGACAGAAACTGAACGATGAAGATAAGCAAACAAATTATCATTCACTGTTCAGTCACTGGCAAGTTTGATCTCTTACAAGCAGGGTCCTCTCTCCTTTTTGTATGCTTATTTGCATCCCCTGATGTGTGAAGCATCGGAGAACATTGTCGGCGGTACAAAAGTTGTTAGAACGTAGCGATGCAGGCAGACATTTTCTTAATTACTGACAGAATACCTTACTGCAGCCTGTAATAGCTCCTTTCCAACAACTTGCTTCACAACCACTCTGTCCTCCCTGGTTGCTGTGACCAAGACATGTGACTGCTACAGCCAATCACTGGCCAAAGCAATGACCTTCTAAAGGTTCTAGGTCCACTACAGACCAGGAACTCGATTACAAGCTGTTAACCCAATGGTATAGAACCCCAGAGCGACTTTCCAAAATGTTCCTTCTGACCTCAAATTCCTGCTGGAGATGCTCCTCAGGCGTAGGCTCCTTCTTACACATCTGGTGGACCTGTCCTTTAATAAAGCCCCTGTGGCATAACATAAATAACTTATACAACGAGGTCTTCCACGCAACCCTGAACTTTTGACCAGAATTAGCTCTTCTTTCATTGATTCTATGGCACAGACCGCTCAGGTTTTTTTCCTAACCATGCACCAGCTTTTTCCCAAATTATTCAAAAATCTGCTTCACCTCCCACACAGTTATGGATAGAACAATGAAATAATGCACATGGAGGAGCTCGGTGCAAATGACAACAATAAACATGCCTCCTTCTACAACACTTGAGCAACTTGGATAACATTTCACCTCCCCTCGCCTAGGTGTTTGGTTGGTATCGGGTTTTGCGGTTTCATAGCCACAAAATTAATGTATTCTCCATACTTCATACTCATCAAAACATTACTATAAGAGGCTTAGGCCCTTCAGGCTGTTGGGTCATTTTCCCCACCCTCGCCCCATTCCCTCCCACCTCCTATTATGTCGTGTTATAGAGTTAGGCCGCTCTCTCACACCGCAATTTCAAACTCTGTGCATTGCCGTGATTCTACTTTCGCAGGTCCTTGCGGCCGACAGCGTATTTTAGCTCACCCCGTCATGGTGATGGGCGGTGAGGTGCGCTAAACGGACAAATATAGAGCAGACAGCACTCGAAAATCGTGGCGATGGAAAGCGCTGTCCAGCGCTGCGATCGGACAAGTCTGCGAGGCCCCATTGATTTCAATGGGAGTGTTACACTGAGATTAACGCGGCGTTCAAAACGCTGCATTAATTGCCGTAAAAACCGTCTTTGTGAGAGCGGCCTTAAGGTCTGGCCGTGAGCCAGACATATTTTTGTTAACCCTGTTTGCGCTTAATAAAAAGAAGAATATAGGTTGAGCCTAATAAGGAAATGTATCACTCAATTCTTGCATATAATGAAAGTAACTCCTGCCTTTCTGTACCGTGCAAATTCTTCAATAAAATACTTTAGAACCATATAGGCAGTGATTGGCTGCAGCAGTCACATGTTCTGGTCAGCCACAATCAGGAAGGACACAGTGGTTCTGAAGCAATTTTAAATTGTGGGAAAACCCCTTTAATGTGTCCGTTCATCATGCATGACTGATGATTGGTTGAACATTTGATCAGTCAATGTCTATTCCTGCCAACCCCCTCCCCCATACACATGCATGCTAGACACCTTTATCAGTCTTATCTCCCTTAGAATAAATTGGGAATTTTAAGATTTAAGCCCAATATTTTTCAGGTCAGCCCTATGCACATTGAAGACCAAGAAAAAGCAACACAAATTCACTTCAAAATAAAAAAAACTTGCCTTTTTTTCCCCTCGATGTTAAAACAGAATGTGCTCCAATACGTTTTCTTAAGGTTTTCAGACTAGATCCTTACTGGTGCTGTGTGGTGCACTTTGGCGTGCTTTTAACACTGAAGATTAAAAGTCAAGTTTTATATTTTGAAGTGAATTTGTGTTCTGTCTCTTTTCTCTGGTATTCATCATCTGTATCCCTGGCCATTCATGCTCCTCTGGGTAATATGCAAATAAGGGAGATGGAACAATACCTCTGCAGCACCTCCTATTGGAAGGCCACATTCCTGCAAGTCAATGTTAGACTCTTTATACAAGCACCAAGCTAGCCAAGCCAGAAACCTACTGCACACTGATGAGGGGCAAAGACCCCAAAACAGCTGTCTGTGTATGGATACTGGCTTGGTTTTCAATTAGTCATTGTTACGAGGCTTGTATAAAGAGTCTAACATTGACTTGCAGGAATGCTGCCTTCCAATAGGTGGCACTGCAGAGATATTGTTCCATCTTCCTTATTTGTATAGAAGCATCAGCTGATGTATACTGTTGGGTGAGGTCACTTTCCTTTTATTTATTTGTTGAGTGGTTGGTCGGTCCTGCCGAAATCGGTGAGTTTGACCAACGGTCTTTTAATGTATATGGTCACCTTCAGAGGAGACAATACATAGTCATCTGCACCATAAATGGAGATACAAGGATATACATTAGAAAAGAATATTGTTCTGTACAAAATAGTCCTAAAAAAAAGTGCTGAAATGTCAACGTGAGCTAGCAGATAATTTAGATTCGGCCGAGCCGGGAACGGCTTCTGTAGACTGGAGGCCATGTTTATGTATTGTTTTTAAATTTATGTTGTTCATGTTTGCATTTAGCCGTTCCATAAGAATAACCAGCGTTATCTGTGATCATATATTAGTGCTGGAAAGAAGTGCCCATCGCTTGGTGGATGAATGCATCTCCGCAGGCACGATGATAAATGACCTGATATTATGCACAGACCTGCGGGCAGCATTAGTTTATATAGAAGTATATATTTTAGCATTTCGTACTCTTGTAAAGTTACTTTACAGTTGTGGACATTTCAGGGGTTATTTGTTCAATGTACCGGTCTTAACCCCATAACAATAGCGTATTGGCACCTGTGAATGCTGTTCACAAATTGCAGATTTCCCAGCCCTAACCAACATGGTAATGATTTAACAGATTTCTATGCCCTATTTCCTATGTATCTCTCTTGGGATCTGGATACGGTGCGACTGCGCTGTAGTAATGACTCGCTGTGGTTACTAGTTGCAAGTAGAACACAGCAACCTGCAGTAAATTTGTACGATGACTGCGGCTCCGTTGTACTTTTAATAGGACCCTAATGGACGAATAGAGACTTATTACAATCAATTAGTTTGTACAAGTGACTAGTAGAAAGATTAAATAATATATTGTGGTGCCCCAAAAGTGCATGATCCCTTGAGCCGGTGAAGTGGGGGTGGGAGGCAGAATGGGTGCTCTGCAACTGAGAAAAATCAATTTCGGGTGCTTCATCCTCAACAAAAAAAGATTTACTATGCGAAGGCGTCTTTCACACGAGCGCGTGAACGGGTAATTTCAGCTACTTGAAGTAGCCCATTCACAGGATCCGTGGTGCGAGCTGCGAAGTTTCCAGCTCCCATAGGAGTGTATGGAAAATACGCAGCAAAAATTGGACAGGTCGTATCTTAGTGTGCGCCACGGAGCTAGAGGCGTACATACCGTAGCACTCGCATATCCTGTCTTTGTGACATCCATGCGATTTTCCGCACAGAATAGAACATGCTGCAATTCTTCCCCGCGAGCGGAAAAATCACAGTTGCTTTCTGCTCATGAGCAGGGGAGAATCGTTTAACATGGCAAGTCTATGGACGGACATTGCTGCACAATTCACGGTGGGCGTCTGACCGCGAATTCAGCCACGATAATCCGTCAATCGGCATTGGGCCTTAGGCCGAGCTCTCACGAGACTGTTGTAAAAGACTGCATGTATAATGCAGCATTTTATTGCGTATGGCAAAAAACATGCCAAGGGGGCTCTTGTGCCTTGTCTTTTAGCTTTAGGTTGGGCGCTGATTCCTATACTTAAAGGGTTTGTCCGCCGCCCAAACTGATTTTTTTTTTTTTCTCCCATGAATGCCCTGTATAGGAGAAGCATCACACACAACAGCCTTTCCCATAAAAAACGATATTTTGCTCACCTTTTTATTTCTTTTCTTCCCTTTATAAAGCTTGCCTGAGGAATTTTTCAAAGATGGCGCTGCTGGGTAGTTCCCATGATGCACTGCTGCCTCTCTCTCCTCTGCGTGCGCGCTCCCCATGACGCCTGTCACATGACTGGAGGACCGGCGTCATAATGCAGACGCACGCTTCACTGCTTTGAATGGAGCCGGCAGCCGGCCGGCCCCATTCAAAGCAGTGAGAGGGCAGGGAGAGCAGTGCGATCTCCTGCTACTGCTCTGCAGCTGTAGCAGGAGATTCCTTCATCTCCCCGGCATGTCCCCTCATCACTGGACACTGGGACAACAGTGTCACAGTGTCCAGTAATGAGGGGACATGATGAGGAGATGAAGGAATCTCCTGCTAACAGCTGTCAGAGCAGTAGCAAGAGATCCTGATCTGTAGCAGCACTTTCAATAAGCAGAGGATCGCGATCCTCTGCTATTGAAAGTGAAAGTAGCACCAAGCATGCCCCCTACACACACACACACACACACAGCGCCCCCTCCACACTGCCCCCACACACATGCCACACCACAGTGTCCTCCTCCAGTGTCCCCCTGCCCCGCAAGCCACCAGCTGACAGCTCCGACCAGCAGCACCCCCCACCCAAGCCACCAGCTGACAGCTCCGACCAGCAGCACCCCCCACCCAAGCCACCAGCTGACAGCTCCGACCAGCAGCACCCCCCACCCAAGCCACCAGCTGACAGCTCCGACCAGCAGCACCCCCCACACAAGCCACCAGCTGACAGCTCCGACCAGCAGCACGTCCCACCCAAGCCACCAGCTGACAGCTCCGACCAGCAGCATCTCCCCCCCCCCCCCCCCCCCACTACTGGCTGACCGCTCCGACCAGCAGCTCCCCCACCTTCCCCCTCATCCCGGGACTACTGACTGACAGGTCTGTTACCCCTACACCTCCACCCCTGACTACTGACAGCTCGCAGCACCAGTCCCCTGTGAGAGACTGGCACTCCACTCACCCTCCTCCACTCCCCTTACCTGTCAGCTGAAGATCGCGCGGCCCCTGCAGGCAGACCAGAGCTTCCTGAAGCAGTCGGCCGAAGAAGATCTACTGCGCATGCACGGAATAGAAGAAGCGCGTCCCCGTGCAGCGAACACCTGGAGCTGGCCTGACAAGAAGAGGAGAAGACTTGTCGGATCCATGGACGACCGGAGGAGCAACACAGGGGGGGGGGGGCACCCCGTAAGTGAATAACTTCTGTTTGCCTAATTTACAATGCACAATGTATATTACAAAGTGCATTGTATTGGGCAAACAGAAGTAATGAGATTCATTCTTCATGGCCGGACAACCCCTTTAAGTATCCTGTCGTTCCCCTAGTGTTGAATGTCCTCTGTGCATTTCGGAACATTCTGAGACCTTTGTCTAATACACATGTGTCTATGTGGCTCTGATTTGTGGTACTTTTTGAGTAGTGTCCTTCCTGTATGTTTGTTTTTTAACTGCATTTTCTCATGAGCTCATGATCATAGGCTAACTTCTGATGGAAGCTGCTGCTTTAACCCTGTAGTGGCCGGCATCTGTAACTGCTGGTGCAGCTTCCATTGATTTTAGCAAGACCCCAGCCTGCAGTAATAAGCGCCGTCCACTACACAGTGGTCGAAGCAGCAGCTTCCATTCCGTATCTTTGTGTGTAGCAGCGCTGACAGTGGGCACCTCGTTCAGCTTAGGTCCTGTGCGGCAGACCCAAGTCAATCAACTATTGACGACCTATCTTGATGATGCTTCATCAGTAGTATTTCCTTGGAAAACCCCTAAAGGACCAGACGTTTTTTTAGGAATTTTACCCATGTGGTGGTTTTACTGCCCTATTTATTTATTTTTTTTTCTTCAGCTACCAAAATTTTTTTTGCTGCTTTTTTTTGTTTTGTTTTGTTTTTTCCCCCATGATTTACAGGGCTATTTTTTTATATCTTATTTTTTCACTGCCTTCTTTCTTTTCGTGTTTTTTTTTTCTCCTCCATTTTATTAGGAGTAAAAAGCCTACATTTTTTTATTAAAATGTTATAATTTTATTTTTAGAATTAGTGTATTTATTTATGCTAAAGTAATGTGCCTTAGCGAGTATACTCGCTCATCTCTAGTTGGCATCTTTTTTTTTTTTTTTTTTCTTTTTTATGCACATATTTTTATTTTATTCTGTAATTTTTCTTTACTTATCTTTTGTAACTATTTTTTTTAACATCTATGTATCAGATGATTTCATATAAGACCTCTGGCAGTCATTCAGATTGTCTTTTTTTTTAAATTTATTTATTTAACACTTTTCCACTTTAGTTGGGGCATCCATAGGAGCCCCAGTTACAGGGGAAAACATTCCCCTAGTGTGACTGTAGTGACTAACAGAGCTGATCAGGGTATGCTAGGGCCCTGCAGCTCTGCAGTGACAGAGGACACCCGGCAGTCACATGATTGCTGGATCGCATAGCGGAACTAACACTTTCGCTTTCGCTCTTTAGTACATGGTGCGCATTGAGCGCTAGGTAGCCTGAAAAGGAGAAAGCAGTAGCGATTAAAAACAGATTCTGCCTTTTCCTCCGAGTCCTCTGCTGTGTCTGACAGCTGAGGACCCGACCTGCTCCTGCTTGATTGCAGAAGCTTTAATCCCACTTTGTACTTCTGCTATTGGCCAGGACCAAGCGATGTATATTTATTAAGGGGTTAGGTTGTTAAAGAAATCTATTCTCATTAATCAATGCACGATTCAATGTTTTTCTATTCCTTTAATATGCCATCTTTCTCTGCCTTAGATTTGCCTACATGATAGCTACAATACTTCTAAGTGTTCTCGTCAGGAAGCTACACTTGCTACCAGTGAAAGGTCAGGTTATGGAGACCAAGTATGAACTTGTGACTTCTCCGAAAGAAGAAGCTTGGATCAGTCTGTCAAAGAGGAACTGAAATGACCAGATTCGTCCTATTCTTCCTTTTCATCGAAAAAAGACACAAATATTTGTATTTCCCTTTTACCCCCTTTCCAACCATCAAATATCTGACCTTCTAACCACATGACAGTGAAGTGTACCAGGATGATTAGGTCAGAAGGCGTCACAGCTGACAACGAGATAAGTACTGTACAACTTGGTTTTTGTTAAT